>NC_081824.1:101194161-102444161 GCF_030867095.1 Alligator mississippiensis
CGCCACTGGCTCTCCCATCACCTCCTGTCACTGGGCTGAGCTCTGTGGGGCTGGCAGAGCTGCTCGGAGTGCAGCCTGGTGGCGGGAGGTGGGGGAGAGCAGGGCTGTACTCTGACTGGCTCCACCAGCCCCACAGAGCTCAGCCTGGCAGTGGGAGGTGGGGAAGAGCCAGGGCTGCGCTTCACCTCCCGCCGCCGGGCTGAGCTGTGTGGGGCTGGAGGAACCAATCGGCGTGCAGCCCAGTGGCTGGAGAGCCAGTGGTGGAGCCGCTGAGAATGCAGCCCTGGCCAGTGACTCTGCCGCCTCCTGCCACCAGGCTTAGGTCCAGATCTGTGCGTGGGATTACAGGAGGCTGCCGCTGCTGCCTGTGCCCAGCGCCAGTCCCAGGTGGCAGCGGTAGCCTCTCTTCATCCCAAGCACAGATCTGGGGGCCTACACCCTTGGGAGGACTCCGGCCCAGCCCCACAGCCCTCCCGGGGTTGCAGGCCCCCAGATCTGCACATGGGATGACAGGAGGCTGCCACTGCCAGCAAGTGACACAAGTTTTGCTTGTCAGCAGCATAGAGGGACTGCCTGGGGGCTATCTTTAGAGAGCATTAGTGCTTTCAAGCTTCTTTACCACATTTCAGCACCAACAGCAGCAATAGAGATGAGGCAAATTCAAGGCTTTCCAGCTAGTGCCCTGCTAAGCTAAGGCCCACTAAACCTTGAGAGAGAGTTCAGCACACAGCATTCTCATGTATGCTTAACCTGACATGCAAATCATGGCTCCTATAGAAAGTGTTGGTGTTCAGAAATAAGAAAACCTACAAAAAGGCATAAAAGAGACTATTCTTGTCTAGTCTAACACTTCCATATTCTCTCTTCAGTTTTAAGACATAAAAGTTATAAAAAGAAAGACAAAAGTAAAATCTAAGAACATGTAGAATCCTATTCCTGTGCATAGGAGTCCAGTATGTGAGTCCAACATATGCGGTATGCCGTCCCCACAGAGAAGCAGGACTTCATCAGGTGCCATTTTTATTTTTAATAAAGTGCAACATAAAATCACAAGTATTTAAAGTAATATTCATGAAGGAAATTAAAAGGATCTGAATAACAGAAAGCACAATAAAAGGGAGAAATAGTAACATGAAGAAGACCCGCCAGTAAAAACATTTGGCTTCATGGGATCACTTAGACCAATAGTACTACAGTGTTTTATAAGCAAAGACTTTTCAAATTTTAATAGACATAAAACTAATGGATGTATATTAAAGCAACATCAAAAGGTACGTTTTCATCATATCATATTTCCACTGTACTCAGTAGTTTCAGAATCTAATCCTGATGATGTTGAACAAACAAGGCTTCTATTGATTGTCAGTAAGTATTTTGGTCTCATAGCAATTCAGGATTGCACTATAAGGGTATAACTTTAACACATGTGTATTGGAATTATGAATAAGACTGAAATGCTATCCTTTACTGACTTTACTGGGATTAAGTTAATGTTATTGCAGATGGGTACACTCCATCTCTCTTGTACATCGTGTTGTGTTTAAGGATGAGTTTTCAACCTCAAACTTGAAATTTTCTTTTGTGGATTTATATTGGATCCTTGATGTTACATTAACATAGATGTATTTAAGGTATAATTTCCCTCAAAAACAAATCAAATAAACAGTTCTTGATATCTGATTTGTATGCCTGTTAATTTTCAGTGAGCTTTAATAAGTATTGATGTAAAAGTTATTAACATTACAAAATGTCTGACTGGTCTAATAACTTCTCTTAGGTATAGAAAAACACAGTTCCTGGTAAAAGATCTAAGAGCATATATCCATAGACAGGCGCCATTTGTGAGATCCAAACTTCATTATATTATTAAGATGTCTGCTACTGAAACGTATCACTTGTCTAAATATTGCAAGTGGCAGGGTGCCATTCATGCGTGTATTTAAGAGTTTTTCTCCTATTGTTTGGATTTCTGATCTTTTTTCCTGATATAAACGTAGCTAAAAATTGATAAAGTTGATGAGCCATTTATTAAATAAGTTCTAACTTAATGATAATAAAATTAGTCATCGATGGTAAATGTCTCTTTTCCTAGACTTTTTTCACCATTGATTAGCAAATACAAGTAGCTCGAACATAACCTTTTAGAGTCGCAAGCCTCTAACTGCTCAGGTTACTACTGAATATCTTTTAAACATCCCTGTCCCCTCATCCAAGTGTGTTATCAGTTCTGTTCAAGTTCAGGAAAATCCCATTGGCAACACAGTACATATTAACATGGAGAAATGTTTTGTATCACTGTCTGACATACTTTCTGTATCATTCAAATCTTCATTTGTTTACAGTACACTCAAAATCATAGTGTTTGCTCTGAAAACGAACAAGTGTATCCCAAATTGATCCTGAATCCATAAAATAAAGCAAACAATTTTGCAGGATATGGACTTACTCAGTACTGTATAATGACAATTACTGTTTTGTTATTAATTATGTGAAAGAGAATATGTGGAAACCTGTGGGCAAATTTAATCTCTGACTTCAGTCATCTCAGATTTCTATCCATCTACTGTGCATGCACCGACAAAACTTTTGTCATTGTCAATGTGGATGAATGCCCTTTTCCTAGCTTAGAAATCTGTTCTTTGTTGGAACTCCATTGCCTCTCCATTTGTCATAAATGATAATGATCATTTTGTTAGAACTTATTATTTGTTTAATCTTCTTTCATATCCCACTAACCCACATCTAATTAATCATGGCACTATGCAGGGTCATCTGCTCCATATAGTAGTACTGTACTGTTTTCATTATAGGTTGACTCATTGTGTAAGTCGTGCGACTGTTATGTTTCCTTATAACGGGAAAAAATTGTTTGCCATTTCAGAACAATAGAAGGCCAGAGTGCAGCACATAGGGTCATGGTATCCACTATCCCAGATGAGGAATTTTTGTGTATCCATTTTATTGTATTCTATTGTATTGGAAAGAAACAGCCTTGGAGATTGATCATAGCATGGTGAAGCCCCTATCTTGGCTGGGATCTTTCTAGGTACTACTATTATAAACAATTATTTAACATCATGGTATGACACAAATCTATTGTATATTCTCCTGATTCATGAAGCTAGGTCAGTTACTCTGATGGTAATTTACATGTGTAGGATGTGTATCCCATTAGTTATAATTGCATGTTTTGTATTCTGAATCAGTGGTCAGAGAGAAAAAAAGTTGTATTGTGCAGTTATCTTTGCCTGGATGCACTGGGTCCTGTCCTCAGATCTGTCCCTACCTGTCTTATCCAAGCTTCAGGCTGCCTCAAATAGGCAGCCTCAAGATTCCCAGGCAGCTTTCCCTCCTATTTCCTTGTTTTCCCTGACCCTGGCAAGAGGAGCAGAAAGAATGGGCTAGAGCCAGAGTGCCCTAACTACACTAAATCTTTGGCTGGTCACTGTAAGATTTTTTCCTATCAGTATGACTAAGTCTCTTTTAAAGATAAGGGCCTATTTTAGCCAATTAAGTGCCTAAAACAGCAAGGTAGGAACGAGACTAAGAAACAATTTTTCCCAAATGATGTACATAAAAGATCTTTTTTTTTAATATAATGTAGTGTAATCTTTTTTTTTTTTTTTTTTATTGATGCCTATGTAAAATAGGGTAATACTTGATTACTAAGCCCTGCTGAGTCCCATGCTGCTGTGGCTAGAGAGTGAATAGTACCCAAACTATCTATTGTAAAGCTAAATCTGTCTTTAAACTATAATGCATCTTCCTTATCAGTGTTCCTTATATGTGTCCCTATGTTCCCAATCTTCTTTGTAGACCATCACCTATTTTAAAATAGTACCAAGATAAATTATACATTTCCAAAATTATGCAAGAGATTTTATTTTGTTAAAACATGCAGGTCTTTAGACAATCTTGATTCTTCTTAAAGTACTTTAGTTTGATCCTAAGTTTTAGACTGGTTTTAAGGCCTTACATTATTACATTGTATTATGTAAAATTGAAAAATAATTATAAAAAAGCAAGTGGAATAGCTGGAAGCATGGATCATAGCAAGAGAAGGATATAAATGAAATAGCAATATGTGGCTGAGTAAAAGAAAGTAAAATACATTAATTCTTAGGTAAATGGGAACATCTCTTTGCTTTCAGCTAGGAAATGACAGCATAAAATAGTGGTCAGGAAGTATGAAATTATGAAATGTTTCCAACTGTCTGCTTTGTTTTAAATGTCTTGTTGAATGAGTACAGTAATAACATAGGGAATTTTTTCTTCTAGTCCTACAACTAGGAAAGCTTATGCACTTGGGAATGTTTTCCTTTACCATTTAAGAATAGCAGAATTTTCTATTTTAAATCTTTCTGACTGTTGGAAAATACATGCCAAAATATACTATATGAAACTGTTTTCTCCAATCATGTTTACTAGTCAGAATGCTTACATTTCATCACTGTGGTTCCATATTCTCTTTTTTAAAAATGACCTTCAACAAAATGTTTAAAACAAGAATGGATTTGTTGTTAAAACTCTGGAACATTGATTCAGAAAGCACTTAATCTCATGCTTCAATTTGGGCCTTGAGGTCAATGGAACTTAATGACATGCCTGAAGTTAATCATGTGTTAGCTTCATAGGAATGCTCTCCTGAATCCAAGGTCCAGACTGGGAATTAGTTTAGGTTCTACTCCCATCCCTGTTGCAGACTTCCTCTTATATTAGGCAAGTCAGTAGATCATTGCATCTCAGTTCTGTACATGTAAAATGAAGGTTGCTACTTATAGGTATGCATCACAGGGGACAATAAATACTTTAGTGTTTCTAATACATCTGGGTACTGCAGTGATGTGGGCTGTCTGCCATTTAGACAGAAATAAAAAAAAAACTATTCAGAACTTTGAACCTGATTTTTCACATAGTAAAAGATTCAAGGCAATTAGGATCCAAGAGGTAAAGTTCCCAATCAAGGTTGAGGTCCCCCACCCAACACAAAAAAGCAAAGGACAGCCATTGCTAGGGAAAGCAAAGAGCAGGTGCTGAAGGGTTTGCAGACAGAAGGCAGCCACCCTGCTCAGCAGGCCTTGACCCCCTCACTGGTGGTCAGGGCTCACTGGAGCTACACTGGAGCCTGACTGCCCACTGGAGCCAGAGGTGCCTTTTCCAGAAGAAGTCCATGAGGAGCATCTGAAGCTTTTTGAGCAGGGTCAGTGGTAGGTCCAGGGTGGCACACCTGGGCCACAGAGTAGCAGCTGCTTGGTTGTTGATGGGTGCAGGCACTAGAGCCACTGCTGTACTTGTATCTCATTCTCCTTACTGAGGTCTTCCCAATTCTTTGCTAGTTAGGTTGGCCAGCCTAGGGAAATGCTCAGGGCTGTGAAACCATTGTGGCACCAGGAGAGGCCTCCAGGCGTGTCTGAGGGGCTAAGTATCATCCCAGGTGCCCAGGAGAAATGTATTGCTTTTTTCAAGTTAATTTTGGCTGAGGAGGTGTACTCATAAGCCTGCTGATATTCAATCAGGGACTGGACATCACCTCATTGCTCACAAAATTTGTCATATTACTGGCATATGCTTTCACTTTAACTGTGGGGGTGGAGGAGAGCAGATGCTGGAGCTGTAGCCGATGGGAAGACCAGGCCTGATAGGTGCTGCCACGATGTGCGAGACAGTGGCTCAGTGGTTAGAGCATAAAACATTCTGGAGAGGGGTAGCCCTGCCAGATGCTCCTGCATGCTGGGAATGGGGTACATAGTGCTCCTTTCACCTCCCGAATGTGAGAGATCTTATGGTACAGGAGCTGGATGGCTGAAGTGAAGAGGGATGCAGAACTAAAGATTTCCAGAGTCTTAGGGGCGAGCAATTATCTTGTATGAAGGGCTGCTTACTGAATTTTGGCAAGCCATCAAGGGTCACATGACAGGCAGCCCTGGGTAGATAAATATTAATTTTCCAAATTTTTTAGGGGCTCCGTGGGTAGGCTAGAATGGCCTGGCAGGCCACATCTGGCCCATGGGCTGCATTCTGCCCACCCCTGGCTAAGTCATGGTTGACTCAGTCAAAGCCTTTTTCTTGATCCTGGGAGGCAAAGCTGATGTTCAGACCAAAGAGTTCCACAGGTGCCAGTAGGTCACTGAGCAGAAACATGTTGCCCTGGAGGGTTCTGCTGGGTATGCAATAGCTCTGGTTGGGCCTGTGACGAAGGCCATGACCATATTGAGCTGGTTGGCCAGGGATTTGCTCTGGATTTTATAATTGGTACACAAGAGCAATGCCAATCATCAATTCTTAATGTTACTGAGATCTCCTCTCGGGCAGCAGCCTGAGGACTGCTCACTGGTAGCTGACTGCTAGGATCCCATCCTCGAGGTTCTCTTGGAAGATGTGCAGGAGGTCTGGACTGAGCTGAAAAATCGTATAGAATTTGATGCATAATCTGTCAAGACCTGGTGTCTTCCTCGTGATGAGGCTCTCAACAGCAGCAGTCATCTCCGCCAAGGATAGCTCCTATTCGAGCTCATGAGCTTCAGCTGTGGAAAGCTTAGAGAGGCGATTGTGCAAGTATTTTTTAAAATTTATTAAATACAAATTTCAGAAGAGAAACACTTTCCAAACAAGAAAGAAGTTTTTACAATGTAAATTCTTCAGAAAGGTAAACCAAGTTTAAAGTTAAGACAAACCATAAAATATTTCAAGGCTATTTTATGAAATAATTGATTACATCCATGAAAATAAAATTAACTGAATCACATTAAATCTAATACATTAAATCTCATACTCCACATTCTTAAATATTCCATTAGTTGTCACTGAAATATTACATAATCCATTCTATAAAAAAGTTAAAAGAATAGAGAAAATCACAAATCCACTGGAATTTGAGTTTAAAGTTGGAAAAACAAAAAGGTCTCTGTCCTCAAAAGAACTACTTGGCTCATGCAGGACTTTCAGTTTTGCAGGATGCTTCAGGGTTTGTGGTCTTCTTGTTTGAATTGTTCAGTCTGAACTGTCCAACAAAAACCAAAATATTTTGATATTACCTACAGACTGGAAATTCAGAGAGAACTTAATTCATATAACACAAACACATAGTGGTTTCTAGTTGAAATAGTATCCCTGAGCACAGAAGCTGCTCAACAAAATTGATATTCCTGCTAGTTTTATGGCTGCTATTAATAAGAATGTCAGTTTTACCAGCCAGGACTCCTAGGCACGTATGTACATTAAACATTTTAGTTTCAACGAATCAACCAGTGTTTTTTCAATGAAATGGTGTTTAATCTTGAACATTTTTGACCAGTTCTTTCAATGAGGCACTCTCTCCAGTTCTCATGGATGTTGTAAAAAAACACCGAATACAGTTATAATTCGAGGCACATGTCATGAGGCATTACCATCTTCCCTTCCACTCACAAAATTCACATTCCAGTGTCATCCTGTGGCTGCTTAGATGACAGCTAGCTGTTCTTTTCTATGACCCAGTTATCTAGAAAGCCAGGATAGTGCAAGAGAAACACACTTGACTAAAATGGTAGGAGGGACAGCAAGCCAAGCCATTGTTTACAGGGGCATCTGTGGAACAAGTCTATTGTTTTCTCTTCTTTTTTTCCAATTAAATAAGACAGGCTAGAAGTTCTGAAAGATCCCACTATTTTGAACATTTCTATATGTACATCGGGGTGCTCAACCTCCAGGCTAGATGTAGCTCATGGAGTCAGATGCAGCCCACAGAACCATGGCATCTGGCCGACAATTCCCCACGGTTCAGGAAATTTGGTAGTGGGGGAGCAGAGGCAACACCACTGCCCTCCCTAACTTCCAAATTCCCTCCCCACACCCTGCAGGGCCAGGTTGGAGCTAGGCCCTCTCTCTCCTCCTTTATTGGGGCCAGGCCACATTCCATATGCCAGGCCACATCCTATTCCCACCCTCAGCAGGGCTGGATCACTGCTGGGCCCTGCCGACTTTCTGTCTCCCTCCACAGGGATGGACCACAACCGCTTCTCCCTCCCTGCCAGAGGGCTGGGCCACACCCCCTCCCAGGATGGGTTCCTGCTGCTTCCTGCCATAGGCACCAGATTGAAACTACCAGCTGGATCTGGCTTGGGGAAAGATCAGGCACTGCCCATCAGCTCACCAGGCAAAAAGGTTGGATGCTACTGCTATACATGAATGTGAACCTGACATGGTAGTCAGGCAGGTCTGACAACACAATAGAGAAGCCTCTATTAATTGAGAGGCCTAGTTTGGGGCAAAGAATACAAAAATTCAATTAGGGAACTCCATGTGTGCCAGTCATGAAAACCTGGGGACTAGAAACCCTGATGATGTGTGATACCAATCACACCTATATGTCCACCATAACAGGCCCAACTGCCAATCATCTGCACCAAACTGGTTAATCACTGACCACTAGTAACCAGGAAAGGCAAGCTTCCAGATGGTGATGGAATGTGTTGCTGAAAGTTCAGGAAAGGTCTCATGATGGTTTGCTAACCCTGAAGCTCTGGGGTAAGCTTGGTGCAGGTCTTCAGAAAAGTACCCTTTGTCATCCTGAAATTCTACAGTCAGTGTTGTATGTCCTAGACCTGGGGCACAGTTCTGTGCCAGTGTTCAACATATGTGTTATATGCATAAATGTGCTTCTAAACCAAGTGAAGCTTGGCTTGTAAGGCTCCCTACAAGTCTGGAAATTTTGTGGCAGGGGAGCAGTGGCACTGTTTCCCTGTTGTTATATATTGTGGGGAGTCTCAAGCCCTGTGTGCTGGATCTGATGTCTGACTCCACTGTGCAGGGGCAATGCCAGGCCCTAGGGCCATATCCCAGTGCATGGGGGCTGGAAGGGGATGGTGCTGGCCCCTTGGGACCCAGTCCCAGTGCACAGTGCTTGGGAGGATTTGTGCTGGCCTCTCCAGACACAGTCCCACTGTGGGGGATTGGAGACAGTTGTGCCAGGCCCCCAGGGTCCAATCCCAGCACACAGGGCAGGGAGGAGCAGTGTTGGACCCCCAGGGTCTTGTCACTTATCTGCCCTGTAGGGCCAAAAGGTTGTTCAGCACTGGACTAGTTTCATGGCTTGGTGGACTGTGTCATCCATGTTATCTGGAAGTAGTTTGACAGTTGTGCTGGGGAGAGGGATCATGGTATGGTGGATGTGAAATCATGGGGATTTGTAAATTTGACCCACATATCCAAAATTGCATCTGGATGGCATAGAAAAAATTGCAACAGTGCTTAAGGGCAAAGGAACATAGAGTGCCTGCCTGCAGTGTTGAGTATTTAATATGGTGGAAGTCCTGCCATGTGGAAGAAATAATTTGTACTGTAATATGAGCCAGCCGGCCAGATGGATACAGCCACAGTATACCATCTAATACAGAGAGGTTAGAAGTTAATGTACCTCAACTAAGTGAAAACTGGAACAATTACATTCAGATTTAATTGTATGGAATCATGGAATAAGCTTAATGAAATACTTATTTTGCCAAATAGCAATATACTGTAGAATAACAATGTTAAAATAATGAATTTAAGATGCACATGTAAAATAGCCTTTACAATTGGTAAATGATACAAAAATTTAAATATCTTTGAAGGCAGATTTGGGTTATAATACACATCTCATACATTAGATAAATCGCTTTTAGGTTGAGATATTCAAAGCTGCATAGGATGCTGGATGTTTTATTCTTGCTTATTGTAAAGGAGCATAGGTATTACAGTCCATTAGCTTTGAAAATCAGTCAGTACAAGAATTTAAAAATATTTTGTGCTACTTTTATATTCTTTTTTAAATTTAGTGGCTTGAATTCAAGTAGGTACTTAGTTGCAAAGTAAAACCTATTCTAAATAAAGTAATTGATCTTAATGTGTTCTCTAGGGAACCAAGTGGCTAAAATATAATACTGGGAATCAGGTGTGCTTTTGGTTTTGGAGTATGCTTGCTTTGTGACATTGGGTAAACCATTTATCTTCTCTGTTCTTCAGTTTCCTTTGCTGTAAAATGGTGTTCACATTTGTCTCAAAGGGCATGAGTGAATTAAGGGATGAATTAAGTAAAGGGTACTCTATAAGTAAAAAGTTTTGTCTTGTATTTACAGTGGGCCCCTCTACATGAGACGCTTACTGTGTGGTTGACAAATTATCTGCTAGTGAACCATCTCAGTGCCTACACATATGCCCCTTTTAGAGTGGAGTAAATTAATTTACTCTGCAGCAGATTAGTGCTTTTAAATACTAAAAACGCCACAGCTCGCAATTATAGATGCTGCCCCGGCTGGCTGGGGCACGAGCCAGCTGGGGCAGCTTCATTGAGGGTACTTCATTGTGGGGGCCTACTGCTTGCTAGCCCTGCTATGAAAAACCCTTGTGTCCCAGCCAGCCCCTCCACAGCACATTGAGCTGAGGGGAGCAGCCCCCGGCTAGCAGGCTGACTGTCAGGGCCCCCTGCCAGCGGGGGCTGCTCTGCCCCAGCTCAGTCTGCTGTGATCCTGGGTGCACATGTAGACGTGCACCTGGATAAACTCTGGAGCTTATTGCTGTGCATTAATAGGCACATGTAGATGCACCTAGTAGCTACCTTCCTTTCATTAGGTAGTAATCCATATCATGGTTGAACTTCATTTATTATTAGGAAGAAAGATAAAGTGTGTTCAGCCACAAATATTTTATTTTGTTTTCATATCTGTCACTTTTTTAAATGACCAAATGCTTGAACCAAATAGATTTAAGTAGATTTACTTTCCCCATCTAAGAATATTTATCCAGTAATGTCTAAACTAATGTCATAGCCAATTTACAAACTTTCTAGAAAGCCACAATCATAATAGAAACTTGGTCCCACATTTTATAAATAGTGGGTGGCTTTGTAATTCTGAATAATATGTAGCAAAGCATCATTACTAGAGAAATAAAACTTCATTATTCATAGCTGGAGAGTCTTAACTTATATTGAATTTCTTTAAATTGGACATGCTACATAACCATGTGGTGGTTATGTTGGGTAGTTTATGAACTTAATCCTTGGCTGGAACTCACTGAGATGTGCCTCAAGTTTAAATAAGGACATCGGATATTATGTGTATTTGTCTCATGATGGGCTTAAAAACTTCTATTTCAGATTTAATCGTAAAAAGATGGCCATTTTCTGAAACAAAGTGCAAATTCCAATATTTGTTTTAATTATGATATTCAGGATTCATTGTTCCAGTAGTGACTTTAAAATGCCCAACAATATGCATATGCCAAAAAAAGCTTGAGAAAAGAAACAAGAAACCATTAATAAAGAAAAAAGATCAGTTTGATCTCTCTAAAATGAAGTTTACCAAGAAATAAGGTATTTGATTATTTAAATGTCAAAGTAGTCTATTTTGCAATGGTAGTTATTAGAATCCCTTTTTCTTTCCTTTTTTCTTTCTGAAAAAAATGGATAGATGTAAATATATAATGCAATTAATGTCTCCTCTTTAAGGAAAACAGAAGTCATGGCCTCCTATTTTGGATTCTGCTGTTTCCATCGGATTCCAACAGAAAATTGATACAAATAACAGGAGATGTTTTGGAAAACAACTTGAAATGTGTTGAAGATGTGGGACCTCAAAAAGTGTAGGATAACATTTTCTGAGGTGCCTAAGTCCCATTTTATAAAAAAAAAAAGGAGTTTGAGACTAGAAAGAACTTTTGAGGTCTTTGTATCCAGTCCCTGCTGTCAAACTCAGCCACATTTTATAATCCCATTCCTGAACTTATTGCATCCCACTCTACTTAGGTACTTCTACTGCAAAGACTGTTCCAGAAACTTGCTCTAATCTAATTGTTAGAAATGTCTGAATTCTCCAGCAATTTTTTTTGTTCAGTTTACTCTCATCTTTCTTACACCAACCTTGTCCCATAGGTTAAATATCTCTTCTTCCTCACTAATGTTTACCTCTATGATGTATTTAAAGAGAGTAGTCATAGTCTGGGTCAACTTTCATTTTACTAAGCTAAAAACCCAAGATCCTTGTTTACTTTCATAAAATAGAATCTGTTTTTCTGGTCATTGTAGTAGTCTTTCTCAGGCTTTTCTAGCTTGTTGAACAATGGTGAACAGAACTCTGCACAGTATTCCAGGTAAGAGTTCACCAGTGCTTTGTAAAATGGCATTAAGTCCTGTCTACCTCTGTTAAAAAAATATCTCATCTGAGAAATGTGATTCTTGGATGTATGGTTATTGCAGATAAATCACATCAGTAGCTGATAGTCATCCTGTGCATGATTAATACCTTCATAGCTTTTTTTCCTATCTGTCATTTCCAGCAGAGATGCTTGTTAGTCCTTGTGTGCATGAACTTGCATTTTGTACTATTAAAATCCATACTGTTTTTCTACTACTCCACTGCTCAGTGTCATCTAGGTCTGCTTGTATGACATTCCCCATTCTGTATTGTCAATACCTCTCAACTTTGTGTCCTTAGCAAATTTTATGCACTCCTATATTTTCTGCTGAAGTAATTAAGGAAAATATTAGATAAGATAAATCCAAAGATGATTTCTTGATAAATTCCACTACTAATCTCCCCTCAGCTCAATGGTTCTCTTTTTGACACAATCCATTGACTTTTCAACAAAATCCATAATTAGGGAAGAATATAAGAGCATTGCTTGGGCATGCAGGGATGAAGTCAGGAAGACCAAAACACAGTTGGAGTTACAGCTAGCAGGGGATGTGAAGGATAACAAAAGAGTTTCTACAAGTATGTCAGTAGCAAGAGGAAGATCAGGGAAAGTGTTACTGAATGGGGGGAGGCAACTTTGTGACAGAGGATGTAGAAAAGGCTGACATGCTTAATGCCTTTTTTACCTCAGTCTTCACAGGCAGGGTCAGCTCCCAGACTACTGCACCAGGCAGCACAGTTTGGGGAGGAGGTGAGCGGCCCTCAGTGATGAAAGATTAGGGAGTACTTAGAATAGCTGGACATATACAAGTCCATGGGGCTGGATGGGATGCACCCAAGGGTGTTGAGGGAGTTGGCTGATGTGATTGCAGAGTCATTGGCCATCATCTTTGAAAATTCACAGTGATCAGGAGAGGTCCGGGATGATTGGAAAAGGGCAAACATAGTGCCCATATTTAAGAACGGGAAGAAGGACGATCCAGGGAACTAGTCTACCTCAGCTCAGTCCTTGGAAAAATCATGGAGCAGATCCTCAAGGAATCCATCCTGAAGCACTTGGAGGAGAAAAGGGTGATTAGGAACAGTCAGCATGGATTCACCAGGGGCAAGTCATGCCTGACCAATCTGATTGCCATCTGTGATGAAATGACTGGCTCTCTGGATGCAGAGGGACCAGTGAATGTGGTGTACCTTGATTTTAGTAAGGCTTGTGATACAGTCTCCCACAACATTCTCGCAGGCAAGCTAAGGAAGTATGGACTGGATGAATGTACTGTAAGGTGGATAGAAAACTGGCTGAAGCACTGGGCTCAAAGTAGTAATTGATGGCTTGATGTCTAGTTGGCAGCCGGTATCAAGTGCAGTGCCCCAGGGGTCAGTCCTGGGGCCAGTTTTGTTCACTGTTTTCACCAGTGACCTAGAAGATGGCATAGAGTGTACCCTCAGCAAGTTTGCAGGTTACACCAAGCTGGGGGGAGTAGTAGATACACTGGAGGGTAGGGCTAGGATTCAGAATGACTTAGACAAATTGGAGAATTGGGCAAAAAAGAATCTCATGAGGTTCAACAAGGACAAATGTAAAGTCCTGCACTTAGGATGGAACAATCCCATGCACCAGTACAGGCTGGGGGCTGAGTGGCTGGGCAGAAGCTTTGCGGAAAAAGACCTGGGGAGTACAGTGGAAAATAAGCTGAATGTGAGCCAGCAGTGTGTCCTTGTTGCTAAGAAGGATGCATACTGGGCTGCATTGATAGGAGTGTTGCCAGTACAGTTGCCTTACTACAGAAAGCATGTGGAAAATTGGAAAGAGTCCAGTGGAGGGCAACAAAAATGGCAAAGGGGTTGGGGGACATGACACATGAGGAAAGACTGAGGGAACTGGGCTTATTTAGTCTAGAGAAGAGGAGACTGAGAGGGGAATTAATAGCAGCCTTCAGCTACCTGAAGGGGGGTTCAAAAGAGAATGGAGCTGGACTGTTCTCAGCAGTGGCAGATGACAGGACAAGGAGCCAATGGTCTCAAGTTGCAGCAAAGGAAGTTTAGGTTAAATAATGGGAAGAATTTTCTCACTAGGAGGGTAGTAAAACACTGAAACAGGTTACCTAGAGAGGTGGTAGAAGCTCCTTCCTTGGAGGTTTTTAAGACCCAGGTAGACAGAGCTTTGGCTGGGATGATCTAGTTGGGGCTGGTCCTGCTTTGAGCAGGTGGTTGGACAAGATGACCTCCTGAGGTCCCTTCCAACCCTAGCTTTCTATGATTCTGAGATTCATTGTCATCTTCCTTTACCCAGTTTCTTGAACACCCATCTTCTTCTTTTTATAATTTTTTTCTGCAACTTAACTAGAAATTTCCTGCATGGTAACCCACCAGCTATTTTACAGATGTCTGTGTACATTAGAAATGCTTTAGTCCTCTGTTGGGAAAATCAGTCCTTGAAGAAAGATATCAAGCCTAGCATGATCTGCCTTTGAACCCATATTCTATTTTATCCTATTTTCTACTTACTTTCATGAATTTAATTATCCTCTTCTTCAGATTTGATTCTAAAACTTTATGTGCTGTTAAAGTAAAACAGATTTTGCAGTTGTTTGGCTCTCATCCACTTGCCTGGATATCAGATTAAAGCTCCTAAGTCACTTAAGAATTTTTGGATAATTTTTTCTATGATCTAGACTCTAAGCCTAAGTGGTCTAAAGGTTTGAGTGGGTGCTCTTTATAGCACGGAGTTTCTTCAGGACCAAAATGTAACTAAAAGGAACAGCTGTGCTGGTTGAGTAGCAGAAGGTGCTCTGCAGTACATTTTAAAAGCTTTTATTACTGGCAAGGATCCTGGTCTTCTCTGTTTAAAAACTGCAAATTCTCTGATTTAAAAACCACAAATTCTCTCATTAAAACTCCCCAAATCCACGATTAAAATGAAATGCCATTATATATATATATTGATTGAACAAAATGTTTTATGGATATATTTAACATTTTAAAGAAATTTGGAAGCATACCAGTGCCTCAGTCAAAGGAAAATTTCCAGTAATTTGCAGCTCTCTCTGCTTACTAGGTAGGAGAGAAAATTATTCAAATGTTAAGCTAGTAAGGTTTTGGAAAGTTGCTAATAGACTATAGATGCTTATTCTCCTTTGCAAACAAAAATAGAAGGATTGAGCTGAATCTATGGAATGAGATGGGGTAAGTAGAAAAAATACGGAAGAGTGTCTTTCTCATTTTTCCATATTGCAAAAAACTTCATGGAAAAGCTCTGTGGAAATTTGGGAGAGCAGCCATGTAGCATTAGCTTTCCGCAGCATGTTGCCCTGTCCCCTGAATCTATGCTTAGCTGACCAAGAATTTGTACAATGTTAGCTTGGGCCCATAGCTTCTGTTTCTCTTCAGCTTGGAAAAACTGACAGAGGTTCCCAGGTCAGTAAGGAGAGTGACAGAATTCCCTCCTGTTTCTCATAGATTTCTCTTGGCCTCCAGTGTGGCCTCTAAATTATTTTCCTTTGAAGGGAACAAAAGAAAGAATATACAGATGTTCTGTGCCCTTGAGTGGATTTTCTAGAGGAAAGTGCAATAGAGCATCTTAGCAGCTACTGAAATTAATGACAAGTTCTACAAGTTCAAATAAAAAAAATTCTTTTAGGGAAAATATTGCTTTCAAAAAGATACATCCTGGAAGTTGCTTTTAAAGTTAAAAAAAAGAACAGGAGAGGAGGGCTTGGGGTTGCAAGAACTACACACTAAAATGATCATCGCAGAGAATGATGTAAAATGGTATCTTTAGAGAGACAATGTATACTTCAGGTTTTTTCAGGGTCGGCTTATGAATTCTTTAAAATACAGGTGTATCCTTTATTGGATTCATAGCAAAATTACCCTCCTCCTAGGAAAGAAGACAAAGAAAGGATAGTTACAAAATAACTACTATTAATAGTTTTAATGGTGCATGTACACATTTTGTACCTCTGCTGTATATTTACAAAAAGTGTCTTTTACCTGTTAACCTATTAGTCTAATTACTTTTATTCCTTCAAACACACTTATTTTTATTATGTAGGGGGAAATGAAATGCTATGATCCCAAATTCTGAATTGCTAAGGGTAGGAGTGACAAAAAAAAACACTTCTGAAGAAAAAAAGGCAATACTATTTGTATGTTTTACAAAGGAGAAAATAAGGGTGCTTGACTTATTTATTTCAAAATTTCCTAATACCGAAAGGAGGGAAGGAGTAAAAAAAGAACACGAGCTTTTATTCATGGCTCAAGTAGCACTCTGAAAGTGGCTTGTGGTTGGTGTAGAATTCATTACTTTCAGGAAAAAAGTTTATTCTCAGTACTTGGATCTTTTTTTTTACTTTACCAGGGTTCCTAAGGATTTTCTTTTCAAGGCTTAAATCAAGAAAGCCATCAATGGTTTTTCATATTTGTGTTCCTAGGATACTTCCCAGACCTCAAATGAAATCCTGAGAATAACCACAATTCTTGGCTACCATAACACTTCATATTAAAGATGATTTGGACAGGCCTTACTTTAGTTCAACATCTGAGCTGTTCAGAAAACTGGATTTCTGTGAAACAACAGGCATTCTTTCTTGCCTCTTTTCTGGGGGCCTGAGTCTTTGTTGCCTATTTATTGCCAGCCAAGAAGCTGATTCTTACCACTCCTGTAAAAGAAAACTGTTTGAGGAGGGAGGGGGAAAGAAGCCTGCCCAAGGTTTGCTGCCCTATATCTCATTTTTGACCATATGACCTGCAAAAGAGTCTTTCTCTCTCCAGTCTTCTAGTTCAGGGATTGTCAATTGGGGGTACACATACTCCTGGGTGTACTTGGGAAGGCTCTAGGGGGTACGCGCAGGTCAGTGGGGACGGAGCGCCGCCACCCACCAACCTGCACCACTGCCTCTCAGGAACGGGGGGGGGGGGGGGGGGTTGGTAGCAGCTCCCCTCTGTGAGCCACACAGGCGCCACCTGGCTGGCCAGATGGGGAGGACAGCTTGCACACGGTGGCCCCCCACCACCATAAACCACCCTGCGCTGATACCGCTCTGCATCCAGCCGCGTGCCAGCCCCAGCTCATGTATGGCATTAACACCCCCCCCCCCCCACCACTCTGCATCCGGCCACCGGGGGTACATTTATTAAAAAACATTGAACACCCTTGTTCTAGTTATTTATCTTATCAGAGTATAAGCAGTGATTGCCAGTAGGCGTTGATATTTATCATTCTAATGTTATTATTGGTTCTGTGAAACTCTCTGTACTTAGTTTACAAGCATTTTAAGTAATTCTTGTAACTTGAAAGCAGGTAACTTGCTGCTTATTTTGAAGGGGAAAATGTTTCTTGTGTGCTAAATGTACATTGGAATGAATTTTAAGGCCAAATTAACTAAATTCTTAAAATGTGAATATATAATGGTACTGCTACCCTGATCTGAAATATACACGGAAACAAACAGTATTAAGTATACAAAAATTATTAATATAATAATTCAGGACTTGGGGAAACTGAGGTAGCAGGCTCAGGCTCAGTCCCTTTAATACTCACAAAACCAACTGCTTTATTACTGTAGCTGGAGAAAGTTCTTTGGTTAAATGTGATATCTTTTACTAGACTAACTAAATAATTGGAAAAAATTGTTCTTTACAAGCTTTCAGGTGCAAGCACCTTTCTTTAGGCACAGGGAGAGTCTGCTGTTGTTTTGTGTTCTCCTGGATGGAGTAGAAGCCAGTACGCAAAATGCAAGGTCTGTGAAAATGTAAATGTGTGGCAGTGAGGATCAGAGGCAATGGGAGACAATAGGTGCGAAACAAATAGGTATGGGGAGAAAAGTGGAGACTGTTGACCTGGTGATAGAATGTAGCTTGTAAAATGTAGAGAGGTTACCTGGGGTTATTATATGGCAGGCAGGTTATAATGTGCCAGTTTTTCGTCTGAGCCCATTAATCCAATGTCAGTTTTTACTCCATGATTTTTTATATTCAGTAGATTTATGAAGTGAAGTTTGTAGGCTTGTCTATGAAAGGTATTTGTAAATTCCCTTTGAGGATTAGAGAGATTGGAGAGAGAGAGTGGTTGTCTTGTGAGAAGTGTGCACCCACAGGTAATTGGGTATTTTTTTTCTTTGGATTTTCAATGTGCGTTCATTCTGGTATGCAGTTGTTTGGTTTCTCCTACATATTTTCAATCAGGCCATTTGGTGCACTGCATGAGAGATGTAACATTTCTGGAGGTACAGGTATAAGATCCAGGAATGGTGATGGTTCTGTTACTGTAGCTGTATTTTAGAGTAAAGATATGAACTGCTTTTTCCACTACTTGCTTTTAGAAAAGTTGAGAGAAAGTAGACAATCGGGAAGGAATCCAAGGCTACCTATATTCAAGGTGTCAAAATCACCCACCCACAGGGCAGGACAGGACTGTGGAGTCCGTTGTGGGCCAGATGTAGAGGGACAAGTGGTTGCTCTTGGGTTACTGGTGTCAGGGAGCCAGAGGACTTAATGCAGCGCTCCCATTTGTCTCATGCTGCTGACGCTCATCCAACACTAGACTCCATATCACAAATTTTGGCACCTGTCCCCTCCAGGACCTGTATGTTTGGCACTCCTGATCAATAGGATTTAAGCATGCTATTAATTTTGGATCCATTCATTATTTTTTTTAAAGCTTCTTGAACATTTATAGTGGAATGTGATTTATTTTTCTGACCTTTGTTGTCATTGCTATAGAAATTTAATCATTATTTTGGCTGATATTTGTCAATGGGATCTGTAATGAAGCCTGATCAGTAACTTCACACAGGAATATTATCCTAATAACTCCAATCAGGCTTTAGAAAATGACTTGAACTGCCTTGCTGATAAATACAGAAACAGCACAAAATATGTCCAATAATTTGGGATGCAACTTATTTCCAGTATAGAAGCCAATAAATAGCATTAATGTCTATTCCAGAGGGAAACTCTTACTTGCAAACAGCTAAAGATAACAGACAGTGGACTGAACGGAGAGGAGGAAAACAAAAACAATGGGGGAGCTCAAGGGAAATGGGGAGAACGCCCGGGGTTGAAATCCTTCAAGTCTCCTGTGTTTTTGCACAAATTATTTTCTTTATTGGGCTTTGAATAAAACCAAACAGGAAAGATTTTAGACTTGTGAAGCAGCCAAAAATTCAGTGGTCTCTGGGAATTTGACAGTTGAGCTACTAGACCTATGTGGTATGTGAAACTGCTGGAAAGAATTGTTCCACGAAGGAGCCAGTGACAGCACTGCTGGAGCTGAACAGAATGTGTAGATGCCAAACAGTCTGTTTCTTAGAGTTTAAAAAGGGCAAGAGAAGTGATCTGACATCTAATAAGTTTATCCAGTGAGGTCAGGTGAAGTACAAGCTTTCTAATTTCAGTGACCTCCAAAGCACTTATTGGTACAGGAAAGGAAGGAAAAGTTATTGAGTTTATGAAATCAGGCTGGCACTTCTTCCATTTAACACATACTGCCAGATCCTTAAAAACCCACTTTTTCTGAAAAGATTCAAAATACCCAGTTTCAGCAGAGTTCTCAAGTACTTGTCCTGGAATATGAAACTTGATGTCTTGCCTTAAGATGTATAGAAAGTGAGAACACCCGAGACCTTTTGAATTATAGTTACTGTAGATACACTGACAGGTGTAACTGAGTGGGGCAACCAGGGAAGCGTTGCTCAGTGCCACCTTTGTTGGGGAGCACAAAAATATCCTCCACCATGGGGACAGATGATTGCATTGCCACAATTAGCACCATAGCAACCTGGCGGTATGCCGTGGCTTGCATTTGCCCCGGTTTTGGAGCTGTCCTGCTATGATTCTGCTGACAGGTGATAGTTGCCATGTTAGATATTGTGGATGACAATGACTGCAGTAAAAGCTTAGTGGACTAAGAATGCTAAATTAGAGCATGCCTGAAAAAGCAAACCTCCACTTAGTTAACTCTTTGGGAGTTGAGTTAAAAACCCTGCATATTAAGACAATACAAATTAAATATTAAAGTTTTGAAGTAAAATAAGTTTTGGTAAGTGGCTTCTGTCTTATGTGACACCCTCTAGATTTGCCTGCTGATGCAATCTACCGACTCAGTGCCTACCTGGAATATGCACAGTAAGCAGCTGAGATAAAGAGGATAAGTATATTTTTATGACAGATTTATAGTTTGCAGGGCAGAAAACAAGGCATAATAGAGAGGCCAAAAGAAAGTGACAGTTTTATTTACAGGAACTGGAACAATGTCATTACCAGGGATCTGAATTTTCCATTTCCTGCAGAAAAACATGGATTTTCTCTTTTAACAGAGAGAACTGGATTTTCTTCTTTAGCAGAGAAGAATGTGGATTTTCTTCTTTAAAGGAAAAAATTATGGATTTTCATGGAGAAAATGCAGAAAACCATGGGTTTCCCCTTTCAGGCTGGCAGAGTTCCAGCATGCAAGGGGCTTCTTGATGCTGGAGGGTGCGGGATACAGGGGGCAGGAGTCACCATATGCATGTTTGCGCACACACACACATGCACGTGGCAGCTAGGCAGTGGTGGTAGAGAGCAGCTCCCATAGCTCCCTCCAGGTAAATCTATGGGGGTGGGGAGAAGGGGGCACAGGTTATACGGGGGGGGCAGGGAAGCACAGGCAATGCAACGGCGGGGGCCAAGGTGATGTGGAATGGAGAGGAATATGCCCCCTGAGATTTCTGCACCCACAATGGGGTGCAGGGCTGCAGCCAGGCTAGACTAGCTCCAGAGGAGCTGCCTCCATGGCCCAATGGGTGGAACCTGGTGTGGGAGGGAGCACCACACCACCATGGCAGCCAACATGAGGTGCCCCTTGCCTGTCCAGAAGTAGTGGGGGCACAATTCTGCACCACCACTGCTGCCACACTTCATCTTGGAGGCCATGGTGGCATGGCACTCCCTCCTGTGTAGGGTCTTGCCCACTGGGCTGCAGAGGCAGCTTCTGCCTGGAGGTGGTCTGGCTGGACTGCAGCCCCATGCTCCTCTGTGGGTACGGAAATCTCAGGGGGGCATATGCCCTCCTGCCCCACCCACACATCGCCTATGCCTCCCCTGTCTGCCTTGCATTGCCTGTGTCTCTCCCATGTATTGCCTGTGCCCACACACCCACCCCCTTCCTTACAACCTGGGGGGCTGGGGGCAGCCTGTCAGAAGTGAGGGGCCTAGCAAACCGGGAGCAGACTGTGGGTCAGGAGTGAGGGGCACCGGCAGGGCTAAGGAGCTGTGGGTCAGGAGTGAAGGGTAGTGGCAAGGCCAGGGGGCTGTGGGTCAGGATGTTCAGGAGCAGGGCACTGGCATATCAGGGCTGCTCAGTGCCACAAAACAGCAGGGGGCACATCCTGAGTTGGACAAGCATCCTGGTGAGCAAAGCGGGCTGGGGGAGCTCTGATTTTCCATGATAAAAAAAAACAAAATTAAACCCCAAAATTTAGAATTTAGTTTGTTATAATGATTGCAGCACTGTTAGGTTTCCAAATTGCTTCAAAATTGTAAATATATCAATAAAACATTTTGCTCAACTGAAACATATATATATAGTGGCATTTCATTTTAATTTTGGAAAATTGGGAATTTTCATCAGAGAATTTGGGAATTTTAAACAGAGAAAACCTGGATCCCTGGTCATTACTGAGTGACAAGAACATTCAATTTAGGGCTTATATTATAATTTCAAAGTGAAACACAGCATCACAATCTTAATTCAAAGGTAAGCTGAAGACCAAATATAAAGGAAAAGTTTAGATGGTCTGTAATAAATCAGCACAATCCCAATAATTGTCTGAGTTTGACAGGCCATATAAATAATGGAACCACAGAAAGAGAATAGGGATGTGGTCTCTGGAAAGATTCTGGAGTCTTTTCATGTTACGTTCGTTGTTGCTTTTGGAGGGCTGGGCAACAGCCAATAGGAAACTCGTTTCCAGTTTCGGGGCTGCCCTAACTTGTGCATCCCAATACGGCTCCAGAATTTTGTGTAGCTCAGTCATGCAGCAATCCTATGTTTCTACAACCTAAATGTAAAACTGATGCTGCCATTCTGCGTACATGCAATATTTTGGGGCTAAATTTGATTATAAGCTCTTTTGGCACAGGAAATATTTATTTGCCATCTGTTCATACAGTGGCTAGTAAAGCCATGCTTTTACTCTAATACAGACCTCTGTGTTACCATAATAGCAATAATCTTACTTAATTAATTGCTTCTGGTTGGAACAGCATTTGATGTTACACGTTTATTATATATTGTAATACTCTGCATGGATGATAGTAGCCTGGATTCAATTTTCATCAAACATTACACTCAGGATAGTGTGTGAAGTACTGTAGTATACTGATGATATACAATATAATTCTCTATACTGTTTTTATTATTCATTGCTATTGACAGTGTAAAAGTATCTGAGTAAATTTTCTCCAGGTACTTGCTGGGTTTGCTGTGGATTGACTTCTTGCAAATTAGATAAAGAAAAATCTAACTCCAGTCTAATAAGACAAAGATCAGTACATTTTTCTTTAAGAGTTTTGGAGGAAGAATGGAGATCAACAGTGAACAGATTAGTGTTGCATTTAAACTGTTTTATTTTCTCAAAAGCCTGTAAGTGGGAGTATCTACACGTGCATTAATGCACCTTTTCTAGGCTACATTAAATTTAGTACCTCCTGTGTAAAGTACTAAATTAATGCACATTAGGCTGTGCTAATGCATAGTAGCACATTTGCACACCTTTTTAGTGATGCTTAATGTGCAGTAAACTATTTTACTGTGCATTAGCATAATGTCATTTTTTTACATGATACTTTAATGCACAGTAAAACAGCCTACTGCACATTAAAGTGCACTTGTAGACATGCCTAATTTGTAGTATATCACCAGCTTTTCAAGAATTTGTTTTGTCACTTCTGAGTGACAAATATGTTACTAAGGTGAGTTTTAGCTGTCAAAAACAGCATTAAGTGTATTTAACACTCCTAAGGTCAGTAGTTAAACCTAAAGCTCAGAAGCCTAAATTTGAGGAATGTAATACATTTCTAGCAACCCAGAACTTCAGTCATTTTAGTATGTTGCAGTTTCTGAACTATACCAAATTTGTCTATTCTTGTTATGTGAATATGTACATATAGAGCCAGTCAAAACGGGTATTTTATTCGATATTTGGACAGAATTGCATTTTAAATTTTATTTACAGTTTTTCAGTTTGTTCAACAACATTTTGAAATTATTTACATTTCCTAATTCACTTTCCATGGCAAAAAAGGGCCAAAATGGTACTGTATTTAGTCAAATCCCAGGGGAGGTATTTCCCCCCCATTTAACGTGGGGGGGGGAGGAGGCGCAATGTGGGCAGGTAGCCCCCGACCTGAGCTGGGGTCAGATTTGTTATAATTTCACATTTAAGCAATATAATTCTTAGAATATTGTCTTAAATTTGAAGTCCTCTTGAATTCAGGTAAATAGAGTATTTCCATCAAATATGGCTTCATTGGAAAAAATCTGACTTGGTTTAGTCTCTGAGCAATGTACCAAGTTGAGACAATGCACAGAACATAGTTGGAAGGATTTGAACTTTTGGGGGTGTTTTTTACAAAAAGGGAATTTCTGGCCCTGATCCTGCAAGCAGATCTATATAGATGGATCTTTTCCCTTCTGTGGAGTGTCAGGCATTCCCATGGGGCTCCAAACAGGTGTCAGGTATACCTATATGGAATTGTTTGCCATACCTGGTTCAGTATATGTAGAAGAGTATGGATGTCTTAGATTACTTATGAAATCCTCAGAATGGGGATTGTCTTTTCGTGTTAAGTGATTTTATGCTGCTTAGCGCATTTGAATCCCATTATGGATTGGGACCAGTAGGTACTACGGCAGTACAAATAACAATGTAGTAATTATGGTATAACCTTTATTGAAAATAATCTGTCCTGTTCTAAATAGATAGTGTGTTTTTCCCTTTCTGAAGTTTAATTAATTCTGAAGAAATAGAGATCATCGCTCATTTTATTTAAGCCAACTAGGGATTCAACATGGCACAGGTCCAGAGCCTGCAAACAAGTAAGTGGGACTACCCATAGGCATAAAGTAAAACTCATATGTAAACACTTGGAAGATCAGACACTGACCAAAAAAGGAATGATACTGTCTACTGTGTGTTAAAATCCCAGTACTGTGGCTACTGTATTTATACTCTATTTATACTGTATGTATGCTGTACTAGAATATTATTTCACTGTTGATCCCTTTAGTGATTTACCTTCAGAAAAGTGTGGGCAGTCTCCTAAAAAGAAAGGCTGATTATAATGAATGACTTCTTTCATCATCCATCATAGGCATAGTACTGTTAAATGGGACTAAGCTTTAGTTTGGGGCATATATTTTCCTTAGCAATATAAAAGGTAAGCATTCTCATATATCTTTGTTGCAGTGATAATTTTGTTCATATAGCCTTTCTCTGGTAAGCTTTCCTTCTGACAGTGTACCTTTTAGCAAACTACTTTGGGCTACTTATTTTCTGTAATAGACAAAACCTGTTAGTCAATGCCCAAAACGTTACTTTTTGCCTAGTGAACAGGACAGAAGTTATTTTAATTAAAATAGACCAAATTGTGTCGTGCATATTTTCATTAGCATAGAATGAAATTCAGTTATTACAATTTGTGAATGAGATGTTGTGGTTTAGAAATTATAGTATAAATTTCAGAAAAAAAACATTAGAATTTAAACAAAAATGGCTTATTTTAAACAAAAGCAGTTGACAGTTATTATCCTGAACAATAAAGAAAAGTCAGGAATTCCTTCATATGGAACAGTGGAAAGTCTCCCATTGACTCTAAGAAGCTTTGGATTGTTCCTTTGCAGATCGACTGTCATAAAAGAGCTCCAGTAGCCTCAACAAACCAGGATCCCAGCCTGCATGGGGAGGTGGGGGAGCAGGGGGCAGGGAATACAATTTGAGTTTAATCTGGTGCCAGTGTAATAAAACATTAACTTTTATCCTTCTTAAATATAAAGCAGGGTTAAATGTATATGACAACACTTTCCAAGCTGCCTGGCGTTCTTCGTTCCTATTTAAAACTTAGAAACCAGGTCAGTGTTTCTGAAACCTGAATCTTCAGAGGTACAACTCTCTACTGATTATTTATTTGATATATTTCTTTTTTTCTAGGGCTTTGTTTGTAAGGATTTCCTTCCTTTCTTCCTTCCAAAACACTACATTGTATGTTGTAAGGGATTTCTAAGCTTCTCATTTGCTTTTTTGCCCCTCTGCTCTTTTGTGGGAATGACCCCATGACCAAAATTGTGGTCTTGCATTCTAGAGAAGATATGGATGATTAGAATTTTTTAAAATTTTACTTTAACATGATTATATATGTTTGATCAATCTAGGTAAGATGCTCACTGCTGCTTTTTATTCAGGTTAAGAGTCGGGAGATATATTAAACTCTGTACAAACAAAAACAGTTCATTTTTCTGTAATTTGCACTGGAGCACAGTCAGACTTTCTATAAGATACAGGGTTTATCATTTAAATTTCTTATTTTCCTTTCAAACTTTACGGTCTGATTTATTTATTTATTTATTTATTTTTGAGTATCCCATGCCATTGCATATTTGACACGTAACCGGGGTCCGGGTTCTTGTACTAAAGAGGATACCAATCACTTAGTAGCCTGGCATTTCTACTAGAGGCTCCCACTTTTCTGTGGAAATTGCTCCCTCTAGTGGCTCAGCAGAGCTAGACCTTGACAAACCGCAGGGTCCTTGGAAAGTGTTGGACTCTACGCTTCAATGGAATCTGTAAGTGAGGTGTTATTACCATTATATTAGCTGACACTCATGTTGTCAAGGTCAAAATAAATAAAGGTATATACTATAAAATGAAATGGGGGAATTCCCAGGTAACTCAGAATTTGCCCAGCTTCCAGAAGTCTTTTCGCTATTCCTGTGACTAAATCTCATACTTATTTCCCCTGAACTTTCTAACAATTCTAGTAACAGAATATAAAAGAAGAATTGTTCCCCCTCATTTTTGCAAAACAGAGGCAAAACCATATTTTGAAATATTTAGCACCTCCTGCTCTTTACCAAGAAAAATATATTTTTGTAGTATTCAAGTAAACAGGAGAATTTAGAGAGTGATTTGCCTATATGCCCTCCATATCGTATGTTTAAAACAAAAAAAGTCATGTTTTATTTTCAGACTAGCTGCAGAATACATATATTAGGGTCATATGCTGCCCCCAATATCAATGGAGGTTATGTTTGAGAATCCAAAGTAGATTCATAGATTCATAGATGTTAGGGTCGGAAGGGACCTCAATAGATCATCGAGTCCGACCCCCTGCATAGGCAGGAAAGAGTGCTGGGTCTAGATGACCCCAGCTAGATGCTCATCTAACCTCCTCTTGAAGACCCCCAGGGTAAGGGAGAGCACCACCTCCCTTGGGAGCCCGTTCCAGACCTTGGCCACTCAAACTGTGAAGAAGTTCTTCCTAATGTCCAATCTAAATCTGCTCTCTGCTAGCTTGTGGCCATTATTTCTTGTAACCCCCGAGGGCGCCTTGGTGAATAAAACCTCACCAATTCCCTTCTGTGCCCCCGTGATGAACTTAAAGGCAGCCACAAGGTCGCCTCTCAACCTTCTCTTGCGGAGGCTGAAAAGGTCCAGGTTCTTTAGTCTCTCCTCATAGGGCTTGGTCTGCAAGCCCTTAAACATATGAGCGGCCCTTCTCTGGACCCTCTTCAGGTTATCCGCATCCCTCTTGAAGTGCGGTGCCCAGAATTGCACGCAGTACTCCAACTGCAGTCTGACCAGTGCCCGCTAGAGGGGAAGTATCACCTCTTTGGATCTATTCGTCATGCATCTGCTGATCATTCCAGGGACATTTCCAGAATTAAAAGTGAATGTTTGTTCGCTTGCTTATGAGTTCAATCAGTGAAGCTGATACTAACCTGCAAAGATTGAATTAGTTCAGCCTCAGGCTTTTTGACTGTCTGTAATTAGCCATAGAGTTTTCCAGCATTACAGGATTGACTCAACAACCTGAGATCTTTTTCAGATTTGTCAAACGATTCTCCCTCTTTTTGTGATCTCACATGAAATTCATAGCATTAAAAAGTCGTAATTTTTTTGGAGTGCAGTTCTCCTTTAAGTTTTTGAGCACTGTCTCATAATCAGCCTGCTTTGCTTGGCTCAGTTGCAGACTGTTATATACATCCAGCGCCTCAGCTGTATTCAGAAAAATAGCTTCTTAGTGGCCGAACTTGTCCTCATGTACAGGTTGAACTGTTGCTCAAACCTCTTCCAGTTCTCTGCTGCCTGGCTGCAGTTTCAGCACTGCTGGAGCCTATAGCTGCTCCATTTTTTTTCTTAAAGCTCATTCCATGCAAAGCATTCCCTTGTTTTCAACCACTTCTGGTACCATGCCATGTTATGGGTTCAGTTCATTGAGTCAGGATCCACTTTAACAAAGAGGGTTCTTTATTCATGTTAACAGCACACAGATATGCAGCCTTCAGTCTCTGTTTCTCAGTTCTGTTCAACTCTACCTAGCTCTTAAAGGCATACAGTTCTCATAGCAGTTGTAAAGATAAAACTTTTAGCTTGATATCCCAGCTGTGTTGAGATCAATGGGAGTTTTATGATAAACTTTGTTGGAACAGGCTTTTACCCTGTTAGCAGATATCCATTTGCACTTACATCAGGTGCCTTAATTATTAGGCAAGTCCTTCAAAGCACCTGTTTCTGTAAATCTCAGTCACCATGCTCAAGACAGTTATGTTCCAGCAAACAATGATAGATACTTAGGCCATTGGTGGACATTACACTTAACCTGTTAGTCGCATCTTAAATAGTAACCCGGGAACATATTTAGACAATTAATGGTGCAACAAAATGATTCCATAAAATAGATGTAATAATCCTGTGGAAGGTTTCCATCTTTCCTTAAACTGAATATATGAGAGTCTCCTGCCATGCAGCTGGCTGCATGGTGGAGTTTGGTGTACAGCTTTTCCAGCCTCAACTGTACCAGAGTCTCAAGCTGGCTCGGGTGGGTTGTGGAGCTGGATTGTCTGTTCCAGCCTTGGAACCACACAGGAATCTCCAAACAGCTCCAGCGTGGTTCCAGGACTGAGACTGAAAATAAGCTGATTATGGATCCCAGCCCTAGGACTGCACTGGAGCAGGCTAGAGACTTCATTAAGATCCCAGGGAAAGAACTGGTTATTGGCTGATTTTTGGTTCCAGCCTTGGGACCACACTGGTTTACTGGGCACTTGACAGTGTAGGGTGAGTCCAGGATTATGATTCTGGGTTTCCCCTGCACTGGCAAGTAGTAGTGGCATAGCTGAGATCTGAGTCCCAGTCCCAGAATCACATATCCTGCTGTGAATGTGTGACATAGCAGGCAACACGCTTTGTAGGGATTGTGGAACAGATCCCATCACACCATTAAATGAGTGTGTGCCAGGCGCCTTACTCATCAGTGCTAAGATTTGACTGGATATGTGTTATTAGGTAGAAACGGTGTAGATAAACTATCAGATGTGCATTACTGATCACAGCTAGAATTGCCCAGAAAGGAAAATAGCTTCAACTACAACTGCAGGTTTGTATGACCGTTTTAATTCTGTGGTTACTTTAGCAATATTGTCTTTTGTATTCCTTCTCATGTTGTTAGTAGTAAGTGTAATAATATATTTAGTAGTATTGTTATACATAAACCATAACCAGACAGATCTCATAATTCTAGGGATTATATAAACACCTATTAAATGATAGTGCTCTCGCCAAATGGCTTACCATTTAAATATATAGTGCTGCCAATTGTGGAAGTGTAATCTTTTGTTTACTAAAGATTAAGTAGTTCTAAAAACATTAAAATTAATAATCACTTAGACATTCTAACAAAAGAAACTTCCTTTCAACAGAACTCTGACCTTATATTTTTCATGAACCATTTTTCGCTCAAAAAAGGTGTTCAAATACCACAGTGATGAGGATGAAGAAAGAACCTCAATAGAAACCAAAAAATAAGGGTTTGGGAGCATGCAGTCATATAGGTTTTTTCCTTGTACATTAAGAGCAGGTCTTAAGACAAAGGAAGTTATTGAAGGAAAATCAAAGCCATTGCTATTATGTTCTCTGAACACTGAACTAGGATATTGTATGTTGTAATAACACTTCAATATTGATTTGTTATAAATTTAGAATATAGTCAAAATATTCTTGTAAGCCCCTTCCCATGTAACATAATCATACCAGAATAAGTGCATCATTGGAATTCAGCAGGTGCTCAGCAGGTCTTCTTATTGTTTAAAACCTAAAAAAATGCAACATAATTAAGAGTAAACCAGCTGAAAAATGCTCAGTCTTGATGTGCTTACTGCTAAGTGGCTTGCTAGAAATCCACTTAATAAATTTTATAGAATGTAAGGAAAATGAAAACATAAAATGGAAAATGAAAAAAAAAAGAAATAATGCATAGTGCGGTTTTCATCTTTTATTCTGCTCTGATATTTATGTTGGTAGATCAAAGACCTTTTCTGTCCTTCAATGCTAAGGTGATAGCTGACCTACTGTGGTACATCTAGAAAGGATATATTTCATTTAGCAAGGCTTGATGGTGATTTTGCTTTAGCTGCTGTAACTTATTGTAATATGCAAACGGGTAGATCCAGAGTGGGTGCAATGGTCAGGCTGCACCCCTGTTTTAGACTAGACCACACCATGAAAACCTCTGGGGCTTTAAAGTTCCTAAAGCAGTTGAAAATACTCTCTCCCTTCCCTCTCCTGCTCAAATAAATGCCCCCTCTCTGCTCCTTCCCCCATTCCTGCCCCTCCCCCACCTGCCTTTCCCCACTGTGGGGGGGGGGGGAGGGGAGAAGCACCAAAGCTATTCCTGCCTCCTGTGCAGGGTCTGGGCTCAGCTAGGGATGGGAGTCACCCTTCCATGCACTGTGACCAAGGAGGGTGAGAAGAGCTATTGTTCCACCCTATTGCTGCTATCCCCTTCTCAGCTGAGTGCAATCCCCACTCAGCCCAGCTGGCTCTGGAACTTCCCTGCCCCACAGCCATGGAGAATACAGCAGGAACTGGCAAGGGAGAAGAAAAAGAGAAAGGGAGGGACCTGCTTCTGAGTAGGAAGGAGAAAGGAGCAGGTATTTGCACATTAGGGGTGTGTGACGTTGTCATTGTAGATATTGATAACAATGTAAACACAAGGGCTCAAACTACAATGGAACTACTTGCATGAGCAGTTACTATGTCTGTGTATACATGTGTGTTAATATGCATAAATATTTCACATGCACCTAATGCATATGCAAACATATAAATACACTGTTAAGAGAAAATGGTAATTAACACTATATTAAGGGGAAAGGATCAGATCTGTTTAAAAAGTTGACAATATAAAACAAACTTTTTCTTACCCTTCTACACTATCATATGTTGCATCTCCTTTTTTCTCTTTTGATTCATTTGTATATTTTTTCAGGGAAGAAATCAGTATTGCTGCATATGTGCAAGCAGTCTTTCATATTTTGGCACATTTTTTAGATGAGTTCCCAATCATTTTTTATGTTCCTTCTCCATATAAAAATGTTGTTCTGTTGTCTAAATTGCATTGGAATGAATGGCATTGGCATTCCTTTCCCCTACATCCAAATTAGTTAGTTTTTACAGTTTAGTACCCAAGGACTTTTATTCTGGCTCTTCTCCCTAGATGGAGGGAGTGCTTTGGCATGCAAGCCACAGGATAGTTCTGCTAGCAACTGGGTAGAGGTTCAACAAACCATCCTGCCTGTGCTGACCACCCAGGCAGAGTAGCTCTGAAATGCCTGTGGCAAGCATGTTCAAGTGTCTCTTTCAACTGCTGCCTTAGAGATAACTGGCATGCGTTCTTGTCACCCTCACCTGTATAAGGATGGAACAGAGGCCTGGCTAAATCAACAGGCTATTACCATTAGCTACAAACACTGGCCCGGACAGAGCATGGTGAGAAGTTATGTCAATATTCTGTTTAGCAACTGCAAGAGCATGCCTGGAGGGAAAGGGGCTCCTTAGGCATCAGCATGGGCAAAGTAGAATGTAGCCTTCACTTTTATATCATTGTTGCCACATAGAAAAGCGAGTTATAAGAACAGTACTTTTCCTGTTCAGAAATACAATGCATCTCCAATATGCATAGCTCAGTCACTTTGTACCTTCTTTAAACGTGTGTGTATATATATATAATCTCCAAAATGTTAAGCCCGCAGATTATACATTTAAGGTTTCCAAGTGTAAGCAGTTCTTGTCTGCAGAAATTAAAAAAACCCCCAAACATTTCCAGTAGTAAAATAGCCATATGCTCATAAACAGCAATTCAGTTTGTTTATGCTGGGACAAAGCAATAGCTCTTGGGTAATACGCTATATGTTAGTTAATTGTATGTTTTCAAATGTGCTGAGACACAAGGTTCTTTGATTAGATGTGATATTGTTGTTGCCAAAGGACAGTGTGAGTTCGTGCCCGGTGTGCTTTTGCCAATAAACACACAGGGGTGGAGGATCCAACTTAATCTTTATTGTTTCAAGTCTGCGCAGAGAGGGGTGCTTGGCAATCGTTTGCAAAGCAAGCACCACCGGTTTCTACCTTTGGGTACCTTTTATACATATGTTTGCAAGTGTATCGCTCAGTGATTGGTTACAAGCCACTGGCATAAGATGTTCTCTACTGAGCATGTCTCTATACCTATGTTTTAGCCATGTAATTCATTTGCGTACATATATGTTTCATTAACATACTTTTGCTCTGCCCAGGGGTGTGATTTTTAACATTATAATGAGACCTTTTTCTGAACTTCTTGCTATCTTACAAGTGTCAGGGAGACATTATCCTGCTGGTGTTAGGGAGGCATTCCAGGAATCCTCTGCATCCCACATGCTGTGCTCTGCAAGCATCTCTTAACACACACATACCACACCCCTCCCAGCATCAGTAAGTTGCCTTAAGTATTCAGTTAGATATAGTTTGCAAAAGCTAGATATACCATAAAAAAGATTATATAAAAAGACTACATCAATATCTTTTATTAGACCAACTGAGCAGTTGGAAAAAAGTTCTTAGCAAGCTTTCAGGCGCAGTCGCCTTTCATCAGGCAGTGGGAGTCTCTGCTTGTCTGATGATGGGTGACTGCACCTGAAAGCTTGCTAAGAACTCTGTTCCAACTACTCAGTTTGTCTAATAAAAGATCTCACATCTAACCAAAGAATCTTGCCTGCCTATGTCCTTAGACTAACACGGCTACAACCAAAAACTCTGAGACACTTAACTCTGTTTTACAACAGAACCATCAAGTCTTTTAGCTGTGATGTTGCTGGTGGGCAGCTGCAATCATTTGCATATTTTTTATCAATTCACTGTCTCAAGGGCCAGGTTTTCCTACCAGTTATTATAAACATACCTATAACAATTGTTACACTAAAACAAAAATGCTCATTTGTTTGTGTTACAAGGCATAGCAATATAGTACAACAAAGTAAATGTGTGGCTATCCTCTTACCACAAGAGGTCTCTTGAAAGAGATATGTATTAACATGCATCTAGTGTCTAAAATTCTTTGACTGATCGTACATAAAGCCTCATTCTAAATGTAAGAACTTTAATGTTTACATTTCTTAAAACTCAAAGCAGGGGACTTTAGTCAAGGTGCATTAGGTCCCAGGTGAGTGCCCTTGAAAAGGTTGGGGGTGATGGGGCTATCTTATCTCATTTTACTTTGAAAATCTGCAAAAAGTTTCTGGTTTGTTCTGATACAGAATGAAAAAATTATGAAAACTTGAAAGTATTTGCAAGCTGGAAAAAAATATTTCTCTCTTGCATCTACCATCATGTGACCTCTCTTCTTTTTGCATGTTCCTGAGATTCACTGAAATAATATACATATGGAGTCCATTTTCCTTTTCGTGATATTTACTAGTTTTCTTTTCATGCTGTTCATCCTTTTAGAGAAATATTAAAGTAGAGGTAGATGAATCTTAAAAAAATAAGGAACCATGAAGCAGAAACAGCATTTGGAGGACTTTATTAAAAATAAATATTTTTTTTCTATACAAAATTATAGCTCCTGAACTGATCAGTACAGCACAGTGTATAAACAGCAAGGCAAGCAGGCAGGCAGGAAGGAAGGAAACTGATCTTGTCAGTAATACTTTTGGTATAATATAGAATTTGTCTTAGTACTATCTACTTAAGAATATGATGAATTTTCCTTATAGGTTTTGTAAAAAAAAAAAAAAAAGATGTTCTAGGTTTTTTTATTTATAACTTTTTTTGGGAACTCCCCACAGTATCTTGTAAAATTTTTAGAAAGTCCCCAACATCTTAGTGTCTACTATATTAAGCTTACATTAAGTATGTAAAAAACTTTTCCATTATCCTTTGGCAGAATGTACGCTTCCACCTCTGGTTTGGTTAATACAAATGGAATTACTATGAATAATAAAGTATAGCAACAGTTTCTGTTGTTGAACGTTATTATAAATTAAACACGTGTTTCATGAGTAAGCAACCATATAATTTATCATTTATATTACAAAAATATATTACTCTATTGATGTGGATATGCCTTTTTCTTGTTATAGTAATGGAAAAAATAGTAAAAACAAGGAATGAGAGAATGTGCCAGGAAAGATAATAGAATAGGACCTATACCAATGGTATCACATTCTCAGATGAAATGCTGATCTCTTAGTATGCTTCTGAGTGCATGACTAGCATGCATCAAGAAGATACAACTGATCATGTCAACTGGAATAACTTCTGGCGATACACCTAATGAACACTGTTCAGATAATGGGTGTATCTTGGAAATGTTACCATACCAGATCACTAATACGCTGCTTATTAAATCTGGTAAAAGCCAAATTTGTAAAATTAAATTAGTGTTAACATATTAATTAATGCTAACTTATTCATAGCAAGAATCTAAGAATTGTAGCATTGCTTACTAATATTACTTAACATCCTATTTCCATTTGATATAATGGGCTTAACACCACCACTGCTCCCCCACCACCAAACTTCCAAACTCTGCAGGCCAGATGACACAGCCCTGTGTGTGGCACCAGGCCTGTAGGAACGATCTGGCATTGGGCCTGATCCAGCACCCGGGGCTGGGGCCCCTGCCCAACCAGTCCTTCACATAAGATTGGACCCTGGCTGGGCCAGTCCTGCATGTGCCAGATTGGACGCATGGGCTGGATCCAGCCCAATGACCCACTCCACATCAGTCAGTGCATGGGCAAGACCTAAAGTTTTGGCACTGCTGCTTTAGATGGCTGCTTTTCCTCAGATTTTCATGGTGAATGTTGTATACTTGTCACTAGGTGGCAGTAATTGCACACAGCAAATAGAAATTAAGAATCTGAGCTGTGCCATTTCAAACAACTTTGTGTTGTGGAAATCAAATTTCACCTCTCCAGTAACACAAAGAGCTGTATATGAGTGGTAGCCAGACTTTGCATGTGTGCATTCCACTCGGTATAAAGTTTTTACAGCCATGCACTTATTCTGCCTTGCAATGGTGTAATAATCTATGCAAGAGAAATCGCTAAAAGGGTAGAATGGCAGAAGGGGCTTGCCTAGAGCCAAATAGACATGGCCAAGAATATTCACCTTTTATTTCAGCATTCATACATATATTCATTTAGCACCGAGATTTGTACCTGATAGATATCTGAGCTGAAGAGAAATTTGCTAGACATTCGGAGATTTAGCTGTTCATTGAAATCTAGGACTGAAAGGGATTTCTTGGATCACTGAGTACAGTTCCCTACTATTGTAGGCAACCATGCTATATACCAGGGTTGGCCAGATCACCTGACCTGTCTAGCTAAAAACTGGGATGGCCACTGATACATCCCCAAAATACAGGACATCCCCAGCCAGGAGTGAGGCCATCACAAAAGGGCCATCTCCCTTCCTGGATGGGAACCCTATTCCTCCTGGCTGTGCACTGCCTTACCTCTAGGCACAGGCAATAGAGTCACAAGGACATTATGATTGATGTGTTTTTCCATCAATGAACTGAAAAACAGGACTTTTTGCAATCTGTTTCTCATTCAGAAATGGATAGGAGACAAAGGGTTTAAAAACAGGACGATCTGGTGTAAAACAGGACCAATGGCTACCCTACTGCAAACTGAAACAGTGGTGACACATCGGGAGTGCATGGGGGTGCACGTGCACTCCCTGAGAGTGCTGGTGCACCCCCTGACAGCCAGCATTTCCCACTTAGGCGATGAGTAGTGGGGGGAAGGTGGGAACGCTGGTGCTCCCCCTGAGAGTGCCAGCTGGGGAGTGGGGGTGCCAGGAGAAACACTGCTGGCACTTCTGGGCATGCCCCTGGCCCTTCTGGGTGCACCGCTGACGCTTCTGGGTCAGCGTGATCCGTTGCGGTCACTGCAATCAGCCCCCATTGGTGCAATCGGCCGTAAGGGGACCCCTCCCCCCCACCAGTCACTGACTGGCCACTGGGGGGTCAAGTGTCCCCCTGACTCAGGAGGCAGCAGTCACCCATGAACTGAAACCTTGACACAAGAGCCACAGGACACACAACTGTCAAATTCACGTAGTCCAGAATCAACAATGTGCAAGCAGTGTTCCAGCTCAAATAATCATTTGTCATTAAATGACTTCTTCAAGTGAATAACAAGCAGGAAATAATGAAAAACAAAAATAGAAATTAATAAATGAATTAAACACTCTTTTTTTTCTCTTTAGTACTTCTCTTTCTCACAGAGTATATGTGAAAATCACACACAGCTCATAAGCCATTGCTTAGCCACCCCTGTAATATAACCTTTTCAGAAAGCTGTTCCAGAATAGCACTCCTTTTATAGTTTCATTATTTCCTGCCTAAATTCATTCATGGGCAGTTTATGCCCACTTGTTCATGTATCAGCTTTAGTTTAAACAGTTCATTCTCCTCCTTGCTATTTAGCCTCATAGGTATTACTGGAGCGTGGTTTAATTCCCTTCTCAGAAGCACAAAGCAAGTGTCTGTATGGCACAATGTATGTAGAGGTAGCACATGAGAGTAGTATTTTACCCAACAAATTAGCTCCAGGTACAGCACCACAGTAAAGCAGCTATATTGCTTGTTTAGAAGCATATTCCTTCATAACGCTGCATTGTACTTTGTAGAAATGATCTTAATCTCCTTTCACAAAATAGACTGGCTGGTGTCATGTTCTGCCTCAGCCAGGAGTAGCAACTTGCAACATGCCTGCCACAAGTGGCACAGGCAGCTACTTTTGGCGTGGAATAGACTGGGGAGGTGTCAGGGAGCACCATGGCACTGTGATGGGTGGGAGGTCAAGAGTTGCACTCAGGGGAGGTACTGGAGCCTAACTTGTGGCACACTTGGACTCAACTTGTGACACAACTGCCAAAATGCTGGCTACCACTGACCTAGGCTTAGTATGCCAGAATTACCATTAGCATCAGTAGTAACTAGAATATTTGCCCAGTAAGAATAGTAGGTGATGTCCTCAAGTACCACTCTGACTTAAACTCTGACTGAATCCATTTTTATAGTTATTTAGTAACAGCAAAGGTGCATGAAGCTGATCCTCTAAATATTTTAAAAATATTTTGTAAATATTTTGTAAAGACAGGAACCTATTAAAAATTCCTTCTTGTCATTGGACTCCTATGTTTGGGTTTTGTTTTGTTTCAGTTTGCTGAAGAAACTGCCTTTTACATTAGTTATCGGTAACAAATATGCAACATAGGCTTGTATATTTTCCCGTTGTGATAAATAGTTTTCATTACATTGTTACGGCTTTTGTGGATTGTAGTTCCGAAGTCATTATTTTTATCTTATCCAAATGTGGATATGGTATGCATTCAAAAAATTTAAGAGATTCAAAACTTAAACTTTCATACAGCATATAGTACATTTGTATATCTTATGAAAGTTTGTAAATGCTATTCCCAAGGGCTGTGATTTGCAAGCCCCATGACATTGTTAAAATGAGGGTTCTTGGGTGATATTTTTTTTATGTAAGGTGAAGTATATTTTACTATTTCTTCCAAAGAAAATACTTAGGGTAAATGTAAGTCCATTCTTATTGTAGTTAATTGCTTCAAGTACCTCCCAGATTCAGGGTTACAGAAACAGTTTGAGTTCTCCCTTGAGCTATTTCAAATCTGAGGCTTTAATTTGTACCCAGCTTTACTTAGAAATGGGAATGGGAATCATTTCATTAGTAAAATCAAATCCATATGCAACAGGTATCCAAATAATACCCATCACCTATCACCCCAAAACCTGAAAAGTAAGGAAATCTAGACTATCTGAACTGTGGTCTCATCATGAAAAGCCCCAGGGGCAGATCTAGGATTTTGAAAAAGGGAGTGCAGATGGTGTAGCACTTCATCACATATATAACACAGCGCACATTTTTCTCCAGCTAAAGCAAAACTAAAGGCTTTAGTAATACACTAAATACTTAGCACTATATTATTTTAAGATCAAAACAAAAACAAATACAACTAATTAGAATGTTCACTAATGTTCTTGATTTCTATATCTAACGTTTTAAAAACCACAGCTAGGCAAAAATAGTCTAAAGATATTATTTTGTTAGTCCTGTAGCCATCCCAATTAAACATACATTTGTTACGCAGATTCAAAAACCAAAACTAGCCTTCTTGAGTAGCTCATCAGTGCCTCCAGTACTTCACCGTCAGTCATTTCTACACCTGAGTTAGTATTACAACACCTGAGTTAACGTTTTTAGTTAGAGTTTGGGTAGAGCAGGAGTCAGAGGTGTGCACAACTACATCCCCTCCCTGGATCCACCCCTGAAAAGCCCCCGACACTTTGTGCTTTAAAGAAAGCTTGGCCTTCCATGTTTCTCTCCATTGTGCTTGAGACACTATTTTGTGGGGATAATGGCACCGTACTATGTATCCAAGTCTCAAACCATTAAGCCCCTGAATTCTATCAACTAGTGGCATACCCATGGGGTCTTCCATGCTTTCTCCTGCCCCTGACTCTCATGGACTGCACTTTCTTTCACACACGTTCTTCCGGCTACATGCTCAAACTATCTTAGTCTGTTTTTATTCAGCTTTTCCTTTGTTAATATCATCTTTACCTATTTCCACACCACTTCATTTCTTTTTTTTCTGAGTCTACAAATCCACATCGGCATCCTCATCTCCGACATCCTTATCAGGGGCAACTGTCATTTATTCATTGCCCAGCACTCTGATACACACAGCAGCATTGGCCTCAACACTCTTGCAGGGTTTTTCCCTTCAGGTAAACTGGCATTCTCACAAACCAGACTATTCACTTCCTTCCATTTCATCCATGCCTTATGCATGGTTTTTTCTACTTTCCTCATCTATCTTGCACATTTACTTACACAGCAAACCCCAGGTATTAGCTTATGCACAGATGTCATGTTTTCATCTGTCCAAACCACTCTCTGCCCATTCTCTGCTTTCTTCAGTTAAGGCCATATTACTTGTGAATACCATGCAACAGGGGCATCTTTCTGAATGCTCTTGGTGAGGGTATCCAGGACAAACACAGACACGAACAAGCTAATTCTTCATGGACCCCAGCCTTTACTACTTGTGCTTCTATCTTGTGTTGTTGTGCCTTTTTTGTCTTATGCAAGTCCCCCATAGGCTTCTGTCACCCCTTGTTACCTCATGCCTCACCTCCTTCTCTTGCTATATGGATATATGCTTTTTCTTGTCACACAAAACCAGTTGAAGATGTTTCCTGTTTTCTGCATACTTTTTCCACTAGGAATCTCATCACAAAGATTGTATCAGTCATTGATTTTTCCTGGCATAAACACACAATTGTATCCAATTCTGACTGCTCTTTTCAGTCTTTTTTGATCATCCTTTTCCATGGTTTCATAGTATGGTTTATGAGTTTTTTTGCCTTTAATTGGCCCATGTTTCCATTCTTAAAGATAGGCACCATAAAGCTCCTTCTCTGTACACCTAGTATTTTCTCTCATAACATAAAATTATTATAAAGCTTGATGAAGGGACTTACACCTTTTCATTCTGATGCTATATCTATGTTAATATTCTTGGCTTTATAGTTCTTTATTGTATTCTGTTAATGGCACCTGCCATTGATTCAGCCAAGGCTTGATTTACCCAAACTTTCCAGAGTGCTTGCCTTAGATTCTCTTTGTTCCTGAGTCTCTCAAAGTAACTTTTCCACCTGTGCTTTGATCTTTCAGGCTCTGAAGATCTTGTTTCCCTCATCCTTTCAGTTCCTCACTTCTTCAGTACATTTGATTTCTCTCTCTTGAGTTCTTTCTAGTAAGTATATGTCCTTTTCACCTTCCTTTGTTTGCAGTTTATTATACAGATCTTCCAGGGTTTGGGTTTTGGCTTGGTCACAACTTCTCATAGTCTCATCATCTTTGGCCTTTTGCCACACCTTGAGCTTTCCCTTTTCCCTGATCACAGCCTGTATGTCTTCATCCCACCACTGTGTTTCACTCTGAAAGCTGGCTTTTGTTGAGATATGCCCACAATCCCTTGCATGTTTATTAAGGGATTTGGCCATTTCTTCCCATAAGTCATTGATATTGATATTTGACATTATTAAAACAAAAATAAATTGAAATGTACTGATATGGCAAAGATAAAGAGTTCCCTTGGTAAAGATGCATTTGTTCTGGGTCAGTTGTTGTAAGTCAGGATGAGATTTTCTACACTGTATGTTTTGGAGTTCCAAAAATAGCTAGAATATAAGCATGATCTATGGTTCAGCAATTTTTACAAGAAATGGAGTGTATAAATCTCTAACATGGAGGGAATATTAGGACTGTGGTTAGAGAAGCTACTCTCAAGAATTTTTCTATTGGACTCCTAAGAGTAGATAAGCCAGCTCTAACTCTGTGAACGTTCTATTTAATTGAAAATACGAAATCTTTAATAAAGAAAGCATTCTTGGCCAAGTAATGAAGCATGTAGGTTCCACTTACTGAACTTTTGAGGACATTTATACATGGCATTGGGAATCATGATATCCTGAGAACCGAGCTTTGACTTAAGTGGATTTTCCTGTCCAACAGAAAAAATTTTAATGGAATTTCTTATATTTAAACTTCTGCCCACAAAGAGAAAAATAGCAGGATTGATCATCTCTTCGGATATAGTTATCAGTATCAAATATGCAAAATCTTTATAACAAAGTAGGCATATGCTTTGTGTTTTGAATATGATATCAACTGGATATTGAGTAACTTGATATATCTATTCTGATATGCCTTTGTTTCAGCATAAACTAATATAGCTACATGAACAAGGGAAGTAAGCTGTTGGAGATGAAAATAACTCCCTGTAAAATTTAATAGCTGATCCTACCTCATCTCCAAAGCACCCCCATCCTGTTAAGATATGTATCTTAAAAAGGTTAGTGAAATATGTCAACAGTACATGAACACAAAAAACAAAGGCTGACAGGTTTGCAATTTCCATGTGTATGAAATTGAGTAACACAAACTTCATCATTAAACTGATGTGCTATGCAATACTTCAGAATTGCTTCTATGATACTAAGCTTTTCAATTTCTAGTTCTTACATAGAAAAAGCATCCTGTATTTCTTCAGTTAGCATCTGCACATGTCTTAAGCAAGGCAGCAAATAGACATTCAGCTTCTCATTCTGCATGTAGTGGAAAAAGAGCAATTCAAGATAGATTTTGAAAATATACACTGCCTTGTTGGCTGATTGTGGTCATCTATATAGTTTAAAAGTATGTAACCTGTCTCTAAGAATTATGTAACCTGTCAGAACTATGCTGACTACCTAGATACAGTGGTCTCTCTTCTTCCATTCCCCTTCATTTCCAGTCCCATTTGCATGCCACCTCTCTCCTCACCGTAGAGGGGATGAAGGTTTTGCTTTTCCCCTTCCTTTTTGAGAAGAAGGTAGTAAAAATGTTGTACTCTTTAAGTGGAGTGAGGTTAAATTCCTTTCCCTCGTGCTGAGGATGGACTTGCTGGATTTGGGCATTAAGCATGGCGATCACCTTTTTAAAATGTAAAGGCAGGACACATACCCACCTTAACCAGCACCTCTTCTGGTGGCACAACCAGAGCAAAGCTGAGCGGGGCAGGGCAGGGTAGATGTGGGCTGCCCACTGAAGGCTTGGGACTCCCTACCTTGCTTCCTTCCCCTAGGAGGTGCACACTGGCTGCATGGCACCTGCTTGTGTGAGGTCACCACTGCCCTCGCTGCTTCTGGGTGAGCAGGAGGCTTGAGGCTGGCATGCAGCTCCAGGGGGAAAGGCAGCAGGGTGGGAATCCCCAAGCCTGCAGCAGGCTTCCTGCATCCATCCCTGCCCTGTACACAAATTGGGGGGGGGGGGGCATGTGTCCCCCATTCCACCACAGGGGTGCAAGCAGTGGTGGGGAAGCACCCCCCTCCAGCCCTGAACGAGGTGCCCAGGACTCCATCCAACTCCACACCTTGGTCCCATGTACTGCCCTGGCTGGACAGCACTCCCATCCCCTGACCCCTTCCCTCCCTCAGTGTGAATGCCTTGATCTGTTCCCCCCTTCCTCCCATAGACTTACCTGCAGGGAGCTGCTCTCTATGCTACCTGGCTGTATTCCCAGCCATGTGCATGTGTACAGCTGCTACATTCCTTTGCAGGCTGGAACACTGCCAGCCTTTGAGGAAAAACCTGCCACTTCCTACAGCTCCCTGCACCAGGCTGTGAATCTAAGACCAATGCTGTCCCGGAGTCATGCAGCCCAGGACCTGAACTTGAGTTTCCCATTCCTGGACTGTCCCCAATTAGGAACCCTAGAGAGAGGCAATGGGAAATGAGTCCAGCAGAGCAGGAGAGATTTTGATCTGGCCTCAGCCATTGAAAGACTGTGAATAAAACCAGCCTCATTTTCAGTGGAAGAGAGCAGACACTGTTAAGACTGATTTAGTTATAAAAAGCTGTATCTTCTCATCACCTCTGAAATCCTGGCAGTTGCATTAGGTGCCTATCATTAAGGGGCCTAACTTTAGATACCTAGGTTTTGAAAATGTTGCCCTAAGTTTGTCTCAGGCCACAGCAGGTGCAAAATTTTGTGGAGAGTGGGAGGGGGAGAAGAAGTAACAGCAGCTATAGTAACTCATGAATTTTTCTAACACACTAAGTAGTCACAGATGGCCTGTCGGTATCCTCCAGGTTGGATATTTTGGGTGTTTAAATGTAAAATCTTGCTCATTAAATATTTATATTATCATGTGGTCATTGTTAATGCAGTCAATGTGCTTTTCCTGTCCTAAAGTTACCAAGAAAAAGAGCCTTAGGGCCACTGTCTTGATACTAGTAAAAGTAAACATTTAATTCATCACTGTTAGCAAAGAGAGTAACAGAAGAGAAAATGCGTTTGCTACCTTACAGACCTGGATGATGCCAAATAAATAATGGGATACTGTCTTTAATCATACAAAAAGTGCTAGCACAAGCTGCAAATACTCTCTTTTAAAAGAGGCACAGAGAAGGCTAGCAAGTGCATGCTGTTCAAGATGGAAGCTCTAAGAAATATCTTACCTGTTAAGGAATAGATGTTTTCAGCTTCCTGTTTAATTCCAAATATTGAAGGGTGGGTTCATGATATGAAGGAAAGCTATACCAATACAGTGCTATCCCCTTCCATCCTCCTTTTCTCCATCTTGCTTCCCATTGTTCCTCTCACCTTACCATTTTGGTAGTAACCTGGGAAGCAATAAATAGCAGTTACTAATATGAGACTTAAAAAAGAAATAATTAGCAGGTCAGAATCGCTTCATTCTAGAGTTTGAAAAGAACTGGCCCAAGAGTTTTCTGGACCACTAAAGCTAATTTTCATCACTTCTTAAAACAGTGAGGACATTATAGAGAAACAAAAGAAAGCAGAGTAATGGTTTTTGTGCATATTTAAGAAGTGTAAATAGGATGACCCATGTAATGTAAGACCAATCTCTCTACTGTCAATCTTGAACAAAATATTGGAGATGCTGGTATGGGACTCTTTATTAAGAAAATATTTAAAGGAGGGAAATACAATTAATGCCAGTCAGTATGAGTTTATGAAAAATATCTAGTCAAGTTAATTGGATATATTATGGATCGGTTTACAGATGGTGGATAAGAGTACACATTAAATGTCACACATTAAATTGATTAAATGGCATGCATTAAATGTATTATAAACTAACTGCTACATATACTATATTTACCCAAATCCAAGACAACTTCGAATTTGATGCAATTTCCCCAATAATTAGAATTTGCATGTTGCTGATGCTGTCCCCAGTTGAGCCAGAAGCCCTGCACAGCTGCTCCCCCCAGCTCCTAGCAGCTGAAGCAGTCTGATACCTGATTCTAAAATGAGGCTTGGTTTTCCCAATGCTGAATGGTGGGGAAAAAAATCATCTTGGAATTACAGTAGGTCTCTAAATGTAATTGTAAGGGGAAATCCTAATCAGATTTGTTTCTAGTGGAGTCCTAGTGGATTGATTGTGGGCCTTATGCTTTATGTATTTTTTTCAATGACCTGGGAACAATACAAGGTCATTACTATTAAAGTGTGTAGGTGGCACAGAGATTACAGGAGTGGTAAATATTATGAAGAGAGCAAGTCACCAAGTCAAAGCAATTTGGATCACTTTGTAAACTGAGTTAATACACAGTATTTCTTAAACTCCATAATTAAAGATGTAACCAGTGGCTATTGTGAACTGTGGATATATAAACATATTGAGTAGTAGTACGGAGGTTATGCTACCTCTGTATGTGGCTAAAACTGGTGTGCTGTGCACAGCTCTAATGTTTCCAGTGACTAGGGAAATGTTGATATATTGGAGGAGATTCAGAGAAGAGCCATGAGAATGATTAAAGGCTTGCAAAAAATGACTTGGACTAAATAAATTCAGTTTATTAATTTTGACTTGATTGCAGTCTGGAGGTATGTAGGGAACCAAAAGTGGTGATATAGGCTTGTTCAGTCTAGTAAATAGAAGAGTAGGTCCAGTGGATGGAAGCAGAAGGCAGACAGATTTAAATCCAAATAGGAGTAAATGTTAATTGTAATGGTGAATGACTATGCTAATAATGTAACCATGGGTTCTGGTGGATTCTCCATCACTGGGCAATTTAAAAATGTATTTTTCTAAAAGACACACATTTTAAATGGGTATTAATTCAGGAAAGGTCTATGGGCTTTTGTTAAGCGAGAGGTCAGATTTGGGCTGTGGATAAATGTACCTTTTAACCATTTTGAAGTGCGGAAGGAAGCTGTTGGTTGGAAGCAGGCATTAGCTGCGTCATCTTCATGTAACTAAATGGTTCAGCCTTCGATCCCAGAAAAAGAAGTTAAAGTAATGGTTTTGCTAAGCTTGCATTGTGCAAAAGCATGCGGCGACACCAGTTAGATCATAACAGTTCAGCTGGTCTCATTTGACATGGATACAATTGTTATTTCTGTCTGTACCCTAGATCGGGGGTCAGCAACCTACCTTCCACAGGCTGCATATGGCCCACGAGAAAATAATTTATCTGGCCCATGAGCATGCCAAGTTTGTATATCCTACATTAGTCAGTTTTGTGCAAGAATTCACCATCTAGTAGTGAAATATCTAACAACTGCTGCCTCTACCCTGCCTTAGGACTGAACTGTATTAACTCAGCCCCATTGGTGAAATGTTGCCAACCCTTGCCCTAAAAGATCATAGTGGTTCCTTTTCTTCTTAAACACTGACATTTTTTTCTGCTCTCATGCCAGTGTATTTTTTTAAACTCCTATCATACTACTTTTTCATCCTTCTTTCCTATTTTTAGAACCCAGACCACCATATTTTTTTCTGCCTAGTCATCTATGTTTTCATTTTCTTTCTGGGTTCTCTTATCTTCTATTATGCTGACATGTCCTTTCCACACCATTTCCTTCTCCCTCTGGATTACAGTCTTGCTTAAATAAAATAATAAATTAAAGAGAAGTACTATTCAAAATAATAAACCAATTGTTTTATATGAAGGCTTGCCTTCCCACCTCTATTCCCCTATTTGTCTTCCATTTGTTGTCATATCTCTAATGTTCGTATGTTATTGCTTATGCATGAGAGATTGATCTCACAACTAATCCATGGATCATTAGCAAAGAAGTTTCTTTCTATTCAGTCTGAATATATAACATGCTATGAGACATACAGATGAAAGCACTATTCATTATCTTATGAATGTGAAAAATTAATGGGAATTGTGAATGTGAATTATATGAATCTTTATTAAGCTCTACCCTTCTTCTTAAATGTACAAGTAGAATTTGTAAACCAGTTTTTAGGCAAGATTAGAGAAGTGATATAAAATCTTGGAGCCTAGGTAGACCTCCAAAAGTTCTGAGATGCCTAACCCTCATAAAAATGAATAGGAGCTAGACACCTCAGTATCTTTGAGCAGCTGGGCCTTAGTTTTATTAGTTTCAACGACTGTTGTGTATTGATATGGTTAAAGTATGTAAGTATAAATGTATTGATAGTCCATTATATTTTCTAGTTAAGTCAAAAAAGAGTTAAAATCACATTCCTAAGTATTACTGTAATTGTGAGAGATGATTACAGCCAGCTACACTAGCTCTAAATTGGCGGTTGACAGTTTGTGGTATTTGGATAAATTCTATTTGATTTTTTTTTAAACATATGCCTTTCCTTTTAGCCATCTTACAAATAGCTGATAAATTTGTTATAATTCAATCAAGTAGCTAACCCGCAAAAACAAGAACAACATTGAAATCTACTGATTCTGAATTCTTTATAGATATCCTGCCAAAAACAAATCTCTCTGATATTTTTTTAATCCAGATAATTGCTGGGAAACTAAATAGGGTGGCTTTAGAGGCCTGATCTAAAGCTGACTGAAATCAATGGTAGTCTTTTTTTTTTTCTCTTCATTTCAATGTGCTTTGGATCAGATGCTGGAAAAAAAGGAAGTGGCATAGCTGTGAGCAAGAAGGAATCAAGAGTTCCTACTTTCTTCCTCTGGCACATTGAAATGTTTACTTGCTTTTGTAGGAATTTGGTGACAGGCTGAGATAAGAATAGACTTAGGTCTGGCTTTTCGCTAGTGTGTTCAGGGAGTTCTGCAACATGAGGCCACCACTATGCATATGCAACTCCCTGTGACTTGAATGCTTTGGGAAGACTCTTATGATTATCAGTAGTACAGTAATTATCAGTAGTACAGCAACATAGTAGTGCCTGGTGTGTTGTAGAAATAGATACATGTTAGACAGGTGTCTACCCCATGGAGCTTGCTACCAGAGCTGTAGCATAAGCAATTAAAAAGTGAGGCATGAAGTCAGGAATAAAATCATAACTAAGACAAAAAAAATGAAAACTACAAACAAAAAAATGGAGACATGGAGGAAAGATTTGATTGTTTAGAACAGCATTTCTCAAACTTTCTAGGCTCTGTAACACCTGTGAATTCAGCAGCACCCCATTTCAATAACTAATTTCTTAATTGCAGCACTTAACTTCTGGCACAAGTGTATGGAGTTGGGCAGCGAGCACTTTGCTCCTCACAGAGCGGGGGGCAGAGACCATCATGATCTTACTTCCTTGCAGTGGAGCTAGACAAAGAGCCTACATTTCCACACCCAGGGAAGAGTGAGTGCTTATCTCCTGGGACCCCACGGCACTCTATAAAAAGGATGCTTTGACACCCCTCTTGAGAACTGCTGGTTTAGAAACAGTTATTCATATACAAGCAGAAATTCAACGAGAAACAATTAATAGAAAAATATCCAAGAACTCTCTTGCGATATATTAATGTTTGGCAATTTACATAATTATTTATCTATTTTTTCATTAAAAACGCAGTATATTTTCTTAAAATGTATTGAATGGACAGCATGTCTTAAAATATTCTTGCAAAAAACTAATGTAAAGGTACAGAGGCTGCCTGACTCTTTGGTAGCCTAGACTAGAGTCAAGGAATTCAGATAAACTGCAAGTTGTTCAGAGACGAGAATAAAAATTGAAAATCTGTCCTTTATTCAATGGAAACACGTGTGATAGAATACGGTCTTTGCCAGAAAGCGTCTGCATCCTACCTTACTCCCAGGATGTTTTCTCCAATCATTAATGGATGCAGAGAGTCCAACATTACATGAGTGTGTGAAACTTCTGCTTGATTCCATTTTGTGTCATAGTATTTTTTCTCATACAGCTTATTTTGTACAAATGTTCACCCTATTGAGAAGCCAGTGATTGTCAGTGTGCACTTGGGCATTTTTGCAGACATCTGAAAGCTATAAATAGAGACATTTGGGATGAAAGGTGGAGATAGCACTACTCTTCTTCCTTAAATTGGCATTGAGCTATGTTAGACCGGGGGAAAAATATATGGGAATAATATCAAATGTATGGTTTTTTCTTGTATTTTAGGGGAAGTACTGGTGATCTAGTTGTAGATCTGTTAGTGATCAGAAGTAGGAAGCAGAAACTATGTGAGGGTCTGAGCTGTTCATGGGGATTTCTGAGAGAAAATTAAATTAATTCTTCAGAATAAAGTTAGATTTTAAATTGCATTTCATGATAAAAGCCCTTTGAAACTGTGACCTGATCCTGAGAGGAACTAAAAGGTCACCAGCCATTTAGGTGTTCTTAATCTCCTAAAGACAATCCTTGTTTGTGCTGTAGGCCAGATATAGAACCGCTTCCATACACAGTGCCAATAACTTGCTTCATGTTTTCCTTTGCTTTTTGGAATATAAATTAAAACTTAGCTTTCTTTTATTTCCTTGTTTTATACTCTTCAAACATTGGTGTTCTTCCCCCTTAAATGCAGCATTTGATTCACTATTAATGTATGCATTTGGCACAAATTGCAAGCTTCTAACTTTCAAGCTCTTCTGTTTGACTCCTGGGGGTTGATAATATGCTGTTCTGACACACAAACTTAACAGTTTAAATTGTTTGAGAGGTGTCCCCAACGTTGTCTTTCAACATTCTGTCTTTATTAGAATTCCTTAATAGCTTAGGATAGTGTACAATTGTTACCTTTTTCTTCTTTTTAAATTTTGATTTTAAGTTAATTTGTTTGTAGTTTAATGGTATTGATGCCTCTACTGGTTTGTGTATCCAATATATTTTACCACAGGTATCTTCTCCAGAAGCTACAATAAGTAAGAAACGTGCACTCTTCTTTGTCTGGACCATTTTATCCTAATTGCAGCCCAGTATCTTATCTCTCAGTGCACCATGACTGATGAAGCAAATAGTCTAGGGCAGACTTCACATTGCAGTGATCGAATCTATCTGTCTAGTGGAACTAAACTAATATAGCAGTAGAAATTAAAACAGTTTTCTATTTCAGCTTTGACATTGAATTCTGAGTTGATTTACTTTTTCATTTCAAAAGTGTATAATGGATTTATCATGCAGTAGCTACATTCGTTGATGTTGGTGAAAAGGGTGGAAATATGTCTTTCTGGTATGCCCATGTGATCCATTCTTCTTCAGCACACATTTCTGATTTCAAGCAAGGAAATGCTGTTTTTACTGTTTCATTTATTCCTAGATTGCCTGCACATTATAAAATTTTGGCAGAACAGTGCTCCCTCCCATGCCGGGTCTCACCGCAGAGATGACTCCTGCCAGGAGTTGGTCCAGCCTGTTGCAGCCTGGCACCCTGCACTCTGCTGTAGGCACAGAAATCTTGGGGGGCACATGACCTCCCAAGCGTCAACTACCCCCTTCCCTTCCCTCCTCTCCCCATCCCATCTCTCCATGTATTGCCTATGGCCCCTCCCCTGCCTTTATAGACTTATCCACAGGGAGTTGTAGGAACTGCTCTCCACCATAGCCTGGCTGCTACATGCATGTGTGCATGCACATGCATGTGGCACCCCTTGTGTCCCACTTTCTCCCAGACCCAAGCAGCCCCTTGCAGGCTCGAAATCTTCCAGTCTGGAAGGGGAAACTGAGAGTTTCCCAGGTTTTTCTCCTTTAAAGAAGACAATCCATGTTTTGCCACATTTTTCCGCAGCAAATGGAAAACCTGGATCCCTGGTGATGAGCTACTCTTTTTATAAGTGACCTGCCTTCTCCCCTCTCCCAGTTGATTGAGCTTACAGGGACTGGATGCCATACTGCCATGCTTACCACTCCTCTTGTGCTTCCATTCATTCTTGGATAATACTTTGACCTTTCCAAATAAGAAGGAAAGAAAGAAAAATGGAACTGGATTCAACTGAACTGAAAAAAGTACTATAATGTCCCATATATGTTATTCATGGAATTTCACACAATTGCTTCACTGTGTGGAAGAAAGCCTCATGTTTCTTGACTCAAATAGCATCCACACTAAAGAAAGGAAAGAAAAAGAAAGGGAAAAAAATCACTGTAGGAAACATTCCTTGGTAAATTATCAAAAAATAATTTGGTCTTGGCTTCTTCTCAAGACAAACACTGTGTAAACCCATAATGCAAGCTTTTGGAACTCACCCTTATTCCCATGGTAAAGCCCTCTCTGACCCAGATTCCAGAGAGAACCAGAATGGTTACCTAGTTATGACTTGAGACTTTTCTTGTAGAGGTTTTTCTTTAGTAGTAGTAACCCACTTCTGGAATGAAAAGTAACCCATATCTTACTGCAGTACTGAATTGAGTTCCTCTGCCACTTCTCTAGTTGCTATGATAGCAAAGGTAACCCTAAGTGGTAACCATTTTCAGTGTGGAGATGGTTTGGATGCATAGCAGTTATGAAATAGTATTGTGTTAAATGTACAACATCTTTTAATCTTTGATACTAATGCTTGGAGCATATGTTTCCCCTCTCATTAAACAGCACAAGTTCAAGTGGTTTATATCTTATTTTTTCAAACTAAAGAATAGCATTACTCACATACCACAAGGCTAAGTAATGTCTGGGATTTATTAAGTCATTCAGTGAAGCTGACCACAGATTATTCCATATAGAACAAAATGCTGAAAGGAAAAAGATTCTTCTGTAGATGAGAGTGCTCTTTTACATACAAACTGCAGTACCAATTTCTCTTTCATTTCTCAGCATTTTTAAGCATCTAAGCAATTTTTCCTCTTAACTTATGTTTTCAATAATATGACATATGAGTATATATTCAATTTTATATTGTATTTTTTAAAGTAATAAAGCAAAGAAAACAGATACACTTCACTATTCTTTAGCAGCTATGACTTAAGCCAATAGAAATCTTTAACCGTCAGTCACATCGAAAAGTAGTTAACTTTATTGACTGTTGAGTATTAATCTTCAAAATTCAGCATGTTTTTAGATGCTTGTATACCATAGGATATGTTTGCCTCAGTAGTACATCGGGATCCAGGGGAGGCTGTGAAGCCCCCTGTTGGCTCTCTGACCATGCCCCCGTCCACCAGGCAAAGGGTGAACGTTACCCCCCCAACATACACACACACTCCTTCCTCAGCTTCCCCATAGGACCTGGGATGGGAGAGCTGCAGCCCAGGCTGTGAATCCCTTCCATCCTCCAGTGTCACCCCAGTGCAGCTCTGCCACAGCATGGTGGGCAGAGAAGGCCAGGAGCCACAAAGGCTGTGCCAGGCAGGGCTGATGGGCAGCAGGGGCTGGCTCTGGCCGTGCAGGGGGAGAGGACTTGCTTGACACCTGCAGGGAGCTCAAGGTGAGCCTGGCTCCCAAGCAGGGACAGGGATGAGGTGCCGGGCTGCATCTCTGCCCAGGAGGCGCTGGGCAGCCCCAATGCTCTGACCTCCCCCACCCCCGACCAGCTCCAGGGAATCAGCAGTGCCAGGGGCCATGCTCACTTTGCCACCACTCCTGGGATGCAGCAGGGGTGTGCAAAGGTGGTTGGAGAGGAAGGGGAGGAGGATGCTGTTTTTCCTCCCTACTCCTTTCTCAGCTGGCCTACCAGCTGGGGAGAGCATATCACAGAGTGATCCACCCACATCCTGGCTGCAGGTAAGCCTGCAGTCCCCACCTGAGCCAGGAGCTGGGGTGATCACCCAGCCATTCCCCCTCCCTGGCTGGCAGGCTGGGTGACAAGGGAATGGCAGGGGAGGGATATGGCCCCTGCTGAGGGCTTCCCACCCCCTGTAGTGGGCACAGCCTGGCTGGGGTCCAAAGCCAGGCAAGGGAGAGGGGCATTTTCCCCACCACTCCCTTCTCAGCTAGCCCACCAGCTAAGGAGGGAGCATGGCCAGATGACTGGCTTGTTTCAGGCAGGGGAGTAAAACCCCCACTGCAGACTTTCCTGCAGCCAGAAGCCAAGCTGATCATCCCACCACGCTCCCTGCTGGGCCAGCAGGCCAGCTGAGAAGGGAGTGGCCAAAAGCTCTCTGCCCAGCTTTGAACCTCATCCAGGCTGTGCCCAGCACAGGGGGTGGGAAGCCCTCAGCAGGAGCTGTTTTCCCCCCACTTCCTCCTCAGCCGGGGGTCTGTGCTGCAGATGAGAGTGGGGCAGGGTGGTCAGAGCTGCTACAGACTGCACAGGATAAGTGGTGGCACAGGGGTCAGAGGGGTGGCCATGGCCCCTCACCACTCCACCCCCAGTTCACCATTGCTACTCACCCCACACAGTCTGCTCTGCCCACCCTGCCCCTGCCTGAACCACAGCCCCCTTGCTGGAAAGAGGGTTGCACTCCCAGGCCACCACAAGAGAGGTTGTTGCCCCTGTCATGGTCCCTGCCCCATACCACTTCAGGGGCAGGGGCATGGCCCCCTTAGGCGAGGGGGGAAGGAGTGGGTTATTTCTCCGCCTCCTTTTGCCATCTGGCAGAGGGGGCAGGGAAGGAGCTTATTCCACCACTTGCCTCATGCAGGGAGCAGTTGGCAGCGGCGGTCGGGGCTGGCAGATGGTCTCCCAGGGGCAGAGAGAGGAATAAACCCCCTCTGCCACAAGGAGCCATGCTGGCTAGCGCTTGGCCACACCTCCACCCCTGTTACTGCAGGGTGAGGGGGGAATGCCAGGCGGACCCCGGCTTGGGTCCATGCGGCTGGGACAGGGAAGCGGAGATTAAACCCCCTTCTTGGCCAGTTCACTTGAGGGTACTGCCCGGGCTAGCCACAGCCCCCAGCACAGGGTGTGCTCTAGCACCCCCTGGTGCCTGGCCTGAGCCACTGCAGGTATGTGCCTGCATTTCCTGAGTGTCTATTCCAGGGATAGGCAACGTTTTTTGGCCAGAGTGCTGAAAATCCCCTCAATGCCTACCTTGGAAGGTGCTGGAATGCCAGCATGCCAGAAAAACAAAATGAGGGCAGGGGGTATATGGCAGGATGCCCTGCTTGTGCCCCTGCCCCCAAGCCTTGCTATCTTGTGTCATAGATTCATAGATGTTAGGTTCGGAAGGGACCTCAATAGATCATCAAGTCCGACCCCCTGCATAAGCAGGAAAGAGTGCTGGGTCTAGATGACCCCAGCTAGATACTCGTCTAACCTCCTCTTGAAGACCCCCAGGGTAGGGGAGAGCACCACCTCCCTTGGGAGCCCGTTCCAGACCCTGGCCACTCGAACTGTGAAGAAGTTCTTCCTAATGTCCAATCTAAATCTGCTCTCTGCTACCTTGTGGCCATTAATTCTTGTAACCCCCGGGGGCGCCTTGGTGAATAAATACTCACCAATTCCCTTCTGTGCCCCCGTGATGAACTTATAGGCAGCCACAAGGTCGCCTCTCAACCTTCTCTTGCGGAGGCTGAAAAGGTCCAGTTTCTCTAGTCTCTCCTCGTAGGGCTTGGTCTGCAGGCCCTTGACCATACGAGTTGCCCTTCGCTGTACCCTCTCCAGGTTATCCACATCCTTCTTGAAGTGTGGCGCCCAGAATTGCACGCAGTACTCCAACTGCGGTCTGACCAACGCCCTATAGAAGGGAAGTATCACCTCCCTGGACCTATTTGTCATGCATCTGCTGCTGCACGATAAAGTGCCATTGGCTTTTCTGATGGCTTTGTCACACTGCCAGCTCATGTTCATCTTAGAGTCCACTAGGACTCCAAGATCCCTTTCCACCTCTGTGCCACCCAGCAGGTCATTCCCTAGGCTGTAGGTGTGCTGGACATTTTAACTTCCTAGGTGCAGCACTTTGCATTTCTCCTTGCTGAACTGCATCCTGCTGTTTTCTTCCCACTTGTGCAACCTATCCAGGTCTGCCTGCAGCTGTTCCCTGCCCTCCGGCGTGTCCACTTCTCCCCATAGCTTTGTGTCATCTGCAAACTTGGACAGAGTACATTTCACTCCCTCGTCCAAGTCGCTGATGAAGACATTAAAGAGTATCGGTCCAAGGACCGAACGCTGCGGGACCCCACTGCCCACACCCTTCCAGGTCGAGACCGACCCATCTACCATGACTCTTTGGGTGCGACCCTCTAGCCAATTCGCCACCCACCGGACTGTGCAGTCATCCACATCACAGCCTCTTAACTTGTTCACCAGTATGGGGTGGGATACCGTATCGAAGGCCTTCCTGAAGTCTAAGTATACAACATCCACCCCTCCTCCTGTGTCCAGGCGTTTCGTAACCTGGTCATAGAAAGAGACTAGGTTGGTCAGGCACGATCTGCCCGCCACAAACCCATGCTGGTTTCCCCTCAGCATAATTTGCCCTGCCGGGCTCTCACAAATGTGAGCCTTGATAATTTTTTCAAAGACTTTGCCAAGGATGGAGGTGAGACTGACCGGCCTATAGTTGCCCGGGTCCTCCTTCCTCCCCTTTTTGAAAATGGGGACCACGTTAGCCCTTTTCCAGTCCTCCGGGACTGGGCCCGTGCGCCACGAGCGTTCGAATATTCCTGCCAGTGGCTCTGCAATGATGTTGGCCAGTGCCTTCAGCACCCTCGGATGGAGCTCATCCGGGCCTGCTGACTTAAAGGCATCCAGTTCTTCCAAGTGACTCTGCACCATCTCAGGGTCTACGTATGGAAGTCTGGCGCCTTGCTGCTGCCTCTCTACAACCCCAGTGAGAGACTTGTCGTGCCCCTCACTTAGGAACACTGAGGCAAAGAACTCGTTGAGGAGTTCAGCCTTGTCCCCCCTATCTGTCACCAATTGTTTCTGCCCATTTAGCAGCGGTCCTATTCCTCCCTGGGCCTTCTTTTTACTCCCAATATATCTAAAAAACAATTTCTTGTTGTCCTTTACTTGGGTTGCCATCCTCAGCTCCATGGTAGCTTTGGCCCTCCTAACTGCCTCCCTACAAGCACGAGCAGAGGAGGTATATTCATCTTTAGTGATCTCACCCTGTTTCCACTTTTTATGTGCTCCCCTTTTGGCCCTTAGGCTGCCCTGGATTTCTCTGGTCAGCCATGGAAGCCTCCTGGCCCCTTTCCCTCTTTTGCCTCGCTCAGGGATCATCTTGCTTTGTGCTCGAAGGATTGTTTCCTTTAGGCACAGCCACCCTTCTTGGGCTCCCATCCCATCAAAACTCCTACTCTGCAGTGCTTCCTTGACTAATCGCCTGAGTGCATTGAGATCAGCTTTCCTAAAGTCTAGCACTTTCACCCTACTAGTTACCTTACCCACTCGCCGTCTTATGTTGAATTCTATTATAAGGTGATCACTGTCTCCCAAATGGCTACCGATCTGGAGGTCCCCTATCATGTCATCTCCCGTTGCCAATACCAGATCCAGTATGGCATTCCCCCTAGTGGGACCATGCACCTCCTGTGTCAGGTGGAAGTCCTGTACACAGGTTAGAAACCTGCGTGAGCGATGGGACCTTGCTGTCTGCGTCTCTCAGCAGATGTCTGGGTAGTTTAGGTCCCCCATGACTACCGCCTCTTTAGCTTTTATGGTCTCCGAGAGTTGCCTCAGGAGCCCCGCATCTATTTCTTCCCCTTGGTGTGGGGGTCTGTAGCAGACCCCTACCACCAAATCCCTTTCTCCTTGCCCCCCATGTAGCCTAACTCACAATCCTTCTACTTCCTCAACCTCGGATTCTGTCTTGATGAGGGTTGATGTATATTGCTCACTGACATAAAGTGCAATCCCCTCCCCCCCTTTCTTCCCCGACCTGTCCTTTCTATACAATCTATAGCCCTCAATATGTACCGCCCAGTCATGGGATGAATCCCACCAGGTTTCCGTTAGCCCCACTAAGTCATAGGTGTTTAGTGCAAGCAGGAGCACTAGTTCATCCTGCTTGTTCATCCTGGGTGTCCCCCACCCAAAGCCCCTGCCCCCCAACCTGGGCTCTGTGGCTGTCAGCAGCTACCCAGAACCTGGGCCAGCTGCAAACATCTGCTGCCTCTCCACCCCGGCCTTGGCCCCAGTTGCCTCCCAGACCCGGCCCCGGGCTCCAGGGAGGTAGCACATACCGGCAGTGCTCCTTCTGTGCTGCCCTCACTGCTTCTGCAAAACAGTGTTGGAACCAAGTGCAGCAGGACACAGCCACAGCAGGGGGTGAAGAAATCTGCCTGCTCTGAGCTCCCCACTGCCCTGCCACACTTCCTTGCAGGCAGGGGCAGCAGTGAGAGGCACAGCCCTGCTCTGGGTAGCTGCTGCCAGCCAGGAGCCTGGGCTGCTCCCAGCAGGCAGCTGGGATGCTGCAAGATCTAAAAATATGGGAAATATAATAGCTGTGAAAAGAATTTAATGAGAGAGAGACCATTATATACATTTTTCTGCTATTACATGTCCCATTCATTTTTTTCCATTTTTGTTTGAATTAAAATCTTAGCCTTGTAAAACTTCTTACATTTTATCTGCCTTTTTTATATTATATTAATATAGTCATTTACATTTTTTGGTTGCATATGGGGCAGAAGAAATTTTTTTGTGTTTACAGCATGGGTTGTGAATATTATTGGATGATAGAGATTGTATTTTTCTTTTTTAGAGAACTGTGGGACATATTTCCCAGAAGTGAAAAATGATCCAGGAAAATATTTACAAAGATGTCCTGAGTCAGTGAAAAAATGGCTAAGACAACTGAAAAATGCAGGGAAGGTCCTGCTATTAATTACCAGCTCCCACAGCGACTACTGCAGACTCCTGTGTGAACACATCCTTGGGTAAGTGTAATGTTGATCTCAATCCATTTCAGATTAGACCTCCTAGGAAGCAGTAACCATGATTAGAATTGGAGATAGGTCTGAGTAGCAAGGATGCAGATTCAAAACTTCTCAAATGTCAGAGGGTGTTTGGATCCAGGGTTTTGGTTTGGACCTGTGTCTAGTTAATGTACCACAGAGAAGGGAACATGGTTTACCCTTAAAACTGTAAACAGAAAGAAGTATCACTTCATGCTTAATAATCAGATTTTCACAAAACAAACAAGCTAAACAGAAGATGGATGGCCTTACAGGATGGCACTGGAATGCCTTATTTGTCAATGTATTATTTAAATATTATTTGTGTTATAGTAGAGCCTACAAATCCGTAGCTAGATCAGGAGCCCCACTATGTTGTGCAGTGTACCAATGCTAAGATAGTCCTTGTTCCAAAGTACTCATGATTTAAATGGACAAAAAGGGAAGGGATACAGAAAGATGAGAAATGACATCATAGATTTCATAGACATTTGGACTGGAAGGGACCTTGGAAGATCATCGAGTCTAGCCCCCCGCCCGAAGGGCAGGAAGTCAGCTGGGGTCATAGGATCCCAGCAAGATAAGCATCCAATTTTTTCTTGAAGGTGTTCAATGTAGGTGCTTGAACCACCTCCAATGGCAGACTATTCCAGACCTTGGGGGCTTGGACAGTAAAGAAATTCTTTCTTATGTCCAGCCTGAAATGGTCTTGCAGTAGTTTATAACCGTTCGACCTCATCATCCCTTGGGGCGCTCTGATGAACAAATGTTCCCCCAGATACTGATGGTCACCCCTGATAAACTTATAGGTGGCCATCAAATCACCCCTGAGCCTGCACTTTTCCAGGCTAAAGTGCCCCATAGCTCTCAGCCTGTCGTCGTAAGGTCTGTTTTCCTGACCTCTGATCATGCGCGTGGCTTTTCTCTGGACTCTCTCAAGCTTCTCCACATCCTTTTTGAATTGTGGGGCCCAAAACTGGACGCAGCACTCCAGTACTCGACTTGCCTAAGGAGATGCAGCTAGTCACCATTTTAGTCATGAAACAAGGATAGGAGAATGCATAGGGGCTCTGGGACCATGCTTAGAGCGGTCTTGTCTGCTGTAATCTCATGAGTACACCAGGAGCTAAACTTTCTTTCTTTTTCTAAATCATGAGTAGCTAGGCCTTGTTGTTGGGACAAAAAGCTTGAAAGCATGACCCAGGCTTATGTCTTCAGGTAGCCTAGAAATATACACTTGAGAAGCGTAAACATTCCCATGCATCTAAATTATGTGTTAGCTCTCTTACCTAACCTGGGAATCCTACCAACTTCACCCTAGCAGAGGACTCTGTATGGAAAGGACTACATTAGGCCTAACCAGCCTACGTACCCTAACTGATAAATCTCAATTATTGTGGTCCTTAGCAAGCCCCTTCCTTCTGCCACTGTTGCTCTCTGAGCAACCCCTGTGCTTCTGAGGGGTGGGAACATTCCTTGTAGCCATCCTAAAGGGGAAAAGGGGTATTTCATGCCACACCCCTGCCTCTCTGGAAGTTGAAAGGTGAGACCTTCTCCTATCACCACTCCAGTTGAGGACCACAGCATAAGGTAAAGTCTCAGGACTGCCTTCTGTCTAGGGTCACAGAATGTATTACTCCTGTCCTAGCCACAAGTAGATTCCTGACTGCAGTTTTCAGTCTGATTCCCAGCTGTACCATAGCTCCCTATATGGACAAGACTTCCCAGCAAATTACTTTCTAAACTAGAAGGAGTGTAGTTGCATTTGTGCAGTGCTTCAAGTAGGCTGCGGTGCTTCAGGTAGGCTGCTGAATTGATTAGCCCACACCCATGTTTGTCTATCTGTGACACCATGCAGACAAGAGTCTGCATTGCTTCTGGCATAGGAGGCACGCTGTATGGAGCGGCAAGGCATGTTTCAGGGTACTGCCACTGGGCATGGTAAATTATCCTAGCAAACATCATCCAGATGTTGTCCTAATTAAACCACTTGATCTCTGGACCTTTATTCCATATGAATAAAATGGTAATATTTTTCTATCTTAGAGTTGTGATGTTGCTTGATGTTCAGGTATTATACAAGAAACCTCATAGAAAAGTCATTTATAACTGTCTCTCTGACTGATGCTTGTTCACAGAATTGTCTGTGGTAAAAGGACAAAAAATTGCTTTTTACACTGATAATTCATGTGTTTTGCAATCAGTTTGAGATATGGAGCAGCCAGGGGTTAGACCTATTTCTATTCATGTATTTTTCATGTCATAATTTTGAAAATGCAGTGGGTGATTATAACTCCCCCAGAAGTCTCTGGGAAACAAACTGTTAAGTGAGGCAAGTTTATTTAGTAATGCATCAGTGAGGCAAGTTTATTCTAAAAACAGATCTACGGTGCACAGTAAAGCAAAAGAACCAATCCAGCTTTCAATGGCTGTGCAAAGTGAATGCATCCCATAAAGAAATGGGATAGAAAAGAAGTGATGTAGTGGAAAAAGCCCAACTGATGTAGCGGAGCACCTCAGCTCCCTCTTGAGAACATTATAGGCAACATTCTGTTTCACTTTGTGTGTCCAAATGGCACTTACCCAGCTGCCTGAATGCTGTTTTTGATACTTGCATGCAGTTTCCAATCCTATTTCAAATGTATCATGGATGAGTGAACATCCTCATGACTACTGAACATGCATGATAGGTTGCACTCTGACCAGGCATATATGCGGCTTGTCCTCACCTATGTAAGTGTGTACAAAGTCCTGAAATTGTAGCTGGGCAGAAAGCTGTAACTAGTGAGGTGCAGGAGGAGGTGAAGGGCAAAAGTGAGGCCTCTCATATTTTAAGCCAATATCCTAGTGGCTAGAGAACTCACCCTGGAAGCAAGAGACTCAGGTTCTAGGCCCCACCACTTGCCCTGAGGGAGTTTAAACCTCCATCTAGGATCATAGGAAAGTAGGGCAGGAACGGTACTCACAAGTTCAGCCCCTTGCTCCAGGTAGGATCATTCCTGACTAAACCATTCTGCCAAGTGTCCATCTAACCTGCTTTTGAAAGTTCCAGGGATGAAGATTCCCTAAGTAGCCTGTTTCATTGCCTGACCACCTTCATAGTCAGAAAGTTCCTCCTAATTTCTAGCCTAGATTTCCCATGCTGCAGCTTGAATCCTTTGCTCCTAATCCTGTCCCCTACAGCTACAGAGAAAAGCCCATCTCCATCCTCTCAGTAATACCCTTCAGGTACTTGAAGATGGTTATCAAATACCCCTTCAGCCGTCTCTTCTCCAGGATAAATAATCATCATTCTTTTGGCCTTTCTTCATAAGTCTGGTCTCCCAGGCCTCTGATAATTTTTGTTGCCTTGCACTGGACTCTTTACAAACTGCCCACATCCTTCTTGAATTGTGGGCCCCACAACTGAACACAGTATTCCAAGTAAGGCTTCACCAGTGATGAATAGAGTGGAAGAATCACTTCCTTTGATTTGCAGATGATGTTTCTGTTAATACTACCAAGGATGCTGCTGGAATTTTTGGAACAAGAGATGCTGTTGGCTCATTCAGTTAATGTTCCACCATAACTCCCAGGTCTTTCTAGCAATCTAGCCAGTAATTTCCCAGTCTGTATTTGTGCATGCTGTTATTCCAACCCAAGTGCAAAGCTTGTCCTTGATGAATTTTATCTGACTGATAGTGGACTATTTCTTCAGTCTATCCAGGTCATTATGGATCCTAGCCTTACCCTCTGGAGTGTGTGCAATTCCCCTCAACTTAGCAAATATGCTAAGCATGCACTGATTCCCACTATACAAATCATTAGTGAAGATGTTGAACAATCCCAGACCCAGGACAGACCTCTGAAGGACCCTACTTGATACATCCTCCCAACTAGATGTTGACCCATTGAGGGCTACCAGCTCAATACAATGATCCAGCCAGTTATGTATCCACTGTACAGTACTTTTATCTAGTCTATATTTCCTTAACTTGTTAATGAGAATGACATGGAAGATAGTGTCAAAATGTTTACTGAAGTCAAGGTATATCGTGTCCACTGCTCTCCCCTCATCCACAGACCCTGTTCCTTTGTCATAGGAGGAAATCAGATTGATCCGGCATGACTTGCTCTTGCCTGATCAATCTGATTGGTGAATCCATGCTGACTGTTCCTAATCTCCCATAGGTGCTTCACACAGAATCTTTTAACTATAGGACCTGCTCCATGATTTTCCCAGGTATAGAGGTCAAGCTGACTGGTCTGTAGTTGCCCAGATCCTACTCCTTCCCATTCTTAATGATGGGCACTATATTTGCCCTTTTCCAGTCATTCAGGACCTCATCTGACCTCCATGAGTTATCACAAAGGATAGCCAATGGCTCTGAATTATGTCAGCCAGTTCCTTTAATACCCTTAGGTGCATCCCATCTGGCCCTGCTCATTTGAAAGCATCTAGACTCTCTAAGTAATTCCTAACCTGTTCTACCATTGCTGTAGGCTATTTGACCCCATCTACATATGCAGGTAAAGGCACGATTGGATCTAATGTGTGAGCCACACTGTAGCTACACGTGCATGGCAGGAGGCACGATTGTAGGATTGCATATTAGATCCAATCGTGCCTTACTGTTGATGTAGAAGGCAAGAAGCAGGCTCCTGTCACTGGGAGCCCCCTTGCTGGGGGGCTTCCAGCCATAGGAACTATGCGTAGCTAGGTCTTAGAGTCCCGCACCTGGAAGGGCTCTCAGTCCTGGCTGTGCCACATGTGCAGGCAGAACTGAGAGTCCCTCACCTGATGAGGCTCTTGGTTCCAGCTGCACCTGTGGGCCCATGGGTTTCACACTGCAGTCCTCAAACTTCAGGGATTGCAGCTTCCAAGATTCCCCAGAACCACAGGCTTCCCACTGGGTATGGTGCACCCCTATGGCTGGGAGTCCTGTCAGCTGATGGGGCTCCCAGTTGTAGGAGAGCAGGGATGTGAAAGGTTAAACAATTAATTATTTAACCGATAAGTACAGTGATAACCGGTTAGCTTACTGGTTATCCTTTAGCTCGGGGTGGGCACAGTCTGGAAGGAAAGAGGGGAAGGGAAGCCACATAGTGCCTCAGCAGGACTCAGAAGGCAGCAGGGCAGGCAGGAGGGAGGAGGAGAGGAGAGGGGAGTGGCAAGGAGGACTAGTACCCATAGCCTAAGAGGAAAAACAGCAAGCAGACTAATGACTCAATCATTTAAGCAAGTAGCTGCTCCTTCACAGATGCTCTCTGCCTCCCAGCGCAGGGCTTCACTTGGGATGTGTTGTCCGGCTGGGCTTCCAACCTCCCACCTTCCCCCCAGTCAAAGGGCTCCAGGAGCTAGGAGCGGGTCCTAGCAGCAGCTGTGTTGGAGCTGCTGTGTTATTGGTTAATTGACACAGTAGCTGCTAGGGCCAATAAAACTCTGGCATACATCAATTGATGAATCTGCAGTAAATCCAAATAAGTGAGTCTCCCACTTTACTCAACATTGGTGCAGCCGCATCTGGAGTATTGTGTCCAGTTCTGGTGCCGCACTTCAACAAGGATGTGCTAAAGTTCGAGAGGGTCCAGAGAAGGGCCACCCATATGATCAGAGACTTGCATGGCAAGCCATATGAGGAGAGGCATCTCAGACTCTTCAGCCTAAAGAAAAGAAGGCTGAGAGAGGACCTGATTGCGGCTTACTGCTATATCAGAGGCATACATCAGAGACTCGGTGAGCAACTGTTCACCAGGGTGCCCTGGGGGAAAACTAGAAACAATGACCACAAACTCCTGGAAGATAGTCTCAGGCTGAATGTTAGGGAAACTTCTTCACAACTAGTGTTTCCAGACTATGAACCAAGCTCCCCTCAGAGGTGGTGCTATCATCTGCCCTAGAGGTCTTCAAGAGAAGACTGGACGGTCACCTGGCTGGGGCTACCTGACCCCAGATGTCTTTCCTGCACATGCAGGGGGCTGGACCCAATGATCCTTCCAGCCGTATGATTCTATGATTCTCTATGATTCTAAATACCATTTTTAAATGGTATTTCCATGCTTACAGGGGAGACCCTGCAACATGTGTAAATTAAAGCTCAGTAACAACCAGTTTTGAAGTTAGTACACACTTCTGACTTTATAGCTCTCTGGAGATTTTTATTGTGTGATGGCTACTTTGCACGTGTAGCTGGTTTTTAGGGAAATAGCGTAATTAGCCACTTAATTGTGCGATACTTGTAAATATAGATGGGGCTTTTGTCTCCTTCCCTATATCTGCTGAAGTAAAGATGGTATTAAATACTTCAGCCTTCTCTGCACCGTGTGTGACTAGGTTGCCTTCTACATCCCATAAAGGGCCTATGGATTCTCTGTCTTCTACTTACTTTTGATATACTTATAAAAACCCTTTTATTGCCTTTTATATCCTTTGCCAGCTCCATTTCAAATTGTGCCTTGGCCTTCCTAATTTTCCGTGTGCATGCCTGTGTGATACTCTTATACTATTCCCTAGTACTATGATCAAGTGTCCACTTTTTATAGAAACTAGCCAATTGCCCATCAGGAATGATTGGGGGGGGGCAGGGAACAGAGTGCCACAGCAGCCTCCCAAGAGTCGGGGGGGGGGGGGGAGGGGAAACTTGCCCCGCCGGTCCCTCGGCCAGCACCTCGCTCTGTCCGCTCTGTCGCCGCCACCTCCAGGGAGCAGGGCCGGGAGGGGGAGGGGGGCAAGGCCAGTGTTGCTGGCCTTGCCCCCTCCCCCAACCCTTCCCCGTCATCATGATGCTGTGCTGCCACCACCACATCCTGTCTGAAACACTCTTGGAGCACTCTGATTCGTTGTTTCAATAATCAGTCAGAGTGCTCCAAGAGCATTACGGACAGACAGGCAGACGGACTAAGCCCTTTATTATATTAGCATCCTTTCAGGTCTTTATAAAGGAATTGTTATGTAGCCAGGATGGCCTCCTGTTGGTCTCTTCTCTTCTCTTCTGCTTCTGAACACAGTGCTCCAACCATCAGACCACAGCTTAGACATTATCCAGTCCCCTTTATAGCCCTCCTCTTGAAGTTAAGCCAAAAATCTTGCATTCAATAATTATTAGATAAAACAGGTAGAGAGCAGTGGAGAAGTTTCTGCCCCATTACATGGACAGTATGGAGGAAAGGGTGGTAAAGGTTCAGGCTAAAACCTGAGTTGCCCTACCCTTTCAAAGTAGCAGCCATCTCACTGAATCACAGACCATCTAGCTTGTTCTTTTTCTTCTGGCCCCTTGTATCTCCTTCTCTTGGCTGCCTTGGGGGGCCAACTTCAGGAAGACTGCTGGAGTTGGAACACTGTTCTAGAAAGGAGAGGAGATGTAGGTTCAAAGCCCCTGGGCAAAGGGGACCCAGAATCTCAGTTTTCTGCTTCTAGGATAAGTGCACAAGGCTCTTGGTCTAAAATAGTGGTGCTTGACCTTGGGGCCACAGAGCTGTATCATCTGGCCAGCAGGGCTCTCCCTGGGTCCAGAAATTTGGTGTCAATGGCTGTGTTAATTGTCACTCCCCTGCTGTCAAATTTCTGGATCCAGAGGGAACCTTGCAGGCCTTCCCCCAGTGCATAGAGTTACTCTGCATCCCTGCAGACCATCTCTGTGCCACTCAGGCACTCTGTGCCATAAGGTTGGGCACCACAAATCTAAACTATAAGAGGTGCCCCCTCTTCTAGCATCCCCTAGCATCTAATAGTGGTCACAAGTTTTTCTCAGCTGAAATCTGGTGATTTTTTTTTTGCTGAGGTATACGTACACCAGCCAGAGTACAGCCTAATGAGTATGCTCAATGTGAGCACTTGTACCTTCGCACTACACTTGAAGTCGGATCCAAAACTGTGCATAAGTGCCAGAACAGCGCTGAAGTAGCTGGGTAAGCACAGTGAGGGTGAGTAAGTGAAATAGGTTTCTGCCCTACAACTCCTACCAGTGAAAACTAGGTATAAAACATTCCTGCTTGTGTACAGGAATATTTCAAGCTGGATATTTATTGCTTTAATAATCTTTGGCTAATGTGCAGGGATGATGGAAGAAGATGGTAAATATTACATGAAGGACTTCCCTTCTCTCTCAAATGTAGTCCTACACAGAACATTAGAGTTAAAAGAAACTCACTAGATCATCTTATCCAGCTCTTTGCCAATGCAGGATTATGGTTTATACTCTCCTCTTCAGTGTTTATTGCAGTACTGTTATGCATGACTCAGTCAACATGGCTTCCAATGTTTCCAGTGGGAATCTAACTCTGAATCTACTAGCATTATTGTTAGGATGTGTTTTTTTCACAGTGTGCATCCTAACTTCTGATTACCATCTTTGAATGCCTCTAAACTGTTTATCTATTTCACTGTGGCTTACTCTGTTTAAATAGTGCTCATAGTTGACTGCTGTCTCTCACCCCTTAGCTTTGAATAACATACTTTGTTACATACATACTTTGTTCTTGGCATGTTCTGATAAACCATTCTTCCCTAACCTGTTGTTATTGCTCTTGTTCTTCTTAGACTTCCATTCAATTTTCAATTTGTCAATAACGTTTTGGTATTCAGGAGTTCAGAACTGTTTTCTGAATATAGTCTAACAAAAACCTATAGTTAAAGAAAAGACAGAGGGAGGTGGCATGTCTAGTCTAGTTTTAACTTCTTAATTCCAGTAATCTATAATGTGCAACTAAAAATTGTGTGCATCACAAAAATATACCTACCAAGTAGATACCAAGCAAAGAACAGCATTACATTTCCCTTGACTTGCAAAATTGAAAATAAAGTTAGCATATTACCATCTCATTAAGAGCAAAGTATCCCAATTCCTTTAAGCCAAATGGGATGTATCCCAGATTTAAAAAAAAAAAAAAAACACTTTTGAAAAAGATCAAGAAGAAATTATTGTTTGAACTGAAATGCAGCACGTTTTTAGCAAGGTCAGACTTCAACTGTTTTCTGTTGAATGAGTCACAGAAAGAGATTTAATCACATTGTCATTTTCTGCTTTCTAGAGAAAGTCACATGGTGAAAAGAAGATGAAAGATGGGCTTTTAACAATTGCAGTATTTCCTACAAAGTGCTTTTTCTGCTGGCCATACTATAAACAAGTTTTGACAGATGCGTGTATTTTGTCTTATGTCAGAATAGCTTCTTGAATTTAGCTATTGTTGTTTCAGGATACATGAAGATGTAGAAATAAAAAGAGGGTTCGTCACCGCTACCTTACTTTCATCCTTTCTATAGCAAATTTACTTAATCACATCTTTAGTTACTGCTCTTTATTTTTAGCCTTCAAAACAGTGGCTCTCCCTAAATCCTTTCCAGATGTCTTCCTTCCTCTTCTTCATTTGATCACATTTCTGATGCACTATTTTGTCACATATCTTAATATTACCGTGCACCAAAATTAAAGACCAGAAGGAACAGTCTTAGATTTTAACTTCGACAAGATCTATTCAATAATTTTATTACATCTTTCTGCAGTTATTTTTTCAAATTCAGTAACTGAGCTGATAAACTCCTTTGATAGCTATTCATCAAAAGCATGCATCTCATAACTCCTGGATTACAAATTTCACAGAATCATAGAAAATTAGGGTTGGAAGAAACCTCAGGAGGTCATCTAGTCTAACCTGCTCAAAGCGGGACCCTCCCCAACTAGATCATTCCAGCCAAGGGCTTGTCCATTCAGGTCTTAAAAATCTCCAACGATGGAGACCCCATAACTTCTGTGGGTAACCAGTTCCAGTGCTTTACTACCTCCCTGGTGAGAGAGTTTTTCCTAATATCTAACCTAAATTTCCCTTGCTGCAACTTGAAACAATTCCTCTTTCTTCTATTAGTATTGCCGATTCCTTTATAATGTATGTCAAAGGTCAGCAATACATATTGTTATTCATCTATACATCTGGAATACAGTCTGGCTGATTCTGCTCCTATAGCTTTTAGCATTTCAGGTGGGCTGATGAATAGTTATGCTGCTGGGTATCCAGGTTGTAGCTGTATTGGTGTAGAGGCAAAAAGGAATCAGGACTTGTGGTAGAGGTGATATCTTTTATTAGGCCAACTAGATTTTTGCAAGATAGTTATGCTGTATTTCGTGTCTTTGATTCCCCTTTGTTTTATCAGATGGGGGTCAGATCTGCCCTACAAAGTTCTGCTGGCATAGCAGCGACAGCTAGAATGTGAAAAAAATCACACTCCTTTACTGACATAGCTACACTGTCAAAGCTCCTGGTGTGGCTGCAACTGTCAACTGAGCTTAGGTGTTTCCAGCAGGTGGGGATGCCAGCAGGAAAAAAAAAAAACAACCCTTCCTCTAGCATCTGCTGAATCTACACTGTAGCAGAAATTGATAACCTGCAGGCCACTGCTTGTAACCCAAACCCCACCGCAGGTCACACCCCTGCATTTGCCCAGAGACCAGCAAATGCTGCAAAGGGATTAGATAGAAAAAGACAGGTGCAAGGGGGCTAGGGACAGACATTCAAAAAGACTGAGCCTGAATTGATTCAATCTTTGCAGGTTAGTCTTTGCAGGAGGGGAGGTGAATGGCGAGGCCCTGTCAGGCCTGAGTAAGACTACGGAGGGGTTTAATCCCCCACCTTTGCCTGCAGGGTTCAAAGGGTGAGGGAAGGGAGTGTGACCACACTCTTGTGGAGGGGGAGGAGGAGGAAGGGAGAGCTCTGCCCACTCCAGTGGCTCCCTGACAGCTGGGAGCAATCCGGGCACATAGCACTGCCCAGCCCCAGAGGGGGACTCTTGCCCATGCTCCTCACCCCTCCCACAGGACAGGGAGGAGGCTCTGTTTTGTGCTGGAGGGGGACTCTTCCCACCCTCTCCTCCCCCCCCACCACTGCAGGGTGGAAGGGGAGCAACTCCTTGGTCGGGAGTAGGGGGAGGAGAGGGAAGACTCCCTCTCTAACACCAAGCAGAGCCCTTCTCTCCACCCTGTGGCATGGGGGGGAGAAGAAGAAAGGGAAGAGTCCCCCTCCAGTACTGTACAGAGCCCTTCTCCCTACCCTGCAGTAGTGGGGGAAAAGGAAGAGGGGGAAGAATCCCCCTCTGGGGTTGGGTAGCACCGTGTGCCCGGATTGCTCCCAGCTGTCAGGGAGCCACTGGAGCGAGCAGAGCTCTCCCCTCCTCCTCCCCCCCGCCACAGGAGTCTGGCTACACTCCCTTTTCCCTCGCTCTGTGAACCCTGCAAGCCAAGGTGGAGGATGAAACCCCTCCTCAGTCTTACTCAGGCCTACATTTCCAGAATGAAAAGGGAATATCTGTTGATTTGCAAACTGGTTCAATCTCCGCAAAGACTGAATCAATTCAAGCTTAGGCTTTTTCAATATCTGTCCCTCACCTAGGTGTCTACACTTTCAACAGGCAGTTTTTCGGTGCTAGATAGATGCCTATTAGGATTTTCAAATGCACCTAGATGTCTAACAACTACTGAACTCAATGAGAGTTTGCCTAGGAGATCCCAGTGGGTGGTCATTTTCATTTTGGGACACCAAGATAGCATAACTAACGGCAGGCAAGAGGTGCATCCACCCAGGATATCAAGTTAGAAGGGGTCTCCAAATTCCCCACCCCTGCCACAACAAGAGCAGTTCCATGGCTTACCCATGCGGGGAACTCCAAAACAGTCCCTGGCTGCTGCTGCTGCTACTGCTTTCAGAGCAACAACCAGAACAAGGAGAGTATGCTGCAGCAGCAACAGCAACTCTGCTGGGGATTGCTTAGGCATTTCCAATATGGATAAAACTGCTTCACTTCTTCCAACCCTGGCTCTCAGAACTGTGGACCCCCCCCCCTTCCTCTCCCCACAGAGTTTTCCTAGGCCTCCAACTGGTTGTTAGGCCACTGTGGACACCTAAATACTTTTGAAAATCTGGCCCTAAATCTCTGGATGTTAGAGATAATTTACTGTGGGTGTGGAAGAGAAATAGGACTTTGCTTTACTGGGTGTGGATAGGATTCTCAAGAAAATGTACTATTGAAAAAAATAACCCCGTTACTTCCTTTTTCTTTATTTGTTCCCTTTTTTACAAGGAGGGGCTGGGCTCAGCCACATCACAGACAGCAGGCGGGGGGGAGCCCCTACACACGCATACCCAACCCATCTACACCCCACACATGCATCCACACCCCCTCATACACCCCACCCCCCTCCATACCCACACACATTTAACACTGTCTCTCACACCCCATCATACACATCCCACACACATACACTCACATCCCGACCTTCACCTTACCCACATACACACACACACACAAACACCGCTAACATACCCCACCATACCCACAAATGCACCCTACACCCCCTACACATATACCTACACCCTACACATACGCAGCTACACCTCCCCATACATGCACCCGGACCCCCTCACACATTCCACCCCTCATCATACCACACACATCCAACAGTTCTACACACCCCACACTCCAACCACACATCCCACACCCCACACACATCCATATATACACTGCAAACACATCCTGCCTGCACCATACCCACACACACCCAGAAGTCTCACACCTCAACCATACCAACACATGCCCTGCACTCCACACATACACACCCTCCTGTGTCCCTACTCATCAGACCTGCACCATACCCACATCCCGCACATACCCCCAACCACATACTCCCCCAACCCCCGCAACTGTTCCACACATAGTATACAAGCAACCCCCCCACCCCAACATGAGAACTTCCTGAGCAAGGGGAGAGAGTCCCAGTGTCAAAGGTCAGGGGTTAGGGTGCAGGATTTCCGGTCACAAGATGGTAACCAGGGGTTGGGGCACCTGTCAAGGGGTAAGGCTACCCTTGTGACCCTCGACGCCTCACCAAAACTCGTTAAGTGGCCCTCCAGCCAAAATAATTGCATGCCCCTGCCATAAGTGGTCATCCTGTAATTGGAACCTTTTTTTAAAACATCAGTTTTAACATAGAAACTAGAAGAAAACCATCCTTCAAAATGAACAATGAATTCAGCAAGTTTACAGGACTGAGGCATTTTGGTGGGAAGCCTGAAGTTCATCTCCCTATGCCAGGCCTGTTTTGTGTGTCATTGTTTCCTTGTACTCCCCATGCCTCTATACCATACTTTGTCTCTCATGTTGTGATTATAAACTCCACGGGGCAGGGACAGTGTATTGATTAGTGGTTGTTTGCATGGTGCCTACTACAATAGGTCCTTGCTTCATGACTGACACCATGGTAATATTTATAAGCAATAATAATAGGGGTTAGTGTCATGGGACGTCTAAAGAGTAGCAGTGATACTTTAATTTTAACATGGAAGATAATGGATTGTGATGAAACAGGGAGCATAAAACATCTGCAAGTAAAGTGACATGAAACATTTGACTCTTTCTTTCTAGGAATGATTTTGCAGAGTTTTTTGACATTGTGATCACAAATGCTTTGAAACCTGGTTTCTTCTCGCATACGCCAAACCAAAGGCCTTTCCGAACACTTGGTAAGATGCAATAATCAGTAAGTTTTTTATCTGCTTACATACAAGAAAACAGGGAAAATCCCGGCTTTTGACCTTGCAGACTAAACACTTTCAAGTGTTTAGATGATGAAGAAATGATTAGAGATCCTAGATAAGTAGGCAAGCTCAATTCCCATGGTAGATTACCAAGAAAGAGAATTGAGGGTAAGGAGACTTGAGAAAGTAGATGTTGTAACACTGGAAATAATCTTCAAGAATAATGAAAAAGAAGTTAAGTTTTGGTTTGAAACATCAGAAAAAGCCGTGCTGTTTTGGATTAAATTTATTGCATAATTAGCTAGGAGGCAATGGTCCTTCTCTTCATAGTTCTGGAAGGATCACATATAGAATGCTGCATTCAGGTCTATAAAATTTCATGCCAAAAAGATTTAAATGAGTTAGAAAGAATTTAGGGAACAGTAAAAATTATAAGGCTGGGGAATATGATTTATAAGGAAAACCTGAAAGTCTGTATAACTTGGCTAAACACAGTGACTGAGAGTTAGCATAACTAATACTTAATGAAGACTCTCCCGTACTCAGATAAATTCAAACAATTTGAAATGTTTTGACAATGAAGTGAATTAGGTAATTCAATCAAGGAATTATAAACGAGGCTTACAAAACAAACATCAGTAGAAATATAAAATGTCGAACAGTTTTGACAGTTTTAATAAACATTGTCATGATTAAGTAATATCTTGAAAATTAACCTTAAATACAAAATGGTAAAAGTCACCACAACATTAATGCAGTACAGATTTTAAGATAATAGAATATAGACTTAGGTTTTATTAACTTTATTTTAGCATGATGATTTGTTCCTGGAATGAATTAAATGAAATTTTGCCTTGAGGAGCTCTTACAGTAAAATTGCAGTGGAGTAGTGGAAATATATTGGCAGTATGTTCTAATATTATGTCTGTTTATATAGAATAGTATATATTTAAAAAGTTAAATGACTTTTAAATATTTTTTAATCAAATATGAAACTTCAAAGATAGGTTTTTTTGCAAAGGTTTTTTTTGCAAAGTTTGTTTTAAAGATTAAACTATTTACATAATAGGAATGAAGAAAGGATGTTATGTATTTTGGTCTGAAATTTGGCATTTTAGTTAATTTCAAGTAATGGCCGAAACGAATGTAAGTAAAGTTGGCAGAAACATAGTATTTCTGTTTCATGAGAAATTCTGACTTTTCTGATTCAGGATCTTTTTTTTAGTTACACAAACTGATCCCCCTCCATATGTATCGGAAACATAAATACATTGGTTTGAGATGGGGGCTGAGAGGAGTAGTTATGAAATGAAATACCCTCGCTGGCATTTCCAGCTGCTGAGTGGAACTGACATTTTTGTCAATTTTATCTCTGTAATGGTTCCCAGACATCCAAGAGCATGTCTACATGACTTCCCTGGCATGTCTGAGTCTACTACTGAAAAGCACGCCCTGCTTGCCTACTCCTGCACCACACAAATCAAACATGGGAAGGAGGTGATGACACCTCAGTGAGGATGTCCTCCATCATTGCCTCATTTCCAGTTGGGCTAGTCCATGGTTTGTGGGGTGTTCAGAAATATCAAAGAATATAGAGGTACCAAGTTTCCTGTACTGCTAGGACTTCCAGTATTGCCAAGCTCTCAACTCTGTAGCTACTACAGAGCGCAAGGGAAAAAGGATGTCCTGATGGGGCTATCCCAGATTTGGGGATTTTGGTAGGCTGGAATCTCCAGCGGCCCATCAGCCAATTAGGCAGGCTTGTCAGTATTCTGCCTGAGCCTGCACCAAGATAGATTTACAATAATACTGTTCATTCAAACAGTAGGTATTTGGCAACAAAACTATGGGTGGTGGGGAGTTGTCACAAAATATCCAACTAACTGTTATTTGAAGAGTGGGAGAGGTTAGGGCTACTCAGAAATATTGACTGCTTACAAACGTAAAAAAGAAAACCAAAATGGAGCCTTACTTTAAACTCCAAGCCCAGCACATGCCCAGAAGAGGCAATGTATTAGTTGAACCCAGCTCACTCAATGTCTGTATAGATTGAGCGCTTCAATGGGGCTTTTTTTGTCACTTTTATTGCTTGATTGAATCAGATATTAGATACAAGCACCAAAAAGCCCCATGGAAAGTCCCAATCTATATAGACTCTGCGGACCCGGGTCCAACTAACGCGCTGCTTCTTCCAGTAAAGCACTCCCCACCCCCCCGCCACATCTGTCAGCACCCATTCTGTTTAACCTCTGTTTTTATAGTAAATATATTTTTGTTTTGTTTTGTTTTAAATACAGTATAATTCTCAAAGGAAGAGTCTGCTTTCTGGTTTTGAATTTTTCTGAACCCCCAAGTTGTGGGAGATTTATTTTTGTTTTAGTGTTTTCTTTGTTTTTTGTTTTGTTTTGGGGTTTTTTATAGGGAGGGGTGGTTTTTGCTTTTGGGGGGCAGGGAAATGGCTTGTTTTGTTTTTTCAACAAAAAGTCTGAATTGTTTGCCGAAAGAGCAATCTTTCTTAATAATTGACTTCTGTTGGGTCTTGCTATTTCTTTTCCCACTCCCTCTTCTCCTCAGATAGATCCCCATCTGCTTTGAGTTTTGGGGGATTCTGTTGCTTCTTATAACAACACACCAGGACCTGATTGCTCCCTATAATTTGATAAGCAGCCTCTCCACCCTTTTCCATTTCACTTGGGCTGAATTTTATCCACATTTCTTCATCCTTCCATAAATCTGAATTTTCCCTAGTCTTCCAAGTAGTGGAGACTCGGCAGGTTTCACCTTCTTGCTATTCCAGTGTCTTGGAAGTAGGCTTATATTGGAAGTAGGCTTATGTTACAAAATGTAGGGTATATCCTTGATTTCAAACACCACATGACTCAGCCTATTTATTGGCTATTGAGTCAATCTTATATTTACGTATGATGGAGGAAGTGATTTTTGTGTCGTATTTAATTCATACAAAAACGTTAAAGTTTACTTTATAAAATCCTTTGAATCATAAAATCCTTTGAATCTCTTATTTCAAAAGAGCCACTCTGTTCTTTAAACATTTAAAGGAAATGACAAAGGAGTCATTGTCTGCAGTAATATGATACCATGTAATGGAGATACAGGAATGATTTTTCGGTAGAAAAGTAATTTTGAAATTAATCCATTTGGAACTATGAAAGTTGATTTTAATTGTACAGTTAAACATGCATCATTACTTCATTTGTCTTAGTTTCAAAACACACGTTGCTCAAAGAAACCAGATTATTGTTTATAGCCTTATAGGTCTTTCTGCATCCGTCTGTGATCCTTTTCATTTTGTCTTTTTGGTTAGTCTAAGGCACAAAAAGTTGCAATAACAATACATTTAGTTTATTTGGTTCTCCTTCAAAATACTGTACTATAAATAGAGTAATAGTTTAAAAATTAAGTGTTTCCAGATGAACCCTGGCACTTCCACAGGAATCGCGGAACTTTCATAGGAAAATTAAAAGCTAAAAATAGTCAGTCTCTCCTATTGTTTTGCCTCTGCATTGTTTATTAAAAGAGCCATACAAAGCTATGCACTAACAAAATATTGGCATCGTGGAAAAACAAACATAACTTCCAAAAACAGCTTTATATGCAATGCTCCCTAAACCCTAGAATACCTCCATACAGATTTCATCGACCTCTTAGCCATGGGTCTGTGGCAGTTTTTTAGATACGAAAAATGTTCCCCACATATAATAAAACATTTGTAAGTGTTAACATTACTCTTATAAAATGAGATACCAGGTCAGCTGATATGATTTGTATGGCATTACATAGTTGAAGTTAAGGTAAGTACTGTGATTTACGCTAAGGATTGATACTACATGAGGTTCTAAGGAGATATTCATAGAAAGCCACTTATGCAATGTTAACATGCCAGTCTTTTGAGGATGAGACATAAATAATTTTCATCCTTTCCTTGAACATCTAAATCCAATTAGATTCATGTTAACAGACTTTATATCTCTTTGGATTGAAGAAAATCCTTATCAGTCATGAACTGAACAAAAATCAAGCAAATATAGTTCTAATTCACTCGGTGATTTATGAAGTCATATTATTTCTGTAACCTTTGACCACAAATATATAACATTAACACATAGCCAGTTAGTGTGTGTCAGATTACCAGTCTGATTCACAACACTCATCTTTTGTCCAGTAAGCTGAAAAAGGTGTGCCTGAGCCAAACAAATCTTTTTTTATTATTATTATTCCCTTAAAATAAATACTCCCAAGGATAGCTCTGACCTCAAAGAATGACAACTATAAGTTTGAATCTTATATTCATGGACCTTTAAACACTGCCATTACATATTTGTATTTTGTTTGAGGATCTCTTGCAGTTTTAGCTGTCAATTATTCCTGAATTTCAAGCCAAATTAGAATTGTATGACTAATAGTAGGATTCTCTGCTTACTCTGTGTGTGTGTGTGTGTGTGTGTGTGTGTGTGTGTGCACGCACGCACACACGCACATGTGTATAGAAGGGTGAGTGTGTTTATCTGTGTATAGGCTTTGAAAAACGCTTTTATATTTTTAAACTTTTACAATACAATAGTTGATGTAATATTTCTGAAATACTGTGATGTCATGCACTACATCTATCATGCACACCAATTAGCCAACCTACACTCCTCCCACTGGTATGTGCACTTTGATTTGTTATGGTCCTTCAGCATTTTAGAACTAGAAGTGAGAATTCTGTATTAGTGGTAATGGAGGATCCAGCCCTTCAGTGAGTTAAATTTGCAACATTTTAAGTTACATGATTGCTTTTAAGTTAGCTTTAATTATGTTAAATGACCAGTCCTCATTGAGTTGGATTTTGTGGAAACTGAGATCCCTGTCTTTATGGGAAGAAGAATATAAAAATAGAAGCAATAAATATTGGACATTGCATAAGCCAATCATTAGATATTTTTTCTTTAACAGATGTAGAATGTCCAAAATACATTTATTCATGGTGTATTTGAAATTTGGGAGGAGTTGCATAGGCATGTCAAGCAGATTGGAGACAGATGTCAAGAGCAGCAGCAGAGGGATGTCCACAGGATGGTTTCACAGTTATATTGACATGTGTGGGATATGCTTCTCAGCAGCAATTTAAGAAATGTTGCAGAAATATATATGTGCCATATTAATGTGCATACCGCATGCATACTTTTCCCCCCCTAAAATTAGCCATCCAAAATAGGGGAGTGTTTTAAGTGAGGAGGTTGATTTCTGTACTGGAATAGAGGCACAGGGATTCTGGCTTGGCTGCTGGCAGTTGTTCTTCCCTGCCAGTTGCATGAGTGGACTGGGGCATTGGGTGGGAGGGTAGAGAGTGTAGTCCATTTCTCAGTGTCACTCATGCTTCCCTTGCTGCCTAACCAAAAGATGGAGTTTTAACACTCTCACGCCCACTGCAAAATTGGCAGCAGCTTTTGAGAAGATTGAGCCTCCAAAAGCAGTTGCTAATTCAGTGAGTGATGCTGATGAATAGATGCTGCTCAAACTACACGTAGCCAGCATGCAATCATGACTCTGGAAAAAGCTTTATTTCTTCATTCTGCCTTCCCAAAATAAAGTCTTATTTGGGGGATGTGATATGCGAGAAAATGTAATACCTTTAGATAGTTCCAAATATTAATCCAATTGGACTGAACTTAGGTCAAGAAGCACTTTATATAAAGAATGTGGAAAGGTAGATGCCTGTTAAGAAAGATTCAGAAAGCTCAGAGGTACCTAAAGGCAGTCAATAGGAAGTGCTAACTAAGAGCCACATTTGAACAGCCATATCCCTCCCTTCTCCAGAGCTTAGGTATCTGATATAGAATGAACTGTAAGTGCCTCCATTCATTTGTGACAAATTGACTAGGGACAGATATTCAAAAAGCCCGATGTGGCATCGCTGTACATTACATGGTAAGTAGGGTTGTATAGATCGGTAGTGAACAGAACACACATTCACCCTTTGTTGGGATGGGGGGGGGGTGGGGAGGGGGAAGGAGGTTGAATCTTAGACTGGGTTCTGCCATTTTTAAACCAGTCTATGTGTGCCTAACTTCTGTTCTCTTATGGGTATAGACCTGTTTTGTGTGCCGAACTTCTGTTCTGTAACAGGTATAGACCAGTTTCTGATCACTTACACTGGTAAAAGTATAACATCTAGACTTGGCCTCATTTTGCTTTTTAAGGTAAGTGCAGCTACAATGATAGTGGTTGCCTCCTGCCCTTTTTGCCTAGTAGTCTAGTAGTTAGAGCACTCACCCAGAAAGTGGAAGATCCTGGTTCTTGACCCTTCTGCACCTAAGGAGATTTGCACCTATATCTCCTTCCTAGGAAGGTACCCTACTTCTCAAATGATAGAACAGGTATGCTTCACTCCTGCTGAAGCTAGGCATTGGTTAACTAAAAACTGTGAGAGATATGGGGCCAAAAAGAGAACAAGCAAGAGCAAGCCTGATTCTGTACCTGGTGGTTATAACACTTCCCTGGAAGAAGAGGGAGTCCTGAGTTACAATACCTGCTTGTCAAGGTTATTTGTTGTTTAACCAATGGCTATAGAATATATAAATAGACCTGACAGCAGAGACTGGAATCTAGTGCTGTAACCAGTAGGCTATGGAGACAGGTTCTATTTTGTTTGCTCCCAAACTGGATTTGGCTATCAGTAGTTGGCCATTAACCATTTTCAAAAGATTCTGTCTGTCCTAAACCTATTTCAGCCCAGAGCTGCAAGGGCTGAGCAGGTCTTTCCCTCAAGTTTTTCCACAAGGATGCCTGGGCTGTCTGTGCTTACCACATGTTGAAACCAAACACATGCTGATGTTCTCAGTGCTTCCCTCTGAAGGCAGTAAGAAGGAGGAGAAGAAAGCAATGTGTGAGAAAATCAAAGAGATGAGGAGAAACATGTATTGTGAAAGAGAAGGGGAATAAGGCTGCAGACAGAAGTTGCCCTCTTGCTGCCATAAATATTTTTATGGTGGTTCAGAACCTGGGCAAACAGACCTCCTTTGCCCCTTGTCGAGCCTCAGATGCCCCAAAATTATCTTCAGAAAAATTCCAGGGCATGCGCCTGCAAGCTCAGAGAAGAGAACACATGGGATCCCTAAAGCTGTCTCAGGTCAAAGCCAAGTACTTGGAGCCACTGGGTGCAGACAGAAGTGCAGCTCCCAGCTGTAACTGAGAATGCTTTGCAGGAAGTGTTCTGAGTTGCAACGATCTCCTGGAACAAACAGAAGTTCACTGTTGGTCCCAGCTAGGTGGGGAATCTAGGTGCTGGCTGCCAGCCTGCAGTCAGCTTCCCCTAGCAGCGGCCCTTCCTCTCTCCCAGTTTGTCCATTTCTCAGAATGGGAGGGCAGCGCTCGTTCTAGGGATTCCTCAGCCGATGCTGGGGGGTGGGGTGGGTATATTGGAGCCCCACCCCGCCCTTCTTAAGGGCTGCAAATCCCTAGACTGATCTCCTTCCAATCCCTTCACCCCCACTCCCATTCTGAAAACAGTGACAGGCTGGCAGGCAGCGCAGACAGAAGTTACAGCAGACACTCAGTTTTGAAGCATCTTCATGTGACCCCTCGTGCAATGAGGGTTCAGATTTTCACCCGATCAGCCATATTTGAAGCTGTCTGCAGCCTCGCACTTCAGTTTGATCATAGCATAGACTGCTTTCTATGGTCAGATCAGTTAAAAAATGTCACTTCTGTCTGTGCCCGTAATCTACTGAAGCAGCGAGGGCCCAATCCTGCAGGACAACAATGATAAGTGCCATCTATGTCAATCAATCAGATCAGCTGTGCCAGGCTACATCCCGGCACAGCTGATCTCACCACAAAAATAATGTTTCTTTGTAGCCTAAGTGCAGGGGAAGAGAGGGTTTACATGGTTCAACCTGTGTGGGGAGGTACAGAGCAGGAGGGGCTAGAGAAGGTGCTAGGACAATAAGGAATAGAGATCACAGGGGAGTGGGTTGCATTGGAAGCCGTAATTCTGCCATATCTTAACTTCTGAGCTTGATTGTGACCTTAATGTCTATCAACATAGAGGTTTTAAAATTAGCTATACAATGCCATAGAGAGACAATTTAATAAAGCTTAAAGGCATAACAATTTCACAGAACTGACTGGCTAGCTGAGTGTTTCTCAGTATGTTTCCAGGCAGTTTCAGAGGATGTAGCACTGTCCATACCTGAAGAAACCCTCAGATTGAGGAAGCAGTTATTTGGGGAAGTCATGGATGTGACTGTGACTCAGAAGAGTGTAAAAGAAATAGCAGTACCAGCAGCCGGATGTAGTGTGCATGTGTAACCACTTCCTGAGATGACCAGGGCTGGGGTTTTTGAGGGTAATTGTGCTTGCTGCCCCTTTTTTTCTGGAGGCTGTGACTATGAGTCAAACCACTCATAAATCAGCAAGTCACATAACAATACACACTTAGATAGGGCAAATAGTATATAAATGTTACATTGGCTGAATTTAGGATGGTTGCATTAGCTACAAACAACAAAGCCCTGGATGTCTCCTTCAGCCCATCCTAAACAAATGCCTTTATACCACCCTGTAATATCAAATGGTCTGTGTAGGGATCATACTTTTTTCCTTAACCCTGTATGAAAAAGCATATTTTTTTCTTATTTAGAACATATGACAAAAAAAATCAGAGCCATATCTTTTCCCTCTGGCTAATAGCTGAAGAGGAGAATCATAATGAATGAAGCTATGTAAATTAGCCTTTCTAAAGCTACCTAAACCAGCCCATTCTATGTGGTATTGTCATGATTAAGATATGTTCTTTCTTTATGCACCAGTAACAATTGCAAGTTTAGGATCCCCACTTCTGTAAAGAAACGTGAACTGTTTTTTCCATCGCCAATTGATTATGGGAAATTGTTTCTTACACCCGTCATTAATACAGAATGGCATTTTATGTATGCAGTATGATTTTTGGAGAGGAGATCTTTTTATATTAAGTGGATTTATGGTGGGAATGAGATTATTTTAATGGTGGCTGTTTTGAAGCTTCACTGATGCTTAGAATCAGAAAGCACCCTGAAACAGGTGGCCGCTCGGGGCCGGGCTAAAACGTGGCCCGCACACCTGCTCCTGGGGCAACCGCCCGCCTTCTTGCCTGCCATGCCTTGCTGTTAATTAATTAACTGATGTTAAATAGCGGGAGGCTGCCCTTGTACTGTCCCGCTGCCAGGGGGCACTATCTGCGGCTCCGTTTCCTCCCCTACACCGCAGTCCACACCTCGCCGATGGAATAGCTGTTGTCTCAGCCTTATCATAATCGGGCCCCTCTTTATCCTCTCCGGGCCTTCCTTCCAGTGATCAACCGTGCTGCCCCCTCTCTGGGGCCTCTGCATCCACACTGGGACTTCTCAGTCACCGCGCCTTCTCTGGGGCTTTCAGCAATGCTGCCCCCTCTTCGGGGCTCCCCGTGCCCGCACTGGGCTCCTCGGTGAGGCTGTCCCCTTCTCTAAGACTCCTCAGTAAAGCTGATCTCTCTGGGGCCTTCTCCGTAACGATGCCCCCCTCTTTGGGCCTCGCCACGCTCGCCCTAGGGCTTCTCAATAGTGCCCCCTCTCTGGGGCTCGCCATGCCCGCACTGGGGCTTCTTAGACCCCAGCCCCAGAGAGGAGCATTTATGTACCCCGTACGCTGCGCCCTTACTGGCGCTGGGGTCCCCACACTACTGTGGGTTCCCTATGAGGCCTCCTCCAACCCCTAATAGCCTCACCCAAACCACCGGTGTAACGACCAAATGGAACAGAAACTCGAGCCTCTTGGCTGTAACTTAAACATAAGCTGCTTGGCTATAAGAACATTGCTCAAGCATCTTAGAGCTGCCATAAGCTGTACCTGCGGTCAGGCTTCTTCCCGCATCCTGGCTTAGGGAGCTCCTGCCTCTGGCTGCTGGCAGGGAACTGCCTCTGGCCTCCTGTCTGTGCTTTATATAGGAGCCAGGCCCTACCCCTTTCAGTCAGCTGACCTCCTGGTTGCCCTGGCAACCCACAGCTGGGCTCCTTATTCCCTGCTAGGGCTCTTTCCCTAGCAGTTTCCCCTCTCTAGGAGCAGGGCACCTTAGTGCTCTGTGACACACCCAAAAGAAGAAAGAGAAGGAGTGGGAGTATGGGTGAGGAGGCTATCACTGTGAGTGATTGATCATGTTTATCACAGTCTGACTGTCTAATCTACATAACACTTGTTTTTCACACCAGAAAAGAATTTAATGGAGATGCTTCTTAAAGATCAACTCCTTCCATTTGCAGAGTCCTTGTGGAAATGAGGTTAATGTTTGATCATATTCAAAATCTGTTCTAGTTCTATGCTTGCTGAAACATAGCTGAACAGTAAAGGCTGAGGAAGGAGCTCTTCTACAAACTATGTTCAACTCAATACACAATTGATTTCGTTTTGTGCACAGCTTTATTTAAAGAACACATAAACTTATCCAATTTAGATGATACTGCAGTTTGGCAGTATTTCCTTTTTTTAGTTTAACTGAGCTAAGCAGTAAACAATTCCACTCATCATAGTGCAGCTGCACAGAGGCACTACTACTGTCCACAACAGCCCACCAAGCTTTACATGGCTGCATAAACAATTTACTCAAGGGCATCTGGTTCCTGAAAATGACCAGGTTTACATGTTGCATACAAACAGTAAAAGACAAGGTGTGTGTTGCCTAATGACTGATCACATTTACCCAACAAATATTTGTTTAAGCTTGCTTCATGCTAGAGAACTGTAAAACTCTGGAAATCACCAGATATTTGAGAACTAAGACTTGGGAATTTATATATCACCTTTTTCCCATCAGTTGTTGGTCATTACATTTTCACAACTAGACCATGGGTAGAAAAGAAGAGAGGTTGTGATCCTTTTGCTTTATTAATTGTCAAAAAAGTGCCTTTTATTACAGTGTTGGTGCTCCACTGAAGTCTTAGACAGACACATAAAAATATGTAATATACTATGTGGAAGCACTTAAGAGTTGGACACCATTCTTTTTCATAATAATTTATGTCTCTCCGCTCCTGTCATGGGTATGACCCAGACATGGGGTCAGGGTTCAGAATGCAAGGGTCTAAAATACTGTAGGTCCAAAAGCCAAGCTGAGTTCATAGTACCAGGTATCAGTGTGAGTCTGACAGATTGTGCCAGGGGGTCAGGCGAGTCTGCAGTCAAGGCCAGGGCCATGGTCAGGAGCTGAGGAATCCAATATGCAGGGTAAGGTTGGGAGAAGTGGGATATAGGAATCTAAGGCAGAGGTGAAACTGGAGCAGACCTTAGGCAGGAGATCTGAGGCCAGAGGTGAGATGGGAGCAAGATACAAGCAAGGCAGGAGGGTCCCAAGTCGCAAAGCTATGAACACTGTTTCTGGGAAGGGCTTTCCTACCAAGGATCTGTGGCCTCCAGTAGTTCCCCACTGAGAACCTCACAGGGAAGGCCCAGAAGGGGTCTGGCACCCCACTCAGTGGCACTACAGCCCAGACACCTACCAACATGCCTGGAAGACCCAGATTCAAGCTTCAAGGATCCTGACAACTACGTTAGCAGTCTTTTTTGGGAGAAAGGTCTTAAGAGAAAGCTTTTCTTCTTTGCCTAAAGCTTAAAATTGTTTGAAAGAATGAACTAAATTTTCACGAAACTGTGTATATGACATTGCCATCTTTATTGGTGTTCATTGTTTTATGAAAATAAAAGAAAAGGTTTTGAATATTTTGTTCCCAAAATTGTTAAATGTTTTTGGAATGAAGCAGATGAATGAACACAATATAAGTACAAATATAAAGAGTAATTTTAGATTGCTAAATTGAAGTATATCAATATGTCTGTTGTAAAATAGGGGTGGCCATACAGGAAGTTGCACTGGCTTTTAATCAATCAATCTTTAAACAAATTAAACTTAAACTGTTATAAGTCTTATATATGAACAAATCTTAAGAGGTATGAGACAGAAGAATGAAACAAATCCTTCCATAGCAATAATAATGTATGTACTAATTGGTTTAGTTCTGGAAATCTCAGCAGAGATGCCAAGGAGTACTGCATGTTGAGACTATTCCTATAAAGTTATCTTTCTTTTTTATAATATGGACATTGATTCAAGTTTTGGAAGGTGGAAATTTCACTGCATCTATTCTACCTGTTCTCTGGATAAAGAGACCTATGCTGTCAATAAAACATCTTATATACACAAAAGTCTCTTTTTAAAAGGTGACATTTAAAAAAAATTCCATGCTTTTTATTAGAAAACATGTAGAGTCTTTGAAATATAACATCCGTGTCTTTGGCATCATTGGACTTGATATTGAACTGTGGGTGGCATTCTCCAAAACTTGTTCTTCTGTAGAAATGCACAGAGCCAAGTATTTTATATTTTTTGTATAAAACTCAAAAAGTTCAAGGATGAAAGGGGTGAAGATTCTTCATCTATAGTTCCATGCAGTCAAAAATAGTGCTGTGTTTTTCCATAAAGACAGCAGGAGTTGCTTCATCTGATTATCTTTTATATTAAATATTGTGTTTGGCACTAACCTGATAAGAAAATTGTACAAAGCTCATTTCAGAGAAAACTAAAGCTGCTGTTTTCAAAGGCAGGATATGCACAATATTCCTTTTGTTTAAATAGTTTTAAAATATTTTCAGCTTAAATTGCCAAGTGTTCTGAAAATAACTTTTTTTCCTCACAAAAAGTATATTTTATATTCAAGAAAGCTTTAGTATTTCACCACCACAATAGTAAATTCTTGTTTATTATTATTTATTACTTAGTTTTCTTGTACCTCAAGAGACCCCACATCAGGATCAGAAACTCATTGTACTAGGTGCTAGGAAGAGGCAATTTTTTTTCCCCATAGAATTCACAAATAAACAAGACAAACAGAGGGTGGGGGAAAGGAAATATTGTCTCTATCCTAAAGGCAGAAAACCAAGACACAGGGAAAATACATGGCTGCTCATTGCTTTACAGACAATCCCATGGCAGATCTGGATATATACCAGTAATTTTGGTCTCCTAAGTCTCAGTCCAGAGCCTTACTCACAATCCCTCCCTTTTACATGAAAGTCTTTTTGGGTCTTTCTTTCTTTATTATAGTTGGATGCATTCTCTTCCCTCATCCACATTTCTGTCTCAGATAAGCAAGCCCATAACAGTGTCAGGCTGGGGTCACTAAAGTAAATGTGCCTTTCAGATCTATTTTCTATGGTACAGTGATTAATTTTTGTTTTCTTTACAACTTAAGGGATGTGCCCTACTAACATAACCTGTTTTTGTTTTGGAAGGAGTTGTGTGTAGATTATTAACAATATTATCTTATGTACATACATACGTAGGATTACTGGTTATAAAGTTGTTTCTTTCAGAGGTTTTCTTCATTTTCTGGTGTCAGCTACAATCCTACTCAGGTGGATAGATTGCTAATTTGCAGCCATCTGTAGTTAAAGCAGGTCTCAGTTTAAGGGTGAGTATTTAGTACAGGTTGAACAAGAGATTGTTCATGAGGATACTGTAAAAATAGAGATGGCACTATAATGTGAGTGATGATGCTTTTCATATGACTCTACTAAGCACATTTGATAGTTATTCTTTCAGAGACAGTGGGTGTGTCTATGCATGCTATTAATTCAAAATAATACTTCGTAAAAATATTGCGTAGTACGCCTACCCAGAAACACATCTACACGTGCTCCCTCTTGGGAGCAGATTTGTTCCCACCCTGTCTGCCCCCCTGCAGCAGCCAGGGTGAGCTCCAGGCTCCCTCTGGGTGCTAGCCCAGGGACTGGCAGGGAGCACAGAGCCAGCCCCCATGTGTACAGGACCCAGAGAGCTCTGCCAGCTGCAGTAGCAGCTGTCTCCCAACCCCATACACATTGGGAGGAGTCCTGATGTGCATGGGGCTGGGACATAGCTGCTGCTGAAGAGCTCTCTCACCCTATGCACATGGGGACAAGCCCTGTGTCCAGCAGGGCTTCCCTGTGTAGCCCAGGCTGGCTGGGACCTGTCCCATTCTGGGGCAGGTCCCAGCCAGCTCTGGGCTGCATAAGGAGTTCCCCACCCACCCTGGAGCTGGCTGGGGATTGTCCTGCCTCTGGGGCAGGTCCCAGGCAGCTCTGGGCTAGTCAGGGAACTCCTCATGCAGCCCAGAACTGGCTGGGACCTGGCCCAGAATGGGACAGTTCCCAGCCAGCCCCAAGTTGCACAGGGAACCTTGGAGTTCCCGAGTTCTGGCACAGCTTGGTTCCCAGCTCCTGCGGGGAGCCAGAAGCTGAGCAGGACTGGAATGAGGGTGGGGAGGGGGGTGGAGAGAGAGACCCCGTCCAGGTGATGCTCAGCTCCCAGCCCCTGAGGGAAGATGGGAGCTGAGTAGTGCCAGGACCTGGGGGGTTCCCCATCTCCTGTGTCCCTCTAGTGTAGAGGCTAACCAGGAAAAAAATTGCTTCATGCCAGCATCTACATATGCCCTACTGCATAGTTTCTCTTGCGCAGCACACGTGTACATGGTGACACTTTATTGCGCAGTCGATTAGTAAATATGTTTGTTTATTCCCTTGTTCCCCACACAGTGGAGACAGGGTTTATCAGATGAATGCAGTAGGTACCCGAGTTCATCTGGCCTAATGTTAGTTCTTGGCTGAACTACAGCAGAAAGATAGACCTGGGCATGAAGACTTTAGAGGTAACAAGTAAGAGGGGGCATGACTCTGCAGGCCAGTAATGAGGGCATCTCCCTCAGTATTGGATTTTTATCCCTTCTCTCAACATGGCTTATACATTTTGTCCAATAACTGCAAAATACACAAGCAGTCACTGGCACATGAATCAGAACCTAACCCATCTACTTCCCGTGTTCCCCTTCCCCATGCCCCACCTCCAGGACAGTGTCCTTATCTCTAGGCTACAAATTCATGGTTCACATATGCTCTAATGCCTTCTGGCCGTATGAATTTTACAGTCCTTTCTTTACAGTAATTCAGCTTCTAGACCCCATGTTCCTTTCAACCTGGTGTTTTGGACACTCTTTTGAGGTATGGAATCCCCTTAGACTAGTGGTGCTCAACCTTTGGCTTGTGGGGCTTCCCCTGGGTCCAGAAATTTGGCAACAGTAGACTGGTAGCAACGTTAATTACTGTGGTTTTTAAATTTCCAGGCCTGTGGGGAGCCCTTCACACCTCTAACATGGTCTGGCCTGTGGAGTTAGGTTGGCGCGTGTACTCAGTCTGTGGCTGACTCCAGGGTATGGGACTGGGCTAGTGCATCCAATCCCATCTGGAGACTAACCCTGTGTACCAACCCCATGCTGGATTAGGTCCGCAGACTGACCTTGTCTGTGGGATTCAGCCCTCTAAACAGCCCTGCGCTCATTTGTTTGGCCCATGGGATCTAAGGTTGAACACCACTGACTGAGGAGGACTTAGAACCCATTTTTCCTACTTTTGGGCCACATCCTCTAACTACTAAATAGAAGGTTGCGAGCACTCCCACCACCTGGGATGGGCGTTTTCTGATGTGACAGAAGCCAACCCACTGCTGTATGTCCATTTTATCCAGTGACTGTTAAATGCAAAGTGCAGAAACATAAGTAGGCCAGCTTCAGTGGGATGGATGATGGGTTCTCTTGGAAATGTTTGGCCCATGGCCCTGACCTGTAGTCTATCAGGCTAATGCCAATACAGTGTTCCAGTGCTTCTTTTGAGGGGTCGTGGCCCACTTCCTCAGATCTCCTGAGTGCAGGACACTAATCACCCCATCCCCCTATAAGGTGCTGTCTTGTAGCTGTGTGACAGGGTTGATTGTGTAGTTTTAGAAATAAGTTAGAAAAGGATTTCTATGGGAGGGCTTGGGTAGGGGTGATCTTGTGTCGGGGGGGGGGGTGGACTAGGTGTCCTCTAGAGGTCCCTTCCAGCCCTCCTTCTCTCTGATTCTAAAAGATAGGAGGGCCTTCCTCTTCCTCTGTTTTGTGATCAGTTGTGCTTAGTTCTTTTTACACTCAGACACTTGCCTTTTTGGGGAGAAAGATCTACGTTCCATGTAAGCTGTAAAAGTTAACCTTGTACTGGTCTGAGTGGAATTGGAGTTGGGCCCAGCTTTCTAACACAAAAATATTGAAAGCAACTTGGAGTAACTGCATCCATTTTGGGGCTCCAAAATTCAAAAAGGGTGTGGAGAAGCTTGAGAGAGTGCAGAGGAGAGCCACGCGCATGATCAGAGGTCAGGAAAACAGACCTTATGATGAGAGGCTGAGAGCCATGGGACTCTTCAGCCTAGAAAAGCACAGGCTCAGGGGTGATCTGGTGGCCATCTATAAGTTTTTATCAGGGGTGCTCATCAAGATCTGGGGGAACATCTGTTCACCAGAGCACCCCAAGGGATGACAAGATTGAACGGTCACAAACTCCGCCACGACCGATTCAGGCTGGACATAAGGAAGAAATTCTTTATTTTCCGAGCCCCCCAAGGTTTGGAATAGACTGCCGCTGGAGGTACATTTGCGGCCTTCAAGACACATTTCGATGCTCGTGTTGCTGGGATCCTATGATCCCTGCTGACTTCCTGCCCATGGGGCAGGGGACTGGACTCAGTGATCTTCCAGGGTCCCTTCCAGGCCAAATGTCTATGAAATCTAACACCTCACTAATTCTCATTCTTACCATTCAAAATAAATAGATTGATAAATTACTAAAGCCATTTAAAAAGACAGTTTTCTAAGTACATCACATCATCTGACAAAAGCTCCTAGTTCTCTGATTTAATTAATCTATAAAATGTATCATTGCTGTGGACTTGAAGGACTTGAGTGCAATTCCAGATGATAGTGGCAGTTTGTCACACAACATTTACACTTTCAGTGCATCCCTGAAGCCCACCCAGCCTCCTATCCAATGGGTAGCAGGAGCTAACTTGAAAGTAAAGGCTGACCACAACACCTCCTTGTGTTGAGGTTAAAGAGTGGAGCCTTGCCCCTCAGCCACAGTGGACCTCTGTGGCCTGGAAATGGGACACTTTTACTTTAATAAGATGCATCTCTACCCTGTCTTTTGTCTGACTTCAAGACTAACATGATTAACTATATTTTTCTAAGTACAACCAGGGTCAATCAGAGATGTGGGCTCGTTAGAACAGCATGCATTTTAAAACAGCTAAATCCAAAATCTAGCACAAAAATAAAGAATGTCACATTTCTAGATTGACTGTACTCCAGCACCACATGGCTTTTTAAAAGACTTGCAGGTCAGGTTAGATTCCTAATTGATTATTAGCTTTCTGTCATGCTGTAGGTAAGACGACAGGTTCTTGGATGTATAAGCAGAGGAATGTTAAGTAGGAATAAGAAGGTAGCACTGCCTATTAGCAGCATTAGTGAAACCAGTCCTGCAATAATACATCCCATTCTACTATCCACACTATACAAAAGGATGTGGAAAAATTAAAAAGGATTCAGAAGAATCATGGTTTGGAAAATGAGAGTCTGAGCTCAGTCTACTTAGTTTATGGAAGAGAAGGACAGGCGATAGCCTTGTTGTACAAAAAAAATTGTGGGTTCTTTGGCTTCAGGTAGGCAGAAAGTCAAACGAGAATATCATAATGCCAGAAGTAATAAGAGCTAGAGGTGAAGTGATATATCAGTTGCATATTGGATCAGCACTGATAAAATAAAAAATAATGTTATCGGCTATCGACTTCTTTTGGCTGGTGTAGCTGATAATGTTCACCTTTAAATATAATATGCCAGGGCCCCCAAAAGCTTACCCTGCAGGTAAGGCTGTGGAGGGGAAGGGGCATGGGGTGGCAGATTGAGGCCCCCACGGTGAGGGAAGGAGTGGGGCAGGGGCTGGCGCTGCCCAGCCAGGGAAGTGAATGGGACCTGGGGCCAGGGTGGGAAGGAGGAAAGAGCTGCGGGTGGCTCATCCAGGGGGCACCAGAGAGGGTGGGGGGGTAGCTCCCTTATGTTGCATGTACCCCCCAGGGGAGACATGGAGGGGCATATCCCCCTCCCTCCCCCCAATTTGTGCACAGGGCGCATGTGGGCTGCTCACCATGGGCTCATGGTTCTCTACTTTTCAAATGTAGCAGCATTTGAACTAAAATTCATTTGACAGTTAAGGCGCCCCTGCTGCCATTTTTAAATGCCAGAACACTGATCGCTTGGATGATCCAAGATTAGATTGGACATTAGGAGGAACTTCTTCACAGTTTGAGTGGCCAAGGTCTGGAACGGGCTCCCAAGGGAGGTGGTGCTCTCCCCTACCCTGGGGGTCTTCAAGAGGAGGTTAGATAACCATCTAGCTGGGGTCATCTAGACCCAGCACTCTTTCCTGCCTATGCAGGGGGTCGGACTCGATGATCTATTGAGGTCCCTTCCGACCCTAACATCTATGAATCTATGATCCATCCATGGCTCTGTCCCACTCCCCACCTTGGGCTGCATCCCCAGCCCCTGCCCCACTCCCTCTCTCACTGTGGGGGGTCTTGATCTCCCCCCTCTCCGTGCCCCTTCCTTCCCCATGCCCCTTCCTCTCCACAGACTTACCTGCAGAGAGCTGCTCTCCACACTGCCTGGCTGCGTTCCTATAAATTGGTTATCAGATCGGTATTGGCCAATATGGCTGATTAATATAATCGGCTATTGGTATTGGCCAAAAAAATCTTTCTTGGTGCACCCCTACAAATAACTGAAGGTTCTATTCTCTGACAGTTCAAAAAAATCTAAATATATATCATTTGGGAGTAAAACAAAAATCAGAAAATAAGAAGTTAGTTTCACAAGAGGACCTTATTGCTGTTTATAGAATTAAGGAGGATGAGGTGGTATTCTCCCTGCATCCTATAGTCCAGGTGTAATAACAGTCACCTAAGACATAGAAGTCCATGGTTCAAATCTTATATTTCCATGATGTCATGTAGGGACCTGAACCCAGGTGTCTCTCCTCTCAAGAGAGTATACTTGACTATTGGGCATTGTGGAGTGAATTTTTCAACTCTTCCACCGAAGCTGTGTGTGAAGTGAGAGATCTGAATTCAACTCCTTGCTCAAAATTAGGTATATAGGGGTCTTGTTTCTGTCTGTGAGTGCAGTTCTGTGCCTGTGAACATCGTTACCAACCAGTAAATTCTTGGGTATAAAATCAGTGGAAAATTAACCACTGTCGAATCCAGTATTAAATCTGGTAATGGATACGTGGAAACCTAGCATGAAAAACAGAGTTTTACAAAAGCTGAAATGAAATTCTTAGTATTTCTATTCACATTTTTTACTTTGGCAGAAATTTATTCACCAAAATCAATTCAAATAGGTTGAGACTTCCTGCTCCTGATTTATTGAGAGAGAGAATTATCAAAAAATTGCCCAGCTTACTCCAAGTCTATGATTCAATAACCCTTTATGTTGAAAGTTGTTACCTTTCATATGTATTCTCTTTCATGAAACACCCAGCAGAGAAGGAAATACAAAAGTAAGAATGAGGTTGGGACTCACTTAGGACAAACCTTAACCACTCAGAAAAAAGAGGTCACTTGGTATTTTTCACATTCAGAGTGTATGTACATTTTAAGCAATACATATCATGAGCATTTAGTTTGCTATATAGTATGTTTAAATAAAGGATTAGGAAGGAAATGTTGCATCTTACTTTGAATTAGGGAAAAAGGGTCCCAGTGAGATGCTCATTAACTAATACCAGTCAGGTTAATTACCAGATGGGCACATCTACGTGTGATGCTACGTTACCGTAGCAACATGCTACAGCGATGTAGTGTCCGTGGGCAAGAATCGTGACTCAGCAGCTACTTTGCAGGAGCAACACACTGCCCCAGTAAAGTGCACCGCTTCAGCCAAATAGCTGCTAAAAATAACCATGCACCGCACATTCTGCGCAGTACGGGCTGTTACTGCACTGTGATTTAGTACTTCCGAAAGGTAACAGTAACAACTTCACCATAGGGACACATGTAAACACGCCCAATTTTACTGTTGTTTACTATGTGCCCAAACATATTTTCGAGGCATGGCTTCTTTCCCTGCCAGACTATCAGACATGTGGACTGCTTCCAGAAGCTTGCTTTGGCCACTCAATTGACAGCCTCACCCTGACAGTGAAAATGGGCCAAGAGCCACATTAAGAAGACGAAGCCATATACCACAAAACTGTTCTAGAAGGGCAAAAAAAAAAGGTGTGGATACAGAAACCAGTCTATCTGTTTATTGAACTTACTCTAGCAAAGGGAGTGAACAGTAGTCATATTGTGTTCTCATGGGTGGTGTTTGATGTGTCCACTCAGAAGTTGACAGGGCATTTTCCAGAAGCACCAGGGTATAGGTTAAGCTTGCCCAGTATTAAATGTGTCAATTCTGACAGGAATGAACGTTTCCTTTGACCATACTGCTGCCTTATTACTTCTTACTTCTCCCCACCCTCCCACTTCTAGTCTGCTAATACATTCAAAAGCTTCCATTAATAAAAATGTAACTAACCGGGGGAAAGACTAGAGTTGTAGAGCTGAAGAGCCAGACTGGGAGAGGTGTGGGAGTGTGCATCTCTGAGTAAGAAGAAGTAAGATTTGTAACAAAGAACACAGAAGCAGATAATGTGGCCCTTTCTTATTTTCAGGCCTGGAGAGAGATAATGATGTGGCTAAGTTGAATCAAAGTCTGGAAAAAGTGTAGGATTATAGGCTTTAAAGAGGAGAAGACTTGAAATGAGCTCCTTACTCTGGTATAGCTCCCACTGAGTTCATTGTGTACAGGATTTCAATGCTTACACATTTTTTTTAAAAGAAAAAGGAAGAGGAGTTTATTTTTCAAACTGACCTAAAAGCAGAGAAAAAATATTATAGCCCAGTCACATTGGAAGTTCTACAGTGTGGTGATGGTGAATGATATGTTTGTACAATTTGTAATTGTACTAAGACTCATAATGTAGTGAAAATGTTCAGATTAGCTTAGATGGCTTTTTAGTTTTGTTCTTTAAAAACTCTCAAATTTCCCATGAAATTCCCCATCTCTGTTGAGGGGGAAAAAACAAAAAATCATACATAAAGGAAGAACAAACAACATTACTTGGAGGGACAAAATGCCTTCTTTAACTTGGATAATATTTGTGATAGCAGTTCTTAGGGGGAAAGTTCATGTAATTAATTTTTACCTTTGTTTTTTAAGTATAATTCATTTATTCTGTAGGGATCAGAAACCAGCTGATTGGTCAAAGACCCTAGTAGGCATTTACATTGCTATTCAATAATACTTAATTCATTTGAAAACTGTGGAGGAGGCAATTTATAGTGAGGCCAAAATAAAAGGCTGTGTATGGTAAATTCCTGGCAGAATCAATATTGGCAACTACTGGAAAAGGCTTCCTTTAGACATAGTTTCCATGAATCTGCGTGTGCTGGCTTTCATTAAAAGGCTTCAGAGTTCTCTTGTGTGTTCTTTCAAAATGTCAGGCTTTTATTAAGGCTAGTCTTCAAATTATTTTTCACAGAAAGCACATGCTACTTTTTATATTGCAGGCATCAAGTCTGTTGTTTAAAGTGAATAGTGAAAGTAACCAGTTAGGAGGGAGGCGTGGAGACTTGTGGCCTACAGTGGGGCCCGGTTACAAAGGGAACCCCAGGCTGGCAAAAGATTGTTGACTCCTGTTCTTGAAGGTAAGAGCAGATCTGCAAAGTGGAAATTTCACATTGTAGAAGGTGAGCTTGACACATGAGGGTTCCTCCTATCTCACTAACCTGGGTCTGCCACCCCTTCTTTAACTTTCTCATCCCAATATAGAGGACATGGTGGTTGATGGGGTTAGAGAATGCTAAACTTTGGTATTTCCCAGCTGGTGAACTGTTAGAAGCGACTACTTTATTAAATCGGTACTGAGGCCACTGTAACTTGCACCAGGGGTAAATCTTCTCCCTGTAAACTGAGAGTTTGGGAGAATGCAAAAGTGGTGCATCACACCATTCCCATCCATGCCATATCCTGCCCACTCTACTACAGGCCCCAAGGGACTGTACAGAGAACTGAGCCCAACACCAGTACATATTATAAGCACGTTTACTCTACGCTTATAATCATTTTATCTTCTGTGGAAAGAGTTTCCATATCCTTGCTGTCCTTTGGGCCCGGGTGTTTCTACAATGCTGCCAAATTACTGTTTCACATTCCAGTATATTTTACTAGATCATTAGTCACTTGTGATGTGATCGGTGAATTTTTCTGAAGAGGGAAGTCACACAAAGTTCTTTGTCATGCAAAACAAAGCAGATAGCATTTCAGAATATACGTTTGTAAATGACCTTGCAAACCATACAAAAATATACAGAGGGGACAATACAGAGGAAATGAAAATGGCTACTTTTAGTGGGAAATTATTTAGGAGTCTTACATTTCCAAATAAATCACAGTTACCAGAAGCTTTATGTCAGCACTGACCCCAAGGAATAAGTGTAAACTAGCTTCAGTCTTTGGCAGAAATTGCTATTTACCTTTCTTCTATATCCAGCTCAGATCAGTAACATTGTTATGAGATTTCCAGTGATAGTATCTGTCTTCTGTATTAATTTTCTTTTGTTTTTCTGCTTAAATGATTAAACCTCAAAATCAAACAGATTTATGATGTACGGAAAAAGTGGAGTTTCATTCTTTCTCTTAGTGATTATTCTAACTTGCTTTTCTCTGGCTTCCTAGGTATCCAGATTGTCCCTCATTAGACTTTTAGGAAACCTGTCTCAAATCTTCATTGCTTGTTGATTTACTCACATTTTATTCCTTTTCCTTCTTTGAATCCACCCAACCTTAAGTTCTTATTCCAAGTTTCATGGAATCCTTTGTCTCCTTTCCTTGAAGCTACATAAGGAACTTAAACGGTCTCCACTACCACAGTATCCAAGCACCTCGCAATCTTTAATATATTTATCCTTTTAGCATACAAGGCAGCACAGGGAAGTGTGCTATCAGTAGGGGACCTAAAGCACAAGAGAAACTAAAGGAAGCTCCCAAAGTCGCACAAGAAATTGGTGGCAAAAGCCAGGAACTGAAGCTAGGACTATCCTTCCTCCCGTTTCTCTTCTCTGTAGCACAGATGCCAGCATCATAGTGTTTATCCATATTCACTGAAAGCATCTTTCCTAAGCTCATCAACCCAGCACCCCATATCACTCCCCTCTGATCCCTCCTGAATTGTGATGCACACATATATGTGTACACACACAAATTAGCTGACTAGTAGAGGCAAGGTGGGGAGAATCTACATATTTTAATTTAAAAGTTTTCAAGCATTGCATTATAAAATTCTGACCTGCTGCCACTTTGAGTGCTGTATTTAGTTTTCAGGTATAGGTTGTAGTTGTGAACACCCATTTCTCTCATCTTTGTTCATCTGTTTTCTGTCTTTTAGACCATGTCTGCACTACCACTCTTATGGGTATGTGTCTGGAAACAAGCTCTGATGTCTTCCTGTGCTTTTTACCCTCGTGTTAGTTACACGCAGGGGAGAAAAAGCGTTATCCCAAGGAGTTTTGTCTCCCTTCACTTGTGATTACATGTTCCTTTTAGATACTGCCCTGAGCAAAGGAGAGAGAGAATCTGCGTGTCACAATTTATCCTTCCGTTTTGACTTGCAGGAGTAGATGGAAGACTTATCCTCTACAATCCTTTTCAAGGGGGCAGCCTTATTAAACTTACCCTTGACATGACTGGGAAAAGTAGAAGTAGATGCTGTGTACTTTATGCTTCTCAGAACCTAGCCTCAAAAAGTAGTTCCAGAGCACACTTTTTAACTTAAATCCCCACTCCCCCTTGCAATAGCTTGGTGCCTGAACACCCGGTCTTTGCTCTGGCCCGCATGCCTTGTATCCTGAGGGCATGCTGTCTTGCTTACTCCTTCCCTCCCATTTTCCCTTCCCCCTTTAGTTGTGACTCAGAGTGAGGACTGCCATCTAATGAATCACCATCACCACTCCTCTGGCTTCACAGTCTGTTCTCCTCCTTGCCTTAAATAAGGAAACAAAGGATGACTGAAGCTATCTGTGACTTGAAGCTGTATGTTTGTCATTGCAATTATTCCCAGGAAAAAACAGACTAGATGAGATATGTTATTGTTGTTCAACAAAATATGTACTTCCCCCATATTAACAAACTTATGAGGGTGAACAAAAGGAAGCTAGATGCCTAACTTCCATTTAATGCTATAAATAAGACAAAAAAGTAATAGTCAACATATTCTCTGTGGCCATGGGGAACAGAACAATAAGCAATGGTCTTAAATTAAATTTAGGTTGGGCATTAGGAAGAACTGTGAGGTTGGTTAACCATTGTAACAGGCTACCTACAGAGTTTATGGATATTTTTAAGAGCAGTTTTAAGACAGACATTTGACTGGAATGGTTTAGTGAGGGATAATCCTGCCTTAGTCGCATGGTGATTAGATAGCCTCCCATTCCAGCCTCTTGGTTCCACAATTCTGTGATATCTATGAACAGTCCACATCCCTCTTGAAATGCAGTGCCCATAACTGGATGCAGTACTCCAACTGCGGCCTGACCAGTGTCGCATAGAGGGGAAGCATCATCTCCCTGGACCTGTTCGTTATGTATCTGCTAATGCATGATGAAGTGCGGTTATCCTTGTTGATCACTTCATCACACTGACGACTCATGTTCATCTTGGAGTCAGCTATGACTCCAAGATCCCTTTCACCTGCTGTGCTGCTGAGAAGGTCACCCCCCAGCCTGTAAGTGTGTTGGTGGTTCTTTTTTCCCAGGTGCAGCACTTTGCACTTGTCTTTGTTGAACTGCATCCTATTTCATTCTGCCCATTTTTCCAACCTGTCCAGATCCACCTGGATCTGTTCCCTAACCTCTGGTGTATCAACTTTGCCCCATAATTTGGTATCATCTGCAAACTTGGACAGGGTCCCACGCTCTCGTCCAAGTCACAGATGAAGACACTGAATAACACTGGTCCAAGGACTGAGCCTGCCCACATCTTTCCAGGTCAATATTTGACCCGTGTACCACCACTGTCTGGGTGTGACCCCTAAGCCAATTTGATACCCACCTGATTGTGTAATCATCTACATCACAGCCTGTCAATTTATTTACTAGAACAGAATGAGATACTGTATTGAAAGCCTTCTTAAAGTCTAGGTAGATGGCATTAAGCGTTTTGTGACCTGGTCATAAAAAGAAACAAGGTTTGTCAGGCAGGATCCCCCTGCAATGAATCCATGCTGATTTCCTTGCAGCATTATTTCCCCTACTGGGCTCCCACAAATGTGATCCTTAATAATTTTTTCCAGAGTTTTCCCAAGGATAGAAGTGAAATTAATTGGCCTATAGTTTCCCGGTTCCTCCCTCCTCCCCTTCTTGAAAATAGGGACCACATCAGCCCTTTTCCAGCCCTCTCAGACCTGACCAGAGCACTGTGAGTGCTCGAACAGCTGTGTCAGCAGCTCTACTATAACACTGGCCAATTCCTTCAGCACCCTTGGATGAAGTTCATCTGGGCCTGCTGATCTGAACACATGCAGCCCCTCCAAGTGCCCCTTCACTAAGTCTGCTCTAACAGTTGGTGGGCCGGTGTCCCTCCTGTGTCTATCTGTGATCCAATTGGTATTTTGTCTCCGTCAGTGTCTAGGAATACAGATGCAAAGAACTCATTGAAGCGCCGTTTTGTCCCCCCTCTCTGTCACCAAGTGCCCTTGTTTGTCCTGCATGGGTCCTATGCTACCTTGCGCCCTCCGTTTGCTCCCTATATACCTGAAGAAGGATTTTTGTTGTTCTTGATTTTTGTTGCCAGCATATTGTAATCCTGCTTTGACCTTCCTAACTGATTCCTTACAAGTGCAAGCCAGAGATGTATATTCCTCCTTGGTAGCTACCCCCTGTTTCCACAGCCTGTATACATCTTTGTTTTCCCTTAGGCTTTCCTGGACTTCCCTGTTCAGCCAAGAGGGCTTCTTGGCCCCTTTGCCCCCTTTTATGCGCAATGGGATTGTCTCCTTCTGCGCCCATAGCATCACTCTCTTAAGGAATGACCATGCTTCTTGGACCCCAATTTTGCCAATGCTTTTGAGCTTTAACGCCTCACTAACTAGTCTCCTGAGCACACTGATGTTAGTCTTTTTGAAGTCTAGCACTTCAGCCCTGCTGGTTAGTTTACCCACCCTTCTCCGGATAGTGAATTCAATCAATCGATGGTCACTATCCCCTAGGTTACCTTGTACCTGAAGATTCCCCACCAGGTCATCCCCTGTAGCTAACACCAAGTCCAGCAAGACATTTCTCCTAGTGGGATCGCATACCTCCTGCTTTAGGAGGAGGTCCTGCATGCAGGTTAAGAACCTACATGGGTGGTTAGATTTGGCTGACTGCTCGTCCCAACAGGTGTCAGAGTAGTTTAGGTGACCCATATCAACCATATCTCTCGACCGTACGGTCGTTGAGAGCTGTCTGGAGAATTCCAGATCTAGCTTATCCTCCTGGTGTGGCAGTCTATAGTAGACCCCCATTACCAAGTCCCTTCCCCCGCCCCAACCTCGTTGTATCCAGACCCACATACCTCAGTTTGGCCCTCCCCTGATCCCATCTTGATTATAAAGGATGTATATTGTTCCATAACATAGAGAGCAATGCCCACCCTTTTTCCCGCACTCTATCCCAGCTGTACAACCTTTTAACCCTCAATACCTACTGCTCAGTTGTGAATAGGGTCCCACCAGGTTTCAGTTAGTCCAACCAGGTTGAAGATGTTCCTCCTGCTTGTTCCCCATGCTCCTAGCCTTTGTGTAGAGACATTTAAGCCCCCCAGTGGGTGCCCTTGGTACCCCCTTCCTGATGTCTATCAGGCCGCTTAGTGCTTACCTTAGAGCTTATCTGGGCTGATCCAGTGCATTGCTCGTGCCTTGCTCATCCTAGGTTCTCCTTATCCTCTGCTTCCCCATCTCCTGACAAACCTGGTTTAAAGCCCTTCGGAAGAGATCAGCCAACCTTTAAGAGACCAGACTCTTACCTTTGGAAGAGAAATGAAGACCATCTCATCCCAAGATGCCTCTCTCATGGAAGTGCGGATCGTGGTTGTAGAAGCCAAAACCCGCGTGATGGCACCAACTCCAGAGCCACAGGTTGACTTCCCTGATGCTGGCGGTGACTGCTGACTGAAAGGATGGACAAGAAGACCACCTGTGCCCCTGGCTGCCTGAGCCTGGCCCCCAGAGCCCTGTAATCACTCATGACATGATCCAGACTACTCCTGGCCACATCATTTGTGCCCACGTAGACAAAGACCATGGAATAGTAATCAGAGGGCTGGATGAGGTTGGGAATCCTTGCAGTGATGTCCCGGATCCTGGCTCGGAGTAGGCAGCAAACCTCCCGTGCCATGGGATCCAGTCGACAGAGGCCCCTCCGTGCCTCTCAGGAGTCGCCCACCACAATGACCCGGCTTCTCTTCCTATGGCTGCTCATTTGTCACTCAGCCTACCTGGTGTTTGTTGTGGACGTGTCTCCCCCTGTGACTTCCTCTGCTGCATCATCCTCCAATGTTGCCAGGGCATCGTATCTGATCCCTGGTTGCGTTGGGGAAGCAGTCACAACCGCACTCCGTCTAGCTCTGGAGGTGACTATCCTCCATTCAGCTGTCCTGAGACTCTCCCGTGAGGTCTCATCACTAAGTGTCTGGTCCTGCAGAGAATGAAAGTATCCATCAATCTCATCCTCTGCAGCCCTGACCCCCTACAGCCTGCTCACCTCTGCCTGGAGTTCCCTCACCTGCCCCTCGAGGGCCTCAATCCAGGCACATTTGCAACAGGCAAGGGAACCCCTGGCCCCCACACTACCCCCAGGATTCAGAGGTCCCGCCAGGCAACCCCCGCAGACAGGGGGCACTGCCAGCCCATCCAAGGGGCCTGTCTGGGTGGAGGCCTCACAGGAACATGGGCCAACAGTGTGGGGATGCAGTCAGGAAGGCCAACCATACCTTGTCATGCATCTCCAGTAGGGCCAAGTAGGTGATCCTCCCCATCTATGCGACACTGGTCAGGCCGCACTTGGAGTACTACATCCAGTTCTGGGCGCTGCACTTCAGGAGGAATGTGGACAATATGGAGAGGGTCCAGAGGAGGGCCACCCCCATAATCAGGGGTCAGCAGGGCAGGCCCTACGAGGAGAGGCTACAGGTCAGCCTCCACAAGAGAAGGCTGAGGGAGGATCTAGTGGCCATTTACAAACTAGTCGGGGGGGGACCAGCAGACATTGGGAAAGACCCTGTTCCCCCAAGCACTACCAGGAGTGACAAGAAATAATGGTCACAAGCTGACAGAGAGCAGATTCAGGCTAGATATCAGGAGGCGCTACTTCACTATCAAGGCAGCTAGGATCTGGAACCAACTTCCAAGAGAAGTGGTGCTGGCTCCTACCCTGGGGGTCTTTATAAGGAGGCTGGATGAACACCTTGCCAGGGTCGTTTGACCCCAACACTCTTCCCTGCCATGGCAGGGGGTCGGACTTGATGATCTTGATAGTTTCTATGAAACTATGAAACTATCTGCTCAGGCCCCTTCCGACCCTACCAACTATGAAACTAGGAGCTTTAGGCCGGAGGCAGCAGTAGGGCAGGGTCGCTGGCTGCACTCCTTGTCACCACCTTCATAGTAGCCCCCCTTCCCATTCACTTACCTGAAGTCTTTGTCAGAAGCTCTCATATACTCTTACACAGTGTGTACTCCACACTGTGGAGTGGGTACAAACTTGCCTGCGAACTGCTCCCCTGCTAGCAGTCCCTGTTCGCTGAATTATATTAAGGTATGTGAATTAAGACATTATCAGTGTGAGTTAGGTTTCAGAATGATGAGTGTGGGATAAATGTAAGCAACTGGAAATATTCAATATTTACACTGTATCCTGAGCAAATAAATATTCATAAATCTACCTATCTTCACTTCTGCCATGTCCAGTTTATATTTTATTTTTTTAAAGAACCACATTTATAGATACTGAACTACAAGTTCCTTTTGGAAGAAGCCACCTTGTCAAAGGCAAATATGCATATCCAGTGTCAAATACACTATTTATAGTGTCAAATGTACCTTCTGTTATCACTTAGCTATAATGTATGTCTTCAGTACTGGCAAAAATAAATACAACTTCTTGGCCCTTATTAATCTAGTCCAAAGAACTATTGTTCATTCTTTTCTTCTTTTTTAACTATTGTTCATTCTTTCTTCAATTTATCCAAGTCATTTATTTGAGTCCAAAATAAATGAATGGCAGCAAGTTTTTCTCCATTGCATTTCAGTATAGAGTTTCAGTGCAAGAAAAGTACAGTACAAAAGTAAATTCTAACCTTACTTTAGCAGCTGAAATCCTAGAATGTTGCAATAAACCAAGTTTGAAATATGCAGAGATGTAGGGAAGATGATTTGTGTATCTTAGTTTTATGATTTTTCATAATGAAAATTACAAAGCCAGGACTGTTTAAAAGAAAAAGCCTAGGCTATCAGGATTTCAAAAAATAAAGAATGTAAAAAAGCAGTCCTCTAAAGATTCAGCACTCTAAAGGTGGAAACAGACATTGCTTAACATCTCATTTGTGCCCTCATAAAAATATTTATGGTGACACAAACTCTGCACAAATAAATGTGATACCCTTTGCTGTACCACAGGAAAGGAAAATCAGTGGTAGAACAAAAAGGTGGTAATAGACTCTTCTGCTTTATTGCAACAGTACCTCTGTGACAGGAGAGTACAAGCAGCCTGATCTGCTTGCATTCTTGCATCACCCTGGGACAGTGCAAGCCTCTGAAGCACCCACCTTCTTTCCCCACTTAGGCACCCTGGGGAATCTTGTGGTGCTTCTCTATAATTAGAGAAATTAAGGTTCCTTGCTCAGCCAATTGCAAGGGAATGGGTATGGCTGCCTGAGGAAAAGTCCTGCTTTCCCTGCTCAGTCATACCCATGCCCCGCAACCCTAGGGGGCCAAGTCTGTCTGAGTAGAGAAAACAGGGAGATCACTTCACCTCTTGTACTGCACCATCAGGGCTGGATAAGAAGTGATGTGTGTTTGGCAAAATGAAACAGATCAGCTGTGCTGTGATCCAGTTCATTCAGCAACCTCTATTTCTAGTTTTAGAAACTTCCTAGATTTCATAATTCATATGGATTTTCTAAGAAGTCTTTTTACCACATATGCATTTTGGTAATTCTCCTGGTGCAGGACTATGAGTATAGTATGTCTGTTGCTATGATAACTATAAATAAAAACAAATTTAGGGAACATCATTTTGTACAGTCTTTATGAAATAAAGTGTCTTGGTATGCTTATATACAGTACATTGTATTGTAAGAATTCAGTACAGATTGGTTGCTGCCATGTAAATAAATAACAATAACCATTTTTTCTCTTTTAATTAACATTGTTTATATAAGATTGTATCCCTTTGGTCTAACAAAGAAAAGTAATACTCAAAGCTAGTACTTGTAGAGCACTGCAGTATAATTTAGTGAAAAAAATTGCAACAAGTAATTTGAACCTAAACAAATATTTTAAAAAAATTGTTGTCACATTTTTCATACTAATGCATTTATCCTAGTGCTCCACTCTGTGGTACTGAATACATACCATTCTGTTTGGACATGGGGACTAGGGGGGAGAAAGGAATTTGCTTTATTTACATATAAATAAAGAGCATTTAGAAAATGTATAATTGTTCTCATAATAGAAAGAAGGTTGTACTCTAGAGTTCACAATTGAACATTATGTTTGTACTAAGGAGGGTCCATAAAACAGTTCTGAAACTTCTCTCCTAAGATTTAAAATAAAATAAAGCTAGCATCTGGTTAAACCATCTAAAAATGTCCTTTCCATGAGGCCTTTCTTATATAATACTCCCGTAGTGGACAAATTAGACCAATGAGCATAAGCAAGTTTTGATTAGCATTATATCTTTGAAAATCATAATAGAAGTAATTTGAAGTACAAATAGAAAAACAATATACATGTCTCAAATATCAGGAGTATTGCATTAAGAGGTTCTGAAAATAATTTGTTGTAGAAGTAGTTGATACAAAAAGTATGAGACAGCAATTGTGGAAGTGCATGACAAAAAAATAACCCCAGAGGGTAGTAATGGCAGAACTTTTGTCCTCTGTATATTACAGGATCACCAACAACCTTAACTATAAAAAACTGTCCTACTGTTCCTACTCACCTACCCAGAACAAACGTCTTTATTTAGAAAAGCACGTAAGCATTAATTTATGCGTATGCTTCAGTTATATTACATTCAAGTCCCAATAAGTTTAATAAAGCTTGTCAGCAGAACAGTATAATATGCACATTCCTTATAATCTGAAATAGATCTTAGAGTGGAAATCTGACACTAACTAAAAAGATGCAACTTGGAAGAGGAGGTCTTTTAAACCAGTAATACCAGGAAATTATATCAGCAGACTAAAAACGGTTGTCCACAGAAATTCCAAACCGTACTTAATTCTCTGTCTTCACATTTTAGTATGTCCTATTTTGAAGTTGTTTTATACATCTGGTTTCTTTGTTTTCCTCAAATAATGGCAGTCTACCATAAACTGTAAAACTGTCTGGCCAAAATCTCAAGAAGAGATTTTTAGGATAAAGTGTTGAAGATTTTTGTCTGGATGTTCTTAAAAATGGATTGTCTGGCACTGAGAGCAGGAAACTGGAAATTAATACCCTGACAGTTCTATGCACTTGCTGTCCACTGTGTCATTGTTTCTGTTCCCTGAAAGAGGACTTGCGTAACTAATCAACACACTACAAAGAATAAGTATTGCAAGTTGATCCAGTTTTACATGAAAGTTCTGCTGCTTATGTAACTTAGACAAATATCCGCATAAAATCCATCTTGTTTATCCAGTCCCATTGTTTAATATCTTCCAGTGATGATTTCTGAGGTATTATTTACTAACACCAAACTACAATGAAGGCTGAGGCCATAAAATCATAATAAAAATCATATGGGTTTTTTTAAAGTCCAACCGCTTTTGATCTCTGAGGCCTAGAAATTATGCGTTACCATTTCAAAACTGGCATGTCTTAGCTAAATTCATACAAGTTAGGGACGGGAAGGGACCTCACAAGATCATCAGGTCCAGCCCCCCTGCTCTAAAACAGGAAAGACTGTTGAGGTTAGATGACTAGAACGAGGTGTGCATCCAGCTGTCTTTTGAAGATCTCCAGGGAAGGCGACTGCACCACCTCTGGGAGGAGTTTGTTTCAGACTCTGGACACACAAACCATAAAGTTTTTCTTTATGTCTAATCTGAAGTGATGTTCTATCAGTTTATGTCCATTATTCCTAGTCTTCCCCCAGGGTGCCTTGGTGAACAGATGTTCTCCTAGCCCCTGATGTTCTCCCCTTATATACTTAGAGCCACCAAGTCCCCCTGAGTCTTCTCTTTTCCAGGCTGAACAGTCCCATGTCCTTCAGCCTCTCCTCATATGGTCTGTTTTCCAGACCTCTAATAATGTGTGTGACCCTTCTTTGGACTCTTTCCAGCTTCTCTACATCCCTCTTGAAGTGCAGCACCCAGAACGGGATGCAATACTTCAACTGCAGCCTCATCAATGCTTAGCAGAGTGGGAGGATGACATCTTTAGTCTTGCTTGTGATGCGTTAGTTGATGCATGCCAGAGTATTGTTCATTTTGCCAGCTATAGCATAGCATCGGTGGTTCATGTTCATTTTCTGATCGATCATGACCCCCAGGTCTCTTTTGGTTGTGGTGCTGGCTAATGTAACACTGCCGAGCCTGTAAGTATGTTGTGGATTATTTCTCCCCAGATGGAGAACTTTACATTTCACAGTGTTAAACATCAGCAGGTTGAGATCCGCCCACTTTTCAAGCCTGTCCAAGGTCAGCCTGTATCCTCAACCTGTCTTCCAGCATGGCAGCTTGTTTCCTAATTGTATAAAGCATATTTTTTTCCAGGTTTAATGGGTCAGAAATAGATAGATCTGCTCAATTTTTTTCATTGAAAAATGTTTTTTTCTTCTAAAAAGTCCTTTCTTTTTATAACCAAAACCTTTAACAAGGAATATTGAAAGTGATTTAACAAACCAAGCTGTTTCTGAGAGGTCAGCAACTTAATACATTAACATCACATTTGAAGACGAACTAAGGAACTTTGAAGGGAAAAAAATGTTAAAATATTAATTTCAGTTCCTGTAACACAGAAAAAGGGAAAAGAGAAAATAATTTACTGACTTTGATAACGGAAACACTTAAATTGTTGTATGAACAGGGAAAAAACCCATTCTTATATTCATATTTCCTAGTTCATGGTGTAGTTGATCCTTAATAGAAAGGCAGATATGGAACCCTCCCCCCCTCAAATAAATGGTAATTTCTTAGATATTTGAAGATGCTTACCCACCCAACCATGTCAAAGTATCCTGAATTTTTAATAAGTCAGTATGGCTGTAGGAATTTATTTTAATGAAAATCAGAGCTGGTATAAGCACACTGAAAATGTAAGCACTAGAGCAAAACAGGCCTTGGGTGGAATTTTATTCTTTTACATTAAGATGGGCATTAGGGCAGTACTGGTAGTTCTAAAGGTCTGTTGAACTAAGGTAGAGTCCATTTTATTGTATGGAGCAGAACTATAGGGTGCTGACTCAATGGTTCATTCAAAAATAGAACAATCCTCTAATTACTTTTTTAAGGCAGCTTTTATCTCTTACACTGGGGAGAACAGGCATATTCTCTGAAATGGGACTGCTTAATGTGAGTACAGATGTCCTCAAACTTATAACACAATTGGTTCCTGAAAACAGTGTCTTAAGTCGAAACATTGTAACTCAGAACCGATTTTTCCCATAGGAAACAATGTTATAAATGGTGGATTGGTTCCTGAACCAAGGCCCGATACCCTGTTTTCACCCAAAATAACCCAGATTTTTGTACTCAATCAATTATAGACGAGTAATATAGCTACATTAAAAATGGACTAAATAGCAACATTGGATTTATGACACATGATAACCTGCCTGACATCTGACTCCCCAGGTACCTCTCCACTATTCATCCCCTTTCTCTCCCCCCACATCCAGCCTATCTCTCACCCATTGACTCCTCAACCTACATCTTCACTGACTGCCTATCTTGTGTGCATAGCTGCCCAGCATCTGGCTTTTTTACTTTTCATTCCATCCAGGAAGAACACACACGAACTGCTAAAACTTCCTCAGCCTGACGAAGGGTTTTTGAACCCAAAAGCTTGCTCAAAAATTTTTTTCCAACTATTTAAGTTGGTCTAATAAAAGATATCAGATTCACCCAAAGAACTTGTCTGCTTATAGATGCATTAATGTATTTATTTTGTAAATAGCAATCATATTGATTTGGAAGGACTTCTTTGAGGTGACATTGCTGGACTTTTTGAAGGGCTCTTGGTTAGACTTTTTGAAGGGTTCTTGGTTGGATTCTTCTCAGGAGTCTTGGCTGTGGGTTTTTCTGGAGCCTTGTCTACTTTCTTAAAGAAAGTGTCCAAGGAAGTTTGGACAGGTGTTCTCTAGGAAGATGGGTGACACAGCTACTTGTTCGCTGTCATGGTGTCACACCAGATCAAGCATTGTAAAATTGAAACTGACATCAGAAAATTGAAACAGGGTGTCAGTTTAAAAATGTTGTAAGTGCGAAACATTGTAACTTGAAACGTCGTAAGTCAAGGACTGCCTGTACTTAGCTCAGTTAAGAACTTTAAATTAATGGATAAAAATGAAAGCTTTTTCTCCTATCTGTTACCCTAAGAAGTACATTTTAGAAGCCTCTATTTTATTAGATAAATCCTTGTTTAGCTGCTTAAATAATATTTATATTCTCCTCCAGACAGTTGGCCTGGGAAGTGTGCTGACAGTGACTGACCCAGCATTTCTCTTATATTTAAAGCAAGATACAGATTAAAAAATTAAAGAGTCCATCACACAGACAGATAAGTAGGCTCATGCCTCTCTAAGCCATTCAGTCTTTAGAGTACTAGTCTGCCTTCTGCTTGGCTTTTACTAGAGTATGACAAAATGTAGCATGGCATGTTTAAAATCAGTTTTTTGTTTCTAATGTTCTTAATATAAGACACCGTTAAGAGACCTGATCTTCATACTCACCACTTTCTGATAAGCAGGTTTCTCTGGGTAGGCTCACTCTTGAAAATTCACCACTCAGTCTTGAAAATCTTAGGCTGTGTTACTAATGGAATATTTTGTCCCCTACTGCTACACTGCACCCGTTAACCACTCCTGAGGATGAACGAGGCATGTGTGAGGCAGATGGATTTCACAGCTGTATCCCAAGCATGAAAGAGTTTCAGAAACAGGAAAGCATATGAAAAAGCCTGCATAAATCCTGATCTGTAGGTCTCCGTTATGCTGAAGGTAGAGAAGTTAGGGACATTCTACAGTTTCTGTAATGATGTCAACTCCTGAAATAGGATGGAAGGAACAGAAACATATACAAGACTGGGCCTTCTTAATGTTATGAATTTCTACTTTATCTTTTTCCAATGTGGTGGGGGTGGGAGGGAGAGGAGTAGATGAGGAATATAACTTGTATGCCTTTCCTTCTCTACCCAATACGCATAGGGATGACAGGATTGTTTTACCCTGACAAGTCCTATCTTCATATCTGATGCTAAGATGTTGTCTACATGCTAGTCATTCAGCTTCAGTGGATGTTACTCAGTTTCAGAGGAATATTCCCACTTGCACACTCCACTGGACCATTAAGAGACATCATATTCATTCCATGATACTTCCCAGTGCTCTGGCTGCCTTAGACAGTAGCCCTGTAGGTAGTGATGTGGTTTCAATCCAGTCATAGAAAGAAGGTTGGCTTCATGAGACCCCTGACTAAGGATTATTGGAGCTGCTTCAAGAATGGCTTTGCCCTAGAGCTATTTTAGGTTCTGAACCACAGACTCCCAAAGCAACCAGATTTGACCTTACGTTTTTATGTTCCTCTAGCAGCCACAAATAAATAAACAGTGTTTTTGGTGGTTTTTTAAGGGGATTATTATCAGATGGGACATTTCTAACGTGCCTGGCATCTAAAGCTAAGGTGCAACTGGTCCCAAGCTTGTTCAGAAGGGGGTAATTTCTCCACCTGTATTCAGACCCTTCAGAAGCCCTCTTTTTATTAGTGCAGTGTGGAAAAGGCTTCAAAGCATTTTGGTGCAGAACATTCACTGGCTGTGTTCCACACTAACCTTTCACCTTTTTCAAGCTGTATTAATTTCATATACATCTCCTTTACAGCTGTTTCAAGACCCAGCCAATGACAACGTAGCTCAGCAGAAATCATGCTACTAGTTGAGGGAAGGTCAAGAAAGATCTTAAACAGTGTGTGTGTGTGTGTGTGTGTGTGAGATATATATGAATAGTGTACATCTCCAGATTTCCTACCTAATTGGCCCTCTGGACAATGAAATAATGAGTTGGTAAATTCATCTTCATGTGGGGACATTTTGTAGAACCCCCATCAAAGGAACCCGGCTTTGTTGCTATCCTTCGTATACCTTCTTATGAGTATTTCAATGAAAATTGAATATAAGTGGTTGGATATAAGGTTTTTGCTCATGCTGCACCTTCCATAAACTACAGAAAAGGTGTTCTTTCTTCCTGCAGTTTCCTGCCTTTCCCTACCCCTAATCCCTCCTCCAAAAAAGATGTACTGTTTCCTAAGGAAACAAAAAGGCGATATAAATTCTCCCTATGCTTCCTGATCAAGTCTGATCACCAGTGAGGTTTAGATCAGTAAATCCAGGCTCTGAAACCTACATTGTTTTAGATGGAGAATGGAGGAAAGGAGCTCGATATTCAGCCTGCAACATAGCAAATACATATTAGTGTTAGTATTAAGAATTGTTTGCTTTACAGTGGCACCCCATGGTTTTAGTCAGAGGTCCATTGTGCTAACCTCTGTTCAAACATGTAGGAAGAGACACTAGGAGCTTGAAGTAATTAACAGGAAGGAAGGATGAGGGTAGAAGAAACAGGAATATTTGTTTATATATCTGTAGGCACAGTGAGACAACTTGAGGTCATCATTTCAATTCAAATAGTCAAACTAATAAAATAGGTATCAGTAATCCCTGGTGGTCATCTCCCTCCCCAGTTTTGTTTGGCAACTTCCCATAATCAACACAGTAGAAATGGCTTTAAAGTTGGGGCTCCGCACAGGCTCCAGGTGTCTTCCTGGGCACTGGGATGTGTTGGGGGCTCAGCACCCTGGAACTTAGATCTTTTATTTAAATGCCTAATTATAACTACCGTATTTTCTACCCCCATGTTGCCAGATTTTTGACCTAAGATGTGCTAGCAGGTAAGATTCATTGCTTTAAAGGGATAAACAATAATAAAAAATAATACATAGTATTTCTAGTGTGATTTGAATCTTTATGGTGTTGAGCAAAGACTGACTGCACTTGTTTATAATTAATAGTATATTTTTAAATCCATTTTCCTCTTATAATACCCATATATCTGTTCAATCTTATAAACATGCCATCCTGTTATGCCCTACTCCTTGTCCCTCAAAGATATGATATGATTGGAATCTCTGTGATGGTACCTATTCTCAGTCTCCCTTGACCAGGGTTCAAATGCCCAAGCAGACTTCCTATCAATGCTGACCTCCAAAAGGGAGAAAATGTGTAGTATTCTCCCAGAATAGGGATATAAATTACACATAAACTGGTATCAGTGATTGGAAACTGGTTCAAATCTGTAACACAGATGCACATTAACCACTTTACAAATGGCCAAAATTGGTTTAAGATAAACTTGGATGGATGTAGTGTCAGACTTAACTGATTTCAGTTAAATTAGTTTATTAAACTCCTGCCCAGATCCCCTCCAGATAAAAATTAACTCACAGTCCCCCAGCTTCCCAGGATTCTTTGCACCTCCCCCACAAACTAACTCCCTCCCCCCAAGTGGGTGGGCTAGCCTTGACCTAAACTGTCTGCTTCAGCTGAGGGTGTAAGTGTGCTGTAGCACTGCCCCTTCTCCCCCCAGCGTCTTACCTGAGCCACTGCAGGCATGTGGCTGCATTTCTGGAATCAAGACTGAATATTCACTTGCTTATTGGTTTCATAGATTTATAGATTCATAGATGTTAGGGTCAGAAGGGACCTCAATAGATCATCGAGTCCGACCCCCTGCATAGACAGGAAAGAGTGCTGTGTTTAGATGACCCCAGCAGGATGCCTATCTAACCTCCTCTTGAAGACCCCAGGGTAGGGGAGAGCACCACCTCCCTTGGGAGCCCATTCCAGACCTTGGACACTCGAACTGTGAAGAAGTTCTTGCTAATGTCCAGTCTAAATCTGCCCTCTTCAACCTGCACAGCTTAGACTAACCTGTTAAGATTGAATCGATTCAGCCTTGGGTTTTTTTACTGTTTGTGCTTGGCCACGGAGAGCACCAATAGCACCAAAACAAAGAAGAGCAACATTAGTAGTCATTTAAATTAGAAAAACAAAAAGATTCCCTGATTTCACTCTCTATATTAGGATAATGAAACCTGTAACTCAGCTATCAAGGCATAATAATACAGACTGCCTAGATCTTTCTTGTATAAAAAGATTGTTTTAAAGTGTAGTGTACTGCAGCTTGTTTGTGAATTTATTTATCTGAAGAACACTGAAAGCTGCTTGCCATGTCTGCAACCAAATTCTGTGCATAGTGAAACAGGATGAACTTTTCTAATTATTGATGCAGTTTGGTCCAGAAATTGCCATTCCAGTAACAAGCTTTCCTTCAAGTCAAATCTGATTCTTTTTTTTTTTTCTGTAGAAAAAGTAACTTCCCTCCAGGAAAATTCCACCTCATTGATATTCCTTTAATTAACTTTCTGGGCATTTGTCACTTGCATATTTCAAACACAGTGTCCTCTCTTAATTATTTTATTTTATGTGCTTGCTGCCTCCACACTGCCTGTCATAGCATGTTTTTATTATGGCAAGGCTATAGGAGGCGAGACTATAGGTAGCAGTGATATATTACCAACTTCAGAAGGGAGTTGCTTCTGTCTAAATCACCTGAGGAATTCTTTCTGGGTTATCCAGAAATTGTCAGGATTTCCCCTCCTCCAGGTTATAAGATCTGCAGCATTACTATTCCCACCTCATTATGTCTTGCTTCCTGCTTAAAGTAATATTTCTACCATTCCTGACCTTTGGGTGAACTTTTAGGAGCGAGCACTAAAAGGAGGGAGGGATGCCAACAGGTTTCCTCTCTTCTTTTGCTTGGATGAGACAGCTGCTGCACAAACATTTGGAGCATCCAATTTTTGTTGGGAAAAAAAATATTTTATTTGAGGGGAAGAGGGTGTGGCTCCCAATAATCAGTAACATCCGTGGGTAACATGACATATCCATTATCCAAAGAAGCACTGGGAAAGGCAGATGAATCTTTTTAAGCCATCCAGCATGAAAACAGAGTGTACAGTCATTAACATGATATTACTTCTTGATTCAGCAGCAGCAGGACCCGAAAAGGCCTTTGGGGCAAACTTGAAATCAGTTTTTCCTGATTATTGTTCATCACACACTACAGTATGGAATACTGGGGCTGGATATTAAAATCAGTCCTATATTCTTATTTTTCTTCTGACTCCAATAACATTAAAGAGAAACTCTTAGACTACTTTGGGCCATAGGTATTCTGTTGACATAGCATGTATTAGATGTAGCTGTCTTAACATGATTGGTTGCATGGATTGTTCCTATGAGTTGGCCCTACCCTGTTGACTGAAACAACATTAAAGATAAATTGTTCATAATATTTTAGGCTTTGGCAGCATTCTGTAATCAGGTAGTTCAAGAGATTAGTATCACAACACTACCTGAAGAGATAAAGAGGTGATTTTACCTTTTCATAGAACACTGGTAAGATTGGTATTACAGTACTTCATAGAGGGCACGTCTACACATGCAATGATGTGACTGAATAAATTCCAGGTCAATTTGAGCCAGAGTAAATTAATCCCAGTGTCACCATCTACATGTGCATTTAAGATCAGTAATTTATTTCAGTATGGGATAGTACCTGTGTCTGATGGGACTATCCAAGAGCGCTGTAAGTTAGTCTATACCACCCCAATTGCTGCACAAATGTAGATGGTGACATTTACCATGCAGTAAATTAGTCTACTATGCAGTAAAGCACACCTATAGATGCACTAATATGGTATTAAACAACTAGGGATCCATATTTAAAAAGGCTGCTGAAAAATTGAAGAGGAGATGAAAATGAGGCGTAAAAATTTTTCAAGAAGTAGAGAAAAAATGCCTTACATTAAAAAGACTTAATCTCCTCAGTCAAAATAAAAAATAAAAAGATTGAGAGTCAACTTCATTGCAGTGTATAAGTATATTCCTGGGGAGAAAATAGTTGTTACTTTAATTCAAGAGAGAAAGACATAACAAGAATCAATGGCTGGAAGCTGAAGCCATACAAAATCAAAATGAGAATGCACCATTTTTGGAAGTGATAGAGATTATCCATTAGAACATATTGCTAAGTGAAGAGGTGATTCCCAATCTTGATGGTTTCAGATCAAACCTGGATCCCTTTTTGAAAAATACGCTTTTGTCAAACAAGTTATTTGTCTCAGGATAGGTGCAACTAGGTGATGTATAGGCCAGACTCAGTCCTCTGATTATCTTTTCTGATTTGGGCTCCATGAATCAACCTATGAACCCCCTTCCTGGGGTTCTTATGTGCCCATATAAATATATGCCCATTCAGCCAGAACTGCATCAATCATAATGCCAGTGAAGACGGTACCTTTCTGTGAAGCTCTTTTCATTTTGAGAAATGTCTACATATTACCACCTGCTTCCTGTTGTTGAGAGACATCAATGATGTTTTTTTTTAAATGGGAAAGCATAGGGGTGACCTACTTAAGAACATCAGTATGCTGGCTCGATTGCTTTGCAAGATTTATGGACAAGGAGAAAAACATTTGCAGAAACATGTCTATAACTTAAAGCATTTCATATAAATAGTGTGAACATAGCTGACTCTATCTTGGCTGTTTAGAGCTGGTGAAATGAAGATTTGTTAGCGATCAGAGATGGTTCATTATTTTCCTATCTGAAAAATTTTGCTTGTTTAATAAAATACTAACTTTTGGATGAGTCTTTAATTGCAGCCTTCCTAATGAGATGAATTAATACATATACATATTCTTCTTTGCAAATTATAAGAAACTTTTTTGGGGAAAACTATAAAACCTGCTATCTTTGTGCATGAAAAATGTCGCTCCTTGTTCAGCTACAAAGTGTCTAAAATATTCAGACCAAGAATAATAATTAAGCTTAACAGCAAAATTATTTTTTTGATCCAAATGTGTCAAACTGTTCCAGGAATGTTGTCTATTAACTGCTTTTAAAACAACAAAAGCAAATAAGGAAACTTGGGATTTGGACAAACAAATTAAAGCATGTTAGCTGCTTTTCAGTAACAGTCTATATGTCCATCTTACTATATGCCCATGATAACAAAGCTAAACCAGCAGTTTGGCCTTCAGTGAAACAGCAGAACTACTGTGTTTTAACTGAAGGCTATGTTTAAGACATAATTCAACAATCAAAATGCCAGGCAATGCAGAGAGAAGAATAACATTCCACTTTTAATGTGTGACATGTTTGGGTTTTGTTTTGTTTTGTTTTGTTTTTTAAAAAGGACAAAGGATCACCATCATTTCCGCAAGAATTAGGAACAAAATGTCGTTTTAATTTTGAAATTCCTGTTATTTCCCTAAATAACATCCCTAATGCAGAATTGTTTTGTCTGGTAATCTTCAATTTTTCTGTTCTACATCACTGCCTCCTTTTATACAATTTACCCTGGTATTTGCATCTTAACTATTTTTAAAAAGACATATCTCCTTCCTTTTGCTCCAGCCTATCTGCAGACTGTTGTATTTCAGCCTCCACAACCATCTCTATGTTCTCCGACTGAGTAAAGTTTGTCCCCTCTGTTCTAGCCTTTTTTCTGAAGCAAGTTGATCCTGGAAGGGTACTATGTAACAATTAAATGTATTGAATTACTGATGTTCTAAATAAACCAGATCAAAACACTGTGTGGTAGCCTTGCTGTCTCTCCTTCTCTTTCTCCTGTATAATAAAACATTGTACTAGAGCTGAGTAACAGTATAATCCCTTTGCTTAACCCAGTGGTTCTCAACCTTGTTAGACTCAAAGCACCCCTCAGAAAATGTCAGTTTTCACTGGCTTTTTTTTATTACAGAAAAATAATAGAGTAATTCTTCTGTTGTAAATAACTCACAAAGACTCCCAACAGGTTAGAATGTTTTTAACACAATGGATTCCTATTTGAAATCTCTGGGCACATCCAGACAAGCACGCACATGCGTATGTGGTCCCGCAGACCCACCTGCAGCACTGCACATTGCACATGCAACATGCAGGTGTTCCCTACACTGCTGATTTGCAGCACAGGGAGTGGGGTTTCGACACTGGGAGAGCCCGGTGTCAACAAAAACCCACAATGAAAAAAAGTGGGGTGGCACACATGGTGGCAGCATGTGCCACCCAAAACCAGAGCTTGTCTGGCCAGACCCACACTCTGGCTGCTGGCCAGGCTCTCTGCTGCTAGATTACCATCAGTGGAGCCCCAGGAGGCCCCCAGGACCCCAGGTAAGGCTACTGTGGTCAGCTCAGATGCTGGCCTCAGCTTCCCCTACCTCACTCAGGGAAATATGCCACATGCCAGAGCACATGCATCCCCATATTGTGATGCTGCTGTTTGTCCCCAAGGAAATGCATGTGCCTCCATGTCTGGAGTCAGCCTCTGGGTTTATCTTGTAAATCATGTTTGCACATCAAACAGTGCTAACATTGTGTGGCACCCCGCAACGCCCTTTAAAAAGATCTCAATGTACCCCACAGTGCTGTAGCACCCTTGAGAATCACTTTCTTAACCAGTGTTAAGAAACACTGATACCATACAAATTAACAATCTGATGATATTCTTGTTGGCAGTTTTACAAAAATCAACCAGCAGGTTCCCACAAAATACAAAGAGGAGTTGAACTGGCAATAATATACCACCTTCCAAATATCTGCATAAACTATCCAGCTGCTTAGACCAGCACAGGTATAACCATTTCAAGTTTTCTGGAGGCTGTGCTTACCTTCAGATGAGCTACATGGTTGTGGAATTTCAGACTCCACCAAGTCATCTAGTTGACTTCTGGCTGCAAATATGAAGTGTCTAGATATCTAAATAGGGAGTGTATATCTCTTCTTCCCATCACCAGTGATTTGTTGCTACATGCCCTTCCTAAAGCAATATGATATCAGGCCTGTCTGAATATTTTAGGTTTGAGACATCCTTACTGGCTTGTGCAATTGTTCATTGCTTTATGAAACAATTTTAAATTCATTGCATATTGGTCTCATTGTATTTGCATTGTCAGTGGCTAGGACTGGCAGTCAGGTTGGTGACCGTAGGTATAGTTTGCTGTCTGTTGGCTATCTCATGGTTTCCCTTGGAGTCCTGCAGTAACATCCCTGAGTTCAATATTGTTTGTGTGGCTTTCTACCTTGTTTACTGCAACATGCATTAGTGGTATACTCCTGTGGCACATTCAGAGGGGTTTATCTTTATCCCAGAGTTGGGTATATGTTTAGAAACTAGCAGTGGCACAACAAGAAGGTGGAGGGGAGGTGGAGAGGGAGAGAATAATGTTCAATAGGAAAGTGCCTTAGGATACATCTCAGATTCAGTTTAATCTTTCTGTCAGAGAGTCAGATGTGACATAGCACATTGTCTGAGTAAAAATGCATTTAGCAGCCTTAGACCTTTAAACCTGAAATATGTCTCTGTAGTTTTATTGAGGCCTGGAAATGAATGGCAGTAACAGTCAGCCAGACTGTCTGAACTTTCCTCAGATGCAGCCATCTCCCTTGTGTGTTAACCTATGCAAAATGGAGTTTGCAAACCCCTTGGAAATGCACTAACTGACATAATCAAAAAGAAGTTGTACTGCCACCAGTCCATCCAGGCCACATCTGTGTTCTCCTACCAACACAACTTTGCCACAGCCCCTCACAACAAAGACTCAGAACAATGGGTGCATCCAGGATTTTGTGAAGGGGCCTGTGGAAGCTACCCCACACTGCAGGTGTAAATACATCCCTACTCCCAGCAGTGCCCCCCACATGCAGCAGCAGGGATATATTGTTTTAAGTCCCCAGATCAGATACGAATCCTATCATGGATTCATAGATGTAGGGTCAGAAGGGACCTGAATAGATCATCAAATCTGACCCCTAGGCAGGAGTGAATACTGGGCTCATATGACCCCAGCTAGGTAATTATCAAGCCTCCTCTTAAGGACCCCCAAGGTAGGAGCCACCACCACTTCCCTTGGAAGTTGGTTCCAGATCCTAGCCTCCCTGACTGTGAAGTAGTGCCTTCTAATATCCAGCCTGAACCTACTCTCAAACAACTTATTGCTATTATTCCTTGTTACTCCGGGAGGTGCTCAGGGGTACAGGGTCTCTCCCATTCCCCGCTGGTCCCCCCTAGTAAGTTCATAGATGGTCACCAGGTCCCCTCTCAGCCTTCTCTTGTGAAGGCTGAACAGGTTCAGGTCCTGTAGCCTCTCCTCTTAGGGTCTGCCCTGCTGTCCCCAGATCATGCAAGTGGCCCTCCTCTGGACCATCTTGATGCTGGTCACATCCCTCCTGAAGTGCGGTGCCCAGAACTGGATGCAGTACTCCTACTGTGGCCTGACCAGTGTTGCATAGAGGGGGAGGATCATCTCCTTGGCCCTGCTCATGATGCATCTGTAGATGCATGACAAGGTGCAGTTGGCCTTACTGACCACGTCCCCACATTGGCAGCCCATGTTCATTTTGGAATGGATAATGACTCCAAGATCCCTTTCTGTCACTGTGCTTATGAGAAGGGAGTTCCCCAGCCTATAGGTATGCTGCTGGTTCTTACTGCCCAAGTGCAGCACCCTGCACTTGTCAGTATTGAATACCAGCCTATTCTCATTCGCCCACCCCTGTAATCTGTCCAGGTCCAGTTGTATCTTGTCCCTCCCTTCTAGCATGCCCACCTCGCCCCAAATCTTGGTGTCATCAGTGAATTTGAACAGGGTGCTTTTCACCCCCTCATCCAAATTGCTAATAAAGAAATTGAACAGTACAGGCACAAGGACCAAGCCCTGGGGGACTCCACTGCCCACATCCCTCCAGGTCAAATATGACCCATCCACCACCACTCTCTGGGTGTGGCCCGTCAGCCAATTTGCAATCCATCTGACTCTGTAGGCATCAATGCCACAGTCACCTAGCTTTTTAATGAGAATGGGGTGGGAGACCGTGTCAAAAGCCTTCCTGAAGTCCAGAAAGACTGCATCAACCACGACCCCTGCATCCAATGATTTTGTGACCTGATAGTTGAAAGTAATCAGGTTGGTCTGACAGGACCTGCCCCTAATGAACCCATGCTAGTTGCCTCTGAGCATCATCCCCCCTTGCTGGTCCGTCACAGATGTGCTCTTGGATAATTTTCTCAAAGAGCTTCCCCAGGATCGAAATAAGACTAATGGGCCTATAGGTGCCTGGGTCCTCCCTCCTCCCTTTTCTGAAAATGAGAACTACATTGACCTTCTTCCAGTCTTCTAGCACCTGGCCAGAGCACCACAAGCGCTAGTAAAGCCGTGCCAGGGGCCCCGCGATAACCCCTGCCAATTCCCTGAACACCCTGGGGTGGAGAGCATCTGGACCTGCTGATTTGAACATGTGCAGCCTCTCCAGAAGTTCCCTAACTTGGTCCTCCCTGACCCTAGGCCTGGTGGAGTCTCTCCTGAGTCCGTCCTGAATCCTGGTGGGGGAGGTGTCTCGGTCCCTGCACAAAAAAATGGAGGCAAAGAATTTGTTAAAAAGGTCTGCCTTTTCCTCTGGTGCAACCACCATTCTTGGCATGCTCTCCCTTCCCTTCCATCCTCAGTAGCTTGATCCTTTCCTTGCCCACTGCTGCTTCTGTCCCCAGAGTCCCCAGGTGAGCTACTCTGGCCACCTATAGCTGGGCTTAGCAGGCAACAGCAGGGTTCCTCCTCCCTGCCCAGTCCCCCCAGGTGTTCCCTGCCAGCCCAGGAGCAAACATAAGGTGGAGGAATCCACTTTGCCACAGATGCACCTCCTGTCCCCTGCTGAATCCATCTGCACTAGCTCCGGAGCCTCTTCCCACACAGCCTCCCAAACTACAACACTCCCAGTTTATTTCATAGAGGGGAGGGGCTGCAGAACAACTGCAGCTGGGTTCAGCCAGAGACAGTGGCAGTGGTAGGCTGGGGTGGAGGTGAATGGAAAGGGAAGGGGATCTGCTTCTGAGGACGGAAGGGAAGGGAAGGGAAGGGTGCTGAGATCAAGGTTGGGGTAACTGGATTCTTATACCATTTGGGGTCTTAAAAAAAAAGTTGCCTCTGCAGCACTATGCAAAAGGAGGGGTGTGTCTACACCACTACACCTTCTCTGGGTCCACCCCTGCTTGGAACCATTCTCTAGCAGACAAGCTTGCCATCATTCAATTCCCTTCTTGGTTTTAGAATTTAATTGCATTATAGTCAATGAACTAACTTCCAATCCTCAACAAGTGGTCAGTCCCCACATACCAAATACCCTGGCCTGACCTGTAACTCCTGATTTGCCTTGACTTCAATCTCCTGCTGCCTTTGCTGCCAACTGTGTCCATCTTCCTTGTGTCAAATTTGACAGCATTCTCAGTGTTACACATACACAGCCCATATGTTTGACAAATAGCACCAAGTGAGTAGGGAGTTTTCTTAGTGTTCTCACTATCCATTGGAAATCTTGCTTTATGATTGCAGAGAATGATGAGGAGCAGGAAGCTCTGCAATCCTTGGACAAACCTGGCTGGTATTCCCAAGGTAATGCTACCCAACTTTATGAACTGTTGAAAAAGATGACCAGCAAGTTAGAACCCAAGGTATGTCATATAAGGAGAATACAACTTGACTGTATTCTAGTTTCTAGAAATTATAGACACTGGTAAATCCTGTTCCACCCATCAAGCATCTGAGTATCTAAGCATGATCCTATTCTACCATGCTAGAGCACATCTTTACCATGCTAAAGCACATAACTATTAACACATCTTATCGTGTAATGGACCTTCATCCTAGCCTTGAGGTTTAAGTCATAAGAAGTGGTGAGGGGGACCTACTCACCTTTTGGGTAAATGGTTTTTCAGAGACTTGTGCAGCATGGAATAGGATTGCACTTAGGTGGTTAAGTGCTGTTTAGGTGCTTACCTGGTAAGATAGAACCTGGCCTTTATTAGGGATGTGAAAGATTAAACAATTAATTGTTTAACCGATAAGTCCAGCGATAACTGGTTAGCTTACCAGTTATTCTTTAGGTCAGGGTGGGTGCAGTCTGGCAGGGAAGTGGGGAAGGCAAGCTGTACAGTACCCCAGCAGGACTCAGAAGGCATCAGAGCAGGCAGAAGGGAGGGGAAGTGAGGAGAGGTAAGGGGGACTAGTACCCATAGCCTAAGAGGAAAACAGGGAGAAACCTAATGTCTCATTAATTAAGCAATTAGCTGCTGGTTCACAGGTGCTTCCACCCACCCAGCAGAGGACTTCACATGGTCTGTGTTGTCTAGCTGGGTTCTCCTTCCCCACAGTCAAAGGAATCCAGGAACCAGGAGTGGCTGTTACCAGCAGCTCTGTCTGAGCTGCTGTGTTATCAGTTAACCAATATAATTATAAGAGGTTAAAAGAGTATTTTTAAAAGATATTTGCATTCCTAGCCTTTATTGACTTTGTCAAGAAAAGGCAAACATGTTTTATTAGCTATATAATATGTATCCAACTACATATAGTATAGTCTTTCACCATAGATGTAAAGATAATAGATGAACAAAGTAGTTCAGATGAAAACTAGGAGCATTTTGTCACTTCATTCGGTACATTTTGTGGGTGAAACTCTGGGGTTCTTTTGAAATCAGTGGAGGTCAGATTTCACCCAATGGTAGACTATACATTAGGGCCAAAGTATCAAAAGTGTCTGTTTAAATACAAAAAGGCATGTGATGTTTTTCCTTTGTTTCAAGCTATCTCCAAAGCTTGCTATGTTTATTTAGTCTCTGTTTATTTATTTATTTACTTTACTTTCCTGTGGGTCAAAATATCATATATGCTAACCATAGTATGGCATTCTTTTTGACAGCATCTGATGAAGTGAGGTCACAAAAGCTTGTATTATATATATATATTGGTTAGTGTGTGTATATAGATATCTATATATAGTATCTATAATGTATATACTATATTGTCTATAGATAAGGAAACTATATAGTGTATACTTTATAGACTAACCAAAGGATGGAGGGAAGCATAGATAGATAGATAGATGCTATCTACTTCGGTTAGTCTATACAGGCACGTACACATAAACTAAGTTGACTTATAATAAGGTGACTTAACTAAGCTGGCTTAACTAAGGCGACTTAACTAACATGGCTTAAATTAAGCCATGTTGGAGTGTACACACATACAGCTTCTTGACATAGTGGCAGCCATAGTGTGAGCTAAGTTGACTGAACTAATGCGACTCAAGATAATACACCTTATAGGTGTGTAGGTATTATCTTGCATCGCATTTTAAGTAGACTCTGTTCCACATACATATGTATGCTCTGACAGTTAAGTCGCCTTAAAAAAATTAAGCCAGCTTAACTGTCAGAAAGCTAATACATGTGTACACACCCTAAGGTGCAAATCTACCCTGCCTGCTACAAATTATTTTGTAATGTCACAGGAAAACCAGAAGGAGAGGTGTTCAAAGGCAACCCACATGGAGTGAGAGACCTGAAAAGTGAAGTGGCCTTGAAGAAAAGAAACTGACACTAATAGTGTGTGTGTGTGTGTGTGTGTGTGTGTGTGTGTGTGTGTGTGTGTGTGTGCGTGTGTGTATCCTGGCCAACTGAGCATGGAGGAATTTTTATTTGGTTAGGCTTTTTTCAGCACATTTTCTCTTGTTTGAAACAGTTTCTTGTGTTTTCTTCAAATGTATAGCACTTTTAATTTGCTGCTTCCCTTTCAGGTTGTTTATTTTGGTGACAGCATGCACTCAGATATTTTTCCAGCCCGTCACTATAGCAACTGGGAGACTGTCTTCATTTTAGAAGAGCTTAGAGGGGATGAAGTTATAACGCCTGTAGAGACTGAGTCTGAGCCTTTGGAGAAGAAAGGAAAATATGAGGTAAGGGTTCCTTGCAGCTGTTTCCTAGAACCAAAAAAACAGAAACAGTGCAGGTGGCCTAAACTAATTTCTAAGAAGAAGAAACTAACTTATCTTGCAAATCTGTTGACAGCATCAACATTTTTTCATGCTTCCTCAAAATTATGCCAGCGTGTAGTAGCTTGACATGTTTAAAGGCTTTGTTTATAGAAAGATTTCTGTGCATGGCATAGCACTAATGTCCTACAAGTTTCCATTTCTGACACTAACCAAACTAAATCTTGGCACAGAAGAAAGGTATATCTCCTTCCTTTAGTCAAGCAACAAGGTCTTTGGCATTTTATTCAGGTGAACCTTCCCAATATCCCATGAGCTAAACCTCCAAAAGTGCTTACTGTCAACACCTGTTGTAAAAGTCAGTCAGTCATCTGACGTGAATGTTCACACCCTACTAAGGTCTTCTTAGTCATAAAGCGTCTCTGAAGTTGGGCAGCTGTAGTATACCTGACTGTTACCATAAATAAATAATTCAAAGTTAACCATGTCTGGGATAAAGAAACATTGGTGACTGTTTGCATTACAGTCGCCCTTAAATTATCCCAGGGCCAGGATTAGGTTCTGGCCTGTTCTCCGCTCTACTGAACAGCAGAACTACCTGGGAATGAGCAGGGGAACATGTATTAATTGAATTTAAAAGTAAAAGTAAAAAATTTAAAAGTAATACATTAAAGTAAAGGGTGACAGGGCTGCTCCTGCAGTAGATGCCTCCCAGGAACTGCAGGAGCAATGCATTTCTGTGGGCACATCTTGGCTAAAAAGAGACACATATTTCAATTAGTGTCCTGCACTTCAGTTACTTCTTCAGACTGGTAATATTGGAACTGCTTAGCCTTGTAGGCCACATCCACACATGCAGTTATGTGTGGTTTGTGGTGTCACATTGCATATTAAGCCATGCCTGGCTCTGCTAATTGGCAGTACCCGGGGCAAAATTTATTATTGGGATTTCCTGATAGCAAAAAAACGCAAAAATCCCTGGAAAAAAAACCAGCGCAAAGCATGTGAAAATAGCATGCATTGGGACAAACACAGAGGTGGGGGAGCAGGAAGCCTAAGGCTGCCTGCTCCACTGTCTCTGCATGTTATGGACCCCCCACACTGAGACACATTCAGCACGTCTGCACATTCATTAATGTTCAGTAGTCACTGCACATTTAATTTAGTGCTTGCTTAATGAAGTACTAACTAAATGAACAGTAACTATAGTTACTGCTCAGTAACGCTGGCATATGGGTTTTCTTACTGCGCAGTAGTGTATTAGCACAGCTTTTGCCTGTCACACTACTGTGCAGTGTTATTAGGTTACTGCACATGAAGTGTCTCATGTAGGCATACCCACTGGGAGCAGGCAGCTTTGGGCTGGGTTGCTTGGGCTGGCTGCTCCCCTGTCTCTGCGAGCCAGTCCCTGGCTGGCTGGGGTGCAGGGTGCCTTAGTGCAAGGGCTGCCTGTCAGCTAGCCCCATAATCAGTCAGCCTTTGTCCCAGCCAGCCTTCACTGCAGCATGTGTAACCTGGCTGGAAACTGGGAAGAGCTGGGCACAGGTAGTTTGTCCAAAGCAGGACAATTTTTCCCTCAACAAATCACACATTCCAGGGGCAAGCACTGTGATGCAAATCAGCAGCACAAATTTGTGCCGCTACTATTTGTGCTGCTGCAAAGTGCATGTCCCTACTCATCTGGATGTGGCCCTAGACTCCAGGGCTAGTTACAGACATTCAAAAATTCTGAGGCAGAATCAGTCCAAGTTACACAGTTTTCTGTAAACAGCATAGTTTAGATCGATAGCGAACAGAGCACACATTTGCCCTTTGGTTGCGAAGGGCAAATCTTAAACTAGGTTTGGAATTTTAAACCAATCTATCTGTGCCAAATTTCTGTTCTGTTACAGGTATGGATTAGTTTTGTGTGCTGAACATCTGTTTTGTTACAGGGATAGACCAGTTTCTGATCACTTATACCAGTAAAAGTATAATGTCTGTACCTGGCTAGCAAGGAGAAAAGCTAGAGAATGAAAGACAAAACCTTACCTGTTGAGTTAACAGATGCTGGGAATTAGAGATAGTCAAGACATGGGGAAACCGGTTCACAAAAAGGAACTATTTGCAGTACGTGCATTCCACAGAGTTCAACATGGAATGGTTTCTCTGTCTGCAGCTTTTGATGATTTTTATCAACATATTTATCAAAACAGGTTTCTTTTAAATTGTTTCTGTATTTGCAACCTGTTTTTACTAAGCAGATTATTGCTGTAGCAATTCTAAACATGATATCAGAAAACCAATTTTACTAAAAATATAAACAGTGCAGAAATTGTTGCAAAAAGGAGTGAAGAAAATTATTGAGGGTTTTGGAGAAAGAGTTCTTTCTTTAATACAGGATTTTTTTGTGAAAAATTTCAGGAACTTCTGTTTGGAATGTGTCTTCCTTAACACTGTTCCTAAATAAATCAGTAGTTTCCTTCTGACTGCAACTGGGTGCTTTTTCTCCCTTTTTTGGATTAGTTTATTTTTAAGGAGGAATATTTCTTGCTTCTTAAAATATAGTTTATTAGAACAGAGTTATATTAGTGAATGTTTTATACCAATTTGGGTACTTTTCTTTTTAATTTATCCCTACAGCATGTTCAACCCCACTGCTTTTTATAGGGAAAACTGGAATGGCATAGACTGGTAATATTACTATGTACAATATTACCACTGTGTGCAGGAGGGAAGTAGAATAGAAATAAAACTGTTTTTCTCCTCTACTTTTATTAATAATATCAAATATATTCCTCTGAAGAATACTGCTTTCTTAGTTGAGGTCAAGCAAAGGACTTCAAAGTCAGTGAAATAAGTAGAGCAAACCATTGAAGATCAAATTCTTTCCTGTGTTGCAAACAATAGAAAAGAAGAAAAATAAAATCTTCAGCAGGAAAATATAACTCAGTAAAACATAAGAAATGTGTAGATTGGTCTATTTATTGGGGTTAGAAAAATGAGTTAACCGATATGAGTGAGTGAAATATGAGTGAGTTAAAATTATATCGATAACATCATATAATTACCCACTCCTCTGCACTATTTCTATGCATTTCCTTCATGGAACCTCTGATTGCCCTAATGTTTAAAATTAATGTTTGTGGGATTTTGTTTTCATTTGTCAAAAGTCAAACAGACAGCAATGGCTCACTAAATGGAAATGTCTAGAATTCAAACATGTTTCATGTACTTTGATGAATCAAAGATATTAAGTCAAAGTTACTGCTTATATATAGTCTCTCTTCCTGTATGTTCTTGTAACTTTGAAAAATATTCTTGAATTAGACTTCTAGCTATGATAATTTACTTTTATCTAGTTGCAAAACATCCAGTTTGTTCATCACAAGATGCCACGGTAAATGTGTGGCTGCATTTACCAAGCAGGAAACAGACTTTTAGATAAGAAATTGATGTCTTGCTAAGAGTGCAGTACTGCGGTCACAGTGTCCCAATCAGATGCCATCTCTGCTGCTCATAACCTGCTTTCAGTTTATGTCCACCGCTAGAGACATCAAGCAAGCAAAGGGGAAATGAATTGTATTGATTAAAGGAATCAGAACTGAGAGGGGCAGTGGCAGGTCAGCATTGTTATTTTGTTACCATGCTGTTCATAGGGGCCTGCATAACAGATCATATTCATATCTCTGCAGTTGACTGGATGCCACTAACCGAACAAGACTAGTTCAAAGAGATTCCATGTTGAACTTGTCTATTAATTTTAAAAATGGAAGGTGGAAAAAAAAGCAGATTCAAAGCACAGGAACAATGCCAGGTTGTATAAAAATTAGGCACAAACAACTGGTGGCTTAATAATAGTATTTTGGGGAAGTGCCAAAATGCTATTATTTTGTATATACTGCATCCTATACAAAGATTTAACACAAGTTCATTCCATGTCTCTAAGACCTAATGATTTTATTAAACGTATAAAAATGTATTTACTTCCGGTTTACCAGCTGCAAGCACTTCTTTATGAGAGGAGATACAAATAGTATAAGCAATATATTGTTTCCAGATCTATACACTTAATGTTTCATCATTAAAAGAGCAAAAGGGGGGTGAGAAGTAACAAAAACTGGCACTCACAAGCTCAGCAGTTAATAACTTGCATTTTCATTAGTCATTTTTGCCTACAACTAAATCCATGATGCAAACCAGATATGCAACTGTGACACTATGGTAATAGTTGTAGTTCTTTCAAGTGTGTGAGTCATAACTAAATTATCATTAAAGTAGTAAGCTGTAAGCATTCCTCATGAAAAAAATCAGCTCTCCAGTCAATTACAGCACATTGGAAATAAGCATTGTGTGAAATTGGAATCTCCCTGGATTTAGGGAGTGGATTTGAGGGTTTAATTTTTTGGTTCTTTGGTTTTTTCCTCTCTGTTTAAAAAATATGAAAGAATTTTATGAATGAAAATTCTTTAAATAATTGGAATTCATCCAAAAAAATTGAGAGCAGTGAATACCGAGCAGTTATTCTCTATGTTAAAATGCTAATGCACTAATTAATTCAGTGAAAATCTAAGAAATTGCTGGAAGGTATGGTTCATTTCTGCTGCACAAGGGATCTTAGAAGCGCAGTCATGTTACAATGTATTGTCTACAAGTTAGTTGAGGCAGGAAGTCATGTCCCTTTGGTTTTATTCCCAAAACTCCTGCTGAGTGTCCTTAGACAAACCAGCTAATCATTATTTGTCTGCAATACTACTTCCATTAACAACCCATTTGGGATGTTGTGAAGCAAAATAAGTTAATGTCTGTAAGGCAACGTGAAATCCTTGCAAAAAAACCACTGTATTAGCACAAAGTTAGCTTTTTTTTTCAATTGAATGACATTCTTTATCTTGCAGACATTTAATTATTATGGATACTATTTACACAACATTATGGGATTTTCCCCTAAGCTTCTGTGTTTCCTATTCTTCTATCCAACTGCTGCTTTTCTTGCTCTAATCAGCCTTCAAGGCCAAGAACAGGCCTACTCACTTCAGGCAAAGCCCTATTTCCAGTATCTTAAGTAAGGGTAGGCAACCAACCTACCCCAAGTGCCAAGCTAGAAAGGTGTCAGAATTGTCCCCTACCCCCACAGAATCCATCCCCAGCAGCAAGAGCAGCCCTACAGTATTGTTCTTATATCAGCAGTGGCAGGTGCATAGTCACATGGGTGCTGCTGCGTGAAGAGCAAGAGCCACGGTGGGCAGCGCATGTAGCAGCAGCTGCACAACCAAGGACTGTTTTGGAGTTCCCGGCATGGGTAAGACTCTTGTGCCTCCTTCCCACCCAGCTCCTGCTCTCCATGCACTGCTCCTGCTGCTCTCAGAACAAAACTACACCCCTGCCATGCTTTTCCGCAGGGTTCACCCAGGGCACAAACCCTGGCTGTTTCACCTCTCCCTATATCTTCCTCCCTCTTACATGCTCAGCTCCACCCTCCACAAGGTCACATCTACATGCTTCCAGTAAGACCACTCACAACAGCAAGTGCAACATTGCTGCTAAGTGTCTGGAAAACTGTGTCCATTTAAAGGTGACATGCAGATTGTAATGTCCTGCTAATCCCTTTGTATGTTTGTGATATACACCTGATCCTGCAAGCACTCAGTCCCCCCTGACACTTATTTCAGTAATGATCTGACAATTTCTGAGGATCTGCCCCTTTGTTTTATGCAGAGGCCAACAAACTAACATCACACAGATGTTGTTTAGGAGTTTGAAGAAGTATGATCTCTGACTGACATTGGCATATACACTTTTACTGGTATAAGTGATAGAAAACTGGTCTATACCCATACCAGAACAGAAGTTCAGCACACACAGACTGGTTTAAAAATGGTGGACCCTGGTCTAAGATTTGGCACACTCCCTCCTCCCATCCCCCTTTGGCAAATGTATGTTCTCTTCACTACTGATCTGATCTATACCACTTACAGACAAGCATGTAACTTAGATCCATTTTGCCTTGGGCTTTTTGAATGTCTGTACCTAGCCCTAGTGAGCATAGATACAGTTATGCAGGCAAAACTGTATACCTTCCTTTCTCTTTTAGGGAATGATGGTAATGGTTTCACTCTATTGGTATGGAGCACAGCTTCAACATTATAGGTACACCAACAAAGGGGTTTGCTTTGCCAGTTCAATATTACTACACTTCTGATATACACATTGCCTGTCCTACTTTGTAGTCATGGGGCTATTGTAATAGTAAAAATGATGTTCAGAACTAAATGTTAGTGGGATCAGGCCCTATGACTGGCTAAAAGGCAAGGTTGCAGACAATGGGTCTCATTGCTTTAACCATGAAACTGATACAGCTGGAAAAAAGCACTGCTTAAATATGTAAGTAGCTATGCAAGCCATGTAAAGACTGCTTTTCACCTTTTCAAATGATTTCTTTTTTCAGTTTGATTTTTTCATCTTGTTGTGTCTCCTCTCTGGCTGTTTATGCCCTTTTTTTCTGTACTTGTTTATAAAGTTGACAAAAATTGTAGCTCAGCTCCCTTCTCATTTTATTCTGTAATAGACGAATTGCAGATTGATGAATTCTTGTTGCAGCTATTCAGTCTGGCATGTAATCCAATTTTTGGTCACATTCATAATGAGCTAATGATGTACAGCCAGTTCTCCTTTGCAGTCTTCTCTTGTATAGTTCATTTGATGCAAACATTCCCTCTGCAAAGAGAAAGAGAGAGATCTCAACTGGAATAAAGAGGGTAAAGTCAGGTCCAGCAGCCTCTAGTTGAAAGATTGCCACCTTCTTTCCATCTTGAGGACCACAGCTGGAACAGATGTGTCTTTGGAGTCAGGGATCTTCAGTTAGCTGCCTGATGTCAAGCACATCTTAGCCTAGGACAGAATCTAACCCAATGTTGTCTGTATATGCTCTTTTTACTAATATATGCCAAGGACAGGCATTCCTTTCTACCTGTAAAAATGTATCTGAAATTCTTGCTGGACTGAGTGCCAAGCTTGCAGTCTTGGCTCACTCATCTGTGAGGGGCAAGGGGAAGTAGTCAGGGGGCAGCATTCCCTGTGCCTGCTTCTCACACCAGGAGCTCTGATGTGAGAAGCAGGCAAGAAGCAGCTAGGGTTGTTCCTCCCCTCTCCTCCTTTGCACACAGATGACTTCTGCAGATTTTCTGCAGTATGGTTTGCAATTTATATTTTAAATTTTTTTATCATTGTGGAGGCCTCCTGGAACTTTTTATGTTTCATTACTCTGGACAGTATAGAGCAACTTTCAAGATAAACTGTAAAGCAAATTGCAAACACTCCTTTACCAAGCACCTCCTCTCTTACACAAATTAAGATCTTCTTTAAGCTGTAATAAATCGCCTAATATCAGAAATGTCACTTTCTTCCTCTTTGCTAAGATATCTGAATACGTCCCATGAGCCTGTTATATGAACCACAGCTCTCTCTCACCTCTCAGCTAAGAAGTGAAGGGATGCTGAAGGCAGTTAGATAAAGTAATATTTTCTCCACAGTTACTTCATCAGCTATTCAGCATAGTCTCTTTCCTGAAGTGAGGAAAGGGAGAACTGCAGCTCAGTTTACAGTCCTGTATTATGAATACTCAGGGTCCAGCAAATAAAAGCAGCTGAAGTACACATAATAATTTAGATGGAAAAACAAACAGAAGAACATTTTTCAGAGGGGAAAAAAAAGATAAAACCACAGATAGTAAAGAAATAGAGTAATAGTAAAGAATAGTTCTGTGTCACAGATAATAATAAAGAAAAAAGGTTTAGTGGATTTTTTTGGTCTTGCTTCATATTTTTATTTTTTAAGTCATGTTACGTCATACTTTTATTGAATCAGTCAATCATTACAAAGCCTCTTAAAATAAAATAATGTTTTCTGAAGGAAGAAGGAAGACAATATTTTCTTTGTAGTTACATTTTTTTTAAAATTTCAGGGACATCATCCCAAAGCTCCTAATTCTGACTCTAAACAGTGGGGCTCTTACTTTGTGGATATCTCAGGATTGGAAAGTACAGAAGAAACCCTAGTTCAGACATGGTGTTGCCAATGCATTAGTACTTATAGCACTATTGCAATCCCAAGTATTGAAGCAATAGCAGGTAAGAAGGACTTTTTTTTATTAGTGAATATGTGAAATGTTCAAAGTAATTTTGTCATGTTATAAATACTGTCTTCGGAGACTGCCTATCTCCAGACTCATCCAAAACACATTCTGATATCACTTACCAAGAAATGACTAGTTGCTACTAATTACTTTGAAATTTATTCTTGCATATATCATGGGGTTAACCAGTTTGTTTGTTTGTTCGTTTGTAATTTCCTTTAAATATTTCAGTGCTTATTAGATTCTCTTCTAGTGGAATTGGAGCTCAGGTTTTAATCTATTTTTTTATTATGAACAAGCTCTTCCTAGGCCACGGACACACATACATTTGAAGTACTTCAAATTTAGAGCACTTCAGGCTATTTCATGGACAAATGTACAGCCCTTCTCCCCCTGTCCCCCATGCCTCCTGTCAAAATGCTTCAAAGTCACTGCAGTGGCAAGAAGCAGCATGTTTTTTATCCAGGGGCATGCCAGGAGGTGGCTTGGTCTTGTATCTTTGCTCTCCACTCCATCCCTGGTTGTGGGGGTAGGGAGAGGTGGGGTTGTGGATTGGACAGATATACAGTTAATGAGCACTCTCCTGTACATTCAGCCTGAGAGGTGTAAGACCCAAAGTAAGGCCCCAGAGCAGGAGCAGGAGTGTGACCTAGTGTGGGGCAGAGTGATCCTGAAGGGCTGTGCAGAGTAGGGCCTGAGTGGGACCCAAAGGGCTGCATCGAGTAGGGCTGGAGTTGAAGGAAGGGGCCTGAAGGTCTGTGCAGAGTAAAACCTGGATGGGACCCAAACAGCTGCACAGAGTAGGGCCTGACTGGAGAGAGAGTGACCCAGGGAGAGGCAGAATAGTGTGGCCCAGCGAAGAGGCCAGGAGGCGAAGGCCCCCAGAGTGGGGACTGAGGCCATGTTTGGGCCAGAGGCCAAGTGTGGCCCAGCAAAGGAGCAGGAGGAGTTGTAGCCAATTTTGGATGCTATGTGCAAGGCGTGGGACATGGTATTAGGGGAGGTTCAGAGCCATGTGTTTTGCCCATCAGGGCAACAAATGGGCAGCCTCCCACATGTAAGTATCAATTTGTGGTAACATCAAAGGCATGGCAGGAGAGTGAGGGTGGACTGACCTAGACAGGGGGAGAGCCAGTGATGTACTTGTCCCCAGGATGGCCCTGTTACATATGTCCACTACTTTCCCCACATGCACAGAGCCAGTTATCTCATTGTAGAAGGCATGGTCAGGCATGACTTGTTCTTGGCGAATCCATGCTGACTCATCCTGATGACTTTCTTCTCCTCCAAGTGCTTAGAAATGGATTCCCTGAGGAACTGCTCCATGATTTTTCCAGGGTCCGAGGTGAGCCTGACCCTGGATCCTCGTTCTTCCCTTTCTTAAAGATGTGCATTGTATTTGCCCATCTGGCTTCCCATGGGTCCAGAAATTTGGCAGCAGGGGAGTGGTAGCACCATTAATTGCTGCCAAGTTTCTGGACCCATGGGAAGCCCAGAGGGCCAGATAGCATGGCCCTGCATGCCAGTTAGCTCCCACGTGCTGCTGGATGCAGTAGGTAGGCTGCATGGGGCTGCATCAGAGTGGCAGGCAGAACATGACTGGATTGAGTAGGTGAGCAGTGTGTGGTCAGATCAAGATGGCAGGCTGTCATGTGGCCAGATTGGGGAGGCACACAGCCAGATCAGGATGGTGTGGGATCGGACCCACAGACTGACCCAACACCACTCCTTTGGCCTGCGGCAGCAGAAGATTGGGTGCTGTAAAGTATTTTGTTGCTTCTCTTTTCAGTGCAGCACTAAACTAGGAAAGTAAAACCCAAACTAAGTAGTCTTTTTTACAGAACATCAAAAATGAGGGGTGCACTGATAGAGATTTTGAGGGTTGATACCGATAGCCGATATTTAAAGAGGCATATCAGCCGATACCGATCCAATTTCCAATACAGGTGCCTCCAGCTGGTAAGTCTGGTGTGGTGAAAGGGGAGGGAGGAGGGAAGGAGTGTGGGGGAGGCAGATAAATGCCCCCACAGTGAGGGAGGGGACAAGGGCAGGGCTGGGAGGGTGGAGCCACAGCTTGGTGGGGGGGGGAGGCAACTCCTACTACTGCTTGCATCCCGGGAGGGCATGGGGGTTGTGCCTCCCGGAACTGCATGTGGTGGGGCTACGTGGGGCTCTTCTTGAGCTTGGAGGTGGGCACTGGCAGGATGCTGCATCCACCCCAAATTTTGCCACCACTCCAAGTGTCAGAACCACCAGCTGCTTGCCACAGCCCGGCTAAATACCCCAACTCCACCCACACACTGGGAAGAGTCGGGGCTGCGCGGGGCTGTTGTTAGCTGCGGCACTGGGAACGGAGCGGCAGTGAAATTTGGGGTGGATGCAGCATCCTCCCGGCTTCACCAGTCCCTACTCTGAGCCCAGCCCCTGCTGAGAAGAGCCCTGTGGAGCCCTGGCTGCAGCCTGCCACACCCTGTGCAGATCTGGGGGTCGCACGCCCCCCCAATGCTCTTCTGGGGTGCAAGCAGTGGTGAGAGCCACCTCTCCCCACCACGAGTCATGCCCCCCCTGGCCCCACCTAGGCAGCACCTGCCCCTTCCCTCTCCCTCACCACAGGGGGCATTAATATGCCCCTTCCCTCCACCCTCCCCTTTCACCACATCAGACTTAGCAGCTGGAGGCAGCTCTCCACACTGCCGGCTGTGCTCTTCACTCCCTGAGTGCTGCACTGCGGCTGCGCACAGCATGAATATTTATCGGCCAAATTATCGGCCCCATCAGGCCAATATCCGATATAGCAAATTTTCTTTATATCGGTAACAATCTGATATCGGACCAGTGTATTGGTGCACCTCTACCAAAAATATCTCAGGTTGAGTTGACATTATCTTTTTTAAATCAGTTTACATAACCAACTGCAGTTATCAATTTTAGCCAGGAACCTTTTTGTAAGTTGTATTATTGTAAAAATTGAATTCTAGAATCTTCCCTTAATTGACTCAGCATTGGAGTCTGGAATCTTCTGCTTGTCATGTACCCAGACTTGAGGCAAGGTACGTTTACTCAAAAACTTGTCTGCAGTCTCCCTACTATTCAGTTGCTCCTATACAAGATATCACCCAAAAACGTTGCTTGCCTTTTCGAGGTTAAGATGTAATTTCTGCTGTAGAGTTCAGGGGATTTATCAAATCCAATCTTTAAAATTTTATAATTATGTTCTTTTAGAGACATTTCTTTTTAGAGGCAGTTCTTTTAGACCATTCTTTTTTAGGCTAGGGACAGACATTACACGTAAACTGATTTAAGTGATCAGAAACTAGTTTAAACCTGTAACATCACAGATGTTCAGTGCACATAAGCCAGTTTGATAATGGCTGAAACTGGTTTGAGATAAACCTGGTTGATTGTAGTATCAGACTTAACTGATTTGATTCAAACCAGTTTATGCAATGTTTGTCCCAGACCCCTTGCTGGTTTCAATTAAATCAGACCCCCCCTCAGCATCCTGGCATGCTCTCTGGGTTGGGTGGGGCTCTCTGCTCCACAGCAGGGCTGGCCCCTCCCCTCTGCTCCCTGGCTGCAACTCTGGTAGTCTCTGCAGGCGTCTGCCTGCCTGCTGCTCCCCCTCTCCCCCTGACTCTCTGCTAAGTAGGCATTCCCCCCATCCTACACAGACACTTCTCGGTATTAGCAGACCACATGCTGGCTACCTCTGAGCTGTGGCATATGGGACAAAGGCAGAATCAACAGATAGCTGGTAATATCCCTCTGTTGTTTTCTTAAGGTGGTGATAAACACTGAGTTAGGGGTGATAAACATTCCCTGCTGGGCTGTTCAGGAGGGGGGGAACCCCTCCCTAATCATAGCATCTTGCCTGGGCCTGGCCACACCCGACTCAGCTCAGCTCTGTGCAAGGGAAGGGAGGGCTGCTCAAGTGCCCTCTGGCTTCAAGCCTGAGCCACTGCAGGCATGGGCCTGCATATTTGGGATGTCTGTCTGGTTCCAAAACTGATTTTGCCTAGCCAGGTTAGACTAACCTGCAAAGATTGAATCAATTCAGGCTCAGGCTTTTTAAATTTTTGTCCCTAGCCCTGAAGTCCATTATTATTTTAAATTTAAGACCTTCTGATTCCATTAGAGTGCTGTGTCTGATTACCTTTAGGACAAGCTCTGTGGCTGCCTGTATATGTGTTTGAGAGTGTTGGGGTGGGCATTCTAATTAGAGCAGTTCTCAGACAGCCGTTCTAATTAAAACAGTTCACTGTCACATGTATTAACTCCCCATGTGTTTCAAAATGGCTGTAGGACGGCTTATCTAAAACTCAATTGACAATGTTTAGATAAAGCACCTCTGTGGCCATTTTGAAATGTGGGGGTTTAATACATGTGATGGTGAAGCGATGCTGAAGCGCTCTAATTATAACACAGAGCAGACTTGATTATAGCATATTTGTAGGTAGCCTGTAAGTCCCTGGTTGACCTAGCCTTGACAGACATCAGCTGAGATTATAAGATATGGCTCTGCTGCATTTGTTTTGGAAGTTCAAGCAAGAAAGAATTCTTAACCAATTATATGAAACTAATGTACGTTGGAGTTTTCTCTTGCAGTCGATATTAAATATGTCAATATAACGCATGAGTCTTGCCCAGTTGCCTCAAGAACTTTGTAATCTAGATATAGATCTATACAGCAGTCACTGCTGTGAATGCTGCTTCCTGAGTTAGCTTTGAGCATTAAGCTAGCAAGTTTAAGTACTGGTAGCAGCACAAACAGAGATCCGTGTGATGTAATCACCTAAGAAAGTGCTAACTGCACTTAAAATGTGAGTGACTTTGCATTCAAGCAGTAAAATATGTGCTGAGTTCAATCTTATCATAGCAAAGTTGCACCTTTTTGGACTTGGAGTATCTCCAAATCATATTAAGTAACACGTGCTCAGCCATCGTTTGGCTTCTCCACAGAGATAATATGAGCAATATGTGGTCCTCACACAACCCTGACATCTGCTTGGACTTCTCTGCTGCACCAAGCCTCCATTGTCAGTCCAGCTCCAGCACCACACCAGTTTTGAACCAGTTCCAGTGTGGTGTCAGACCTGCGACCAACAATCAGCAAGCTGTGTTTAAGAGATTGTATTAGAAATCATTACTGTGTTAGTAAACATTACTGTATGGCTGCTCAGAACATGATCTAACTTTTACTACAGCACAGTAATGCTTACTATGATCTAAATAAAACATTAACCAAGTGTCCCATGTGATGAGGCCCAGAGTATTTACCCAGCTTCAATTTTCTAGCCCATGATGAGCTCCATGCTCCTACAGATGAACTGCTAGAAGTACCCAAGCTAGCAAATATAAAACAGTCAAGTTTATTTGTATTGCAATTGCTGCAGAGGACTGCAAAAGAAAATGCTAATAAAAATATTCTAAAATAGGGGTAGCCAGGGAGGACAAAAAGCAGAAAGCAGAGCAGCAGACCAGGCAAGGAAAAGAGAGCAGAGGAACAGAGAACAGAGTGACACATCAAGCAGGGGCAGGGGGAGGATAGAATGGCACTTGGTAAGGGCATAGAGCTTAATCGGTGGCTCACCTACCAAAGAAGTTTAGAACCCATGGTTCTAAGCAATCCAAAGAAGGACCTTCATACTGTGACAGTTAAAAATTGTCTGTGATAAAAGTGCTTGTTAAAGGCTTTATAAAGATTAGACTTTTTTTGTTATTTGTTTAAATATCAAGCTATATGTTGTTGTTAAAAGCCTAATTAAAGTTAAAGATGTAGTAAGGCCTAGTAAATTTAACAAAGCCTTGAAGTAGTAGGTCCTGTGACGTAATAAAAAATTAACCTTATTAAAAAAATGCAAGGCTTGTACTGCTATTGGTTAGTTTAAGGGCAGTTTAAAATTTTAAAAAATTAAATAGCTGTAAGTTATTAGCATAGCTTAAAAGTTATAAACTGGCTGGCACATCCAGAAATCATTTAGAAGAAAGATGTGGCTCTATAATTTAAAATTAGCTGCTAACCTAAATTTAGTGGGCCCGTAAATTTCAAGGAGCCCAAAAACTAAATACCAGTGTCGTTCCCAGTACCCCTTAAACAGCACTAATCAAAGATGCCTAACTTTGCTAAGCTTTGCAAAAAAAACCTTGTCGTACATCAGGCATCAAAAGAGACTGCCAATAAGTTGCCAACGCAAATTATTATTGTCTGTCATTGTAGCATTATTATTTACGTATAGTTGTGTGTTTATGGAGTCAATAAACCTTTCTTACCTTTCTACCCCCAATCACACTCAATCCCAAACCCTCTGCAGGCAGCTAAAACATAAATTAGCATCACGAACAGGATTAAGAGGCTCTAGTCCGGGGAGAAAGGTCAGAATAGAGGGAGTTGGGTGGGCCCTGTTAATAGCTTTGCTTAAAAAAATAACAGGAACAGAGAATCCCGGGTGGGATAAGGATAGGTTGAGGCCTGCCTAGAGTGACCCAGGAACCATACCCGATCATTAGGCTAGGTTTGCTGCTGCTGCCCGGGGTAAGCCCAAGAAGGGGTGTCTGTCGTGGCTGCTGGCCACGTGCCTGCGGTTATGGGCCGAAGAGAATGCCTAGCTCTGGGAAAAGGTCACCCAGCTGAGTAAGGAGTTAGAAGACGTGAAAGATTCCAACAGCATGGGTGTGAGGCTGCACGAGCTGTGCAGAGCCTCTTGGAAACATTAGAATGGAGGGAAAGAAAAATTATGATTGTGCGCCTGGCCGCTTCCCTCCAGAAGAGGACACAGTTAGCACAGGCTGTGAAGCCATCATTCAACAAGGTAAATGAGAGGGCGCACGCTGCTTGGCTGTGAGGGCCCAAAGTGTTATGGACAGAGGGAGCAAGAGAGCCACCGCACCCTCCCCCCCCCGCAACAACAGCCAGTAGGGAGGGGGAGGCAGCGGAAAAGAGGGATGGAAGGGAGTGCGAAGGGGAAGGGGGGGTTCCTGGTAGCAGCACCACCCTGCCACCACCGTGCCCCCAACCTCTGCTGCCACTGCTGCCTGACCCTGACAACAGCCAGCAGAGAGGGGAAGCGGCGGGGAGGGAGGGAGGGGAAGTAGGGAGGGGGAGCATGTTGCATGCCACAAGGTGTCGGTGGCCACCACCATGTGCAAGCTCCCCTCCCCCCTGTTCCTGGGAGCTGGCAGTGGTGCGGAGTGGAGCAGCAGGGAGTAGGGGGGCACAGGGAGCTGCACCAGGAGTGGCGGGGGGGGGGCCCACGGGGCCGGACGCTGGGGGTGAAGGAGCCCACGGGGCCGGACTGGGGGGTGGGGCACACAGGGCCAGATATGCGAGGTGGTGGGGACATGAGGGGGCAGGGGGCTGCGCAGGGGTGGAGGAGGAGCAGCAGCACCACGGGGCTCTGGGTGATGGCGCTTCATCCCCACCCCATCCCCCGTCATTCATGATGGGCAATTTGCTAGTACTTTTAGATTACTCTCAATCCATAAAACTATTTCAGTACTATACTTAGTATTAGTTATTTAAAAAATAAACATTTTTGCTCTTCTTAAACAACAAAGCTTTAAAAATTAACTTGAACAGGAAATTGTGGAACCAGAAATTATCCACAGACTGGACTGTGTTAAGTATGGTCTAAACCAGGGGTGTCAAACTCATCCAGCCTCTCAGGGCTGTGCTGCTTGCAGCAGCCACACCTCCAGTCCAGGAAGAAAGCTGGACCAGACACCCTGTGCAGTGCATGGGGCCATCCAGTACTCCTCACCTGCTGCCTGTGGGTCACTCCAAGACCCATAGGCAGCTCCAAGGGCCAGATAATATGGTTCTGCAGATTAGATATGGCCCATAGTTCCTATGTTTGACACCCCTGTCTCAACAGATACTTCAAATTCTTATTGCCTTTCCTTGGTTACCTTTTATAAACTCTACACTTTTATAAACTACTACATCATCTATAACTGCTTTGTTTTTCTCTCACCTACCCACCTTGCCTCTCTCACAGTGCTCCCTTCTTTTTCCATCCCCTTTCCCTAGTCTTTATATTCTGATCATTGCTTTGTATTTAGCAGCTCTGCTTCTTGCATTCCCTTCACAGCATCTGATGAAGTAAGCCCTCCGTTTATGAAAGCTTATGTTACACATCTCTGATTCAGTTAGTCTATAGAGGTGCAAATCTACTGTGCCTTTTGCCTTTTCAAAGAAGGGTAAATATTGCCAAAAATAAATTATATATTCTTGAATGTATGTTTTTACAGAATCTCGAAGCTTTTTTTCAAGATTTGTATAAGAAAGCATATTAAATTACATCAATAATTGGTTTATGGTAAATGAAAAAAAATTCTATAATGCTTAGATGTTAAATGTTTAAAATAACCAGGAAAATAGACCCATATTTTGGTTTTTATTTTATTTTTCTATTTTGAAAACTTTTAAAACAAACACAATTTTGAAATTTCAATGTCTTCTCCATTAAAGAAAGTCATTAATGTTTAACAGGCCCTGCTGTACTTTTTAACAGTTATACTTAAGGGTCTTGTATACGTAAAAAATGATTTAGACTTCTGCAAAACAGTTACACTGTGTTAGCCATTTAGCAAAGTATGTTCCAGAAAAGGTCTTTTAAAGAGGCATGCTTCTATTGGCATCATTGCTCATTACATATTAAAATATGTGACTTATTGTATGTTATATTGGATAAAATGACTGCTTTGATACAGCAAATAGTGTGATGTCCTCTTTCATTTTCTTTCTAAGTAAAAATGTTATACTTTTTAAACTTCAATATCTTTGACATGAAAATGGTCTGAGTTCAGGAACAGTGTTAGGCAGAACTCTGTCTGCTTATTCCTTCCTTGTTGCTTCTACATTTACTTTTCCACCAATCCTCTGACTCAAAATGACAGTCGATAATAATATGAGTATCCCAATGATAACTTCACAGGTTAAAAAACTAGTTTGCCTTCTATTTAAAAAAGCCCTCTCAGTTTTTGTTGCTTATCTTCTCTGGATGTAGACGATTACTGCCTCTCAGAACAGAATACCTGTCTGTCCTAATCAAAAGACAAGGAACACTTTGTTTATTATTAGAATTGCTAGTGGTGAGTTGTGTCTTCCTCTGTGGTGAAATCATATGAGAGAAATCTATGACAGATTAAATAAAAATATTATTTAAGGTATTATCATCTAGATACAAGCAACCTTAAGGAAGTCTTCACAAAAGGTATTTTTAAAGCATTCTGTGTTATACTTTTGTAAAGGGAAAATGAGATAAATAAGAATAATACTTTCCAGTATTACCAGTATATAGCAGTTTATGTCCCCGGTTTCGAATACTTCACAATCTTTCATGCACTAACTCTCATTACTTATCTGTAGTGCACAGGGAAGTATTTTAAAAATGTAGAAACTAAGGCTTATGAAGAGGAAGCAACTTGCCCATGTTTACCCAGAAAGTAAGTGAATGAGAAAAGACTAGAAGCCAGTGTCCTGACTCCTAATTTAGTCTTTAACCAGCTTTCCTCAGCTGTTCATCAGTTGAGTCCTTCCTCATTGTCAGTTCCCTTATGTTTTATTTTATCGTTCTCTAAATAGCATTACTGTGCTAGCCAAATTTTCAGTAGCAGCCTACATCATTATGGGACCAGTTTTATATGCCAATTTACACATGTGAATGAGAGGGTTTGCATGTCTGAACATGGGGCTTTACATAAATGTGGGCATGCCAGATGTCCACCTCTATTTTCAAAGGCTCAATTTCACCTACATAGAGCCATGTTTTCTATTTGGCATGTTCTGTTTAAACCCAATTATATCTTCGAATGAGAGAGTCTCGCATGATAATTTTCCATTATCAATTGTAGGTCATCTTGCCAAATATCCATGTAAGTATATACCTGTCCCACTTAGTGTAGCTTCTCTGTAACAACTGTAAGAGGTAATATCTGACAATTTACCAAGGGTATCAAATGTAAACAATATATGCATTTAATTGCTACTTTTTCTTCATGTAAAGATAAAGCCACTAACAGACAAAACCATTGGTACTGTCAATACTGCTGTTCTTAATTCCACTATGAGACAAATATATGTGTTGTCCCAAAGTCTATAACACTGTTCTAGGCCAATGATTATATTTTGATCCTTTTGACTAGGGACAGACATTCAAAAAACCTGAGCCTGAATTGATTCAATCTTTGCAGGTTAGTCTAACCTGGCTAGGCTGAACCAGTTTGTAACCTCACTGACATCCCCTCTGGATTGAAGACATGCAGACTAGAAGCCAGGGGGTGCTAGAGCAACCCTCCCTTCCCTGCCACAGGGCTGAACTATGGGGAGGTGTGGCCAGGCCCTGGCAGGAAGTTCTGATTAAGGAGGGGTCTCTCTCCCCCACCTTCCTGCCACCCCCCCCTCCCCCAGTAGATAACAGAGCATTTGCTTACGCTGCAGGGAGTTACACAGGGAGTTATTAGCATTTATCAGGCCATCAAACAAAATAAAAGCCTCTCTCATTAGTTCAAATAAATAACTTTTTCCAAGGAAGGAACAGAGGGACATTACCAGATACCTGTTGATTAGCTCCAAAAAGCCCTAAGCCAACACTGCCTGCCTTTGTCCTGTCTCCCACAGCACGGACCATAGCCAGCATGTGGTCTGCTAGCTAATGCTGAGAGGTGTCTGTGTAAGGCAGACGGGAAGGGAGAATCCCTGCTTGAGCAGGAAGTGGGGAGGGGGAGGAAGCAGGAGGAAGCCAGGCAAATGTTGCTGTACCTGCAGTCTCTGCTGGAGCTGCAGCCAGGGAGAAGAGGGTGGGGCCAGCCTTGCTGGACTGGAGCAGAGAGCAGAGCCCCACCCAGGGTTGCAAAGCATCTGGGATGCTGGGGAACTCTGGTTTAACTTAAACCAGGAAAGGGTCTGGGACAGACATTGCATAAACCAGTTTGACTCAAAGCAGTTAAATCTGATAGTACGTTCAACTAGGTTTATCTCAAACTGGTTTCAGCCATTTTCAAATTGGTTTATGTGCCCTGAATGTCTGTTCTGTTACAGGTTTAAACCAGTTTCTGATCACTTAAACTGGTTTATGTGTAATGTCTGTCCCTAGCTTTTAAGATAAGGCATTTCTTACTGAAGGCCCAGTCCCTAGATTATAAAGGTTTAGGATTTGTAATTTCTGGCCCTTATTGTGGGAGAAAAAAGCTTTAAAATGTGAACCATGAAGCTCACAAATGAGAAGGTAAATCCATTTTTATTATTAAAAAACCCCTTGGGATTAAGCCAATCTCTTGATTTGGGGAGTTTATTGCATTATTTGGGAATGCATGTGTTTGGCAATGCTTCTGTGAAGTCCTGTGACCAAAGAACAAGGCTATGAAGGGGCTGTCCAGTAGCTCTAACTTAAATAGTTGTGTTTCAAGAACAAGGAAAACCCAGATCTCTTTATTTTACTTCATAGAGATTCAATAGCTATTCTTTTATAATGCAGAAATTATTTTACCTTCACAAAAATATTTTGAAGTCACTCTTATTTGGATTTAGAAAGATAATTTATATGTTCTCAAATCTAGCAAACTGTCTAAAATGTATCATGCTGTCCCCATAACCATTCCTTCATATCTTATTGTTATTTCAGTGAGCTAATGGAAGAATAAAATCTTGCTTGGTGGTAATATTGGTCAATTTTGTCTCTTTAAAAATACCAAAGTTTCCATATTCTACAACCCATAATATGCAGCAGGTTTAAAGGTCACTCAGCTTGCTGCATAAATGTAATGACAAAATTGTCAATGTACCATGTCAGAGGATCTCATGTTTCTGCTTAGAGTTGCAAACTGTGGCCACGATAGAAAGCACAAGACCTCTATGCCTGACACAGTAGAACTTGTATTATTTGCACGTGCAGAACAACATAGTCCATCATTTACACCAAAAGTAACCATCCCACTCTGTAACCCTATCTTTAGCAAATGTTAAATATCTGACTGCTACGTCTAAAAAAATCTCCTATTGCTTAGAAGTAATTAATTTTACAAACTATGTTGCTGTACGCTGACTTGCATACTCTAAGTTTGTCTTAAATAATTAAGACTGCTACAGCCCTCAGATCAACAAAGTACCTATTGTAAGGTGTTAGTTATTTTTTAAATTAAATTATTTCATTTAAAGTATAATCTAACTCCTACTGAAATTAATTAGAGTCTTTCCAGTAATTGCAGTGGGAATTATGAGCTGTTGTTCACTCAGATATTACAAAGACAGACATAAAACAAAATTACTTATTAATTGACTGAATCCATTAGTTTGTAATATCTTCTAGTCATTAGTGAGTTTAACTGTATGTTTTATTATTCTGGTACAAAGATCCCATCTCTACAATATTGATTTGTGCCTATCTTTAATGCAGAACTTATTTAGACCTTTTCCGTTTAGATGCCACAGTGGTAGTTGCCATAGTAAATGATAAGGGACTATTTTTATAATAGAACTATTGAGGGGAAAAAGCATTTTTAAATAAGCTTCTTGTCTTACTTAGTAAATGAGTTCATTTCATATTTCTAATGTTTCTGGGGCTTTACTACATGTGGATAAACTGACAGCAAAGAAATTGCCACAGGTTTGTTTAATATCCACTATCAAAGCTGGCTTGTAAAGAGCCTCTTGGTCAGCGTATTAAATAAAATTGTTCTCATGCTAAGTATTATTCTTTGAGAGTTATTTTGACTATAACAAGAGGTCTTTTTTTCTTTGTATTATGATTATGATGTATTAAACCCTTTCTCCCCAGATGGGCCTATTGTCTGGTGCCCCTGAAGGCCTTATCAAATCATGCATAAACCAAAAAATTACTTCCTTGCCAATGAATGACAGAAATGTTCCTGTAATCTCTCTCCTGTGAGATGTCAAAGCACAGCCACCTGATAAGATTTAAGGGGCAAACTCATGGGGCAATCATTAGGAAAGGAGGAACTAGTCAGCCATGTCCACTTTAAAGTTATCCTTTATGTCAGGCAGCATCATTCAGTTAATTTTTAGGCTGTCATTAAGGCTGTAAACGTGCTTGGACAAGATCTCTGAGCTGTGGAATGATTTTAGAGCATTGCTGAGAACAGTACAGCATTCTGATATGTGGATACATGTGTAAAACAAAATGCAGCTAAAATAAATACCTTCCAAAATATCATGAGTACTCTTTCAGCCAGATTTTAATGTATTTTTTTTCTTTTTTGGAAACATCTTTAAATGTTCCAGGGAACATTTATTGTGCTCTAGCACATAGCATTTACTTTGAAAGTTTGTACCTTTCCTAGACCTCCTGGATTTAGAAGGTAACTCAGAAGAAGTTGGGCTTTCCTTTATCACTTAAACAGGATAGGGAATTTTGTACCAGCTAACCTAAAGTAAAAGTCAGACTGAAAACTGTGAGGGTCTGAGCTGCTGAGTCTGAGAACTGTATGCTCAGACTGTGACGTAAACTCACCAGCATCATAAGTTCACCAGTGTCAACTCTATCCCAGAGTGGGCAAAATACACCACGGGCTCGATCCAGTCTGCAAAGCACTTTCATCCAGCCCGCAGCGCCCCACAACAAATTGTACCCCACCCAGCTCTTCTGCCCACAATGGTGAGAGGAGGTGCCCACATGTACACACAGGCCCAAACTTACCATACTGCCTCACTCCCACCCTTGTGGGCAGAAAGGCCCAGACCTGCCAGGGTGCACCTTTTGTGCAGGACTGCTGCTGATACTCCTGCAGCCCCCAGGGACCTGCTTCACTTCCCCGGTCCCCTGCTGGCTCTGGACAAGAGGTAGGGAAGTGGCGGGGGTGGAGCTGCAGTTGGACAGGAGCTGAGAGTTGGGGCAGGGGTTGGCACAACACCCCAAGATACCCTATGCTCCCCTACACGCCACCACACCCCCTCATAAATCCGCCCCCATACACACACACCCACATCCTATCACACACCCCCACACCCCACCATACACACACAACCATCATACACACACACACTATACAAAACTAAGAATTTATTTTTGAGTTATGCAGTCACCTCTATATACACTACAGAAACACAAATCATGACCAAAATATTTTCTGTAATAAAATCAAAATATGTTTGAATAAGTGTTTGACTTTAGTATATGATTTGATTTCTTTCTGGTTCTTAGCAATGCCTCCCTCCCAAAAGGAATATTTCCTCAGGGCAAAGGGAGGGACTTCTGGTGGCAAAGGTCAGGGGTTAGGGGTGGGAGTTCTGGTCCCAAGATAGTGACAAGGGGGTGAGGCAACTATCAAGGGGTGGGACTACCCATGCCATCAGAAAAGCTAATGGCACTTTATCATGCATCAGCAGATGCATGACGAATAGATCCAAAGAGGTGATACTTCCCCTCTAGTGGGCACTGGTCAGACCACAGTTGGAGTACTGCGTGCAATTCTGGGCACCACACTTCAAGAGGGATGCAGATAACCTGGAGAGGGTCCAGAGAAGGGCCACTTGTACGGTTAAGGGCTTGCAGACCAAGCCCTACGAGGAGAGACTAGAGAACCTGGACCTTTTCAGACTCTGCAAGAGAAGGCTGAGAGGCGACCTTGTGGCTGCCTATAAGTTCATCACGGGGACACAGAAGGAAATTGGTGAGGTTTTATTCACCAAGGCGCCCCCGGGGGTTACAAGAAATAATGGCCACAAGCTAGCAGAGAGCAGATTTAGATTGGACATTAGGAAGAACTTCTTCACAGTTTGAGTGGCCAAGGTCTGGAACGGGCTCCCAAGGGAGGTGGTGCTCTCCTCTACCCTGGGGGTCTTCAAGAGGAGGTTAGATGAGTATCTAGCTGGGGTCATCTAGACCCAGCACTCTTTCCTGCCTATGCAGGGGGTCGGACTCGATGATCTATTGAGGTCCCTTCCGACCCTAACATCTATGAATCTATGCCACCCTCAACAGCTCATCAAAACTCATTAAGAGGCCCTCCACCCGAAATAATTGCTCACCCCTGTTCTATCCCTACCTGAGACTGACCTCAGCAAATTTACCTTACAGAAAAACTAACATGCCTTACTTTCACCATGTTTTTTACCTCAGAACAGTTGTCATATATGTGTTATCCCATGATAAATACTACAGCTTTTTTGATGTTGTTTAGCAGTGAACTCAAACTCGTATATTCCAGCCATGCTCTTGTCTAATGTATACTACAGTTTCTAAGTCCCAGGCCTAGAACGTTATTCCCACCTCTCTTACAGCCGGGATGATGTTACTAAATCATATCTACCTTGGTGACTATCAATCAGTCAGCAGCTCCCTTTAGAGCTCCAGCATCTGGCATCAGGATCCTTGCACTTTTGGGCTAGGGAGAAAAGTTACACATAAACTGGTTTAAGTGATCAGAAACTGCTTTTAACCTGTAACAGAACAGAAGCTCAGTGCACGTAAACCAGTTTCAAAATGGCTGAAACCGGTTTAAAATAAACCTGGTTGAATATAGTATCCAACTTAACTGATTTGGGTCAAACCGATTTAGGAAACTTCTGTCCCAGACCTCTTCCTTGTTCGGGTTAAATCAGAGTCCCCCAGAATCCCAGTATTTTGCAGCCTTGGACCGGACTGTGCTATTTGCTCCAGAGAGCAGGGCTGGCCCCACCCCTCTGGTCCCTACCTGGAGCAGTGAAGACTGGCTGACAAAGGAGCGGGGGGTGAGGGTAAGCCTGGCTAGGGATGCAGCCTAGTCAGTGGGGGGACTGCCCCCCCAGGCAAACCCCAGCTGGGGGCTGGGGCTAGGGCCAGGGCAGGGGGGTTAAACACCCCTTCCCCTGCTCAAACTTACTGCTGGCTGCAATTGTGGACTACTAGCGCTAGGCACCTCGAAGCAGGAAGAGGAAGTGATGAGCAACCCTGCAGAGTCCTGCTGTTGTGACTCTGGACTGCAACTCCCAGAGACCTCAGGGCAGCAGGAAGAGGAAGCAAACACACAGCCCATGAATCAATTCAGCTTCAGGCTTTTTAACTGTCTGTACTTAGCCTTGCAGTCACTTTCTGAAGCAAAGCTAAACTTTGGATATTTTTATTCAAGAATATTGTACTTTGATTCTTTTTTTCCTCTTCATCTTTGCTAGATTAAAAAATAGGCCCATTTGGCCTCTGCCGAGGGACCCAGAAGTAATGCCACTATTCCCTGAGCTCTAAGGAGGAAAATGAGTTAGCTGTTAAAGTGATTTTTTTCATAGCTATAGCTGTAATTGACTCAGGTTAATTGTAGTGAAAATGTGCAGCCCTAGGCAGTCACAATAATTAAGATGTAATATCTTGTCTTACCATTTACCTATGCTCAGACCAGAAGCGAAGTAAGGAAGGGCTGTCTTTTCAGGGTCCTTCTTGCAGTTTTTCCAGCCTCACCATTCCACAGTGTTTAAACTTTGTACTGCTGTATCGCTTACAAACCTATAGGACAGTAAACCTCTTCCTTAGGCCAGCTATAATCTGCAAACTTTTGCAACCACAGCTTTGTCAAAGAGGAGAGTTGCGAGGTTGTGTTCTCTCACCAACAGTGTTGCTGGCAGAAGCCCCTTGTGTAGATATAATTACACTGACAAAACTCACTTTTGCCAAGATAGTTCTGTTCCCAGAATAAAACAGGCTGGATGAAGCAATAGTTTTGTCAGTACAAGGTGTACCCTCACAGCAAGCAGTTTGTCAGTGTAATATGTCTGCACGGCTACACTAAAAAGCCTTTGAAATGTAATCCTGCCTTTAGGCTTCAAACTATTAACTTTTTTTTCCACCTCTCTGGGCACGTCCAGACAAGTGCAGACATGTGGTATGCAGTTGTGCAGATGCATCTGTGGCACTGCACGCTGCACACACTACACATGCAGGCATTCCCCACACTACTAATTTACAGTGCGGGTGGGGGTTAGATCCCGGTGTCAAAAAAATCCCCACACCTTAAAAAAGCGGAGCAATGCACGTGGTGGCAGTGAGCGCCACCAGAAACCGGAGCCTGGACAGCCAGGGCTGTACTCCAGCTGCCAGCCAGGCTCCGTGCTGCCAGATTGCTGTGGCTGCAGCCCCTGGAGGCCCTTGGGACCGAAGGTAAGTTGGCTGGGACACAGGCATTTCCCAGAGACAAGCAGCAGCAGCACAAATTGTGCCGCTGCTGTTTGTCCCTGGAGAAATGCACATTCCCACTCTTGGGGACATGCCTTCTGAGTCTAACATGCAGATAATTATTAGATGATGCAGTCCCTGCAGATTAAATTTTAGTATGAACCATTATGATTTTTGCCAGCCTATTCTAAGGATGGACCTATACAAGCATTTAGCCGTTAGGAAAAGGTAGAAAAGTGCAAATTCTTGAAATTATTTTCTTCTCTCCACATTTTTGTCACTCAGCAGATTAGCACAAATAAAGATTATATCATAATAAATTTGTTGTTTTTGACAGTTATCATTCTATTTTATTTTATTGTAGTTCACCCCTGAATAAATTAGTCTATAAGGTGCCCTCCTGACCTGCCTTCTGCTTAGTTCATTCTTTTATGTGTTGCCAAAACAAGACGATTACTGATACTCATTTCCATTTGGTTGTCTCGCACACTCTTCAGAATGGGGAGACAGGTAGCTGTTGTTTCCCACACTTTGATGGCTCATCAGATTTGAATGGTTATGGCATACAATCTTCAGTAGCCAGCAGCACAAAAGGGAGAGATGTGGCTGTTGTCCTGGCTATCTGTGACTTCTCAAAGGAGTCCAAAAGGGCCGGTACTAATTTGCAGCTGGTTTGACTGAAGGCAATCTTTGGCCTGAATCTAGAGTTAGGTTCAAATTCATGCCTCCATATCCATGGCAAGATACGTCTGTGCCATGTCACCATTGTACAGCACCCTAAAATATAAACATAATAAATTGTGGCAGTTTGAAGCTGAGGCCCTACTTCCCAACAGATATATAGCTTGTCATGGCATGGAACAGAGCCAGTGCTGATATGGGGAGTGAAAATACAGTATATTTAGTGTGCTTTCACAGATTAGGCTGCCATGGGTTGACTAACCAGTAATTGCTTATCATGTGATTAGCCTGCATTGGAGTAGTCTCATGGTAGAGGAAAACTGGTATTTGAGATAGGCTGTGGTGACATGCTGTCTTCTTAATAACAATAGCTGTAACTTGAAAAATAACTTGGGAAGCTATGCACTAGATAAGCACTAGATACTCTTTATGCATCCAAAACCTTTTTGGGACACTGCAGACCTCCAAAATAGTAATTGCAATAGAAAAGCTCAGATGTTAGGCAGCAACATTCTCACATGAGAGGACAGAGATGTTTGCTGCTGGTCCCCTGAGCATGTTGACAGAGAATATTTTGGCTCCCCTAAGGCAGCTATTTTGAATACTGTCATATTTTCTTGCTTAGAGCTCAGGAAATATGGTGTCCCTTTTGAGTCCCTAGGCAGAGAATACTCTGGGTTCTCCTGAGCATAATTGCATGGTGAGCCCTGGATATGCCATCTTAATTATGCAAATAAGTTGGGATATTTTGGATAGAAGAAAAATAGTGAGGAAAGTAGTAGTTGAAATAAATTTTTATTTAGGTCAAAACTGTATGAAAATCCAACTCACAGCACTAACCCTTGGACAGGACATGATACTGAATCTAGCCATTGGCTGGATAAAGAGAACAGTTTGGTCTACAACAAGTGAATCTAATGATTTGAAAATCTGGAGTACAGTAAAAATGTATGACCAAGACAGTCTCTCTCTCCAGCTCCTGATTCTGAAGTCATCACCATTTTCATGCAACAAAATGACTTCCTGCACTTTAGCCCACTTCCCTCACAGGAAGTGCTCAAAAACGTATTGACAAAACTGAGGCATTTTGCAGTAATTGCTGATTTGCACTGTATACAGTAGGTCTTTTCAGAGCTAAGTGCAAACTGGAGCTGGTTGAGACAGGAGACATTTTCATGAACTTGCGGGGGGGGGGGTTCTACATTTTTTCATATGAGATGTCAGGATTTGGAGAGAGATGGACTGTTTATTTGCTGTATGGTTTGAGCATTAATAGGGAACTCTGACAAACAACCCCTAACAAGACTAACTTCTTTCTGATACTGTAAGGGCTTCTAAAGGGGGGTTACAGAAGGTGGAAAGGGAATTAATGCCCAAAGCAGCATTAACGAAACCACCTTGTTTGCACAATATTTGAGCTCCACAAGAAATGGAAAGTGTGAGGGAGACTGTTCTGCTTTGATCAGTGTCCTCCTTGGACAGTCCACCTTTTTCCACACAGCATTTCTTAAGGGAAAATATTAGGAGGTGGGTACAGTGGGACAAGCTGTTCTGCTTACCCTTAGTCTTCCTTCTTTCTATCCTGCCATCCCCTGGCAGTTTCCATGTTTGGGTTGCCTCCTGCAATTACATGTCAGAAGGAGACACAGATCAAAACAGGGTATTAAGTTCAGGCTCGACTCATACAGCGTGTTTGAAATGCAAAAGCATCCTATTCTGGCTGGTAAATACGCTCCATTTTTTCTGGCTACATGTACATTTTAATAATCTTCTGCCACTTGACTGCACTCCCATACAATCCTACCTTTCTTATGTTGCTGCCTTCTTTGAAGAGCTTGTCCTGATACCATTCCAAGGACTGGGAAGCCTCCATAATCTAAGAGCTGGCCTGCCAAGCAGCAGTAGACTGTCACACAGAACATTAAGATTACCGTAGAAGCAGTATAGACATACCCATAGAAATCCCAAAGGATACTTATATATTTGATATTATGGTATCTGTTTTATGCTTTTCTAATGTACTGCTTAGAGGAGGTGGGGGTGCTAACCACTTTTTTTTCCCCAGCATATTGCTGAGCAGAGTGCCACACATTTTCTTTTCTTCAAGTTCTTTTATCTGATTCTTTCAGAAACTATATAGCAAGTTGCTTGTTTCTGATGTGTTTTGCTTTATCTGTTAGGAAATATGATTTATCTCATTTCATTCCCGTTCCATATAGCCAGAGCACACCTCTCTCTCTTCTTAGGCCTGAGTAGGCTATACTAATGACTTTCCCATAATTGATGAAAAGAATGGTTCACTCTTGCTGACTTTTGTAGTTTAAAAGCTTTGTTTTGACAGGGTGGATATCTGAGCTCCTGTTTTGGAAAATCAGCACTGGAATCCACTGCTGAAAAATAATTTATATCAGATTGATCCATTTCTGATCTTGCATTTTGTTTTGGCTTTTTTTTGCCTCTGAAATAATACCACATGTTCTGAGTTTGCGCTATAGCCCCAACATAGAATAGTCTAAAAAATAAGGAGCCCTTCTAGGTCATGAAATGGGAAGCTTTTGTTTGAAAGGGTGTAGGCAGCATAGGTCATTAGAGTTTCACCGCTGTGTAAAACAGTTCATCCAGTCAGGTGAGCTGTGTTTCAGCAACACTGTTTGCTTCAAACTCATTTTTTATTTAAAATATGAATGTTTTCCTTGGTCTCAATTCAGAACATTTAAATCTAAGGAAAGGTGCCTTTAAATGAGGCAGAGATGCAGCTGGTCTAAATCATCATAGCTCCATTGGATCTGTGACAAATTACATCAGACGAGGATTTGTTCCTATCTCCAAGCCTTATGATAGCCCTATGTTGTTTACAAGACTTGCTACTATTCCACATTTTTAATAACCATTCTAAGGCTTTCCTTCCTGATTTCCCAATTTTCTGTGCATTGGTGCTGGCATTTTTAGTTTTTCAAGCTGTAGAGTTAAAAGTTGTGAATCACTGTTCACATGAAAGGAGGTGGATGAGTGTTGTTTTGCTTTTTCTGTAATTAATGGAGGACATATTTGGATTTGGTCCAGAAAAACCCCTGCTGTTCACCGCTAAATGTTTTAACTGCCCTATTTGCCCTACTGGCTGAAATAGCTTTGACCTCAGAAAAGGAAAAGGGAAGGGAAGTTGTGTTTTCTGTAGTGTTTCCCATTCCCCAAGAGGAATGTAGTTCCTGGTGTCAGAGTTAAAAAATGTTGGCTTTGTTTTTGTTGGTGATTATTGCAAAATGATTCCTATTTCTTCCATGTAATTTTGAAAGAAAAACCTGTTTTTGTCTGAACATGTGATTTCTTTATTGGAAGAGAAGTGTCTTCTAGTCTCACAAATTTGCTCAAGGTTATATTGTTTAATATACAACATTGTATTAAGGAAGTCTCAAAAAGGACTTAAACTAGAGTGCTGAGTTTACCAAACAGGAATTATGTATGGATTTGATTATAGTTATCTTCTGCACATTTATTTAAATCTTATTAATCACTCAACCACAGTGACACTTTTTATCTCCAAGTATGTGCACATGGCTGCCACACAGCTTTTTTTCTCCAGTAAAAAAGGTTTTGGTTTTGATATCGCTTGCTAACAATATCTACTAGCTCACTGTTGATTATAATAGCTCAGTGTTTTTTTTTATCAGCATCTTAAGAAATATGGTAACTGTTGATATTGTATGAATTATATTAACAGAAGAGCATAGTCATTGCAATGAAACTTTCCATCCTAAATGGAAATGTTCTTACAATTCAGAACTTTACTGTTATCATGGTATTTGCAATACTGTTTTTGTGACTGTCCATGTTCTTAGCAAAATAAGTGTAAGAAGGCAGGAGTCAGTGAGATTTTGTGGCATGTCTTATGCAGGAGATCAGTCTAAATCAGGGGTAAGCACAATATGGCCCATGGGTCTGATTTGGCCAGCCAGGTAATTCCATTTGGCCTGCAGGGCCCCTCCATAAGCCCCCCGTAAACCCTGGCCCTGGGCTGCTCCTCTACAAGTGGCGCCTTCATGCAGGTGTGGCTCTGGTTACTAAATAACCAACACCCCCCACCTGCCCCCCCAGCCTGGCCTTGCCCACCCCATCCCCAAGCCACGGGGTGCTAGAGATAAGAAGCCTCTCCCTGTCAGAGGCTTTAGCCCGGCCACCCCAAGGCTGTTCCCAGCCTCCCTGCATGCAAGAGAAGAATTTAGGTAAGGGCCCCACTGGACCAGGGCCAGGGACTCCTGCTGGGGGAAAGGGGCTAGGAGTGTGGGGAGCTGCTGCAGGAGCCACACACTATGGGGCCAGGTGGGACTGGGCCCGCATACTGCTACCATGTGTGGCTGGAGACTGGGGTGGGAGCACAGGAGCTGCACGCCTTGGGGTCAGGTGGAGCTGGCCCTGCTTGCTGTCACCACTAGCCGCTGGGGGCTCAGACAGGAGTGCTGTGGGGTCGCGTGTGGCCAGGGACTGGGGTGGGAGTGCGGGGAGCTGTGCACTGTGGGGCAGGGTGGGGCTGGGCCCGCACACTGCTGCCACCTGCAGATCTAGGGGCCCGCACACTCCCGGGACTCCAAGGACACCCCCCCCACACACACACCCTGTCCCACACATCCCACCCCCCACCATACGCCCAACACACCCAAATCCTCCCACAGCCCCCACACACACTCCCACCCCCCACCATAATCCCACAGCCCCCACACACACCCCCACCCTACCCACACACCCCACAACATACCCCAACACACACCCAAATCCTCCCACCACCCCAACACACATTCCCACCCCTCCATCCCCAGCATATCTGCACACATACCTACACCCTCACACACACATCCCCACCATACCTCCAAATGCACCCACAGCCTTTCACAACCCCCACATGCACTCCCAGCCCCCCACCCCCACCATATCCACACACACACACCGTCCCACATATCCCCACCCCAACCACCTACCCCTCATCCATACTCCACATAAACAACCCCCACACTTCACCACATGCGATATACAAATGGAAGACTGTATTTTGAGCTATTATGCAATCACCTCTAGATACACTATGTGAACACACATAAATCAGGACAAAAATATTTTTTTAAATAAAATTAAAATAAGTTATAGTAGATGTTTGAATTTTAGTCTCAAGTCATACCACACACAGTGTTAATGGGCTTTAATTCCTGCATGTGTAGACACCGGCCTATTTCCACTTACTGCTCAGTAAATTTAATGTGATGTAAATGCATGTGTAGATGCGCCTCCTGCGCCCGTGGAGGATGCTAATCTTGTAGGCACGCTCAGCCTATACTAACACATACTGAAGCACTGAGCCATGATTTATTTCAAAGTTAATGAAACCAGCCTGTGAAAATAACTCTCCAGTCCAGTGAGCCAGGCACTTACATGAACCCTGACAGTGTGAGATAAGCCAAAAACCCAGGTCTTCCTATTTCTGGGCAAGTGCTTTAACCGCTAAGCCATTATTTAGCAGGAGGGCACCAGAGGCTCTGCATTCTAAAAGAAAAAAGCAAACAGTCTTCCATTTCTAAAAGGAACTACTTAGGTGCATAAGGATAGAAGAGGGTTCAGGGCCATGAACTTAACACCTAACTCAGGGCTACAGGGAGCTGTCTAGATTCTGGAAAGATGTGGGTGTAGGTCAGGGGTCAGCAACCCCTGGCACATGCCAGAATGTGCCACATGAAGGCAATTTCTTGGCACGCATGTCTCAGGGGAGTGGCAGGGAAGGGGCCAGGGCTGCACTGCCACAACAAGGATCAGGCCCTTTGCAGCTCCCTTGCTGTTCACTCAGAGGTGTGCGTGCACCTGCTGCCAGCAACGAGCTGAGCTGGGGCACCTCAGACCTCAGTGCAGAAGCCTGCAGCCTTCTGGCCACCTGCCACAACTGACCTGGGCAGGCCCCTGACTCCTACCACAGACCCTGGCTGCTCATAGCAGGCAGTGGGGAGGCTGCAAGCCACTGCACCAAGGTCTTCAGAGCCTCTGCCTGGGTCATTGCTGGTGGCAGGAGCACGTGCACCTCTGAGTGGATGGTGGAGAAGAGACCACAGCTACATTGCCACAACAAGGATCAGGACCCTTGCAGCCCCCCACCATCCACCCCTGGCTCACCAATATCTTACAAGTTGAGGTGGGGCAGGGTTGGCACTCTGCCTTAAAACGTTGCTGACCCTTGGCATAGATATATCCTCTCTTTAGCAGTTCCTTTTGATTAGCTGTGGCTCTCCCCACATCCCCTCTGCTCAGCATACTAGCTAAAGTAAATCCCATTCTTAGCTGCTTAATTCTCCCCAAGCATTGTGCAGGAAATTTAAATGGCCAGCACAGGATCCTGTATTCCACTCCAAGGTCAGGTGCATGAATTTAGGCAAGGAAGCTGTCAGCATTGCCACAATCCCTTTGTGAATCTCAGAAAAATCTGAGATCTAAACCCCTCAATTTATACCCAGAAAATGTTTAATTAGGTCTAATTATGACTCTTTTTATCTCACCTATTCACACCTACACTGTGAGTGTAAAGTGCAAGTCACTTATGACAAACACTGCCATTGTTGTAAAATCTGAGAAACCTGACTATTGCCATTTGTTCATTCCTAATGGTCTGGGCAGGATTCATACATCTGAAAATTAGAGGGATCATCATGATGATTTTGACTAGGGGTGGATAATTATTTTGGCTGGAGGGCCACTTAATGAGTTTTGGTGAGTTGTCGAGGGCTGCAAGGGTACCCCTACCCCTTGGCAGGTGCCCCACCCCTTGGCCACCATCTTGGGATCAGTAGTCCTGCCCCTAACCCCTGACCTGTGCCACAGGAAGTCCCTCCCCTTGCCCTAGAAGTACTCCTTTTGGACCGGCGGTTGGGGGGGAGGCTTGCCACCTGGAAACCAGAAAGAAAACAAATCATATAGTAAAAAACTTTTGCAGGTATTAAATTTATGCCAAAGTTGGCATAAGTCACCATAGTTACTACGTAGTACAGGAGTGTATATGTAGACACACACCCATACTGTGCAGTAATTTAGGTTACTGCCCAGTAAATGTGCACATGTAAATGTACCCAGAGTAAAGTTACAGGTTACATTTAAACCATACTAAGGGCATTTAAAATGTGAGCATCTGCGCATTATAATTCACTGACTCATGCTAAGTGCCCTCATATTATCATAACATCAGCCTTCCCCACAGAGATAAAACAAGTCCTCCAGCATTGCAGGATGCACTGCTCCCAGTTTCTCCTCTCCCCCCTATGCCGAGCAGTGATAAAGCCCAGGTGTCCTGGGTCCTTTTCATGTCCCTGCTCACCAGCCCTCTGGTGTCAAGTCAGAGATCTGCAGACAAGAAACAGTATTAACCCTTAATGTACAACTGCCAACAGCTTGTTTTAACTTTAAAACCACTTAACATTCCCCATATTTAGTACAGTCTGAAGATAACTTTATCCACAAGTACCGCAACATCAGTTTGTGAATCCCAATTGGGCTTACATTTGAAAGAAGCAAAAAGCTATTTCACCCTGCCAAAATGGCAGCAGTTGTAAGCATGGATGGGAGCAAAATCAAGATGGCCAGGAAACCACTAACTGAAAATGGACTTTCAGACACCTAACAGCTTAATTTTTAATTTTGAGAAGTGACATTTCAAGATGAAATTCAGTATTTTTATGTGATATTTTCTAAAGTTTAGAAAGGTTATAAACAGAATAATTTGTTTTGATTTGCTTAAAATGAAATGTTTTGATCAACTTGAAATAATGTTTTTTGGAATATTATTTCATTTCATTTTAAAACAAGAAAAAAATAAAAATTGTGGACTTTTCATTGAAACCAGTTATATATCCCTGACATATAATTAGAAATACAGTCTGAAACTATGGGAATATAAAGAAAGATCATGTCTATTAGTTTCAGTACCCCAGAGAAAGAGGGGGAAATCTCTTACTCGGGAACTTCAAAAATAGATTGTGTAAATACTAGATAACAAACTGTACAATGTAGTGTAGGGGAACAGACTAGATAATTAATGGGTCTTTTTTATCTCTCCTGTCCACGTGTCAGGGCAAGATAGATCAATATATTAGGCAACATGAAGATCCATTTGCATGTGAAAGGGAGGATTCTTTTTCCAGGATGATGAACCAGATTTCACTTTGAAAAGTTGTCAATCCAGTGCTTGTTCATAAATATGTTATTTACCAAAACAAAGAAATGCTAATGCATTGCTTAGTCTGGGGGAGCTTTAGTGTCAGGTAAAATAGGTGACAGTGACAGAAAGAAATCTGCCAAGAAAGACAGGGGCAGGCAATTTTTCCTGTTTTCACTATATGTAAAGTTCTACTGTTAATGATGTTAATGATTAATGAAATAAGAAGAATATCTGTTTTATTCACAGTATAACATCTATTAACATTTAAAACATTTTTAATGAGCGTTTCTTATTTGCATCACCAAATTTTTACTTTCCATCTGTTGCTCAGGCAACACCTACATTTAAATGGACACAGGGATGTTTGAGGATATAAAATGTGTCAGCACTGAGTGGTGTCAACAGTTAACTGTTTCATTTGTCTAGAACATTTCTTGTTTTGTAACCACATTTGAAAAATGTGGTCTGAATTTATTTGTAATAAATAAACAAGCCTACCTCTTGCCTTTTAACAAAATTAATTGTTTTATATGTGACATCCAGGGTTCTTTACTGTTACATATCATTATACATCTGTTACCTTTAGGAAAGAGATGTGCGCAGCTGGCTGGCCTGAATAATATGTGTATGTGGCTTGCAACAGCAGTTTTAAATAGTGACCATCTTCAACCAAATGGGTTGACCAGGGAGGCTGCAGCTATTGACTATTCAGTAGTAATTAACTGACAGACCTTAGCAGTAGCCTTGTGATCCATTGTTAGGATAATTGATGTCTTTTGTTATGGGCTTACAGGATGGATGCCATGCAGAAAGTTTGGGGGGATGTTCAGTTACATGGTTTTATTGGCAAGAAAAGTCAGCTGCATAAGTTTCATTCAAGCTTGAATTAAGCAACGATTCTGGATCCTCTTTGTTGTGACTTAATTATATGTAAGGCATATTATGTTACAGCTGTTGAACATAAAGGTATAGCATTGAGGGTTCAGTTTGTTCTGCAGTCCTCAGTGTGATGTCCCAGCTGTTAAGTGATCTTATTTCAGCAAAATTTTGGGAACCTATGCTTTAGAAGTGTCAGGTTTCCAACATTTCCAACTCAAAAACTAGTTTTGCCAGTAAGTATCAGCAAAATTACAAGTCTGATCCTACTAGCAAATTTTTGCTCCCCTACTGCTCTCTGTTAGCAGTCACTTTTAAGAAATATTTAAAACTAACAGTGAAAGTCAAAGATACACAAGGCAAGGTGAAATATGAAAAAAATCTTTCTTATTTATTTATTGTAGCTTATAAAGTTGCTGAAAAATATTTCCTTAGTGGCTTAACCTTTTGTTATTTTGGAAGCCTGGATTTTAAGTGGCATTGTCATGACTAGAGACAACAGACAGTTATTTAATCAGGCTGCCAGCAGACTAGAAAATCTGCCTGTCTGTCCTTCCGCTATGTTTACTGATGGATCTAGAGATTTTGTTGAGTCAGGAAAATTAGGGAAAGGTACCTCCCTGACAGTTAACAGTTACGCATAATAAAACGTTCACAGTGAATTCATTCATTGTAGTGTCCCTTCTCTTCCACACCTTATTTCTGGGCTACATATGTATGTTTACTGTAGCATGTTGTTATTTCCCTTAATTTCATTCTCTTGGTATCTTAGTTTGTTTCATTTTCTGCAGATATCAGTAGACATATGACCTGGTTGTATGAGACAGCTTCTCTCCTTTATAGTGCTGCCTCTCTTCTAATTGGTAAAGGCCTTCAGGGTAGAGTGTAGGTATGAGGGGATGATGATGAGTATTTTTGAAGAAGACTCCTTAACTCTCAGATTTACTCCCTTCCCTCATCTGAAATAGCACAGTTAGTATGCAGAACCCATCTTTCTTCTCAGGCTTTTTTGGAAAGGGAAAACTTGAAATTTGGGAGTAGTTTGAGAGGTTCTTTTGTTCATGCGAATATCTCATTGTAGTCTGGTTTATGTCAGTATTCATTTGCTATCGCTTATCTTGTAATTTGTTGTTTAAATGTTTATTAATAGTTTAGATTTTGGCCAAAATATACAAACCGGGCTTCCTAAAGTTAGGCTTCTAGCCACAGTTAAGTACCTGAATGTAAGCTGGCCTTATTCTGAGAATTGCTAAGACCTACAAATCCCATTAAAGTCAATGGGAGTTGCAAGTGTTCTACATCTTTCAGCATTTCATCAGTAATCACAGAATATGACCATTTTTCTATCTTTATATTTTCTCATACGTAGAACAGAAATGTTTATTAAATGCTTTCTCCATTATGATTGACAATTCTAGTAATGGACTTGAATCACTGTCAGACTGGTTTTCCTTCCTAATATACTTGGGAAAAAATCTCTTCTTATTATTTAGTTGTCGTTAGCTTCACTAGCTGTTGATTTCTGCTTGATTCTTTCTGCTTTCCTTATCAATTTTCTGCATGTCCTAGCATTTTCTATTTGACATTTTACAATTAGATGTCAAGCTGGGGATTGAGGAGCCTAACTTTAGCCATTCAGGTCTGAACTTTTTGACCACAACTTTGTTAGTGTTTATGGTTTAAATGAGGCACACAGAAGAAAATAACTGTAAATGCTAAATAGGACCTGTTGCAAACTCTGGGAGATGTCTTAACAGCCAGCAAGAGACCTGTAACTTGGGTTATCTAGCGGTGTTACAAGAGTTGTTCCACACAGTAGAGGGAAAAGTAGGGGAAGAGAAATAATGTGAATGAAAATTAAGACTTTTTAAAAAAGAATATAGTAAATAAGGAATGAAGTAAGAAAGAAGACAGAGGGGAAAAAACAACATAGGGCTCCATACATGTCCTCTGGGATGGAGGGGTCTTGTTTTAATTAGAGCAGCTCTAAGGAACTGCTCTAATCAAAATGCCTCAGCATCTCATGTATTTGGCATCCCACATTTTAAAATGGTGGTGGGGGTGCTTTAAAGCTTGTTCAGTGAGCTTTAGATAAAATGGCAATATTTTAAAACATGGGATGCTGAATACAGCTGATGCTGCAGCACGCTGGAGTGTTCTAATTAATTGAGACTACTCAGAGCACGTGTATAGGCACCCCCAATGACTGAGAACCTCATTGATTTTGTTGACTCATTGATTAACTGTGTAACTGAAAATAGGGGTGACAGATGGTCAGTCTTTCAGTGAAGTGTGAATGCAAGAAATAAATGCATAGCAAAACAAAACAGTTTAGGGACAGAAAGTGAATAACATCATATGTATCTGTAGGGAAAGCTTAGCCATGAGGTTATTACTCACATTGGAAGTAGGCCAGTTCACCAGAGACTAAAAACATAAAATCAACTCCATCATCCTGTCTAAGGATTGGAACATAACAAAAATCCTTTCTACTTCTTGGAAGCCCACCAAAGAGTAGGGCATGGGTTTTGTTTGCATCTGCACGCTCAGATGACACACTTCCTCTGCTGTCTGCTCTGATCCTATGAGTAAAAGGATGTTGAAATGTGTAAGAGGTATGCTTTCCAAAAACAGGATTTTTGTCAATGTTAGCAGCCGCAGGCAGGCAGCAAGGGAGGCATGACGTATAAGATTAAAAATTAAAGCAACAGTTGGGCCAAATTATTTAACCCTTGAGAGTTTTCCTTTTTACTTAAATGCATGAAATGCATTAAATATTTACTGTATAGACATTCTCCCCTCCCCACCTCTCCCAACTGCCATCTTGACCTGTGTATCTTGTTCCAATATTTAAGCAACGCAATATGTCTGTGGCTATTTCTATAAAAGAATACAGCTATTATAGTATGATATGTTTTCATTACTATTCAGTTGTATCTTAAAACTTGCATTTCTTTTACCTGTGCCTCTTAATTTCTTTCTTCCTCTGCAGCTCTGCACATGAATTTCGTAGTATTTTTTCAATAATTATTTCATAGTATCATAGAATCATAGAAAATTAGGGTCAGGAGGGACCTCAGGAGATCATCTAGTCCAACCCCCTGCTCAAAGCAGGACCATCCCAAACTAGATCATCACAGCCAAGGCTTTGCATAAGCCAGATCTTTAAAACCTCCAAGGATGGAGACTACACAACCTTTCTAGGTAATCTGTTCCAGTGCTTTACTACCCTCCTAGTGAGAAAGTTTTTTCCTAATATCCAAGCTAAACCTCCCTTGCTGCAACTTGAAACCATTGCTCCTTGTTCTCTGATCTGCCACCACTAAAAACAGTCTAGCTCCATCCTCTTTGGAACCACCTTTCAGGTAGTTGAAGGCAGTTATTGAATCTCCTCTTAGTCTTCTCTTTCCAGACTAAATAAGCCCACCTACTTCAGCCTCTCTTCAGAAGTCATGTGCCCCGAGCCCCATTTTTGTTGCCCTCCACTGGGGTCTCTCCAATTTGTCCACATCCTTTCTGTAGTGTGTGGCCCAAAACTAGACACACAGTACAGTACTCCAGATGTGGCCTCACCAGTGTCAGAGGGGAAGAATCATTTCCCTTGATCTGCTGGCAAGTCTTCTACTAACACAGCTCAGTATGCCGTTAACATTCTTGGCAGCAAGGGAACACAGTTGGGTCATATTCAACTTATTGTCTGCAGATTTGCTGCCTAGCCAGTCAGTCCCCAGCCTGTACTGGTGCATGGGATTGCTCCCTTCTAAGTGCAGGACTTTGCACTTGTCTTTATTGAACCTCATGAGATTTCTTTTGGTCCAATCCTCCAATTTGTCAAAGTCTCTCTGAATCCTAGTCCTACCCTCCAACATATCTACTATTTCCCTAGCTCAGTGTCATCTGCAGACTTGCTGAGGGTGCAAGTTTCCATCTTGCAGATCATTGATGAAGATATTAAACAAAACTGGCTCCAGGACTGACTCCTGGGGCTCTCCACTAGATACTGGTTGCCAACTAGACATCAAGATATTGATTACTACCCCCTGAGCCCAATGATCCAATCAGTTTTCTGTCTACCTTCCAGCCCATACTTCCTTAGCTTGCTTGAGAAAATGTTGTGGGAGACCATATCAAAAGCCTTGCTAAAGTCAAACTATATCACAACTGCTGCTTTCCCAGCATCCACAGAGCCAGTCATCTCATCAAAGAAGGCAGTCAGGTTGGTCAGGCATGACTTGCCCTTGGTGAATACATGATGTCTGTTCCTACTCACCTTGTTCTCCTCCAGGTGTTTAGAAATGAATTATTTGAGGACATGCTCCATGATTTTTCCAGGGACAGGTGAGACTGACCAGTCAGTAATTCCCCAGATCCTCCTCCTTCCCTTTCTTGGAGATGGGCACTACCATCCATGACCTCTCCCAACTGCCACAGGTTTTCAAAGATTATGGCCATCAGTTCTGCAGTCCCATTGGCCAACACGCATTGCATCTGATCCCATGGACTTGTAAATGACTAGAATAATTTTCTTATGTTTAGATGGGTTCTCACTGTTATATGATTCTAAACATACAGTCTGTTGTATGGGCACACTAAAAATCTCAATAAAGTTGGTTATTTTTTTGTAATAATATTCATAAAAGATTACTTGTCTAGGCAGTAATTGCTGTTGTGGCTTTATTATACAGACTTGGTGCATTTCTGTTTTCAGTGACAAGCTTTCTAATTAAGAATTCTGTCCCAGAATAGGTACACAGTGGGCATATCTACAAGAGATGCTAACTGCGAAGTAGCCAAATGATACTGCACAGTAGCACGTCACAGCACAAACAGGCATTTGTGTAGCTAAAATGGGATTCGCCAGTGCTACTGCACCAAAATTCCAGCTGCTGCATATTTGTTTAGTACTTGATTATACAAGTACTAAAGAAATGTGTAATAACAACTGCACAGTAGTGTCTTGTGTAGACGTGCCCAATAAGGTGTCAAGGAATGTGAATGAAAGTAAGATTTGACCTTACCCTCAAATTGTGGGATGCCACTAAACTTCTACTGTGCTACCTACTATTTAATAGTATCTAGACTGGATCTAAATATTCATATTTTCACATTAGACATTGAATATAGCCTTAATGCTGTGACTCTAAATGTTGCTTCCGTATTTGCTTGTAGATTGTGAGAAAGAGCTGATTGTACATTGTTTGTGCTGAGGTGTTAGAAAATGTGTTTGAGTTTTGCAGAAGCAGAACATCTTGAAAACTTCTACATCCAGCATCAGCAAAAAAAAAAAATCTGCTCCAAAAACGAGTCATCATCTTGGTCACTCAATTACTCTGAAATGAGCTTTATGATATCGGATTACTGTTGAAATTAGACCTATGAGTGGTCTTTTGGAACATTATGTTCTAAGTGTTCCTATACACTGGATTCCACGCAAAGACTGGAGAAAAAAATGTTTGATTTCAGTTTTATATCATTCTTAGCACTTCTACGACTGTATTTTACTATAACAGACAAGGAACAAGGAAACACTGAAGTTGAATCAGTTTCCCAGAAAGTAAATGTCTGGGGTGGCTGAACACATTTATGCCATCAAATATGGAATCATGCAATCTGGGTTCTAATGCCAATGACCAAGCAGCTCAAGGGCTTAAGTAAAAAAAAGGTACTGCTATTCAGGCACAGGCAGTGTGACTAATCAAAACATGGTATGTTTTTCTTTCAGATTTGCCTCTGGATTATAGATTTACCCGATTTTCCTCAAATAGCTCTGAAACTGCTGGATTTTATCCAAATCCTCCAAGATCATTGCTGTCAAATGGTGAGCCCGTGCCTACCAAATAGTTCAACTGTTTTTTTTCTTAAGTAGCCTTGTAGTCTTTACCAAACTGCTGTCATAGTGTTTTTACCAATTAGCATCTGACGTAATGCTTCATGACATCAAATGAGGAATTAAAAGCCAGACTCACATGCATACTTGTGTTTCACATGTTTTTTTGGTCCCACTAGAACAGATGAGACTGGAATACTTGTCTGCAAATCTTCTTACCATGCTACTTGTCAGAATTTGTCATTTTTTCCACGCATTATGTAAACATGGTGACAGCACATTGTCCAATCACTCTCAGAAGTGTGTTCAAATGAGCTCATTGCAAATTACATATCATATTATGTTAGATTTGCATGTTTTCAAGGATACTGTCTGTATTCCCTTACTTAAGCAGCCTCCACTGCTATAGTAAGTCCTGAGAAAAATGAGATTGGGAGGGGCATGAAACCAAAATGTGGACATACCAGCCCAAATCCTGCTTTTAAATAAAAACAGTCAAAATGTAGCCTGGGTAATTGTAAGAGAGGTCCATTATTGTAGTATCTAAGGCTAAGTACAGATGTTCAAAAAGCACCTGCTAGAAGTGCTCTAACTTGTCATGCTTTACTCAAAGCAGATAAGTTAAAGCAGGAGCCAACTGAACAGAAGTTTGCTGTTCAGGGGAGAAAGGGAGGGAGGAGGGGCTCACAACCTGCCTCCACTGGCTGCTAGGGGTGGTGCCACACACCTCCCAGGTGAGTGCCAGACTGGCACCTCTCCCTAGTGGCACCCCCACTTCCCCCCTGCCTCCCCTCCCCACCAGCTGGCATCTATCAGCAGTGTCTGGGGGGAGAAAGGAGGGAGCAGAGTCCCACCACCACAAGGGCCCCCCACAACTTACTGGCTGGGGTCTGGGGGGGCCGAGAACACAGGGGGTGCCTTTCTCCTCCCCACCCTCTTGACAGCTGCAGCCAGCAGCTGCAGCATGGCACGGCACGGCTAGGCCAGGGCTGCATCAGGGAAAGGGCTCTGGGATCTGTGTCCCACTGCCTGGCCCAACTACCTCAGGGACACAAACTCCAGAGCCTTTCCCCTGCAGCTGCCCTCCAGCCAAGTAGCAGTGGGCCACAGCCCTGCTGGGGCAGCTGCTGGGAAAGAAACCCTGGACTCCTTCCCTTGTAGCCCCCATCCCAACTGGGCCGTGATGTACTGTGGGGCCAGGGCTGCTGTGGGGACAAAAACCTTCCCTCCCTCCCATCAGGCTGCATAGGAGGCTGGGATCAGAGACTGTGACTGACACGGGTCAGTGACAGCCAGAGAGCGGGGCCAGCCGGGTGCTTAGGCCGAGCAAATGACCCTGTGAAATGGTGGCAACTGCATTCTAAGTTAATCCTCGACGGGATCTGGCACAGATGTCCGATAAAGAGCTCTAATAGTAACTGCTTTAAGTTAGTAGACATCCATCCAGGGTTAACTTAGAGTGGAATCAGCCCTTTTTAAATGCTTTATGTGCCATGAACATCTGTTCTGTTACATCTGTAAAGAGTTTTCTGCACTGTTAAAGCGTATTAAGTATAATGTCTGTACCTAGCCTAATCTACATCTAGTTACTGCTGAAAGAGAGGGCTTTCATGCCATCCACCTACTCAGAGACATATAGAACCAAACCTGTTATACATATGAAATGCCACAGTGGATTTAGGTGCCAAACTGTAATCCTATTCTACCCTGCTTGAGTTCTTGGATGCAAAAAAATGGATAGGGAGGGTGGATGATAGGTGCTCCTTCTCAAGACTTTTTGTGACTTAGTCTTAAGGGTAAAATGATACCTTGTAACAAAAATAAACATTATAACATCTTTTCAAGGACTTTAGTGTGGTGGAGTAGGATCACACTTAGTCACATACATCCCCTGAGGTGCCAAATAGATGAAATAGAATCTGACCCACAGTGACTAAGTTCCAGATCTGGAAAGGGACATTGACCTGAAGTGGAACTTGGGCTCAATTTACATAGCTGTGTCCAGAATTATAACCACTTCCGTTTTTGACATTAACTTTCTGTTTCTGGGCACATCCAGAAGTGCCTCGATCTTTGGCAGGGGAAGCTGCTGAACACCCAGCTCATAGTTAAGCCCAATGAGAATGCATAAATTAAGCATTTCTCCTTTCATGTCACCTCAAGTAGGCATACTTTACAAATTCAGACCACATGCCTAATGGATCAGACTCTCTGCTACAAAACTGTGGTCACCACTATTTTTTTTAATGTAGCGTTGGTGCCAGTATCCCATTTGATTCAGTAGTGGAGTGGTTAGAACATTTTCCCAGGATGTGGAAGACTTGGGTTTAGTCTCCTTCGTTGCCTGAAGGAGTTCAAAACCATAGCTCCTGGTAGAGTGCCCTAACTAGCAGGTTTCAGGCTGCTGCTGGATGGGCAGGAAGAGGACACCCTGAACTGTTCTTTTGACCCCTCATGATTTTGGTGTGCATGGAATAAGTAAATATAAATTGGCCACAGAAAATAAGAGAAATAGGGAGACAGAGAGAGAGAGAGAGAATGAGTCTGTAACCTAGTGCATAGGGCACTAACCTGGCTGTGGTATGTTTTCTATCCAATGACTGTTTCATGTAAAATACATTACTGGTCCTTGAATTAAAGACTGGACTCCAGGTTTCCCCCTTCCTGGGTTTGACCCTAACCACAGCACCCAGTCTCACTTTCTGGCTCCCTGCACAGTGGAACAGCTTCAGAGGAATGGAGGCTTGGAAGAGAGTATGGTAAATAAAGTGCTAAACCCCTGAAGAGGAGTGGGGTTGAATATACAACCTTGCCCCATCCTTCCCCTGTTGGTAGCTCAGGCAGTCCTCTGATCAGCATTCTTTCCAGACATTGTATAGGGAGCCACGAACCAAAGAGTTAAACGCTGCACCATTCAGGTGTGTGGTATCTAGGTCTAAGTGACTTGCCCAAGCTCATACAGGAAATCTGTGGTGCAACTAGGAGTTGAACATTGGGCTTCCCAAATCTAATCTAGCCAGCGCGCCACTTCTGCTCTGAATTACTCATGCTCTAAATCTGAAGTAATCAATTGATATGAGGGGAAATATTCCATATTTTCCCTGGTTTTACAGAACAGAGCTTGGGCTATTTTGCAAGTCACATGCCTAGTTATCTATTTCTCCCAGGCACATTAGGGTAGCAAAATTTTAGATAAACTTCCTTCCAGAGAACTGTATGACTTGTCGTTAGTAACAGATGCAGAGCCTGTAATTTCATTTCAAGATGATCAAGTGTTAAATAGTTCCCAGTAACATAATTAGTGTGGGGCTAGGGAGGCACCATCCCCAGGCACCAATTTGGAGGGAGCATCAGCTTCCAAATCAACAGCCACAGCCAGGTAGGGTGCATGGAACCAACCCCAACCCCTGGCCACGACAAGGCAGTATTCAGGGACCCAGCGCTGGCCCCAACCTCAGCCCCAGTCCCACCCTCAGGGAAGCAGCCTGCAGGGAGCCAGCCGCACGCCTTCCCCAGTGAGGCATTATGCAGGGAGATAGCCACAACTGCAGCAGCAGCTGCTGTCAGGTGAGAGCCTCCCATGCTTGCCCCCACCGTCCCCATCTCTCCTATATATTCTCAAGTGCTTGGCACACACACACCCTCCCCCCCATCTCTGCTCAGGGCACAAAAATCAGTAGTTATAGATTCATAGATGCTAGGGTCGGAAGGGACCTCAATAGATCATTGAGTCCGACCCCCTGCATAAGCAGGAAAGAGTGCTGGGTCTAGATGACCCCAGCTAGATGCTCATCTAACCTCCTCTTGAAGACCCCCAGGGTAGGGGAGAGCACCACCTCCCTTGGGAGCCCGTTCCAGACCCTGGCCACTCGAACTCTGAAGAATTTCTTCCTAATGTCCAATCTAAATCTGCTCTCTGCTAGCTTGTGGCCATTATTTCTTGTAACCCCCGGGGGCGCCTTGGTGAATAAATACTCACCAATTCCCTTCTGTGCCCCTGTGATAAACTTATAGGCGGCCACAAGGTCGCCTCTCAACCTTCTCTTGCAGAGGCTGAAAAGGTCCAGTTTCTCTAGTCTCTCCTTGTAGGGCTTGGACTGCAGGCCCTTAACCATACGAGTGGCCCTTCTCTGAACCCTCTCCAGGTTATCCGTATCCCTCTTGAATTGCGGCGCCCAGAATTGCACGCAGTACTCCAACTGCGGTCTGACCAGTGCCCGATAGAGGGGAAGTATCACCTCCTTGGACCTATTTGTCATGCATCTGCTGATGCACGATAAAGTGCCATTGGCTTTTTTGATGGCTTCGTCACACTGCCGACTCATGTTCATCTTGGAGTCCACTAGGACTCCAAGATCCCTTTCCACTTCCGTGCCACGCAGCAGGTCATTCCCTAGGCTGTAGGTGTGCTGGACATTTTTCCTCCCTACGTGCAGCACTTTGCATTTCTCCTTGTTGAACTGCATTCTGTTGTTTTCTGCCCACTTGTCCAACCTGTCCAGATCTGCTTGCAGCTGTTCCCTGCCCTCCGGCGTGTCTACATCTCCCCATAGCTTTGTGTCGTCTGCAAACTTGGACAGAGTACATTTGACTCCCTCGTCCAAGTCACTGATGAAGACATTAAAGAGTATCGGTCCAAGGACCGAGCCCTGCGGGACCCCACTGCCCACACCCTTCCAGGTCGAGACCAACCCATCTACCACGACTCTTTGGGTGCGACCCTCTAGCCAATTCGCCACCCACCGGACTGTGCAGTCATCCACATCACAGCCTCTTAATTTGTTCACCAGTAAGGGGTGGGATACCGTATCGAAGGCCTTCCTGAAGTCCAGGTATACGACATCCACCCCTCCTCCTGTGTCCAGGCGTTTCGTAACCTGGTCATAGAAAGAGACTAGGTTGGTCAGGCACGATCTGCCCGCCACAAACCCATGCTGGTTTCCCCTCAGCATAATTTGTCCTGCCGGGCTCTCACAAATGTGAGCCTTGATAATTTTTTCAAATACTTTACCAAGGATGGAGGTGAGACTGACCGGCCTATAGTTGCCCGGGTCCTCCTTCCTCCCCTTTTTGAAAATGGGGACCACGTTAGCCCTTTTCCAGTCCTCCGGGACTTGGCCCGTGCGCCACGAGCATTCGAATATTCCCGCCAGTGGCTCTGCAATGACGTCGGCCAGTGCCTTCAGCACCCTCGGATGGAGTCCATCTGGGCCTGCCGACTTAAAGGCATCCAGTTCTTCCAAGTGACTCTGCACCATCTCAGGGTCTACGCATGGAAGTCTAGCACCTTGCTGCTGCCTCTCTACAACCCCAGTGAGAGACTTGTCGTGTCCCTCACTTAGGAACACTGAGGCAAAGAACTCGTTGAGGAGTTCAGCCTTGTCACCCCTGTCTGTTACCAATTGTTTCTGCCCATTTAGCAGGGGTCCTATTCCTCCCTGGGCCTTCCTTTTACTCCCAATATATCTAAAAAACAATTTCTTGTTGTCTTTTACTTGGGTTGCCATCCTCAGCTCCATGGTAGCTTTGGCCTGTCTAACTGCCTCCCTGCAGGCACAAGCAGAGGAGGTATATTCATCTTTGGTGATCTCTCCCTGTTTCCACTTTTTATGTAGTTACACCTCTGATAGTTTCGTTCTCATGTCTTTATGAGGCTCTACATGAAAAGAATGTGAAGTCTCACTCTAGTTTACTGGGGGGGTTTTGTCACAGATTATCAAATTTCAAAGGTTAGAACACAAAAAAAATTAAATCTATATTAGGTAGAAACAGTTTGAACTTGGTTTTCTTCTATAGCATAGAGATGTTGGTTTTCAGTTCTTCTGGTCCAGTATACACAGCCACTACCTGCAGACTTCCAAGTTGGCTGTGTGTTCAGTATTAATATAACTTGCCTCGAGTCACACCTATAAAGCAAAAAAAAAAGGGGGGGAGTGTTAAAAAAGGTCTTGGCGGAGTTGGGGGTAGGGAACAGGCCTCTAAAAATGCTAGTCTATACTCAGTGACCCTATGAGATTAAAAACCTAGTAAAGCTGAAATTTTACCCTTGGCTTATGCTGATAACAGTAACGGAAGGAAAAATAGTGTTAAGCTGTCATTTTTTCCAACATCTAAGGGACTGTATTTTCAGATACTGCAAGCTGGCATAGGTCTTTTAGACTGAAAATCTTGCTTACAGTTTTGAAATTTTCTGGTACATGCCCTGAAAAAAGGAGGGCACATATACACGTGTCAGACGTCTGTTCCCACACATGCTAATTAGCATGCATCAGAACAGACTCAATTAACAGTCTCCACGCTACATGTATTCAGTGTCCCGTTCTTCAAAATGGCGGCAGGGATGCTTTAACTCAAGCTTATCAAATGAGCTTTAGTTAAAGCACCCCCACAGCCTTTTGACACACTGGACACTAAATACACATGATGCTCTGGGTGCTTTAATTAGAGAGGCTTTCAGAGCCACTCTAATTAAAGCGTCCTCCCCCCACCCCAGAGCACATGTATAGACACCCAGAGTTTCTAAAGCACCAAAACGTAGAAATTTAGTCAAATTTGGTAAATATATTTGCCCCAAAATGGAGGGCAGGGGGAAGGAGAAATTAAATATATTAACATTTTTGTTTTCACATTTTCTAAATGAAGTGCTTGATTTCAGAAAAGCCGAGTATTTCATTTTGAAATTTTCTAAACAAAATATTTTGATTTTTTAATTTTTTTTTGTTTAACATTGATCTGAATTAAAGAAATAAGGTTAAACAAAATGAAACAAAACATTTTGCTTCTGGTCATGTAAAATGTTTCCTGTTAACCCAAAACATTTTCATGTTTTCATTTTATTGAAGGAATTATTTTCCTTTTTTTTTCTGTAGAGCCATCTAACTGATCACTCCATTATTTGCCCAGCTCTCATTACAAGGAAGAAAGAGAGGCCCATATTCCTTTCTGTGTTGTTTGTCTGGGGTTAGAAAGAAAAATGTTTGGGCTGGGAGGACAATGGGAGCTCCTGAAAACAAAGAACTTTTGAAAGGGTTTGATGTATGTTGGGGAGAAAAGAATCATGAGACCCAGAAAACTGCTATATTGTTTTGGAGGACTGGTTTTCATTTTGTACAAATTGAAAATTTGTCAAGTTTCGGTGGCTTGAGAGAAATACTGCTTAATATTCAGAACTGCTGTTTTTGCAGAACTGGCCTGAGTATTGGTATGTAGGCCCCAAAATGGCATGCTGTAATTATGGATTCAAATCAAAGTATCTAGCTGCGTAACCTTGAAAGTCACAGCTTTGCTTTAAAAAAAGAAACTCTTAGAAGCTCTGTTAAGGTATAATGCATGTCTGTCTGAATTATAAAATAAAGAGAATGTATTTCTGAAAACTCTTCTCTGAATTCACCTTCTTTGATAGCTCAGCAATAGCAAATGAAAGAGAAAACAATTTCTAAGCAATACAAAGAAAGTTAAATGCTATAGCCCTTTACAAGGGAAAAATTATCATACTCACAATGACTATTTGGAGAAGCCCAGCCAAAGCTCAGGCACTGCTAGTTCAAAATAATACCTTTGGTAAAGGTTACCTTCATGTGATAAATGCAGTCCACATGTAGCTGCTTCTTGAATGGGACTTGTTCCTGGAAACCACCCATTTCTTATGGAAAACCTCCCAATCACTAATCAGTAGCATACGGTCAAGTAAAAAAGTTCAGTTCAGTTTGCTCCTGTGATTTATTTTAACCATATCCATTCCTGGGCACATTCGTTTCTGTGGCTGTTTGAGAGCTTCCTAGCCAACAAATTGCAGCTACAGGGTTCCTTCCATGGGTAGATCTAGGATTTTGAAAAGGGGGGTGGATGTGGTATGGCACATCATCAGATATAACACAACACATTTTTTGCCAGTTAAAGAGAAACTAGAAGATTTATTAATATGCTGGGGGCCCAGTGCTATATGCAGTTTAAAATCAAAGCCAAAATAAATATAACTTTATTGGAATGTGTATTAATTTGATAGCTTATATATTAAACTTAAAATACAACAAGTGAGGCAAAAATAGTACAAAGATACTGTTTTATTAGCCTTGTCATTATAGTTAAATGTACATCTCTTATTCAAATTCATAAAACAAGCCTTCTTGAGCATCTTCATAGTGCATCCAACACTTCACTGTCATTTCCACACCTGCATTAATGTTCGCCTGAGTTAATATTATTACACCTAAATTAAGGTTTTTAGCTAGAATTAAAAGCAGCCTGCAGGGCCGTGAAAGATAAGAGAAATTACCAGGAATAGCTAACACAGCAAAATTGCAGAAGAAAGGATCCCTTAATTAGTGGAATATCAAGAAAATTAGAAAGAAGAAAGGGCTGTTAACACCTGTGAAGTGAAAAAAGAGTAATGAAAATCAGGTACTTGATAATGAGCTAGGAAGTCACTTGGCTCCCTCTGTACTTCTTGAATCAAAATGCTGCTGTGTCTCCAAGGCAGCTAGTTTTAAATTTCAGATGGAGCAGGGATCAAAGTGGGGTGTGACTGCTTCCCCCAACCCATATCTGTCCCTGACTCCCTCCATTAGTGAAGGGAAGCATGTGATAAAGCAATAGCAATCAGATGCACAAGTTACTAGGGGAATGTCTGGTGGGAGAGTCCAAGGGCCAAATGCTTTTTTATGCATCTGTGTAAATCTAGAACAGTTCAGTTTCAGTAATCTGAATCAACGTCAAACCTGGTCTCCAGCCTCTGCCCAATCACCTGTCTTGCCTGGGAATTGATCTATGAGCAATGATGTCAAGGGATTTCAGAGCGCAGCCACTGTCTGCTACTCAGGGCTGATGGGCAGTTTACCATGTCCTGCCTGACAGCTCAGTTGGAGGAGAGATAAGGTTGAAGAGGTTATCAGTCAGCTTGAATGTTACTGTCCCTCTGCTGCATTGAGAAAGGAGACAGACCAGTAAAATTAAAGTGAATTCTATCAGAGCTTCTAGTCTGACTGGCACAAGCTGAATCAGCCCAATGCACAGCCAGCTACTATGTAACCTTTTGGTCAAGAATGGCTCTGCAGTTATGAGAAATGAGATGGCTTTGAGTCAGTGATTAGCCTGCATTTTCCATGGGAAAATGGGTTAATGTTCTTCTGCAAGCAGTTATCATAAAGAAACCCAACCTCGTCTTCTTTCTAGGAGTTCAATTCTCAGAAACTGCAGACAAAAGGCAGGGTACAATAACTGTTCCACAAAAACAAAGGCAGCTTCCAAGGCTGGCATTTCTTGCAGTCTCTCTTCTCTATGAGAAGGCACAGTTATGTTTCCTATGTTTGTAAGAGTTACACAATAAACCAGCATTCATACCACTAGCAGGAATGTGACTGCCATCACCACAGGCTGGTTTGAAAAATATTTAATTATAACATGTAGTATAGTATCTGTCCAACTAATAATGGGCAATGAAATAGTGTAGCTGCACCTTTAAGAGTTTTCTCCTAGGTCACAGGTTAAATCATATGTCAAATCATATCAGATCAAACCACAGGAGAGTATAAAGATAAAGAGCTAGTAGAGAGATGCCAGCAATCAGAGCATAACTCCTTCCCAGTCTGAACATCAATATCCTGCTGTCACCACATAGGGGAGGAATGCAGCAAGTGTAAATATCCTTCTTCTGTACATAGTTTCTAGGCTTTACAGTATCTGGTGTTTCCTGAGTTTCTCTGGCAACACTGTTCAGGAAAAAAGAGTTAACCTATAGTGCAAAAAAGATGGTCGCACTAAGTGCAACGCAACAGCTATTGACTTGATACAAGGATGCTGTTTCCCCAGGGAACTTGTATTTGCAGAAGTGTCCTAAGTACTTTGGCACCAGAGTACGTTGGCAGTGTTTGTGTGGAAGCAGTTCCTCGAGGCAGCCAGATGCCACTCAGTTCAACAGAAGGAACAAGAGTAGCCTGGTAGTAATGTTAAAATAGATGTGCTTTTTACAAACAAAGGGCCTTTGTTTTTAATATAGAATACTCCACTTGCCATTCACATGTGCAGTGGCAGATTGTAATATCATTTTAACACCATCTCTAACCCAGCAAGGTAAGTATATTGTCAAGCTTCAATATCCATTCAGACCTAGATCTAGGAAAGGCCTTAGTGTCCTAAATTCCATCTACATCCCGCTCTAGGCACCTAAATGCAAAAGTGTGTTTCTCAAAACCACTGTGCAACTCTTTGGGTGCCTGAAAGGCTGTGGAGGCCACATTTTTTGCCAGTAAAGTTCCCTATGTGCCTAAAGAGAACTTGCTACTTCATATACTCGGAATACTGCTGCCTTGGCGAAGCTGATCAGTTCAGAGCCTGTCTCATGGCTAAACTTATTTGGGACCCTCAAGCTAAGACCCTTGAGAGGCCAAGTTCAGTAGGCTTGCTCAAAACGTCTAAGAAACACCAGACAGTCCTGAGTTGAGCAGGAGCCATGGCCACTTTCACTTGATAGTAGTAGGTCTATTGTTCACTCTCTGTAAACACTGTAGAGCAGTGTCTCTCAACCCGTGGGTCATGACCCAAAAGTAGGTTGAAAGAATATATGAAAGGGTCATGAACAAACTTTAAAAATGGATCAAGAAACTTATAAATTGATTCACCTTTAAAGGAGAAAAATGTGGGAAACTGTGGCCTTTCCCTTGGAGGTTGGCAGAGTTCCAACCTGCGAGGGGCTGCTTAGGGCCCCCCCGGGCCCCACACACCCACCCCTGCCCTGCACACTAGGGGTCGGGGCCTAGGGGCAGGGGGCAATGGGGCAGGAGTGAGGGGCACTGGGTCAGGACTGGCCATTGATGTTTACAAATGGGTCCTGCTACAAAAAAGATTGAGAACCACAGCTCTAAAGCAGAGGTTGTCAGCTAAGTGTACACTTAGGGGTACTTAAAAAGGTTGTAGGGGGTATGCAGAACTGATGTGGCCGATAAATGCCACATGCTTGCGCGGAGCTGCAGTGCAGCACACAGGCAGCCAGCACAGCCCAACAGCATGGAGAGCAGCCAGGTCTGGCTGGTAAGTCTGTTGTGCGGGAAGGGGCGGGGGGGCAGATTGAGGCCATAGAGGTTGGGGAGGGAATGGGGCTGAAGCTGGAGCAGGGGCAAGGGCTGTCCAGCCAGAGCGAGGCACAGGACTGAGCTGCATGTGGGGGGGCGGGGGGAAGCTCCCTCTGCTGCGCACACCCCAGGAGAGCAAGGGGGGCAAGGGGGCGTGAGCCCCGGGATCTGCATGCAGAGCAACGGTGGGTTGCCTCTGTGGGCTAGTGCTAGGGCAGCACCAAGCTGTTCCTGGCAGGGGTGTTGCACTCCGGGCAGGCAGCAGCAGTGCTAGGGGTGGGGCTCGGGGGGGCTACAGCAAATTCAGGAGTGGCTGCAGCCCCTCCTGTAAACCCTCCCAGTGCTGCCACTACCCGCCCCAAGCGGCACCCTGGCCCAGTCCCCTCGCCAGGAAGAGCCCAGTGCCGCTCCGGCCCCAGCCCCCAGCAACAGCCCACCCCACTTCACTTGCAAATCCAGGGGCACATGTCCCCTTTGCCTTCCTGGGGTACGTGCAACAGCAGGAGTCAGCCCCCTTCTCCATGCCCCCCGGATGAGCCACTTGCAGCTCTATCCCACACCCTGCCCTGGGTGTGCAGTGTCTGGCCCAGCCCCACTCCCTCCCTCACTTGATCTGCCCTCCCCCTTAAAAACAAGACAAAAATATAAAGGGTTACATGAGCTGAAACTTTGAGGCAGAAGGAGTACACTTGTTTTGAAAGATTGAAAACCACTGCTCTATAGCATTGCCCCAGGAAATGAGAGACCCAGCTGCAGTTCCCCCACCAGTCTGAGGAATTTCAAACCCACATCTTCCACCTTCAGGAGAATATCCTAACCACCAGGTTACAGGTAAGGCTGGAGGATACTCTCCACCCCACTGCTGAATTTGTGCAGCCAAAACACAAGATTCCTGGATCCAGAAAGAAGGTGAGAGAGATATAGAGCATGGCTCTCTAGCCAGTGATTAGAGATTCCCCTGAAGAGAGGCCTGGGTTTTTGCTCCTATTCCCTGTTCAGGTATTTTAGCCAAGGAAGATTAAATATATAATACATAAACAGTATTAGGGGCTAAATTTAACCCTTGATCCTTACCCCCTGCATGATGTTCCAGGTAAAGCAGCACTATGTATAAGAATTGGGTAAGATGATACATCTGTCAACATGAGCTGAATTTCACCTATGAAATGTCTTTGCTTAGCCATCTCCAGAGCCATTCAGCTGCCCGTAACAAATAGCAGGCCTGAGTAAAAGGCATTTCAGAAGACAAATGTAAGCCCTCTGTAAATCACAGGAAAGAACATATAAACATGGAGGTTTGTATGTCATATGCCTTTTATTCAAGAAACAAATCTCACTTATTTTTAGATAGCCTAACCAGTATAAATAGGAACAATATTGAAAACAGAATACAAATGTTTAAGATGAAATCCGTAAAGCATTTGTCACTAGGAAATCTTGCCAACATTCAGTTTTAATTGTTTCTTTATGGCACATAAATAAGGATTCTTCTATACATAGCCCCAGGTACTAAAACATGCAATACTGCCAGCATGTCTGATCATTTTCTTAAATGTGTGGCAAAAGTCTGGGGGAAATCTGTTCAGGATACAGCAGGTACCATTGCATTTCTTTAACAAGCACCACTACAGAGGTTTTAAAACTGCGCAGATGTTACTGTTCACTGAAAAGGCTACCTTCTGAAGGCCTGTCAGCACTGTAAGGAATCTATTTTAATCAGAGCTGTGCTAAAGACCATTCCCACTTCCTGATTGCTCTAGCAGAGTTCATACATGAGTCTCTCTTACACAGTTGTAACACAGATTAAAATATTTCTAGTGAGGATGAAAACCATGCTCACCACTCCAAAACCACGCTATGTTTTACATCCACTTGTCCAAATTAGAGGGTAGAACACACAAAATGGCAACAGTGTAAAGGAGTACAAAACTCAGTGTAACTTCTATAATTTATTAGCTGACCTAATCGGAGCAAATTCTATTATCCAGTCAGAAAGTTATTTATTTTTCACTTGGGCGCCAACACAGCTTTATAAAGAACATTAATGTTGACCTTTTTCGCTTTGAATGTTAAAGAACAAAGTAAGCAACCACAAAATAGTTTGTCCTCATTAACCAAGGTAAAAATTAGATTTTCTACCCAAAGCTTCCATGGCATTTTCATAAAGCAGCAGTGGGATCTGGGAATAAAACACCATTACCTTTCAACAGTGCCTGTGCTCATCAGTGTGTGCATAACAAAACTAGCCTTGTTCAGGTTTTTTAAATTTGACAAAAGCCTCCCTTTATCATGAATACAAGTGCTTCATGAACAAGCTTCTGCATTAAAAATGGGTGACCCTAAGTGATTTTGGAGAGCAAATTAAATTTAAAATTAGAGTGTGGTTTGAACTATATGGGCAATGGTATTGTGTCATAAAGCAGGGAGGTAAACTTTCTATGTATGATACTGGGCAGACCACAACAAGAATGTACAACCAGAGGCAAAGCAGCTGCAACAACATTGGAGGGAGATAGCCAGCGTGGGCTTTCATCCCCTTCACCTGCCTGTTGTAGGCCAGCACTCCCTATTTGTCTTTCTCTCTCTGATATACACGTGTACACAAAATAGACTGCAATCACAAGGGCTTCATCACCTGAGGACCCAGAGACTTCTGCAGCAGTGGGTAACAGCACCCTCTAGGAGAGCTAGGGAGTTGCATCCTGATTGTACCCTTCTCACTTCTTTTGAATGGAAAGACAGCTGGTAGGGAGTACTGCAAGGTGCCAAGGTGATGTGCAAATGGAGCATAGCTTGGTGTACAGGGTTGATAATGGCCATAGCTTGAGGGTCAGCAACAGCGTACGTTATTGAAAAATTAGGTGGTGGTTGAGCAACAGGCATGAGTTGAATGTATTTGAGGTTAAAAGAATTAGCAGAGCAAGTGCCTGTCCTCATCTGGACTCTGTGTTTTACTCTTTCTCCAGTGTCTTTTTTTCTATCTTCTATAGGCAGTTTGTCTGCTGAGGCAGTGTCTTTTTTTTTGTCTGACAGGCACCTATAACACTGTGAACTTAAGTGCCATGTAAAAATAAATAGTGATGAGACCACTGTGAGATAATTATGACTTGAGGTGGAAAGTAAGCAGCAAGATCTCTAGAACATGGCCTTTTTCCATTCATGTATCCTCCTTAAAAATTAAAATGGAGAAAGAAATACAGAGCACATGAAGGACAGGTGTTTCCTAAGTAAGTGTCTTCCAGGTATTTTCCTAAACACCAGCAGCTCTTTAGCTGTCCATTCAACTTTCATCATGTCAAATACACCCAGAAGGCAGGTGGATTCTACTCTTACAAATTCCATTCAGTGAAGACAGAGGTGTACAGTTACAAAATGAAAGCAATGTCGCAACATCTTTGAAATGCAGGAGAGACAATGTGACAGCTAAATGGAGTCACTGATTAATTCTGTCTCTTAAAATTTGCCTGGGTGTGAGCTTTGTGATTGGCATTTTCTAATAGGCCATGGTGCAGCCAATTAAAGACAGAGTTTTTTAACACCAGGTCATGTTTAAAATATAGTGAGGTAAGATTAAGTTCTGTTAGTATGAGAAGCCACATGCTCAGCAGTCTTGCACTGTGGAAAGAAATGTTCTAGCCTAGTATGCTGCTTTAGAGTCTCAAGTAGAAAACAGTAGCAAAAGAATTGGAGAAATAAATGGGAGAGCAAAAGCAGGACAGCTAGGCACTTTAACAGCTGCCACAAGGAAACAACAGGCAGAGGCAAGATAAATATTGTCCCGATCCACAGAATTATAAAACATAAGGGCCTCTTTAGCCATTCAGGTGATCTGATACATGATCCACATGATTGTGCCTCCTGCCATGCCACCACATGTGCATGGCAGGAGGTGTAATTGTAGGATCCGGCATCAGATCCAATCACACCTTATTGCTAGTGTTAGCCCAGGATCACGATCCTGAGTTTCCCCTGCACCAGCAAGTAGCAAGCTCCTGTGACTGCAAGCCCTGCAGCTGACAGGACTCTCAGCCATGGCAGCACAGGGAGCACTACCATGGCTAGGAGCTTCATTAGCTGATGGGGTCCCAGCCACAAGGGAGCCCCTTGCCACATGTTCAATTAGTGGTATAATAAGAAGGAGCCACTAAGTTATTACACATTTTTTTCTAGAATAACTTTGTGACATATTCGTTGTTTTATCATGCCATTACATGGGCAACTGGTGCCACCTTAGTGGGGGGGGGTGGGGATGTGCCCCCCCAGCAACCAGTCAATGACTGGGGGGAGGTCCCCCCATGGCCAATCTCATAGTTTCCTAGTTTCATAGTAGCTAGGGTCAGAAGGGACCTGAACAGATCATCTAGCCTGACCCCCTGCCACAGGCAGGAATAATGCTGTGTTCACAAGACCCCAGACAGGTGATCATCCAACCTCCTCTTGAATTTGCTCAAGGTAGGGGCAAGGACCACTTCCCTCACAGACCAGGCAGTGGCTGTGGCACTTCCAGAAGTGACCACAGCGCTTCATCTGGCGCTCCCACTCCCTGGCCGGTGCTCTCAGGGGAGGCACTGGCACTCCTACCTGCCCTGCACCCCTACGTGTCACCACTGCACCATTAATTGACTGAACGTATACCTGGGTCACTACTCAAGACTTGATTAACTAGTTAATCACATCTTAAGTAATAAATATAACATGTAGATTGCATCTAGCAGACATTACCCTTGGTAACCAACATTGTGCTTTGTAGACCAAGGGAGTCCTAAGAGCAGGGGTGGGCAAAATGCAGCTTGGGGGCCAGATACAGCCCTCCAGGCCATTCTATCTGGCCCTCAGGGCCCCTAAAAAATTTAAAAAATTAATATTAATCTGCCCTGGGCTGCCTGTCATGTGGCCCTCGATGGCTTGCTGAAACTCAGTAAGCAGCCCTCTGCCCAAAATAATTGCCTGCCCCTGCCTAAGAGCTTACCACCAACAGAGACTGTTTGGGGCCTAAGATGAAGAAGGCACTAAAAGCATAGAGACAGTGACATGACTGTGGTTGAAAGAACATTGAGAAACTGATACGAGGATTGGTGTCATTTAGAGCAACAGACTAAATAAGATGCAGAGCTTTTTCTGGAGCCCATGTCATTATTCAACCCATAATATTCCATGGTGAACCTCTGTAAGGAGAGTGATGCACTACAGATTGTGCTTTATGATTGCTTTCCTCCTGACCTTGTCTGAAAGGATGTCCCAAGTATGCTCTAGAGGGGCTTCACCAGTTTTTCCACCTTCGAGGAGCTGAACTTCCTGATGCAGCAGTTTTGCTCTTTACATAGAAATCGTCTGTAGTTTTTCTGACTAACTGCAGGCCTTAGGCCAACCCATTGCAGGGACACTGGGTGAGTGCAAGAAGGAAGGAAAAAGAGGGAAATGAAATACAGAGAAGTAGTTCAGTTTACACACACAAAGAGACACCAAGAAGGTTTCTAGTGTTTGTCCTTTCCCACTACCAAAATTGTTGCCTTGGCCACCCCAGAGAAGGAATCAAAAGGCCAAGTTTGGAAGGGAGGAAGAGAACAGTTGGACCATTATGTCTGAGAGGGAGGAAAATTAGAGAAAGATAGGAGATTACTTATTTATTTTAATATATGCATTTATGCAGCTACATAAACATGCCTGGCAATTTAAAGACCAATAAGATTCCATGAGCTAGACCACCCTGTGCTGAGTGCTTGTTTTGTGCCAAATTGGTAGCATGTTTTGGTCATAAAAGTGGCTTAACTAGCCCAGGGAGGATCACTTCAGTAGGGTAAAAGTTCTTGCGGAGATTCAGACATTACTTGCCCTCTCTCTGACTGGCATAGAAAATGGCACATAGCCAAAATGTCCTTGCATGAGGATTAGTGTAGCTTTCTGTAAAGTAGAGAAGCCTTCATGTGCCATTAACGCAGCCTCAGGGAGCCAAGCTATGTATGGAGTATTGCAACCACGATTCAGGAAGTGCAAAGGTGAGTATTAGGCAGGCTGCCCTTGATTTGTTCTATACTAACCATGCTTCAGAAAAGGATCTGGCCTTTTCCAAAGGACTTAGCAACCTGAGTTAAGCCATGACTATGAATGGTCACTGCTTTGAGAGGCTTCCACACTAATTATTGGCTTTGGTTAATTAAAGAATACCTGTAGCATTTTGTTTCCATCTGTTTTATTCAATTTTACTATATTACCCAGAACAGGGTTTTGAGGCTCATAGCAAAAGTATACATTAAGCAGAAAGTCAATTCCAGGCAGAGAGTACCAGAAGGGGTCCAGGGCTAGAGAGGTACTTGGTAGAAGGCACAAACATAAAAAGCCTAGTTAGTTGTGAAGGCAGCAGAAACACCTGAAAGGCCCGGAGTTGCAGGGGAATAATCAGCAAAGGCAAACAAATTCTCAAGAAGTATATTTTTTCTTTCCATGCAGAAATGTTTGGTCACAAAGAAGGAAGGAAGAAAAATACTGGAACAAAAATCCTCTGACCTAGCAGAATTGTTTCTAAATCATGCTTTAAAAATGTGCATGAATTACACATGCACAGAAGTATGTGGAGTTCAGATCCAATGTGAAAATTGCTAGGGCATTCCCCAGGTGCATGCAACATGATGTCCCCCCAGTGCCTTGATAAGCAGGCAATGGGTACTGCAGAACCCACAACTGTGATTTAAAAAGCTAGTGGGAATCAACAGTGATGAGAACCAATACACTGAATGTGGAGAGCCCTGCAAGCAGAGGTAGTGAAGTAGACTTTTTTGCTGGAAAGAGGAATGCAGCTAGGGTGTTTGCAACAAACGAAATGGAAGTACAGACAGAACTTGGGAGCAGGATACAAGATTTTTGATAATATGGAAGATAGGAAAAGCAATAGAGATGTGGCAATGTGGCATAATAGCTTTAAAGAGAATGTGACTGAGATTACAAGAGTGAGCAAGAGGTTGATGGCTGTTAAATTAGTGACACCAGATGAACATAACATCAAAGCATGTACTGCAAGTGGGAAAAGAAAGAACAGTTTAGAGATAACCTTGAAAGTCCCATGAAAACAATGCCAGAGAGAAAGCAGGAGTAGACATGAATTAACAGGCTGGAGAAAGAAATGAAAGGTTTGAGGCAGTGCATCAGGAGTGAGGATGGAGACAGAGTACTAGAAATGATCAAAGGCTTGGATTGCTAAGGTTGTATTTCAGAAGAGATAACACCTTGTCACATACAAAAGCCATCAGAGGAAAAATCCAAATGATTATATTCTGACTAGACAAAGAGGTGGAACAAAGCTCATAAACAGCAAGGTTATACCAAGGGAAGCACTGATGACTCAGCATAGACTTCTGATTGTAGAGATTGCAGTAGGGAAAGAAGGAAAAACAGCAGAAGAAAAGAGACAGAAAAATTAAAGTGTGGAATCTGAAAGGAGAGAATATAAAATGATAGAACAAGGGTAAGAGAGCATAGTGAAACTATGCAAAATAAAGTGTTAGAGCATGAAATAGCATGAAAAGGAAGGGACCTGTAGAAAGACAAGGAAAGGAAAGTTGAAGTGGAAAGAATCATGGTGGTGGAATTCAGAAAAGCAAAGTATAAAAAAGAAAAAAAGGTGATTCAAGAATGGCAGAAAACTAGAAAGGAAAACAGTTGAGAAAGATATCAGACTCGTAAAACAGAAGCCCAAAAAGTTATCGCAAAATCTAAGGAAGATATCCTAAACTGTGAAAACTAGAAGAATAAAGATTGTAGAATATATGATGAAACCCATTGAAAGGATTATGGATCAGCAACCAATAGAAAGAATAAAGACACATATAATAGTTTATAATACAAGGGGAGGGAGTCACAGATGTTATATTCATGATGAGATAAATGCAAAAATGGTTCCTTGAGGGGGATAAGAAACTGCCTCGTGCATTTGTGGATTTGGAGAAGAAATTCATCGGAGTCCCCCATGAGGTAGCATACTGGTGTTTGTATAAGACAAGACTGATTGGAAAAGACTGAGCATTGTAGAAGTAGTGCATAGAGACCAAAGCAGGAATTAGAACTGCATAGGAAATGACAGAAGAGTTTGACATCAAGGTCATCTGACCCTACAGCTGAGCGGGACTAAGGACTGAAAGAATAAAGAATTTGTTATTGCCAGATTAGTCTCTGGCAGCTATCTTCTTCTTACCCCTCCACTCTCTTCATACAGTGGGACAGATGCCAGTACGGCTGATCTAAAAATTTTTTACTTTCCAGGTGTGAAGAAAGATATTTTCAAGTTATGGTAGAGTAAGGCTGAACCCGTCCAATCCCACGGAGTTCAAACCCCATCCCAAGGAGTTCAAAAAGCCCTGATGATGTTTGTATTTTAAAGAAGCCGACTGTACAAGTTTTTACCAATCGCTTCCATGTATGTGATTTAATACTTTGATAGTATTGGGAAGACTGCACTTCCTAAGAAAACATGGTTTAATCACAACAGTGTTGGATACTGTATGTACTGGTAGTTGTTAATGTTAGCTACAGTAAAGACCAAGGAAAAAGGAACAATGAAAACATATGAAACATAGATATTTCAAAACAGAACAGCTTTCAAACATTTTCTATGTGGTATTTGCTGTGTAAGTGGCCAAGTCAATATTATTCACTTCCAAAATCAAATTAAATCGAATTGGAATTACATATCATGAAAGGTCAATATACAATTTGGCTTTTGTTTTGCCTAACATCATTCTTGGAAACAGTTTCACAAAAATTATTAAAAATTTACTAGGACCTTCCCAAATTTAAAAAAAAGGGAAAAAAGGAGTACAAACTAAAAGAAATGAGCTAAAGCCAAGAAAGAAGTGACATTCTCAGCTCAGATTTGAAAACAGAAAGAATCAATGATGCAAAGAGACAAAGCAAATCTATCCAAGATGAAAGGAGCCACAGAGAGGAACACAAGTGAAGTTAACATGGTCAAGTTGTGGTAAACTACACAGAAGAGGCCAGTGCTAGTAAAGAGAAATAAGTGACACAAGGTTCAGACACTTTGAGCACCTATACACATGCGTCAAGACTGCTCCAACGCACTGTAATTACAGCGTGTTGGAGTAGACTTGATTAACTGAATCTGCTGGAGCATGGTAATTGCTGCACTCCAGCATACTCCAGCATCATGTGTATCAGCATCCCCATGCTGAAAAATGACAGTGGAGTGCTTTAACTAAAGCTTGTTCGGAGAGCTTTAGTTAAAACACCCCACCGCCATTTTGCAGCACAGGGACTCTGATATACGTGACACCAGTGACGATGCATAGGGATACACGGGGGTTCAATGCTGGTGTACCCCCGATGGCAGAGCTCTCCACTTACGCAATGAGCAGGGGGGGCAGGTGAGAGTACCAGTGCCCCCCTGCAAGCGCTGGCTGGGGAGCAGGGCCACCAGCACCAGGTGCAGCAGCCACGCTCTCAGGTGGTGCATGAGCGCCAGCTAGGGAGTGGGACCACCAGCAGAAGCAGCCATGGCCACTTCCAGAAGTCCTGCGGCTGCTTTTTGGTAAATCAGATCAGCCGCGAGGGGACGTCCCCCAGTCAGCATGATATTGGCTGTGAGGAGACCCCTCTGCTCAGTGCGATAGGCCACAGGGGGACCCCCCTGCCACTGAGGGTTTGCTGGAGGAGCATGTGCCCCCCCCCGACTCAGCACCAAACACCCATGCATGACACTCCATGCACTTTAATTAGTGTGACTCTTGGAGCCACTCTAATTAAAGCACTCTCTTCTCCCCTCTTCCCCCCTCCCCACCTCCCAGAGCACATGTATAACTGCCCCTTACTTCTGAGGTGCAGCCAAAGAAAGGGGGGAAGGAGGGGGAAGCCTGTGAGCCAACTTTGTGCTTCTCAGATTCTGGAGGCAGCTGGGGACCAGGGCGTTCCTTGTGAAGAGTAGCTCTTGTGGCTGCTCTAATTTCCTCTGCTTCCACAACAGTTCATCAGTCATCCTACAGCTCAGAGTTCAGTAGGTGGAATGCACTGATTGGCAACACCTCCACCACGCTGCACCTCCCCACCACGCTCCTATACCAGAGGTTGCAATAAGGGGATGGTGGTATAATACAGGCCACAGAAATGCTGGAATTGTATCCATTCAGGATTTTAAAAAGCAAGAAGAGCATTATAAACCTAATCATAAAATTAACCCAAAGCTCAGGAGGACATTTAAGGACTTGAATGTCCTAGCTGCTCCCTTCTTGTTTGCATAATCCAGGCCTGCCCAACTGACAGTCTGCTGGCCATGTGTGGCCTCCAAGCTCCCACCCAGCAGCAGCCAGGGTCTCTGGGCTCTCCTTCCATCCTCCAGGTCCCTGCTCCCTCCCCAGGTGGCAGCATAGCACAGCGCATACTTCAGCCCAGGGCACTTGCATAATACAATGTAACAGGAGAGCCTTCCACCAAAAAACTGAGTGAAGCTGGGATGTGCATAAATGCAGTGTAGTTGGGCAGAGGCAGAGGTTGGCATACATGCAGTGTGCAGGATGTGGGACCTGTGGTTCACACTGGTGTGGCCCACACAGTGTGCAGTCCTCGCTTTTGCAGCTTCCAGAACATGGAGCCCCTAGCCGCTTAAAGCTGGACAGCCCTGAAATAAATGTTCACATACTGAAATGGAACCCTCAGGCTACAAAGAGATGTCGCATTTGTCTCAGGATAAACCATTTTACTGCCTGACAAATTTCAACCATTTAACCATTTCTATCTGTTGTCTAGGGATAAATCCTAAAAAAGCTCACAGAATAAAAAGTACTAATGGTTTATGCCGGGACATTGCAAAGTGCATTTAAATGGTTATCCTGGGATTAGGAAGGCAATGTGTGTACATGCCAATCCTGGGATATTTCTGTTCTGGTTCAAACACAGGCACAATTTGGCCAGGGAAAAATGCAGTGTTCCTCAGCTCAGAGATCAAAGAACAAGGAAACAGGCTAACCTAGAAGAGACAAAGGCATGTAAGAGGATGTCAAAAAACAGGTGGGCAATACAAGCAAAGCCTTGGATGTCTTGGGTTAAAAGTGAAGTAATGAGTAATTTTTTCCATTGGAAGATATGAGGGGAAAAGGAAGTTTCAAGGCTAAGGATCACGTCAAAGTTACAGCTGCCAATTCTGACATTCAGGAAGGTGTTGACTGTTCTTAAATTGTACTAAAGGCTCCCCACTGCCCCCGGCCCTGCTGGTGCCCCTCACTCCCGCCCACAACCCCCACAGCCCTGCTCATGCCCCTCACTCCCCACCCACAGCCCAACTCCTGCTTGTGCCCCTTGCCCCTCACCCACAGACCCTATCCCCCAGCCCTTATGAAGGGGGCCCCGGCTGCCAGGGCTATGAGACCAGGGACCCAGGTCCGTAGACCCCTGCCCCCAACTGAAGGCAGTGGCTGCTACAGCAGAAGGAGCATGGAGCTGGCTCCCACACTGCTGCTGCCTGCTGTGGGCTTGGGTGGGGGCAGCACTCACTCCCATGGAGCAGGGGAGACCTGTTGCCCCCAAATCTGGGGGCAGGGGGCAGGGGCAGAGTGGGTGTGCACTTCAGGCTCTGGCTCCTGGCCCTGCTGCCCTCCTCTGGAGCACAGCATGTGATACCTGGAGTGGCAGAGCACAGCTGAGATGCGCATGAAAGCTGCCTGTTGCTGCAAGCTCTGCGCTCCCCTGGCCACACTTCCCCTGTGTGCATGTGGGCAGCGTGGGCAGCAGCACAGGGTTGTGCCCCTCACTGCTGCCTCTGCCTGCAGGAGAAGTGTGGCCAGGGCAGCATGGAGCTTGCAATGACAGGCAGCTTTCGTGCATGTCCCAGCTGCGCTTTGCCGCTCCGGGTTGCACATGCTGTGCTCTGGAGGGCCCAGAGGAGGAAAGCAGGGCCAGGAGCATGAGCCTGCAGTGCGCACCCACTATGCCCCCACCTCCACACAAATCTGGGGGACGTGAGTCCCCGGGAATGCACCCTGGCACCAGGAGCCAGCCCCACCCCCTGCCCCCGGACAAGCCCAGCCAGTGACGCATGGACTACAAGTGGCTCACTATTGGCCCAACCGGGCTCCGTGCCTCCATATGCAGCATCCCTGAAGGGCTGATAGCGCCGCTCTGGGTCTGTGCACCTCCAACCAGGCGGGCATTCCTGCAGGGAGCTGGCTGGGGGCTGAGGGGGCTGGGAGTTACTGGAGGAAGACATGGAGTGCCCACCCACCTGGCAGTATGTGGAACTGGAGCGGTGCTATCCGCCAGTCAGGGAAGCTGCCCATGGAAGCGTTTCTTTTTAACTGCAGAATACTGTGTTGTTTCACATGAGAGGGTGCACGTCACCATCTACACCCACCTTTTGAAAATCCTAGATTTGCCCATGCATCCAAGTTTTGGGTTTCATGGTGTAACATTCCACCAGGGCCATGGGATTTTCAAGCAGGAGACAAAAGTTAGATCCATCCCATCGGGTCTGCATGATGGCACCAGGGGGAGGTGATAACACTTGTATGGAAGGTGCAGGAGGTTGGGCATGCTAGAAACCTAGAAAATGAGGGTTGGAAGGGACCTCAGGAGGTCATTCAGTCCAACCCCCTGCTCAAAGCAGGACCAGCCCCAACAAGATCATCTGAGCCAAAGCTTGATCTAGCCAGGTCTTAAAAACCTCCAAGGATGGAGCTTCCACCACCTCTCTGGGTAACCTGTCCCAGTGTTTTACTACCCTCCTAGTGAGAAAGTTTTTCTTAATATCTAACCTACACTTCCATTGCTTCAACTTGAGACCACTGCTTCTTGTTCTGTCATCTGCCACCACTGAGATCAGTCTAGCTCCGTCCTCTTTCAAACCCCACTTAAGGTAGCTGAAGGCTGCTATAAAAAATTCCTTCAGTCTTCTCTTCTCTAGACTAAATAACCCCAGTTCCCTCAGTCTTTCCTCATAAATCATGTCCCCCAGCTCCCTGGTCATTTTTGTTTCCCTCCACTGGACTGTCTCCAATTTGCTCACATCCTTTCTGTAGTGGGGGCCCAAAGCTGAACACAGTACTCCAGATATGGCCTCACCCGTGTTGAATAGAGGGGAATAATCACTTCCCTTGGCCTACTAGCAGCACACCTACCAGTGCAGCCCAGTATGCCATTAGCCTTCTTGGCAACAAGGGCACACAGCTGGCTCATATGCAGCTTATTGTCCTCTGTCCTGCAGAGCTGCTGCCCAGCCAGTCAGCCCCTAGCCTGTACTGGTACATGGGATTGCAGGACTTGGCACTAGTCTTTGTTGAACCTCATGAGATTTCTTTTGGCCTAATCCTCCAATTTATCTAAGTCGCTCTGAATCCTAGCCCTTCCCTCCAGCCTACTGTACTACCATCCAGCTTGGTGCCATCCGCAAACTTGCTGACGGTGCACTCTCCGGCTGGCTGATTGCCAGTGCTTGGTGCTAGGTGGGGAGGGAGGGCTTCAAATCCTAAGGAGCTGCCCTGGCCAGTTGCACTAGGTGTGGTCACACTGGGAGGCTCGGGGCCAAGGCTGGGCAGGACCAAGCAGGGCACCGGAGGGCCATGCTTGCCCTCTGTGGGGCCGGTACCACTGGGCTCCAGTGAGCAGGAGCCAGGAGGGTGCAGCTTCCAGCTCCAGGAGGGGGTGGTTGTCCTGACCCCGGAGCTGAGTGGAGGGGGGAGCTGGCGGGGAGGGCTGGGGGCTCCCCTGGCCCGTCCCTCGCCTCCCAGCCCCAGCTGCCCGCCGTGACGTTGTGGTTTCCTCCCTCTAGCGGAGCCGGGAGAGCCGGCGCCGGAGCCCCTCGCTCTGCTCCGCGCGGTCCGCCCGGCCCCAGGCTGCTGCAGCGGGGAGCCAGGCGGGCCGGCCCGGCCGGGGCAGCGCGGGAGCCCGGGGCTGCCCACGGGACCGGGGAGAGGTAAGGGGCGCGGGCTGCGGGGCAGTGCGCGCGTGTGTGCGCGCGCGAGTGTACGTGGTTCTACGTGTGGCCATACGTGTGTGTGTGTGTGTGTGTGTGTGCGTGCGCAAGTGTATGCAAGTGTGTGTGGACGTGTGTAAGTGTGTGCACGAGTGTATGTGTGTGCCTATGTGCGTGTGTGCGCAAGTGAGTACGTGTGTATGCAAGTGTGTGTGTGTGTGTGTGTGTGTGTTTGCGCACATGTGTGTGTACGTGGTTGGACGTGTGTGGGAGGGGGGGGTCGATCCCGGAGGAGGGTCTCGCCGCCTCGCCCAGCCCAGCGCATCCCGGCGCGGGGCAGGGGCCGGGGCCGGGGCCGGGGCCGGGCCGGGCTGATCTCGCCGCGGGCGGCCGGGCTGCGAGGAGCTCCCGCTCGAGGGGGAAAGCGGAGCCTCGGGGCAGAGGCGATGTCCAGGCTCCCGGCAGCGCTGGGAAGTTGCTCGGTCCGGGCCCGGGCCCCGAGCCGCAGCGCGGTCTTCCCGGGCTGCCTTCCCGCCCAGCCTGACACGGGGGCCTGGCCGAGACCCCCCCAGGGGTGCCGGCTCCTCCCTGGCAGCAGGGCTGGACAGGACCCTCTGAGGCCACCTAGCCCAGCCCCCCTGCCCTAGCCGGACCCTCCCACACAACCAGCTCCTAGCAAAAGTGCCCCGGCTCGGGGAGCCTCTCCCCTTATTTCAAGCTATGTGGGGGCCTTTTAGGAAATGGCTGGACCTTCCTCTTCAGAAGCAGGCGGTGCTTTGTTATGGAGTGAGCCGGTCCAGCTGTTCCCGCCTGTAGGCTGCCGGGAATTCAAGCCCCGGTGCCACTCGGATTCCTGCGGTGCTGGGAATTAGCCATCCCCAGCCAGGCAAACATTCCAGCCCCCTGGCTTGTTTCCCCTTCTTCTTCAACCTGAGCAGTCCCCTGAGTGGTCCCCGCCTGTGTGGGCAGCGATTCTGCTGCCAAAGGTCTTGGCACACACAGCTGCTTCCTACGTGGGGACAGTGACCCGTAAGTGGTGTCCCTGGGTAAAGGGATCGCCGTATAAAGAGATGCATTATTTTAAAATATTAAAATGCTATCATACGAATTGTCAGACTGGCAAGCCTATCGTTTGGTGTTATGTGTCGCGTCATACATACTCAACTTGCAGCAAGGAGAGTTTAGGTTAGATGTTAGGGAAAACTTTCTCACTAGGAAGGTAGTAAAACACTGGGACTGGTTGCCCAGAGAGGCAATGGCATCTCCATCCTTGGATGTTTTTAAGACCCAGCTAGATAAAGCCTTGAGATGATCTAGCCCTGCTTTGAGCAGCGGGTTGGATTAGATGATCTCCTGAGGTCCCTTCCAACCCTCATGTGTTATGATTCTGTGATTGTATGATTTAATGACAAACGCCTGTAGGGTTTGTAAAGCTATTAAAAATTAACTTTACTTGTTCAATTCAGTAGGCAAATCCAACTTTGTTGTGATGGGGAAAGATGCCCATGGTTTGGTTTAGGAGTGGCCGACGTGGGGCACAAGTGCTGTAAGTGGCACAGGCAGCCTCTGTGTGTGGCACATGGCAAATCAGGGAGGGCATGACAGCACAGCAGCAAATTGGGAAGGAATCAGGCAGGGAGCAGAAGGCAGGAAACAGAAGGCAAAGCTGGAAATCAGGCAGGGAGAGGAGTGTGGAGCATAAAGCAGAGCAGCAGATCAGGCAGAGGAAAGGGATTGGACTAGCAGTAGGGGAGGGTGCAGGGCTAATTGGTGGCACACCTTCCAAAAAAGATGCTGCCCCCCCCCCACCGACCAGTCAATGGGAGCTCAGCAGACTCAGGAGACATTCAGCACCTCACAAGATTGGACCAATTAGAGAAATGTCTGTGGGGAAGCAACTACCTAGAGATAAAAATAAGTCTCACTTTTTGTGCTACAAAAAGCCTTAAAATTCTGTATTGCTGTACAAGAGCATTTTGCTGTTCTATGGCAGCACTAGTCCAACAACTTCCAAGCCTTTTGCAAACACTATTGAAGTAAGCATCAGAACATGCCTTTGTGAAAGGTAAGCAGTCCATACTTACTTAGCATCTAGGAAAACGGAGGCAGACATAGAGAATGATTTGCCTAACTTAACCTCTTTGCCACTTTTATTAAAACAGTTTAAATGCTTGAGGATCACAGTTATTAGACATCCTCCCCCTCCCCTGCCCTTGTGACTGCAAGTTACATTTACTCTTGCAGAATATACTGTACTAAACTGACAGGAAGACAGCAGGGTAGGGTGGCACCTTAGAAACTAACTTGTTCAGAAATGCTTCATCTTTTTTCTGGGAAGCGGTGTACTTCGTCAGATGCTATGAATGGTTTTGGAGAGATCAGGGGTATTAAATAAAAATAATTTCTTTATTCATTTATATTTAGTACCCTTGGCTAAACTGTAGCCTACTTTGTTCCTTTCTATTTAGAACCCCTGTCTCTGCAAGTCCGCTTATAGCATCTGACAAAGTAGGCTGTTGCCTGTAAAAGTTGATGTATTTCTGAAGGAATTAGATGCCACCCTGCCCTGCCTTCTGCCTGACCGCAGACCAGAGGCATAGTGAGCTCTTTTGTCATCCTAGGTAAAGTGGGTGGGGGATGTAAGGGGATTGTGAGGCTCTTGGGGGTGTCCAGGACCAAAGAGATGAAGGCAGGGGGGCATTTGGTTCCTGGAAGCTGGAAACTATAGTCTCTAGCTTGTAAGAGCAGGGAAGGGAACATCTCTAGAGTCTTGGCAGTTCTAGAGTCCTGGAAGCTCTAGAGTTCTGGCAGTTCTGGATTACACCAGGAGCTAAACCTCTTGCCTGCCAACATGCTACTGAACGCCATCCTGAGCAAAGAAATAAAATCTGCAACAGAGTAAAAAGAAAAGTTAGTTCCAGATGCTGTCATTCTGGCATCTTTTGCTGGTGATAGATCCTTCTTTTAAGACACCTCAAAAGAACAAACACCTTCCCCAGACTTTCATTTGTTTTGGCTAGATAGTATAACAAAGTCTACAAGGAGGATACCAATTGAAGACCTTTGCTATCATTCCCTTTAAAAAAAATTCCAGTCTACATCATACTCAGAGCCATATCAACAACTTACTTCTTGACTGCATTTTTTCTTATCCTCCTTTACACATGATAATTTGTGCTCTATATTTTAACTGCTTTTTAAAACTAGGCTTAACCCTTGATTTTTTAACTAGTGTTTAAAAAACAAACCCAGATTCTGTACGGTTGGAAAATACTTTTTAATGTCTCACCAAAAGCAGAGCTAGAACTGTAATGCAGGAATAAATAAATACTCCAAAGTCAATAGTAATAATCTGCAGTGGGACCATGCTTCCTTAATCATAATATATACTATATTACAAAGCATGTCCTCTTGTCCTTTCTAATGCTGGGTTTATCTTTTGCTGCCCTAGTTGTCACCATCAGGGTGTGATAAAGTGGGATTTGTAGCCAGCATAGCTGTGATCGAAAGAGGCCCTAGTGATATTTATAGTGATAAAACTGTTTTTTCTCATTTAATTAATTTTGCTTGGGGGAGGAGGGCAAGGGATGAAGGGAGCATGATCTCTGCTGGCCAAAGTACATTTTTGCCAGTATAAACTGTGTCCTCACTGAAAGCATTTAATTGGCCTAGAATACTGGCAAAGCCTTTCAGCATTGACCTGGCATAAGGAGATATGGTTTAACTTTTGCTATGACATTTGAAATTGCATAAAGTACTCAGAATCTACTCTCTGAATCCAGGCACTGATACCTCCTGTCCCTTTGCTTTTCTGGTGGGTTAGTCTGATATCAACTCCCCGAGCACAACTGGGCTATTATAAGTGGAATGAAGTTCTTTCACTGTTTTTTTTTTTTGCTTTCCCACAACTCATAGAAGTGTACAGTAGAAAGCAGTGGTAGTCTTATTTATAGCAAAAAAGGGATTATAAAGACCTTGGTCTTTTCTTACACCTCTAACTACAGGCATTGTAGTTCAGCACCAGATATAGAAGTCTCATTAAAAATATTTAAACTAGGCTCCCTTCAATGCTCCTGTGGTCCTTGCTTCATTCTTAAAATGGTTCTACGGCTAGTGAATGTATTGAATGTTTGATTAATTTTTTTTGCCAGATTTCTAATCAAATAACTGAATACAGCTGTTGAAGTATTTTTTCAACTGTCTAAATTCAGCTTAGACATTATGTCACTCTGTGTAGAATCTGACCTTTATAATTATGGCACATCACATTTTAGCTAAAATCACAGGTGATTTGGATGATACTTAGATTTAAGGCCCAATCTTGCCTTGAAAACCAGGCACTCACCATGCAAGACCATGTCCTAAAACATAACATTGCTGAATTTGAATAAGAAATACTAATTGGAATCAAAAGTGACTCGTGTCACCTACCTGTGTCTACATTTTTTGCTTTTTCTGTGAAAATACAAGTAGCACTTTCTTTCCACATATAAAGTGAATGTTTAACAGCATTGAGGGCAGAGGAATAATATAGAAAGAGCCCTAAGAGACTAGAAACTTGGACATAAATAAAATACGATTTTGATTGAAAAAAAATAGCTACATCTGGGGAGAAAATAATCCAAAATACAGATAGAAACTTGGAGAACAGAAATGTTGAAATATACTTTGGAATAATAACAAACAGCAAATTATTTTACATTGTGACATGACAGCAAGCAATCCCAGTGCAATTTTGGGCTACGTACATAGAGACTACATATCACAGAGGAAGAGAGGGAGTACTCCTTCTGTATTTAAATCTAGATAGATAGATATGCACACATGCAGAAGGGATATTCTTTCTTTTGCTCCATTATATGCATTTTGAGAGAGAGATAAATCAGAGAGAGATTAAACAGCTAATTGCAGATAGCACGGCTAAGCACCAGTTGCAGAGGACGTAGTATATAGTGCTTATAGATACATTGCAAGGCCAGTGTGGAAATATTAGCTGTGAAGGGAAGTATAAGTAGAAATCATTTAATGAAAGTAAGAGAAGAAAAGTTAGGCTGTATGTTGAAGTTATCTGATACTGATCTGTATTAGGGTGTGGAATAATTTTTCAGTGGAGGCGAGGATAGGCCAGTTACATGGGATACTTCAAATTAGACTGTACCAAGCGCTGGGAGTAATTGTGTTTTAGTGCGAGTGGACTAACCTTGTTTTGTCTTTATCATCCCCCTGTTTCTGTTTTTATGTCCCCTATGTTTTGAGAGTTTTGCAGCTTTTCCTCTTCTAGTCACGTTACTTATCCCCAAGGCTGATCTATTCATTCCTCATTTGCTTGGTAACCTCAAGTGCTCTCTGCTGCATGCTGCCTGGTACTTCCTCAAGGTGCAGTTTAATTTTTAGGCTACACCCTACTACTTCTTCAAACAGAATTGCAGCCTTGGCCTTGATCCTGCAATTATTTTTGCATGCAAGTCATCCCACTGAGCCCTATACGTATGTTCATGGGTATAAAGTTATGGTGGTACTTTGACTGTAAACTCTTTGGAGCTGAGGCTGTCTCTGTGTTTGTAGAGTGTCTTGAACAATTGGAATCTTGTTGATAACTTGGGCTTCTTGTCATTACTTCTGTTTAATTATAATAATAGGTGTATAAATGTTTGGAGAATTAGGACTGTTGGCATAAGCAAGGTGCAGGAGTGTTTTGGGCCCATGTTAAGTGAAGGACTTTTTTCTTTTAATAATAGTATTAGCGTATGTGTAAACTTTTTACAGATAAACTTTACAGATAAAACTTATGAATAAAAATATTTTGTAGGTTGCACTCCTCACATGCCTTTTAAAATGACTTAAGTTCAGGGAGAAGTAGAAAATACTAAAGCTCTAAAGGGGATTTTTCTCTGTGGGTGTATATTTTTACATTTTTTAATGGTAAAAAAATGACTGAAGAGTCATTCAATGAATGCAAATGTTTAAACAGACAAGTCTGCACTAGCTGGGAATGGATGCCTTTAGGAGAGAATCTGTATATGAAGATGACTTTCTTATTCACTCTGTGGAACTGGCATATGGGATAAAGGGGTCTGAAAGCACATAAGTATATTACTGTTAGCACAGATGATTACTAAGGAACCATTGACTGCTAAGTAAATGTTAAAGGAAGAGAAAGAAAATCATTTTAGAATGTGGTTTGGAAATGTATATAACTTAAAACTCATTTTTCTTTTCAAATTGAGAAAAATTCAGTTTACATTTTTTATATATATAGTGCATACTGATTTTTAGAAACAGTAGTAAAAGAGATGAATTATAAATGGAAAAATGCAAGAAGTTCATGTAGTGTTAGGCTGGGCATATTAAAAATACCAAACATAAACCAATGAAATAACTTTACTGTAGCATGCTGCAGCTGTATATAACGACACCTCTGAGTCTACACAATGTAATGCAGTGCCCTGTAGAGATGCAGGGTAGTTTAGGAACTTGAAACATTTTAGATTGCATGAGTATGGTGCTTTGCCTAGACTAATTAACCCTACTGAGAAGCTGTGTATATAAATCTAAACAGATTGCCACATTAAAGCAGCTCTGCTGTTTCTGCTACCCGGGGGTTACTCTGAATGGGGCACTGGATGTACAACATTGTATTGTGTCATTCATACCCTTATTTCAGTTAATATAGGGCCATATTCCTCCGGTGCTGTAAATTACTTTACACATGTACATGTACACTCTACATGTTTAAAGGCACAACTAAATATTAGTTTCATTAGCTTGTGAAATTAGATTGTCTATTTTTATTTATTGTTGGAAAAGTTTGTCTTTGATACCTTTGTGTAAGTCTTACTGGGCTGTAAATAGCGACAAAGACTTTTTTTTCATTTTTCATTAACTGTAGTTGAGATTTATTTAGATAAATTAAAAACCAAGTTCATAATGCTTACATATATATGACAAGTTTATACTGATCTCATGTTTTTGGTAGATTGCTAATCGTAGAATATTAATGCCTATGAAACTTCTTTACCTGTATTTGATTTTCTGTTTCAAAATAGTGCGTGTGTACCCTGTGTATATTAGTACAGATTCCAGTAGTCTCCTTATAGTAAACTCTTATAGGACCCAGAGAAATGTTCATTAAAAGACTGGGTTTGTTATTTTTTTGAAGTCTTTTTGGTTTTATTCAGAATTTTCAGAAATAAACATATATTTCAGTACCAAGAATGTGTATTGAAGTATATTAGGACTGTTGTGTCTATCCCACCCTCCCTAATCCTGAGAGTTTTCTTTTTTTTTTTTTTTAATGTTGGTAGCATTTTATATACTGCTGCATAACATATTTCCTTTCCAGTGGACTCTACAGTAAAATAAGTGAATTAGTTGGTTATTGATGCTAGATGGTCTTTTTTGTGGGGGGGAGAGTTAACTAGAGAGTGCTGGTTTTGCAGCCTTCCCAGAATGTTATTCTCACTCATAGCAATGAATCAAAATTAGATTTTGAATGGTGGAAACTGGAAAAGAGCACTGGTGACACATTAATTTTGGGCATCTGAATTGCCTGCTTCAGTGTTCCTTCTTGAACTTTAGAAAGGGACAGAAAATATTGTTTTTAGTTTTGTTTCAACTGTGAATCTCCTAAGAATCCAGATAATATTTTTACTATAATTTGTAAGTATTAAGATAATGTGATACTTTTCTTAGGTTTACTCTATGCCCCTCTGCTTACTTTTTCTATCAGATGTATGCATGTGCATAAATCAATGATAGCTGTATTCCCATATGTAGAATGTAGACCTATAAAATTTTCCTCACCTGTATTATTGAGTGCCATTGAACTTACATTAGGTGGCCTAACTGCTCTTCCACATTTAAATCTGTATTCTTGAAATATTTAAGCTAACACTAAAATCATTTGACTAGTTGGACAATAATGTGGGCTCCCTACAATGGCAGCCTATTCTTCAGTCAATAAATGGAGGTCTACCAATGTTATTTCCAATATTGTCAATGAACATTAACTACAAGCTGTATGTACAAAATCATTGGTTTAATTTTTTGAAGAGCATGGGCAATATGCCAAAAATGAGTTCAGCAGGAAATTTCCTTCACTCCCTCTGACTGAGCCTACCACTGCTTGTGAAAAGTAATTACATTTTTGGCAGCTGTCATCACTGATGCAAAAAAGATATTTATGCATCCGTGTTTAATGGAACACGATACAATGTGCAGTTTATCCCAATGTTATTGCATTAGCCCTGTGGCAGTGATAAGAAATCAGCTGTTACTGGTATTAGGTCACTTCTTATTAAAACTTGCAGAACTTTCTTATCTGATTGGCAGCAGGTGCTTGTTTCAAAAATTCATACTTTGACGTTGTTGCTCTAGCAAAAAAGATATTAAGCAGTTTGAGTTGTTTCATGATAAGTATAGTCACAGTGTAATTCAAGATGAGATTGAGAAAGGACTAAAGGATTATATTAAATATAGTAGCACAAGGTTTCACTATAAATAATTCCTTAAGAAATTGTGGTTTTATTTCCATTGAAAGACTAGAATAAGTAAAATAATATTCAGGAAATTCAGGAACTGTTTTATAAAGGACAGACTTTCTTGCCAAACTTGATTTTTTTTTTCCCATTAATATGGAAAAAAAATCCTTTTTAGCTGTCTTGATCAGGATTTTTAACAGTCTTGATCAGGAATCCTCTTTGAACTATAATTAGGGTGACCAGACTTCCTGGTTTAGCCAGGACAGTTCTGAATTTTGGAGGTCGGTCCTGACTGGCTGGTGAGACTCAAAATGAGCATCCTGGAAATGTAGAGGTGCAGGGTGCAGTACAGTGGGGAGCTAGAGTGGTGTAGAGTGGCAGAGCTGGCCAGACAGACACCACTGCTGCCCAGTGCACCATGCTGCCATGCTCCTGCCTCTTCCTGCAGCTGACTTGGGAAAGCAGGGAAATGGAGGGGAGTGTCCTGGATTTCTCATTCACTCATATGGTCACCCTAACTTCTAAGAGCTCATTTTGGTAGCAACAACATAAACTGCATCCTTCAGAGAATATGTTACATATCAGCTAATTTTAAAATGGTGGAACCTGGTCTAAGATTTATTCCCCTACCCATTCTCCCTTCACTCAAAAGGTGAATGCACGTTCTGTTTGCTACTGATCTAAACTATGCTGCTTACAGAAAACCGTGTAACTTAGATCAATTCCTCCTTGAGCTTTTCGAATGTCTGGAACTAGCCTTTGGATTTTCCATTTGTTCCTCATAGCAGAACAGAGTGGCAAACACTACAGTGCACTATCAGTGCTATTGCATATTTGGAAATGTATCCTACCTAGGACTTAGGTACTGGTAAATGAAGCACTGCATCTTTTTGGTGCTTGGCACCCCATACTGGAACCAATTGAACCAATTTGTAAGTGAACACACATTCTCTCTGGACAAAAGAAATGCAGACACATGCCTGCAATGCCAGGGGGCACTATAGCACACCCTTGGCTGCAGGGAAGCTGTGCTGGAGGGGGTGTGACCAGCCCGGGCAGTAGCATGAAGTGAACTGGCCAGGTAGGGGGTTTTAATTCCCCGCTCCCTTTCCCACCAGCATGGACCCAAGCCAGGGTCCACCTGGCACTCCCCTCTCACTGAAGCAGTGGCAGGGGTAGGGGTGCAGCCAGATGCCAGACACTGGTCTCTCAGCTAGGGACAGGAGTTACACATAAACCAGTTGAAGTGAGCTGAAACCTGTAACCTGTTTAAACCTGTAACAGAACATCAGTTCAGCACACACAAACTTGTTTCAAAATGGCTGAAACCGGTTTGAGATAAATCTGGTTGAATGTAGTATCAGACTTAACTGATTGAGCTCAAACTGGTTTATGGAATGTCTGTCCCAGACCCTTTCCTGGTTTAAGTTAAACCAGAGTCCACCAGCATCTGTGCTGTCTGCTCCAGAGAGTGGGGCTAGCCTTGCCCCTCTGCTCCCTAGCTAGAGCAGTGAAGGCTGGCTCACTGGCCTCACTGGCTAGCTTACTACACCAGCGCCGCCCACCCCCACCCGCCCCGGCAAACCCTGGCTGGGGTCTGGGGCCAGGAAGCGGGATTAAACTCACCTTCCTCTGAGTACAGAGCTACCCTGCCCTGCTGGTTTACTTAGTTCTGGCTGAGACTGTGGACTACAAATCCCAGAGGCATCTGGAAACAGGAAGTGATAAGCAACCCTGCAGAGTCCTGCTGCTGTAATTATGGACTGGAAACCCTAGAGACTTTGGGAGCAGCAGAAAGCATGGGCAACTGGTGCCTTCCGAGTCTGGGGGGGCAGCAGATTGCTGATGGAGGGAGGGTGTCCCCCAGTGGTCGATCATCAACTGGGGCAGTCCCCCAGCAGCTGATCACTGACTGGGTGGGGGGGGGAGGGGGGCAGCAACCAATCACCAAGCCAGCTACGTATCGCCAATGGCAGGAAGAGAAAGTGAACACACAGCCCATGCTGGCTATGTGCCAGAGAGTCATGTTCCAGTACCCTCCAGCTTCTGGCTTGAGCCACTGCAGGCATGTGGCTGCATTTCCTGAATCAAAAGTGAATATCTGTTCATTTTCTTATCAGTTTAATCTTCTAGCTTAGACTAACCTGCGAAGACTGAATCAATCTAGCCTCAGGTTTTTTTACTATCTGTTCTTAGCCACAAACACCTATGCATAATTCACAAGCTAAACCCAGAGATTTCAAATAGGAATGCACAGTATAAAAAATATTCTGACCTGTTGTGCTCTTTCTGAAAAATTACTCTTTTATTTTTTCATAGCCAAAAAAGCTCAAGTGAAAGCTAAGACTTGGCATTTTTTAAGGGGTGTAATAAGTGTACCATAGTGTAATGAGGTGTATCTAGGCTCTAAAAAGATTGAGAAACACAGTTACAGGCAAACAGGAAGGAACCTATGGAGTTCTGGCATGTCCATAGTTAGGCAAAAGCTGCATATAGGTTTTCAGAATTGCAAATGTGGAATTCTGAACTAAATTCTATCTAATTCTCACATTAGTTGCATAACTGTATGCTCATCCAGCATATATTCCATATGCCTCTATCCATGACAGAGTTGAGTCTCACTGGAGTTGATGATGCCAGTACAATCTTCAGTAACATCTGCTTTTTGATATTTCTGCCTCTATGGTGCAGTAGTTGAGCCAGCTAAACTTCTACCAAAATATATTGAAGTCCAGTATCTTTTCAAAATCCACCAGTAAGCTACAGAATATTCCAAAAATGATATTTATTTTGTAAAAACTTGTCAAAGGGAGCCAGCAGGTCACAGTGTTTTGAAAGATTCTACTGTAACTGAAGTGAAATTGTATCAGCAGGGAGCCCCACAGGTCTCCATCCATATCTTGTGGAGACTGGTGCTGGAGTAAAGGGCTAGGGACAGACATTCAGAAAACCTGAGGCTGAATTGATTCAGTCTTTGCAGGTTAACCTAACCTGGCTAGGCTAAATCAGTTTTGTAACTGGACAAACATCCCAGAAATACAGGCACATGCCTGCAGGGGCTCAGGCTAGAAGCTGGGGGGGGGGGGGGGGGCACTAGAGCTGCCCTTCCTTTGTTTCCACAGGGCTGAGCTGAGGGAGGCGTGGCCAGGCCAGGGCAGAACGCTCTAATTATTCTCTCCCCCCTACTTCTCCCCCACCCAACTCTTCTAAGCAGCCTAGCAGGGAATGTTTATCACCCCTAACTCAGTGTTTATCAACCCATTAAGAAAACAAAGCCTCTCTTCATTAACTAATGGAGCTCTTCTTAAACAGCTCTTCCCAGGAAGGACATGAAGCTACCTGTTGATTAGCTCCAAAAAACCTGTCTGACTGTCGTCTCCCACAGCACAGACCACAACCAGCATGTGGCTGTTCCTCCTCTTTACCCTAAGATGTTCATCAAACTAACTTTATTTCATAATGTCACAATTTGCATATAACCAATTTTTCTGGTCAGTTAGTGCTAACAATCTTATGATATATCTTGTCTTCAGTTCAACATCCACTTCTCATTCATGGAGAGTTTAGCACCTTCACTACCCTCCCCCACCTCCCCCCCAAAAAACAAACAAAAAAACCCAAGGATCGTCCAGGGTTTTTTTGCCCAAACATAATGGGTTTTTTTTTCTTATGATTAATGTATTTGTTTCTTTGCTTACATTGTCAAGTAGCTGAATAAATAAGTGGACTGAAAAACATCAGTGTTAAGTTTTCAGGAGGTATTCCAGCCAAAACTGGCCATTTAACCCAAAGGAATATGACAACTTTTTCAATACACTTGGTATATGAATCTCTTCTTGCCTGGGATGGCTTGTAGCATAGTTGCCTTCTTTTTGTGTTTGACACTGTGTCAGGTAATCATTTACAACTAATTAGGGAAAGAAAATTCTTTCTCAAAAATGTTGAGTTGCTGGTAAAACTTGGCCTGCAGATGCTAAATGGTGACACTGGGATCTGAGGCAAGAGTAAGGGGTTGGTTTTTTTACTGTAAATAGTGCAATAGTATCCCAGTTATTTAATACTGGGAGCTCCACATGTGTTGGGAACGCTATGAGCACACCAGTTGGTCTGCCTAGAGTCCCTACTTTCAGGCAGCTCCAGAGCCTACTGCTGTTTGCTCTTCCTCTCCCTCCCTCCACCACTCCTGCCCCCCTCCCCCCACCTCTGAATTCAGCAGCAGTGGGGAGGAGAAGATGAGTGGCAGCAGCAGTGATCCTCAACCCTTGCTTTCCTCTGCTGCTGAATTGGCCCTAAGTGGTGGGAAGGAGAAGGGGAAAAACTCCATCAGGAGCTATGCTGATATGCCAGTGAGTTCTTGAAGCTCACGGGCATCTAGGATCACATCAAAGGATTGAAATCACATAGGCTGTGTCCAGACAAGCACGGCTGTGTGGTATGTGGCAGTGCAGACACATTTGTAGTGCCACATACCACATGTTCAGTTGTTCTCTGCGCTGCAAGGGAGCAGCGTGGAGGGGTTTTTTGACCCCTGGGTTCAGAAAAACACACAGAAAAAAAAAGCGGAGTAGCACATGCGGGGGCAGTATGCACCGCCTGAAGCCAGAGCCTGGCCAGCCAGAGCTGCACTCCACTGCCAGTCAGGCTCCACACAACAGAATTGCTGCTGCTGCAGCCCCAGGAGGCTCCCAGGACCCCAGGAAAGGCTGCTGAGGCCAGACTGGTGCTGGTCCCAACCTCTCCTACCCCACCTGGGGTAACTTGCCATGCTCCAGAGTGCACGTGGCACAGGCGTTCTCCAATGACAACTAGCAGTAGCACATGGTACACTGCCACTAGATTTCCCCAGGGAACCAAACGTCCATGCACGTCTGAATGCACATGCACAATGAGTTCTCTTCACTGTGAATACTCCACACAGTAGAAGGGGATGTGGCCACATCCTCATTGCTAACATCCTAGATGGTGGGGTTAGATTATAGGTCCATCTAGCTCAGTATCAGAGTATGGATGCTGAGAGGGATGGTGAACAGGGCTTGTCCAGAATCTCCCACCTCTTGCATGATGGGTCTATTCAGAGCTGCCCCTTGGTGGGGGGGGGAGTGGGGGGGTTAATCGGGGTGACTGCCCCAGGCCCCATGGTTTGGGGGGGCCCTGTGGAGACAAGCAGAGTGGCCACAGCCCCTTCCAGCCCCACTCTGCGCCACCACTGCACGCCGTTGCTGGCTTCACATCCAGCCGCTCACCACTCCCCCCACCACTACTTCCAGTGTGCCGTCTGGGGCACATGGGGCAATGCTACAGCACTGGATTTGCCCCGGGCCCTGCACCCCACTAGGGTCAGCTCTGGGTCTATTCATGCAGTAGGAACAATTAATTGCCACCTAAAAGACAGAGTATTCCCTGTTACCAGCATAGCACTTCGCCAGATTATTCCAGGGGAAAGGGAGGAAAGGCTAGGCCTATCTACTACCCAATATAAAGGCTCACTGAACATTTATGTATCAGTTCCATAATTGACAAATGTAGAGAGGGAGCAAATTAGATCTTTCATTTCAAATGTGAGGTGCGTTTGGTAAATTACTTGTATTGTTTGATGTTTATGAAATTGTAGAGCACAAAGAAAGGGACTTATGTTTCAAAGGGAAAAGCTATTGTAATTTCTGTGTTATCCATACTGAGAGGCCCTGATTCAGGGAAGCACTTAAGTGCATACTTAAATTAAAGCAAATGTAATTAAATACTTTTATGACTCCAAGCCAGAGAAGGGGATACAAGAATACATCTATCAAAATGTGTATTTATTGCTTCTCCTATACCATTTTTTTCTAAGATATTTGTTGCCCTGAACAATCATATAAAAAGCATTTCTCATTCTTCTTCCTAGTTGAAGAACAAGATTTTTTTTCCTTACTGTGCAGTAAATCTTTTAGTTTGTTTTTTGTTTCATAGCCATGTGCCCCCCCCCCCCCCGATTTAAAGGATTAAAAAGACTTTTGAAGAACTGTGGTTTTCATTATGAAAACACAATTCTTCACAACTGTTGGAAAACCCACATCATGTTTCAAACATGATATACTGGTTTGGTTGGTTCTTAACCTTTTCCTTTCAGAATTTTCTGTTGCATGATTTCATTCTATATGGGTGGTTGACATAATTAGTCCTACATGTAATTGGCTAGATGTGTGTTTGTGCACGTGTGTGTGAGAGAGAGAGAAAGAAAGAGAAGAGATATAATAAAAGTGGATTTAGAAAAAAAATCTCAACCGACACAGCGTGTCTTATCACAGCTGTTTTGCAACCAACAAAGACAAACTTACCTGTGCTGTCCATTAGAGTAGTAATCAAAAACACTCTATTTCTATTCTAGGTTCTCCTCCCCTTACTTAGTGTTCAAAAAGTTACCATGCTGAAAACAGTGTTATCAGAATGAATAGGCCCACATAAAGGAAGACATACAAATTGGGCACAAGTTTTTTGAAAATGTCTGGAGTTAGGCTCCTAAATTCATATTTAGATGCCTGAATTAATGGCTGCATTTCAAAAGTGCTGCATATCCAGCAGCTCCCACTAGCTTAGGGCTGCAGTCCAAGAAGATACTTAACTCTGTGAGGATACAACAAGATACTTATCTAAGCATGTGAGTAGTTCAGTTGACTTTGAATGTGCTTAACTACTTTGTTATATTGGGATCCAGATATCTAAATATGGATTTAGCAGCATGAATTCAGTTGTTCTTCCATGTGTAGGGAGTATAGGAAGCGTAAGCGACTACTCTGTATTTTAACTTAAGATTTTTCTTTCTGAATCCTCTGAAACAGGTTTTCCTTGAAATATATCTATCTATCTATCTATCTATCTATCTATCTATCTATAGATAGATAGATAGATAGATAGATAGATAGATAGATAGATAGATATATTTGTTTTCTTTTGGCTGCTGCTTTCCTTCAGTCTATTTCTCCTTCTAATAATTTAAAACTACTGTTCATTATTTACATTAAACTGTCTCTCCTGGGTCTGCTTTCTGTAACCTTTCCCCTCTTAAGAATTCCAAGAATTCCCTGACTTTCCTCAGGGGGATTTTAGCCGTGTTTTATCTGAGACTTGGGGCTACGTTGTTAGTAATTTTTAAAAGTAACTATATTTAAGCATTTACATTTAACCTCTGTATAGATTTGCCATTGAAATACATTTTAACACAGTCATGTATGTAGGAAAATAAGTAATTTTTATTTTACTTTCAGCCTTTTTTAGTAACTGCCTGTAAATCTCCACATGTAAAATGAAGGAACCTTTACAATAATAATAATAAAAAAGTCTGACACACACCCTAAGGGCCAGTTATTTCAACTGCTTTTCCTGGATTCTGTTGCATTCTTTTTCTTTTTTCTTTTTTTAAATGAAGACGTGTCAGAACCAGAGGCCTTGTACACAGTATAAAATGACCCCAGCACAAACCTCCGGCATTCCAAATCCTTTACTCCACAGCTGTTAACATCAGCCAATCCAGCATACAGTCTTGGCTGCTGCTAACACAATCTTTCTGTCTCCCTCCCCTTCCTTCTCCTCCATTTGCTAGCATGCTCAGTGATGTTTTACATTAGGCAAAGGCAATTATTCTAAATCTTGGTGAGTCAAGAGTTTAAGGCTTATGTATTTTGTTGTATGTCATTGTATATTAATACCATCCTTATCACTCCATCATCTAAGTAAAGATATTTTTGTGGAAAAGGGGCATTCTTTCCAAAGTACAGATTTCCTTAATTTTAAAGGCAGTTGCTCAGAAGGGATTTTGTCTGAAAATTACTTAAAGCACATCAGTTTTCTTACAGTTCTGGACCGAATCGTATTTTTTTCTAAAACACACCTGAGGGATTAATATAGTCCCAAAAACTGTCTAACCTTTTCTTTTTATATTTGTCTACTCTAGGATATTTCAAAGATGGTTTGGCTTCCATTGAGACTTGGAGATCTGATGCCACAATGAGGACTCACACACGGGGGGCCCCGAGTGTGTTTTTCATAAATGTGGTTTATTTCGCATTGGCCTATAGTACTGATGAGAACCCAAGAACTGTGATTCCTTTCATCAATGCCAACTACGACAGCTACCCCATGCTTTACTTTTCTAAAGGAGAAGTGGGAGATTTGCGGCTCAAGGCGGTCACTACACATCAGCACATCACAGATCGGTTGACTGAGGCAGTGCAGACCATGCTATCCAATCCACTGGAGTACCTTCCTCCCTGGGACCCCAAGGAATTCAGCTCTCGGTGGAATGAAATATATGGAAACAACCTAGGTGCCCTGGCAATGTTCTGTGTGCTCTACCCTGAGAACCTCGAAGCCATAAACATGGCCAAGGACTACATGGAAAGGATGGCGGCTCAGCCTAGTTGGTAGATTTTTGTCTTTTTGTTCTTACTGCGTAAATTCTCTTGTAGTGGAATGAATGAATGTGTGAATGCATGAATGATGTTCTTTAGTGTATTACTATGCAGTTATAGGCTTTTATATTTGGTAGATGTATCCCAAATTGCATTTCAGTTGCCATGGCATTCACCTTACTAGCAATTGATTTTGAGAATTAATAAGCCCCTCTTATATAAAAAAGATATACAAATGACCTTTCATCTGAATTGGACATTAGGAATTATAAATTCCTCTAATGCTGAGAGAAACTACTTGAGTGATAAGATTAAACGCAACATAGGGAGGGTGGCAAAGTTTGGGGACTAGAAAATACTAACAGAGGTCTAATCAAAGGTGTTACCTTTTATCTCTCCTGTAAAAAATTAGAATGACTGACCCTGCTTAGATGGACTTTGCTAAAAAAGAAAGCAAATGGAGATAGTCTTCATTTGTAAGACACCAGTGTATCTCAAACGTTTAATTTCAAATTACATAAGATTGATACTTATTGAGGGTTTCTACATGTGCATTTACGCCAGCTTAAATTTACTGCGCAGTAAGCGAGAATAGGCTGGCAGCTACATGTGCAGGTGATCTAGGACTAAATTTAGTCCCAGGGGAAAGCAGCCTGCCGTGTGCCCTTTTGGCCACCAGAGGGCAGTTCAGCTTCCAGCCATATGGCTGCCAGCCCTTGGGACTAACTTTAGTCCCAAACTGAAGTCAGCAGAGGCCCCCTGTGTTACTGTACAATACCTAATTGGGCATAAATTTGATACCTGCATAATGCAGGTATCAAATTTATGCTCAAGTCGGCGTAAGTTGCCATATTTATGCACAGTATGGGTGTGCATGTGTAGACATGTGACTGTACTGTGCAGTATGTTCAGTTACATGTAAGTGCACCCACTGTCCCTCACAATGATAATACAGAATGTGTTTTCTTGATTAAGTACAGTATGAAATATCTGATAGCTGTTGCAGTTCAGTGTGCCACCAGTTACTGTTCTGAACCCTGTCTTGAAGATTTAAAAATGTGGATTAACAGGTAGTCTTTTTCTTGCTTACTCTCCTTGATTTTCTAAATTTTGACTGCTCAGTAACCCAACTTCAACCAGAGGATTGGACGGTACCATTGCTCACACCATTCTATAGCTTGCTGGTTAGGGCAGTCTCCGGAAAGTCAGAGATATGTATTGGAATTCCCTCAGGCTGAGAAGGGCCTAGGACTCAGGTTTCCCAAAATTTAGTTGAGTGCTCGAAATCACTGGACTATTGTATAGAAGATGGCCACTACCACCAACCAGTTCAATGTAGAAGATGCTGAAGTGTTCTGAATCACAAGTGAATAGAAGCAACTAATGGAGACCCTGAGTCAGGCATCTGAACTCTTAAAATGAACAGGAATTCAGATATACCCCTGTGTTCAGCATTTCCTCTAGGCACTTCTGCTGTTTCTGGATTGCTTTTAAGAGGTCCACTGACTGTGTAGTAATTCTGGATGTATAAACCCGGTCAAATTATATCAGCCTGATGGGACAGGGCACCTAAGGTATAGAGGTTCCAATAATTAAGTGAAGTATAGTATACATAACTAGAACAGTTATGCCCTGAGTGCTTGATGGTGGTGTTTATTGTAGTACTTCTTGTTTCTATCCCTGAAGTATGGGAGGATAAAGTCATTCTATTTACTTTTACTGTGTAAGCCCTGGATCACCTTTTTTCTTTATAAGCCAACCTTGTTTGGCATCTTACATTTCTACTATGAAACCTATATTCAGTGTGCAGCCATTGTTGATTTTCATATATTTAACAGTAAGTGTCACGTCAGACCTGTAGTTTAACTTTTAAGGGGAAAATGTTACAAACCCATTTCATATATGTTATTGAGTGATTTGTCTCTCTGTGCTTTAGACAATGGCTTATTTTGAGGTCAGTTCTTCCCTCCTTATTTGTTCCCTGTAATGAAATATAATTGGAAAATATAGCATAAGAGCAAATGACAAGATTATTCAAGACTAACATCAAAACTCCACCTTAATGTCCCTGAACATACAGGGCGCAGCTTAAAGAATTGGGGTTTTAATATAAAAAACACAGAAGAGATGAAGGTTAGAGAAAAAGAGGAATTGAATGCAGATTTTAAAAAAGGAACTTGTATGTATTTTTCATAAATAGTTTCTGAAAAGTAAAAGCAGTGATTGATCTTTTGCAAAACCTGCTTTTAGCTTGTCCTTGCCTAAATCTTTTTAATATGCTATTTCCTGTCAGGTTCTCTTTATAAATAGCCATAATAATTAAAAAGAACTCATAAGAAGCTTTATCAAGCCTTGTCACTAGGGAAGTATTCTCTGTATGTCTTTTCATACTCAAGGAAATTCCCAGTACCCTCTGCTGGTATTTTTGGTTGTTACAAAATTGTTTTAAGTGTTGAGGTAAACATTCCACAAAGGTGTCACAGAATTTGAAAGACATCAATGCTGTGAGTTTCACCACACCTTGAACTGAGTTGTTGAATAATCACAGTGATTCAGGAGCTAGAATTAAAACAGTTGGTGGAAGGGAGTGGGCAGAGGATGCAAAAAACTCTAAACTGGGAGTGCCATAGAATAGTAGCTTTATCCAGGGCTATGAACAGACATTCAAAAAGCTGGAGCCTGAATCGATTCAATCTTTGCTGGTTAGTCTAACCTGCATAGATTGAACCAATTTGCAAGTGAATAGACATTCACTTTTGACTCTGGAAATGCTGGGATGTTGGAGGACTCTAATTTAACTTGAACCAGGAAGGGTCTGGGACACAAGTTCCATAAACCAGTTTGACCTCAATCGGTTTACTACATTCAACCAGTTTGCCTAAAACTGGTTTCAGCCATTTTGAAACTGGTTCATGTGCATTGAACTTATGTTCTGTTACAGGTTTAAACCAGTTTCTGATCACTTTAAGTGCTTTATGTGTAACTTCTGTCCCTGGCCCAGGTGCCCATACAGGGAATTTTGAGTGAAAGATAGTGGTGTGACAGTTGCATTCATACTTCTGACAATAATAAAAATCACCCAGGACTGCTCTTTAAGCTTGGAAGAAGTTTCTGTCTTTGACTTCTATCAAAATCCCCTGCACGGAGTGGTTTTTTTTCCCTCAGTATTAGTGTCTAGGGTGAGAGAATTTAGCTTTTGGGCTTTTTGAGATGTTCCACCTTTCACTTTTTCCCGCTTTGCAAAGGCTCCATAGTGCCAATCCATGGCATTATTGTGGAATTTATGGTCAAAAGTTTTTCATCAAAGTATAGAGATTCAAGGTCTCAGTCCTAATCTTTCAGGCACTCAGGGACTTTCAGTCCTCAAATATCTGGGAATATCTAATAAAAGATCACCTAAAGATAAAAATGGTGGTTACCAACTTTGCTTTTCTGGCACCAAACTACTTTATACAATAAGGGTAAAAAACAGAGCTTAGGCTGCAACTGCAGACTGTGGAATGAATTCCCTCAGGAAGTAACAACAACCATCACAAACTTCAACACCTCCTTCTCTAAATAGAAAGAATATTTCTTTGACTTTTAGAGTGGGTATATGTGTGTGTATTTGTATTTAATGTATGGGGGGGCCTTTCTCAAAAATTAGCAAATTAAACACTTCAGTGCATACTATTCTTACCCTGAAAAGAGAACAAATGTGTGACAGATGTTAGTTGCATTGCTTAGTAAACTTATGGAAGGCACAGGGACACTACTGTGATGTGTATGGTGTATGAATCTGTATAGAGTAGTGCATGCAATATAACAGTAATGGAGCTTTAGAAGACTTTTGCTATAGGGCACATCCAGACGAGCACAGCTGTGCGGTATGTGGTGCTGCAAATACGTTTCCAGCACCACATACCACAAAGTCTGGTATTCTCTGTGCTGCAATGGTGTGCTGCCCAAGCATGTGCTGTGCTGGGGTTTCTTTCTGCGTGTTTTTTTGACCCATGGATATCCAGGGGTCAAAAAAAACCATGGGGAAAAAACCCAGAGCAACTCATGCTCAGCCAGCACATGCTGCTGAAAAGTGGAGCTAGGCTGCCTGTTGTCTCGCTCTGCTGCCAGGTAGACTCTGCACAGCTGAATTACCATGGCTGCAGCCCCGGGAGGCCCCTGGGACCCCAGGTAAGGCTGCTGGGCCCAGCCCAGTGCTAGCCCTGCCTCCACTACCTCACAAGGGGCAACTTGCCACGCATCAAAGCTCATGTGGCACAGGCATTCCCCGGGTACACCGCTGCTACTTGTCCCCAGTGAACCAAACGTCCATGTGCATCTGGATGCACCCATAGAGTTCAGTTTCTTATTCCTAATTTGCCTGGAATTTTGGAAAAGGAATTCCTTCCTATAGCTATCTGAGTGCAGCCCCACTGATTTAATAGTTTTGATGCTGGTACATAGTTTCATACGGAAGCCCATTTTATCCCAGAGGTGTTTGTCTGATTAGAAGGAATGTTTCAAATCAGGTCTGTTGCTGTTCTTTAAAGTTTTGCTGTTAGAACTTGATCCCTTTGGCAGTCCTACCTGGATTTTCTCTGTGATCTCTACTAAAATTACATTGAATCTAAAAGTAACAACCATAATTTTAAAAACCTCATGTGCAAATCACTTCTTTTAAGAAATATTTTAAATGATCTTAAATAAGGTTTGAGATCTCTAATAAAATCAACATGAAAGTCATATTGGTGATGTTTGTAAAACTAAATAAAATAAATGTGGTTCAGCATGTCACAAATCATAGTTCTAGGGCAGGGGTTAGCAGAGCTTTCTAACAGAGAAGCTGAAATGACCCAGCTGGGGTCAGAGGAAGGTGGGCCCGGTCCCCTGTACTGAATCTGCCTGCTGCATGGCTGCAGTATCGTGTGGGCACAACCTCTACTGCCATTGCCCATGCCACCTGACTACTGCCACCTGACTATGGTGCAATATGGGCAAACCTCCCTCTCCACTGGAATCTCAGGTGCCTGACAGTGGTATGGTACAGGGAGAACTCCCCAGAGCCCCTCACAATCAAATGCTGTGAAAGCCATGGCTCTGCTGGCTTGATCCAAAGGCTCCAGAGACCAGATTTGGCTCTGGCCGTATCTTGCCAACCTCTGTTTTAAGACAGGAGTGGCCAACCTGTTGCACCTGTGCCACAAGAAACAGAGACAGCCTCTGTGTATAGCATGGGACAGACCAGTGACAGGACAGTCAGCATAGTGACAAACAGGGCAGAAGCAGCAGATGAGGCAGGAAGCAGAAAGCAGAGCAGCAAATTGGGCAGGGGAAGGGGATCGGCTTGGCACTTGATATGAGGTTAACTTGTGGCACACCTGCCAAAAAGATTGATCCTCACTGCTCTAGGGCAGTGCAGGATATATAGAAATTAAAAAGTCATTCTTCAGTTTTAAATTTAATTTTTATGTTAATGGGAATCTTTTCATTTCCTGAGTCTATTTTCATCTTTACTGTAATTATGAAAAGATGGAAGTCTAATACTATTATGTGAAACCTTAATTCAATTCCTGTTCATGTGGTCTAACAGAAAATTGAGCTGTTTGTTACAACAGGAAAATTTGATAGCATATTACTGATAACAAAGTATTGGTAGTCACAATGAGCGTGTGTAGTTGAAATGGGGGCCCTAAATTGAAATGGTGGGTTTTAAAGAACACCGCTTCAATTTAGGGATGATTCAATCCCTGTGTCGTGCGCACCCCCCGCTGACTTACCTGCCTCTCCAGCGGGGAGGGGAGGGGAGGGCGAGCTGCCAGTGGGCAGAGCGGTCCCTGGGCTGTGGTGAATGGGGTACCTGGTGCTTCCCTCTGCAGCAGTCCCCCCACCTCCAGGCAGCACCCTCCCATAGGCACCCGGCTCAGGCAGTCCTGGGGGACACCACAGTCATGGAGGGAAGCACCGGGCCCCTGCACAGCTCAGGCAGGCAGGCAGGCAGGCTCCAGGGGGGAAAAAAAAGATCAGGCTCACTGTTTTTCTTGGGTGGAGCCTGCTTTCCCAGGATGCTGCCAGGCTGCCTGCAGGGCTTCCTGCAGAGCCGCCGAGCTGCACGGAGCCCGGTGCTTCGCTCCACAGCTGTAGGGGCAACAAACTAAAACTCCTTGAACTCCTCGAAGGAGTTTTAGTTTGCAGCGTCCCAAGTCATCTAAGGTGCGTTATGCCACTGAATTTCCTACAGTGCCTGGAAATAATGTGCAATACACTACCGAGGCACGCAAATACTGACACCATTAAAGCGGTGCAAAAGCATTTAGCCCACTTGAAAGTGTTGTGGCCACATGCCTCTCGTTTCATCTACACACGGCCAATATCTTTGTCAATGATTTATTATTAGATTAAACAAAAGACAACAGGCTATGGGTAAGCATAGTCAATCATTAAAGTAATGATATGTAAGCAGACCATACTTTGGACTCCAGAAAGGCAGAAAAAGCACTTCAGAAAATCAGTCTTATTTGAAAATGTTTGCCCTGGACCTTAAAGGAAGGCAAAGGGACCCTTTTTAGACAGCATCAGAGAATTTGTTTCATTTTACTGGGATTTGGTATGTGAAATTGTTTGGATTTCAGGAAAAATTTGTAGCAAATTATTTAGCATCATAGTATGTTATCTGAGCAGCTTCTTACAAAAAAGAGGATATTTGTGAAGGTTAAAGCTCCATGGCATTTTATCTGTCACTGGCCTCTAGAACACTCCCTTGCTAGAGTGCATTTTTGGCTGATGGGATGTGTAATAGTGATTCTTTCCATATGCTTTCTCAGCCTCTTCCAGAATTGGGTGATGTAATTAGAGATCCCCAACATGTAAAAATAAGATTTTAGTCAGATTTTATATTTTGGACAAAAAAAAATAAAAAGCTTGCCTTACAGATAGAAACACCAATGTCCTGCAAAATGACAAATTCTGCATCCTTGTTACACTGAGAGATTTTGCAGGCAGTGTGCTAGAGTTTAATATTATTTGCACGGTCCATGGACCATTTTAATATAAATATTTTGCCAGCATATAACAAGGAGAATGTGAAATAAATCCTCCTTCATGGGCTTGTTATATTAAAAAATATAGTTTCCAAAAAACTATACTTTCCCAAAAAATAGAAGTGAATGAAGCAGTGATTTACAGGGGACTTTGGCATAACAGCCTTGATTCTTCCTCATTAACTACAAGCCTTCTGTTATTTTTTGCTTTTTAAAACTTGTGGAGCTCACAATATCACATCTAGCAGTGTATTTCTACTGTTCAGTGCACCATACCTTTAAAGTTTTATGTTGGTCTCTGAAAGCTGGAACATCTGTTGGAGTAATGAGAATCTGCCATCATCTACCTTCAAATAATGATCAATAGGGATTTATAAGACTGTGTCATGGAAACTTCTGTAAGAGAGGCATGAAGGATACAGAGTTAATATGACTTATCCATGCCTTCATGAAAATAAAGAAAAATAAAGAGACAGAATATGAAAACTGTAACAAAACTATATATCATTTGAAAATTAAATTTGAGTGTATAACTATTCAATGTTACAGGGGTATAGGTTGTAGCCATGTTAATCTAAGGACATAGGCAGACAAGGTTCTTTGGGTGAATTTGATATCTTTTATGAGACCAGCTAAATAGTTGGAGAACAATTTTTAAGCAAGCTTTTGGGTTCAAAGACCCTTTGTCAGGCTAAGGGAATTTCAACAGTTGGTGTGTGCTCTTCCTGGATGGAATGAAAAGGAAAAAAGCCAGAGGCTGGGCTGGTATGCATACAAGACAGGCAGTCAGTGAAAATGTAGATTGAGGAGTCAATGGGTGAGAGACAGGCTGGGTGTGGGGGAGAGGAGGGGGATGAATAGTGGAGAAGTACCTGGGAAGTCAGCTGTCAGGCAGGTTATAATGTGTCATAAATCCAATGTCTATATTTAGTCCATGATTTTTAGTATCTAGGAGGTTGTTGAAGTGGAGTTCATAGGCTCATCTCTGGGAAGTGTTTTGTAAGTTTCCTTTGAGGATCGGGACTGAGAGACTGGGAGAGAGAGTGGTTTTCTTGTGAGAAATGTGCCCCCACAGGTAATTGGGTATTCCTGTCTTTGATAGATTTCCGGTGTGCATTCATTCTGGTGCGCAGTTGTTGTTTGGTCTCACCTACGTATTTTCCATCAGGGCATTTGGTGCATTGGATGAGATATATTACATTTCTGGAGGTGCAGCTGTAAGATCCAGGAATGCTGATGGCTCTGTTGTGGGGTACAGTGATTATGGGGGTGGTGGAGATGTGTTGGCAGGTTTTGCATTTCATGCCATTGACTCCTCAGTCTACATTTTCACCGACTGCCTGGATTATATGCATACCAGCACAGCCTCTGGCTTTTTTACTTTTTGTTCCATCCAGGAAGAGCACACATCAACTGCTGAAACTTCCTTAGCCTGACAAACGGTTTTTGAACCCGAAAGCTTGCTTAAAAATTGTTTTCCAACTATTTAGTTAGTCTAATAAAAGATATCAGATACACCCAAGGAACCTTGTCTAACTATTCAATAGCTATTGTTACCAGTAGCTAACATAAGTGCCAATGATTCTTTATATCTTTTTTTTAAATACAATTAAGCCTTGATTTTGTGGCTCTGCCATAAGTACAGTGAGCTCATTTTGTGGAATGTCTGGTATAAACATTTGCTACACAGTATTAGAAAGTCTGTTGAAATAGTAAAATAATATAAAATAATTGCTGTTTCTGTTTAGCACCACCTTTTGTTATAGCACACTAGACTACCAAAATGAGCTTTTCAACAGACCCATAGGTTTGGAAAGGACCTCAAGTCACCTCTTCTAGCTCTGTGCAAGATCCACACTGCACTATTCCTAAACTGTCCCAGCTATTACAAAAGCAGAAGGTGCATGATTAAATAGAACAGTCAATCCCAAAGAATCATTTTTCTAATAAAAGACAATTCTGAAATCTGACTACATGGATATATAGGCCATCTCCAGACAAGCACGGCCGTGCAGTATGTGATGTCGCAAACACATCTGTGGTGCCACATACCACACTTCTAGATGTTCTCTGCACTCAAGGGCACGCTGCCTGTGCATGCTCTGCTCCACTTTTTTCCACAGGGTTTTTTCACCCCTGGATATCCAGGGGTCAAAAAAAAACTGGACAGCGCACATACAGGCAGCGTGCACCACTCAAAAGTGGAGCCAGGCAGCCCAGAGCTGTGAAGCAGCTGCCAGCCATGGTTCCAAACAGCATAATCACTGCCCAGCGCGCATGGCACAGATATTCCCTGGGGAACCAAACGTCCATGCTCATCTGGACGTGGCCATATAAAGGCAGTGGCATGAAAGAGGTTTTAGAGACAATGGTCTGAAGAGGACAGACCTATGGGGAAAAACAAGAGAATAAGGCAGAAGCTGGCGGTACCAAAAAAGGAATGGGTAGAGTTGGTCCCCAGAACATTATGACCAAACTTTCTCACATTCTTATAACAGGCTCTTAGACCTTAGAAAACTGTTTTTTTCTGGGTTTTGTTTGTTTGTTTGCTATTTTAGCCCATTACATGTACTCAGCATTGCTTTTTTTGCCTCCTTTCTTGTTTCAAACTGGGTTGAAATGAACAAAGCTGTTAGAACTTCCTTCCTTTTGTTGTGAAGCAACATCTGCCAATAGGACATCTGGGTATGGCTTGTGACTGCTGCAACAGAACCAGGAAAAGATGTGTGAGCACAGCTTTTTCTCCCTTACTCCCATAGAAATAGTCACATTCAACTTTTGAAATTTTTTTTTTCAGAACCATTCCCTGCAATCTGCCAAGCACTAGGGGTGTGTAGGTAATTGATCAATTGGTGTAACAATCAACACCCCCCTCCCCCCCCCCCAAAAAAAACCCCAAAAAACAGGAGAAAATATTTATTGGTTTGGACCAAACAAAAGTTAAAGCTTTTCTGTATTTGTCACTGGAGAAAATGAAATATTTCATTTCTTTTCATACCAAACTAGATGTGCCATTTGACTGGATATAAAATATTTTGTTGCCAGGAACTTGTAAGATTAAGAGCTGGATTACCATAATGCAGCCAGAAATAACTGTGTCGTTTTATTCAAAATTCCAGTGTACAGGGCACTTGCTCAGCAGGTAATAGACCCCTGTTCAGTTATCTCCTTTGCCTATCAGATTTGAACTTATATCTTCCACCTCCTAGAAGAACACTCTATCCACCAGACACTGGGGGTACCTATACCCATGCATTGAGGCTGCTCCAATGCACTGTAATTAATTAATTGAGTCTGCTGGAGCGTGGTAATTACCATGCTCTAGCAGGCTTCAGTGTCACACATATCAGCATCCCTGCGCTAAAAAATGGTGGTGGGGATGCTTTAACTATAGCTCATTCAATGAGCTTTAGTTAAAGCGCACCTGCTGCCATTTTTCAGCATGAGGACGCTGATAAATGTGACATTTTGGGCGCTTTAATTAGGGTGGCTCTCAGATAATTAAAAGCACCCCCTGCCTCCTAGAGCATATGTACAACTGCCCTGGGGTATTGCAGGAAGGCTGGGTCTCAGTTTGTCTGTTGATACTGTTCCACTTTGCATGAAATAATTATATATTTGCTGTCCATTGGCAAAGAGGATACAGCCCAACTGAAAGTCCTAACCATGAGGTTAGTCATCAGATCAAGAAATGATGTGTGTAACCAAAACAGGGGCCCTAAATTGAAGCGGCAGGTTTTAAAAAACACCACTTCAATTTAGGACTACTTAAACCCCCATGTCGTGCACACACCCCGCTGACTTACCTGTCTCTCCAGCAGTGGGGAGGGGAGGGGGAGCTTCTGGCAGGCAGAGTGGTGCCGGGGTTGCAGGGGAGCTGGTGCTTCCCTCCACAGCAGCGGCAGCCCCCCTGCCAGGTGGCACCCGCCCACAGGCACCTGACTTGGGCGGTCCCAGAGGGCACTGCAGTTGTGGAGGGAAGCACCGGGCCCCCACGCAGCTCAGGCTGGCAGGCAGGCTTTGGGAGGGGTGGAAAAAAGATCAGGCTCACCACATTTCCTGGGTGGAGCCTGCTTTTGCAGGCTGCTGCCAGGCTGCCTACAGGGCTTCCTGCAGAGCTGTGGAGCTACACAGAGCCCAGCGCTTTGCTCCATGGCTGTGGAGGCAGCAAACTAAAACTCCTCAAAGGAGTTTTAGTTTGCTGTGCCCCAAGTCATTTCAGGTGCATTACAGCACTGAATTTCCTACAGAGGCTGGAATGAATGCACAATACGCTGCTGAGGCATGCAGACACCAACACCATTAAAGCAGTGCAAAAACATTTAGCCCACTTTAAAATGTCGTGCACACACGCCTCTTGTTTCATCTACACACAGCCATATTTTCTTGGTCTCCCCATGGTTGTTAAAGATCTCAAGGAACTTTTTACAAAAGGAAAAGTGTTAGCCACAGCCTGCAACCATAATTTTAATTGGCCTTATCTATCTTAGCCCCTTTTATCTTCATTTCCTGTGCAAAACTTCTCCTCCCTGTCCTTCTTTGGCCTAATAGAATCCCAATAAATCAAATTGGATGGCACAGGGTGTTAAATACAAACCAAATACTATTTTACCTCCTGCCAAAATAGCATTTAAAAAACAATACTGCTTGGATAAGAGGATCAGTGTTCCCTGTTTCCTAAAATTTAGGAATTCAGATTCACCCTTGTTAGGCTCAAGGCATGCCTTAGAAAATGCCAGCTCTTAGTTTTCATTTGATTTGATTACAGAGATATAATGAAGTAATTCTTCTGTTGCAAAGACCTCAGAAAGACCACAACAGGTCAGGATGTTTTTGGCTAGGGACAGACATTACACATAAACCAGTTTAAGTGATCAGAAACTGGTTTAAACCTGTAACAGAACAGACGTTCAATGCACATATATCAGAAATGGCTGAAACTGGTTTGAGATAAATCTGGTTGAACATAGCATGAGATTTAGCTGATTTGGCTAAAACCAGTTTATGCAATGTCTGTCCCAACCCCTTTCTGGTTTAAGTTAAACCAGACTCCCCCAGCATCCCAGCATGCTCTCTGGACTGGGTGGGGCTCTCTGCTCCACAGTAGAGCTGGCTCCTCCCCTCTGATCCCTGGCTGGAGCTCAGCAGAGACTGCAGGAGTCTGCCTGGCTTCCTCTTGCTCCCCCACTCCCCTCTGCATTACACAGATGCCTCTCAACATTAGCTAGCACAGGGGTTGTCAAACGGGGGTATGCGTACCCCTGGGGGAACTAGGGAAGGTCCTACGGTATATGCACAGGTGGGGATGGAGCGCCGCCACCCAGCACACCATGACGCCACCTCCTAGGAGCAGGGCTGGGGTGGGGCACGAGGGCAGTGGCACCCTTTTGTGGGCTGTACAGGTGCCGCCCAGCTGGTTAGACATGGGCGGGGTAGGGAGGAGTTTGCACACGAAGGTGGCTGCTGCTGCCATCCACCACCCCATGCTGCCATTGCTCTGTATCCAATAGCGTGCCACCCTCCTCCCACCCACTTCCCCCCGCTCCACATCTGGCTGCTGGGAGTATACTTATAAAAAAAAGGTTGAAAACCCTAAGCTAGCAGACCACATGCTGGCTATGGCTCTGCTGTGGCAGACAGGACAAAGGCAGAATCAACAGGTAGCTGGTAAATGTCCCTCTATTGTTTTCTTAATGGGCAGATAAACACTGAGTAGGGATGATAAACACTGTGTTATCAATTCCCTGCTGGGCAGGTTAGAAGAGGGGGAACCTCTCCCTAATCAGAGCGTTCTGCCAGGGCCTGACCACCCCTCCTCAGTTCAGCACTGTGGAAGGGAAGGGAGGACTGCTTTAGTACCCCCCAGCTTCTAGCCTAAGCTACTGCAGGCATGTGCGTGCCTGCATTTCTGGGATGTCTGTGCAGTTACAAACTGACTCAGCCTATCCAGGTTAGACTATGCTGCAAAGATTGAATCAATTCAGGCTCAAGCTTTTTGAATGTCTGTCCCTAGCTTTTGACACTATGGATTCCTATTTAAAATCTCTGGATCACATCATTTTCTGTAGATATGGCACACAAGGAAGAGATACATATAACCTCACATCCAGCCACCCTTGACTTCTCCACCTGAGTGACTAGGTAACCATTTACAGCTGGATCAGCAGGGGTGGTGGTAGGAAGTGGGGGATTAACCTTTTAACACAAATCCAGGAAAGATTTTTAAGTCATTTCTATGGAATCATAGCAAAATTCTTTGACTGCTCTTTTACCCTAATTTAGTTACGCTGATCATGTAGTATACCCTTAAAGGACAGTGAAGATGATGAAGCATTAAGATGAGAACTTCAACAAGAGCAATCCTGGCAAAAAATATTGCTCCTAAATTTGGTCAATAAATGAAATGCCTCTGATAATTCCCTCCTATTTACATGGATTCTAATGTAGTTTGAATACTTATCTTGCATTATCATAATTTTTCAAAGTTTAGTATAATGGTAATAATTCTTTCATGTATTACTTTTGTTGTTATTTCCGGGTGGTGGGGTGGAGGGAAGGGATGCAAATCCATTCTCCTTTTTTTGGAAATAATAAAATGGGAGTGTGGTGCAGTGACAATAGGTTCTAAGAGGTGCCTACTTACTTTTGAAATTTCTACACTAAGTCACCTTCCAAGCAAAAACTGTAAACTGCTATATGCAGTCAAATATTTAGTTTATTGCTAAGATTAGATTCATCTTGCTTGCTGTTACTTTTTATTCTTGGCAACATTCAAAAACTGCTGTTTTCCAGTGCACCTCTCAGGGATATTTTAAATATATAAATGCTTCTAACATTTCTTCTTTAACAGTTTAGTGTAAAAGGGTGGATCGCCAGCCCTGGAAACTACAGTCTGTTTCTCCATGGAATAGCTGTAATGCAGGCCAGCAGTTACAATTTTTCCTACACATCACCACAAGTGTGTTCATCAAGTCTGACCTGTGGGAATCCGCTCAGGATAAAAACATAGCTCAGTTTCCAGAACTATTGAGCAGGTGACCTTTGATCTCTGTTCTGTGACTTACAGCAAAGTGTCCAGTTGTTGTGATAGGGATATTTGACCATTAAGAATTGGTTTCATTTGTATAGATCACTACTACACATCTGACGGAACAGAGCTTTTATATAATATGTACTAAACTGTTGGTTTTCCACTGACTTTAGAAGTGTTAGAATTTCAACCCTGTAGTAGGAGGTTGGTGGGTGTTTGTGGCCAAAAAATAGGAAGAGTAATTATTATGATTTGTAAAAGAAAAAGTCCTGACATTCAATATTTCTTAAATTACTAAGAGCTCTTGGAAATGATCTGAAAAGCCAAAGATTTACATTTGTAATAACATTCAAAAAGTAGTTTAAAGCTAGCAAAAAGTATCACAGTTCCATATACTAGATGTATATGGAACCAAATTTGTGAAACTTTACAGATAAGAACTGGGGCAATTCCTTTAAGATGAGTGAGCACCTTGGCTCCAGTCCAGCAAGGCATTTACACATGTGCTTAACTTGACTTAAGCATGTACTTACCATGTTTACTCAAATACAAGATGAGGCTCTCCCTCCAATCAGCATGAGGAAAAAAAACCCCTAGTCTTACTCCGCATAAAGGAATCTTCATTAAGTAAAATGTTTTATCAGTTTTATGGGTACCCATAGTAGTTTTCCTATGTGCAAATTACCATAGGTATGTTTATTTCAAGATCAGTGTATTCACATTTATCCCTCACTTCCATGTGCTCAGGGACAGCAGGGTCTGACAGTAAGGGAGGAAAAGTTGGGGAAGGCAGAGAGCAAGGAGGCCACTTAACTCCCCCTGACCCAATTTACTTTCCATGCTGTTGCAGTGGGAGGGGGACAAATTCAAGATAAACCCCCAATAATTAGTTTCTATACCTGGAAAACTATAACAAATTTATAAATTCTCCATATATAGAATCTAATTATTGGGAGGTCCTCTTATATTTGAGTAAATATGGTAAATGTTTTGGATCAAAGATAACACACTCTATCTTGACCTTACATTTTATTTATGAATTCTCATGTCTGCATGACCCCTTTGCAGACACCTGGCCTAGTTTATTAGCAAGTTAGCTACAGTGGTATTTAATGAAAAGATCCCAAATCACAAATCTGTCACATAATTAATGGCTTTCTTAAGAGCATCATCTTTTGATGCCTGCAAATGCCACCTGGCTTCTGATAATAGGATCAACATAAGTCCCAATTGCACCTTTGTTATTGATTATTTTTCCCTGCAGCTCTGTATATGTAGTATATGGTGGCATTTTCCTTCATGCTGGTACGGTGCTGAAACATTTCAGAGCTTGTGATATAATTTCCAAGGTGAATATGCATTGCACTTCTTGACAAACCAGGTCCATGGAATAGCAGTAAAACAAGGGATTAAAATAGCCATTCTCAACCAGGGTGATGTGAAGTTGCTTTTAATGTGCTATGGCACTCGCCCCCTGTGGCTACTGGCTCCTCCACCTGCTGGATACCTTGTCTCCACCCTCCCTCCCCGTACACCTAGCTGCTCTTCTGAGAGTTCCTGCTTCTGCCCATGCTCCCCATATGCTCCTGCACTGACTGCCCTTGTGCACTGAACTGTGTTCTCTGCTGAGGATGAATGGGGTCATGAAGCCTCTTTTTTCACCCTGGCTAAATCCCCAGCTGTTAGTATGCTCTGAGGGGCTTTGGGACCAGGTGGTTCTGTTCACCAAAGTGCAGTTCCCCAAAGGAGCAGCCACAGTGGTGGGGACTGTGCTTACCCCCTCAGGTACAGGAGCAGGGAGGGTACAGACAGTGGTAAGAACAGGGCATGGCAGGGTGCACTTCTACTGCCCTCAGCTGGCTGCAGCTTCTGTGTCTCCATCAGCCAGTCATACCTTTCCACCTGTTGTATTGGCAGTTTCTTCCTTTGGGTGTCTAGTAACCCACCCTCAAGCTGCCCCACATGCCAGCACCTGCTGGCACAAAACACTGTGCACCCTCCCCCCTATGCTCTCAGAAGTGCTCTGCCACCTCAATCCTTTTAAGGTTGCCACAGGGTGCAAGAAGGTAAGCACTGTAAGAAACAAACTAGCTTTTGAAATGGGGTGCCCCTAAATTCAGAAAAGTTATGAAGGGAACTCCTTGAATCTAAAAAGGTTAAAAACCACTGGGTTAAAGAGTATGGAGATAACAAGGGGTGCATCTTCAAGAGACATTTACTGTAGAGTTGTCTAATTAGCTCCACAGTAAAGTCTCAGCATCTACACATGTGGCCTTATTAAGCTGCAGTAAACTAATAAATGCTGGCATAGCTTAGTACTTGTAAACACAAGTACTATCTGGTGTTTTTTAGCATGCTGCAACACACATCTAGACACTGGCAAGTCTGGCTGGGGCATGAGGATGATTCAGTATGGAGACTGCCTGCCAGCTAGCCCCATGCTTGTAGCACCCTCATGCCCTCGAAGCAGTGGGGGTGGGGGCAAAGCTTCAGCTGGGCAGAAGCATGTAGAGCAGCACAGAGCCTGTGCCCAGGGGGGTGGCAGGAGCACAGAGCTCGGCTGGGTAGGGTGTAGATGTGAGATAAGCTGAGAGGGTGTGGGGACCCCCACACACTCCTTCCTGGCATGCAGCACCTGAAAGGGGGGGGGGGCGCTCAGGGTGCTAGTGCCCAGCACTGGTGCCTGGCAGGGCACGGCTCTGTCCTGCACTGTACAAGGGGGGAGGAGTGCAGCCTGCATGTCCCATCTCTATTGTATGGGCTCTGTGCCATGCACCTGCAGCTCCTGCACTCGCATCAGGGGGAACCCTGCACTGGAGCCAGCTGCCTTCCCTGCCCTCTGCCACACAGGTCCCCGGATTCCACTAGGAGCGGAGGGAGCCCCACCCTCTGCTTCCCTGTGGAGTCCAACATGGGGCTTCCCTCAGTCTGAAATTGGGAGCTGCAGGCAGGCAAGGTGGAGCCCCCACAATAGAGGTGGCTGGGCAGACTGAACTCCCCCGCCCCATGCACAGCACTGGTCAGAGCCACACCCCACCAGGCGTCAGCTCCTGCACTGGGCACGAGCACCCTGAAACCCTTCCCCTCCACCTGCTGCTGCTGCCAGCAGCAGGGGCTGCATGCCATGTGGGGGGAGTGCGGGGAGGTTCCCACATCCTCCCTCACACCCCACAAACCTCACACACCCACACCTACCCCCACAACCCTCACCAACATATACATAACCCAACATACTTTATGCCCCCCCCACACACAGCCACACCCCCTCAAACTTCCCACACACACATGGCCCCACACCCCACCATACACACACATGCCCCACCATACACACACACACACACCCTGCCATACATACACATCCTACCACACACACACAATATACAAGAGTAAGACTTTATTTTTGAGTTATTATGCAATCACCTGTATATAGACTATACAAACACAACTCATGACAAAAATATTTTTTGTAATAAAATTAAAATATGTTATAGTAGGTGTTTGACTTTTAGTGTATGATTTGTCCTTTTTTTTGGTTCTAAGATGGCAACCCTCCTCCCCCCAAAAGGAGTATGGGGCTGGGGGGCAGCAAGGGGATGGACTTTCAGTGGAAAAGGTTAGGGGCTAGGGGGTGGGACTTCTGGTCCCAGTATGGTGACTAGGGGGCGGGGATACTGTCAAGGGGCAGGGTGACCCATGCGGACCTCAGCAGTTCACCAAAACTCATTAAGTGGCCCTCCAGCCAAAATAATTGCTTGCCCCTGTACTTATTGCATGTGTAGATGCACCCAAGGAGCATTTTGCTAGGGTTTAAAGTATAAACTACTTATGCCCTCTAGAGTTATGTGAAATGGGCGTCATCACCCTTGATAGGGTACCTCTTTTCTCCTGTTTTTAGGCTTGACTACTTTCAGAGTGGTGCTGACTTCTTAAAAATCTGTCTATATAACCAGCCCCTGCCCACAAAAAGTTAGACACAAAAGCACTTCTTAGCGAGCTAATCATGAGTCCTGCTCTCCAGACAAATCGTGATGAATGTTTCTCACCTGCTCTGGTTGTGCATACCTCCTACATTGTTGGGAATACATTTCTCTCTTGAAGCATTTCTTTGGCTGTTGGATGTTTCATTGGAGTTGGGAGGCTGCAGCTGCAATTTACAAAATTGAACACCTGGCTGACAGATGTTTGACATTTCAATTTTGCTTTATATGATTCACACATTTTTGAGGCTTCATGGGCATCTAGACAGGTTTGAAATCCCCTATGCTGTTTTTCCATTGTATTGCAAATATAGACATAGTGTGTTAGGTTCCTAGTGGGTGTAAATTAGCTATTATTAATTAAGTTATTGGTGGCATCCTGATATACACCATCTAAACATCCTGCTTTAAATATAAATTCAATTCTAAGCATAAACATTGGCTCAAATGGAATATTAAGTAAATCTGTGAGTGTTCACATTTGAACTTCTTTAAATCCTTATCTTTGGTTTGATACATTATGTTGGAGACAAGCCATTGATCCATTATTTTGTTGGGCAAGTTACTCCTTTGTATGCAGAATGATTTAGTTTAAGCAAGGAAAAGTACTATTCTGGTTCTAAATTTTGTGTTACATAGGTACCTACATGTGGTAGTGTTGCCTAATTTGTGTCAAAAGTCAGTCAGTTAAATGCACTGATAATTGAGCAAATCTTACCTTTCCTGTATAGGTTAATTCCCGTATTTATTTTAAAATGTCTTCTAGTAATCTACCTCCATGCAGATTTTAATATTTGAATTACATTTTACATTGAATCAAAAAAATAAAATTACCAAAGTAGAACTTACATACAATGAAAGCTAAAATTTACTGACTTTTTGATGAAAGATCCCCATATTGTTTAAAAGGACTCTGTTAGCCCAGTTGTAATGTGTTTGTGATAATCCTGCCACATAGTGAAATTGTTCTTTGATTTAAGTCTAAAATTATCTCATTGTACTTTACTGTGGTATACAGTTTGTACCCTGCCATATTTTAGAATGAGACACTTATTAAAGTGGCATCCATCTGCCATTTTAATTCTACCTGAGTATTGAATGTGTAGAGGTTTAGTGAGAACCACAAGAAACATGTTTTAAAAAGGAAGGCTTACAAAATTTTTATCCAAGGGTACATTTGTTGGTTGAGGGTTCTCAACTTGGATGACAACGCTTGCATTCTGCGTAGTTGTGCCCAATGGTAAGTCAGGGAAGAATATATCTGTTTAACCATACCTTTAACTATAAATAAATTGATCTATTAATTAATTAGAGTCTAGTGGTAAATTTTACGAACATTGGGGGTAAAATAGCAAAAATGGCATGAGTTATAGAGCTGAGTTATGTTTTACAAATAATGGATTAACCAGAGTTTCCAAGTTTTGTGCCTCTAAGGAGACAGTATAAAAACACCCTGGGTGTGTACAGACTTGTTCAGCAAATTTAGTTAACTTCTCAGTTAATTTATCTGGAAATGTTTGCTGTTGTCAAATGGAAATAATGAGCTTCTAGGGAACATAAAGGCTTTAAGGGCTGCAGCGCTTCCACACTAAATGCCTGAACTTCCCCCATAAGAATCTTTTTTGAATCTGGCATTAAGTCCTCATAGGTATGTTTAGAGTTTGATTTGGGAGAAAATGACATAGAAGTGTTGAGTGAGAGACACTATAGAGAACAGAATTTGAATACACAGATCTAGAAAAGGCTGAAAGTACAACTGATCAGCTTTTCTTCAATGCCCTAAAGATTAGCAGCTCCATCAAATGTATATTGATCTATCTTTATTGGTTTTGTTCCTTGACAACAGCTCTGTCCCCAAACAATAGTAAGAACAAAAGTATATATGAAAAATGGTTGCAAAAAAATGCAAAAAGAAAAAATCCAGTCCAAAGAAGAAAGTCTTCAAATATTTGTTTACTTCAGAATTTGTTTGAGAAAAGCCTTATTTATTAAAAAATAATATACTTGGAAATGAACTGCTAGGGTAGGACTGTAATATCACTAAGCAGAAGATAGAACTGAAGCCTAAAGGAAGTGGGTATGTTACATTAGATACTGAATGCTCAGTGAAGGGGAGAGAGGTGACCCAATGACCACTTGAGCAGTTTAAAGTTACCAAACCAAACAATCTGTATGCCCTTAGGTAAATGTCAGGCCATGCTTTGTTTTGACTGAATTCTTCAGTCATTGACATAGTGAAATGTATTGACATTAAAAAACAAAAGTTACATCAAAAAAGTCCTTTTTCCCCCTTAGTAATTGCAGTTTGATATGGCTTGCAGTTTGATATAAAACCTTGTTGTGTGCCTCTGAGTCAGCAGAGTCAGCAACGCAACATTTCTAAATTGTTCATTGGCACGTTTTGAATATATATACATACTAAACAGCGTAGATTCTTTTTAATCATGTTCCATCAAGCTTCTAGTATCTCTGTTTACTATTTATAAAAATCTAAGGTGAATTTGTGGCTGTATTGAATGGTAAATTTTTCAGTGACTGCAGTGAGACCTTCATTTCATCCTTGCTGTTTTATTTTTTATAAATCAAAACTATGCTGCAAAGTGAATTAACAGAGTTAAAGGAAAAAGAAAACTATGCAGGCAGTGGGTTATCATTTATCATACCAAATATCAATACCTTCCATGTATTCCTTAAAACTCTCTTCACTGGAAAACTAGTATCTGAAATGCACGTGCTTACTGATGCATCTAAAATGCACACAATAATAAAAATGTTCTGTGAATTTTTCCTAGTTTCGATTTATAACTTTGTTAGATTTAGCACTGTAATTTCCCTTGGCAAAGTAGACATTGTCTATGGATGTCTAAATAGGAGCATTTTCAATCGTTTTAAAGCTGTTGATTTGCTTTTGTATCATTTGATCAAATTCTTCTAACTCCCATTCATGGCTAATTGATGGCATATGTGAAATATGAAGCTCACATTGCTGCTTCCTATTTATGCTTCTTCTGAAGATATATTCTGTACTGCAGTACAGAATATACAGGACTTTCATGTAATTATTCAAGCAGTTTTTAAAAGCTTAAAATATTGTAAATAGCAAGGTAAATAATTAAGGCAGATAAATACCTTTATTTGAGACAAGTGGTGTGTTTTTAAGGGTGACTGATGTCCATTTTTAGAAGGAACTGAAATGGTTACCAAAAGTTTATTTTATGTATTAAATTCCTTGTACTAGGCACCTAATCTTGGAAATATTGAGTCACATGTGACATAAAGCATGGTAAAACATCAGTGAAGCTCAACTGACCTCTTTCTTCTTTAACAGGTTAGTGAAGGATGCGCCATGGGATGAAGTTCCTCTTGCTCATTCTTTAGTTGGTTTTGCCACTGCTTATGACTTCTTGTACAATTACCTGAGCAAGAATCAACAGGAGAGATTTCTTGAGGTCATTGCCAATGCCTCAGGATATATGTATGAAACATCATATAGGCGTGGATGGGGTTTCCAATACCTACATAACCATCAGCCTACAAACTGTGTGGCACTGCTGGCAGGAAGCCTGGTTCTGATGAATCAAGGTATGTGCTAAACAATAGAATCATTTTTGTAAAGTGTGCCAGTTCAGTCAGCTAGAAGTTATGAATAAAGTTTCAGGATTTGATCCAAGAATTTGATCTATATTTTATGTGTTAGCACTCAACACCCAAGCAGCCAGGTGCCAAGGTGCTTGCACCAGCAAAAGCCCAGCTACTTAAACTTTTGTTACTGATTATAAGGCATAGAGTTTATTGAACAAAATAATTTTGATGATGATTTCACAATGAAAGATTGTAAATTTGCTATATTATGCTTGCTCTGGAAATGCCTGACCTCTGGTGTGATAATTAAACACTGTGCTGGCAAGTTAAAGAGATGCAGATTCAAATCCCTCCCTGAGCAAAGGGGCCTTGGATCTTGGTCTTTTGTTTCTGGGGTGAAGACCCTAATCACTGAGCCTAAAACAAGGCCAGCTCACATGGCACTGAGTGCAGGGAACTGAGACTGGGGCAGCGGGCCCAATCCAGCATGCACAGGGTTACGGCTAGGGCACAGGGTCCCAATCTGCATGCATGGTGCTGGGACCAGGGCTGCGGTTAGGTCTAGGGTAGTGACAACCAGTCCAGTGCAGGGCCATGGCCTTGGCCATAGCTGAGATATGGTGGGCAGGACTGGTACCTGATCCAGCAAGTGCTGGATTAGGCTCCCAGACTGGATCCAGCCCTTGATCCACAGAGCCCCACTCATTTGGCCCTTGGGGCCAAAAGCTTAGTCACCACTGATCTAAAACTTGGGAGGGTCATCCTCTGCTTTCAGAATATAACACACCTTTGGATGTGTGTGTGTGTCCAGAATGGGCACATCCATAGCCATGTGGAATGCCCCAGGAATCAGTCCTGGGGCTAGTTTTGTTCAGTATCTTCATTAATGAACTGGAAGATGGCATACAGTAGACCCTCAGCAAGTTTGCAGATTATACCAAACTGGGAGTAGTAGATATACTGGAGGGTAGGGCTAGGATTCAAAGAGACTTTGACAAATGGGAGGATTGGACCAAAAGAAATCTCATGAGATTCAATAAGGAGAAGTGCAAAGTCCTGCACTTAGGACAGAACAATCCCATACACCGGTACAGGCTTGGGACCAACTGGTTAAGCAGAAGCTCTGCAGAAAAAAGAGTTGGTTATTACAGTGAACAATAAGCTGAATATGAGCCAACAGTGTGCCCTTATTGTAAAGAAGGCTAATGGCATTAGTAGGAGCCTTGCCAGCAGATCAAGGGAAAGGATTGTTCCCCTCTATTTGGCACTGGTGAAGCCAAATCTGGAGTACTGTGTCCAGTTTTGGGTATCCCACTACAGAAAGGATGTGGACAAATGTGGAAAGAGTCCAGCAGAGGGCAGTGAAAATGGTTCAGGGGCTGGGGCACATGACTAATGAAGAGAGGCTGAGGGTACTGGGCTTATTTAGTCTGCAAAAGAGAAGACTGAGGAGGGATTTAATAGTAGCTTTCAACTACCCGAATGGGGGTTCCAAAGCAGATGGAGCTAGACCGTTCTCGGTGGTGCCAGATGACAGAACAAAAACAATGGTCTCAAGTTTCAGCAAGGGAAGTTTAGGTTAGATATAAGAAAAAAACTTTCTCACTAGGAGGCAGGACTGGATTAATGCATAGGCAAACTAGGCAAATGCCATTGTCTAGGGCCCTAAGTGAAGAAGGGGCCCAGTTGTGCTTATTTTACATATTATAATTATTAAGTGAAAAAAAGTAAGGGCCCATGAGTTTGTTTGCCTAGGCCCCACTAAAGGGTTAATCCAGCCCTGTTAGGAGAGTAGTAAAACACTGGAACAGGTTGCCCAAAGAAGTTGTGGAATCTCCATCCCTGGAGGTTTTTAAGACCCAGCTAGGTAAAACGGGCTGGGATGATCTAGTTGGAGATGGTCCTCCCTGCTTGGAGCAGGGATTGGACTAGACGGCCTCCTGAGGTCCCTTCCAACCTTAATTTTCTATGATTCAATGATTTGCCTAGCCAATGCATAGTTTACTGCGTGTACTGAATCTACACTTGCACACTTACATGTTCATGCTGCAGGGGAAATGGAATTACTATCCATATGCAAGTGCCAAAAAATGGCACCTACATGGCTAGTAAGCTGCCATTTACACGCACAAAGGGAAGTAGAATTTCACCTTAAGTAGATTTAGGTGCCTAAGTGCCATTCCATTCAAGTCCTGAGAATCCATTAATTCATGTGCTTTTGTAGCCCACTGTCATCTTATCCTTAAGACTGAGTCAGTAAAAAAGCAGCAAGGAGAAGGAGGATAAATCCACCTTTTACATTAAATACTTTTCAGGGACTTAACCAGGATGGAATAGAATTACACTTAGGTTCCTAAGTCAATGTAAGGGCCTAGCAGGTGGAATGAAATCTGGCATTCAGGGAGTTAATGTATCTTTCAACCTTTTTTCATTTGCGGACCCCTAAAAAATTCCAAATGGAAATGCATACCCCTTTGGAAATTTCAAATGGAAGTGCATACCCTTTGAATTTTAAGTGTGGGTACTCACATACTTTGGTTGATCATACTCATCTTTTGCAGACCCCCTAGACATAGTCTGCAGACCCCCGGAGTTCTACGGACCACAGTTTAAAAATCACTGCCTTAAGTGATTTATGATCTTAATGGCAGAGTTGAGAATTGACCCTGATTCCGGCTGAACTGCAATCTTTGGAGTTACAATAATAACTTAACCTTTTTCAGAAATATTTGGATAGGTTCTAAACTGCTATGTAATGTGGCATAATGGAAAACTCATAATTAATTCCTTTCTCCATTTAGCTAGAGATGGTATGAGGACTCCTACCTGTACTTCATCATACATTAATGTGTAACAGATTAAAGATTGATGATGTGGCATGGTTGGTAAACTAAATGAAAAAAACATCTACTACCGTATACTTCAAGGCAATAAATACACTGTACTGAATTATGTCACAAAGGATAGTTCACTTTGGTGTAATATGCACAATTAAAAGTAAGGATAAAAGTTGAAAATGCTCAAGACACGCTAACCACCAAATATTTTTATTGTGGCCATTAAGTCATAATTCATAATAAAAGTGGGAGCATTTTATGTCTTAGACTGCCACAGGGAAGTTCACTCAGCAGAAGTTGCCAGTATACCTCTTCTGGGTATCAGTGTGCTAGCTGATTTCATCAGCTGAGCTGAGCTGGAGGATGCTCTGTTGAATGAAAGTCTAGAGCCTGCTTCCACAAGAAAATCTATTACTGCCACTCTTAATCTTCCCATATTTGTGCCTGGATATACATTTTGGCTGAAAGATGGCTGATCATCTTTCCTTTATAAGAAAACTGTACATATTGGAGATTATTTCAAGAGTTAGTTAATTTAGATCAAGATATAATGGGTGCATCTACACGTGACATTAATGCAACGCAATAAATTCTAGACCAATTCAAGCCAGATTCAGCTGCTCCCAGGAGTGGTGTCTACATCTGTGCCTGGGACAGCAGCAATTTGACCTGGGATGGAGCAGCCCCAAGCTAGCAGGGGGGGTCAGTCCCAGGCTCTGGTGGTGGCCTCAGATGGCAGAGGGGCTGGCTGGGGCACAAGGGTGCAGAACCTGAGGAGCCGTGTAGCTAGCTAGCCATGTGGCTACCTGGTAGGCACCTCCCACACTTTAGCACCCTTGTATCCCACCCAGCCCATGTTACTGTCTACACATGCATTTCAGTGCAGTTACTTACTGCACCGTAAGGTAGTGTATCTATATGTGCACTTTAAGATAGTGTGTCTACACTGGGTGCATCTACACATGCACTTTACTTTGGAGTTGACTAATTAGCTCTGCAGTAAAGCATCATTGTCTATACGCATGTTGGTATTAGGGTGCAGTAAATTAATTAATTCTGCCATAGGATAGTTATCCTATGACGGAGTAATTACATGCACTGAAATGCCCATGTAGACAGTGATGGGCTGACTGGGGTCTGAGGTTGCTAAATTGCAGGGGCTGCCTGCCACCTAGCCCTGCACTATAGCACCCTTGTGCTCAAGCCAGCCTCTCCACTCCCTGATGCTGGCACCTGGAACCCAGAATTGATCCCCAGGTCCCCTGTCAGCCTGCAGCTGCTCCACCCTGGCTCAAACTGCTCCGTTTCCTGGGGCATGTGCAAACACTGTGGCTGGGAGCAGCTCACTTAGATGCAAACTGTTCCAGAGTTTATCACATAGCCTTAATGGCACATGTAGATACACCCAGTATGCATGAATTTAATCCAGTTGGATTGATTTGGAATAAGGAACTCTTTATGTTGGAATAAACATGCGCCACCTGGGCAATTATTAGGATGGCTATTTCAGAATAACTCTCCTTATTGGCAAGCCTCTATACCATCCAGTATTCTGAAAGCTTTTGTAGTGTGGAGAATTGTTGGCTACATAATAACATTTACTGTTACTTTAAAAAATTTAACTTTAAAGTTTTTCTTTGTTATTCATATCAATAAGGCATCCATCAATGTATTTTTACATTACTGAAGCCCTCTAGTGGAGACAGTAAATTTGTTTTTACAGTGCTTTAATTTTAAAGGCAATAAAATTGTTCTGTTATGGAAAGAGATGCTTTTTACTGTGAATATTCAGAATGCTGTTGAGCAGAATAGGGAATATTCTCTTCAAGTACAATGAGTACTTGTTCGATTGTCTTCCCAAGATTAAATTTGAGTGATTATGTTCATGTGTGGTAACACTTCATGTGTGCTCAGTTTTATTCTCACCCTATAATTGCAAGGACACAGCAGATATAGGCCACATATTATGTGTAAGGACACCACACTTGGAGTGCCCATAGTTTAAAGAAACATATTTCAGGCTTATAGCATGCTATAAAGTTTTGACAGCACTGTGTGCATCTTTATTTTCCAGGCTATTTGCAGGAAGCATACTTATGGACTAAGCAGGTGCTTGCAATCATGGAGAAGTCTATAGTCCTGCTGCAAGAAGTTACAGATGGATCTCTCTACGAAGGAGTGGCTTATGGCAGCTATACCACCAGATCTCTCTTTCAATACATATTTCTTGTCCAAAGGCACTTTGGCATCAACCACTTTAACCATCCCTGGCTAAAACAGCACTTTGCATTTATGTATAGAACTGTCCTGCCAGGTAAGTAGTTTGGATTGATGAAGAGACATCTCCTAATTTCCAAAGCAATGACAATTTCTTTATTATAAAATGTTACTTTAAGTAGATGTGTGTGTGATTCAAACAATGAAGGATTTTGCTTTTTTTTTTTACTTTGCTACATCGTACTTTAAAATTACACTATTGTTGTTGACCTTTAGAGTTTGTCAAAAGATTGGGCAAAGATTTGAGCAAAAACAACGACATTATAGAATTGTTTTTACATTTCAGGATTTGAAAGGCTTCAACTTTCTGTTCTTGTGAAAGTGTTCTTATATATTCTTTCTTATATATTCTTAAATTTCATAATTATTATCAGAATATTTAACATTCTTTTTACTTACTGAAACTCATCATATTGGAAAGAAAGGTTTTAGAAATGAAAAAAGTGATAACATTTGCATAAAAATTGATAATATCTTCACAAAAACTGGGAAATATCAAGAACAGTCAACAATTTTTTTTTTTTTTGCAGAGAGTTCAGCAAGCAAAGCATTTTTAATTAAACTGTGTTGCTTATTTGTACCATAACAGGTACAGCAATGCCCAAAGGGCCACGCTTTTAGACCAAATGAGTGTCAAATATTAGACAGAAAAATATGCATTTTTGTATTTTGGGATGGGTTTTAGGATGTTCTGTGTTTCAGGATGGGTTGCCATAATATAAACTGCTACCTGAGGTTCTAAGTAGAAGGAAAACTACCCCTAGTGGCCCTACTTTCTGAAGAGGGCAAAATATGTTCTTTAGACATGCAAAACACATTTATCTGTGGAAAAACATTGAAATGGAAAATTATAGCAACTAGTGAATGAAACAATAACTTTCTTCTGTGGTTCTGGAAAAAAAATCACATGTCATTTGACTCCTGTGCTGTATCAAATTCCTTTTTCTGTTCCAAGAGCAGATTATCCAGTATAAATACTATGACCATTGAATGTTGTTGCATATTCAGTTTCTTGTTGCCAGAAAAAAGCCAACAACATAATGGATTTTATTAACAGGAGTGTCACTTGCAAATCAAGGGAAGTGATCCTTCTACTCTGTTCTGCTCTGGAGAGGCCTCACCCAGAGTTCTGTGTCCCAGTTTTGGGCCCCACACATCAAGAAATGTGGATGTATAAGAATTAGTCTGGCAGAGAGTAAAAAAAAAAGATTAGGTTCCTGGGAAGCAACTTATGAAAAAAGGCTGAAAAAGAATTCTGAAGAAGAATCTGAAGTACTAGAAGGATGATTATGAAGAGGATAGACTACTCTCTGTTCATGCCCATTCATTAATGTGCAGTAGTTAATGCACATTTAGTTTAGTACATCCTTACAGTACTAAACTAAATGTGCAGTAACCACAGTTACTGTGCAGTAGTGACAGCACACTGTTTTTCTGTGACTGTTACTGCACAGTAGCCTAATGACACTGCGCAGTAGCTTATTAGCACAGTTTTTGACCAGCACACTACTGCACAGTGTTATTAGGCTACCGTGCAGTAGGTGTCTCATAGAGACATGCCTCTCTGTGACCATCAGCGAAAGGCCTAGGAGCCATGGCCTCAAACTGCAGCAGAGGAAACAGGCTGATGATCAGAAAGAATTATCTCATGATAAGGGTGGCTAAGCATTTGAACAGGCTACTTAGAGAAATTGTGGCATTTCCATTCCTGGAAATTTCCAAGAGCAGGTTAGATATATGCTTGACTAGGATAGTTTAGTCAGAGATGTTTTGAGCATAGGGCTGGACTAGATGACCTCTTGAAGCCTCTTTCAGGTCTACTTTCCAATGATTGTATGATTTCATAGATAGAATAATATTGGGAGGCTTCATAGAAAGAGTTTAAAGAGATTTGAATGATCCTGTTTGGAACAGTGTGTAGTAGCAAGACATTCCAAGCATGACGTGCAGACTCGAAAAAAAGCAAGGAGGTGAGAAGGATACAAGGACAGTGGTAAGGTGGGTGCTTTAAGGAGAGCAAAAAAAGATTATACTTGATCTCAGCGTTCAAGAGACTGAGTGCAAAGCCATAAGAAACAGAGTATTGCACTGAGGAGTGGGAAGCCTGAATTTAATGTGGAAAACTAATAGAAGCTAACAGAGAGATTCAAAAAGAAAATGACTGTTTTGTGTTAGCAGGTGTTTTAGTTGGACAGAGTGGGAAGAAGATAGGAATCTACTAACAGGGGAGGCCATTACAGTAATGATGACAGGAGGGGATTATCTTTTCACCCACATGGCTAGAAAGGAAGGATCGCATTTTTAGAAGTTGTGAAAGAAGAGTCATGACACAAAAACAACAGAAATGTGGAGCAACTGAAAGATAATAAGTTGAAATTTCATTCCTGAAATCATGTTTTGCCAAGCAGCTGGTGGTAAATTCAGAGAATTAAACTTAAAAGGGAATGTAAATCCTAACTGAGAGACTGGTTCCTGATGAAGTAGGCAAATGTTTTTATTCATGTTTGATTTTTTTCAAAATTATGTGTATTTTCTTGAGTGAGCAAAATTAGGCTGGAAGAAGCACTGTTGAAAACTTTCTAGGACTTCCTTCTCTGATCAGGCTGGACATGCCTTAACAGTTTTTTCTCACTGCATTTCAGTACCTCTCACTACAGTTCACTTCTCTGAAGTCCCAGTTGGAATTAGAAGCTGCAAACATGAAAAATAATTGTGAAAAATGATAGCCAAATTTTGTCAAGCATCAGAAAAGATTTTGTCTCAGGCTTGCAAGTTTTGGATGAAGATTTCTTGGTTATTACTGTGCCCAAATCTGTTTACACCTCCCTAGAATCCAAATGAGACTAACGTTTTCCAATGCTACATGAAACATTTAAAAAATGTTGCTTAGATGGATTTCATGAGCCAGATCTCAGCAGGTATAAATGGGAATAATTCTATTAAGTCAGTGGAGTTATGCCAGTCTATAGCAGCTAAAACTATCTAGAAGGCAAAAATAACTTTTGACACTCCAGTGCCAACACATATTAGAATAATGAGTTACACTGAGTCCACATGGTATCTCACTTATCTGCTTTAGAAAAATACTTAAACAACAAAGAACACTTGCTATCCTCATTACACCAAGGCAGAACTGGTTTTGTGAGGAGCCTCTGTGATTTACTGTTGCTTTAAATGTTTTAGATTGATTTAAGAAAAATTTAAAGCTGCAAACTGAATTCTGTTGTTGCAAGATTTAAGTAAGAGAAGGAAGGAGGATGGAACTTTTTCTCTTGATGCATTTATCAGGGGTGTATAGTTTGAGAAGAACAGGTGAGTATTCAAGTTTGTTACAGCAGTGAGAAAAGGCCACATTTATCCTGATTATGGGACATTTAAGTGTGTGTCTATAAATACTTTAAAAGGGCAAGCCTGTTGTATTTGGCTTCATCATCCTCACTCTACAAAACATGTCTTTGTACATTTATTTGCTTTTTCTTATATTCTTTTCAACTTTTTTCCAAGGATTTCAGAGAACTGTAGCCATTGCAGACTCCAACTATAACTGGTTCTATGGGCCAGAAAGCCAGTTGGTATTTCTTGACAAATTCATCATGCGCAACGGCAGCGGGAATTGGTTGGCTGATCAGATTAGAAAGAATCGGGTGGTGGAAGGCCCAGGGACTCCATCCAAAGGACAGCGGTGGTGCACTCTTCACACTGAATTTCTTTGGTATGAAACAGAATGAATGAGCTTAAAAGAAACATGACAGCTGCTTGGCATTAGTGATTACATGTTACCTTCAGATTTTTAATGGACTGCAGAAATGGAGATTATACTAGCCCTGTGCAGCCCAAACTGTCTCCAGACAGAACAGAGGTTGGGACTGAGGAGAAATTCTGCATGTCATAAATATATGTTCATATATATAAATATATACAATGCACAGGTCTTATATAGCCCATTTTCACTTGTTTTCCAGCTGTTGTCTGTTCTGGACAACCAGTTTCAAAGGGAATGAAAGTCTTATATCTAATTTCCTACATATGTCCTAAAAAAATCATTTCATTAGTACTATGGTTAGTTTTGTGCTTTGGTGGTTAATTAGAAGAACATTTGAAGTCTGATTTTTTTTCTTTTACATGTAGTAAAATTAGATGCTCAAAGAAGTATGCATTCTTTTAAAAGTGCCATGTACATTACTATCTAAGGAGAGGTTTCAAATAAGAGGGGAAAAGCTGATAAAGGACTTAAGGCAGTTTTTTTATATAATGTACACTGTGTTCTAATTTGTGAGACTAGACCACCCTGCCACAGGCAAGGAATGAAAATACTTGAGGCTTTTAAACACTCATTGCTAATTCCCACTAATCAGTTGACATATACATAGAAGGGTTAATTTAGCATAATATTTTCACTACAAGCAACATGTACGTTTAGTGGATGTGATTTTATAATTATGATATATGAGTTAAAAATTCATGAATAGTTGCCCAAATATCCCTTGGTATGGTGCTGGTTACCTGTTTAATAGAATGTATTTTCTCTACTGTTCCCATACCCTCCCTTTCTCATCTTATGAGAAAGACAGTCTTACTGACATCAAGAAGTGAGATGTTTGTAGTGGATTCAAGGCGTGGAAATAAGCCCTAAACATACTAAGACTCCCCTTTGTGGAACCACCTTCTTCTTATTCTGTATGATGCTGTTTTGGTCAGAAGAGGCACTTGCTTTGGAGTCTTTAGTAAAGAAAGTAAACTGGTTATATAGGGCCATTGGCTATGGAACAGTGTTATGCATTTGGTCATCTGGAGTTTTTAGCCTCAGAACATGTTGCAAAGCTTGTGTTTATGTAAAGTAGCAATTCTCAGGTGGACTTCCATGAGATCCTTTTAAGAGTGCCATAGGGTGCTGTGCAATACTAGCAGTGTTGGAAATGCAAACACGTACATATGATTCACAAGATAAATTCAGAGATATCAAATAGTATCAATAACATTTGGACCCCCTTGTTTTCTGTCTGAGTTCTTTGCAACAAAATTGTTCTATTAAACAAAACACAAAAAAATCCAAGTGATAGCTTTTTTTTTTAAATGGAGTACCACTAAATTCAGAAAAGTGTGGAGAGATGCTTTAAGTCTCACAAAATTATGAAACACTGATGTAGGGTCTGAAAGAATTTTTTGCAAAGTAGAGAGAGGAATTTTGATGGAGAAAAATCATTTCATTTACTGCTGTGGAGATAGAAGTCTTGTTGGGGCTTTACATTGTGTTTATTTATTGTGTTCCCTTAAATAATGTCAGAGACACTTCATAGGTACCTTTTTTAAAGAGCAGTGCAAATATTTTAAATTTACAGAAACAAAATGTGAACAAGCAATAATGTAATATATTATTTTTTTTAGGCATGAAGAGTCCTTTTAAAGCTAACTATATTCATTAAATCAGTTTGCATACATATTGACATCAGAAGTTTTTCAGAAGAAAACAAAACTATGATAAATTTTTAAGTGGTCATGTTGATGATCCAGGAAATATGAAAGAGGCAAAAATTTTTGCAGATGATATTTTTTTTGGATCAACAGCAAATTCCTGTCATCCTTTTAAAAAAATAGTGGGATTATCAATTCTTTTAAATTTATTCCTAATCTCTTTTGCAAGGTTCAGACTTCCTATTCCCTCCAATATCTGGGCTGTTTTCAAGCTATATCTTTTGCAGGATCCAAGTTCCGTTCATCTTATTTTAACTGAATAGGCAACAATTGCACATTCATTTGAAGAAAAGATCCTCAAAATATGTTGATGTCCAAGAGAAAACTCTTTTTTGCAGTTCAGGATGAAGTCCTATAGCAAAGTTTTTAAAATGTCAATAGTAAACATACATCTGTGTGACATGAGCAAAATCTATTCCCATGATGAAATTATGGATAGCTTTATTTGATATATGGTGGGATCTGTATGGAGATTATTGCAATGAGTGTCATTGTGTAATGTGCTCATTTAGCAAGCATACTATGGGCTTTATATTGTAAAACATGTATTTAGTTTAAATATTGCACAAAACGCTGCATTTTGGAATAGGGCTGAAAAATAGAGATAAAGCAAATAACTATTTTTATATTTATGACCATATGTAAACCCATGTACTTTTACTCTTAACAGGTATGATGCAAGTTTGCACTCTGTACCTCCACCAGACTATGGAATTCCAAAACTACATTATTTTGAGGACTGGGGAGTTGTAACATATGGAAGTGCATTGCCAGCTGAAATCAACAGGCCCTTCCTCTCCTTCAAATCAGGAAAGCTGGGAGGACGTGCAATATATGATATTGTTCATAAAAATAAGTACAAAGAGTGGATCAAGGGATGGAGGAACTTTAATGCTGGGCATGAACATCCTGATCAGAACTCCTTTACCTTTGCTCCCAATGGTGTCCCTTTTATTACAGAAGCCTTGTATGGGCCAAAGTATACCTTCTTTAACAATGTGTTGATGTTTTCTCCAGCTATGTCAAAAAGCTGCTTTTTCCCGTGGGAAGGGCAGATTACAGAGGACTGCTCATCAAAGTGGTTGAAATATAAGCATGACTTGGCTGGGGACTGCCAGGGGAGAGTGGTTGCAGCAATGGAGAGAAGTGGTGTGGTTTTTATCAGGGGAGAAGGAGTGGGTGCTTACAACCCAAAACTGAAGTTAAAAAACTTTCAAAGAAACCTTGTACTTCTACATCCTCAGCTTCTTTTGCTGGTGGACCAAATTCATCTTGAAGATGACAGCCCCCTAGAGGCAACAACCAGCTTCTTCCACAATGTGGATATGCCTTTTGAAGAAACTGTTATTGATAATGTCCATGGGGCCTTTATTAGGCACCGTGATGGGATGTATAGGATGTTCTGGATGGATGATGCTGGCTATAGTGAGAAAGCTACCATTGCCTCAAAAATGTATCCTCGTGGATACCCATACAATGGAACAAACTTTGTGAATGTAACAACCCACTTGCGACACCCAATCACCAGAGGAGTTTACCTCTTCATAGGACCTTCCATAGATGTCCAGAGTTTTGATGTCCGTGGAGATTCTGAGCAACTGGATGTCTTCGTAACAACTAGCGAGCATTCCTATGCAATTTATCTGTGGACGGTTGAGACTGGAGCCCATTCTGTCTTTGCACAAGTTATCGCAGACCGACAGAAAATTATGTTTGACCATGTTTCTGCCATTAAGAGCTCTGCAGTGCCAGAAGTGGAAGATTATGTGGGCATTGTGGAACAGAATCTTCAGAATTTCAAGCCTGTTTTCCAGCAGCTTGAGAAGCAGATCCTATCCCGTGTGCGCAACACAGACAGCTTTAGAAAAACTGCTGAGCGCCTGCTGAGGTTTTCAGATAAGAGACAGACAGAGGAGGCTATTGACAGAATATTTGCTATCTCCCAGCAGCAGCAGCACCAGCAGCAAGGCAGGGCAAAGAAAAGCAAAAAGGTAGCCAAAGGCTACAAGTTTGTTGATGCTGTTCCTGACATTTTTGCACAGATTGAGGTAAATGAAAGAAAAGTGCGACAAAAAGCACAGACTCAGGCACAAAATGAGCTGCCCGTGAATGAAGATGAGGAAATGAAAGACCTTTTGGATTTTGCAGATGTTACCTATGTAAAGCACAAAACTGGGGCATCACTCAAAGGTCAATCAGGACTAGCACATATGGTGACCACTGCCCGAAGCAGTGCATCATTAGTATCGGCTTCCTACACCCGCCTTTTCCTAATTCTGAACATTGCTATTTTCTTTGTCATGCTGGCAATGCAGCTGACCTGCTTTCAAAGAGCCAAGAGCCTACATGGCCAAAGATGCCTTTATGCAGTACTTTTAGTTGACAGCTGTATATTATTGTGGCTGTATTCATCTTGTTCCCAGTCACAATGTTAACAAAAGACCATGTACTACTTGACCAGTTTATGGTCATATATGTCTATGCAAAAGCATTAACCCTAATAGGGCCAGAGTTTGTTTGTTCCTTTTCTGAAACATTCCAGGAGGCAGCTGGGGAGAGATTGATTTCACACCATGAGAGGAAGGAAAGTAATGGGGCTCGTAATGCATTCCTCTGAGAATTAAGTGCTCCTCATCTGTTCTTTGGGTTGGATTTAACATCTGAAGGAATGTTATGCTTTGTTCATCAGAGTACATTATATTAAGCTGTAATTAATTTTTGCAAGAAAGAAATAGAATCCTCTTTTATGGGACTTTTGTTTCCTAAGAGCTTTGGTTTTATACACAATTTGGCATGCATAGTTTAATTTCAGGCTGCTGCAGAGGCCTATAAATAGGCCCTGGTTTAAATTGCAGGCCCAGCTCACTAATATCCTGGCCCAATCATGGCAGTGGCCACCATTGTCACACCCAGATCATGGGAACCCATCCCCTCCCCATGCCCCCTAATTGTCTGAGGGGCAGATTTAGGGTCAGATCTAATTGCAGCATCAAAGGCCTTGCTCCCAAGGCCTCAGCTCACTGCTGAAAAGCCCATGGCCCCCACACCTCCTCCCCCCCAACTCACTGGACTAAGATGTTTTTGGTTTGCCTTGATTTCTTCTTATTGAAGGCAGAGAGCAGCATGATTGCAGCAGGGAAGCAGGCAGGCAAGAGGCTTTATCCTGGGCTTGGAAACTGCTGGCTGCCTTAGGCAGAAAGACCTGGTGCTGAACTGTTTGTGTGTGTGCACGCACGCGTGTGTTCTCTCCCCATGACCCCAACCGCTGGCACCCCAGTTTTCCTACCTGGAGGAGCAAACAGCCCCTCCCCTACCCAGTGCCAAGGCCCAGAGGATGGGGAAGGGAGGCAGTCCTCAGGTGCCCCCAACCCTCCATGCAGTCTCCAGGTGTCCCAGTTTTCCTACCTGGACGAGCAAACATCCCCTCTCTTACCCTTCCCCAAGCTCTCTCCTCCCTGTCCCTTGTGCAACCCCTTCCCCCCTCCCTTGGGCTGCCAGACTTTTGCTGCTGGCTGGACAATGCTGGGGAATTCCGCTGCAAGCAGCCATATCATGGCATTTCATTGCAAATCACATTTTTCATGAAAATCACTTAATTTCATGACTTTCACACAAAAAAAAAATGTGAAATCGCAATTTAAACCAAGCCATACCTATTAATGTGGCATCCTTTTTCAAAGATAAGGTGTGCAGAAAGCTATAAGTAGATTTTATTCTTTTCCTTCAAACAGTGGCAATGCATAGGGGGTGCACATGCAGCCTCTGGCAGCGCTGGTGCACCCCCTGACAGCAGCGTTCCTGGGCAGGGGGGCGCAGGTGAAGCACTGGTGCCCCCTTGACGGCGTTGGCTGGGGAGGAGTGTCCCAGGAGAAGCAGTCTCCCCGCGGCCGATCTGACCCAGAATTGCCAGCAGTGCACCACTTCCAGTTGTGGGTCAGCAGGATCAGCCACCCCGGCCTGCGGGATTGGCCACGGGGGACCCCCCCCAGTCGCTGACTGTCCTCTGGGGGGGGGTGCAAGTGCCCCCCCTGACTCAGGAGGCATCACTTGCCCATACCTTCAAATCAGAGAGCATAGAGCAGCCTGATCAAAATACTTTAGAGCCCATTTATCATGATACCTCCTCTGTGCCTTAAGAAACAGTCACTGTAGGAAAAAGCAGTTTGTTTCACTGGTGACTGAGAGAAAGACAGTTTCAGTGATCAACAAATGCCAGAAAGAGGCAGCCAAGGCACTAATTTTATGTCTACATCTTTACTGTGGAGTTGACTAATTAGCTCTATAGCTAATTAGTAAAACATCACCATCTACACATGCACTGATATTAGGGTGCAGTAAATGAACTCCAACATAGAACAGTACTGTAATGGTACTATCCTTGGCAGAGTAATTATGTGTACTCAAATGCATGTGTAGACTGTGATGGGCTGGCTGGGGCACAAGGATGCTACAGAGCTGGAGCTGCCTGCCGCCTAGCCCCACACTGTAGCACTCTCATGCCCTAGCCACCTGGAGCCTGGGGCTGATCCCTCAGGTCCCCTGCCAGCCCAGAGCTGCTTTGCTCCAGCCCAGACTGCTGTGGTCCTGGGTATGCATGTAAATGCTGTGCCCAGGAGCAGCTAACTCCAACATGTACTATGAATTAATTGCACATGTAGATGCACCCAGGGAGTATCATTCTGAACCTCTTCCCATTTCCCAAATCAGGTGAAGTTTGGAAAAGGGTGAACTCTGCTGTCATCTGTTCTTGATTTTATAGGACAGAGTTTCTCAAACCTTTTCATGGTTTTGAGCACATCTTAATCAGGAAATTAACTTTTAGATCATCTTCCCTTTCAGATGCTATTGGAAGAAAACCCCAACCATGTGGCAACTCCACCAATTGCATATGTGGGGGAACAACTGTATTAAGCAAGTATTTAATGTATTTATACCTATTTATGTAACTGGAAACACAGAACAGCCAGAACCATGCAACCAGGCAGCTCTCTGCCAATCATCAGGAACACAGGAATGAATAATTTGGGGATTGCAGAATAACGTGGCTTCTGAAATAAATGAGTTTGGCACCCTCACTTGCTCAGTTTGTGAAATTGATTATAAAAAAAGAAAGTTATGGATACCTGGGAAGGGATTTGGAATGGGCAGACTGTAGAGCTGATATATTTTGTACATCTATACATCAAAAGAAAAATAAATCGTTTGAGTACATTTTGCTAAATAAACAAATTATAATTGTTTCTCTTGCATATATTTGTTTCCTTTGTTGACTAAACTATTTGTCCTAGTCATTTAAGAAATGAAGTGATGGTTATTAACACTGGGTTCAAGTCATAATACACTTGTGGACAACCTTCTCTGAATTTCATCTTTTGGGTTCCTCCAGCTAAAGATGACTTTTTAATGGAACTAAAACAGACAAGATGCATTTCAAATGTGGAGAGACCCTAGGAATCTCAATGTACAAGTGGTTCATTGGTTGTTGCACAGGTTGGAATAGGATCTTGTTCAGTGATGTAGATGCCTAGAGCCTGGGTAAATGCCTCTTAGAGGTAAAATAATATCTGGCTCCCAGAGTTTAATAATATCATCTAAATGAGTTGTGTTCAACATCTGGCCAGCAAACCAAATCTGGCCAACAGAGTCGTGTCCTCCATCCCCCAGGGCTCCCCAAAGGTCCAGAAATTTGGCAGTGGAAGTGAGCAGTGGCAGCATTGACTGCCACTCCCCTACTGCCAGATTTCCAGACCCATGGGAAGCCCTGTGGGCTTGATAATGTGGCCCTGCACACCAGATCCTATTCCATCTTAAAAGTTTTCACAATAGCTAGTAACAACTGTGTGTGTCACCTCAGTCAAATTCTAATCCACTCAAAAGTCATAGACCTACACAGAGAAACAAATTTTCAGTAGTAGCTACAGGCACAGCTTTTGGCTGAGCAGGAAAGTGAGGGTGAGCTAGTTAAAGATTAGGCTCTGTCCCTGCTCTGTGTAGCCATAGCTCTGAAAAAAAAATTCTTCATTTTCCCTTTCCAAAAACAAGGTACCTATCTTGCTTGGGGGCATAGGTGCCAACTGCATGGATGCTCCAGGCAAGCACTGCCCCAAAAAAATTAACTTGGCACCCACAAACCACAGCTGTTTTGGTTTTACATGATCCATGTTAGATCTCTGTTATGTTAAAAACTGCCCTAGACCAAGCTGTTACAAGCTTAGTACCAGTAGGTGGAAGAAGCACATTATGTGGCTACACAGGATGGCGGAATTAGACTGATGCACCGTGATTCATGGTGAGGTAGTGGATGTGAGGAGGGCCATGCTGCTTGTGGGTGTGTGCAATTATTGTAATTTAATCCCTTATAATATAATTATGCTGCAGTTTATGAATACTTTTTAATAATTATTGAATTGTTAAGATACCAGTAATAAACAAAACATAGGAGCTGACAGAAGCTTAAAAATACCCTAAAAATACCGACTGACCCCCATGCCTCCCCCCCGCAAAAAAGCACCCACCAGCAAAAACCAAAGTTGGCGCCTATGTGTGGGGGCATATATAGTATGCGGGAATAGTTGGTATCAAAACACATCATGAATCCCCATATTTGAGGCCATACGCTCTGCTTTTCAATGTGAAAGGGTTGAAAATAGCAAGAAACAATTTAAATGGCCCAAACTTTGCCAGCGGGATGATAATATCATCCTTTTCTCCTTTTGATTCAATGAACTGCGTGCTTGATGGCTCATTGGTTTAGAACTTCTTGGGAAAAGGTAAAAGATTTTCCTTCTGTCTAGCTGCTACTTCTATGTAATAGTGCAACAGAAGGAAACAAATATTTTTCCAGAGTTCTAGGCAGCATTATTTCCACAGGTTCTTCCTCTGCTCCCTAAGGATATGTAAGGGGCACATGAACAGGCATTGCTAACACGGCTCCAAGTAAGCGGTTGGAATTCCTGGGTGAACTTCTGTGGCCTGTGTTAAGTAAATGGCTGGACTAGATCAGGGATGTCAAGCTCATCTGGCTACATGGGCGGTGCTGACTAGTCAACGGGCCAGATCATGTCCACAGACTCCACCCACATGCCTGAACCAGCACATGTGGCTCCTGCCTGGGCTGGGCTGGGAGGCTGGCTAACCTCAGCAGGCCCCACAGGTGGCGCAGTCCCAGCGGGCACCCCAGGTGGCACATGCCTAAGGATTGCATGCAGGGTCAGTCCAACGCAGCATGTGGGTCAATGAGGTAGCACTGGCTGAATTATGGGGCTTCATGTGCTGGGTCTGGCCCACATAGCATCTATTTGACACTCCTGGACTTGATTGTCAACAATTCCTCTTGGTGTTTATGAGTGTATGAAATCCTAACCCTACTCTTTGCCTCTGATGGATTTTTTTTAACCTGTGTTTGGGGGAAAATCACTCTTTTAAACCAAATTATAAAGCAGGTCCAAACAGCTGCTTCCTCTTGGATCTCTCCCCAGAAAGGTATGGTCGGTCTTTACCCTGTCCGTATGCATTACCAGTTTTAATTAATAATCACTAAGAGGACGGCTTAAGGTACATGAATAAAATGGTTTATTAATTAACACACTTTGGGACCAACAGTAAAGTTAACTACAAAGTATAAACACACACAGTGGAAATTCTATAAATCCAAACTTCGCCAAAGACCAGAGAGATTCAGAGAAAGATTTATTTATTGAAGGCTCCACTGGCGTTCAGCTCTGTCTCCACTTCAACCCAGTACCTGAGGCTTACCTACTTCTGTGTGGGTTACTGGTCACTTACAGGGTTTTTAGGAAGTGATAGCCAGTATCCAATCGCACCTAGGAGGGGTGATACTTGCACCGGAATCAGGGGAGCCGCTACTATAGCACTGAAGTGCATCTGACAGGGAATTGTCAGGGAACCGACTCCTTCCTGGCTCAAGGCAGCCTCAGCGATGAATGATCCCTGGTGACAAGAGGAATCTCAGCTCCATGCTGTGGTCCTGCTCATGTTCGACCTTTCACCCAGTCACTCACTTCATCCAATCTATCAGTCTTTCTCTCTCTCTGTTTCAGTCTATTTCTCAGTCTGTCTTATACTCAGTCCCCTTCTCGCTCACTCTCTCTCCTTCCTGTCACTTCTCTCTCTGCTCACACACACACACCCACACCCACACCCACACCGAGAGAGCCCCCCCCCCCCCACAGGGTCTTTTAAAGGGCCTTTGCGCACGTTCCTCCAGCAGGTAGCACACGACACACAAATATGCACATGACTCTCCACTTCCAGAGCCTTCTTAGGCGATGACCCAAGCCTAAAGTCCACTGGGTCATGCAGAGTGCGTGAGCTGGCCGACTTATAACAAATCGCAATGGAATTCCATAGAAACCATAACTATACTATAGCCATAGGTCAGTCCCGGTCTCACCCTCAACACCTGTGACAGATCAGGTTAAACTCTGGACTCCAGGGCTGAAAAACTCAGTGCCTATTTCACTAGTGTCATCTTCTAACTCAACCCTTATATATAACTAATAACTATACAACTAATCGATGCCTAAGAGCTTGTCCAACAACTCTTTCAACTATTCAGTTGGTCCAGTTGAAGATATCACAGAAAATTGTTGCATCTCATACACAACCTGACACACTTCTGTTCTGCAGAGAAGGTAATAGCAGTAAAAGTGGGATGCTTATAGCTGAACACAGGGTCTTTTTCTGATGTAACAAGTGGTTAACTTTTTGTTCAGTTGCTACTTTAATACCAGGTATCCAGTATGTTACTTGTGCCCCCAGATCCTTGGGGCCTTCTCATGCCATCCTGCTGACAAAATAGCAGCACACATCGCTTGCTGCAGATTTTGGAAAGCATAACAAGTGAGAGTCAGCAATATATTGTATATTGGGAGCATCTACATGTGCATTTAAGTGTGACTAAATGCGTATTAAGCTAATGCATATTAAGTGATTTTTGGCAGATGTCTTCAGGCATATCCATGCATCATTCTACATTGCTGTAGCCATCACTTTCATCTACACGTGACCAGCAGCTACTTCGCCATAGTGATGCACTCCCGAATTTTAGTGTGCCACTACGGCAAAGTAGTGGAAAAATATAACCATGCGCCGCACGCATGGCACACAATGGGCAGTTACTGTGCTCCAAAAGGAAGTACTAAAGCACAGTGCAGTAACAACGTTATTGTAGAGTGACGTGTAGATGTGCCCTACACGTAAAAGGACTTGGCACTAAAGTTAGTCCCAAGTCCATGCAGCCCTTTCTTGTGCCCTTGTGGCCACCAGGGGAGTTCCAGCCACATGGCTGCCAGCACTTGGCAGCCATGTTGAAGTTAGGCTCAGCTGCCAGCACCTGGCAGCCCTCTGGGAAGCTGATCCCTGGCCAGCCTCTTCCCTTCCCAGGAGCCGCATAACCAGCGCAGGGGCAGCATGCCGCAGCTTTCTCCTTGCCCACCCTACTCCCCAGCACCAGGGCTGCTCCAGCCCCTATCCCTGCCCTGGCTCCTGCCCCTGCCAGCAATGCCCAGTGCCCCACACTCCTGCTGGCCATGGTGCTGGCCCTGCTGGCCCCAGCAGCCTCACCCCTGCTGAGGCCCCAGGATAGCCAGGGGACTGGCTGTGGGAGGCCCTGCCCTACCCCCTCCTCCTGCACTCCCTATTCCAACACACTTGCTCCACTGTCCACACACCCTCTACCCCCTGCCCACCTCCAACACCACTGTCAGGACATGCATATGGGTGAAACAAAAAAACTTTATTATCCTCACAACACCCTCCCCCTTCAACAAACAGAACCTTCCCTACCCTGTCAACCAACAGAGCCCATCCACTACTCTCTCCACCCACCAATAATAAAAAATCTGCTTACAAATGGGAAACTATATACAAGGAGAAAACTACATACAAATGGAAAACTATTTACAATATTTTGGGTCTTCCAGGCCAGAGTGGGGGATCGTGGGGGGGGGGGGGGGACTAGGGGGCAGGGCCGTGGGACAGATGCCCAGCACACCAGCCCCTGGATGTTCCCTGGGGCTGGACTCAGGCTGGCCCCCTAGTGGCAGGGCAGACCCTGCACTAAAGTTAGTGCTGGGTCATGTCTACATGAGTATTAATGCACATTAACTAATCATGCTTAAATTTGATACCTGCATTTACAGGTATCAAATGTAGGTGCAATAAACTTAAGTTAATTCACATTAATGGCTTGCATATGTAGACGCACAGCCGTAATGCACATTAACTTAGGGTAATGTGCATTAATGTGTCTCATGTAGAAAACAAAGCTTTGAGGGGTTAAATCCTAGGCATGGCAATGATGGCCTGAATTACCTTTTGTCTGTCAGAGAAACTCCAGTGTTTTCCAGTGGTTTTACTCTGAACTAACCCTGAGGTAGATAAGAGGGGATAAAGGGTACTGAGAATGCTGTGCTGGTGCAGCTGTCCCTTAAAAGCGTGTCTTAAAGAATCATAGGTGGAATCCAGCAAGTGAGCTATGGCAAACTGATTTTAACCCCCTTCATGGAGTGGCCTTCATGAGTGGATGTCATTACACACTTCGTTTAAAAAAATAAGGCTTCCATTTGTCTTGCTTGAGTATGCTTATCAAGACTGAGGTCTGCTTCATGTGACAGATTCAAAGTTTACTCAACCATGTTGACCTCCCACCCAAAAATGCCCAATAACGCTGTTATTTTGTTTCAAGCACTCTGTATTAATAGAACAATTGAGAGAGAAGGATTCTTTAATCTTCAAAACTGAGTGGAAAACCCAGGCACATGCTACAACCCCTTTATTTTTCATTGGAGAAGAATAAACATGACTAAAACTGTTACGTTAACCTCTTCTCCCTGGAGCTGTGGAGGCCAGTCACTGAATGCTTAATGATAAATGTGCAGTTGTTCATTGGTTTATATACTGCAGTTATTCTTGTTTCTGTATTCTGCTGTTATCAGGAGGGACCAAAACTGAAGGTTTGGAGACCAAAAATATCTTAAAATCTGAAGATCCACTGTATAAGGAAACAAAAATAAGTAGAAATACCATCAGGTATTGGTATACCCCAAGACCTCCAAGATCTTATGGTGGATCTCCATCATAAAGAAGCAAGTCAATGAGTGAGAAATGCTATGCTGGAATATAGCAGAAGTAGGAGGTATGAATATCTGCATGCCCATAACCCCATATAGTTGGGAAACTGTGTTACATGGCTGCTACCCTAACCTACACCCAACGATAGCTGGAAGCAGACAGTCTGTGCAGATCTTCCAAGCCCTGCCTGAAAGCAGTCCCTATGGGTAAAGCACTTTTAGTCCTAGACCTGGAGTGCATGTCCAGATCCCAGATATTATGCAGCCTCTCTTCCTTCAAATTCTTCCTCAAAACACATCTTTTGGCATAATTCATCAAGAACTATTAAAATCACTTAATTTTTTTAATTATTCCAGAAAAACAGGCAATCACATGACATCTACCAAGTTATTCAAGAAGTCCAGGATTGTACATCTGTGTGCCCAGTCTTCTCTAACCAGCTTCCCTTCCAGGCATGGACTGTGGGTGAACTCCTGATTCACTGGAAATTTTACTATTGAGTTCTGTGATGTCTGGATTTCATCCTGGTTCTTTACTTTCTGTGTAATCATGCATTTAAGTTAGTAAACACAAATGTTAAACACTGTTACTGGGCTTCTCTGTTACTGGGATTTTATTAGAAGGCTCAGAATTTGGACCTAAGACACCATTCCAGTGGGGACCAAACCTTTCAGCAAGCATGCTGCAAATTAGCCCCACACCCTTCCCAAGTGCCACTCCAATCCCCTTCCCCTGCCCAACCTGCTGCTTTGTTTTTTGTTCTCTGCCCTGTGCCCTACCCAATCTGCTGCTCTACTGTCTGCTCCTTTCCCTGTACTTCCTGCTTGATTTACTGTTTTTGGCTCCCTGCCCTACCTGCCTCTGCATTGCCTCTCCCCTCCCTGGTCTGCTGCATGCCACACACAGAAGTTACTGATGCCGCTTGTGGTATGTGGCCACCCTAAGTACTATTCTATCCCTTTAGAACAGAGGATGGGTCTTTACTGGAATGCTGCTCAGGGTAATGATCCAGCTTACTAACAGTGAATCACAATAATTACTGCTTCCTTTGAATGTTCAAATTTGTTTAAACGTGGCCAAATAATTTAACTAGCACTGGCCCAGGAATTTAATACGTGTGGAACTGAAATCTCACACTGGATGTTCCAAGGAAGAACAATCAGCTGAATCAATAGGGAAATGTTAATGGCTGTCTGTTCAGTGTTTATTAGAGCCTAAAGGCATTGTATTTATTTGTTGTTATTCAGCCTTCCAGCCCATTTCATCCATTTTTGTCTCCATTCACCCCAAGAAGTTGCTAACCACAAAAGAGGTGTGAATTCACTGGAGAGAATTTTGGCTGTTCCTTGGGAGCTTAGTAAGAGCCTGAGCTGTACCCCTGAATAAATTAATCTGATGGTCAAAAGCAAACAAAGCTAACTTTGTACAGTTTGAGAGGTGGGAAGCAACAGGTTTCCTTTTCTAGAAGTCGATTAGCTCAAAAATAACCCATGATGACTGAAATACCTGCTGGCCACTTAGAGAATATTCCCAATGGATCGGGATTGAGATCATAAGGGAGTGCCACTAGAGAGTCTTTCCAGGGCTTGTGCCCAGACCAAAAATTTATGAATAGAGACTGAATTTACTGTCTGCCAGTGCCCTGGCATCTATAAATACCCTTAATTTAATAGCCCAATAAACAGACTGATCGCAGCCACTCTAACTGATGACTATTTTCGTAAGTTTAGTGCAGAACAGTTGCTGTTTAAAAAATGAATAGCAATTATTTATCTGTTTACTTCTTCACTATCAACAGTATGTCTGGCTGAAGAACTATAAAAATGTGAGCAGTGTGCTAACTGCTTATCTCCAGTCTCGGGGCTGTACAGAGGCAGTTGAATTTTATTTCCAGTGAAGTCAACTAGAATTTTGCCCCTGAACTCAGTATGATAATAATTGGGCCCAAAGAATAAAGTTTTGATCCTCTGGGTCTAATTGATTATTTCCTGTAATTGATTTTAGTGTTGTTCTCACAACAGTCTTCATCTATCACAACAGACTACATCTGAATGACCTGGATTAGCAGGAATTATACATTTAAACTGTATGCTTTTATATACATAAAATTATTATGTGTCTAATTTTTTAATCCTTTCACCTGCACACTGAATGGTGACAATTCTCATTATTAATGCCGGTCTCATCAAGAAGTATTTATGCATTACTTGCAAGCTGGACTTTGACATACGTAGTTTAACCTTTAAGCACTTTGCAGGCATTTTTTTAATGAAATCCAGTTACTGACACTGTTTACTTTCTATCTTGTGCTGAGATTTTACAGAACTCTGGCGGCAACTTTGTTTTGGGAGGGCAGAGAACTCAGGGCGTGAGAACATAAATGGTAGCTGGTTTTCTTCTTTACTCTTGAAATGGATGAGTATAACACAGTGCTTCACTAGTCATGGATTATTTTCCCATCTGTGCAAGGCAGATTCACCAAGCTAGACAAATATTAGGAAAATCAATGAAGGTTTTCAGATAATTTAGAGATGCTCAGGTGGAGTTTCAAATGTTTGCTAAGTAATTATGGGTATTATCAATATCTACTGCAGTATCTGCACCTTGCATAAATGAATTAGGAAAACAATGGCAGGAAGTTAGCAGTTTATAGTACAGACAACTAAAGAAAAAGAAAAGTACATTAAAATTACTTTTTTCCCTGTATACCTGTTAATTTTTACTTTTACAGTCATGTTTTATTTCCTTTTTTCAAGTTTTTTTCTCCACTCTGACCACTGTCTCTAAGACCCACAAAAATGACAGGAGAAGATGAATAATTAACTCCCTTTTACAGGCAAAACAGTACAGCTGTCAAAAGCACAATGCAAATAAACTAGCAAAGAAATTATCTCCTGGTCTTCTTTTATTAATATCTTTCCCTTCTAGTAAACCTAATGTTCCCCAATAGGCTACCAAAACTGGGCTTTCAAGGTAAACATCCTTCCTTGCAAGATTTCTCTCCCCCAATAAGTCAAACTTTGAAAATGCATTGATGTGTTAAGCCACCTCAAGCTATATTTTAAATGCAATGCTGAATACTTCGTTGGGGTGGGGTGGGAAGGGAGGGTTACTATAGCTTCACAACCTAAATTGAAGCTATTTTACTTTTCTTCTCATGTGAAAAAAATTATCCTTCAGGTTTCTCTGGAACTTTGTCTTTTCAGAGGGAGTGAAGGTATTTCAGGGGGAACTCAGTGACTCTGTGCATTATCTCCAAAACTAATGATTTCTGAACATCATTGATCAAATAGTAGTTCAGGGTTAGAACTGAAACTTATTTTTTTCCTCTGATCCAACCCTCCATTTGCATTAACACAAAGCAGACAAAGCCATTCAGTTTGCCACAGTTCAATACAAGTGCTGTAAGCCTGGAACAGCCAAGGTATAGCAGATAAGGAATGAAATGCTTCAATGTGTGGCACTGAGGACTGAGTCTCCAGGCCTGTAGCTGCCTTAAGGTAGGAACATTTCACTTTCATGAGTATTAAATTGGCCAGCATAAGTCTGAGAACAATCATAGTCCTCCCCAGTGGTCACCGTAATTACATTTGAAAAGGTACACTCTGCCTCAACTGAACTGTGTAAGTAGACTGTTCTGGTGGAGTAGGAATTGAAAGATTTGTGGTAATGTCTAGTCACCCATCATTTCCTTTGACAAACTAGAGCTTCCTGATTTAAGTTATCCTATCCGTGGTTTTACACTGGAGAGCAGCAGCTACTGCTGCTGATTTCATTTTACAGGCAGAGGTGTATGTAACATTTTCCAGGAGAACTTCAATGAGAAGTTTCTTCCATGTGACCAAATGTCAGGTTCACAAGTCCTCTAAACTTGTCAAGAAGAAATGACTGACAACCATAAATTCCCTCTTTAACTAACAATTCAAAATGCTTTATTTATGGATAAGTCCAGGGGTGATGGTTTCCCTTTCATGTTTTAAAGACCTACTGGGAGACTCTCAAATATCTCCTGAGGGCTTTGTGACAAATGTGTGATGATTTTCTAAAACCATTTCAGATGAGTCAGAAGTTTGTTCTTCAGCCGAAGGAGTAGCTCTTTTACCTCAACACAACAGAAAATCTCTCATGATAAAGCCACAGTCGTAAACTACTGTATGTTATGGGCAACTGGTGCCTCCCGACCAGATTGCCAACGGGGGGCGGGGGGTCACCCCAGCAGCCGATTGCCGAGCCAACAGCTGGTGCTTCCAGGGGGTGCACAGCCGATCTCAGGGGGTGCACGTGCACCCATGTGCACCCGCTACGTGTCACCAGTGCTGTATGGCATTTACGAGACTGTGTGTTTCTTTCAGATTTACTCAGTGGTGGTGGCAACTCTCACACAAGAAGAGTTTAGCACGTCCTTTAGGCCCCCTTACTCCTGGACTGAGGCTTATGAAAGTGAGTGCTATAGTCTACTGCACCTTGATCTAAAGTTGGGGGCATAAATAAGTCTAAAAAGAAAGGGTGCACAAGAGTTAATGTTTAGATGAAACTGCTTCCAGCCAGCGTATGTAAAATTTAGCTGAATAACTGGAATATTTTTTCTATTCATTCCTGTTTTCAGGGACAAAAAGCTTTTTCTTAGGCACAGGAGGGTCAAGGAAAGTTTAAGTATTTGCAGTCTTATAAACTTCCTCAATTTAGATTTCTCCTGGCTTTTATGTGAGAAAACCAAACTATTATTGCCAGGGGAACAAAGACTTCCATAAATCAAAAAGCCAGCCATGTTTCTGGTTGCAGATTTGCTGACACCCACATTGTCAATTCCCCGGGGAAGGAAAATGAAAAGCTGGCAATCATTTTTATCCTGTTGATTACTTGGAATAAATGTTTAGTATTTTCAAAGTTTTCATTTGTTTGGGCTGAAGCTCACCCATGTGCAAAGGGACAATATGAGGCATATGCAACATGTGACTCCCATGATTTCCTCAAAAATGGCTCTCAGTAGGCAGTAGTGTAACTAGGGTAGGGGAACAGGGGCACTTGTCCCAGGCATTGACTTGGGTGGGGGGAGGCAGAATAAAACAGCTGCCTCCACAGCTGCACAGTGACACTAGCAGTAAGGCAGCAGCCAGAAATTACCACCGCTCCCATGTGTTGCAGCTACCCCAAGCACCTGACTGCCTTATTACACCTCTATCAGTACAGACTACACTGGGATGAAATTTATTCTGTCTGTCAGTCCTGTAAGCAATTTTATTTTTTCCATTTTTGTTCTTTTGTTTTTATTTGATAGAGAGGGGGTTAGGTCCCTTGCCTGCTGCATCTTCTTTTAGGCTCTAATCCTTCAGATCTTATCCTGCATTCATGAATAGTCCATTCTCACTGAAGTCAATACAACTTCCATAAGTAAAGTTACACATGTATGCAAATTTTAAAGGATCAGGTCCTCAGCTCTTAGAGTAACTTTTGCTTTTAGTAATGATTTTCTGGAAAAAAAAGTAGAGCACAGGACTGCCAAGTGCTGATGATTTCCAAATGCAGCCAAGAGTCATGGTAACAAAAAGAGCTATTAAATGTGAATATATTGATCTTGCCATCACACAGAAATAATCAGACAATCCAAGTTAGACCTAAGAAAGAGAAGGAAGTGACTGTAGGAAGTCTGTTCCTTCATAAAATTTCTTTGAATTTATTCATGAAGCGTAACACCCACCCCATCCAGGTTATCAGAAAATACCTCTAATTTTCTCAAACTGTTTCTGATTATTTTTTCATAAAGGTACCAATCATGCACAGTGTATTCACAGTCTTGCAGACTGACTCAAGTTGCATGTAGATTCATGTAAGGTAAATAGTAAAATCTTCCAACGCCTGGTCATTGTAGAGGCTACTGAACTTAATTACAGGTTCCCCCCTTCAGCAACTATTCTGGTGCTGTTATTACTAAGCAACAAGAGAAGGTATGGGAAGGAGAAAGTGGGTTCAATTGCTTGCATGATTGGATAACTGTCTTAATACCCTTTGTTTTCCTGTTAAAAGATCAATGTTGACAGTGCTGAGCTGTCACTTATGCTTGACAACTTCACTCAGAGCTGTATTTGGCTTTGTAGGCACAATTCCTACCCACAAAACATTCCTTTTCAAACCCCAAATTGCTAAAACAACAAAAAATATACAGAAATTCTCATACAATATCAATGCACAGTAATGGTGTTATTTTTCAGACTTCTATTCTCTTAAGAATTAGTACTATTCATGATTTATATAGTGACATTGAGCTGCTTGACACTTTGCAAACATGTAAGAAGGCTGGTTTAGTCATAAAGTCAGAAAAACTTCCTAAATAATACAGGCTGAGGTTATGGGTCTCCAGGGGAGGTAAGTCTACCTGGAGGGTAGGTAGAGCTATGTTTGGGAACCAGCATGTGGCTGATACATTCCCAAATGTGGGCTATGCCAAGCTCGGGAGGGACAAAGGGTCTGATTCAGCCCCACTGAAGTTTACAGTTATTAGTAATAAAGGAAGCAGAACCAAGACAGAGACTGATGTAAACCTTAAAGACACTGTGAAGCTTCTTTCTGCTGAAAATGAATCACTTCTCCATTAGTGGTTCTCTAGTCAGGCACATGCTTCTTCCTGAAGAACTGATCCTAGTTGTTTAGTCAAAATTAAGTTGCTGTGTCTGTTGTACTATCTACAAAATGGGTCAAATGCTTTCCTGACTCAAAAGGGATGTTGTGAAGATAAAATTCATACATGTTTTGAGGCACTCAGATACTATATGAGAATAACTTTAAGGCCATGTCTATATTGCCTCTTTGCCCAGCCTAACACTGCTGCTGAGAAACAAGTCCCACTTGGTCCAGACAGACAGGAAAGGAGGATAAATTTGAACCAATGTGATCTGAGCCAGGCATTTGGGATAGAGCATACCTGGACTAGAGCAGTTAGCACAAACAGAACTTTCCTACAGAAAAAATGTATCTTCATTGATTTAAAACTTTTTTTAAGAGTGAAGCTATATATCAAATGACCATACAAAAGGGGAGGGACACAATGGGCATGTCTACACATGAATACTAATGCGATGCAATAAACTCCCGTGCAGTTCGCATGAGAGTTTATTGCTCCTGGGTGCAGCATTTTCATGTGTACCCAGGACCGCAGCACACTGAGCTGGGGTGGTGCAGCCCTGGCTGGCAGGAGGTCTGGGGGGTCAGCCTGCCAACCCTGGCTGGGGCCGCTCCTGCCCAGTTCGACGTGTTGTGGAGAGGCTGCTTGGGGCATTAGGGTGCTCCAGTGAGGGACTAGCTGGCAGGCAGCCCCACACTGTAGCACGCTTATGCCCCAGCCAGCCCCCGTCAGCATCTACATATGTGTTGCGGGACAGTAAATGACTCCTCCATAAAATAATACTTGGGTTGGGCAGTACTAATCTACAGTGGAGTTAAAAAAACTTTCCATTCCAACTGCTTTTCAGACCCCATTTCACCCCTGCCCTCCTGCAGGCCAACCAATCTGCTGCACTGCCACCCAGCTCATGGTGACCAGGCTTGGGGCATGTGGGGCTCCCAGACAACTGGGGCAAGGGGCTGCCCCAGGGGCTGACTACCCACCACCCCAAGCTGCCACTGTGCCCCGAGTGTGCTCCTGCTGCATGTTCCCCGGGCAGTGCTTGATGAGCTGTTGTGCAGGTGGAGGGGTGCCAGAGCCACTACGACCTGCTGCTGGTGATTCTCCTGGTGCCCTGGGTACACCTGCACTCCTGATTCAGGGCTCTGAGCTATGACAGTGTGGGTGGAAAGCCTGGGCTTCTCTGCAACCTCTGCCACTGCCTGGAGGGCTAGCTGTGGCAGAGCTACACATCCCTGTCCCCCGCTGCTGAGGAGGACATCACCGCTGGAATTGACGCCTTCCTCAGGGAATGCCTGCCCAGCTGTGGGGACATGGGCTGCTCAATAAAGTTTTGAACGGTGCCCCACCTCTCTGTATGCTGGAGGGGAGTGAACCCAGAGCCAGGGAAATGCAGGTGGGCCTGGTGGGTAGGGGTAGTAGGGAGAAAGGGCCAGGGGTAGGGGCAGGAGCCAGGGCTAGGGTTAAGGTAGGGGCAGGGACCCGGGCTGGGTGCAGGGGCAGGGGCAGGGGGTGGGGGCAGAGGTTGGGAGAGCCTTCCCCCCAGTACAGGACTTACCATGTGTCCAGGGCTGGCGAGGCTGGCAGCTCAGCATGGGCCTCCCCATCGGCAGTGTCATCCAACTGTGGCCATTGTCCTTGGCCTGTGGTGTGCAGTGGGCTGGTTCCCAGCCAGCCTCCCCCCTGGGGAGGAGCTGGTGCTGCTGGCAGTCAGTGGTGTCATGGCCAGCCACTGCTCATGGTGGACTTGTTGAAGGAACCACTCTCCAGGGCACCCTGAACAGCTAATGGGTGCAACAGCCAGGGAGGTAGGAGGGCAGGGTACTGAACACCTGTGGTCCCCTCCTCTGGGGAGGTGTCATGGGAGGGGTCAAGGTGGGACTCGGTCAGGCTGCTGCTGCTGGTGAACACTGCAGGGTTGCAGCATCAATCAAGGGGTGCCAAAATCTGGGTCAGCTGCCACATAAAGGGTCTTGTGGCCCGGACTGACAATTGCAGTACCCTCTGTACCCACAAGGCCTTGATCTTTATGCGGCACTGCTAGGCTGACCAGGAGTGTCCTTGCTTCTTTATCCCACCTAACAGGCCCTCATAAATATGGGTGTTCATGTGCCCACTCCTCATGAACTGCCTCTGCACCTGCACATCACCCCAGAGTGCCATTAGGTCACCAGTCTCTTCCTGACTCCATTTGGGGCCCTAGGTGGAAAGATCAGGCATGCACACATGGGCAGGGCCAGGCCTGGACTGGGAGGACTGGGAAGGACATGGTGGTGGTGCATCCCACACCAGCTCTCTGGGTCCTTACATGGCTGTCCCTGTGTGGCTGACCCTGGAAAACAGCTAGCAACACTCAGCACAGGGGCACAGCCAGGGACTGGAAGTGCCACAGCAGAGGCTATGTGCCAAAGGAACTGCAAACACAGGACAGACTGCTGGGGGTGAACAGCAGCAGGGAGCAGGTGCTGGCCTTGCTCAGAGAGACAGCCACGCAGCAGCCCTGGGGAGATCTCAGGGCTGGGCAGGGGGTGCAGCAGGCTGCAGCCCTTTACAACACTCCTATGTGGACAACCAGCAGCTCTGGCTTGATTACACAGACAGAAGCTGCCAGTGCCTGTTCGGGGGGGGGCAGCACACATGGCCTGAAGTGCTCCTATGCAGAGCAGAGCACAAAATGGCTGGAGGCTTCCATAGGCCACAGCTAGGGGCAGACCCGCACTAAACTCACTGCTGGGTCATGTCTACGCATGCATTAACTCATTAACTAATCAGGACTAAATTTGATACCTGAATTTGCAGGTATCAAATTTAGTTGTGATTAAGGGAATTTTACTGTGCAGTAAGGGTGTGCACGTGTAGAAGCTTGCCTATACTGTGCAGTAAATTAGGATAAGGCGCAGTAAAGTGTCTTGTGTAGATGCAGTCCCTGTGTCACAGTATTTCTAAGTATGTTGGGAGGTGCTGGCCAACCCTAAGTAGGGAGGAAGGAGCAGAGTCTTTTATTTTGATTTAGTTTGCACTTAGCCACGAAAATGGAAGTCACTGCTGCTAGTAAAGGAACTACTGTTCTAACAAACTCTGCTGCTTCTGAACCAGGCCCCATAACACTGAATTTAGAATACAATGATAAGAAAACTAAATGCCATTGGTAGGGCCATAGCTGGGTTAAATAAAGCAAAGGTATTGGATAAGGTTGGCTATAGCACAATAGAAGAAAAGTATAAAGATTAAAGGCATATCAAACTAAAATGTGTAATATAATACATGGCATAGTCTGCACCTATTTTACACCAGCAGGTGAAGAGTATAATCTAAATACCTGTGCAGTAACAAAGATTATTAAGTCATCATTGGCTTTCACAAGAAAAGCAGGTTTCTGTTCTCAGTTTTATTATCCCACATGCATATGTGTGGTCTATGCTGCAGGGGCAGCAGTACAGGCAGCTGCCCCCACACTCCATGCCAGAGACTGCCAACAGCAGGTGCAGATGCTGGGTATGTTTCTGGTGCCATGACTTTGCAGGGGGAGCAGAGCAAGACTCTGAACTAAGCCTAATTCTGATTCTTGATCTTAAAAATAAAGATATCCAACAGAGCAGACAAAAATCTAAAAGGTCTCAAATTTTAAACATTAAAATATAAGTCCATGCTATGTTTTAAAATGCCTTTTATCTTATTCCCAAATAAAACAACAATAATTTGCTCTTACTGATCATAGGTCTTAAAATATTTTTTATTTGTGTGTTCTTTTAGGTAACAGTAATAATAGATGTAATTTTATTCATATGTAGTATCTGTAACAAAATGACGTCCTGGTCCCACTGAAGTTATTGGAGTTTGGCCAATAACTTCAACGGGATTCAGATTAACATATATAAATTTAAAATGATGTATGCTCAAAAATTTGAGTTTGTTTCCATTTTATGAAAAAGAAAATATTGTGGTTGTTTCATTTGAAAAATTTTATAATTTTATGTGCAAAATTTTTACATATACTTCCATACCTGGGAAGGGTAAAAAAAAAAGAGAAAGAGAGACAAAGAAAGACGAAGGAAATCTTTTCTATGCTTCTAGCATGTTTTACTTTTCCTTTTTTTCCCCTGTAGAAACATCTCAATAAAATGAGATTTTTTTCAAAGAAAAAAATTCAATGTCTTCTATTAAAAGTATGTAATTCTGAAGTAAAATGAAAATGATGATTACGATGATACAGTTATGATATGATTATGGTGATACAGTTATCTAGAATTATCTGAAACAAAAAGATTCCCATTTCCAGGAAATAACCATACACATATAACAAGTATATTTATATAAGTATTTATTTTAATTTTTATGACTAAGCGTCGTAATTCTGTTTTCACTAGTTTCTTAATTTGGGCACATCATTTATAAATACAATATTGTTATGTAATAATGATTACTGTCTTCGAGGTACACTTACATTTTCCAAGGCTGCACAGTCTTTTAATTAAAAGTATTATTAATATTGTCGCTGCTTTTCAAAAGTTCAACCCATTGCTAATTTGTTGCAAGATGTAAACACAGAGCAAATGCAAAGCTGGTTTAATATGACATACTAGCACCATCTAGCTAAAGTTCTAAGTTAATCATGTATAAGACACATGTACAGAATTATACGATACTTTTCCAAAGACAAAATAACTAAAGATGCCTGATGAGTTTTCTGGTGTTAGATTCATATAAGGTCCTTCCTTGCAATGAAAGAAGATCTGCAAATCTTGTGTCTTTTATAAAGGAATGTAGTCACTTTCTAGCTAATATTTTTTTCTAAAATGCAATATTTTTCCATGTTTGTTTTTCCAATCAGTGGTGCCTAAAAGTATTTTTAAAAGTGAGATGGCACTTGTGTTCAAGGCTGAGAGGCTCTAAGTTCAGCTTCTTGATCATAAGAAAATAGGACTGGAAGGGACCTGAAGTTACTTAGTTTAGGCCGCCTGCTCAAGCAAGATCATCCTTGACTACGTCATTCCAGCCAAGGGTCTGTCAAACCTGCTCTTGAAAATTTCCAGAGATGGAGATTCTACAATTTCTCTATGTAACCTGTTCCAATGCTCAACCACCCTCAGAGTCAGAAAGTTCCTCCTACTCTCCAACCTTTAAAATTTCCACTGCAGCAGTTTGAGGTCCTGGCTCCTAGTCCTGTCCCCTGTGGCCAAAGCAAAAAGCTCATCTCCATCCTCTGTAATTGCCTTTTGGGTATTTGAAAGCTGTTCCCAAATACCTCCCCCTAAGTCTTCTTTTCTCCAGGCTAAATAACTCTAGTTCTTTCAGCTGTTCATCACTGTCACATTTGTATTTCTCTTTTAGTGCTGAGCAATACTAAGCACAAACCAGTTCTTAATGAGTTTGGGGATATGTTTATACTCACCTAGCTCTGCTTTCAGGAGTTCTGGTGACAGACAGCAGCCATCAGCACCAAATTTTCAGAGCATATGTACACCCACACACTTCTGGCAGCTTCAGCTGCCCCTCTAGAGCACAGAGGTGGACTTGTACCCTTTGAACCGGAAGGGTGCATGGGCCACAGCAGACAGCAGAACATCTGGGAGTGTCTACATGAACCTTTAGCCAGCTGCTAACTTGCTGCAGAAGCCTTACTTCATTCAGCAAACGAAGAGTACCTTCGCCAGCAGAAAAGTGTACTTTGCCGTCAAGTGTACAAGGCCATTGAATATGAAGGCACTCAAACTGGAGTTTTGCCTGCTAAAATGCAGTGAAAACACCTACATTTCGTGGTTGTTATCATTTAAATTTCATTCAACTTCTTCAGTTCTTTGTTTTAGTGTCTGTCTCTACAGAAACCAAAAAAATAATAGTGTGTCTATGCACGCAAATGCTCTGGGGTGAGTTTACTGCAGAGTGAATTACTTTAGCGTAAACCAACCCCAGGCAGGCATCTAGACATGTGGGGAAGTGGAAGCAGATTTGCTACTCATGGCACCAGTCTGCTCCTGCCCTCGCCAGCCCTGTCCTGCCCATTCCAACAGCCAAGGGGAGCTCTGGGCCAGGGGCTGGCAGGGTGTTAGGGAGCACAGGGCCAGGAGCCAGCTGTCTCCTGGTTGGAACTGGGACATTGCTCCCTGCCTGCTCCCAGGGTAGGCTCTGCCACCAGAGCTCAACTAAAATTGCTATTTGTTATTACAGGTAGCAAATTTGCTTGTGATTAGAGCAAATTACTGTGCAGTAAGCATCTGCACGTGTAGATGGTGATGCTTACTGTGCAGTAATTTTCTTTAATCTCAAGTAAAGCATCTTCTGTAGACCTGCCCACTGTATATATGGGAGAAGAGTTAGATAAGCTTTCAGGAACAAAGCAACCTTGAGACAGTGCCGGATTATGACATGCTGAGGCCCTAAACTATGTCCAGATTAAGAGGCCGCATATGATAAAAATAATCCACAAAATCCATGAAAATGGATTTCCATGAAATTTTAAGTTGAATTATAGTTATTGTTGCACAAATGTATGAACTCAATATGAATAATAACTGTGGAGCCACATATATGTATATTTTTGTCATATTAGAATTTAAAAATGTCCAGGGTCTTTTTGTTATTTAGAGGCCCCTCATATTGTGAGGCCCTAAACTGTATTTTATATAGTTTGACTAAATTTGGCACTGCCTTGAGACATAAAGAAGGTCATTTTGTACCCAAAAGCTTGTCTAACATCCCTCTCAAACATACAGTTGGCGCAATAAAATGTATCACAGGGAAAAAAATGCTTTTCTAGATTATTGGTAATTTTTACAGATTTAAAAATTTTCCCAAAGTGTTTCTGTCTTTTTTATCCATATTCCCTTTCCTAGGCTGACCTTACCCCAATCGTTATAATTTTTCCAGGAATTGAGGTATCTTTGACATTTTTGTGACAGTGGTTGAGAGTGGAGAGAGACATAATTGGCTATTATCCTTATATTGGAGGCACCGAAAATTGAAACCGCCCACATACTTACAGTATCTCATCCCCCATATAAGAAATTCTAAGAATCTTAGAACTACATATGGTAAGGATGTAGTACTGGCACCAAAGAGGTTTGCTGCTAAAGGATGGAAGATTATTCATGTATTTATTTTTTTTATGTTGAAGTAGTGCCCAGGAACATGGACTTTAAAAGGCTGAAACTTTAAACAGTACCATAGAAATTCTCCATCATGATAATATGATATTGGTAGAAACTTCAGGTACAGACAGACATTATCACCTCACTCTAACACATGATGCTTTACATAAAGCGCCATGAGTTAGAGTGCCTGCTCCTCCCCTCGCCCAGCTAAACCAACAGACATTCACCTGTTAGGTCAGGTGGAGGCCTGGAGCCAGCTTGCCAGACCAGGCCAGCAGGCTGGTGTGCTCCAGCAGCTTCCCAGGAGGGCATTGAACTGCTCCAGAGCTGTCAGGGAAGGAGGAGGAGGGGGGGGGAAGGGAGGTCCCAACTGATGAATGGCCTAAGGGTGGTGGGGTAAAGAACAGGGTCTCCTTGCTTCTCAGCCCCCCACAGCTACCCCAGCAGCGGTACTCAAGGGAGCTTCGTTGGGACCCAGAGGTGAGGGGCTCCACACCCTCCCCCTCCCCCTCAGCTCTGGCCATTCAGGAGCCAGAAGCAGCCAGCATGGAGCTGCTGAACGGCCAGAGCTGAGGGGGAGGGGCAGGGAATGCCCCCTGACACACACCCTTTGCAGCCCTCCCCAACTATTCCAGCTGGGGTGCTGGGGGGATCCAGGTTAGGCCTGTGACACAATGGGGCTCCATCCTACCCTGCCTCCACCCCACTAGATCTGGCCATTCAGCAGCTGGGAGCTCCGTGTTGCCTACTTCCAGCTGCTGAATGGCCAGAGCTGAGGGGAAGGGGTAGGGTAATGGAGCCCCCTAGCCTTGAGGCCCCAACCCAGTTGCCCCCAATACCTTAGCCATGATAGCTATAGGGGGGTGGTGCAAGGCGAAGGGGCCCCATTCCCTTCCCCCTCACCCACAGCTTTGGCCATTCAGCAGCCTGGAGCTCCCTCCCCTTCCTCCTGACAGTCTTCGAGATGGGGATGGGCACCAGTTCAGACACACCCCGACATGAAAAATTAACCCTGGAGGGAGCACAAGTTCCCTAAGGTGCTCTGTTTTTAAGCTTCTTAATGTAATACCTGGTTTAACCAAGGTATTTTTTTTTTTTGCACAATGACCATTTTAAAAGCACTCTGCAAGTGTGTATGTGTATTATGGCTAGGGCCTAGTTTAAATCATGGGCCCAGCTTGTTAATATCATGGCCCAATCATGGCGGGGGCTGTCATTTTCATGGCCAGATTGTGGTGTCCCCTCCCCGCCCCCCCCCCATGCCCCCTGACTTGCTGAGGTGTCAGGTTTAGTGCTAGTTTAATTATAGCTGCAGAGGTCTTGCTCCCAAGGCCTCTGATCGCTGCTGAAAAGTCCTGGTGCTGGGTAGGGGATGGACTTTTTGCTTCTCTGGGTGGGAAAACTGGGATTCAGGGGGTTAGGGGTACTTGGGGGCTACCTTAGGAGCAGACAGCCGTGGCACTGGGTAGGGGAGGGGCTGTTTGCTCCTCCATGCATGTCTTCACTTCCCTTGTCCCCAACCCCTGGCACCACAGTTTTCCCACCCAAGCCACATCCAGACAAGCATGGCCATGCAGTATGTGGTGCTGCAAACACATCTGTGGTGCCACATACTTCACATTTAGATGTTCTCCATGCTACAAGGGAGTGCTGCCAGTGCATATGCTGCTCTACTTTTTTGTTCTGTGCCTTTTTTTTATCCCTGTGGCTGCAGGCCAGGCTCCACATGGCAGAATCACCACTGCTGCAGCCCTGGGAGGCCAGCCCAGTGCAGGCCCCAGCCTCCCCTACCCCACCCAGGGTAACCTGCCATAAGCCAAAGAGCGCGTGGCACAGGGGCAAGTAGCAGTTCAAGGTGCCCCACTGCTACTTGTTACTGGAGAACCAAATGTCCACATTCATCTGGACGTGGCACCAGAGGAGTAAACAGTCCCTCCCTGCCAAGGCCATCTGCCAAGGCAGCTCCCAGGTGCCCCAACCCTCTGTGCCTCAGTTTTCCTGCCTGAAGGAGCAAGCAGCCCCTCCCTACCAACCCCAAGCTCTCTCCTCCCCCTGTCCCTTTTGCAACCTCTTCCTCCCTTCCCCTGGGCTGCTAGGCTTTTGCTGCTGGATGGGGAATGCTTTCTCCAGCTTGCAGCAGCCATCTTGCTGGGGAACTCCTCAGCAAGCAGTATCATGGCATTTCATTGCAAATTGCATTTTTCATGAAAATAGCTTAATTTCACAATTTTCAGAAAAAAATGCAAAATTTAAACCAGGCCCTAGTTATAACATGGTTGTTGAGCACTTCCAGGGGCCAGCTCACTTGAAAAATGTCTCTTCTGTCTGTGCCCTTCATGTTTCAGCACCAGATAATAGACTGGAACCTGCATGCCATGTTATGATCTTTTGTATAAATGATGATTTCTATCATGTTGTGTTTCATGTTTTACTCATGGAAATACAGAATTATGTTTTAGCTTATTGATTAGAATATTAACAAGTAAACAGAAAGGTCATGTCCAAGGTATGTCCGTTTTGTCACTATCCTGCTGTTGACTTTAACATATTGCTTGTTTATCTCTGGTTAGTATATAATCTTAGTCTTTGAAAGCTCACTGTCCAACTAAACTATATGCAGCCTGTTGGCAAACAGAATATTGTTATATATCTTGTTTTCTCTGAATAAGCTACAACGTACACTTGTAAGCTTTTATACAGAGCAGCTCTCTAATAGAAATAGTAATAGTAGCATGAACAAGAATAGCAGCATACTGATAGATTTATCAAAGAAAACAAACTGATATCAAAGAAAATAATTGTTCTGGCATCTCTTGAAAACTGAAGACATGTCAGCTTTTTGTTGAAGCAAAGGGAAGAATTTTAATTGAGGTCTTTTTTCTACAAAGCATATATTTAGTCTGATGGTGGCACCGCTGCTCCATGAAGGATTAAAAGAAAGCTTAACTTTTAAAAGATTAAATGAGAGAGAGAAGGATTTCTTAGGATGGTATATTTTATTGGACAAACTATACAGTTGCCTTTGGAGGCCAGACTTCTTTCCCAGCTCGCTGATCAGGTTCAGAGACCTGAGGAATAATGTCTGGCATTTGAAAGCTTGTCTGACTTTATCCCAACTACATAGTTGGTCCAATAAAAGATATCACCCTAAAAAGTCCTTGCCTCTTGCATAATTTCTGGACCATCACAGCTACATCACTCTTATACTACCTAAATGATGAGACATATCCACTATTATCCTACCATTATTATTTTATACAGACCTGAAAACTAAAGCCCTGTATTTTTAACCACATGAAAGATCCAGCAGAAGCAAATTACTCTATGACCTCCATGGGCAGATCTAGCATTTTGAAAAAGGGAGTTCAGATGGTGAGGTACCTCATCACATATAAAACACCACATTTATTTCTCCAGTCATAAGTTAACTAGGAGATTTAGTAATATGCTAGGGGTCTAGGGCTGTATTATTCAGTTTAAGAGTGAAACAAAAACAAAAGAAAACTTCATTGGAATGAGTTAAAAACATTCTCTAGAGCTGTGAAATAGGAGATTCATTACCAGGAGCAGCTAATGGAGAGCATTCTTGCAGAACAAAGGCTAGCTTGATTGGTGGAACATTAAAACCATTAAAAAGAAGAGAGAGTTGTTAATACTTGTGGAGAAAAGAGTTTAGAAGGGAACAGGTAGATTAGAATAAGCCATGAAGTCAATTGACTCCTTCAGCACTGCCTGACTAGAAATGCTGCTGCCACTGCCAGACAGTTGGTTTTAAACTTTGGGTGGAGCAGGAATCACAGGGGGGTTCAAGTGCACAAGCACAAATGCAGCCATCCCTAGATTTGCCCTGATGACCTCTGAATAATGCACCAAACTTGTTGTTAAGTTGAGAGGCCACCTCAAACAATGAGCATTCAAAAAGCAGAATAATTCAGGAATTCTTAAAATAGGCTATAGCCCTGCCCCTTGGCCCCACCCCTTTTCCTTGTATGGTGCATGACATCACCAGCCCCTCTCCCCTGACCCCAGTCATGTGGTGTGTGACATCGGCAACTCCACCCCCACCCCAGTCACATGGTGCGTGACATCAGCAACTCTGTGCCTACCCCCAGTCAAGTGGTGTGTGACACCAACACCACATGATGACATCAGGACAGCCCATGCAGACCCCCAAATCCCAACCCCTCATGCTGCAAGAACCGCCCTGGATCACGTGGTATAGTTATGTCCTTTTGCCCAGACCCCTAAGCAGAAGTTGAGAATTTGGAAGATGGTATCTTTGTGCATGGTTTAAATTTGTCCTCAAGCGTTTGAATGCACCACAGGTGTCAGCGTGGGTGTGGGTGTGGGGAAAGCGGTTACCAGACATGTCTACACAGGAGGCTATGTTAAAGGAAGTTTATTACTCTCCTGGTGAAGTTGGCAGTTTTGGCGGGGTGAACACACATTTTGAAGCTACCAAAAGGCAGAATAAGGTTCTGAACAGAAGCAGGGTGGCTGCCTGGCTTTCAGATCAGGATGCTTACACCCTACACAAACCGGCAAGAAGACGTTTTAAAAGAAACAAGACTGTTGTTTCAGATATTGATGTGCAATGGCAGGCAGATCTGGTGGATATGCAGCAGTTTTCCAAGCACAATGGTGGGGTTTAGTTCATTTTAACAGCAATAGACATTACCAAAGTATGCCTGGGCCGTGGGTCTAAAAGACAAGTCAGGCGGTGAAATAGCCTGGGCCTTTAAAACCATTTTTACAGAGGGCCATGTACCTCGAAAATTACAGACTGATCAGGGAAAAAAAAATTTAAATAAGTCTTTAAGCAAGCTGTTAAAACAGTATAATATTCACCATTTCATGTAAAATAGTGAAGTGAAAGCGGCAGTGGTAGAGAGGTTTAACAGACCATTAAAATCAAAGATGTGGAGGTATTTTACAGCCTGCAACACCTTTTCCTACATTGATGTGTTACCAGAGTTTATGAAGAGCTACAACCACAGTTTTCACAGAACTATCCACACCAGGCCTGTTGACGTGAACTTCTCAAACTCTTAACGGGTGTGGAAAGCCGTGTACGGGGACTATTTCAAAATAAAACCAGCAGCACCTGTGTTTAGAAAAGGAGACCACGTGAGGGTGTCTAGGACCAAAGGGAGGTTTGAAAAAGGTTATGAACAAACATTCACCAATGAGATTTTCATAGTGGACGAAGTCCTAGATGCATGCAGACGCCTGTATACCGCCTAAAAGATCACAAAGACGAACCTATCAAGGGTTCTTTCTACCCTGAAGAACTACAAAAAGTGAACCCCAAACAGGACAGCGTTTACAGGGTTGAAAAAGTTCTAGCAATGAAAGGAAAAGGAAGAAAGAAGTGGTTGTTGGTGAAATGGTTGGGGTGGCTGTCTAAATTTAACAGCTGGGTGGAAGCCTCCCAAGTTTGTAACATATAGAAGGCTGAGATTTGTGATGACGACTTTTACATCACTTTGCCCAGCAATGCTTGTGCAGAAATACACAGCTGGAACAACATCAGCAAAGACACCCCTTTCAAAATAATTTCTGGGACTAAAAAATGGGAGTACAGCCCGCCTCAGGGGTATTATACAACCATCACAGAGTTACTGGATCTTATGAACAATACAATTACCACCAATCCTACTCCGCCTGAATTAGTTATGCACTATGACCAAGCGTTCAGGAAAGTGAGACTTAAATCCAAAGATAACTCTTATGGTTTTTATATGTATGGTGAGCTAGCATATATTTTGGGAATGCTAGCTGGAGTATCTATTAAAAAAACACCCTTCCCAGCTAATATTACCAGTGGGTTCAATTTGCTGTATGTCTACATGGACATTGTGGACCATCAGCTTTTCGGGGAGTTTTCGGTACCTTGGCTATGCTGCGTCCCTGTCTGCGGGAGCAACAACGAGTTTGTTACCATCACATATGACAACCCACATTATGTCCCCATCAGTCAGCACCACATCAACATAATCAGCATTGAAATAAAGACAGATCAGAACAAACACGTCTCATTTTGCTTTGGTAAGGTGATCGTTAAGCTTCAACTATGCCCCCGGAAGACTTTGAGATTTTAAAATAAATTGAATCCTGGTGGTACTCCAAGAGGTACCCTCTCTCCAATTGAAGGGATCAAAGCAGGTGCACAAGCACTGTGGCAGGTGTAGGGACTCTCCTCCCCTATAGAGCAGAGCCAGACCACCACGGGGGACTTAACCATATACCTTTTAATGAGGGAACAATACTGGGAACATAACCAGTATAAACCGGTGGGCATGGGGGACACTACAATGCCCTGAAAGGGCAGGATTCAACAAAGATTAGACACTAACAATCATAGATATATTCATCCAGTTGACAAAAGACAGGGTTAGCCAAAATGTAAAACACAAACAGCAGAACAAACAATACCGGTTGGTATTACTGGAGATACAAAAGGCACAAAATATAAAATGTCAAATTACAAGGAATATAGGCCCTAGGTACCTGGAGGGGGAGAAAAGGGGAAAACACAATGGCCCCTTTCCACTGCAAGAAGAATTTTTCCTTGTTAGCTCACTCACCCCAAGTCACCAAAGCTGGGACTTAAACTCTCATCTCCCATGTGGTAGAGAAAACCTCTGCCACACAGCCACCAGTACTGGCACTGCTCCAAGCTGCTAGGGGTCTTGACCTTCCTGGAGCCCTGGCCTCACATCGAGCTGCCTGACCTCTGATTGGAGGAGCTGGAAGCAGAGCTGGGAACCTCTCAGGTCACTGCTCAGATCTTGCTGGAGCAGGGAAGCCTCTCCTGCTGGCCACAGCCTCTCGTAGGGGATGCTGGAGCCCAGTGGGGAGCCTCTCCTGCCAGCCGCACGCCGCACTGCTGACAACCCCAGTGCTATCTGCGGGTCCCACTCCTTCAGGCTCTTCTGGGGCAACTGCTCCCACCCCACTGGCTTAGCTTTTGCCAGCTCCTTGAAGCTCCTTCCTTGTGGTCCCTTGCTGATCTCTCCCCTGAGTCAGCCGCGCTGCCCCTTTTATCCCCCTCCAGGTGACCCAAGGGGCCAATCAGGGTGCATGAAGGGTGAGTCTCTGGGGCCTGTTTGGTAAGGAAAGGGAATCCCAAGTCCTCCAATCATCTTTTACCCCTTCAAAACCCCTGGGGCAAATCATTACCAGATTGGTGAGGAAAGGGAATCCCAAGTCCTCCAATTATCTTTCGCCCTTTCAAAACCCCTGGGCTAAGTCACTACCAGCCAGCCCATCACATCAGTAAAAGTACAATGGTGATGGTAAAAAACTATGGGGACCCTAATTTGTACAGAAATTATTATAAAGCCCAGGCTGGGTACGGTCTTCCCGGATATCAGGGGGTGCCTGTGATGTACGGGGCTGGTGTTGGAGGCATATTTCTCAACCTCTTTAGAAAAGCCATTCCGCTTTTGAGACAGGGTCTGGAGATTATTAAACCCCATGCTAAAAATGTGGCACAAAACATAGCCAAAGGTATGATCGGTCACCTCTCCCGAGCTGTTCTAGACAAGGTGGTCAAGCCAGCAAAGCAGGAGGGATCCGGCCTCACGTATATTCAAAGAAAGATCCTTAAAAGAAAGAGAGATGCACCAGACTCCGGATGTGCAGGATCTCCTCAACCCCTTAAAAAGAAGGGTAAGTCAACAGGGCAGCCAGACACAAAAGCAGCCTGGGAGAAAGAAGGGGTGCTCTCCTGGAGGAAACAGAAATATATTTTAACCACCATGGCCTTTGTTCACTGTGGGTCTGAAGAATGCACCAAATCCAAACTGGATGTGTTTCAAATAACCCCTACGCAGACCTGCATTGAGAAAAGCCTGTATGTTGAGATTCCCCCCACTCTCGGCTATTACTGAGTCCAGCTGCCTTGACTTTTTCATAGTCGGGAATGGTGAAGATTACTTGGATTTGAACAATACGCTACTGTACCTTTGCTGCAAGATTGTAAAAGACGATGGAACTGATCTTTATGCCGGGGCAGCGGTGGGTCTGATGAATTACCTGCTAGCCTCTGTCTTCAGTCAGGTGGATATCACTCTGGGAGACTGTCTCATAAGCCAGAACAACTGTTACCCCTACTGAGCCTTCATCGAATCAGTTCTCAACTACAGCGATGACACCCTTGCCACCCAATTTTTTGCCGGCCTGTTTTACAAAGATATCCCAGGCATCATGAAATGGTTGTGCAGGATGGTGATAATCAGGGGTTTCGGAGATGGGCAAACCTGATAGACCGGAGCAAAAAGATAGAGCTGCTTGGTCATCTCCATAGCAATTTTTTTTTTCAAGAAAAACTTGCTGAATGGTGTGGATGTGAAAATTAAGCTGACACGCAACAAAGATGCCTTCTGCTTGATGGGTACCGCAGCGGCTTGCCCATGTAAACTAAAAATCTCATCTGCCTCACTTTTTGTGAAAAAAGTGAAGGTAGCCCCAGGCGTCCAACTGGGCCACATGGAGGCCTTGCTTACAGCCAACGCTAAATACCCTGTAGACCTAGTGGGTATGAAAGTGTTTAGCATTCCTGCCGGCAGCCGAGTCAGCAACCAGGAGAATCTGTTTCTGAGGCAGCTGCCCAAACTCATTGTCATTGGGTTTGTGGGTAACGATGCCTTTAGCGGGAATTATGCTAAGAACCCCTTTAACTTTAAACATTACAATATTAATTTTGTGGCCCTCTACGTCGATGGAGAACAAACCCCAACAAAGGCCCTACAACCAGCTTTTGAGAATGGTAACTGTGTGAGAGAATACATGCAGCTGGTACAGACAGCTGGTAAACTTACGAAAGACTGGGCCCTGATAATCAACCGTGAGGAGTTTGCTCTACACCTTATTTGCCTTTGACCTGTCTCCTGCCCAGGAGTGTGCTGATCATTATTCGCTGATTAAAACCGAGAACCTGAGAGCAGAAATACGCTTTGCTGCGGCTTTGCCCACCACGGTTAACATGATCATGTACGGGGTCTTTGACAATGTCATAGAAATAAATCAGAGGAGAAACATCCTGTTTGACTACATGTGAAGATGGACACCGAACAGCTCGTCAGGGTTTTATCTTCAGACCCTTAGGCCAAAGAAACTTTCTTAGATGTTTTCCCCAGCGACTGACTTCCTAAGACTCGACTGCCTAAAAGGCCCCTGAGTTTGGTGGTCAACATGCACCCGCATAATCAACCCAGAGAACACTGGTTGGCTGTTTACTTGGAGGATCGGAACCGTGGAGAATTTTTCGACTCATACAGTCACCCCTCAAACAGTGCTCTCTTTCCTCAAAGCATTATGTTGTTTTTAAACAAGAACACCACTGACACTGTTTTTCAGATGAAACAGTTACAAGACCCCCAGTCTGTTGCCTGCAGATACCATTGTGTGTTTTTCCTACACCACCGTAGCAAGGGGCTATCATTTGAACAGATTTTAAGATTGTATTATTCCGATGATTTAGCACAAAATGATAGGGTGGTGATGCATTTTGTAAAAAGTAAATATAAAAATTTCAGTGTGGCCGGGTCTGCTCATAACATGTTTCAACATACCCAGACATGTATTTCTTGCTATGACTTTCATGAATGCTTTGTCTAAATAAAACACACAGCTGATGCTGTGTAAATAAAGCTGTTGTTGTTTAAATGTGTGTGTTTTCACTCAAAAAATCCTCTGTAGACAAAAACTTTATAGCAGTATAGAATAGTTTATTTCAAAGCATAAATCTTTACATGGAGAGCCAGTGCCTTTTACAGACAGTTTTTTGCTTCTTGGGCAGCATTGTTGGTGTTTCTTGGTCTAAGGCAGATACTTTCAGGCGTTCCAGATGATCACGATTCATGATGTTGCCCATGACAGAAGATGATACGTTCAGCTCAGCCATGGCTTTCATAAAGATGTCCCAGCCTTTAGGCGGACATTTAGTAGTCCCAGCGTGAGTCTGAAGGGTTCTCCAGACCAAGTCAAGCATGTTAGAACCCTTGACAAGCATCCCTTTGTACACAAAACCCCCTTGATCATCCCAAGAAGAAATATCCTTGTGCTGGCTCAGCTTAGTGAGCAGTACTTCAGCATTTTTCCTGTATCGGGCATGCACATTATCCAATACTTCCTGAATGACTGTGTCGGGGTTCATGGGGGTTTCTAAGGGGTGTCCGGCTTCTAGGGGGGGTCTGTTCCAGCAGAAACAGAGTTAATTTCCCTCTGTCCAGATCACTGTGCTCTGGGGGTCATCATTGACCACAAGATGGACATGAGCCTGCAATGCGATGCTGTGGCTAGTAAAGTGACCAAAACGCTGGCTTGCATCCATAGATGCTTCTCAAGCAAATCCCGGGACGTCATTCTCCCCTTGTGCTCGGCCTTGGTGAGGCCGCAGCTGGAGTACTGCGTCCAGTTTTGGGCTCCACAATTCAAAAAGGATGTGGAGAAGCTTGAGAGAGTGCAGAGAAGAGCCACGCGCATGATCAGAGGTCAGGGAAGCAGACCCTATGATGACAGGCTGAGAGCCCTGGGGCTCTTTAGCCTGGAAAAGCACAGGCTCAGGGGTGATCTGATGGCCACCTACAAGTTTATCAGGGGTGACCACCAGTATCTGGGGGAACGTTTGTTCACCAGAGCGCCCCAAGGGATGACGAGGACGAATGGTCACAAACTACTACAAGACCGTTTCAGGCTGGACATAAGGAAGAATTTCTTTACTGTCCGAGCCCCCAAGGTCTGGAACAGCCTGCCACCGGAGGTCGTTCAAGCGCCTTCATTGAACACCTTCAAGATGAAACTGGATGCTTATCTTGCTGGGATCCTATGACCCCAGCTGACTTCCTGCCCTTTGGGTGGGGGGCTGGACTCGATGATCTTCCGAGGTCCCTTCCAGCCCTAATGTCTATGAAATCTATGAAATCTATGCTTTACGTAGGTCAGGTATTTCTGAAGCATGGATGCATACAGTTTAGCCTTAACATATTCTGCTAACCCCAGTCTTTGGAGAATATCCCTCATTTCAGCATCCAATAAGCGGGTTGCCTCGGTTCTGATATTTTCCTGAGGTGGTGGGGCAGCCCTTAATTGTTCCAGTTCATGTTTGGGCACCAGGTACATTTTTTCTGCATGCTCCATCACCAGCTAGCCAAAAGCCCCATAATCAGAGGAAGAGCAAAACTTAACAGAGGTCCGATAAATCCCCCAGACTGTTTCACCAGCTGTTTCTTTTTTTTAAGAGGCAATCTTTTGTTACTTAGGTTTTTTATGATCCCGCGTCTCTTTTTCAGCACATGAATTTGATGCGGTGTCAAAGGGATGTTTCCTTTTAAGATTTTCAGAGCAATTTCTGAAATGGCCGCTACTAAATCATCAGAGGCTGAGCAGAGTATAGCTTTTCTCCGCTGTGGGGAGGATTGAAGAAGTATTTTTAAGACAGCCAAATTTCTTTTTACGCGATTAAACATGTTCCCCTTCCACCGTTTTGAGAACTAAGAAGAGGCCGCCGCTACATCATCTCTTTTTATTCCCAACTGCTGTTTTTTTAAAAGTGTAAGTAGCTGGTTGGTCGGGAGGAAAAAGCTCAGTTCTTAATCTAAAAGCATCTGGGGTAGAAGCATTTAAATCAACCACCAGATATCCATGAAGTGTTTTAGTGGCATCCTCAAAAGCTTCTACAAAGAACTGGGCCTTACCTAGGTACATCTGCCGCGCCAGGGACACTATCTGTAGCTTATCCCTGGGGTTTTTAAACAAAACCATGTATTTTGTGTTAAGAGCAATGGTGCGGCTCCTTTTCCCTTGACAGAAAACGTTTTGAACTATATATATAATGCTACGATTCTGATGGTGCACGTACTTGGTAAAGGCTTTCTCGATTTCGCCGTGTCACAGGCAGAGTCCATCAAATCATCTACCACAATCATATTTATTTTATTAGGAGGAAACAAACAGACATTGTTGAGACTGTCCAGTAGACCCTCCACAAACTTGATAAAAGAATATTTATAAAGCAGTTCTTTATACAAAGGCTGCCAACAGCTATAGCACCACACGATATTCTCAGGCATAACAGACAACATTTTATCAGCGTGATGCAAAAGGTTTTTTATAAAGTAACTTTTACCACAGTTGCTAAGGCCTGACAAAATCACAGAAAAGGGGTGCTTCCAATGCATCTCCATCTTTAAGAACCATAGGGAAGGATGTTAAAATTTTCTGTGAGGACCCATTTGTCATAAACGACTTTCTGCATTTTTCTTAAGGTTTTGGTTTCTATCGTCCACTTGCTTTTGTTCCTGACGATAGAGCGCTGTTGTATCACAATTGTTTTAGGAGTGTTCCCAGCAGGGTTTGCCCCATAATCTAGAACAAGATCTCTCAAGGTTTCAAAGTTGACTTTTTCACTGTTGGCCACATTCAGGGTAATTCCTTTGATCTTCAAGCAAACCTTTCCCCCGGACAACTTGTACCCATAGGTCTTCAGATTAGCCGACACAAACTCTGTGATGTGTTCATCTGGTGGGATTTTGCTGGTGAGCTCACCTAAATAATCGCCTAACGGGGGGTTCCAATGTCCCTCACAGCTCACAAATATCACAGAATCTGTGTCGTGGTACAGACACCGTTCTTGCAAGCTGTCTAACAGCTCATACAACTCTAAGCATGCATAAGCGGTGGTGAAACAGGCTATAAAGATGTTTGTGTTACCAGACACCGTGTAATGCTCGTTGGCATGTTTTCAAGACACACAGGCTGCCTCATCATCAATAAAGTCGCAAGATGAAATTTCATAGGCAGGAGAAAAGAGGTAGCCAAAGAGTTCTTCAGGGTCTCTAACGATGCTGGTGTTGGGCAAGTTGGTTCTCTGACTGAATTTACCCCACAAAGAATTTAGAAACAATTTTGATATTTGGCACTTTGCAGGGTTGGGTTTGATATGCTCTGGGCGTAAGGTCACACCTTCTTTTTGCAAGAAATTGGCCACGTATCTCTCTCATTTTTCTTGGTCGGTACACCAGGCGGGTAGCCCAAGGTGCATTTTTATGAACTATGAAAAAAGGGTGCTAGATTTCTCAGCAAAATGCCAGACTTCGTAGATTTAAGCTACTCTGTACCCCTTGGTGATAGCTTTATTCAATTTCAGTGTGCACCACGTGCCCAGGAGGGCCCTCTCTTCATCAGTGTGGTCGCACTTTTGCTGTCTTGTTTCCATGCAGAGGTGGCACAGTGTGAACATAAGTTTCCCGTTCACCCTGGTAGGTAGCATGGGAAAAAAAAGGTTTCGCAGTGGGTACAGTTTCACCCTGGCTATTCCAAAATAGCTCGACAGGGGTTGGAAATTGTCATGAATGATTTCAGGGTGTCCTGTTGGGTATTCCTTCATTCTGTTTATAAAGGGGTAAAGACTGGTCAAATCGTAATAGTGTATTTGTTTGCTGGGTTTAGTTTGGTAATATAGACAGATGGCATTAGCTCTACCCCTAAAAAGAGCATCCCTAGGCACCAGTGGAGAAGGCAGCGGGGTTCTGTTTAAAAAATCTGCCAGCTCCCCATCCATTTCTAACACAGCCCTCCACTCGTGCTCCCAAATGGTCCTAACGGTAAACCCCTCTCTCTTGAGATAATCAGTCTTGTGCAATGCCTGATAATTCAGAAACCTGAAGGTGGTCCCCTAAACGGGTTCTGATCTTTCTCACTGTAGCAAGTGATACAACCGTAGAAAAAGCATCCTTTAAATTCAAACGCCGTAGGTTCCCCATCAATGTTGGCATAGCTGTCTAAAAAATAGGGACCTACCCGAAATTCCCCACCCTGTAAGGCATGTTGAATTTGAATATTTTCTTTCTCCGAAATGTACGTTAGCCACTGAATAGATGGGTTGAAAACCTCTTTTTCTGTCTGTGATAGTTGTCAGGGGGGAGAAGCGCTACGATCTGTGGTTCCAAAAACATAAATCTGTACATGGCCATCCAGACGGAGGCCAGCGTTATGTATTGGAAAGGATCTATGGAGCGTACTACATTTTGGAGTTCACCATCTACTTTCACTCAGTCTACCCGCCGTGTCATTTTCATAATCTCATCCCGATAGAGGCAGCAGGCCTCTTTCAAAATTTTTATGTCCTGCTGGCAATAATAGGCCAGCTCCTTTTACATGTCAAAGGTCTTATCGTGGTTATTCTGATACCTTTCTAAAAACTGTCCTTTCTTGCTGGACATCATATTTTCAACGCCATCTTTGGGAGAGGCCCCACATAATTTCGGTTTTCTGCTGTGTTAAAAAAATATGGGAAATAGCCTTTGCATCCTTCAAGCCCCATTGCCTGTGGAAGCCTGCTAAGTTTCATTGGCATAAAATTTAAAGAATCTATGAAACAGATGCCTAGCCTGGTCACTTCAATGCACATGAGTTTACCACCCTGAGTGATTAGTTTCATGCCCATTTTTTCCTTCAATAACTGGCTGACAATGAAGTAACCATCGTAGCCTTTGGCATTGTGAGCTATGAAGGTGTAGTCCTTGAACTTTGTATCCATAAAGACCTTAATAAAATCAGACAGACACTCTTCTCCCTTAAACTCCCAAGTGCTTTCTGGCTTTTTGGGTTTAGCTATACAAGCCTTTTTGGGGTTTTTGCCTGCAGCTTTCTGAGGTGTTTTTCCTCCTGTCTTTAGCTCCATTGCAAAAATGTAGTTGGGCACATGCATCCCTGTCTCCTGCACACATTCAAAATCATAAAAAATGTACCCCTCGCCTTCTTCAGGCTCTTTAATCTGATGCATAAAGCACCAGTATTTGTTTACATCCGTGATTTTCCCATAACACTGTTTGCACTGCCACCCTTTGTACTCGTGCTTTTTGTCCATGTAAGATTTACACTCATCGCACAGAGTTTTAGTCAGACATTCAATCCGATTTTCAGAGGCCAGGGCCACATGCCTTTCTAAGCACTCTTTAAAATGACAGAGCAGCTTACAATTAGGGCACCTCTGTGTCCTGCCCACGTTTTCAGAGCAGTTTGGGCTCAGGCACAGATGACATCGGAACCTGCACATGTGGCTGTACAATGTCTGACAAAGATTGCAATAATTTTTCATGCCAAACACCTTTTTCACATCCAAAATACCATAATAATGTTCACCATGTAGCAGAAGAAAACAGGTGTCGGGGTATCTGGGTGTGTCCTGTGTTTTAAATAAACTCCACCCAATTTTTTCCTTATTCATCACTATGTGAATGTTAACCTGTTCAAGGTCTTCAAAAAAAGGTACTTGATGGAACATAACCTTTTGATATATAGTCATTCTTAATTTCCTATGCAGTTCTTTGGCATCATCTAGCAGTTCAACATCTCTGGCCCCTCTACGTTTTATAACAGCCAATAGACTGCCTGCAAAGCACAGGTTAGTATCATAGGTATTCAAGTCTATTAAATACTTCCTCTTTTTAGTAATGATCTGGGAATAGGGGATAGAGCTTATAACGCTACGGTTCCCACTGCCCTGGCCTCTCACAACGACCACAACCAGCCAAAATGTTGAATCGAGCAATATTTCTCTCTGGCTTTGTAACAGATTACTGAGCCACTCTAAAAACAGCTCTGGGGTCATCTTGTTTAAATTAATAGCTCAAGAGTATAAACAGTTTGCCATGCTATGTACTTGAATACGTAACTGTGCATAGTCATTGCCTGTGAATCTCTGGCAGAGTTCTGCTACAATTTCTTCCACCCCTCGGGTTATGGCTTCGTATGCCACGTGTAATGGTACATGCTCCAGATTCACAAAACGGAACTCCTCAGTGTACCTCATGCCTCCAAACCTGGCTACAGACCACTCTTGCCTTCTCACCCGCACCATATGTACATCCAGTAAAATATCCTCCGCTGACTTAGGAGACCAGGGGGTGCTTGAGGGGTCCTCTAAACTGTCTTCCACACCAGATTCATTATCCCAACCCTCTGACCCTTCAGGTCTTGGTGGTGGGGGAGGCCTGGGTGGTCTGGGAACATTTGAGGGGCCCTCTAAAGGGCTTTCTAAATCATAGTCACCATCTCCCCTCTCTAGCTCTGTGGGTCTTGGTGAAAGGTCAGGTCTGGGAGTCTGGGGTACTTTTGAGGGACCCTCTAAAGGGCTTCCTAAACCATATTCTCCACCCCCTCTCTCTGGCTCCGGGGTGTCCTGGTGAAGGGTCAGGACTGGAAGGAGGAGAAGTGTTTGAGGGATCCCTAGGGGATCTCTTTTTTTTCTCAATGGGTGTTTAACCTTCCCTACACTCCTCTTTAACCAGGCCCTTACTTTTCGTTCCATGAGCCACTTGCTGATTCGCCACCCATTCTTACCCCCACGTTTACCATGACTCCCCCTCTTATGATACAGGCCATGCCTGCTGTCCAAATTACACAGACTACCTCCTCTCTGAGTAAAATTTACCCTTTTGCTCTGGTAGTAATCATCTTTCAAAGCACTCTGCACACTCTTTCTGAGATGTATACGTCTGCCAGTATCACCCCAACCCCCCCTCTTTTTTCACAATAATCATGATCTTTCAAAGTGCTCTGCACACTCTTTTTGAGCTGTATATGCCTACCAGTACCACCCCAAATCCCCTTCTTTTTTTCACAATAATCATGATCTTTCAAGACAAGGTGTTTATACCCACCCTGAAAACCCACTCTCTTTTTTTCACAATAATCATGATCTTTCAAGACAAAGTAATTACACCCACTCTGAAAATCCACCCTCTTTTTTCACAATAACCATGATCTTTCAAAAAAGGAGAAAGCCTCTCCTCTTTCCCTAAATTGTGTGAGCAATCAGGTCTGGGTTTCTTATTCACAGGGTCTAGATCATGGGTGTGTGAATCCTTGTCTTTTTACATATGGTTTTCTCAGAGGTATGTGGCTTGTTTTCCTTGAGGAATCATACCCTTCTGTTCTGTCCCGGTGGTCTTCTGATCTTTGGGTATTATGATCTGCAGGCTGAACACTTCTAGTGTTTTTTGCTTGTGCTTTTAGAGGACTCTGCACAGGCCCCCGCTCTTCTTCGGGAGGGGTGCGTGTGATCACTTAGGAAATATAAAATTTACATCTCAGCGTTGAGAATTCACTTTCCTCACACACTACAAATTTAAAATTTGCTTAACCCTTACACACAGCTTCTCCTCCCACAAGAAACACATAAAGTTTCAGAAGCTGATTTCAGAAAAATTACTTTTTACTACTGGATAAAAACACGGCTATATGTGCTTGTTCTGCTTTTCTATTTTAGAAGAAGAGGTTCTGTTTGAAAACGAACAGTTACAAACAGTTGTTATAACTTAGTGTGATTATAGTAACACAGACACAAATAACCCACCATTTTAAAACAATTTTTACCTTGCTGTGGTAAAATTGCATGGGGCTTCCCCACCTGATAAGCTCTCTGTAATATAAATGAAATGATACAATAAGTAAGTCATCTGTATTAAAAAATTAAGTAATAGATTAAGGAAAATAGTGTATGTATAAAGTAAAATATAACTATTAAAATAGTCACCACTAAAAGACAACTCCACCCCTTTAGTCTTAAAATATGTGGAGATCTGGACACACCGGTCAGCTTTTGTTTTTGTTTTTGTTTTTGATCTGGTTTATCTTTATGATACATACCTGCCACTCCATACTATATACAATCTGTGAGAATATATATTTTTAAATTCAGTCTTTATTTCCATGAAAAACTTTTATAATATTTACTGATTTCTTTTGTTAAATCTTCTTCTAAGAAGTGTTTTTTATCATTTCCTGTTACCATTAAGCCTTGTCGGCCTTATCTTTACAGCAGGCCTTCTGGGAAAAGATAACTCCTTTAGTTTTAAAACAGGAAGACCTCTGAACACAATGGTCATCTTTTTTTTTTTTTTTTGTGGTCTGGTTTATCTAACCATACAAAAGCTGTGAGAATATATATTTTAAATTCAGTCTTTATTTCCATCAAAAACTTTTACAACATTTACTAGTTTATTTTGTTACCCCTTCTCCTAAGAAGGGGTTTTTTTTATCATTTCTAGTGACCATTAAGTCTCATTGGTTTTATCTTTACCAAAAACCCTATATGTGTGTGATTAGAGATCCAAGACACTAAAGCAAATGCTAATCTACATTAGATGTAGAAAACTGTTGATGTGCTTTACAACCTCACATCCCCCCAGCCTCCCACCAAGATCAGCAAAAGATATAAGTCCCACCCCATTTTAAACTGTTTTTGCTAAGCCCTTCTCTTAAGCAAGGTTTATAATCTCTAGTACCAATTAAGCGTTCAATATGGGGTATGAGTGTTTTATCTTCCTCAGTGATCAAATCATGAAGGGCAGCATTAGGATCTTCAGCAGAATACACAGAATACCTCTCTAAACTGAATTAAATGTTTCTCAGTAATTCTGAGAATGTTTCTGGCAAACCCAATGGTTATAACAGCACTGAAAATGCTATCAAGGCATATTTCCTCGCAAAGTTCCTGAATTATTTGATTTAAGTCTTCATCTAACCAAATAATACATTTGTGGGCTTCTTGACCCCCTAGGTCAAATGTGCACCGGCATAGGTCAAAAAGTCTCTTCCTCAAGCAGTATTTCATTATGCCATAAAAGAAAATGTGAACAAGAGACTTCATGAAGACTTTATATTCATGAGTTGTAACCGGATCTGTTGATTCAATGCCTAGTTGTCTTCTGAACTCTTCAGCCTCATCCGGTCTTTGTTCTCTGTAGATGCATACAATTCCTTCTTGTGAACTGGTGAGTAGGTTTTCTGGAGTCATTAAAAAGGCTTCATCTAACTGCAAAGGATTGCAAATAAAGGACTTAGTTAGTTAGCTGCTTTTTAATCAGTCCTTAGCTACTTCCAAACACACATGTAAGTGAACCCACACCACTACCCTCAAAACCCAAGTGCCCCCACAACCATGCTCCAAGTCTTTTACCGATCTTTCCTCTGTGATGACCTCTACTTTGCATGCAAGCTCTGGCACAAAGATACCATCTTCCAAATTCTCAACGTCTGCTTTGAGGGCCTGGGCCTCCTCCATTTGCTTGTTCATTGGGTCTTCACAAACAGGGTCAGGCATCTCAAAGAGTCTTCAGGCAAGGAGCCGGGTCTCCTCCTCAAAACTATTTCTACGGTAACACTTTCTATAAGGCCGTCTTGGGGTTGTAGTGAGTGGGCCTACAGGCATTGTGAAAGAATCCATATCTACCTGTGCTTGCCTTTGCACGGTTTCAGATAAACAGAGGGTTCATTTGGGAAAGCAGATAGAGCTGGTGGGGTTTGCCGCCTAAATCCCACTTCCTCTACTCTTTCCAACTGGTTCAGCGTCATTCTTGGGAGGTATGAGGCCTCTGAAACCCCCGCCAATTGGTTGGGGGTGGTGGGGCAGGTTGTTATAGGGGGTCACACCACCACTCTGACACCCCATAGGCCACGCCTGTGCTCCAGTGGTGGCTAGATCAGTCTGGGACCTGATAGGCCATAACCACACCATGTGATCTAGGGCAGTTCTTGCAGCATGAGGGGTTGGGCTTTTGGGGTCTGCATGGGCTGTCCTTCTGGTGTCATGGACCCTGTGGTGTTGGTGTCACACACCACGTGACTGGGGTGGGGGCTGAGTTGCTGATGTCACACACCATGTGACTGGGTGCGGGGGCAGAGTTGGTGATGTCACACACCATGTGACTGGGGGTAGGGGGCAGAGTTGCTGATGTCATGCACCATGTGACTGGGGTCAAAGGGTGCGGCTGGTGATGTCATGCACCACCATCCTCCATCCTTTGTAGGCTAAAAAGAAAGGCCTACAAAGGATGGAGGATGGGAGTCACCTCCAAGGAGGATTATTCTGCACTGGTCCGGTCCTGTAGGGAGCAGACCAGGAAAGCCAAGGCTGCAACTGAACTCCAGCTAGCTTTGAGCATCAAGGACAATAAAAAGTCCTTTTTCAGATATGTGGGGAGCCGGAGGAAAAGCAGGGGCAACGTTGGACCCCTGCTGAACCAGATGGGGCAACTGACAACTGACGCCCAGGAAAAAGCCAACCTATTAAATAGGTACTTTGCGTCAGTCTTTCATCAGCCCCATGGGACGCCTGTGCCCGCTACAGGGCCGGGAAGTCCGGGTGAGGGTGATCCCCTGCCCTCCATTAATGCTGACTTTGTGAAGGAACATCTTGAGAAGCTGGATACCTTCAAGTCAGCCGGCCCTGACAATCTTCAACCCAGGGTACTCAAGGAGCTGGCGAGCATCATAGCCCAGCCTCTAGCGTGGATCTTTGAAAACTCTTGGCGCTCTGGTGTAGTGTCCGAAGACTGGAAGAAGGCCAACGTGGTGCCTATCTTCAAGAAAGGGAGGAAAGTGGATCCGGCTAACTATAGGTCCATCAGCCTGACTTCTATCCCGGGGAAGATCTTAGAAAAGTTTATTAAGGAGGCCATCCTTAATGGACTGGCCGACGCCAACATCTTAAGGGATAGACAGCACGGGTTTGTTGCGGGTAGGTCTTGCTTGACCAATCTCATTTCCTTCTACGAACAGGTGACCTATCACCTGGACAAGGGAGATGAGATTGATGTCATATATTTTGACTTCAAAAAAGCCTTCGATCTGGTGTCCCATGATCGTCTCTTGGAGAAACTGGCCAATTGTCGCCTTGGGTCCCCCACGATCCACTGGCTGGAAAATTGGCTCCAGGGTCGGACCCAGAGGGTAGTAATTGATGGAAGTCACTCATCGTGGTGTCCTGTGACCAGTGGGGTCCCCCAGGGCTCTGTCCTTGGACCCATACTGTTCAACATCTTCATTAATGATGTGGACACTGGAGTCAGAAGCGGACTGGCCAAGTTCGCCGATGACACCAAATTTTGGGGCAAAGCATCCACACCAGAAGACAGGCGAGTGATCCAGGCTGACCTGGACAGGCTCAGCAAGTGGGTGGATGAGAATCTGATGGTGTTCAACGCCGATAAATGCAAGGTTCTCCACCTTGGGGAAAAAAACCCGCAGCATCCTTATAGGCTCGGCAGTGCTATGTTGGTTAGCACTATGGAAGAAAGAGACTTGGGGGTCATCATTGACCACAAGATGAACATGAGCCTGCAATGCGATGCTGCGGCTAGTATAGCGACCAAAACGCTGGCTTGCATCCATAGATGCTTCTCAAGCAAATCCCGGGACGTCATTCTCCCCCTGTACTCGGCCTTAGTGAGGCCGCAGCTGGAGTACTGCGTCCAGTTTTGGGCTCCACAATTCAAAAAGGATGTGGAGAAGCTTGAGAGAGTGCAGAGAAGAGCCACGCGCATGATCAGAGGTCAGGGAAGCAGACCCTACGATGACAGGCTGAGAGCCCTGGGGCTCTTTAGCCTGGAAAAGCACAGGCTCAGGGGTGATCTGATGGCCACCTACAAGTTTATCAGGGGTGACCACCAGTATCTGGGGGAACGTTTGTTCACCACAGCGCCCCAAGGGATGACGAGGACGAATGGTCACAAACTGCTACAAGATCGTTTCAGGCTGGACATAAGGAAGAATTTCTTTACTGTCCGAGCCCCCAAGGTCTGGAACAGCCTGCCACCGGAGGTTGTTCAAGCGCCTTCATTGAACACCTTCAAGATGAAACTGGATGCTTATCTTGCTAGGATCCTATGACCCGAGCTGACTTCCTGCCCTTTGGGCGGGGGGCTGGACTCGATGATCTTCCGAGGTCCCTTCCAGCCCTAATGTCTATGAAATCTATGAAACCAGACAAGGGGAAAGGGGTGGGGATAAGGGGGCGGGACTTCTGGTCCCGCCAACCTGTCACATTTGCATTGAAAGGCAGTAAGCCTATATATTACTGCCCTTTAAACCCCTGTGTCATGCACACACTGACTTACCTGCCTTTCCGGTGGCAGGGCAGGGAGGGTGAGCTGCCAGCAGGCAGAGAGGTCCCTGGGCTGTGGGGGGGGGGCTGGTGCTTCCCATGGCAGTGGTGACCCTCCCCCCCACCAGCAGGCGGCACCCGCCCATAGGCATCCAGCTCAGGCAGTCCCGGGGGGCACCACAGCAGCAGAGGGAAGCACCAGACCCCTGTGCAACTCAGGCAGGCAGGCTCCAGGGGAAAAAAAATTAGGCTGGCTGCTTTTCTTGGGCAAAGCCGGCCTTCCTGGACTGCTGCAGGGCATCCTGCAGAGCCCCTGAGCTGCACAGAGCCTAGTGCATTGCTCCACGGCTGTAGGGGCAGCAAACTGAAACTCCTCAGAGGAATTTTAGTTTGCTGCGCCCCACATCATTTAAAGTGCATTATGCTGCTGAATTTCCTACAGCGGCTGGAATTAATGTGCAATACGCCGCTGACTCATGCAAACACCAACACCATTAAAGTTGTACAAAAGCATTTAGCCTGCTTTAAAGTGTCATGTACATATGCCCATCATTTTGTCTGCACATGGTCACTACTGTGCTGAAATCACCCAAGAACAGGTAACTGGTAGAAAACACTAACACTGTGGTATATACCCTTAAGAACCTTAAACCCTCCCACAACTCCAGAGCTAGGGGCAGAAATTACACATAAACTGGTATAAGTGATCAGAAACAGGTTCAAATCTGTAACACAACAGAAGTTCAGTGAGCATAAACCACTCTCCAAATGGCTAAAACTGGTTTAAGATAAACCTGGATGTAGTATCAGACTTAAATGATTTAGGTTAAATCAGTTTATTGAACTTCCGTCCCAAATCCCCTCTAGATTCAAGTTAACTCATAGCCCCCAGTAGGCTTTTCACCTTCCTCACTACACCCCTCCACCCCCAGCCAAGGTGGGTGGGCTAGCCTTGGCCCAACAGGAAGGCATGCTCTAGCATCCCTGAGATTCTGGCCTGAGCCACTGCAGGCATGTTGCTGCATTTCTGGAATCAAAAGTGAATGTGTGTTCACTTGCTTATCAGGTCAATCTACACAGTCTAGACTAACCTGCAAAGATTGATTTGATTCAGCCTCAGGCTTTTTGACTGTCTGTACTTAGCCCAGAGGGTTCCAAACCAGTCTCTGGTCCCATAAAAGAGGTTACCATGAACCATAGAATTCAGAGCCCTTGGGAACACAGCAACTTTACAGTGATGGAACTGGACTGAAACATGTCAATACTAGTGCAGACCTAATCAGTAGACCTGGAAAACTTTTTTACTACATTGCATGAGCAATCAGCTATTGTGAAAAGTGCTACTGACTAGGCAGCAATATAATCAGAAATACTCACTATCAAAGATGGATGATTTTAGCATTGATCCCAGGATATAGTTTTATTAAATAAAAGTCAGGGAAATCACACCTTTATATCTGCAAAGGTGGAGAATTATGTCTATACACTCATTTGACAAAACTTTGTTGTAGTTCTGAAAGGAGAGGTGCTGTGATTGATGTAAGGCAGAACTGTGTCAGATAATAATCATGCTGTCACTGCATCAGTACAGAGCTTGAATTAGGATTTAGCTGAAATATAGTATATTGTAGGAGAGAAGAAGGTTATCACTTAACAGGTTTAACACCATCAGGCTTTAGTTAAAAACAAGCCAAACTTAAATGCTGGTAAGTTTAAGTGGTTGAAAACCACATACAGAGAGACATAGCATTTCTGCACAGATTTAATTCCCAAATATTTTCCTCAATTTTGAAATGTCAACCAAAAATGCCAATGAAAAAATTAAAATGCTTATGTGAGGGATTTCAACCAGCTTAAGGTACAACCCAATTTGGTCACAATCCTATATCAGCCATTGTGAAACTTCAGGGATGCCTGTACATGTGGGGAGGTTGCTCCGATGTGCTGTAATTACAATCGAGTCTGCTGGGGCATGCTTATTAGCGTGCTCCAGCCAGCCTCCAAGTCTTTGGGTGCTTTAATTAAAGAAACTCCAAGAACCACTCTAATTAAAGTATCCCCTTCATCCCAACCCTGGAGCACATGTAAAAGCACTCCAGAATATTTGGGAGTGTATTAAAGAAGCAGCAATAGTTACATTAGTGCATGGAAAAAGACAAGTAGCAATGTTGGTTTCATCTGTTTTGTTTGCATGAATGCAGAGCACGACCTGCTGTTTCCTGTGTCTAAATATTGTCAGACCATTTGTTCTACAGGGCACCACAAAATGAAACCTCTTTTAACTTCTGAGTACATACAGCGAGATCTGTTCCACTTCCCTTTCTATTCTAGTATGCCAAGTGAGATTTCATCCACCTCAAAGACAACAGAGTCAGAGAGAGAAGCAGCAGGAGCTATACATGGAGAAATTTCGTACTATACTGGATTTGTGCCTCAGTCACAAGAAGGTTTTGGGATTCAGTGCCGTGTCTCTGCTGACTGCGGGCAGTGAGCGTATCTTCTCTGTTGTGGTGTTCAAATGTCCCTGCAATTCCTGGAGCATGTGGTATGGCATTGCCTTCCTTCTGGTGCCTGCCTTGGTGCTCTTTCTTCTTGGCTACCTGCTGAACACAAAGACCTGGAAATTGCTCACTGGCTGTTGTGCCTCAGGCAAGAAGTGTAGCTGCAGCAGCCCTGGGCATCTTTTACGCTGCCTCCAAGTGTTATGGCTGTCAACTGTAAGTGCTGCTGTGGCCCCACTCACCTGGATTGCTGTGGCCCTGCTGGGTGCCAGCTTCTATGAGTGTGCAGTGAGTGGAAGTAGCAAGTTGCAAAATTACTTGTGTAAAGAGCATGGCCCTGAGTGCCGTGAGCAGGTAGCCCAAATCCCTTGTAGTGAGACTCTCTCCAAAGAGCTGCAGAATGAACTATCCAGCCTTCGGGCACAGTCTCAGGTATGGTGTCTTTCATTCTTTATTTTAGTGCTTTAAACCTCACTGAGATGCTTAGGTGAGGCATGATTTCTGGAGTGAGGGAAAAGCAACAGCTATAGTCTGGTAAAACTAGGCTCCTATAGGGTCATTGCCAACTCTACTTATATGGGTTGATGTGAAGAATTTCCAGTCTCAAATATGAGTTGAGTTTTTTTCTATTATTTTCTCTGATTCTATCATTTATGAAGCAAATTCTTCTTTCTCTAGCATTTGTTTTCATGTCAATGGTTAGCAGAATACTTTGAGGTGAACAGTACTTTGATAAATGTAATATATTTGCCTCTACTGTTTTCATGTATTTCTATATATTGTCTATATTTTGGTCTAATTTTTTGTCATGCTGTGTGTTGTCAGATATTGCTTTCTCATGGACTTAAAAACCCGCACTTTCTCAAGTTGGGAATGAACTTGCGTATTTATAGAACTGGACTGAATGTGACATAAAAGGATTTTCTAATTGTAGACCATCTACCCATTTCAAATTAGAAGTATTCTGAGATCCTGCTCCCTTTTATCCACTTTATTGACTTCTCCTACAATCAGGAGCGTGCTAATGGACCCTTCACTTATCAGGAGGAATCTGTTGATTGTCTAAGGTTTTGAGTAGCAACAGAGAATTGGCCTGTGAAAAAGGAAGTATCTGTGGTATGCTGCAAAACAGGATGTTCATAATCACTGACAGCTTAACATGCATATTCTAGAGTAGTTTAAATATGTATATCAGTCCTCTTTAAAAATGATGAAAAACAAAAAAGAGGACAAACCAAGTTTTTAGTCTGACAAGTCAGCTTAGAATATTATAAACATACTCCATGTTTTAGGTGCAAAACCCAGTTTCTGGAGATCTCGTTTGTCAGCACTGTCAACTTAAATCCACTGAAGCCATGCTTCAAAGAAGCAAATATGGGCAGAGGAGTTTAGAATGCTGAACGCAGATAGTATGTGAGCAGAAGGCCCCTTTGTAGAAAAATCAGGGCCTTCATAGTTAGTGAGGATTCACAGGGAGTAAAGCAAATACTTCAGCATTTTAGGCTAAGTACAGACATTTGGGGAGGTTAAATCAGGTTCAAAATGGCTGTCTGATTTAAACTTAGCTTATTCCTGTGTTGACCTTACACTTACAGACCCGGTCTGGTCTCAGCGACTGGCAGTCTAAACCTGTAACAGAACAGAAGTTCTATGCACGCAAACCAGTCTGAAAATTGAAGAACTTGGTTTATGATAAACCTGGATCTATGTAGTATCAGATCCATTCAATTTAGATCAACCGCCCACTACAGAACAGATGTGGACAAATTGGAGAGGGTCCACTGGAGGGCAACAAAAATGGTGAGAGGGCTGAGGACATGACTTATGAGGAAAGACTGAAGGAACTGGGCTTATTTAGTTTAGAGAAGAGGATACTGAAAGGGGATTTAATAGCAGCCTTCACACACCTGAAGCAGGGTTCAAAAGAGAATGGAGCACCACTGCTCTCAGTGGTGGCAGAAAAAGGAGCAGTGGTCTCAAATTGCAGCAAGGGAAGTGTCGATTAGATATCAGGAAGAAGTTTCTTATTAGGGGGGTAGTAAAACACTGGGACAGGCTACCCAGAGAGGTGGTGGAAGCTCCATCCTTGGAGGTTTTTAAGACACGGCTAGGCAAAGCCTTGGCTGGGATGATCTAGTTTGGGATGGTCCTGCTTTGAGCAGGAGTTGGACTAGATGACCTCCTGAGGTCCCTCCCAACCCTAGTTTTATATGAGTCTGTGATTCTAAACTGGTGCATGGAACTTCTGTCTACTTCCCCAGTGCAGCCCCAGGACTGGGAAAACCTGGTCACTGGCCAGAACCCTGGGGGTGCTCTTTTTACTCCTCTTTCTCCATACTGGTCTACTTTTTGCCCCTCTGGCCCCTTGCTCCACACATTCCCCCCTGCCAGCACTCTCAACCCCATACTACAAGCTGCTCTGGGTGCAGCCACTTTCATCAGTGTTTGCTGCTGCCAGATCTAAGCAAGTAAGTCCCAATGGAGGGAATGGTAGGAGGGATGAGGGTGTAGGTTCACTGGGGTGGTTATGCCTGCTCCCCCATCCCATCTGCAGGTCATGCCTGACCCCCCCCCCCCAAGTCATTCCTGCCCTGCCCATCCACCCGCAGGTTGCACCTACCCTCACCACCCCAGCCACAGATCATGCCAGCTCCACCCACCTCACCCATGGGTTTATTCTGGCCCCCTCTCCATCCATAGGTCATGTTGGCCCCACCCACCTCACCTGTGGGTCACACTAGCCCCCTACCCCACCCACAAGTCACACCTGCCCCACCCCTCATGGGTCATGCTTCCCCCCATCTCCCAGCAGGCCCCCTGCCACCTTCAGCCGGCAGGATCCCCAACCGGCTACTAGTCCCCCATTCCTGACTTACCTAGTTTCATAGTTTCATAGTTGGTAGAGTCAGAAGGGACTTGAGCAGATCATCAAGTCCAACCCCCTGCCATGGGCAGGAAAGAATGCTGGGGTCAAACCACCCCAGCTAGGTGTCTATCTAGCCTCCTTTTGAAGATCCCCCAGGGTAGGAGCGAGCACCACTTACCTTGGAAGTTGGTTTCAGCTCCTAGCCACCCTGACTGTGAATTAGTGCCTCCTGATATCTAGCTTGATATCAGGCAGCCATTTTGACCCAATTTAGCCTCCCCCTAAATATCTGCATTTAACAATAATAATTCCATGGTAGGGATACCTGGGCTCTTTAACCCTGGACAGCAGCCAGTCTAGGAGTAGAGCCCCAGTAGAGTGACAAATGGCTGGCAACTCCTGTGGCCAAGATCATTCCAAATGTATTGGTACCTGCCTTTCCTTTGGATTAAACCAGCAAGGCTGAGAGGGGACATTGGTATGTAGGCAGCTCAGTGTCTCCATTTACACCACCCAGGCTTTTGCAACCTGGAGAGGTCACTCCAGCTTCACCTTATCTTTCAAGTGAGTATTACATTTAGTGAGCTTATGTCTCACTTGACATAAGTCTATTGTCTTGCAAGACAGACAGAAGCCTACCACAGCTCTTCCACTAGTTAGTGTTTTCTGCTCCTTTTCAAAGAATGTAGTTGCGACTAAGGTAGACACAGTCAAGGTGATTTTGTTTCTTCCTCAATCCAGAATTTTAAGATAACAGCCCTGGAGTTTTGTAGATTTATCTGAAATTACTCATATAGATCCATATCATGCAGCTAAGATGGCTATGACTTAGCTGCCACCTTTTCAAATTAACATGACCAGATTCAGGGGAGTCATTCTATTTCACATGTGGAGGTGCACAGTTCTCCTGTTCGTTCAGTGTCCCAAGCCCTTCTGTCATACTAGCAGATAAAGGGGAGACGTTTTTTGGATCTGATTTGGATTTGAGTGGCGAGATGTCCAAATCTATGATTGACTTCAGTGTAAAGTATGCTGCTCCCCAATATAGTGCCTGCCACACTGGAGCATACAGTCAGACTTCCTCTTTCTTGCTCTCCTCCTGGCCCTATGAATCTTCCCCTTGTGCCTAGCCAGTACACCACCTTCAATGGGAGTACTGTGCTTTTAGTCAGGCTTAGGATATGCCCTAGTAGTCAGGGTACTTCTGTGACATTAGTTTAAATATCCTTGGGATGAGGTGGGCTTGAAACCAAGATCTCCTATATCCTGAGCTAGATCCTTAACCTGCTCAGAGAATGGGAGCCTGACAGATGGACTTCATTATAAATGATGAACAACACGTGCCCCTGGAGGCTGGGGGGGCACAGCGACCACCCACAGGTGGTGAGGGCAGCGGCGGGGGCATGGCAGTGGCAAGCAGGGAGCTCCTGCAGGCAGCCATGGCAGTGTTGGGTGGGGGGTGGCAAGCGGCAACTGCACACAAGCACCACCGGCATCACCAATCTCAGGGGGTGCATGTGCACCCATGTGCACCCCCTACACATCAACAATGTTATAAAATATGTTGTTCTTTGTCATAAAAGTCTAGAGTTTAGAGGACTTAGCCAAGATTGGAGGTGGGGCTGAGGTTCCTCATATACCCTTTGTCTTGAGGACAAAAAAATTAGGCACAACTGCAGTGGTACTGCACAGTCATTTGGTACTTGCTAACACAGTATGAGCACATAAAGCAAGTACTAAATGTGCAGTACCTGCCAGGACTGCACAGTCCCGGTGGCACATGGGTTGTTTCCGACCCTACTGCACAATAGCAACAAGCTACTGTGCAGTAGCTCATTACTGCTGCACAGTAGTAGTAGCATCACAGCTAGTGCTGGCCAATGCTACATTGCCATAGGGACAAGCATGTCGCCATAGCTCATTGCTACAGCAACATAGCATCTCGTGTAGTCATGTCCACTGGGCATGTCTACATGAAACACTTTACTGCACAGTAGACTAATTTACTGTGCAGTAAAGCATCACCATCTATACATGCAGTTGCTTTCTTTGCAGTAAATTAATCTAGTCCGTGGTTAATTTGCTACCTCAAATGCAGGTAGCAAATTCACCAAAGGGTAGTTACTGAAGAGTAGCACTCATGTAGATGCAAACTGGGAGCAAATTTGCTCCCAGTCAGCCCCAATACAAGGGGATCACCCACAGGCTAGCCCCAGGGTCACACGGCTTGGTGCTTCTCCAGCCTTGGGGCTGGGGAGGCTCTTTGCCTGCCCCAGCCTGGCCCTTAAAATGCTGCGGTGACTTCCGGGCCCTGAGCCACCTGCAGCCAGCCTCTGGGTGCTGGGTCCCATACCAGTGGCCCCAGGCCAGCTGCAGCAGCCTGCCCAGGCCCCAGCACTGGCCCCGGCACAGCCCCACTGCCTGCCTGCTTGTCCCATTCATTGCCCCTGTGCTCAGTGCTGCATGCACCTGCCCAGGCCTGCCAGCACCCAGACTATCACACGGAGCCCCTGAAGGCCAGTGAGGAAGCCACACTGGTATCATCCCCAATGGCACACACTGCCTGCTGGGGACAGAACTGGCCCCAGGAGGGACCACAGACCTCATGGTGCTGTGGGGTGAGGTTGTGCTCCTAAGCCAATTTGCCTGGAGTGAGTACTCCAACACTCATATCTGTGAAGGCCTGTCAGGTTGCATGTAGGAGCATGGGCATGACTGGTTGGTGTACTAGTGTTGCATAAAGATCAAAGCCTTGTGGACACAGTGGGTTAGCATCAGCAACTACAACCTCTATTTGGGGGCTGCCTGCAAGTCCAAGCCCTCTATGTGGCAGCTGGACTAGATCCTCACATCCCAGGACCCCGGCCAGAGCTACGCCATATATTCCAGCATGGGTGACCTGCCCAAACCTCTGCTGTGGCGTGGCAGCCGCGATGAGACATCATCAAGGGAGGGCCCTTTGGGGCACTAGGAGACCATCCCGCCAAGGTCCCTGCCCCAGCATCATCCAGCAGCTCCAGCAGCCTGGGACCAGTGCCTGTCCCACCAGCTCTGGGTGCACAGGCCAACCTAGAAAGACAGTTTGGCTATGGTACCACCAGCCCTCAGCAGCTCCAGCTTGTCCCAGGAGGGGTCCCTGCCCAGAGAGCCCGGCACTGCACCCCTGCATGCCAGGACACTGTTGGGAGCCACACATTGTCACTGCAAGCAGGGACAGACTCAAGCCACCAGGCACACCTACCATGCCTAGCTGGTAAGCTCTGCACTGGGAGAAGGGCCTTCCCCTTTCCTCCCCACCCCTGCCCCTGCCCCTGTCCCTGCCCCGCTCCCCTCCTGGCCTAGCTGTGCTTCCCCTAGCCCCTGGAGTTCTCCTCCACAGAATACAAGGAGGTGGAAGGCAGTACAACACTTTGTGAGCTGCCTGTGCCCACTCACTAGGCTGGCACAGGCCTCTCACATACAGAGAAATGTGTTGATGCCTGTGGTGATGTTGTCCTTGGTTGTGAGGTGCAGGGATTTGTAGCATAGGCAGAGGTACCCCTCCAGGTGGTGGTGAACATTGTGGAGCAGTGTGGGCTTTCCTGCCATACCACTGAAACTCAGGGTCCCATGCCCTGTTCTCAGGTGTGCCTGGGGCACCATGTTGATCAGTAACAGCAGTGTGTAGTGGATCAGGCACCCCTTTGTCTATGCAAAAAGCTCTTCACGGTGTGTCTGGGACACTCAGCAGGGTCATACTTGGGGTGCAAAGCAAGTGTGGGGCCAGGGGGGGCAGCCACAGGGTGCCTCTCCAGAGATGCTTCCTGAGGCGAAGGCTGGGGATGCCACCAGCTCCATGTCCCAGTTGCCTGGGAGCCTGTGGCCCTGTGAGCCTGGGCACTGTGGGCTTAGCAGCAATGGAGGAGACAGTCTGGCCTGCAGGAGGAGTGGTGGTGGGGAGGGAAGAGTGAGTTTGGAGCCATGGCAGCAGGTGCTGCCAGGAGCCAGGCCTGTTCCAGACTGGGAAGGGTGTGGAGAAGGCAGACTGCCCCCATGGAGTGAGCGGGGATGGCAGGCTCAGCTGGTGCCTGCCTGTGCCAGGGGTCCCTGGCTAACTTACCATGATCCCTGGACACCTATGCACACAGAACACCCAATCTAAGGCTGGGCAGAACACAACCCCCTGGTATAGTGCATGTTATCTCAGAAATGTTGCAAACTCTCACAAACAGCCTCTTTCTCCTGGCTCTGCAGGTCCTGCAGCTGCATGCAGGGGAGAGGCACTGGCTGCACATGGGGACATGCCTATAGGGTCACTGTCAGTTTCAGCCGAGGCCCTTCCTATGTGTCAGCTGCAGCAGCAGCAGACCCAAGACTGGATCTGGCTGCTGGACTGGCTGGTCACCATGGTGGAGGAGTGTTCTGAACTCACAGGCCTGGCGAGTAGAGAACATCATGCACGAGTAGGAGAGGGACTGGGAGAGACCAGGTGTTCTGGGACAGGCTCCTGGCCCTTGGGGAGAGGCATATGGAGGCCCAGGAGTGACAGGCTGCCAGGGTGTCCAGGGTAGTGGAGGCCACAGAAGAGAACTGTTGGGTGCTGGACACCATCCTGGCCCTGCTGGTTGCCTTTGTGCCACACACTGCTCAGCCCCAAGCTGTAGCCCTTCCTGCCCCCTGACAGCTTCCCACCACCCAGCTGCAAGCCCCCCTGCCACCCAGCCCCCTACCTGGGCCCTGCCCCACTGCTCACCCCAGTTCCATGTGGCCCTGGAGCAGGAGCTGCCTGCAGTAGGGCCAGCACCATGTGCAGACCCTGCTGGCCCAACCTGCTGAGTGCAGGAGGGGAAGCTGGCTGCACTGGCAGAGCAGTGGCTACCCTCATCCCTGGGTTAGCCCCCTGCTCACTGGCCTCACTGCGGCATGTGCATCCATGGTGGTGTGTTCAGAGGCCAGGGTGCTGGGCACCTGTTCCTGGACTCTGCCCCCTAGGAACTCCCACCCCACTACCCTCCACCCTGGGAGGGCACACTGAGCACAATGTACATAGTCTTCATGGGATGGTTGGGGGGGCTTTGTGGTTCAGGAGAGATGGGGCCTGCTGTGGGAAAGGGATGGGGGAAGGTATCAGTTTTTGGGGAGTGAGGGGCTCTGTTGCGGGGAAGGGAGAGGGATGGGGTCTGTGTGGAGGGGAATAAAGTGTTTTTTTCTGAAAACTGTCCACATTGAGCATGATGCTGGAGGTGTGTAGTGCAACTGGGGTTGAAAGCAGGTGGCCAGAGAGCAGCACATGGGGCTGACTTTTGAAGATCACCCCTGGGTGCAGGGAGCTGGGGCCATAGCTTCTGGCTCCCTCTGGCTGCTGCAGGGGGTAGTGCAGGGCTGGAAGAGTCCAGGAGCAAGCTACTTCAAGGAGCAGCAAATCTGCTTCCAAATGGCTGCACATGTAGGCGCCTGTCCAAGCTTGGTTTGCTCTGCAGCAAATTACTGTGGAGTAAACCCATATGGCACTAATTGCACATGTCGATGCCCCCACTTAGAAGTTACTTAGGTACTGCTTCTATTTTGTAGAGATAAAATAGGATGGAGAACAGGCTTTTCAAGCAGTGCCCAAATATGGATCTCCTGTCTAAAACAATGCTAACTTGTATATGCTTTGGATGTGGGTAACCATCTGAAAACTTCATTAACTCATTTGTTTGTTCCCTGAAGGTTCTAGGATGGATTCTGATAGCTGGTTTCATGACTTTAGTACTGATTTCCACATGCATCAATCGCTGTCGTTCTCCAATCAGTTTTCTTCAGCTCCAATTCTGGAAAATATACTTGAAAAAAGAACAGGAGTTTTTTGATAACAAGGCCAAAGAGCACGCAGCCAAGATGGCGGAAAGAATTGTGAGCTGCTACTTTGACTCTACTGAGCTAGAACCATTTTACACTCCAAGCGACAAAGCCTGGTGGCAGATCTCATCTTTGTATGCCTTTAATACTAAAGAACAGTATTACAGCATGATACACAAGTACATTAGCTCAAAGAGAGATGAGAGCATCAGATCGGCTGAAGGAGACATGTTCCCTCCCATTCTTGGGTTTGTGGATGAGGCTGAAACACAGGTTCCATAATGACATGAACAATTTCTATTCTACTTAGAGCTATTAAAATGTGGTCTTGTTCCACCCCAGTGGACCACAGAAGATGCTGTCGTACCCGTAAGGGGTCGAGTGGTATAACTTATTTTAGGATAGACACGCAGATCTTTGAAGCAAGCTTTTGTTTATTAAAAAGAAGAAGAAGAAACAGTATACTCACAAAAACCAATACAGCATGCTTAAGCCTTATTACTTCTTATGCGCAATTTCTAAAGACACCCTTAAAGATTGTGTCTGGAGCAGATCAGCTAAGCCGTCGGTTGTGCACTACCCACAAAGCTTCTCAATTATTTGTTCCCCCAGCAGTACGCTTCTATGAGAACCCTAAGATCTGGACACTTTGCTTAAATTTGGGGTCAAATTTATTCGCATCTAAGCGGAATTTAGGACCAAATTTGGATTAACCTTTACTGTGATTGGCTAATCGTTAGAACATTTTGTGGTTAGCATGGTGAGTTGTTAGCTTCATTTTGTACCGCATTGTGGTGAGATACCTTTTTCACCTCTGACCTTAAGAAGCTGATTTTCTGGCCCTCTCAAGCAGTTGATATGGAGGAAGGAAAGAGAGAGAGGAAAGAAAAAAAAGAAAAAAAACAAAACAAAACTCCCAGAAGAGTATACTCTAAGAGGCTTCGCCGTCGCTGAGATGTTTCTTCATGGTTTGCCAGTACAGGTGTTTCATTGCTTTAACAATGTTGTGAAACCACGTGTTTCCCTGTCTCGGCGGCTCAGCAGCAACTGCGCAGTCAGAACACTTGGGTTTCTCTTTTGTCAAGTTTGTACCTTGTTTCTGTACTGTCAGCAAAACAGTAGGTATGGGTATCACAGATGCTAATAAACCCATTTCTGCCCAGGGCAGGGGGTCGGACCTGATGATCTGTTAGGTCCCTTCCAACCCTAAGTAATATGATACTATGAAACTTTTTGGCAATTTTTTAAAAATATTTTTTTAAAATGTCTTTAATAAAATGTAGATTTCTGGATAGCCATTTTAAAATATTTTTTTCTCTAAATTTTCCAGATTAGGCCTGTTACATAGCCTAATCTCATCAGCAATGGTTTTTTTGGTGCTATAAGATAGTATAAAAAATGGCAAAAAAGTCTTGCATTGGCTAGTTTCAGAGCTCAGGGTATATGGCAATTTAGATACCCATCTTACATGAAAAATATGTTTTTAAAAAGGAAGAAGCAGCAGCATAGGTTTTGACTAACAGTAGTGGAGGAGGGTGTTATGTGTACCTTGTACCACTGAGCAGGGAACACTCTAATGAATTCATACTGAGGAATTTGCTGGTAGCACTGAAGTGAAGGAACAAGGGAAAAGTTTAAGAACACAAATCAGAATGTATCCTAGCATATTAGTATTGATTTGACATGAAAATATGTCTGAAAGGGTAATTAAATTGTGGACCCCTTTGTGGTTTTTTTTGTCTGTGAGTTCCCCAGGCAAGAAACATTCCCTTTGTAAGCATGTTAACAGAAAGCATTTTGTGGATGCTACCAAAAATAAACATGATGATCTTTTTGGTAATACCAGCTACATTCTCAGCACTCAGTAAGTAATGACTCTGTGAATGTAATGAAGTGTTTGTACAGAATTTTACTAAGATAAAGCATTCCTATTTCCATATATGCTAGGAAATTTGTACCATTATAATGAAACTAAAAACTCCCCTCCTGGAAATTTCCATTTTCTTTACTGTGGTCTGAGATTGGTTGTGAATTGTAACACACATTTTGTACTGGTTCCTTTGCTAAAAGCATGAGACCAAAAGGCCACTGAATCAGCAACAGCAAACTTCCAATCTACAATCAGGGTAAAAAAGAGCAGTGCATTTCCAATACTTGCTTTATTTTGCCTTCTGTATGGAAGCAAAATAAAGTGAGTATTGGGAAAGCACTGTTCTTTTTTATTGTTTGAAGAAAGGTTTTTCACATTACCAGTATGAATATTTCTAGCAAATAAATATACCTAATGATATTATTAAGAAAGAATCTCTAAACAATAATGGCTGTCAAGGAGGTTATATCTTAAAAAGTCTAAGAATTTGTTAGTAACCAGATTCAAAAAGGGGTTAGAAAAAGTCATAGAGGACAGGTCCATTGGGAGCTATTAAAGAGAGCAATTAGGAATATATTTTCTGACATCCCTAAATCAAGGATGGTTGATGCAGTAAGGTTATGACAAGAGATGGATTACTCTCCTCATATCCTGTTCATATACTCTCCCTTTAAAGCATTTTCTAATTGTCACTGATGGAGACAGGCCACTGGGCTAGATGGACCTTTGATCTGACCCAGAAGGGCACTTATTATGATGTTACATAATTGAGGATACAAGTTGAACATGAGTGCCCTTGAATTGCAATCCTCCTCTGAAAAGTGACTTTGAATGGCACTTACCTTGTTAGAGTAAAAACTATTAAAGCCAGATTCGATTCCATCTATTAGACACCTAGATGGACCTAAGTGTGATCCTATTCCACCCTGTGCATGTCCCAGAAAAGTAATTAATGAAGAATATGGATGTGATCTTCTACCTGCTTTTATTGACTTCAGTTTAAGGCTAAGATGCTGGTGTGTTACTCTTTTCAGGAACATCAGCATGGTGGAGCAGGATTACACTTAGGCACCTAAGTTCACTTAGGCTAAAAACAGACATTGCCAAATGAAGCAGATCAGTTGTGTAGGCACATCCATCACACCAAAATTTGTATGGCCTCGCAAAGGCAATGAATGTTGTGACATAACAGGCTTTTGGCTGTCTTTCACTTTAAGGGCTGGAGCAGGGAGCTGCCAGCTGGCTGATGAAGGTGGCCATTTTGGGGAGCTCTGTTATAAAAGCAGAGCAGTTGGTGTGTAGCTGCTTGGGGAGCAACATTGTTTGGTGAAGTTCCTGGAATATCCTGGTAAGGGCAGAAGCTAGGGGGTTGGCATGGAGGCTCCTGGTTTGCAATATGAGCTAAAACTGCACCCTGCCAGGATAGGGAGGCCTGCTGGGACTGCTGGTGGCAGGGCAGCCCAGCCCCATTTAAATACCAGGACTGATCACCTCCCTGGTGTAAGGGAGGTTGGGGTCCCTAAACCCCTGATCCCACCTTTGGGTGGGTTACTAGGAGAGTTAGGGGGGCAAGGTAAGCTTGGGAGAAGTGCCTGAGTCCCATAGGGTTTTGGACCCTGGAGGTGTTTGGGGTGGAAGACCCCAGGCCCTAGTGTAAGGGGTGGGGTTGTGGCCTGAGAGAGGGGTATAATGGTCTGGTAAAGGGTCAGGGGCAAAGTAGGCACCGAGTTGAGCAATTGCTCAGTCCTGTTTGGGTAAGGGTCATGGAAGAGGCCCAAAAGACCATGCCAAGGCTAACCAAGGGGTGGAGAGCAAAGCCCAAGGATCTCTGTGAGTAGGGTGGTGGGAATGTGGCCTGGATAAGCTGTGTGCAAGAGACTGGGTAAGAGCTGTTGGAGTGCAAGAAACCCTGGTGAGAAGAGAGTGGTGTATGGCCCAGAAGGGGGCAGTATGCAAAGGATACAACTGTGTACCTAGTTTGGCCTGGCCTTAAGCCAGAGTATTATCACACAGGGGGACATCAGTGAGGCATGGGACATGTATAGGGATGGGTGGAGCAAATAAAAGATATCAAATTCACCCAAGGAACCTGGTCTGCCTATATCACCCATGGTCATTTGGGTGCACAAAGGGCAGCCTCCTGCCTATTTTACATCATAGCCATTTACCAACGAGGCAGGCAGGTGAACAAGGCGAGTGGTGTGCCCGGAGACAGGGCAGGGCCATACTAGTACCAGGCCTGGAAGCTGCTCTTGTCACAAATACAATGCTTGTTTCTACCCTTAGACATCTAATAAGTGAAACAGAATCTGGCCAGTAGCGCAGACTGAGTGCATAATTAGGGCAGTAGAAGTGGGCAGCAAATAGTTTTCCTATTACATGGGAGAAACAGGTATGGCTTCTTGCTGTGCCCCAATCACATCACGAATCTGAATTTAGGGCTCCCAATTTAGTGTATATTAAGTAATCTGTACTGATTTGTCTCTCGGTTTTCATACTAATGGTGTCCTGCTGGGGAGTAGGAACATTACTAAATTCTTGAAAGATTTCAAAGGATAGGAAAACTGCTTATTGCTTTTCAGAATGTGTTTTAGACCCTGCAAAGTTTAGTGTATTTAGTGTCTTTTTCAGTTTATTTGTAAACTGAAAAAGACACTAAATACAAAGAAACACTGTTTATATCTGTTTTGACTGACATAGAGACTTCATTTAAATCCTGCATAATATACTTTAAGATCAGTTCCTGAGGTGATGTATATGATGCTATGCTATGACAGTCTGAAACTATATGACAGTCTGGCCTTTAGTTGTCAGTAAGATTATCACATTAGTCAGGCCTCAATTTACACAGTAATTTTTTTTTTTATGGTTTCAGTTATGCACGGTCAATTAATTGTGATCCTTTATTTTTGTACACGGTATGGATTCACTTTTACACAGTGCAGCATGGTCGCCAAGATACGCAGATGTGTCTAGAATCAGCTGGTCGCTTCCCATTCCATCTCCTCCACACTGCTCTCAATGTAGCTGGTAAGTGTGTTGTGTTGTGGTAGAAGGAGAGTGAAGAGGGAAGGGGCATGGTGGGGGGCAGATCAACTCCTGCGGTGGTGAGAGAGTGGGGCAGGCGCTGCCCAGTGGCAGGCTGTTGGGGGGGGGGGGGGGGGCGTGTGGGACAGAGCTGCAGCTTGTCCAGGAGGTGTGTGTATGTGGGGGGGGGATGACTCCCACCTCTGCGCACACCCCAGGGCACCGGGATGGGGTGCCGTGTGCCCCCCAGAACTGCACGAGAAGGGGCTGCAGGCTAGAGCTGGGGTTGTGCAAGGCTCTTCTTGGCAGGGGATGAGCCAGGCTGGGATCAGGGCAGATGGTGGTGGTGCTGGAAGGAGGCTATGGCAAAATTTGTGGTGGCTGCAGCCCCCTCCCCATAGCCCCTTCCAGCACTGTCATTGCCTGCCCCAAGCGCAGCCCCCACTGAGGAAAAAAGCCCAGCGCAGCTCTGGTTCCAACCCGGAGCTGCAGCCCACCCGCCCCACCCCACACAGATCCAGGGACACATGCCACCCCTGTACCCTCCCAGGGTGCATGCAGAAGTGGGAGCTGCCCTCCCCCATGCTCCCCAGATGAGCTGTGGCTCTGCCCTGTGCCTTCTCTGTCCCGGCTGGGCAGTGTCTGCCCCTGCCCCACTACTTCCTCACCCCAGGGGGCATTGATCTGTCCCCCATGCCCTTTCCTTTCCCACTCCCCTTCCACCACACCAGACTTACCAGCTGCACGCATCTCTCCAAGATGACAGGCTCTACTCCTTGCTGCCTGCATGCTGCGCTGTGGCTGCATGCACAGGCATTTATCGGCCAAATTACTGGCTGCATCTAGAACCTAAACCCTTATTTCCCATAGACTCTTGGTATCTTTTTATGTGACTTCTATTTGCACAGTTTTTTTTTTTTCTTTTCCCAAGGATATAACCACCATATAGACTGAGACCTGACTGTACATTGCTTTTTCCCCTATCAGTGAAAGCAGAAGGTGCCCTAGGCAGTATGCTTACTTTCATAGGAGCATCCTTATAAAACATAAAAAGTGCTACACAGGATCAGATGAAGGGTCCATCTAACCCAGTATCCTGTATCTCTCAGTGGCATTTACTGTGACTGGTTTGGCAGGGGCAACAAAGAAGGGGAAATAATTCTTAACTAAAATCAATGGAAATAAATAATATTGACCAACCTGGCAATTATTTTTTCTGTCTTGATTGAGACCCAGTCATGAAGTATAAAAACTGCTGTTGCCATTAAAGTGACATGCTGATAAGAAAGGTATGTGCACAACCAGGAACAATTTTCACACCAGGTGCAATTGGTTATGTCCCTTTTAGATGCAGAGAAGTTTTTTGCTGTGAACCATGTGACATTTCGGGCCCTACTACTCAGAAAAACATCCCAAAGAGGATATTAACACAAGCAGCACTTAGGACAGGTCTAGCTGGGAAAAGTGTCTCAGCTTACTCTATATCTTTCCAGTTGGGAAAGCAAAACAGCACACTGGAGATGTGAGGTTTCTGGCTCGCAGTTAAAACATCAAGCAGGCTAGGACAAGTCTGTAAATGAGGCATTTGTTACATCAACAGGACTATGCTGTTTCATAATTTAAACAACTTTGTGTTTCTGTATATCACACATTGCATGAAGAACAAGTTTGTGACCATAGCCAGACAATATAAGTGCCATATGCCCTGAATATAAAAGGAAATTAGTTAGTAAAAAGTACTCCATCAGACATTGCACTGTAATCCTATTTCACAGATTACTCCCCCTTTTAAATTTTAATAAAGTTCATCTCTTGCACTGTGGCACAGTATTTTTTCCTCTGTATTTCTGAGGAATAGACTGTTTGGAACAGAAGACTCTGGAAAATCTTCTCATCTTATTTAGATTCCCCTTTTAATTCTTAAATTGTAAGCTTTTGGGAAAATTATGAACTCATTGGGGTTATGTTAGTGCGTAGTGCCTAGCACAATGGGACCCCTGGTCCTTGACTGAGATGTCTAGGTTCTACTACTACTACATTAAGACACTTAGCTTCCATTCTTGCACCTGCCACTGACTCTCAGATGAGGGTTTATCTATACCACTGCAACAGCCAGTCCTGGGAAGGTCTGAGCACATCTGGCCTTCCTACATTCATGAGCTGGTTACTCCAGGCTTGTCCTGTGCCTGTCAAGGCATAGAATGCTCAGATATTCAGGACAATTTGGGGAGGAGGGTATTGAAACTCTTCTGTATAAAGTTTTCTTTAACTTATTTTCTATTATTTCATATGAGCAATTTTAAAAGACAAACAAATCCTCAAAGAGGTCTCAAAGCCATGAATAAGCAAATTGTACAGTATAGCATAAGCCACACTTTATTTCCTAAGCAGGATCAGTAACCAGAGCTCATTGACAACTACAAATTGCAGAAAACAAAAACTGACCCTAGGAGGAGACTTGCCCACGAGCATAGGATGAACCTGTGCTCTTTCAAAGAGGGGCTCATTACCAGTGAATAACTATTCACTTCTGCTTAGCTAATCTAAGTCTTGCTTTCCTTTTAATGAAGAGCTTTGCTGTAATAAAATACTACACCTGCCCCACCACTGAGATCTCACTTTTTGCCTTGTGGAATTCATTAGTTCCAAACAGTTTTGAAATTCCTCAATAGCCAAAATAAAGGACTTATTTATAGTTTGAGGGTATTGCTCACAGCAGGAAGTGAATGATTATTTTTGCCACTTTTTGTACTTATCCTGGCAGCAATATAAAATTGCATATGAGCTGGTGTATCTGTATCTGCTTTGGTGTTATTACTATTTGTTGGATTTGTATTTAATAGCAGAACATAGAGAATGAAGCCTAGGAAACTACCATAGCTTCTCATATACAAAACTCCTTGTTTTTGAACAGTAGAATGAACAAAAAAGAAAATACTGATAAGTAGCAGTTAGTAACTGAGTCTGTAGCAGGAACCTGTAGCATTCATGTTTCTGAGGAAGCAGTCAGCAAAAGTTTAATTTAAGTTAGAAATAAAAAAAAATTAACAGTTTGATACCCAAGCTTATTAACTTGAAAGTACTGCACTAGTTAACTACCCTTTTATGTATCTCCATAGCATTTGAAGGAAGCTAAATACCTGTAAGCATAGACTGGTGGACACAGGGCTTGATCCTGCACTATTACGAAGTTTTGCCATGTACCTAATAGGACTCAGGATCAGAGGATGAATCTATACAAGATGATGCTTTACTCAAGATTAGAGATAATTACGGTGCAGTAAGTGTCTCTGTCTACACATGCAAACTGCTTATTAGGAGTATCCACACATTCATTAATGTGCAGTAGTTACTGTGAATTTAGTTTAGTACTTGCTTAATGAAGTACTAACTAAATGTGCAGAAACTACAGTTACTGTACAGTAGCACCAGCGCATGGTTTTTTTTCATGACAGTTATTACACAGTAGCCTAGTAATACTGAGCAGTAGCTTATTAGCACAGTTTTTTACCAGCATGCTACTGTGCAGTAGCTTAATAACATTGCACAGCAGCGTGCTGGTAAAAAAAAAAAAAAAAAAAAAACAAAACTGTGCTAATAAGCTATTGTGCAGTATTACTAGGCTACCATGCAGTAACAGTCATGAAAAAACCATGTGCTAGTGCTACTGTACAGTAAGTGTACTGTACATGTAGATGTCCCTACTGTGTAATAAATTGCTCCAATCTTGAGTATATTTGCTATCTGTAAATACAAGTAGCAAATTTACAAGGGAACAATTACCGCACAGTACAACATCTGTAGACAGCCAACTGGGAACAGATGTGCTGCTGGGCAGCAGGGGACAGGAGATTGCTACCTGCCCCTGGAAGCTGCCTGCTGCTGGGGTGGACTCCACCACCAGAGCCCAGGTAGGGACAATGTCTCCCTGCCCCAGCAGCAGGGAGCTCTCAGCCCCAGCCTCGGTTCCACATAGGTGGAGCCAGGGCTGGGAGATCTTATCTCCCAGCCTGGCTCTGTGACCTTGACAAGAGTCTCCCAGCCTTAGCTCTGAGAATGTGGAACTGAAGCTGGAGCTCCCTGCTGCTTGGGCAGGGAGATATTGTCCCTACCCAGACTCCAGTGACAGAGCCCACCACTGCAGCAGGCAGCTGTCTTTAGGCCCTGTGCTCCCTGCTAGCCCTTGGGTTAACACACAGGGGGAGCCTAGAGCTCCCCCTGGCTGCTGCAGGAGGCTGGTGCAGGACTGGCAGGGGTGGGAGCAGACTACTGCCATGAGCAGCAAATCTGCTCCCACTTCCCTGCATGTGTAGATGGCTGCCCAGGGTAGGTATTTTACTCTGGAGTAGTTTACTCTAGAGTAAACCCACCCTGGAACATGTTCACATGTAGATGAATCCAGCTAGAATGAGAATAGTTTAATTCTATTAGCTTGGTCTAGGTACCTCTTTACTTTGCATCCAGGATCTATGAGAATCAGCCAACTGTCTTTATTAACAGTGTTGGCATACAAGGAATAAACTCCAGAGCAGGCTAGTACTTGCATTTAAATTGTAAATACAAGTGCTAGCCTGTTCCAGAGTTAATTCATTTTGTGCATCCTAATAGGGGTACATGTGTAGATGTAGAGACGTTTACTGCAGACCTAATTAGGCAGTTCCACAGTAACCATCTTATGTAGACATTCCCAACATTGGTTAATATTCTGAACGTTGGCAACACTGACTGAACCCAGGTCTTGAATCCCTATCCAGTCCTCTGCCTGCTATAACACCCTTTCGTCCCCTCCCTGTGGGAGTGAATATTCCCTATTGTAAATACAAGAAGTAGTCTGCTCTGGAGGTCTTTCATGCACAGCACTGCATGTGTAGATGCTGCCTGGCTGTTTGGGGCACAAGGATGCTTTACTGCAGGGGCTGCCTGCCAGCTAGCCCCACAATGAAGCATCCTTGTGTCCCAGCCAGTCTCTCTGCAGCACATTGAGCCTGGTAGGAGCAGCCCTTGGCTGCTGCCAGTTGGGGCTGCTCCAACCAGGCTCAATATACTGTGTACAAATAAACTCCAGAGACTTTTGCTCTAGGCTGCATGGTCAAACAGTGCACCCAGGAGCCAAAAACTCCGGAGCAATACACTCCAGACTTTGTTAGTGTGCTTTAATTGCACATGTAGATGTGCCCTGTCAGTAAAGAATCAGGATAAAAGTGGCTATCAGTAAAGTCTATAAAATATTTAGCTACCACTAAAGACACTAAGTAGTCACAACTTTATCAAAGCTCTTGCAGACAGAACACAGCAGCACCATCAAGGGCACATCCAGATGAGTATGGACATGTGGTATGTGGCACTGTAGATTCATCTGTGGTGCCACACGGTACACGTGCAGGAGTTCTCAGCGCTGCTACTTCGCAGCATGTGGGGGTGGGGGAGGAGGGTCGACTGCACAAAAGCAAAGTTGGGTGGTGCACATGGCACCACCCAAAATTGGAGCCTGGCTGGCCAGAGCCACACTCCAGCTGCTGGACAGGCTTCCTGCTGCAGCAGCACCATGGCTGCAACTTTGGAGAGGCTAGGGCAGGTCTCCATGGGGCATACAGGACAGCTTCCCCAGTGGTGGTCTTGCCCATGCCAAAGAGATGGTTGATGTACCACAAGAGCTAGCTTGGTGTCCAGGGAGAGGGGTGGCCACATGCTGGTGTCCTGCCACTCCAGGTGTGGTTAGAGCTGCTCCAGGAGGTCTTGGAAGGTGGCCCGGCTCATCCTGAACACCTCCAGTCACTGCTCATCATTGCAAGTGTGCTGGACAACATGTAACCACCAGTCCTGACTGGCCCAGAGATGGCTAGAGGCCCAGGAGAGCAATGGTGACCCTGGTGGTGGCATCCTGGAGCCTGTCATTGGCAACCCTGACAGGGCTCAGCCAGGCAGATGGCATCCAGGTGGCAGGTGCACAGTGACGGCAGCCCTGGGATGGGGCATGGTGGGCAGGCAGTTGTTGTGCATAAGGGAGCCAGGATGGGCCAGACAGCAAATCTGTTCTCACATTCTTTCATATGTAGATGCCTGCCCAGGACTATTTACTTGTGAGTAGTTTACCACTCATGCCAGTAGGTGTGTCTACACATGCATTTGATGTGGGACCAGTTTACTTGCGAGTAAACAGTCTCAGGCAGGCGTCTACAAGCTGCTCCTGCTTCCTGATGCCCTGCAATGGGCCTCTGCTGCCATTGGGGGGAGTTCCAGGCTTTGGCTGAAGCTGCCAGCAGCTGGAAGCCCTTCTGAAAAGGCAGCCCTACTCATTGTTCCCTGGCTAGCCCCTTCCCTGGCTAGGAGCAGCATGAACAGTGCAGGGGCAGCACATGGTGGCTTTCTCCCTCTGCCACCTCTCCGCACCATGACTGCTCCTGCCCCTGCCCTGGGCAGCTATAACCAGGGCCATGGGCTCCTGATGGCCACTGTGCTGGCCCCCCCCACACCGACCACTGGCTGACCCACAACCATCTGGCCCTTCTGACTTCCCCACATGCAGCAACCACCTGCTAGGCTGCCACGCATCATCCCAGGGCTGCCTCCAAAGCACACCTGCCTCCTGAACTCCATCTGCCTGGCCAGACTGCAGCCCTTCTAATTGGGTCCTGGAATAAGAGTTATATTTACATTACTTAAAACATATCAGTAAAAACATGCATCAGTAAAAAAAGTTTAGCTGTCAGTGAAACTGAAGATTGTCAGTTAAAAAAAAAAAAAATCCTTGGGCTGGCAACCCTGGGTTCAGTTGTCTGCTCTTCCAAGACTTCCTGTGTTTCAGTTAGCAAAACATTTAATTTGCTGATGTAAAATATCCATTTATGATTGTGAGGAAAAATATTCAGTAATAATAAAAGCCAGGTTCTTACATGGCCAAGTAAAGAAGAACTGGTGACACAGTGATGTTTACATGTTTTATTATACTTTTCTCGGTGATGCTCAAATTTAAAGCTACCATGAACTATAATGCACCATAATGTTCAAACCTGCTAATGAGCTAAACCATCTCAAGATCACTCTCATAAAAGCTGTGTAAGATGCTGGGCATGTCTACACATGTGCTTTACTGCACAGTAGACTAATTTACTGCACAGTAAAACATCATCGTCTACATGTGTGCCGCAATTAGGGCACAGTAGATTAATTTACTCTGGCATTGAATAATTCCATCAGACACGGGTAGCATCTGATGGCAGAGTAAATTACTGTGCTTAAATGCATGTGTAAACAGTGACGTTGGGCTTAGTTTCCTCCACCTCAAGTTGCACCGGAGTTTATTCAGTCATATTAATTGCATGTGTAGATGCATCTGCTAAATCTCAAGCAGCACTAGCACTGCATTATTTAGCAAAATCCTATAGGTCTCCTACATGCAAACGGACAAGCACTGGACTTCACAGTTATTAGGTTTCCTTACTAAGAATCTGCTCCTATTCCCAATGAAATTTCATCCTGGCCTGAGTTCAGTAGGAGCAAATGTGAAACAAGGGCAGAACTGGAAACTGCACAAAGTATTTACAGCAAATTAATCCTTATTCCTGGAATATATATAGTATATTTTTATAACAACTTAATATTTTGAAGTCTTTGAAATATCGCTCACGAGCAACCGGTAAAGAGAGTCACGTTTATAATGAAGAACAATAGGAGTCCAAGTGGAGATTTGAGGTCTAGAAGAGACTTGTTACTTAAACAAAATTTCCATTGAAATCACTGGCATTGCTGCCTGGCGATGGAAGGAAAGGATCAAACCTTTTCAGTCATTTATGTTGAACTCTGCGACATGGAGTGTGAAATCTTCTGTACATTTTGGTGTTTGCTATTTGCTTGTCTTCAGCTTTCTAAGATGTGAGTAGCTGCATCTGAAGGTCACCACTGCCATGATAAATATTTTCTTCTGAGACCAAGTGGTCTAAATATTAGTTTATGAAAATTCCTTCTCTTATTATCTCCACTTACTTCTTTTTGCACTTTTTGTCTTCCAGCTTCCTTAAAAATGTAATTCCTATTTCTGTCACATCATCACCCTTTAATCTGTCTTGAATGAAAGTAACTTCTGCAGCTAAATTAATCTGGAAAGAAAAAGGCCCAGTCAGTTAATTAAAAAGAAAAGTTTGTTCCTTTTCTCATCATTTTATTTTATTTTTTTCCACCACAAGAGGCCTCCCCTTTCTAAGCTTTTATTACAAAGGAATACTATAGAGATATTTGAGGATTGAACATAGTATAAAATCTAAAAATATGTCTCCATATTCATTTAAACTTATTTACATTTTTCACAATGCTAACACAATGTCAATATTTTGATAGTAGTACCTAGTGGATGCATCTACATGTTAATTAATGCACAGTGGTTACTGTGCATTTAAAATTTAGTACCTGTATAATCAAGCACTAAATAAATGAGCAGTAACCTGAGTTACTGCCCAGTAGCGCTGGCAAACACCTTTTTAATAACGCTACTGCACGGTAGCCTAATAATACTGTGCAGTAGCGTATTAGCACTCTTTGTGCTGTGACACAGTACTGCACAGTATTATTAGACTACTGCACATTTAGTGTCTCATGTAGATGCACCCAATGTCAACATAGTCATTTGGTTTCTTACGAGGATTTGAAACTTAAATTTGATGAGTTTCAGTTTATAATCTTACATTTTCGCATACAGTCTATAACAGTTATCAATGTGTTAATTACCTTATTAAAAGGTATCTGAATTTGAGATTGATTTACAGCCCTGTATATGATACTTTATACAATGCTAATTTTGTTGTACAGTAACTAAAATTTAAAAAAAGCAAACTGGATTTTTCATGCAGGAAAAAAGTGGTGCAAATTCATCTGTGATATAGCTGTATCATCTTCAGCAGAGACGCAATAGATTTTTAAGGTGACGTAGTGATTTAAGTAACAATTTATCTATGTTATTCCCTTGTTAAGGCTTTATATTTAAAAATAAATATGTAATGCTCTCTGATGCACCATGATGACTTAATCCCATTATTCACAGACATTCTATTCTCCAGAATAAAATGGGAGTCAACTCCATTTATTTGGAAGGTATATTTCTGAAAATACACCTTGTGTCAAATGGGAGCAGATTTGGCTTGGTGTATTTGGTGTGAGGAGGTGAGGGAGTGGATACTGTTTAGCCTGCTACAGAGTTTAAATGACAGTAGATGCTATTGTTTATTTAGCCGTTCTATTTTCTGTCTATACATAACACAGATAGAAAAAAAAAAATGAATGGCAAAGTTTTTTACCATTTCCAAGGCTCCTCTAATAACACCACATAGGAGGTTACAGTAGCAAAGTGAAGACCGCCCTGCTGGAAGTTCTTCAACAAAGTCCACTAAAGGATTCTTGTTCAGAATTAAGGAGAATTTATTCCCCCTTTTATTGATGCAGGTCACGCTAGGAGTAATCCCGAGGTACATCTTGAAGGCAACCTGGAAAAAATAAAAAAATGGGTACATAAACATCTTATAAATAAAACAGGATAGAGTAGTAGTTTTTAACCTTTTTAGACATAAGGCACCCCTAGAGAGACTCGGAGCTCACATTTTTAAAGTCATGCTAGGAGTTTTTTCTTGTTTTTACTACAGAAAAATAATAGAGCAGTTTTTCTGTTGCAAAGAGGCTTTTAGACACCACATTCCATGGTTCTGTTAATTAAAGAAAATCGGGGCTCATTGAACACCTCAATTTATGCTGTGTCCAGCATAAAATGCATACAGCATACAATCTAGGCTTCTCTGGATCCCAAGATAATGCATTAGAGTGGTATAGATTCCCCCCGCCACCTTCGGTGGTTCTACTCAGTTGTTTTTTGGTATAAAAGCACCACAGTAAACTGAGCACAGTTAATGAACCTGGATTATCACCACTAGTGAACTTCCAGGTCTGGAGTGTACCTATAAGGTTTGGGTGGGCATGGCATGAACAGTGCATGTTAATTCACCTTTTGTCTAAATGCAGCACTGATATGGTAGAGACAAGCCCTGGAATATAACTCAGGCAAATATATTTCTGCAATTGCTGAAGATCGTAGCTCAAGAACTGGGGCAAATAAATGTGGGTGTCTGCTGTTTTCTGATTTGAAGCTGCAGTCAAACAACAGGGCTAATAACTGAGACTGACAGCTTATTTGAGAGGGAGGCATTGTTTTCATCACAGCTTATAATGCAGATCACTATAAAAATATAATAATCCTTGTAGCTATCTAGCATCTACTTAGCCAGTGGGTATTCTCATCTGGGTGTTATTTCACAAGGAAAGATTTACAGTGACATCATCACTTCATTGAGACTGCACTAAGCCAGACAGACCAGCAGCATATTTTTCTTCTGAAGAGCTCCTCCCTAAAACACGGCTACAAATTGCTGCACAACAGACAAAGGCTCATTTCTTTTTTTGTTTTGTTTTGTTTTAATTTTTTTTCATCTTTAGTGGCCAGCAAACATGGATGGTATACAAACAGTTCTGAAATTCCTTATTAACCAGAAAACTGCCATTGGCTACAGTTTTATGGCTCTACTGACAGTGGGAAGTGAACGCTTATTTTCTGTTGTTGCTTTCAAGTGCCCCTGCAGCAGCGAAAACTTCATGTATGGCTTGGTATTTCTCTTCGCCCCAGCCTTGGTGTTGCTAGTCATTGGGTATTTCCTGAATAGCAGGACCTGGAAACTATTCACAGGTTGCTTTTTGAACCCCAGGAAAATATTCCCCAAAGGGAACAGCTGCCGTTTCTTTTATGTCTTTGGACAAATCACCTTACATGCCCTGATAGCCCCAGTGATGTGGCTTTCTGTGGCTTTGCTCAACGGGACTTTTTATGAATGTGCCATGAGTGGCTTACAAAATCCTGGGTACTTAAATGTGCTTTGCAAGAATAAATCTGTCAAGTGCTGGGAAGAGCTGTACAAAGTAGTCTGTGACAAGACCACCATGTCCTTTGCAGAGAGTGAGGAACTAAAACTGACACTTCAAGCACAGTCTCAGGTAAGGAAAATAAAGTAATAACTTTTTTCTCTGTGCTTTGTATTAATTGTCTCGTTTATCTGCACAAGATGGTGACCAGAATGCTGGTAGAGCAAAACAAAAGAAAGGGGAATAAGTGAGGGGAAGGCTCTGATCTTCTGACTGATGCTGAGTTGTTGCCTACTTCCACACCAGTCTCACTAATGTCAGAGTGAGTAAAACTATCAGATCCTAGTGAGAGAGGGTAATTCTTGTGAGAAGAACAGATTTTGATAGCGAAGACAGAAGTAGTCTTATCCATGTTACAAAAACAACTTGTATATTAATACTAAAAGTGAGGTACAATTTTTCCAAACAGGCTGTGTGGTCTGCCTAATACCATCTGCCTAATACCAAAACAATTTTTAAGCATCTAATTTCCTGTGCACTGTTTATATCACTTGTCTATTTTTTGCATTTCCTTCCTCTCAAGTAATGAAAAAAGTCTATTTAGTTTGACTGCTTCCTAAAATGTTTGTATAGTATGAAGGAAACTAGACCTATAATGAAATAACAAAAACCTGCAAAGATATAATATTATTTACATCTCACAACCATATTTTACATTTCTGTGTTGCTTAGTGATGTCAGAAAACTGAGAGAAAAGGAATCAAAGTAAACTAAAGAGAGAGCAAAGCAGTCCACAGGAAATTGGAGAAAGATGACAGTCAGGATACTGCATGACCCTGCAGCGTCAACAAATGATTATCATGCAGCAATTGCATTTGGATATAACTGTTTCATGTCCTAGAATCAGTTTTTGGTTTGTTTTTTTTTCAGGTCCTAGTGCACTGCATGTTTGGGTTGCACAGGAATGACTTCTTGTTTAAAAAAATACTTGAGTATTTGTGGGAAATAATAAAAATCAGCTGGGCAAACTCAAGTCTAGTAGTGTGTGAGCACATAAATCACAGAAGTGCAGCACTCCTACTGAGAGAAGGAAGCACTGAGATATGAAAAGGATGGTTAATACAGAAAAAATTAGGCGTGGAATGCTAACAGCTGGTGTAGAAGCCTGCTGAGAAACTAATCAAAATGACACTATTCTTCAATGCCACTCTCTAAAGTTTTCCAGACAAGTCAAAATTTGTTCTTTGATTCTCTTACTTCTATACGGAAACTCTGTAGTAGATACAAATGTTATGTGTTAATTTTTGAATACCAGTGCAGAAGTTCATACATGACAGGCTATAGTTCTTCCTATCAGTTCTATTAGTGCTGTGCAGAGGACAAACATTCAATTCCAGAAGTTACTGAATATGTGAAATTTAGGTTCTTTCCACTATGAAATAAAAGCAAAGCATTTTTGCAAAAAGAAATTGTGTCAGCTGACTCATTTGGTTGCATATAGCTTGTTAGAACACTGGCTTGGTACGTAGAGGAACCATGTTCAAATCCTGCTTTGCTTAAATCAGAGTACAGTTTTTCATCCCAAATCAATTCAAATAAGGTCGAGCAGGGTCTGAACCCACAACAGCCAATATCATAAACACCAAAGTAAATCTTTCTCAGAACATGTTTGACAAACTTTTGCAACTGACAGGTTACTGCAAAACATTCACTTCAAAAACTAGGTGGGTAAAATGAAATGTTTCTGAAAATGTTCTGGCCAGTTCTAAGGCAAGGGTCAGAAATTACACAAAAACCAGTGTAAATGATTGGAAATCAGTTCTAATTTGTAACAGAACAGAAATTCAGCGCACATAAACCACTTTCAAAATAGCCAAAACTGGTTTAAGATAAACCTGCATGGATGTAGTATCAGACTTAATTCATTTAGGTTAAATTGGTTTATTAAACTTCTGTCCCAGGATCCCCTCCAGATTCAAGTTAACTCTCAGTCCCCCAGCATCCCAGGATGCTTTGCAGGGTAGGTGGGCTAGCCTTGGCCCAAGCTGTCTGTTCCAGCAGACAGGATGCATGCCCTACTGACCCCTGGCTTCTGACCTGGGCCACTGCAAGCATGTGGCTGCATTTCTGGAATAAAAAGCAAATGTCTGTTCACTTGCTTATGGTTTGATCTGTGCAGCTTAGACTAGCCTGTGAAGATTGAACTGATTCAGCTTTGGGCTTTTTGAGCATCTATACTTGCCCAAGTGAACAGAACTGGGTTTGATTCTGGTCTCTGGTCCAAATGTCTTCAAGGAACTGCCTGACTGGGTGGTGGCAGAAGTGCTAACACAAGGACTAGAAGTGCTGGAGGTAATAAAAAGATCTGGTCAGGAATTTTCTGAAAGACCATTGATTCATAAAGACCAGATAAGTTTGTGGGAATAGACCACTTGAGATCTACTGATTTGAATCTTCTGATTCAAAACATTTTGGGGGAAAAAAATCCATTTAATTGCTTTTCATTTTACTTTTAAACTGTAGTTAAATTATAATAAAACATTAAACATTGAGTTCTGACAATAATTAAAAGTTGTCAGAATTAAATTATTCAATTGGCCTGGGACAAAAATTTTTTCTGGGTGATTGTGTGACGGTATTTTTCTATTTCAACTTTTCATTTCAATTTAGGATAGATAACATTTTCAGGGAATTGGAAAATTATTTCCTACCCACCTCTGATATACTTCTCTTTGGTGTAATAATAAGAAAGAAAGAAAGTAGTAGTAAGAAATGTAGTAAGAAATTTCAAATATATTATGCACTATTCCTTCATATTTTTATGAAAAAATATCCTCAGCTTAAGCCTTGCCAAGTATCTCTAACCTATTGAAAGAGATGGTTTGATAGAAATAAGACTGCAGGGGTTATTTCATTTGCAAACAAATACTATATACTTTGACAATGCTTTGTTTGCTCATTTTGATTTAAAATTTCAACTTGCAAGTTAAATTATGCAAAGGGGACAGAATGTTTTGCATTTAGTTCATGACACTGCCACTGAAGGCATATCCAGACGTGCATAGATGTTTGGTTCCCTGGGGCCAAGTAGCAGTGGCACACCTTGCACTGCAGCTACTTGTCCCTAGGGAATGGCTGTGACATGCACAATTTGGCATGTGGCAAGTTACCCTGGTGGGTGGGGCAGGGGATGCTGTGAACAGCACAGTGCTAGCCCAAGCAGCCTTACCTGGGGTCCTGGGGGCCTCCCGGGGCTGCAGCCATAGTGATTCTGCCATGCGGAGCCTGGCTGGCAGCTGCAGCACAGCTCCAAGTGGCCCAGCTCTTTTTTCCAGCAGCGCCTGCTGTCTGTGTGCACTGTGCCATTTTCTTTTTCCTGCAGTTTTTTTTTTTGACCCTTGGATACCCACAATAAAAATAAACCAGCGCAGCACATGCTCAGGCAGCATGCTCTTGCAGTGCGGAGAACGCCGGACTGTGCGATATGTGGCACTGCAAACGTGTTTGTGGCGCCACATACCGCAAGACCGCGCTTGTCTGGACGTGCCCTGATGTCAAAGGTTACATGGGACAACTCACATAATCTCTTCATGCCTGGGTTCTCCCCCTTTAAAATGAGGTAATATAATTTCTAATTGCTCTCTGCCTGCTTTGTCTATTTCAATTATAACCTTTGCTTTATAGATGGTACCAAACACTTTACCTCCGAGAGCATTTCTGTGCACTACTGTAATAACAATAACCAATCAATCTACAACATCTAAAACAAAATACCATCTATAAGGAATTCAAAATTCTTGATCTCCACATACTGCATATTTTTTGTTTGTTTGAACTTCCATTAACCTCAGTAGGACTTGGGGTACCATATGAATGAAAAAAGATATACTTCATTGATCTGTGTTTTGGATAAAAGTGGTTCACAGTGTGCTGTAAACAGATATTGCACTTCTCTGGGAGAAAGCCTTTTATGCCAGAGTCCTACAGGTGTTCACACCCATTGTCCCATTTCCAGTACATATGACGTATACCAGATAAAATATGCTAACAGTTTTTCCTGGGTGTCTTAACTGCAATCCGTTCCAGAAACACACCTGTCAAGCTGTGTGCTCTCCCTGGCCACCTATTAGCAGAGAAGCAGCAATACAGCTTGGAAAGGCTACCTCTGTAAAAGGCTGTGCTGCTCCCGTTTTGATCTGAGTCATGACCTGGGACAATCAAAGCCACTTTAAATTAAACACATTTTTACAGCTACATGGTGGCTGAGTCAAAAACACTGCGCTAGTGTTTTTCTAACTATTAAGCATGTAAGTGAACGTAAGCGCCTGACTGCAATTCTATTCTACTCTGCTGCTTGACTCCCTTGAAGACAGTGTGCATTTTCTTCCTCCTCCTCATTACTTTTTTGTCACTCAGTCTTACAGCTGAGATGACCACGTGCTACATAAGTAGATACATGAATGGATTTTCAAAACTTCAACAGTGGGGGATAGAATCAAACTTAAGTATCTAAGTTCACTTATATGCCCAATAAAGCAAAAGGTAGAGCAGGGTGGCATTTTAAAGGCTAACTGGTTCAGAATAGGTGGAATAGAATCTGGCCCCAAGAACTGTGGATTCCTTCATTGTGGTGGTGTAGTGCTAACCCTGGAAGGCATCAGGGCTCACTGTTGTACCCTAATGTGAAGCTAGAATGGTGGCCACTACAGAATATTCATAGCTATGTTTCTCTGACAGACTTTGAGCTGTGTCTGGTCACCAACTGGAGTTGTTATGCAAGTGTCCTGACTGGTTTAGCCTAAAATATTAAATTCTTCTGGCTGCTGCTATTTCTCTTGTCCATAAGCACAACAGTCGGACATTCCTAATCTAAGTGAAATTTTGATTTTTCAGCTTGGATCCTCTTTCTTTTCTTTTCCAGATTCTGGGGTGGTTTGTGATAGTCGCCATGGCTCTTTTATCTCTGTTAACTACATGCTGTGCCAGTTGCCAGTCCAAAATCAGCCACCTCCAAATGAAGTTCTGGAGGATCTACATAGAGAAGGAGAAAGAGCAATTGGAGCAAATTTTTCAGCTCTATGCCGCCAAGCTCAGTGAACGAAACCTGAAGAGTTTTTTTGAGAACAAAGAACCAGAAGCCTTTCCTATGCCAACGTTCCAGGCATGGGAAGATGCTTCTCAGCTCTATTCTTTTAACAGTAGTGAACAGCATTACAGCACCATTCATAGACTGGTTGAAGATGGCCAAAAAGATATCAGAGAGGAAAGAGAGACCATGCTGGATTTTGTAGATGGACGAGAAATCCCATAGTTGATGGCTGTGTTTAGCCTTTTTAATAGCTTGCCAACGTTGCATATTTTTATCTGTTTTAATACTTCTATTTTGTTAATATTGGGATCTATTCCTCTGCAGTTATTTTCTTTTTCCCCAATTCCTCTTCCTAATTATATGCCAGTTTAAGAAATACAGAAAAATATAATTTCTGTGCTTCAGAGTCCTAATACAAAACTCACTGGTGTCAGTGACAATAATTCCATTAACTTTAATGGGTTTTTCATCAGGTAGTAAAAACATAAATGACTCAGCAAAGATTTCCATGAGCTAGCTTGTGCAACAGAGACAAACAGGACAATTTTCTGTGTAAAATATATAGCATATAGGTATCACACAAATAAAGGGATTATTGTAAGGTCATATATTTTAATAATGTTATTGTTATAACATGTATTTTAATAGTGCATTGTTTCCCACTGGAAATCTGGGAAGCCTCCCTTTGCAATGGTATGAAGGTTCCCATTTGTAGCCATGTCTGATTCTCAGATGCTAGGAATTAAATCTGTTGCTGCTCTAAGACTGCAACATGTGGTTTGTCTGGGACTTCAGCCAGCGTACGACCAACAGTCTGAAAGGAAATACCATATTTTGAGAGAAAAAAGGAAATGCTTTTGTATTGGGGTAATTTGTTTAAGTTATTCTAGTGTCTAGCAAGCAGCTCACAATTTTTAGAATCAGCCTGGGCAGAGATGAATTTGCAGGCAGAGTGCAGGTGACATGGCCATAGAACCAAGATCTATGAAAAATGTATTTTATCACATGACCCTATAATTTATCACAAACCTGTGCGATTCATCCCATGCATGCCACCACAAAGTTTTGTAGCTCCAGGTTTTTAAGACATTAAAAAATGGTAAAGGGAGCTGCTAAGCTTCTTTGGGGTAAATCCTTTGGGTAACTGGCAGACTTCTCCATAGCTTTTTACCATGAATCTGCCTGACTATATCTACACAGATCAAAAGTTATTAAATCAAATTATTTTAACAATGACCCAATGTCCTATATCCTTTTAATCTATTTACAGCAAATATATTCACTGTGCTCACTGCACCTATTATTTGTTTGTTTTATTTCCTCTGCTATTATATCCAGGAGTGTATACATGCATGAACTCTATTTGGGATCAATTTAGGATTTTTGTTTAAAATTGTAGAGTAGAAATTAGAATCTTAGAATACTTGTTGGGTTAATAATCTTTCACATGAGCACATGAGTTTTTCAATTTTGGGGCAGAACTGAAATTGATTATTCTCATCTTGTGTGAAGACCCATTATGTGCCCATCCTTTATTGGCAATATTCACTGGTACCACCAACAGTGGGAAAAGCTAAGGATGCAACATCACCCAGGAAGCAAAGCCACGTGCCCAAGCATACTAGACACTCAGCTGAAGTAGAGCTGGCATGCACATTTAGGCCATGCTCCTTATTGTTCATTGTTCAGGACTAAATTCTATGGGCATAAAGAACGTTGTTAAAGGGATGCAATCTTCAATGAATTACAGTGTAGATACTATAGTCCTAGCAGAATATGCAAAACAATTACTGTACATCATGGTCTTTTAGCCTTTCTCAGGTGTAGAGTCAAATGAATGCTGTAGAAAATTATGAATGAAGAAATACTCATTCATACAACTAAAAATTCATGCTGATACTTGTGTTTTATTTCCTTTCCATAAACATTTATGCAATCATGTTTACTGGCCAAAATACTCATTGAAAGAGAAATGTTGAGACACCTATATGGAAGCATATGCCAAAAGTATACCTATTTTTCTGGGTATTTTTAATAGAAATAGGAAAGGGTTAGTGCTATCGTACAAGACATTGTAAGACCCCATTTAGCATATTGTGTGCTTGTCATCTATGTACCAAAAAGAGAGGAAGTTAAAATGGAACACCTGAAAGAAAAGGATTATTAGGATGACTACAGGAAGCTATATTTTGAGAGGTGACTATTGGAGCCTGAGCTGTTTAGCTTAGTAAAACAAAGGTTCAGAAGGATATGATTACTCTTTATAAATATACTTGAAAGAGGGTTTTTTTTTCCCCTCTCTCTCTCTCTCTCTCTCTCTCTCTCTGTGGGTTTTTTCATTTTCATTTTTTGGTGAATAATTCCTGATGAGGAAAAAGAGGCATACATTCATTTAATGAATTATTTGCTGAAAACAGTTGACTTGGTTCTATTCAATCTTCCATCAAGCAAAATACCCATTTTTACTGATGGGAGTTTTGCACTAGTAAATACAACAGGCTACAGACCTAATGGTCATACTCAGATTAGAAACCCAAGGTAAAACAAATCTTTGTTCAAATTTTAGCAGCTTTTGTCTTCTGGATGCTCTGTAAATTGAGTACTGAATAGTCCATACCCCCCATATACATGGACAATGTGGAATAAGACAGATATGCAGGTATACACTAAACAAATCAGTACTGGCCCTCATTCAAGTATCCTTGTTCCAGATGGCTTCATAGATTCACAGAATTTAAGGTCAAAAGAGCGGGGGGGCAGCAAAGGCGCCAGTCGCAGGGCTCAAGTGCCTATATACTAATGCTAGGAGCATGGGGAACAAGCAGGATGAACTAGCGCTCCTGCTTGCACTAAACACCTATGACTTAGTGGGGCTAACAGAGACCTGGTGGGATTCATCCCATGACTGGGCGGTACATATTGAGGGCTATAGATTGTATAGAAAGGACAGGTCGGGGAAGAAAGGGGGGGGGTTGCACTTTATGTCAGTGAGCAATATACATCAACCCTCATCAAGACAGAATCCGAGGCTGAGGAAGTAGAAGGATTGTGGGTTAGGCTACATGGGGGGCAAGGAGAAAGGGATTTGGTGGTAGGGGTCTGTTACAGACCCCCACACCAAGGGGAAGAAATAGATGCGGGGCTCCTGAGGCAAATCTCGGAGACCATAAAAGCTAAAGAGGCGGTAGTCATGGGGGACCTAAACTACCCGGACATCTGCTGGGAGACGCAGACAGCAAGGTCCCATCGCTCACGCAGGTTTCTAACTTGTGTACAGGACCTCCACCTGACACAGGAGGTGTATGGTCCCACTAGGGGGAATGCCATACTGGATCTGGTATTGGCAACGGGAGATGACATGATAGGGGACCTCCAGATCGGTAGCTATTTGGGAGACAGTGATCACCTTATGATAGAATTCAACATAAGACGGCGAGTGGGTAAGGTAACTAGTAGGGTGAAAGTGCTAGACTTTAGGAAAGCTGATCTCATTGCACTCAGGCGATTAGTCAAGGAAGCACTGCAGAGTAGGAGTTTTGATGGGATGGGTGCCCAAGAAGGGTGGCTGTGCCTAAAGGAAACGATCCTTCGGGCACAAAGCAAGACGATCCCCGAGCGAGGCAAAAGAGGGAAAGGGGCCAGGAGGCTTCCATGGCTGACCAGAGAAATCCAGGGCAGCCTAAGGGCCAAAAGGGGAGCACATAAAAAGTGGAAACAGGGTGAGATCACTAAAGATGAATATACCTCCTCTGCTCGTGCTTGTAGGGAGGCAGTTAGGCGGGCCAAAGCTACCATGGAGCTGAGGATGGCAACCCAAGTAAAGGACAACAAGAAATTGTTTTTTAGATACATAGGGAGTAAAAGGAAGGCCCAGGGAGGAATGGGACCCCTGCTAAATGGGCAGAAGCAATTGGTGACAGATAGGGGGGACAAGGCTGAACTCCTCAATGAGTTCTTTGCCTCAGTGTTCCTAAGCGAGGGGCACGACAAGTCTCTCACTGGGGTTGTAGAGAGGCAGCAGCAAGGCGCCAGACTTCCATACGTAGATCCTGAGGTGGTGCAGAGTCACTTGGAAGAACTGGATGCCTTTAAGTCGGCAGGCCCGGATGGACTCCATCCGAGGGTGCTGAAGGCACTGGCCGACGTCATTGCAGAGCCACTGGCGGGAATATTCGAATGCTCGTGGCGCACGGGCCAAGTCCCGGAGGACTGGAAAAGGGCTAACGTGGTCCCCATTTTCAAAAAGGGGAGGAAGGAGGACCCGGGCAACTATAGGCCGGTCAGTCTCACCTCCATCCTTGGTAAAGTATTTGAAAAAATTATCAAGGCTCACATTTGTGAGAGCCCGGCAGGACAAATTATGCTGAGGGGAAACCAGCATGGGTTTGTGGCGGGCAGATCGTGCCTGACCAACCTAGTCTCTTTCTATGACCAGGTTACGAAACGCCTGGACACAGGAGGAGGGGTGGATGTCGTATACCTGGACTTCAGGAAGGCCTTCGATACGGTATCCCACCCCTTACTGGTGAACAAATTAAGAGGCTGTGACGTGGATGACTGCACAGTCCGGTGGGTGGCGAATTGGCTAGAGGGTCGCACCCAAAGAGTCGTGGTAGATGGGTTGGTCTCGACCTGGAAGGGTGTGGGCAGTGGGGTCCCGCAGGGTTCGGTCCTTGGACCGATACTCTTTAATGTCTTCATCAGCGACTTGGACGTGGGAGTGAAATGTACTCTGTCCAAGTTTGCGGATGACACAAAGCTATGGGGAGAAGTGGACACGCCGGAGGGCAGGGAACAGCTGCAGGCAGACCTGGATAGGCTGGACAAGTGGGCAGAAAACAACAGGATGCAGTTCAACAAGGAGAAATGCAAAGTGCTGCACCTAGGGAGGAAAAATGTCCAGCACACCTACAGCCTAGGGAATGACCTGCTGGGTGGCACAGAGGTGGAAAGGGATCTTGGAGTCCTAGTGGACTCCAAGTTGAACATGAGCCGGCAGTGTGACGAAGCCATCAGAAAAGCCAATGGCACTTTATCGTGCATCAGCAGATGCATGACAAATAGGTCCAGGGAGGTGATACTTCCCCTCTATAGGGCGCTGGTCAGACCGCAGTTGGAGTACTGCGTGCAATTCTGGGCGCCACACTTCAAGAAGGATGCGGATAACCTGGAGAGGGTACAGCGAAGGGCAACTCGTATGGTCAAGGGCCTGCAGACCAAGCCCTACGAGGAGAGACTAGAGAAACTGGACCTTTTCAGCCTCCGCAAGAGAAGGTTGAGAGGCGACCTTGTGGCTGCCTATAAGTTCATCACGGGGGCACAGAAGGGAATTGGTGAGGATTTATTCACCAAGGCGCCCCCGGGGGTTACAAGAAACAATGGCCACAAGCTAGCAGACAGCAGATTTAGACTGGACATTAGGAAGAACTTCTTCACAGTTCGAGTGGCCAAGGTCTGGAACGGGCTCCCAAGGGAGGTGGTGCTCTCCCCTACCCTGGGGTTCTTCAAGAGGAGGTTAGACGAGTATCTAGCTGGGGTCATTTAGACCCAGCACTCTTTCCTGCTTATGCAGGGGGTCGGACTTGATGATCTATTGAGGTCCCTTCCGACCCTAACATCTATGAATCTATAAGAGACCAGGCAGACTTTATACAAAAGATGGTCACTTCCATTAGTGCCCCTTCCAGGCACTCTTTCAAATTGCAGATATATAGATGCCTGCTCTCAGAAGAGGATTCTAGGCTTTGGATCCCCAGCTGGATGAAGGCACCTCCATGGAGATCTGACTCGGGGACCTAAGCTCTGCAGGTGGATAGGCATGCATTACTTATGTACATTGTTTCCTATTGGCTACAGCAAGCTCCCTCTTTGGGATCCCATTCTCAGATGCACTCCTTAGGAAGCCAAAGTACCCTACATGGGGTTCCAGATTCCATGTTAGGGGCCAGATGCCTAAAAGTCAGGCATTGAGGTGCTTAATTTGTCAGTGCCTACATCCCTTATTAGTTGTAGTCCAAGGATCTGTACAGCTTTTCCTATACTTTTCTTCCAAAGCATCTTTAGTTTAATTTAAATTGTCATATGGATGTTTGGAGCATTTTATAGAAAATCAGTTGAGTGCCTCTCAGTTTGACCTTATGTTTTCAATTAAAATTTCTCTGGCATGCATCCTGTAAAGATTCCTTCCAACAGATACCACAGACTCTGCTTTTATTAATGTTGTCTCTAAGCTAAATTTTTCAATTGCGATGTTTTGCAACTGTGTGGGTGAGGTCTCAAATGGAGGATGGGGTCCACTTTGGGGCACTGCACTAAAAAATGCAAAAAATAAATTGGATAGAGTTCAGAGGAAAGCAACAAGGCTGTTTGAAAGCATATCCCATGAGAAAACTGAAGGTAGCCTGCACTGCACAATGCAGTGATGTGAAGAGATACCAACTTACTCTGAATGAGCTAGTTCAAATTGTGGAAATCGTATAGCTGCAACAACATGACATTACTATATTTCATTATGTTTAATTACCCTGGGAAAAGCACTGCACCAATACTGCTATACTGCTTCTAGTACCCAAGCTGGCTCAAATAGAGGTAGCTCAAATATCTGCACACTATACTGTTAAGCTATATAGACATACCTTGAGAAGGGATATTGGTAACAGTCTTCCAACACATAAATGATTGTTATAAAAGGGGATAGTAATCAGATGTGTAACTAGCAGTTTCAGTTCCCTGGGCAGAGATGGGCCAAAGAGCTGGCAGGGAGGAGATTCTGAATACCAGAGAGCAGGGACGTGGAGCATCCTGGGATGCTGTTCTAAAACAGTGGCCAGGGCTTGCTCACCCTGCCCTAGATCGCTGATAGTGATTTTTTTTTTCTGGCCTGAGTGGGGATAACTTGCTTAAGTCATAGCATAGATGATTTAGATTAAATGTAAGGAAAATCTTAATTAAAAGGATAGCTAAGCATGGGAGCCACTTTCTTAGTGGGTCCTGGGATCTCTTTCAATGGAGTTTTTAAGAACAAGCAAGACAAACATCTTTCTGGGACAGTCTATGGCAAAAGTGCCAAACTCATCTGGCCCTGCAGGCTGGAGAAGTTGTGAAGGGCCAGGTCTGGTGCATGGAGCCAGTGTGTGGGCTGGATCCATAGCACAGAGCTGTGTCATCTAGCCTGTGGAGCTCACAATTTGGTGGTGGCAGTGTTAGTAGCCACAGTTTCTGGTCATTGTCGCTCCTCCCAAAACCAAATTTCCAACTAGTGGGCAGCCCCATGGGCCAGATGATGTAGCTCTATAGGTCAGATTTGCTCTAGCATCTGATGAAGCAAGTTGTCACCTAGGAAGGCTTTTCTGAATGAGTTAGTGTATGGGGCCACCCTGCCATGTGAGTTACAATTAACACAGTTTATCCTCCTATCAATCCCTATGGGCTGATGTCCCCATAAAACTACATCTACCACAATGCATTGTGGTCATAGGACTCCCATGATGTACGTCAGTGGTTCAAGCAAAGCACGAGAGACCACTGTCCATTGTGAAAGATAGACTATCTGGGGAACTTAGCCCAGTAGGACAAGAGGGTCATACGGCAAACAAATTACAGCTCCCATAAGGTATTGTTCTAGCTGAAGTGAATGCAGAGATTGTTGATGCTGACCATATTCAAAACCAAAATAAAACTTTGATCTTACAAATTTTCTTATGAAAAATTTAGAATCTGCATTAATCATAATTTCCAAAAGAAGAAACAAAAAAAAAAAAAAGAATTCCCACCTAAGACTTCTACTACTTGCTGCATCCTTTAGTTTTCTAATTAATTCTCTCTCTCTAATAAGAACATCTTTTTCTCATTTAGATATGAGAATTTTACTATGCTCTTTCCCCACTGTATAATCCACCCTGCATTATCAAGATTTCTGTCACTGAGGAAAGTAAGTAGTTAAATGTGCTAAGTGCTCATGTGCTTTCCATTTAGTTTCAGCTGTGCTTCACATTAGACTATTAGGTCTATTGCTTTCCAAAGTCTATTGTTAAAATTTCCTGTGCAAGGCAGAACTCACATGGAAACTATGCAAAATCGTGACTGTTAATAGTTCAAAGGAGTGCAAAATCATTTAAGGTAAAACTGCAAGAATATAAACTGAAAATTGAAAAGGTCTAACCCTTCAGGTTAACTATATTACATGTGAAGCTTTGAATAAGAAAATATATTTAAAGAAATCCAAACAACAGCTAAGAAAAGGACTTTATTGTCATTGCAAATTATGACTGGCCACACGGTTCTTGAACCTTTCTAATCTAGCTCCTCTGAGGGTAAAATGAGGTCGCCTGAGGAAAGAGGCATAGCTCTTTATCCAGACCTCCTTCATGAGGTGTAGGTTTTGGCACCTGTACCTAAAGGGAAGTAAACTGAATGGAGTGTTTTGAAAAGCTGGTCCTTAACCTCTTTATCCTATTCCCATATATATGAAACAGGTAGGTAATACCAGTATCTATTGAGGCACTTATACGTGCCCCCCACTTGCTGTAGCACCTTCCAAATATTGATGGATTTAACAGTGCTGTTCCCATGAAGGAACATATATTATTATCCTTCTTGTGTGGAAGCCAACCGAAGGCCAATAAATGTCATACAGCAAAACTAAATTAATCAGCATTTATAAGGTGCTTGGATACAACTGTGCTGAGTATCTTAGACATGTACGCAGATAAAATACTAATAGGGCCACTAGCTTTCTTTGATATTTAACAGCATTCCCATTATAAGTTAACTGGCACTTTTTTTCCTAACACCACACAACGCATTGCACATATAAGTGATGGATCCGAATTAAAGGATGGGTGAGATAAAACACCCAGACATTGAAATAAAAATTTTGATCAGATAATACAATTCTCAGTACCCAAAAATTAAACTGCTAAGAAGTATCTTTCCTATTCCACTAGCAACCATGCTGGCCAAAAATAGCATTTTTTCCTAGCATACTTTTATTCTTCCAAAGCACTTTTCCATAAACACTGTTTGGATATAATGTGATACTCTAAAGGCCTTGGCAAGTCACCACTGATTTCATAGATTTACAGAGATCTCATTTCTGCTTGCAGTACAGCACTTTACTTTTCAATTTACTGCCCACTACTAAGCACAGCAACCTTTCATGCACACTTTTTCCATTCCCCTGGGGTCTGAAAACGAATATTTCCGAGCATTGATAGGCTTACAGAAGGCTACCACTGGGATTTCAAGTGTTTATCTTTCAGCATAGGACTTTTGGTAGAAGAACTGATCACAGTTCAATCCACTCCCTTTCAACTTGCAATTTAGGGGTCACATCAAGAGGAGGAAGGAAGGTGGCCAGAATGGCTGGTGATCCCTGAGTTAGCAAAATAATCTCTGCTTTTCAAGGGACTAGTAAGAGCGTTGGTCTGTGCTGAAACTAAAATTAGATGGAGTTTTTTTGGAATTGGCCTGCATATGGCCCATGATACTGGAAATTTTAGTGGATTGGTGATCTTGGAGAATATAGAGCAAAATCTCCCATAGAGAGCATGCTGCATTTCAGAATGAGTCCTAATTAATCCGTAGACTAAAATTCTAAGCCTCATCTAAACCTAATATGGACCTGGATCCAGACTTCAACATTACCTCCTCAGCTCATCCCTGTTTTCAATATGTTTCTGCAGCTTTTTCCCCACTCTCTTTCTGACCAGTTAGTGAATGGAACATCCATTGGATTTTTAGAAAAGTGAGTGGTTTTAATCAGGGTTATTACCTCTTTTTTCCATATTCCACTGCAAATCACAGGACCTGCAATGTGGGGATTTACTTAACAGTATGGGAACAAATTGAAGAAGTGTTTACTTTGGCTGATCATTGCTTTATTTTGGCTCCACTGCATTAGTGTCTATATTCTCAGAACCTGAGTTTCTGAATGACTAGACTGGTTTCATGGCAATGTTACACATAACTTCTGCATTGAACAAGTGTAACATGCACCTGCAGGCCTCCATTCTGCTTTCCAAAGGACCAGAGAATCAGAACCATAGAGTTACAAAATGTTTTCTCAATATAGCTGCTCACTTTAACCCACAAGCCAAGAGAATCACACCTGAAAATGGTGATAAGTGAACAATGTTGAAGAGATGCAAAAACACTTCCACCCCATTACATTTTTGTCCATGATTTAAGCATCATAATCATTATTCTAATTTAGTTTTATGACCAATGAGGTAAAAAGGGGAACTAAGGGCATTTATAGACGTGCTCTAGGAGGCAGGGAGGTGGATGCTTTAATTAGCAAGCTGCGCTAATTAAAAGGGCCCAAGCATCATGCGTCCCCATGATGAAACACTGGTGGCAGGGTGCTTTGAACTAAAGTTCGTTCGCCAAGCTTTAGTTCAAAGCACCCTGCTGCCATTTTTCAGTGTGGGGATGCTGATACATGTGATGCTTCAGTGGGTTAATTTCCCCACACCAGCAGACTTGATTAATTGAGTCCGCTCCAATGCGCTGGATTTACAGTGTATCGGAGCAGCCTCCCTGCATGTGTGTAAGTGCCCAAAGTATTTAATAATCTCTCAAGTACCAGTCAGTCCGCTAACCAGATCAGAAATTAATTTATATAAATAAGTAATGCCAGAAGCTTAAACCTGCCTGTGTTTATCTTAGATTATTTCTTTTATTTCCATTTATTTTTCGCATGCATTCTGCAAAAATCCTTAGTTCTGTTTCTCTGAAGAATTCCCAGTCTAGGAAATTTGATGGTTAAATTTTAGAAAGCTAATTTGTTTTGTCAAAGATTCAGAAATAGCTTCCAGCTACTGAATCATATTTTTGTCCCATAAAGGTAATACAACTAAGGATGCTTTCACTAAAAGACTTTCTAGCTTGCTGACAATAGTAACAAGAGGAAAATGGGGAGGGGGGGGGGGGATCTTGTTCCCAAAGGTAGCCTTTCTCTGCTATTATTTGTGTTCAAATCAACTGCAGTGCAGAACAAAACAGGGAGAGAATAAGTTAGGCCCTTTTAAATAGTGAGGACTGTTGGTGACTTCAAACATCTAGCACAACTAGAAAAATCATTTAGGGGGAGGAACAGCCCTGGACTGTTAGGCTGATGCCCTGGGACCCCCTGCCAGCTGGGGCTGCTCCAATCCAGCTCATTGTGCTGCAATCCTGGGCACACATGCAAACAGCAATAAACTCTAGAGTTTATTGCGTCACATTAATTGCACATGTAGATGTGCACTTAATGTACTAACTTGTGCAGTTTGTGTATATTGCCCTTTACTGGATTTTTTAAAAATGGGTCTTTTGGATGGCTGGACAGCAGATAAAGAAGGAAAGGTAAGTCACTGTAGCCTGGGAGCTTATCCCAGGCGAATGAGTTCTTTTCCCAGTTCTTAAATGTACATTGTTTAACTACTTTGATTAAAAGCAGTCATAACGGTGCCAAGCATACACATCTACTTCCACAAATAATAAAATAGAAATAAAAAAACTTGAATTAACTAATTTGGGAAAGACTAGTTTTCAGTTCAGAGGTTTCAGTCCACACCACCTTAGAGAACCAGATAAAAGCTGTCAGACATTGTCTTTTCTCTCTCCCCCACCCTCCTCACTCCTACCCCATGTATCCAATTATTTAAAAAATAGAACAGCAAAAGTAGGAATTACTCATTACTAGGAATTACTAGTTACTATCACCAGGTTCATTTTAAATAATGTTACCACAAAGCAGCACATATGTGGCCATTTATTCACATTGTTCTTTCAGAAGACAGATGAGGACTTGTTAACATCTTATTGTCTTGGAGGAGAAGTCAATGAAGTTCTATATATGCCTGCGCTGTACATTCCAGCATGTCAGTAAAATATGTAGTACAGATCTGTAATTACTAAAATGTTCTTTAGGTCACATCTGTATCTGCTGCCAAAGGGCACATATACAGCTTTTTTGGCCCATAAATCTCTACATGCAATCCTAATCCACCTGGAGGAAAGCCAACAACCTATTGGACATTTAGATTCCTTACGTCACTGGGGGCCAACTTTCTGACAGGCATCATAAATTATCCTTGCACCTTTCCTGACTGCCACTCCAATCTCTTTTCCCTGCCGATCTGCTGCCCTGCTTTCTGCCCTATCTGTCATGTGCCCCAAGCTGCCACATGCCACATAGAAAGCCTAACCATGCCACTTGTGTCACACATACCAAGGTTGGCCATCCCCACTTTAATATTTTGGTTTTCTAACCATACTCAGAAGGGATTCACTAGGGCATCTGCCTTCATTTATGCTCTGTTGAGATCCTAATCTGCCCTTGGAAGCATCCCAGAAAAATGCAGAATGATCTTCCCACCTTTTATGCTGTTGGCCAAGTGGTTAGGCTTCTTGCCCATCTCAGCCAGATGGAGTATAAAAAGCAGTGTGTTCATAGAACTATGTGCAGCTTGCTGTACTTGCATAAGCCTTATCTGATGATCTTCCCACTTCACATAGACATTTCAACTGTGTGTCTATCTGAACCACTATTATGGTTAATGATGAGTCCTTTGTCTTAATTTTACTATTATGATTTTAACTTAATGATCTAGATGCAATAATGTTGACTGAATAGTGCCTATATTTTATTTTTGGCCTTCAAGAGTCTGGCTTGAAATAAAATACCTGTGCTGTTGTGACTCCTCTAGCATCTTAACCTTAGGATCTGGACAAACATCACATTAACACTGGTATAATTTGCACTGTTTTGTACAGCAGTGTAAGTTGCAGAGGTCTCTACAGAGGACATAAAACCAACTTTCTGAAGGTTGCTTCTGCAGTAGGTGCCATTATAGCATTGTGCTACTAGGTGGTGTGGAAACTTTGAGACTGAAGCAGGCAGATGGCACCTATGCCAGTATAACTTATACAAGTGTTGTTTTACTTTTATTTTTCCCAGGATAAACTTATATCAGTTTCCAGCAACTTACACTGGTATAAGGTTATGTTATGTGCCCAGCCTTATACCAGTATAAGGTCAGTGAAAGTATATCTAGGCCCTTACTAATTTGTTAGTCATCAGAAGGTATATAAAACATGGGCTGCATAGGAAGATTCCTTCAGAAAGTTAAATGGCTAGATGTATTCAAGAACAGGGGTCTGCAGCCTATGGCCTACAGGCCAGATCCAGCCTGTAGACCTGTGGGGGTCTTGGCAGCATTTAGTGGCAGGGTGTTGTGCCATGCCTTAGCTGGGCAGTGGAGAGTTTCAAGCATGCTTCTGCTGGGCAGCAGGAAAAAGCAGTGGCAGTAGCAGCCATGGCAGCAGCCAGGTTCTAAAGCCAGCCCACCTCAGACCTGAGCCAGGTATGTCATGCTGGTCCATTACCACAAAAACGTTGCCGACTACTGGTATAGAACTGTATTATTTTCTTGATGTGCAGCAGAAGTATAGTGTCACATACGGTTTGAAACCATACATATACCACTGAAGGGCTCTGAATGCTCAATAAGGCAAAGAACAGTCTCCTGTAGTTGGGAGCAGGCTTAAGTTTGAGTGCTGTTAGATGAGAGTAAGCTCTAAAATAAAATATTTGCCTGCCACATGGAGCATTTGTTAATGTGGAAGATGACATGTTCTCTTGTCCTTCTGCTTTATAGCAGCTTCACATGTGACAGGAGAGTTAAGCAGCTGATAAATGGACCTCTCTTGGACCACATCTACACGAGATGCTGACTGTGCAGTTGTTGCTGCGCAGTCATTTAGTACTTGCATAACCAAGTACTAAATAATCGCGCAGTAACAGGTGTTAATGCACAGTAGCGTTCTGGCATGGTTGCCTAGTGATGCTTACTGCACAGTAGCTGGCTACTACTGTGCAATAGCTCGTTACTACTATGCAGTAGCATCGCATCACGGCTCATGCCCAGCAACACTATTGCGCAGTAGTAACGAGCTACTGTGCAGTAATAACGAGCTACTGCACAGTAAGTACCTTATGTAGATGCGGCCTTAGAGATGAAAAAAGGTAGGAGAGGAGAAAAGGCCAGACAATAAGAACATGAAGGGATACCAAGTCTATTTGATTTTACTCTTACTTACCTGTGCAATCATGTCTGCAATTTCTGAATAGCTATGGCACTTCCTCACAGCTGAACGAGCTAAAAAGTCTTCAATGAGTCTTATGCCAATGCCATATCCCCTGAGGCAAAGAAAAGAAAATTATGTGCAAAAACTAAATAAGCACTTTAGCTGACTGAGAATGTAATGACATAATTGCCATCAATATTTGGCAAAGCAATGGATAATCTCTATACTGATCCATATTTTACCTATGACATTTATTTGGGATGAATTTGGCTTATTTTAGATTTTGATAAGCATTTTTTTAAAAGAAAAATAGAAAATAAATACCAACACCCCTCTCCCTGTGCTTAGTTGGCAGTGTTTTACAGTGATTCATGCTTGCATTTTTTCCTGGACAATTTCTCAAGTGGAGTTACATTTTGATTGCTTCTATTTAGGTTTTTATGCTGGGCCCCTCATAGGGATATACTAATTTCACATGCTATGTCTTTTGCTTCTGTGACTCACTGAGCCCAGCCTACATACTTTGGAAGTTTTTAGGAGACATTTGCACTCTGTTTTTCAGAGAGAAGTGTTGTGTTTTGTTTGAGCTGTAGCAATACGCTACTATTTATTACAATCATTTGTTACAAGTACAGTGCTGTTCTAGCCCACTGCACACAGTCCATCCCTTTGGAGCTCTCAGAAGCTTTACTTTCTGTGGTACCAATGCCTTAATATCTTTAATAACAGCCTTATACAATTATAAATTAATCTCTGGTAAGGCCTCTGTCAGGGAAGAAAAAAAGAGACTACCCTACTAGGTCACATAACTTATTCTTTAGGTTGATCTATAGGCGGTTCTGGAATCCATCTTAGCATGGGAAACGTGGCTCACCTACCTGACATCGAAATCTCAAGTTGCAGAGATCTTGCCCCCTGCAATCTCTCTGAAATAACCTCAAACATGAGGTGAGTGAGTCCCCCCATTCCAGCATTTGCTCCTCTTCACCAATGTGTACCTCTCCCCCTCCTCTGCAGCTCTCTCTCTTTTGTCCTGCCTTCTCCTCTTTAGTTCCTTCTTTCTTTTTTCTTTTCCTAGCACACTCCTTCTCTTTTACCTACCACCCCCCAAAAAGGATGCTAATCATCATTGGCACATAGCTTCTGCATAAAACTGGGTGCATCTACACATGTACTTTACTGTGGAGCTGACTAATTAGCTCTTCAGTGAAATATCACCATCTACATGTGTGTCTGTATTAGGGTTCAGTAAATTAATTAACTCCACTGTAGGATAGTGCTGTCTGGGATAGGTACTATCCTACAGCAGAGTAATTATGTGTGCCAAAATGCACATGTAGATGGTAACCAGGGCTGGCTGGGCACGAGGGTGCTACAGTGCCAGCTAGCCCCCACACTGTAGCACCCTGTGCCCCAGCTAGCCCCTCCACAACATATTGAGATGGGGCAGATCAGCCCTGGGCTGGCAGGCTGCCCCCCTGGACCTCTTCCCAGGCAGGGCTGCTTCACCCCGGTTCAACGTGCTGCGGTTCCAGGCACACGTGTAAACGTTGCGCCTGGGAGCAATAAACTCTTGCGCAAACTGCACCAGAGTTCATTGCTACATACTAATTGCATGTGTAGATGCAACCACTATGTCTTTGAGGGCAGGTCTAGACAGACCCAGGTCGCACTCTGCTCATGCTAACTCTGGAATGAGAAGTGGTGTATATTAGGTCCCTAAGCATCCACTGCTAGCACTAGGAAGATGGAATTGGCTTTTAAATACTGAGATGTTCCATAAATATTCTTGTGTCATGGTAAATGATTTTTAGACTTTGGAAGATGAAAAGTTTATGATGCTGACATGCATGTAAATATTAGCAACTAGGTCAAATTCAGAATTTTTTTTTTTTTTCCATTTACACTAATTGTAAACACTAATTGTTTCTGAAATTTTTACTGTTCATTACAGGCTCTACCTGGTCCACCGAAGTTACTGATTTCCTATTAAGGCTTATGACAAGAAGCCAACAATGTATTCCAGAGCTGCTTTTTGAAAGGCTGAAGTTCAAAATAACACTGTATGATTCACCAGCAAACCATGAAATATTTATTTATTGCCTAAGTTTCAACATTAGCTTCACTGATAAATATTTCATTAGCTTTTATTAAAATATGTATGTGACCAACACGAGAGAGTGCTCAGTTTATTTTTATTTTTAACCATTAGGTAAACTGAAGTGACAAGCTGCTATAGTGGAAACCTGACAGCCTTATAATAGCTATGCCTATGTACTGTACTGAACTTAGAACATCTCTTCCTTTTACTATAGTCTTGCATAAACAAAGAAGTAAATGAGAATAGCTCAGGTGGCTAAGCTGTGTAACATTAAACCAGCCAATGGTATATTAGCAGGGAAGAATATGGCACTGTGTTCATCAAACGGGGGAAAAAAGAAAAACCTTACAGACAGCTTATGTAGTGGGAGAGGAGCAATATACTACTCCTTACCTTACAAGTGGAGCATTTCCCAATTTTTGCCACAGAACCTGAAAGGAACATGTACAGAATGTTCCAAAATGTGTGATTTGGCAAAAACAAAACAAAACAAAAAAACCTCTTTCCAGGTGTTCTTCTGTCTCTTTTCTCCTTGTGAGTAGATCAAGATTTTTCTCAAACTGATGAACACTTGAATAGTTTCTGTGAACAGGCACTTTTCTGTAATTTGTTCAGCAGCTTATTTGATTCAGAATGTGAGATGCTTTGATTAGACATGTAGGCCATACGGCGTGTTCCTTCTTTTTTATGAATGGATACATTTCACTCTAAGGACTTGTCTACACCATCTCTTTAGTGCTAGGAACATGGCTGAGAGTTCCACCTCGCCTATTCACTCCCATAGGGATGCCCCAAATTGCAGACACAAAGCAAAAAAGCCATCTTAGAGCAGTGTGTCTGAGGAACAGATCTTGCTCAGAACTACACTGACTCATTTCCAAGATGCAGTGCACACTGAGTAGGAGCAAGTGGGAAAAGCGTATTTCTCAGTGGAGGTCACAGACTGGTCATAGAACATGTGTAGTTAAACCCTTAGCATCTGGTGCTGTGCAAATACTCTTAACCTATTCAAAATATGTTTCCTGCTTATCTTCTATAATGTTACTTTTTATTAATTCTTTTGTAGTAATGTCCAGGAGCCTCAGTCATGGGCCAGACTGTCCTTACTGCAAAGAGCTCACCTGTTTAAAATTCATTGCTTTGGTGGAAAGCCCTGACATTTGGCTAATTTGCTAGGATGTCCATGAAACTAATCACTGAAGGAATTCAGTTAAGAGGAAGACATGTTCTAGGAACCTTCCCGTGGACAAAGAGTTCTTCTGTTGAGCTCTCCTGGCAGTTGTGATAATATTTATATTGTAAGCTCCTTAAAGTTTAAAGATTGCCCTGTTTTGTACTTCACGTGATCTTAAACACAGTGCTGGTACACACAAGATAAATAGAATATAAGGTTGGAGAAGTATATGCAGTTACATGGATGTAACTTTTTGTTAGGCTGAAAATATAAGCAGAATAAACTTGATACTTACATTCTGTCTAAATATTTGTTCACATCTTCATCCTTCTCATAGTCTTTACACAGCTGGGCTACCAAAGCCCCATAGGTGAGCACAAAGAGTTCTCTGCTCTGCCAAATGAAGGGGAAAATGTGGCATGGAAAGGCACAAACTAGGTTCAAACATATATATCTATTTTTAAGCTACGGTGGTATATTCTAATGAAATCCAACTTTTATATTTCTAAGATCTTTTTGTCTATGGACAGAGAGCGCCAGGGTCTGATATAGATTTACTTTACTGATATCCCTCACTTATACCTCAGTCTCACAAAGGAACTTTACATACAAATATTGTTGACTGATAGAAATATCAGGAACAGAACTGATCCACACCCTCCACCCCTGTTTCTTATGCCTATAGAAGCACATGTGAATCCCAGAATGAAGAAGAATTAAAAACAAAAAAGTACATGCAAGACTAATGCCAAGCATTCTGGTTGTGAATAGTAATTGAGGCAGTGAAACAATTCAGGTCTATTACATCAGGGGCACCAATGTAAATGGTTAAATTAAATTGCATTAATAAAGGCACATTGGATCTAATTCTTTACATTTAAAATCTGTGCAAAGTGGATGTAAAAAACTATAGGTTCAGAATGGCAGCAGTTTAGTTTATAATCATTTTGCCATGCTTTACATGGGTGTAAATGACCACACATCAGCAAGGCACAGAATAAGTCCCATATTCCTTTCCTTTTCTTTCAACCGTCTAATAAAAAGCCTTATTTTTACTTTTTTAAATTAATATTCCATTCCTAGTGTACTGTGCCACCAGATTCATGAAAATATGGGGCCACTGTTGTAAAGACCTCAGTTGTTTCACTGCCTCGGTTACTAATGCTAAACCTGAATGCTTGGCATTAGTCTTGCTTATCAATTCATGAAAAGGATCTAGTGTATTTGTGTATCCTTACTTTATTTCTGCCACATAATTAAGTACATTTTTATTTCCAATTTTAAGCAAAGCTCTGTCCTGCCACTAATTCCACTTCCTTCTAAAAATGACTTCAGTCCAATCAACAGGTACATAAAATATTGCATGCACTAGCCAAGAATAAATCATTAAGTGTATTCAGGAATAGCAGATTAAACCTGGAGGATCTGTCTACATTAGAAAAGGGGACCCTGGCCTGCTAAATCAGTGGTACTCAACATTCTGGCCTCAGGGGCCAGAACAGGGATACAGGGTGGGTCTGCTGGCTGGCTCTTGCCAACGGGGTTAGTCTATGGACTGGATACAGTGGCTGGATTTGGCACATGAAGTCAGTCCACAGGTGCAACCTGGCTGTAGGGTGACCCGGCATGCTAAAATAATCTAACGTATGGGGTTGTGTCATCCAGCCCCCAGGGCTCTCCAGAGTTTCGAAAATGTGGTGGCAGGTGGGCAGTGGCAGCATTAATTGCTGAACCTCTGAAAGCTGTGGGAATAGGAGAAATAGAGCAGCCACTGCTCCCCACACGTTCCCCACAGCAGGATCACCCTGGCCTTGGGAAGGAGTCCCAGCAGTAAAAGAGAGTGGGTTATAGCAGGCTGAATAAGCACTTATAGTACTCCCTCCCAGTGGCAACACATAGGCAGTACATGGGGGTGCACATGCACCCCCTGAGAGCACTGGTGCACTCCCTGATTGGCCACACTCGCCACTTAGGCGATGGGCAGGGCGGGCAGGCAGGAGCACTGGTGCCCCCCCTACAAGCAGCAGCCGATCACTGCAGCTGCTCCCAGAAGTGGCCGCAACCACTCCCAGAAGTGGCTGCAGCGATCAGTTGCAGCAATTGGCCATGGCAGAACTCCCTCCAGGCGTCGAGATCTGCCGCAGCAACCTCCCCACCCCGGCAGCAAGATCAGCTGCAGAGGGACTTCCCCCCCGCCACCCAGGCAGTGAGATTGGCCACGGGGGACCAGTGAGACTAGTTGTAGGGTGGGCGTGTGCCCCCCCCAACTAAGGCAGCACCAGTCACCCATGCTCCCTTCTCTTCTCAGAAATTTTCACCGCTAAAAGTGAGCACCTGTTTGCAATCCACAGGTGAGCAAGAAAAGCTCTCCTGTTTAGCTTAGTAAGAGAAAAGGCACAATCTGATCCTATACAAAAATGGTGAGTTGGTAGGGGATATTGTGACAAATGTAATATCTTAAAACATCTGTTAGAAGAAAAAAATATTTTGCTCTGGAGGAAAGTGTCCGCTGAGTGGGGTTTCTTTTGTTTTGTTTTTTTTAATGAAAATGTGTATTTCTGAAACAGCTTGCATATGAATTACTGAGAAATCCAGATAAACCCCAGGAAATGCAGGAGCATAGATTTGCTGCATACCATATGATGAGCTGATGCAGAGGATGAAATGGTGGGCAATTGCCAATCCTACAACATAAAGAGAAGCAATGAAAAAATGACAAGAATTCACACAAATTCTTTATGTTGCATTTGATGAAGAGCTAAATGAAAGAAACAAAATGTGATTAAATGGGGAGTAGAGGCAATTACAAGAGAAAGTTAAATCACAGTAGCAGGAATGAGCCTCAGCACTGAGAACAATGAAGCCACTGTGAAGCTACGGTTACTAGGTACTGCCACTATAAATAAAAATAATTATTCTTTTTTTTTTGTATGGGTAAAATGATGTTCCAAAGTATTCTCAATAGTATATCTCAAAATGTAATGTAGCACCATGTTTTTCCTAGTCTGATTTTTAGGTTTTCCTCATCATTATCATTATCATTATTTTATCATTATCATTTTATCATTTATCATTATCATTATTTTAAGAAAATGTGATTATCTTCCTTGGATCTCTTGAGTGTATTTTAACAAATGATTTCCTGCCCTTGTAGCAACAGGACTCTCATATCTATGCTTTACCTGTGGCAAGTTAAAGGATTTTTTGGATGTTTCAGGCATTATGGCTGGCAGTTGTATATGAGGGTTGTTCCTTAGGTTTATAAGGATCAATTAGATAAACACTTATCTAGGTTAGTTTAGATAGGAATGATCCTGCATTCAGTAGAAAATTGAATTAGGGGTGCAGATAGATGTTCAGGCCCCCACTGTAACTCATGGTGCTTTACAAAAAGTTAGAGTTGGACACTATTCCCTCCCTCCCTGCAACTTGGGGTTGGGTTGCGGGGTGGAGGGAATCAAGCCTGCCTGTACTGGCCCTCCTGGCAAGAAGATGGGGACACTCCAGCAGCCTCTGAGGAGGTGGCTGAACTGTCCCTGTCCCCAACCCCACCCTCTCTGTCCCAGCTCCAGGGCTGACAGCAGGGAGGGAGGGGAAGAAGGAAGAGGGGGAAGCAAGCAGGCCTTTGCCTGGCCTGAGCTGGAGGTGGGGTGTGGATTGGAGCCCCCTGCCTTAGGATCCCCCCAGTACCTGGGCTGAGGTACTGGGGAGAGCTGGGCTGGGCCCATGAGGTGGGGGGGCAGTTCCAATCCACCTGTCTCTCACCAGCTCAGGCCAGGCAAAGTTCAATGCTGCTCACTTCTCTTTCCCTGCTAACAGCTCTAGAAAAGAGACTGGGCTGCATCAGCCCAGCCCCCACTACACACAAAATTAACCATAGAGAACATAAGCTCTCCAAGGAGCTCTAAAGTGAAGCGCCTTCACCTAATACCTAATTTGAGGTGGGTTAATTTGTCATGCAGTCAGCTACTTTAAGAGCAGTCTGTAGCTCAGCACACATGCCACAGCATGGCACAGCTGTAAAGTGCTTTCAGGGGCTCTACTGTGCAAAAAATGTAACTTGTGTAAGCAGTAACCATCCCAAATGATCTCCTGAGGTCCCTTTCCAACACTACTTTTTATAATTCTGTTATGGTGTGGAACTTTTAAGACAACATTAGTCGCTGACTTTAAAAAGAGGCAAGTGTTTGAGGTCCCTGTCACCAGTAGACATGATAGAGCCGCCCCCTGTATGATCAGGATGGAGGGGATTGAACAAGATTCTAGCAGCTTCTCATAGTGCAATCCAACATACCAGGCAGAGGAACAGGCCAGTGGATCCACCTCTATAAGGCTCCCTCTGCTATAGGCACTGATTTGGACTTCTTAGATTGCATTCCAGCCTGGAGGAAAGGTTAGTATATGTTGTCCGCTTCCCAAGAACACCTATACATCATCCTAAACAATAGCCCATTTGGACCAGACACTGGGACCAGTGCATGACCTACAGTAAATATAAAGCCCAGTCGTGGAAGTTTTCCATTTAGTCAGTGAAGGAAGGATTCAGGGTGGACAAAAATCAGATTTGTTTTATGTAATTGTATTTTTTATTTATTTATTTTTGGTCGGGATGCTTTTTAAAAAAATAAACCTATATAAAGATTGTTTAATTTAAGATATGTTAAAGCTCAACGATATCATAATGGAATAGGGATCTGCTCAGGTCCCTTCTGACCCTACCAACTATGAAACTACAAAACTATCCCATTAAGCATCTCTGTGATGCGTAGTTTCAGTTCTCAAACTGTGGATTTGTGTCTCCAGAGATAACATCCTTGTTAGCAGCAGTATATGGAAATGAGAGATGAGGTAACAGACCTGATTACTACAACTGTGCGAAGCTTTGGTCCCCGATTCGACTCAGCAGAGAATCAGCCTGATTAGTGGCTGAATCCCTGAATCTGAATTAAATCAGAGGACCCTTTAATCTCTTCTAATCAAATTGAAACCCTCTGAATTGATTCAGAGAGACTCGGAGATTTGGACATAGATACAGCTTTAAATGTTTTTTCTACATACCTCTAGGTAGCAGGCGGCTAGTGAATGCTGCGATGCTGGGGTGCATGGAGCGCCCCACAGGAGCATGGGGGACCCCTCCAGCACACTCCCTGGCTTGGATCACTGCCAAGCACATGGAGGCCCCCCTGCACTCCTGTGGGATGCTTCATGCACCCCAGCATTGCAGCGATCACAAGCTGCGCCTTCTACTTCAAGGTATGTAGAAAAAACTTTTAAAGCTGTGCCTGTTTCCAAATCACTGATGCTCTGAATCAGCACTGAGGCCGAATTGAATCAGGGACAGTGCTACTTTAACTACAACTTAACTTTTTGAAAAATATGCTACCTTGATTGAAGTATTTTCAGTGATGAAGAAACCACCACAGCCCTAGGTAAATTGTTTGTGTGGTTAATTATTACTGTTCCAAGTTGGAGCTTTATTTAGCATTTGAGCTTTTTTAGCTTCAATTTTCTGTCCAATATTGCTAAATCTTTATTTATTTATCTACAGATTTAAAATGTCTAGCTTTAGTTCCTGCTGTTTAACATCTTTCTGAGTTGCTCTTGATCAGGAAAGTATTTTATTATCAGCATATAATACAATTATACATCACTCGAATTATTCCAAATATAGAGCAAAAACAAATTATTGAACACATCTACCTTTCCATCCTTAATGTTGACAGCTTTACCACTTAATTCTCATTGTTATATTCTTTTTGTCTCAAATATATTTTAAAATTTTCCTACTTATCTTTAATTCTGCTTGATTTAGATATTTCTTTGTGTTCTTTTGCTTGCCTTATCAGTTTATCTACAATTACTTTTGATTTATACTCATTACTGTCAACTTCCATTCTATTCCATATACAGTAAAAGTTCTGTTAGCCGGCATCTTACAAGCTGTCATGTTCTACTAACTGACATGCTGGCTTGTAAGATGAAGTGGAACTGGAAGTGCCCACTGTGGCACTTCTGGTTTCTCCGAGCCCTCATGGCCTGGTGCAAAGCAGCCTGCACTGCCAAGCCCCCACAGCCTGGGGGCATAACAGGCTTTGCGGGCCTGTGCAGGGCCCACCTTCCTGTCCCATGGGGCCCGCAGGAGTGGTGGCAATGCTGTGGGAGGGGTGGCGATGCCATGGGTGGGGCGGAGGGATGCCCCAGACGCAGCAGAAGAGGCAGCTGGGGGCCGCTCAATTAACCGGCATATTTTGTTATCTGATATCCCCCATTCCCGGAGGATGCCAGATAACAGAGCTTTTACTGTATTTTATTTTTGATACCTTATATTTCCCTTCTAAACTGTATTGTTCTTTTCAGCAGTGTGGCCTTCTTCCTCAATTGTGGGACTGTGACTTTTTGAGCATCTATTAAAATGTTCTTAAACAGTTCCCAAATATCACTCATATATTTTTGTTTAAAACCTCTCTTGCAATCAATATGATTCGTATCAGATTTGTAAAAGGGTCTTTTAAGGCACCAAGTATATATATTATTGCTTTAGACTTTATCGTGGTAGTACATAACAAATGCAAACAAGTGATACTTACTTGTACCTAAGCTATTACTGTAATTCTGTGATTATTTCCTCTTTACGTGTTGAGATGAGGTCTAATATAGGTGTCTCTAGTGTTGGAAGGAACATTTTTTAGTTAGAAAATTGTATTTTTTAATATTTAGAACTGTTGATATTTTAATATTTAGAAATTCATTCCCTATTGTGTCAAAGCTTTCCATATCCAATCCTATCTAATCCTTGGCAGAGGTGCCTAGAGTGACCCCATTTGCAAACAGGAAGGAAACAGCTTAATGACTTCCAGAGGACAATCCATTTCTGCATGCTGATTCAGTTCCAGGCAGGGAGTACATGCATCTTTCTACTCCCAAACTTCTCCCATTATAGCACTATGAGCTGTGTAACATGCCTTCATCAGATAGTAGTCCTCCTTGCTCCAACTTATGAAGTGGAAAAGTTCTCATTTAGGATCCCATGCACCCAGCTAGCATACTTAATAGTGAGTCCCAAAGCCTTGTGGTTCAAACACTTTCCCAAGGAGCAGGAAACTTAAGCTTTTGACCTTACCTCACCTCAGTCTACAGTGTTTTAAGTCACATCTCCTACTTCAGAAGAATAACCAAATTGTTGCACCCTGAGCTGACTACAGTTGAGGGCATCCTTCACTTTTCTGGTTGAAGCTGAGCCACTGGACAGTGAAGCAGAAGAGAGTCCGGGCTTAGAAGGAGAACAAACAAGAGGCTGTGTGACTCTGGCATAGTGAGGTCCGCACTCCCCATGATAGTATTCAAATGTCTATATAATGCAAAATTCGTAAACAGTCCAAGGAGCAAGTAAGAGGGAGCTGGACTTTGTAGCCTAATGGTAGGGCCTTCAGTTCAGAAACAGGATCTGTAAGCTCTCAGTCTCTCTGTGCTCCGAAGTGTCTGTACTTGTCTTTACAGTTCAAAGATATTTTCTTCCAGCACACCTATCATTCCATATGTCATATACAAGAAGTTATCTTCTGGCTTCAGTCAAGAAAGAAAACACCAAGGCTAAGTACAGACAGTAAAAAATCCCATGGCTGAATTGATTCCATCTTCACAGGTTAGTTTAAGCTGCATAGACTGAACTGAAAAACAAGTGAACAAACATTCACTGTTGATTTTGGAAATGCAGCCACATGCCTGCAGTGGATCAGGCCAGAAGCCAGAGGGTGCTAGAGCACACCTGCCTGCTCAGCTGGAGCAGACAGCTTGGGCCAAAGCTAGCCCAGCCACCCTGTGAGGCGAGGTTTGCGGAGGAGGTGCAAAGCATCCTGGGATACTGGGGGACTGAAAGTTAACTTATATTTGGAGGGGATCTGGAACAGAAGTTCAATAAATCAATTTAAACTAAAATGGTTAAGTCTGATACTACATCCCTCCAGGTTTATCCTAAACCAGTTTCAGCCATTTTGAAAGCAGTTTATGCGCACTGAACTTTGTTGTGTTACAGATTTGAACCACTTTCTGATCACTTATATCAATTTATGTGCAATTTCTGTCCCTAGCCCAAGTGTAGACCACAACTGTGTTCCATTGTTGGCCATTCCAGTAACCTTCTCCTGTTCTCTCTCCAAATACATCATTGCTACCTTGACAACTGGCTTATATGGAAGACTTTACTGCTTATTTCCTTTCCCTTGCTACTGGAGAGGGATTTGACTGTTCAAACCCTTGGGTCACCAGGACTGACCCAAGATTCAAGGGTCCTAGTTTTAGGATCAACATGAAGACACAAACAAACCTGTCTCACTCAGCAGTGCCCAGCCGCTCCCAGACAATAGACACTCTGATAGGGGTGGGCAAAATGTGGCCCACAGGCCAGATGTGGCCCGCCACGCCATTCTATCTGGCCCGTGCGGCCCCTAAAAAAAAAATTAGAAAATTAATATTTATCTGCCCCTGGCTGTCTGTCATGCACCCATTAATGGCTTGCCAAAACTCAGTAAGCGGCCCTCTGCCTGAAATAATTGCACACTCCTGCATATCACCCCTACTTCAGCAAGCTTGCACTCTAAATAGGCAAAAGAGAAACTTGCCCAAGCTTACAGAGCAGGTCAGTGGCTGAGCCAGGACTTAAAAGCCAGCTTTTCTGATTCGCACCCCAGTGTCCACCCCACTGTCCCACTCTGCCTTGCAAGAGTCATGTTATGCATGAAGAGTTAAGTACTGCAGTAGTAGCAATCAGCCGAGTAAATTTACCCACTTCTTATTAACACAAAAGCCTGATCCTGCATGGAGTTCTGTGCGAGAGGAATCCCTCAGTGCATAGATTGTAAAGGAGTACATTGATTTTAATGGGTATGACAGCCAACCTGTATGGGCTTAAATTTGCAGAATCAGTCTCTTGATCCAAGATTCCTTTATTTGGGAATGTTATTCACTCATTTATTTTCTTTATTATTCACATAGAGAGGGATCATAGATAAGCTAAAGGGCTCAGGATCTCTGCTGTAAACAACATGAAGTTCCAAGCAGTACCACTCCTTTGAAACAACTTTCTTTCAGTTTTAAATAGTGGCTACAAGTGGGACAGATCAAACTGGCTGCTGGTTTTGCTGTTCACTTTTTGATGATGTACTAGATCAAGTTTGAAAAACTCAAGTTCACTTATGACCAGAGGCTGGTTTTTTTTGAGTAGTAAAAGACAAGTGTGCCAAGACATTATGCTGCCTAGTGCTCACTGAGCAAAACTGTGGACAGTTAAGTACTGGGAAGAGCGGCATCATATCAAAAACATCCATAAGAAAGCAGACAGTTTGATTTCAGTTTCTCACAGAACAATTAAATATTTAATCTGTATTTCTGGAAAAAAGTTGTTCAAGGATGTGATCTAAGAATAAACATCCTTGTATAAAGAACCATTGACTGACAAGCTCCTGAATTAAAGGCTAGAGTATTAGAGCAAGTTTCTGATATTTGGATTTTAATTCCTTATACTCCATAGTCAGAGAACTACTGAATAATTGATTACTTTGGTTTTCCTGACCTTTAATAGAACAGAATATATATTTTTTATGATCGTGCATTTTAAGGAATGCTTTAGGGATAATTTCACAAGACAAGCATTTAAAATGGAGATTGGAACTTCAGTATGAGTAATAACTTCATCAAAATGGTGAAGAGTAGAATAAACAGTAGAAAGACCATTTTGGCCCATGGAACTCCCACTAGATATCATGTATTATTTGATCAACTGCTTCTCTGCACTGGACAAGTCTTGGTCCCACTGGTGTCTCAATGATGTGTATTTGAGTTTTAAATTGTTTTAATGAGAAAACACTCTGGCTCAAAGGACCATTCGCTATCCTGAGAAGTTCCAGGGAACAGAAAAAATTAGGCTTTTCCCATTTCAACCTATGGAAGTAGCAATTTAAGATTTCTCCTTAGAACTAGGGAGGAGGGTTGGTCTCTGCTGACCTATTCACCATATCCTCAGGGGGGTACAGTCCACCATCAAGGACGTATGGTTGGCTCCTCAGCTGGTCTCTAGTATATCAGTCTGACCAAAACCATATGTCCCACAGAATAACTAGATTCATAGCCAAAACTGTTTTGTCTTCCCTGAAATGAGGGTAGAGTCTCACCTTGAGGATTCATGTTCTGGACCAGGACTGGACAAAAATTAACTCATATCACAGAAAAAAAAATAGAATGTTTCTATAGCAAGCAATGTGAAGCACATTTGGTAAGCAACTTAAAAAAAAAGAAGAAAAGCAAACATTTAAGTCACAGCATTAGCACATTTTAGGAGGGCTAATATTTTCATTGAAGCCACAGAAGTCCCATCAGTGAAACATTCATCCCCAGGTATATTGTTTTACTGAAATTTGGTTCTCACCAAATTTGGTTTTCATACTGAAAAACTACAACTATAAAAAACAATACAACACATCAGTAAAATAATAAAATAAACTAGTTATAACCCCAGGAACAATATTAGCTACATATTCAAATAAGCCTTACTATTTTGTAATTGTCTTGTCTTCTGTTCCCTGGCCGCGACATTTTGCTTGAACAATGATAAAGCGTCTGATCATCAATTTATATCTTTTTTGCTTTCAGCACCATTTTTTCTCCTTCTATCTCTGTATTTCTTTCTTCATTCTCCCTAAAGTTGTCTCTTCTTCTCTGTTCTCTCCTTTGCATTAGATCTGTTTACTGTTCTCTGTGATGCTGCTAATGCCCCTCCTATTCTCTACGTGCATTAAACCTTTCAGGAGAAATCTTACTGGCAACAAATCTGCCTCTGTGCACAGCCACCTAAATAGGCGTTGCAATCTATTCTTACAGATGGAATCAAAGATGTTACAAACAGAAGAACGTCACCGGGTGAAATCAGGCCAAGTAATAGCAGGAAATTTGAAGTTCTTATGACTTAAGAGAAAACAGAGTCATTCTGTTGTGCATGCCAGGTTTTTTGCTTATGGAAATAAACAAAGGTCAACACGGCAAAGAATAGACACACAAATACAAGACATGATGAACAAGGTGATCATTCATTCATTTTTATTCTTTTGCATGTTAAAGGTAAGGACATGCAGATTATGATAGCTTCTGCTGGGACAGAATGTCTAAGCAGAGAGGAGATGCAGGAGTGCAAGTTGTGTAAACTTATGGTTTCTCTGAAACCTCAATGCCAGCTGTACAGCTCTTAGAATGGGCAACTCTGCCCAAGACTCCCACAGGATGAACTAGTTGAATGCAACTTCTACACAACTTCTGCTGATGGTCTTCCCTTGACACTAGCAGTATAACTGACATCCTCCATTTCCTAACAGAACCCCTGGGCAGAGCACAACAGTGCAACTAGAACACCCCACACAGCGCCACATTCAACTTCATCCTAAGGCTTGTCAACATAGAAGTGGGTGCTTCCCTATTCCAATAGAGGTGGATTTAACCCACTCTGTCAACTTAGTATAGGCTCAGTCCCAGGCCCTAACTACTAGGCCACAGAGGTCACACACCAAAAATGGAATGTACTCTCTCAACCCTCCACCTCTCAATTAATCTTGAATACTTGTCTGCATAATGGCACAAGTACAGCAAGAGCAGAGGAAAAGTTCTATGTCTCTAGCCTTGTTCTAGGCATCATACCCTGAATCTGCTGACCTTAATCTTTGCTAAGTGTGCTTCCTGTTTTGGATCTCATTGTGAAACAGCCAGTTATTCCCATGGACTCTATATGGAAGCTAGATACCTCAGATAACATTTCACTCCTAACATTTCACAGAAATTAGACTGTGTAGGACCTATCTTCAAATAGACTTTTATTGCATTTTCAAAAGTGGTTAGGGGGTCTAACTCCTTTTGTGGGAGAAAAAAAATTTTTTTTTAATAAATAAAAGGTTATTTCACATATATTTTTATTTGATATAGGTTTTACCATGTTTAATTCCTGCATACTGCTATAGGAATTTTAGGAGTATCAGAGTAGCGAACATCTACTCTTTCCTGCATTATTTTGCCATGGTTCTTTCTCCATCTTAGGCTATACAAACAATACAGCATGAATGTATTTGGTTCATCTGACAGGCTTGAGCAAGGAAAGCCCCAATAGCTGGAATACTTAAGCCCATTTTTAAGTTTGAGTATGACTGAATTTAGTGGGTCTACTCATGTCCTTAAAATAAAGGATAGGCTTGTATGGTTTACTAGATTGAAGTTTAATTTTTTAAAGAAAAACATTCAATTTTATTTAAACTCAGCAAAGTTAACAATGTGTTAAAAGAACCACATTCATTTTATGCATTTCAAGTTTCCTCTTGTCCCCTCATCTTTTATGCAGACTGTTGGTTGATTACAATGGATAGACAGCATTAAGCAAAAACAACATCTAAAATGTTTAGCCGCAAAGCAGATTCTGGACAGCAAGTTCCTTATCTGGACGGCAATATTCTGAATTATTTTTAGGAACTATGGACAAGGTACGATACTACTACTAAGGATGTGTATACAAAATGCCGATATTCAAACTCATATGTTTGATTAATTTAGTAAGTTAATTGTTTAGTTAGTTAGAGCATGGTGTTACTAACACCTAGGTCATTCAATCCCTGGTTGGACTAGAAGTGATCCAGCCTTACTTCTCTATGAAAAATCTGTGTTCTCTGTATCTGCTGCAAAACCTGCATTTAATATATTGTACACATTTAATATTATAAACACACACACTTTAGCATCTTGTAAGTCTGTTATAGTACTACACCTAAATGTTCAGAATGTTGAACTATAGTGTAAAATTGTAATGACAATAATCTCTGTGTGCACATACACACAACAATAAATAGGAGAGCAACATTTACTAGGGCATTGCACTCCATTGCTGGGAAGATCCTCACCCACATTCTCCTCAATAGACTCATTCCCTGTAACAAGTGCTCATCCTGGAGGCGGTCATGACACGCCCTGGGAGCTACTCAGCACTTGCCACCCTGTCTGTCCTTGGACACTCCCTTTCTTAGTTGCCACACCTTGGTTTTATCACCTTTTATAAAAGGAAGTCTGCCCAAGCCCAAGACCGATCTTATTGTTATGACCACAGGTGTTCATGGTCATTGCCTTAAGAACTCATTGCATACCTGGATATATCAGAAACACCTGAAAGCCTCATAATGTTATCGTTGGCAATGTCTTCAGAAAATCCTTCATATCAGTCGGAAGGACAGAATAACAAATGCCAGCATTCTGGCTCAGGTAGACACCACCAGCATCAAATCCATTTATGCAACACCAGTTCCATTGAATAGGACAAATCATAAAGATCCCTGACAGCCAGCTCCTGAAACAGGTCCTATACTCCCCACTTGCCAATGGTCACCAGTCTAAAGGTGAAAAAAAAGAGAGATTAAAGGACACTTTGAAGGCCAAGCTAAAGAAATCCAATATCAATATCTATACCTGTGAGACTCAAGAACTGAATGATTCCCCAAGGGTGCCATGTACATCAAGGAATTGATCATGTTGTGCATATTGCTTCACTCTGGAAGCCAACAGATGAGAGAAACAAAGAGAAAGACTTGTGACCTAACATCACCCAGATCCACTCTTTTCTCCTAGAACTGTTTACCACGTCTACAGTTGAACATGCAGACCTCAGGTTGGCCTCTTAAGTCATCTCTGGACTCATTGATGACTTCCTTATTTACCAGAAAACTGTGATTCTTGTATCAAGAGACTGCAGCTGCTGACAATGATAGAACAGATGAACCACAGAAACAAAGGATATACAGGTCCTTTAGCACTACAGGCATAGTGGTTTTGGGATGACTTGGCTGATCTTGATGCTGCGACTGAGATATGAAGCAGCAAGAGGAGGATTACTAAGGTCCAATCCTGCCAGTGTTTTTTGGCACTTATACCAGATCTGCTATTAGATTTTAACTCATCACTGGATTCCATCTTAAAATAGCATTATACCTAATTTTTTCTGAAAGAATTTTGTTTTTATCCTATGAAGGAGAAATATATTTGTGATTTATTGAGGGTAGGAACAATTAATCTATTTACAGAAGAAACAGGTGAAGGTAATGATAGAAGTAATCAAAACATAGAAATAAGCATTTACTTGTTAGCAGAAAGTATAGAACTAGACTATGCAAAACAGAAGTCACCTTACCAGCTTGCATATGGCACAAAATCATTACCTGGTGCTGGAGAGCATATGATGCTTACTGCCATCACCAAAAGCATGTATGATTGGTTTGTGGTTTTTCATCACAATTGCCTTTTAGAACTAATGTAAATAGAAACACTGCAGATGAGTACATGATTGCCAAGTATATATCAGATAAATATCCATTCATACATAAAAACTTTTCAGAAAATTATTTCTTTTTCAAAAGTAGAAGCCCATCCTACTTTTGAATTGAATTTTCCTCAGTTTTTTCCTCTTATTATTGGTCACAAGATCAAACGAACACTTCCATTACAAGACAACAAACCTCAAAAAGATTGATTTTTATTTTAAAAGCTAATCTTAAAAATGATCCTCAGGATAGTTTAGGCTGAAATGAAATCAGGATACAACACTTAAGGCTCTCATGAATGAACATGATTGTAAATGTCTGGATATAAATTAAAGGACTAACAACTTCAGTATACATTGCTTATCCTGCAACTAGGCAAGAGAAAAAAAGTAAACCTGAGTAATAATGCAAGAGTATCTCTAATTTGTTTGAAAAATATAGTCAAGTTTTAAAATATATTGAAAATAGATTATGCAGTAGTGAATTCTGTTTATGAATGATCTCCAAAACATAGCAAGAGATAAAACAAGCAAAGTGGAAATGTCAATAGGCTAAGAATTAAAGAACTCAGGTGACGGTAATAGATAAATAGAGCCTTTCATATCCAGACAGCAAGCTTGTATCCAGCTTATGTTGTTAATGATCTGTCTGAAATAAGCTGGCAGTTCTTAGGAAACAAGTGAATGAAAATTGCTTCTGTAATTGCTCCATTACTGTTGCTGACTCTGTAGAGAGGATGGTGTATACCTTGCATGTGGTTTCCCTACACCAGGATTGAGCAATTTGGACCTGCAGTGAGTAAGTTGGCATAGACACAATATATTAACTACCATATAGCAGAATTGTGGTATCTAAAGTGGGAATCGTGTGACACTTAGGCAATTAAGTCAGTCCAAAATTATGATCCTCAGCTGCCTGTTAACCTAGGAAGCAGTTCAGTTTGCCACCTCAGTGCTTGCCAGTACACAGACTAATAAGATTGCATTCCTCACAAAATGCAGTACCTGTTAAGGAAACAGCCTGGTGGGTAGCGCACTCATCCATGATGGTGAAAGTTTATTTCCCTCTTTTGAATGTTACTTTTTATTTTATGTGATACAGTCCCTGGATAAAATGGAGGAGCAAGCCAGAGACCAGGAATTGCACTCCAGATTTTCCCACTCCTAGCTTGGTACCCTCACTGAGATGGATGCTCTTGTGCTGTCTTTCTGGCTTATAGGATTTTGAATTATTTTCTTTACAGTAGCAGAGGATACTACATACACACATAATGAGACTAGCTTATTCCCCGGCAAATAAATCATTCTTCTGGGAGTTGGGAAAAATGGATTGGAGTTCTTTCAGATAAAAGAACCCATGCCTCCAGTTTTCCCGATGAATGCTCTAACTACTAGACTTTTATACAAAAGGCACAGGCACCACTTTTTCATCCTAGTGAATCCTGTTCAGTTTTTTGAAAGAAAGATCATAGACACTTATCTTCAGAGGAGAATTGCAACCAGTGGATTCTACTGGGGTGCAGGCACCACCCTACAACCCTGAAAAGTGGAATCTAAGACTTGAGTTTGTCTTCAACTTTCCTGTTAGTTAGCTAGGAGTCTCTCTGCTGATCGTTTTCTTTCCTGATACTGCTACCGAGAACATCATTCTGAACCCACCCCCCGCCCATATTCAATGTAGGGAACATACTGGGTTCTAGATTCCACTCCAGAAGCCTGGTTCTGTGGTGTCTAAGACCTTTATTGGATCTTGCTCTATAAATCACTCCAGAATAAGATAATCCAGCAGCATTATTTACAGAAAAGCATGAAAGGACATTTAAAAAACCAACGTAAAAAACTTGTAGTGCAAAGTCATTTTATTGATTGTACAAATTGCATCGTTCAACAGTCCTAGTCTTTCTATCAATAAGTCAGTGACGCATGCCTCTTCACTTTCACATCTAATGAATTTTTGAGTAAAAGAACAAAGGCTTGGGTAAGTCTGCCTCGCCTAAGACAGAAGACAAACAAAGACAAAAGCACATGTACAACAAGAAATGAGCTGGAATCAACCAAAGGTTTTAAAGTGGACAGCTTAATGGAAAACAGTAATTTTCAAGAGCTCAATAGAGCTCTTGGAAAAACAATACAGAAGCCAGAGAGATTTAATCTTCTTTTAGTCAGAAGGGTAGAAAAGCCCTGTAGAAATGTAATGCAATTACTAGATCAATTGTGCTTTACTTTAGAAAAAGGAAAAAATATTGTGATATTGGGTGAAAATAATACTTCAAAAAACACTACTAGCGTGTTTTGTAAATGGTTTTAAAGCTGTATTTGTGTATTGGCTAGTGCTGTTCTGAGTATATGACAGTCTTAGTATTTACAACAGGGACTAGCAACAGGAAAGTGCTCTGAAATATTTCAGTGTCTTTTTGTACCACCAGTAACTGTCATCAATGCAGTTGCATTGCTGTTGTTTTTGGATCCAAGTGGCTAGGACACATTCTTAGGCTCTGATCCTAGAATAAGATATTCTGGGGTCCACCTATACTCAATGCATTGTAGAAATGAGGCTTAGAATGATAAGCATTTCAAGGTAGGACCCATATCCTTGTACATTTGTAGGGCAGCTACTTTAAAGGGTAGATGAAGGCCACTATCTTGATTGGAAGATCTACACTATATCTAGGCACTACAATTATGGCTGCTTCTTTCAGCTGCAAGTTATCTCCTACACTCATCTTCCAAGTACGCAATCTAAAGCCCCAGTCCTGAAAAGACTCACACATGTTGGTCAGCAGGGCTGGTCATATGTCTAAAATGAAATGTGTGAACAAGTATTTGCAAGATCAGCAGCAAAATCTCCCTAAGTGGGGCCTGCAACATAGTGGACAGGGTACTGGAGTGGGAGGCAGGAATACCTAGTTTTATCAGAATCTATACCACTCAGTGTGCCTTGATAAAATCTCTTGGACTGAAATTTTGAAAAGCAGCCTCTGATTAGCTCTAATTGACAGAAGTGCTGAGCACCAACATCTGCTAGAGTCAATAGGAACTTTTCCTCTTGAAAAATGGTTGTGGATAGTTGAAGTTAGGTATATAAAAGTTAGAACCTTTCCTAACTTTTGGAAAGATTAACTCCAAATGCCCCAACTCTTATTTTCCATCTATAAAGTGATACTAGTTGAAAAGCAATAGATTAAAAGTTTGGAACATATGTTAATTATCATTAGAATGAACCAGGCTTGTCATGAAAATGAATCAGATATACAAAAAAAAAAAAAAGGAAAAAAAAAAGCCCTTTAAAATCTCTCTTAAAAAGAAGATAAAGTCAGCATTTGACACTTCCTGAGAACCAAATGTGTCCATTCTTAACTACATAAAACCTTGATAAAAAATTCTGGGCACCCTCCTTCTTTCACTTTCTGTACCTTAGTTACAACTCAAGTAGCATCCTAACCAAAATGACATCCCAGCTATACAGCTGGTCCAATAAAAGATATCATCATAAGAATACTTGCATCTCTATCACCAGAATTTCCTTCATACTTTATTTAGGCACCAGAGCTGATGTTAAATAGAATTTTCATTTTAGAGTTCCAAAGCTTGTTGTTACTGTTATTTCATGTCTTTTAGCTGAATTAAAATGTTATTTTAAGGTATTTTCATATAATATTGGTAATTCACCTTACCAGCCCTTTCTGTAATTTAAAAGAGGCTTAGGAGTAAGCAGGCCTCACTATTTAATTTTATTTTGTTACAATCTAAGATCTTCATTAGGCATCAGCTGCTGCCCTGTGATAACCAGTGCTTCCTTTTCTCCCATCAATTGGAAAACATAGATGACCAATTAATTGCAATAGGGAAGTCAATATTTTGACAGCATTTCATGTCCTGCAAAAGGCAGATAGAATCTATTAACAAATTCTGTTAATTAACAAGGGACAGACAAATCTCCTGATTTAGTAATTGTTTAAAAGCTAAATATTTGTTCCAGGATAAGTGAGTTTATTTGATGAGTTAGTTAAAACACATGATTGGGTATCTGTGAACAGCTACAATAAGATACTAAGCAGTCAGCTTGCTTTTGTGGAGTAAAATCAGAGTTTGCTTTAGAGAGACAGGAATAGTTTAGATAAAGTAGAGGGCATTTTGTTTATTTGTTTTGAATTTTTTTGTTACTGTTTGCTGGGGTCGTCTACATTGCAGAAATTGATGCTAATTAAATCTAGCCAAGTACTAATATTGTATTAAGCCAGAAGTTAGAAAGAGTTGGTAATGAATGAGAATTAAAATGAGTTATCTTACCTATGTATTAACCTTTCTGAAAGGGAAAGAAGTGATTGTTGCAAATGCAGTCATAGCCATCTTGACAATTGGTGGGCAGCAACTCTTCTCCTTTTTTACATTTAGCTGCCCCTGTCATGTTGGGCAGAATCTCATTTATGGTTTAGCTTTCCTAGGAGTCCCTGCACTGATTCTTCTGATTGTTGGATATGCATTGAATAATCAGACTTGGAGGCTAGTTACAGGCAAACGCTCTTCCTTTCAAGAACTGAGTGCACGTAACAGCTTATTGCAATGCAAGCTTATCTGTCTTGTCTTCTGTAATGTCACGGGGAGAGCACTAGTTGCTCCAGTAACATGGCTAGCGGTCACCCTGCTGAATGGGTCCTATTATGTTTGTGCAATGAGCGAGTTTGTCTCAGTGAATCATTACAAAGCTTTCATCAATATCACTACTAAGGAACACAAGAAGATCCTGGCTGCCTTTCCATGTAGCCACTTAGTTCCTCCAGAGCTGAGCCGGGCAAAAGATGAAGCGATTCTTCTTCTTAAGTACCAGTCGCAGGTGAGCAACCAACATTCTTTTGTCATTGAAACTGTCATGTACAACTATAATGGTGCAGATTAAATTGTATTTAATAGATGAAATACTAGGAAAAAATATACTAATTGAATTTACAGTTAGGTCTTTTAATGTATGTGGATGTCTACTTCCTTGTGACAGAACAAAGCATTTATTGTATGAATTGATCTGTTTTGTAGGCCTTACTTGCTTATGAGCAGTCTCAAAATATGAGCTAGATAGAATGTTTGAATCTCATAGTGCCCTTTGGCATGTAAAGCACTTGGATACCATTTCTGATGCAGAACATTATCATTCCCTGTCCTGCACCATTTACCCTCTCTCTGTACCTCCATTTTCTTATCTGCAAAATGGGGATGATGGCTACCCAACTTATGGGGAATAATGTAAGGTTCAGTGCTTGCAAAGGACAATTGAGATGGTCAAAACAAAGATAGCATGGTGCATATTAGCAACAAGACTTTTAAAGATGTTATTCTTATAAATACGTTAGTACCATCTTAAATATGAGAACTTTTGATAATGCTCTGTCATGCTTGATGGGTGTTCTGTCAGTTCTCCACAGTCTTAAAATTTTCATTTGATGTGGAAGAAAAAGTAGAACTGCTTGAAAAACAGGGAGGATGTTCTAAATCCTCTGTTCTTTATTGGAACCCTAAAGAAAAATGGCTACAAAATTGTTTCTCTGATCCTATCATTCACAACTTAATAAGGCTATTTGTTAAGCAAGCTTCTTACTGAAGGCTAGATTCAGTCCTGCGAGGTGCTGATATCCAGCAAAACACCATAGTAAGTGTGTGGTTTAAGTAGGTGTGGGATTTTATTTGCTTCAGTGGGACTATATATATATGCTTAATGCTTTCTTGGATTGAGTTTACATCCTTTGCATGTTCCAGGACTAAGCCCTGGTGGAAGAAACATGACTGAAAAACTGAGTTGGCTACTCTGAGAAAAATGAAACCGACTTGAATAATTACTGTGTCATTACACATACATCATAAACAATGCAGATCCAGTATTTTTCCCCCCCCGTCTTTCTATCACTGTTTAGTATAATGTGTATAGATTCCACTCTAGGGACCAGGCGCTTTAGTCAAGTATTGAAGCATCCACATCTTTTGGATCTAGCCCTTATCTAACAGAATGTGTCCCTGAGTAATTTTAGCTTCAGGAAATCCCCATTCAGAGTCAAGGGGTTAGTAAGACACCCTTGCTTCACTAGTTACTATCAAACTTCTCTTTCTCAGGTGGCTGGCTGGTTCCTGATTGCAGGGGTAGCCATTACTGTCTTCCTGTCCTATTGTCTGGCAAGATGTCTCTCTCCACTCAGCTTCTTGCACCTCAAGTACTGGGCTAGTTATGTCCGTAATGAGCAAAAACTCTTTGAAGAAGCAGCAGACCTGCACTCAAGGCTCTATGCCACACAACACATCAAGAAGTTCTTTGGTTTGGTCCCAGGGAGCAAGGATTTGAGGGAAATCCGTATCCCTTCCTGTAAAGACTGGCGATCCATTTCAGGTGTTGCTGTCCTAAGAATCGTAGATGAAGAACATTATGACTACAGCCTCCTTCATGACTGGGCAGTCAACAGCTCCACAAATGGAAAATATTTTAAGATTGAAGAATCTAGCTCTAAGAACTCTGAGCCTCCACCATCAACTTAAAGAAAATATGAATGTCTTTTTAATTTTACATGAACTCCAGGTCATCTCAAAGCAGGGGAGTTCCTAGTTTCCTCATCTTGCTCTTTACAGTAGCACATGCAGGTGCATTTGCTGTTGAATCTTGACTACATGGTCTGCTTTTAAGAGTGCTCTTTCATATACTGGTCCTCTTGAGGACACCCTCGTGATGGGGCATGATACTATACACTTGAGATTTGAAAAGCTTCGGTGATCTCACTCGATGCTGTAAAAGAAGCCGAGGGCAGTGGAAAATGCGAACTGAAAAGCAGTATATTCCACCACTTTCTCACTATTTCTTTTTTTTAAATGTGTTTACTTTTAATCCTGATCTATCATTGTCCTAGTGATGACTAACTAAACAGGATCTCTCTCTTCTCCTTCCTCCCATATAAAAAGGAGAGATAGCTAACTGTCCTATACCAGTGACTCAAAATGGCAAATATTCTTTCCTCATCTACATTGCATGTCACTCATAAAATACAACACAATGTTAAGTACAAGCTTAAGTGTATAATAATGTGCAGCTATGGATATTGTTACTGGAGACTTTTACAGAAAGCTTGTTGGTCACAGACTGAAATCTTATACTACTGACTAAAGACTTTTTCATTTATACTAAATGGAGACTGCTAAAACTGGACTGAATAGGAGAGGGGCCATATACTTTACTAACCCACTGCATTAACACTTTACATCTGAATTAAAGTGTTGTCTCTGATCAAAAATGAATAGTTCAGCTTTATCCTTTTATGCACACTTCTATGCTTCTCACTTCCACATGTATTAACTCACTGAATAATGAAATAAGGAGAAACTTTTCCTAAATACTGTATTTTTATGTATGTTCCTCTCTTCCCCCTTTCTGTGACAGTTGGTTTTGTGTTGTTTCCCCGGTGGTTTTGTACTAATAAAAACAAAAAAGGGACTGATTACTTGAAATTTGTCTTTCATGTCATAACATTTACTGGATGCAATGAAAGAAGGATGCTACTTGTTGATGCACAGAACTTGTTATAGATGGGGTAGTTTAATGTGTAGTAAGCTTTGTTATGAATTGTTCACCAACCACTTTGTATTAACTTATCTGTAAATTCTTATCTTGAAGGACTAGTCCCTTTTGAAAGATAGCTTGCTCTTGACACATACCAGACATAGAACTGAGGGAGGACAGCGGTGACCTGCACAGCAGGCCTTGGTGCTGACTTGGTGGAGGAGGATTGCAAAAATAGCTGCTGGTATCATTGGTGCTTCACAACCAGTGGCATCCTGTGCACTGCTATTGCTTAGGGTGGGGAGTTAGTGCAGCATTGGTAAGTAAGAGACATGCTTTAGGAGGAAAGTGGAGCATGCCTGGTTGTGGGGGAGACTTGTTTGCTTTTATTCTGTAAGTAACCAAAAGGAGGTGGCTGTGCAGTAAGATTTTGTGCATCAAATGTAATTAAAAAGAAAGCAGTACTTTCAAGATAACACTTTTTTCAAATCTGGATGAAGAGGTGTGTTTCTTTTAGTTTTTTTCCATTTCCAAGAATTTAGTAGTATAAATGCATGTGTCAATTTCCATGAATTTGCGAATCACTGTCCCACGCTATATTAGGAAAAGTTACCTTGACCAATCTAGAAGAGACTTGTTTAAATTTTGTTTAACTTTTAAAGTGCAATTCTTTGTTTTTCCATTTTCAATGAGCTTGGACAATAAAAGCTGATGGGATTCAACTTCATTTCTCCCATGCATTTTATTTTCAAATGATAAACTTAAGTACTTAAAAGAAAGCTTTGGATGTGATGGTTTTAATTATATATATATAATTTTAAATTCATGATTCTTGCATCTTAAAATTTGATGTTTATATACCCTAAATCAAACTGCCTCCCTGAAAGCACTCTTCCCTCCTAAACATAAAGTAAAAACCTTTTTGAAGATTTGCTTTCAATGCAACTTGATATTTCTGGAATTGGGAATTTGCTTATAAATAATAATGACTACTATATAAAGGATATTGTGTAACTTGTGATGTGAAACCTAGAGGCTTGTATCTCAAGACAGCATGCCATAGCTAGCAAAAAAAGAAATTAGCTGGTTTGAAATATTGTACTTTGTCTAAGTATATTAAGACTAGCACAGAATGAGGCACAGCTTTCAAAAGAAATTGTGACTATAAGAAATCAATAAGTTGGCACTCAGTGAAATAACCATGTTGTCTGAACCCTGAGTCATCTCCTCCAAAATCAATTTATGCTTCTAGCTTGCTCACTTTGGAGCTCAAATAGTCCATTTTACTTCTATTCTAAAAGCAGCTATTGCTAATGGCTGGTAAAAACAGGCAGAGGTAGCTGTGCTGACCCTAATCCTAGCAAAATGGCTTATTCTAAAACCATTCTAGGTATACTATCTCATCTCTGACTTGTTCCCACAATTCTAAAATTTTAAGTATGGTTTGCCTTAAACCAGGTAATTCACAGCTGATGCTCTATATTTTGGTCTTGGCTCAGCTCATCACAGACATCAGTTCATCTCCCAGGGCAGTCTGTTTTGTGTGTGGCAAATCCTCTGCTCCGGTCACCCCACCCCCTTTTCCTCCCTGAAGAGCTCTGGCTTAACAATTGATAGGAGCTGCTATCTGGTAATAAGACCCCTGCCCACTCCAAATCATGCATTATTTTGGGTAATCAGCTGTGAAACCTGTTTCCCCAAAATACTGCTTTTTAAGGAAAATATAGTATGTTCAATTGGAATGAATAAAAAGCAATCCCCAGATCACACAATGTTTTGGTGAAATGCCTATTCATGATGTTCCTAATGATGTTCATGACAACAGAGAGGGTAGTCCTTTTTTGTATTTAAAAGTAGTTTCATGACGGTGCTTCATTTTAAATAATTATCCATTGTTATGGGGTGGGAGTGTAAATGATTAATTGAATTTGAATACTGCCTTATTTTGGACCAATTTAAAGGTGAGAGCCTATTTTGCGTGCTGTGGGGAAAAGTGTTCTAGGGTGGCTCTGAGACTGGCATTCAGATTCCTGTAACATTTTGTGTGATAGTTCAAATTTTCCTCCCTTCTTCTTCCCTTAATTTCAGCCTTGCCTGGGCAGAACATCAGCTGATAAAGGATAAGATTTGCTGTTTTTACAAACACTGGAGAGTAAACTCTAGGGAGGAAGAAGAATTATTTAAGAGGAAATTCTAGCACAAGGACAACTAAGTATAACCTGGCTGTAGATACATTTTAAATTGGAAGATTGCGGAGGGGTCTTTTTGTTTGTGTTTTCTTTTTGCCTTCCAACCATCAGAATTTGGCACTGGATTTATGACCCAGATACCTTGTTCCAGGCAGACCCAAACCCTCACACTGACCATGACCTCTCCATTTGATAATAGGTAAATTTTATTGATACAAAGTGATAGCAGGTAAGAATAATACAAGCAATTCTATATCTACCAGTATGTCTGGCCAGGACATGAGCTTCACTCAGAGGTTCTCTCTTAAATGTCAGATGTCAGCAGTCGGGAACTGAGCCCCTCTTCTCCCCTCTCCTGCTCCCCAGTGGGGTGGATGACAGGCTGGCGCTATGCCCTCTGTCCACAGTGCCTTAGGTTCCTCTCTCGGGGACCCTTTATGGCTCTGAAATCCCTTTTGTATTCTTTCTCCATCCTGATGACTCTTCATCCATGGACATTGTTGATTGGTCTTTCTATAGTTGTCATACTGTCCACTTCTCTTCTGTCAGCATATTCCTTTATTTCAGAAGCCCATCGCATGCACGCATCCTAATTTGGTCTTTCCTGGTCTTCTCCGAATATGGTCTGTTCCCCAGAACCGGAGAGCTCAAGGGCTCTGTGCTTAGGCACTGGGAGCTGGAGCCACCCTATCTCATATTATGGAACAGCATGGCACATGCCTACAATTTCCCAGCCTGTGTGTCTGTCCCTGTCTGCCTTGAAGACTTTGAAACTGTGAGACAACCAGGCTTTTAGAAATCAATTAACCCTTGGTGTTGCCTTGGACCATTATTCTAATGCATATCTACTTTACCTACAAGCCAATGCATATCTACTTTACTTAAAAAAAAAAAAAAACAAAAAAAAAAAAAAAAAAAAAAACAACCCTCTAAATACCATTTTCTAGCCATCACAGAAGAGCAAAGTTCTGGAACAACCTCCTGACGTGGTTATTTTGCCCCTAAACTTCTAACTAGTATGAAGATGGGACTTATGTTTGTAGTTGCATGTGACTGGAAGGGACCTCTTAAATCTACCTCACTGGGCATATCCCCATATGCAGGGGCATATGTTTACCACGGCACAAATAATATAGATCTGTGCCTCTGCTTTGTTGCCCAGGGTATGCCCCTGCAAGCATGCTCCAGTGCATGCCAAATTATCCTGGTGAGGTAGGCTGGTTGGGGCCAGCAACTGTGCTGTCCCAGCAGCCTTACCTGGGGTCCTAGGGACCTGGGGTAGCACTGGTGCTGATCTGGTTGCATGGAGTCTTGCTAGCACCCAGAGCATAGCTCTGGATAGTCAGGCTCTGTTTCTAGTGGCAAGCGTTGCTGCTGCATGCACGGCGCTTCTTTTTTGCAGTATTTTTCTTGACAATCTCCTGGTGTCAAATTTTGGTGCTGTGCTGTAAATTAGCAGTGCAGCGAATGGTTGCACATACACCACATACAGTTTGCATTGTCTCGAATAGCTCTGAGGCACTGAAAACTTCACGTGCATGTTTGTCTGGATGTGCCCTTTGTGCCTTTAGGATAACTTCTAAAGAGGAGGTCCTATGACTGGGGTCTGATACCATCTTAGCCCCTATAAAGTTTTTGTTTGAAGAGTGTTAGCTCGAACGTGAAACTGCTGTCTGCCTGCTACCAAAGGCCTGTCCTAATGCTGCTCTCTCTCCAGATAAAAGCATTGTTCAGCCACTGTGGTATGTATAAAGCAGTGAATCTCAGCCAGGGTGCTGTGGCATCTTAGGGTGCTGTAAGATCTTTTGAAAGATGTCTTAAGGTGTGAGACAATGAGCATAAAAGCACAAGCTCAGGCTTATCCCTGCTCGATTTCCCCCACTGCCTGGGCCCTCTGCAAGGAGGTAAGCACTGTAATATATGTGTTCATTTGTGAAACTGGATGGCACTCAACTCACAAGTTATGGAGGGGTGCCTTGAGTGCAAAAAGGTGAGAACTACTAATGTAGAGTTCAGGGGTAGTAGTGCTTGCTGCACCCTGTCTGAAATGCCTGGCTACCTTAAGTGGCTTCCCACTTTATTGACTGGTTTATGGAAGTATCTTTAGATACCTAGTTCTTCCCATACACTTGTAAGTGGAGCATCAATGCTTACTTCTAGAAGAGGTCCCAATAGGTAACAGGCTCCCTAGGGATTTATCATTGTAACACTGAGCACAGCAACACCTAAATACCTCCAAAAAACTAGTTGCTTGTTCTGTGCTTGGTAGTTTGCCTCTGCAGCCTTAGAAATGGTTCCTAATTGAATTCTTTTTTAAATTAACTTGAATTAACTTAATTTTAAATTAAATTAAAATAAAATAAATTAAATTTTGAATAAAATTTTAAATTAACCTGAATCCTGCAAAGAAGTTTAAAGCTAACTTAAAACACTCAAGGGGAATCTTTACATGTGTTTTGGGATGTGGCACTGGGCGCTTTAATTAGCAAGAAGACTTCCTATTTATTTTAATTAAGAAAATATGCCATAAATCTGTTTGGGAGCAGGGCCTCACACTTGTGTTCTCATTCATGAGTTTGGTACATAGGTTAAAATTACTACGTGTGTGTATATAAGCACCAGTCAGAAACCTATGGACTCTAGTGGTAAAAAATATACATTGAGAAATGCAAAAAGCGGGCCTTACTATTACAACTTTCACCTGTAATTAAGCAACTTCCTTCACCCCACCAATACTATTGAAATTCTACTTAATGGAAGGCCTCAAATAATCCACTAATAAGAAAAATAAAACTTTTGTAATTGTACTGCTGCCTGAAGCTTGCAGATCTCTTCATAAGCCTCAGTTAAAGGGATACCAAATTGAAATAATTTATTTATTTATGAAATTACTTTACAATTTTTCTCAAGTACATCTAGGATTTCTTAACTGAAGATTAGTAAGGAAACCTTCCTTTGTTTTGTGCCTTTGACAGTAATTTGTTTATTGTCATTTTTATTGTTTCCATGCTGTCCTCTTAAACAGTAAACTTCTTAATGGAAGAAGAAGAAAAATTAAAACTGAGGTAAGTGTAGTGGTTTGCCACAAAATTTTAGTGTGGGAAATATTGGCAGTAAGAGAGATGCAGTACCGCTTTTATTTTTAAATTGATGGTGTCCTTCTAAATATCATTGCTTTGATGAAAGAACCAAGACTTATGTCAGCTGAAAGTTGAATAAGCCAAAGGAGAGAGAGGTGGTCTCCACATTTAAAAATATATATATTTTTTGTTTTTCTTTATGTGCACAATGGTATAAGAGAACATAGAGATTACATCGGCATATGAGGAACATGAAAAGTCTTGCAGAAAACTTGGAGGGCTGTATTGATATTTTGCTAGCTTTCTGCAATTATGTACCCCAGCATCACTCATATAGCCAACAAAAATGATTTTGAAAGCTTTCAGTTCCAATTATCTAATTGCTTTTAATAGTACAGGGCCATTTCTTACCTTAAGTTATTCTATGCAGAACATCAGTGTTGTCCATCCTACTCCCAATAATTTGTCCATATTCTCTAATAGTTCTTGCCAAAAGTTGCACCCTCTCATGCAGAATTAAATGCACTTCCTTCCATAGTGTTAATAGTAGAATCAGTTTGTGATAGAATTGAGTTTGATAAAAGTTTGGAAGTTGGCCTGGTAATGGTTTGTTTTGATTAAAAAATGGAGCCACTTTTAAGAAATTCTACATTGGGGTTTATGATGTAGAATTCATATATCTGCCAAACCAAATTACCAATGAATAAACAAGTGTTCGAGTTTTGCTATTTTATCAAACCTCGTTTGTATGTACAATTTTCTTCCTTCTTCCCTCTGTCCCTGTCTCCATCTTTGAATGAATTCATTCATTCCTGATTCAGGAATAATTATGGCATAACACTTATAATATTATGCTGCAAACATGTATTTTGTATATTTGCAGATATTATATTCTATATTTGACTTGTCAGGTGTATGTATGTTCACCACTACAATGACACAGACCTGTATATTGCAGAGGCTTGTCTTTTGACATCTGCATGACTCCAGACTTGTTTGCACCCACATTTGACAAGTAGTCTAACAAATACTCTGCTCCTTCATGTGGAGTTGTCTGTAAAGGTTATCAATTTTAAACTATTTTAAAGATACATTGGTGTAGCCGTTTTGCCTACTCAAATATTTTGTTTGAAATGTTAAGAGTTTTTAACATTATAGTGGGTGCATTTACACATTCATTAATGCGCGCTAGTTACTTCACATTTAATTTAGTACTTCTATAATCAAGTACTAAATAAATATACAGTAACGAGAGTTACTGCGCAGTAGCGGCAGCAAATGCTTTTTTAGTAATGCTACTGCAAAGTCTCCTAATAATAGCGTGCAGTAGCATATTAGTATAGTTTGTGCTGCCATATGCTACTGCGCAGTACGTCTAAGAGAATCTAATTTTAAAAATACTAAGTACAATACTAAGTTTTGACACACTTTTTAATGCTGCTGTAGGGGATCACCTCTGCCTGATTTCTTAGTCATTGATGCCTGGGTGTTGAAAACATTTAATCCATCAAAAAACAATAGGATCCACACAATGATTATTTTAAGGCTCTTGAGGCTGGGTCTTTTCTGGCTGCCCTTCCAGGGAATCAAACAGGATGAGGCTGAGGGCAAGCAAAACCCAGGGGGCATCTGGGTTCTGGAAGCTGGTTCTGAGACCTTTATAGAACTGGGAGACTCCTCCCTAGCTTGCTCCTGCAGACATATGGCTGAGGGCAAGCAAAACCTGGGGGCATCCGAACCCCAAACCTCTGGGCTTGGCCCTGTAGTGATGCTTGCCAAAGGATTTGGAAGCATCTGAAGTCCCAGGTGGAAGATGTTTGCCAGTAGTACAGCCACATAGTTCTTGAACGATTCATGAATTTGGAACCGATTTGGCTTAGAACACACACAATTTTTTTTTTTTTCTTCCTTAAAGAAAAATGTCTCTGACCTATGTATTAGTGGTGTTTCTTCTTATCTATATCTATACAGTAGTGGTGTTTCATTCTAATCACGGAAAAATGTGGACGTGGAGTTACTTTCTTTTAAGCGAAAATTGGGCATTCAAGTTGGAGAAAACCAGGACCCCTGGCCATAAGGAAGTACTGACGGCAAACCCCGAAGTCGGTTAACCCTCCCTGAGGGTGACTTGGGCTCTGCATATGCAGCAGCAAATGGCTGCCTCAAGAAGGACTGTACGTTTTGAACACTTTTACTACCAGTGATGCTACATCCTACAAGGGCTGAAAAGATCGTATAAATGCAGTAATTACCGCGCGCCTGGCACCGCTGCTGGAAACAAGCCCCCAGCGGGCAGCCCGACAACTTGCTGAAACCAAGGCTGCAGCGGCGCCTAGCAGCGCTCTACGTCATCACGCCGCGCCTGCCCGGCACAGAGCAGAGCCCCGGCTAATGTTACGTCATTATCCTGCATCTGCCCGGCCTGGAGCAGAACCCCGGCCAACGGCCACGCCATCATCCCGCGCCTGGCCAGGGGGGGAGTGCCTTGTGCGCCTGCGCGCGCCGGGCATCCCACGCGCCCCCAAGGGGGGCAGTTGGCGGAGACAGTTGCCCCGGCGGCGCGGCGCGATGACTGACTACAGTGAAGAGCAGCGCAACGAGCTCGAAGCGCTCGAGTCCATCTACCCGGACTCCTTCACCGGTCAGCACCACTCCCCCCCCCCCCTTGGGGCCTGGGCCTGGCCCCCGCGTCCCGGGGGATGGACGGGAAGCGGGAGGGGAGCCTGCCCCGCGCGGACGTGGCCTTGTACAGCCGGAGCCAAGGAGGGTTGACGGGACCTCAGGAGGCCGCCGAGTGCCACCCCTGCCGCTAAGTCAGAGCGGGAGTCTACAGGGTGAGGCGGACTCAGTGCAGCTACACCTGCCAGGGAGGGAACTGCTTTAGTCACTTTTTAGAAATCAATTAATTTTCTCAGAAAATCGTAGAAAATGAGGGTTGGAAGGGACCCCAGGTCATCTAGCCCAACCCCCTGCTGGAACTGGGACCAGCCCGGACTAGATCATCCCAGCAAGGTTTTGTCTAGCGGGGTATTGAAAACTTCTAAGGATGGAGAGTGCACCACCCCTCTGGGGAACCTGCGACAGTCAGTGCTTTACTACCCTCTTGCTGAGGACGTTTTTTTCCCCTAATATTGGACCTAAATTTCCAATGCTGTAGTTTGAGACCATTGCTCCTTCTGTCACCCGCCATTGCCGAGAACAGTCAAGCTCAATGGTGGGCAAAATATGGCAGGTGGGTGGATCTGGCTCCAGGCCACCATCCCCCTACTCTGTCCACCCTCAGGTGGCTGCTCATTGTGCCAGGTGGGTGGAAGGCAGCCGGGAGCTAGCGCCAAAGTCCCATGCCCTGGGTAGGAGCCGCTTGGCTGAAGCTGCCCCCTCTGTTCAGAGCGGTATGGCCAAGGCAGGAGCATCAGCCACAGCTGGAGGCAAGGGGAGCAGAACAGCCCTGCTGGCATGGGCCCTGACAAGTGCGCAGCTTCTGGTGGGGCTGTTCCTGTTGCGGCTACAGTTGGCTGAGTGCTGCTGAGCTCCCTCCACCTCCTGGTGACAGTGTGAGCCCAGTGTGAGCTGCAGTGTGGCTGCAGCTTTGCTGGGAACAGCCCCACCAGAAGCTATTGTGCAGGGAGCGGATCATGCCTGCCCCTCTCGAACACTGCTTCCCACCCACCAAGCCCCATACGGAGTTTTGGTGAGTTGTTGCATGCAGGAGTGGTGACCCAGTTTGCAACAGGTCATCAAAGCTCCCTATGTGGCCCTCAGGCCCAAATAATTGATCATCCCTGTTCTAGCTCCATCCTTTTCTGAAACCACCTTTCAGGTGGTTGAAGGCTAGTATTAAATCCCCCCCTCCACAATCTTCTCTTCTTCAGACTGAATAAGCCCAGTTCCTTTCAGTCTTTCCTCATAAGTCATGTCCCTCTGCCCCCTCACCATTTTTGTTGCCCTCTGCTGGACTCTCTTCAACTTGTCCATATCTGTTCTGTAGTGGGGGGCCCAAAATTGGACACACTACTTCAGGTGTGACCTGACCAGGCCTGAACAGAGGGGGAAAATTACTTCCCTCAATAATGCCATGCCATCAGGGGCAGGGCAGGGGGCCGCATGTGCTTGGCCCAAGGAAATGAGTCAGAAGTGCCCAGTGTCACCTGGTCCAGGCTTCCTTCTCTATTTCAAGCCTGAGGTCCCTTCTATCTGTACAGGTAAAGACGTGGTGGAATTGAATGCATTGTGCTTCCTGCCGCGCTACACATGCATTGCAAGAGGTGCGATTGTGGGATCGTACATTAGATCCAGTCATGCCTTATTGCCAGTACAAGGGTGGGCAGATGCTTGCACCAGCAAGGAGCAAGTTCTGCAACTTGGAACCCCCACAGTTGAGGGGCTTCCAGCCATGGGGGAGCCCAACACATCCCTGGGGCTGGGAGATGTAACTGCCACCATTTCCCAGCCTCAAGGGTGCTTGAAACCTTTGAGCCCCAGGGATTACATCTGCCAGGGGTTTCACTCTGGGATTTTAGGCTGGGTGTGGTATACCCCTGTGGCTGGGAGCCTTGTCTGCTCCTGGGGCCCCAGGCCATAGGGGAGACCCTGCTACACATGCAGATTAGAGTTTGATAGCAACCAACTGTACAGTTAGTACACACTTTTGTGTTCTAAGTTTATAGCTGGCTGGAGCTTTTAATCATGTGATACCTACTTTGTACATGTATCTGGTATTAGCTCAGTTTGTTTCAGTTGCAGCTCATTTGACTTTGGCCTTCAAGGCTTGTGTGTAAGTGACTGGGTTGCATCTGTGTTGGTGCAAGGCATAGATGCAGCCTTGCACCAAGCTATAGATCTTTCATCCTTACCATTATGGGGGGATGTTTGTTAGGTCTTGGACCCTGGAGTGTTTCTGGGTAAAAAGAGACAAACTGGCTCAGTGGGTATTTTGAAGGTTTTGTTTGGTACCTGACACGGAGCTTACAGATGGACGAGCCCATTGCCCCACATGAGATCCCTGTGAATTATTTGAATTAGGGCATCATGTTGGAACAGTTGCATCTAACTGGATTTCATTGGTATTTAAGCCTGAGGTGTCAGTGGCTGGGATGCGCCTATGTTGGTACAAGTCATATCCTGGTGACAGTAGTGGTGGGTGCACCAAGGCTCGCGCGCCTGTGGGTGGGTGGGTGTGGTATGAGGCTAAAAGAGGATGTTTCATGCAAGATGTCTTGGTTTATAATTCACATGCATACTAGTCTGAGACAGCAAGTTGCACATAAATCTTAAATGGCAATTAAGTCAAATTAGCCACTAATGTTCCAAGGCAAAGTGTTAATAATTTGGATAATTCACAGGTCCTTAATGTGTGACAGTGGGCTTGTCAGTCTGTAAGTTTTGTGTGAGATGAGATGAACCAAGCCCATTGTCTGCTCTTAGCCAAAACAAATGGCTAGGGCTTGTGTCTCAAGATCCAGCAGTCTCAGGATCATCTTGTAGATGGTATAGACATCTTACTGCATAGGAAGTTCCAGGTGTCTTGTCACTCTTCTTCAAACTTGCTGTGTGCCAGAGATTCTCCATCAGGGAGCTGGGACACCCTGGGGTGCTGCCAGATCCTTTGAAGAGTGCCAGGAGGTGTGGAGTAGTGAGTGTGCTGTCACCCCCTACCTTAGTGCATGTTACCCATCCCATATAGACAACCCAGTGGGTAACTTTCTCTCTGCTTGCTTTAATCTTCCAAAATCTTGTTGTGGTTATTTTGGCTTGATGTTAGGGTATGCATTGATTATCAGTTAAGACAAGGTGCTGAGTCATTAAGTGTACTGATTCTGCCCAGCACATCTTTGTGTTGCACCACCTTATTAGAGACACTACTGCCATCCACCCAAACCCATAAAAAAAGGACTACGAGAGTAAATATTCAGAGTCGATGAGAGAGATTTAGGATCTGTGCTCTGAATAACTGGCTGAAATTCGCCCCACCCATCCAACAAAGATTATATATATATATATATATATATATATATATAAGGAGCTCAGTCTCTCTGTGTGTTTGTCTGTAACGCTCTTTGTCAACTGCACCTGCACTGTCGAGAGGGCGGTGATTGGCTACGCGGGCATGGGGTGGGGGAGACAAGGGGGTGGGGTCATGGTGGCAGCGCCCCGTTCGCCACCAGGCCCTGATGTCCCCTTTGCCTGTTGGGCTGGGGTTCCCAAAGCATGCATGCACCCTACAACTTTTATTACCAACAGCTGGCAGGGAGGGGGAGGCGGCAGGGAAGAAGGGAGGGTAGAGGGGAGGGGGGGGGCCGAAAGCCCTGCTGCTCAGGGGAGGAGAAAGAAGCAGGTGGGGGAGAGAGCCACCACGATGGAGGCTGGTGGAGAGACTGTTTACATGGCTGCCCCCTCTGGCCCCCACTCACCCTTCCGAGCCAGCCATGCAAACACTCCTTTGAAATCCATCGTTCTTGAGGGCAATTGGCTAATGTTGACTAAGAGTTGTAACAGAGACTTCCTTTGGCTATTACTTCCAGTTGTGGATTAAAGCTCATCTGAAATCACCTTGCAAAGAGCTGGCAGCACTAGGTTTGCAAATTGTGTGCCTCCTTGCCAGACTACACAATGTTGTCACAGAGTCTTCTTGTGTTACCTCTTCTCTACACGTGTCCCTTGTTCAGTACTTAGGTAGTAGGAAGGGCCTCACTTTACCACCTCAAGCAGTTTTAAGCCAGTTTATATATTAAATTATGTACATCACGCATGTTGGAATACAGTGTTCAAGGTAGAAATCACTTTGTTTTGGAAAGCACTTCTCACTCTTGGAGCTTTCTTAAAATAGAAATCAACATCTGTTTTTTCTTAGAACGATGCACAGCAATCCTACATAAAATTAAAACAAATATTTGCATTTAAGACAAGCTGGCAGCCTGATTTATTTATTTTTTTTAAATAAAAAATATATCTGCTTCACAGAGAATAACTTAATCATTAGACCTGCAATGTGTTTTTGCTGTCTTTTGGTGGACAGAAATTTTACATTAGAATGGTAATGTTTCTAACACTAGTATTAGAAAAGCACTCCAGATATTTAATGTATGGGCAACAGTGGGGGAAAAGACTATGCGTTATATTAAGGGCTTCTTCAGCCCCTTTTACAGTTAGAAATGTAGTTCTAATGAATGAAGCAAAGTATGATAGAAGTAAAGTATCGATATGATTGTGAAGGGAAGGTGTCAGACTTAAGCTGTATCATTTACCTTTTTTTACAGTGTTATCAGAAAACCCAACGTGTTTCACTATAACTGTGACATCTGAAGCAGGAGAGAATGATGAAAGTAAGTATAATTTTTTTTAAATTACATACTTTGTTTCAAAGTACTCCCTCTTGTACCTGTCTACTGTTTTCTAAGGTATACCTCAAGGAGGGATGTGGACAACTTCACACTTCAGGAGGGATGTGGACAACTTCAGAAAGGTCCAGAGGACGGCCTCTCGCACGATCAGGGGTCAGCAGGGCAGACCCTATGAGGAGAGGCTCTGAGACCTGAACCTGTTCAGCCTCCACAAGAGAAGGCTGACAGGGGAGGGGTCTGGTGGCTGTCTATAAACTGGCCAAGGGAGACCAGCAGGCAATGGGAAAGTCCCTGTTCCCCCGAGCACTACTGGGAGTAACAAGGAATAATGGTCATAAGTTGACTGAGAGTAGATTCAGGCTAGATATCAGGAAGCACTACTTCACAGTCAGGGCGGCTAGGATCTGGAACCAACTTCCAAGGGAAATGGTGCTTGCTTCTACCGTGGGGGTCTTCAAAAGGAGGCTAAATAGACACCTTGCTGGGGTCATTTGACCCCAGCATTCTTTCCTGCCATGGCAGGGGGTCGGACTTGATGATCTGCTCAGGTCCCTTCCAACCCTACAACTATGAAACTTTTTGGGCATATTTTGCAGTAATTTGTGAAAAATCATTATGTCCCTCTGACTTGGATATTGAGATTAAAAATGCAGTTGCTGACTTGCGAATATGGTTGTAGGCCAATTATAAGGCCTAACTTTCAGAAATGTGAATATGATTGGTAGCATGGTATCAGAAATGAAAGCTGTTGTAGCAGCCTCAAAACAAATAAACTTGTACAGATAACTCGGACAGAATGAAAAGAGGGTGAGGGAGCTGGCAGAGTTTGCAATTTCTTTCTTTCTACATCTGTTACTTGGGTGTTCTGACTCTTGATATGTTCTATTTGTTTAATTAGAGCAATTCCTTAGTGATTGGTATTTTAAGAGCATAGCTTATAGTCAGTATTAGAAGCATAGGATTTTTTTTCACTGAGGCAGGGCTGTCCAATTTATTGTGCCCAGGGCTAAGGACAGAACTTACACACAAACATATAAGTGATTGGAAAGTGATTCAAATCTGTAACACAAGAAAAGTTCAGTGCACATAAGCTGCTTTCAAAATGGCCAGAACCGATTTGAGATAAATCTGGATGGGTGTAGTATCAGTCTTAACTGATTTCGATTAAATCAGTTTATTGAACTTCTGTGCCTGATCCCCTCCAGAATTAAGTTAACTCACAGTCCCCCACCATCCCAGGATGCTTTGTACCTCCCCTGCAAACTCCTCTGTGCAGGGTGGGCAGACGAGCCTTGGTGCAAGGGATCTGCTCCAGCCCAGCAGGAAGCCATGCTCTAGCACTCCCCAGCTTCTGGCCTGGGCCACCGCAGGCATGTGGTTGCATTTCCAGAGTCGAAAGTAAATGTCTGTTTACTTGCTTATCCATTCACTCGATGCAGCTTAGATTAACCTGCAAAGATTGAATTGATTCAGCCTCAAGCTTTTTGTTTGTACTTAGCCCTGGAGACCAGATCTGGACCATGGGGCTTCTTGGATGACCTATCTCCAGTGACTGGGCAGTGGCTTACTGGCACAGCTCCAGAACCCATGGGATAAATGGACATAAGTAAAAACTTATTTACGGTTCGAGTGTCCAGAGTCTGGAACAGATTTCCCCAGAGATGGGTACAATCACCTATTCTGGAAATCTTTAAAAAATGTCTGGGTGCTCACCTAGCTCAAGTCAGCTGACACCAGCAGTCTTTCCTCCCCAAATGCAGGGAGGCTGGACTGATGATCTCGTGAGGTCCTTTCCAGCCCTTTACATCTTTGAATCTGCTTGCTCCCCTGCCCTTTTTCTGATTTGAGTTGCCAGCAGCAACAGCAAGTGTGGAGGAAGAAAAGCAGTGGCAGCATTTAGTTCCTGGGTTCCAGAGCTGCACCAATAAGCCTTACAGGCTGCATTTTAAACTCTCGTAGGCTTGGACAGCCCTACTCTGAGGCATAATGCTGCTCTCACTAAAGACGAAAAGAGCAAGAGTAGGCCTTTAATCAGTAAACAACAATCTGTGTAACATAATAACTTACTCCGACATATAAATCCACACAACTCCAAAAAGCTTCTGAGTTTAATCAGCTGGGCACTGTTCAGACTCTTCATATTACAGGTTTGTAGTCACTTAGTACCTCACTATCATGCTAGTACTGACTAAGGTATTTGCATATTAAACACTTGTGCCAATCTGTGACAAAGCCTATTTATACAAGTAATACTCTTGGATTTCTATTGCGGTCAACAATTAGCTTCTAACCTTATATTTTATGTTGACCCACTTTTTAGCCTAGGCAAATCATTTTAGGGCCACATGCAAAAAATAAAAGGACTTGTATGCAAATACTTGTGCACTTACCTTCAGGACATTTTGGGGCTAAAGACTCGGAGTGTATGGACACCACCATCCTGAGTAAAGCGTTTGAGACCTGGCATTTACTATATTGATTCAATTAAAAAGGAGGTTTTTCCCAGCTTAATATAGGGAAGAAAAGCTCTTTGTCTTGCAATTGAATATGAGGCAGCATGGGATAGGCAGCTGCTGCAGCTTTCGCTGCAGCTCCAGCCCCAACCCCAACTGCCTGCCTCCCCTGCCATCTCTGTACCCACTACCAAGCCTCCCTTGCAGCCTCGGGCCTCAGGTACCCCATTTCACCCATGCGCCACTTCCCTTCCTGCCTGCTATACTCTCCTTTACCTTGCTGTTGTGCTAGCAGGCTCCATCTCTGCTGCAGCCTGGAGCATGACCCTGTAGCTACAGTGCCAGGCTAGAGCTGTGCTCTGTGCCCTGGGCTGCAGCACGGGTGGAGCCTGCCAGTGGCAGATCAGAGGTAAGAAGGAAGTGGAAGGGCAGTTGGTGTTAGGGACAAAAATATAGGGAAGGCAGACATAAGGCTGTGGGGGGCAGAAGCAGCACAGAGTGGGGAAGTGGAAGGAGGCAGGCACAAAACAGGTAAAAGGCAGGGGCTGAGGCTGGGGAGGGCAGACACAAGGGGTGTAATTGGGAGGGGGACAGGTGGCAGGGGGCAAGCTCTATGCTTCCCCCCCACCCCACTTGCCCCCTTGCTGCCTCCTTCATTACCCTTCCACTGCATGCCCCGTTACTGCTTATTGCTTGTCCCCCCCCACTGTGGGGGGGGTGGGGGGAGACAAGTTTAAGATGATCCTCCAGTAATTAGATTCTATAGTTGGAAATGTATTCATATAATCTAATTTTAGGGGGGTGGGGGGGTTATCTTAAGTTCAGGTAAATACAGTAATTTACCCTTCTCCTTGGGGTTTCCTTGTAGGTTAGCTCTAGATTGAGTGTGCTTGCTCTCCTCCCAGTGTCTCAACTTTTCTGGATCTGATTTGTTGGTTCTACATTTTATAGAGAGTATCTGCACCAGGCATCTACAAATTAAGTGTTGTGTTGTCCAGCTTTTAGATGCTATTGGATCTGTCCCCAAATTATAATGCCCTCAGTTTTTAAAAAGGGGCTTTGCTTACACAATTTCAGTATTTCATTGCAGTTTTGCACAGACTGCTTACTGCTTCAAAAGTTCCTTGAAGATAAAAATGATGAAGTAACTTGGAATATTTTTAAAACAAATATAAATAGCCAATACATGCAAAGTGTTATATGTGACATGTGATGTGTTATATGTGATGCTTACTTTGGCATAAGTTAAGACTCCTACATTATAAAGTTCCATTATGTTATTAATTTTGGTATTTTAAATTATATTGTGGGTTAATGCACTAGATTTAAACTTTAAAAATTAATACTGATGAAGTTTGAAGTAGTCTATGCTAAGATTGCCTCTTTCTTTTTATATACCCTAGCTGTCCAGACAACCCTTAAATTTACATACAGACAGAATTATCCAGATGAAACTCCACTTTATGAAATAGTCTCCCAAGATAATCTTGAAGATAATGATGTCACAGACATATTAAAGCTACTAGAGCAACAGGTATGGAAATACAAGTATGTATAGACTCCTGTTGATGGCATTTCAGCATTCATTGGTTTGAGAGGCAAACCAAGGACGCTAAGCTCTGACATCTACCACAACCAGAAAGTGTATATTTTATTTACTGTTGTAGGGGCTGACTGGCACTGAATCTGGAAAACCAGATTCAAGTTGCTAAGCGATTTAGAATTATATATATAAAGTGAACTCATCTTATGGTATTTTATTATCTATCTGTCTATCTGTCTGTCTTGTTTAACATAGTCAACTTGATCAATATTTCATTGCTAGTTTCTTTCCTTATACACAGTCTAGATTACTTAGCAGCTTGAATTTTGTGTGTTTATGTATTTGTTTATATAGAGAAGTTTGCTCACTCTGTATCAAATAAAATACCATAAGCAAATAACATGCCATAAGAAGACAGAGTTCAGTTACATAAAAATATATGTATATAAAAGCTTTAGAAACTGGCAGTGAAATGTTGATTTAGTTGATCATGTTAAATAAGAGACCTATATACCTACCTAACTGTAGGTATATACTACAGACCACCAAACCAGAGGGAGGAGCTTGATCCAGAGTTCACCTGAGAACTGGCAGAGGCCACACGATCACAGAACATGGTCGTCGTGGCTGACTTCAATTATCCAGATATCTCTTGGGAGGAATACTCAGCCAAGTCGGATTGGTCGCGTTCCTTCTTGACCTGCATTGAAGAGCTTTTCCTGACTCGGGAGGTGTACAAGCCAACCAGAGATAACGCTGTTCTGGACTTGGTCCTGGCCAAGGGGGATGACCTGGTGACCAACGTAAAAATAGAAGGTATCCTGGGTGATAGTGCCCATAAAATCATCATGTTCACTGTCTGTCTCAGGGCAGACAAATTAGATAGCAGGACTGAAGTTTTGGACTTCAAATTTGCAAATTTCAACAAACTCAGGTCACTAGTAGGGAAAGGACTATAGGACCAGGGGCTGAAGGTAAAAGGAGTGCATGAAGTGTGGTCGTTCCTTAAAGACACGATCCTTAAAACACAAAGGAAGTCCATTCCCACATGGAGGAAAGGTAACAAAAGGACTGGGAAACCCTCTTGGCTAAACAGGGAAATCACGGTCCTCTTAAGAAAGAAGAAAGAGGCGTATAAACAATGGAAGCTTGGGGCATGCCCCAAGAAGGACTATACAACAATGGCCTGCACTTGTAGGGAACAGATTCAAAGGCCTAATGTGGCAATTGAACTAAAATTATCAATGGGAGGCAAGGACAACAAGAAGGTCCTTCTTTAGGTATATAGAGAACAGGAGGAAAACAAATGGGAGTGTGGGATCACTGCTCAGCAACTCAGGACAGCTGGTTACCAGTACTCGGGAGAAAACTGAACTCCTGAATAACTACTTTGCTTTGGTCTTTCACCGGGCCAAGGGCAAAATCATGCCAGAGTGGGTACAGAATGAGCAGGGTAGGAATGACTGCCATCCTACTATTACCATACAACTGGTGTGTGATCATTTGAAGAAATTAAATGTATATAAGTCAACAGGACTAGATGAATGTCATCCAAGGGTGCTGAAGGAGCTGGCCAAAGTCATCACGGGACTGCTGGTGAAACTTTTCTAAAACTCATGGTACTCCAGAGGGGACCCTGAAGACTGGAAGAGGGCCAGCGTTGTGCCCATCTTCAAGAAAGGACGGAGGGAGGACCCATGCTAACTATAGGCCAATCAGCCTAACTTCTATTCTAGGGAAGATCCTGGAAAAATTCATCAAGGAGTCTATATACAGTAGGCTTGCAGAAGGTAGGATTCTGAATGACAACCAGCATGGCTACATTGCGGGCAGGTCTTGTCTTACCAACCTCATCTCCTTTTACGATCAGCTAACTCGCCACCTGGAAAAGGGAGAGGAGGCTGACATTGTATGCCTTGACTTCCAAAAGGCCTTTGATCTGGTTACTAGTATCCCATGATGTTCTCGTGAGAAAATTGGAGGACCGTGGGTTTAACTGAGACAGTTGGGTGCGTAGGGAGCTTGTTTCAGGATAGGACCCGGAGAGTTCTAATGAACGGGTCTCTGTCATCTTTGTGAGAAGTGGCCAGTGATGTCTCTCAGCGGTTAGTACTTGGTCCAGTGCTTTTCAACATCTTTATCATCTTTTGACATGGGGGGGGGGGGGGGGTGAAGAGCTCATTGGTCAAGTTCGTGGATGACACCAAATTATGGGGAAGTGTGGTCATGCTTGAAGATAGGTCCGCCTGTATCTGCAGCCTAGACAGGCTAGCAAGTTGGGGACATCGGAATCAAATGAAATTCAACATCAAGAAATGTAAAGTGCTCCATCTTTACAAACCTCCAGGTTTAGCAATGCCAAACTGACCAGCACCATGAATGAAAGGGACCTGGGGGTGAAAATAGACCACAGTATGAATATGAGCTGGCACATGCTGTAGCCAGCTGGACAAATAATACCCTGGCATGCATCAATCAATGCATCTCAAGCAAACTAGGGAAATGATTCTTCCACTGTACTCAGCATTGGTGAGACCACAGCTGGAGTACTGCGTCCAGTACTAGGTGCCGCACTTCAACAAGGACGTGGTAAAGCTTGAGAGAGTCCAGTGAAGGGCCCGTATGATCAGAGACTTGCATAGGAAGCCATATGAGGAAAGGCTGAGGGACCTGGGACTCTTCAGTGTGAAAAAGAGAAGGCTGAAAGGGGACTTCATAGTGGCTTACCACTGCATCAGGGCACACCTCAAGGGCTCGGTGAACAACTGTTCACCAGGGCACGCTTTTGGAAAACTAGGAGTAATGGCCACAAACACCTGGAAGACCATTTCAGACTCAACTTCAGGAAAAACTTCTTTACAGCCATGGGGTCTAGACTGTGGAATAGGCTCCCTTCAGAGGTGGTGCAATCGTCTACCATGGAATTTTCAAGACGAGACTGGATGGTCACTTTCCTGGGGTCACCTGATACCCTGTTCTCTTTCCTGCCTGGTGCAGGGGGTCTGGACCCAATGATCCCCCGAGGTCCCTTCCAGCCTTACAATCTATGAATAAGGTAGGATAAATTTGATGCCTATTGCAAGGTCCACAGTTCATAAATGCTTGAAACAGGCCAGATACAGGCATTATATTTCTGCCAGGAGAATTGCTGTTCTACTGGTAGAGAACCAGTGAACAAATGTTCATGTACTTTCTTCCAGAGGAAGTATGCCCTATCTGGGAGAAAGATCTTTGAGGTTGATACCTAGAAGATCTCCCCTTTGCTAGAGTTTTTCTTGCTCAGTAGGAGGAATCAAGCAGCAGCTTCCCCCTTGCCTTCCCCAGCCCAGGTAGGACTCCAGTCTGGGAAGCTCACAGGGAGCGTTGCGTTGCTGCTCCCTCTGCTGCTGAAGACCGTGTGAGGAGGAACAATGGCTGTTCCCTGGGCTTCCCCAGACTAATTCTTCCTTTTCCCTCTCAGTGCAGACAACCTTTCCCCACAGCTCCACTGCCCACAGGGGACTGGGAGGAATGGAGCAGCTGCTGCTCCCCAGAAAGGATTGCCCCAGAAGTTCCCAGAAATTTCCAGCTAGAGAAATGAATGGCTGTTCATACCCACAAAAATGCTGATTGTGTGTAAAAATGCTGACTGTGCACATTAATTTCTCCCATATTTCCCAACCCTTACTTAGCAGAATTTTCTTTAGTTGAATTCAACAGATTAGCATAAAGGTTCCTGGTTTTTCAGACTTACAACTAATTTTCCTTTAGTAGGATTTTTAGTCGAATAGAATATATAGAAGTTTTGCTGCACTTAAGAAACTAAAATTAAGACAGAGCCTTACTGCCAGCTTTGTTAGAAGAACCATCCTAGCATGTGTTTCTCATCCTTGGTTCTGATAACAGTTCATAGAGATTCCTTTCTCTCCTTCACTGGCTTGTGGAAGAGAAACTAGCTTCTGCCAGGGATTTGTGACTAATTAACTCATGCTTCAGAACTCTCTCTTCTTTTTTTGTAAATGCTTTTTCAGTTAGCAACACCTTGCCAATCCTCTTTGTGCTAAGACCTGCTGCCTTACTATTGGAAAGGTGAATGCACCTCCCTAGCCTATGTATATAGGGTTTCACAATTAATACACTATTCAAGAAAAGAAGCCTTTGGCCTCCACTATCTCCAGGCACCCTGGTTTTAGCACCTAAGGTGATGATCCTGTTTTTTTCATCTTTGTCTTTAATCCGAGAAAGTATCAGTAATCTACTGAGTGGATGGTGACCCAGAAATAGTAGAACAACAAAATGTCAATACTTATCTCAGAATCACTTTAACTGGCCTAAAACCTCTGAAATATATATATTTTTTGCAAACATTTTTGTTTTAAACTGGCACAAGGCAGCTTAATAATATGACTTCCATGGCTGCCGGTCTAAGCATAATGTTTTCCAAGCGGGCGTAAGGTGTGTCCTTATTCATAAAGAGCTGAACTAGTAAACCTCTGAAACGTCCTTCTTTTATGTTACAGGTAGAAGAGAACCTGGGGATGGTAATGATCTTCACTCTAGTGTCTGCTGTACAAGAAAAATTAAATGAAATAGTAGATCACATAAAAACAAGAATAGAAGAGGAAAAGAAACAGAAAGAAAGAGAAGCAGAAGAAGCAGAAAAAGTGAGTGTGGTATATTTCATTTATGGTTTCCTGTAATTCGGGGGCATCAAACACACAGACCACCAAACTGTTATCTGGATCCTGAAGAAGCCTAGAATTTGGGGTTGGGACCCCAGATTCCGGGGTAGAGAGCCCTGTCAGGGGTGTGCTTTGGGGAATAGTGGGGTGAGCAATGTTGGCTCATGGAGCTGCAGGGCTTAATTCTGCCAAAGTGGCTCAGGAACTGTGATGATAAACACTAGGGCTGTGCAAAGCTTTTGCCCCGATTTTGATTTGGCCCAATTCGGTGCCTGAATCTCCTAATCGAATTGGAGGACCCTTTAATCTCTCCAAATCGATTTGGAAAGATTTGGCGATTTGGACATAGACACGACCCTAAATGTTTTTTCTATATACCTCTAAGTGGCAGGTGGCTCACGAATGTTGCGATGCTGGGGCACATGGAGTGTCCCACAGGAGTGCGGGAAGCTCCCCAGCATACTTGGCAGCAGACCCGGAAGTAGACCAGAAGCACTTCGGTCCACTTCTGGGCCTGCTGGGGAGTGTGTGGTGGGTCTCCCCCGATATCCCCCTGGCTTGGCAACTGGTGTCTCCTGGGTCGCGGGGGGGGCACCTGGGGTCTTCCTGCAGCCTATCGTAAAGCTGGGGGAGTGCAGGGCGGCCCCAGCGTGCTCCCCGGTGGACCTGAAAGTGGACCGGAAGTACTTCCGGTCCACTTCCTGGTTCACCTCTGAGCACGTGGAGGGCACCCTGTCCCCCCCCCCCCCCCCACACACACACACACACACACACTCTCATGTGGGATGCTCCATCTGCCCCAGCATCACAGCGTTCACAAGCCACGCTGGTACCTCAGGGTATGTAGAAAAAACCTGTAAAACTGTCTATGACTGAATCACTGATTCTCCGAATTGGCGTCGAATCTTCAGATTCGGATTTGGCTGAATCAAATCGGGGACAGTGATCCAAATCAATGAATTGAATCAGTATCCCTGATTCGGGCTGAATCCGAATTGAAAAGGGCCCGCTTTGCACACCCCTAATAAACGCTAACACCACTCTCCCAGCTGCTGGGAGTGGGTCCAGATCCAGCTTGCAAGGAGTCCTGTAGTCCAGACCAGCCTGGGGGAAGAGGAGGAGCAAGTAACTTTTGTCACCCATGATATGGACACTTAGGGTTGATTTACTAATGATATTATCCCAGATGTTCGATTCAAAGGCAATATTTAAACTTCCTGAATTAGCTACAAATTGAATTAAACTTTGACTCACTAGAGCATTTACTAACTTAATACCGCACTTTAAAAATTGGTCTGTTCTGAGTTTTATTGGAAGTATGATGGTTTCTGGCAATGCTTAAAAGTACTGGGGCAGATTCTCTGCTTTCTCTACTTAGTTTACTGCCTGAGTAGCACTGATGGAGTTAAAGTTCAATCTAGTTACTGATTGCCAATGTAGGATAACCAATTTTTATGCCACTGTCTTTGTTGCCCATATCTTAAGCAGCTGGAGGAGGGTATACTAGAGCGTGCTGCATTGCACTGATAGATGTCTGACAGTGCCTGGGAGGAGTGTGCCAGCTATTGTAAATTGAAGCATTGTTGCTAGTCTCCCCTCCTAATGTGAAGTCTACCAAGGAGAGGGCAGTTGGCTGTGCACCTATTTTTGGGTAGATCAACTTAAAGAGGAAGCTTTCCACACCCTGACATCCAGAATGAGGAAGGCACTATTTATTTAGTCTATTTCTCTTTGCCTCTAGTGTTGCTGTTTCCATTCTCAGGCTATGTTATGGTAGATACCATCACTAGGTCCTTGCTTCTTTCTACTGGGAGCTGTAAGGCTTAGGACTCGATATCCCTTCACTTGCAGTCTTTTTCTACTCATGTTCTTGAGTTTCCCTTGTCCTTAACACAGCAAAGTGTGTTGTATTTCTGAAATCCCACGCATTGTGTGAGCTTTGGTTTTGGGGCTTCTCCATGCATGATGTACTCCAGGAATGCCAGGAAAGCCCCAAAGGTAGCTGTAGCCATGGTTGTGGGTGGGTAGTGTACAGTAGGGTCATGCTCATCAGTGTAAAACTAGTGGCATAAGGAATAATGACTTTCCTCTCCGTCCATAGTAATGGAGGAGAGGCATATGAAGAGAATTTCTCTTAATCTGTGGTGTAGATGTAAATATGTCTTCCTAGAATAAATATTTTCACAGCAAATGTTTGTACACAAAGCATATTGCTTTATATTCACCCTAGCACTCATCTACATGTTTTGTGACATGACTTAAATCACTGGTAAGATGTTCTGCCTACCAATGCTTTACCTTTAGTTTCTTACCTTTATTATATTACAGGTCCAAAGATAATTAAGATTTTTGGAAATCACATCCCTTTGATTACTTTTTTTTTCTATCCGAGAGCTATAAAATACATCATCTTTGCTAAAAAATACCTAGTTTTTAAGTTGAAGCCTGGTAGTTATGGCACCCAGTAACTCCAACCATGAAATTAATATTAATTTTTTTCATTATTGTATTGCTGAGCTGTATTGACAGACTTTTTTTTCCCCTCTCTCTCTCAGGAATGTTTCCATGGCACTCCTGTTACAATTGAGAATTTCCTAAGCTGGAAAGCAAAATTTGATACAGAGCTCTTAGAAATAAAAAGGAAAAAAATGAAAGAAGAGGAGCAAGCAGGAAAAAATAAATTAAGTGGTATGACTTTAAGACTTTCTCCTCAGGCTTGCCATCGTACCAGACCTGTATGGAAAAGAACAAAACCATGTGGCCAAGAATGTTTTTTTTATACTAAAGGATTATAGTAGTAAAGTACGGTCTGATTGTAAATGGGTTGTTAATTTTGCAAATAGTGTTAGCTCACTATTCTTATGTCTTAGAATGGAGAATTGAACATTATAGAAAGTAACACAACACTGTGTGTGTTACAGCGGCACCAGTCCTGGGTGCTAACCTGGAATGCAAAAATGGAGCTTCTGCTGCCACCCAAAACACTGAATCTTCTTGTTATGCCTCTGGTTACTGGTGGCTCCTGAACTCAACCAGCAAAAGCTTTGACACGTGAGAAAGCTAGGCACCTAAGCACTGCAAAAGAATTAGTTCTATATGTCAACATGTAGAGGGTAGATGAACACCTTGCTGGGGTCATTTGACCTCAATACTCTTTCCTGCCATGGCAGGGTGTCAGACTTGATAGAGACATAGTTGGTAGAGAGCCCTGTCAGGTGCTACCAACTATGAAACATGGGGACTGCAAAGCCATGTTTTCACATAACACACACACTGGGGAACCACCTTATGTGATGAATGATTGTTTACAACTGCATCTCTTTTGTATAATGAAGGATAAAGCTTTTCAAGCAGATGTTGTCCAAGGGTAAACAAAGGCCTCTGGTTTTGTCTCTGCAGCATAAAGGTTGCCATGTAACTATTAGAGTTTGATCTTGTATGTTTGAATGTTTTTTGCAAAATTAAGCTATTATGTTCACACAAACCACTTGCAGCGATGATACTAATATAGAAGAATGTAGTTTTCTGATTAGTAGGCATGCTAAATGATATTTGAGTAGTTTGTAGCCATTCAATTCTTGGAAGGCAGGTAGTGTAGGTGTAAAAAAATCATGCTTCTTTTCTATAAAAGGTCCTATTTGTCTCAAAATGGGTTTGTTGTAAAGGTGTAATGAATGCATGCTGACTACACCAGATGTGGGCCCAAGTGTTTTAATGGTGTGACCCACTCAGAGAGCAATGATCCTTATGTACATTAGTCATATCAGTGGTCTCCACTATGCCTCTTTTCCCTTCCTGTTATCTGTAGAGCATTCTCTGTAGTGTGAGTTGCATGTGTGGGAAGGGGTAAGGCCAGTGAAACAATGCGTCTTCCCCCATAAGCCATCTTGGAGTCCACTTGGGCTACATTTAACTCTTTCATAAAGCCATTTTACAGGTCTCCATGTCACCTTCAAGGGAAGAAAGCCCATAGACATGGACAGCACCTGCTTGAAAAGCTTAATCCTTCATTATGCAAAAGAGATGCAGTTGTAACCAAGCATCACATAAGTTGGTTTCCCAATAAGCATGTCCACATGTTGATGTATAGAACTAATTCTTTTGCAGTGCTTAGGTGCTCAGCTATTTCTTGTATCAAAGTGTTTGCTGGTTGAGATCAAGGCCCAGGAAGGTTTTTAGGGTTTTTTTCCCTCTCCCTCCCCTCATAAATCATATTGGCTTCTTGTGGAGGTGATCAGTTTCCCCTGCCCCCAACTAAAACTGGGGATTTTTGACTGGGGCACACTGCTGCTGCTGGTATTTAAACTCGGAGGTTCCTGGCAAGAGAGCCTTGATTTTTTTTTATTTATTTTTTTTTTTTTATTATTATTGAACATCATGTTAACTGGCAAATTAGGTATCAGGAAGGAAATTTTACAGAATAGGAAGGACTGTAAGATTGCTTACCTTCTGCACAGCGAGGCACAGTCCTTTTCCTAGTTCTCTAAGAATTTACTAGCCAAATCATTTCTCTGTTGTTGGAATGGCAGAGCACTGGCAGTGCCCTCATTTCCCTTGTTTTCAGTTATAACAAGTTATAGAGTACTCTTAGTGTTTTAGGTTTTCTGCCCTGTGGTTGTGTGCAAGGCTTTCGCGTGGCTTTTTTGGAAGGGGCTGGGAAATGGGGATGGGAATGTTTCCGTAAATAGTTGCCTAAGAATGCAGAAACTGGAAACAGTGGCCCAGGAGGTCTCTTCCAGTCCTGTATTCCAAAAATACCAGAGGCACAAAATTATGGCTTCAGTCATTAGAATTCTGAGTACACGTGCTAATTTCTCCTTTGCATAATTTTAGTGCTGTTCCTCTTCCTATATTTATGCCTTTCAGGAAAACAGCTGTTTGAAATGGATCATAATCTTGACACCTCTGATATTCAGTTTTTGGAAGAAGGTAAATCTTGTTGTTTCTGTTTCCATTCTTAGAGATTCAGTTATAAAAAGATTAAACTGCAAATAATGTTGATAATATAATACTTATGTTGACAGGTGAGCTGTTTGACAAGAGAGTAATTGAATGGTATTCCTTAGGGATCAGTCTTAGGACCTATCAGCTGCATTCAGATGAGTGCGCACACTTGTTTCTCCAGGGACAAGTAGCAGCAGCCTACCTTGTGCCTGGGGAATGCCTGTGCCATGCATATTTTGGTGCACAGCAAGTTACCCTGGGTGGGGTAGTGGAGTTTGGGGCCAGCAGCTGGATCACAGTTACTGGCCACAGCAGCCTTACCTAGGGTCCTGGGAGCCTCGGGCAGCTGCAGCCATGGCACTCCTGCAGCAGGAAGCCTGGCTAGTGGCCAAAATGTGGCTCTGGCCAGCCAGGCTCCAGTTTTGGGCTGCACGCACTGCCACCACATGCACCACCCTGTTTTGTTTTGTTTTGGCATGCCAAGGTTGTTGCACAAAGAATGCCTGCATGTGCGGTATGTGGTGCCATAGACAGGTCTGCAACGCCATATACCACATGTCTGTGTTCGTCTGGACACAGCCATCCTGTTTAACATTTTTATCAGCTGTCTTGGTAATGGAACTAGGACATGTCCTTATGAAATATGTGGACAATACTAAGGGCCTTGTATTATGTGACTCTTTAGCACATGTTAAGTCTTTGCAGTATTAAAATTAGAACATGTTCTGAGGAGTTGCGTGGTAATGTTTACAATGATCTCTAACACGCACAGCTTGCTGATTGTCAGTTCCAGCTGCTGCACTGCACCAGTCTTGAACTGGCTCCAGTGTAGTCCCAGTCCCAGTTCAGACCTACAGTCAGCTGATTGTTGGTCCCAGCCACAGGAATCTCTGGAGCTGCTGGCATCTGGCTGATGTCATAGCTGGGTGAGGACCCCAAATTGCTCGTAATATCTCTGTGAAGCAGTTCAACAATAGCTGGAACATGCGTTACTTAATGATATGTAGTAATATAAGTCTGCTACAATATGAGTATGCTTAGCATGTGTTTCACTGCTTGAATGTGCGATTGCTGACATTTTAAGTTCACTTAACGCGTGGTAAGGATAAGACTGGAGACAACTTAGGAAGAGAGGTACCTATGTGTATTAGTTGATTTGTAGGGTGGAGCCGCTGTGAAAGTGCTAGGCTGATTCAGGTAAGGTATACGGAGTAGGTCGTGTTGGTACTAATGCCATATAAGGAATTAGTGATGCCCCATCTAGAATACTGTGTGCTGTTCTGGTTAGCAGTGTTCAAAACAGATTAACTTGAACCAGTTCAAAGAAAAGCTGCTAAGAATGGTATGGGAATAGAGACCTTTTTATGTCAGATTGGCCTAAACTGGGGGGGGCGGGGCGGGGCGGGGCGGGGGGCTTCTCTTCCTTCGTTGTATAGGGTGTGATATTTTTGCTAGAATTTTCTGAATGCATAATAGCCAATTACTTCCTCTGTCATTGCAGTGGCTGTGCCCTTGTCTCTGCTTTTACCTGTGACATACTATGGGGTGTTCGTAATGCTTTTGGGATTGTGCTTTATATGGTTTTGTGTGAGGGTCTGAAGTGGTGATTGGGGTATTGCTTGGATAAATGAGTGCCTGAGAATGCACAGGTTTGGACCTTGTGACCCAGGAGCCCCTTCCAAGTATGCGGTATATGGATCCAGTCCAAGACCCACAGGCAGCTCCGCAGGCCACATCTTTGACACCTCTGCTTTAAACTAAAGCATTCACTTTTAACCAGATGATGGCACTTACTCAGGGTGCAAATAATCCTGCTGCTACCAGTGACAAAAATACCAAGTATATTTAAGAAGAACAGGGTTTGGTCCTCACTGAAGATCATTGCTCTCATGTCTAGTCATTATGCAGGTGGTTATAACAGCAGTATATGTGAATAAACAAGAAATTTAGGCTTAATTTCTCTTTATCATATAATGGCCTACAGTAACTTTGGGAAATACATTGTATGGGGAAACCCAAAGCAGTTCTGCATTATTTTTAAATGGGAATAATGCATTATAAGAGGCTCTTCTGGAGTGTGCACAGGTGAGTTTGGGATTTAAGTGGCCAGAAGATGTCACTATTGTTCCATGAAGAAATGAGCAGTGACATACAACAGGTTTTATCCATTAGTTGCTTTCATTCTTGCATTCACGTAAAACACACAAGTACACTTCTGCCATCTTTAAGACTTTCAGGAATCAGACTATGACATCTGAAAACACTTTTCAGAGATGCATCTACCTATATCCAATTGTTGTTTTCTTCTTAAATGCATCTTTTCTGTGAAAATAAAATTCAAACAATAGTCCTATCTACTCTGCTATATTTATTTGACAAAATTATTTACTTAAATGTAGAACTTTTAAAATGTGTGTTTCAGAGTTCTTCCACGAAGCTGGCTTCCTTAATGCATGGTTTTGTTTTCCATATGCCTTATCAATAATAAGGATGGATGGACTAAAGAAAGTAGTTGATTAAAATAGTTTTATTGCATAGTTCTAAATCTGCAGGATGCAGAACTAGGCAGTGCATTTTCTTTCTGCATCCCAAGAAAGACAAAGTCACAGAGTGAATATGTGTTAAATGATTTTGGCAAAAGTGAGGATGACAGACAGGTAGTCTTAAAACTTTACAATGCATGTTGTCTGATCAGCATTCTACTGAACTGGTACAAGTTAGGCATACTCAAATAATGCCTCTTCAGTGGTTGCAGTCCTGAAGGCAGTATATGGCTTATTTAATTCCCCTGTGTATGTTTTTATAAGACTAGAATCATACTGATCATGCAGCTCCACAGCAAAGGTAGTCAGAGTAAAGGGGACTGTGATATTTTCTGTAGTGCAAGGAATGACTGAAAGGTTTCAGGACATGCCCACCACCTTCATCAGCCTCTAAAACTACATATTTTCCTTTACTCTCTGAAGTTGAATGAAATAAAAAATGTAATTTTGTTCATGCATCCATCAAATTAATAAAAAATAACTATTTTTTTTTCCTTCTTGCAGCTGGAAACAGCGTGGAAGTAGATGAATCCCTGTTCCAGGAAATGGATGACTTGGAGCTGGAGGATGAAGATGATGACCCTGATTACAACCCTGTTGATTTAGAAAGTGACTAGATTGAATTTACTGAACTGGCTGTATCATCGGTGTTTGTGGACACACTTAACGAGGGAGGAGCAGACAGGAAAGCCACAGTATCTGTGGCTATACCAAGCATGTATTGGTTTTCTTTTTTTTGGAGGGGGAAGAAAACCAAAATACTTCAGGAGAATGCTCTCCTGATTACTTTCATTAATAAATTGACTTTAACATTTCAGGTGTGAAATCTTGGGCATATTTTTTTCTGTATGAAGTCTAGAAACCTCTATTTTCTCTTCTCTTTCCCTTCCCACCCTAGTAATTGTCCTGTGCACAGGTGAAATGATATACAAGGTGAAAAGATGCAGTCAGAGGCACCACCTGTACTGCAGTACAAAGACATGCTGAGGTAGGGTATTATGCCATCTCTAGGCTAGGGTTTATGTGGATATTTTGGTAACAGAAAAGGTAAAGTTTTAAATACAGTGCTTTTAATTATGTGCACACATAGCTATAGAGAAATTTGATGGTTTTAATCATGAAGGGTGTGGACAGAGTGAATATACAACTGTTATTTACCAAGTCCCAGAATACTGGAACTAAGGGGCACCCACTGACAAAAACAGGAGGCAGATTTAAAATGTACGAGAGTACTTTTTTTTACACAGTGTGTAGTCAACTTATGGGACCCATTACCACAAGAGGTTGCAAAGGCAGATAGTATAGCCAGGTTCAAAGAGGGACTAGACAAATTCGTGGATGATAGATCCATAAATAGCTATTAAACAGAACAGGCAGGGTTATGTCCTCTAGCACAGTGATTTCCAAAGGATGTGCTGTAGCATATGAGTGTGCCATGAGAGCAATGGAAGTGTGTGGTGAAATCACCCTGTGTGAGGAGGTAAATGCCCTCCTCCCTTATCTGAGTGGGACTTCCGGAAATACCAGCTGCAGCTAGAAGCTAAGGAGCACAAGCTCAAGCATGACCTCTAGAGCTGAAACAAATGTAGATGGTGGAGGAGGAGGCCCAGCACCAGCATGAGGAGGTCCAGCGCCAGTGCAAGCATGAAGCCAAAGAGGCAGGGCTCAAGCACGAGCTTGCGCTTGAACTACTTCAAAAGCAGCATGAAACCAGAAGCTGGATTAATTCACCTTAGCCAGTGCCAGCAGCACCACCCAAATTGAAAACCCCAACCTTTCCCTGGTTGAAAGATGGGGATGATCCAGAGGTGTTTCTGGGTAATTTTGAAAACCAAACGCATCGCTGGAACTTGGAAGAAGAAGAGTACACGAGATGTATTGCAGGGCAGATAACTGGTACCATATCTGCCATCCTGAACAGCCTACCCTCCAGGTCAGTAAATTACTATAATGCCTTTAAAGAGGCAGTGTTTGAAAGGTGTAGGTTGGGGCCAGATTATTTCTGGAAAAACTTCTGTAATAATGACTCGCTGCCGAGACAATCCTCAAATGAGTTTGCAGCTCAGTTGGAGGATTTATATCTGAAATGGAAGAAGGGAGCCGAAGCTTATACCGTGGAGGAGGTGGTCGTACTCACGATGCTAGAGCAATTCTATTAGAAGTGCCCCAAAGACATTAATCACCTGATCAAAGACGGGAATCCCAAAACTGCCAGGGAGGCTGGTGGCTTTGTTGAGCAGACATTACTAAACCAAGAGGAGCTGAACAGCTGACCTCCCCACTTTGGGAAGGAACAGAAAGGGGGGGAAGGGCCAGGCCCAAAATGGGAAAGGGAGCCACCTTCCGCAGAACGCAAGGCGGCCTCAGATTTGGTTAAGCCAACCAATTTGGAAAAGAGGGGTAACTATAACTGCGGGGAGTCTGGCCACATCAGGCCCAACTGCTCAAAGCTAAGCAACAAACCCAAGCCAGTCAGCCGTGCAACAGCTGTAAGCAGTGAGGAGGAAGACCCAAGCCACTCTAAGGGGCGTACCTGTTGCTATAGATTACAAACCCAGAGGAGGTGATGGCCACCCACCAGACTGAGATAATGGTAAAAGGGGGAACCCTTGTTGGGGAACTGGATGTGGGCCAGTGTATCATTCATCAATGCCAACCATATTTTGCCTGTGGAGGAAATGCCAACCTCGTTTCGTGGCAGAAGAAACCGAGACTTGGGGAGAAGTTAGAGGACATCCCCGAGGATAAAGGTGCACTCCTTACAGGAGCACCAGAACTCCCCGCTGATTGCTTAGCCAGACAAGAGGAGCTCAGTCAGGAGGTTCTAGAGGACCCCAGCTTGGAGGGACTCCAGCAGATGGTTCAGGAGCCAGAGACAAAGTTCACCCCAAAGAAGAGGAAACAGGTGGTCTGGGATGAGGGACTCCTCTATTGGTGGTAGGTACCAAAGAACCATGGGAGCCCCATTGCCATAGTACCTCTTAACTTCAGACAACAATTGCTTTCCATGGCTCATGATTTACCTTGTACTGGTTACATAGGAAGGGAACAGACATGCCAGCGGCTGCAGGCAAACTTTTATTAGCCCAGGATTTCCCAAAATGTGGCAGACTACTGCAGATCTTGTGAAATGGGCCAGCAGATGGGCAAAAGTGGAGACGAGAGAGGCTTCCCTACAGCCCTTCCCTCTTATTGAACAACCCTTCCAAAGAGTGGGGATAGACATTGTGGGCCCACTGAGGCATAAGACTTGTAGAGGGAAGAATTTCATCCTGACTCGAGTGGATTTCACAACTCAGTACCTGGAGGAAATTGCCTTGAGCCCCACCAAGGCACCTGTAATTCATGATGCCCTGACCCAGATCTTCTTTCAGCTGGGTTTCCCCTCTGAAATCCTGACTGATGGTCGGAAACTTCCTGGCTGAGGTGATGAAGTGTCTATGGGAGTGCCGTGGTGTGAAACACATCTAGACCGCAGCCTACCACCCTCAGACAAATGGGTTTGTAGAAAGATTAAGTGGGACCTTGAAAGGTGTGCTAAAGGCCTATGTGAACTCTTAACCCCAGTGACTGGGATGAGAAACTTCCGCATTTGCTCTTTATCTACTGGGAGGTACCCCAGGAGTCCACTGAGTGCTCGCCATTCAAGTTAATGTTCAGAAGGCTAGTTAGGGGTCCTTTCAATTTGGTGAGAGAAGAGTGGGAAGGCAAAATCACTTCTACTAAGACCTCCATGGTAGAGTACATGCTCAGCTTTTGTCAGAAGCTAACTGACATGATGAAGGTGGCACAAGTCTCCCTGGCCGAGGCACAGGAGAAGCAAAGTGTCTGGTATGATGAAAAGGCTCACTTGCATACCTTTGAACGAGGTGAAGTGATCATGGTTTTCCTGCCACTAAAAACAGACAAGCTGCAAGCAGCTTTGGAAGATCCCCATGTCATCCTGGACAGCAGTGGCAATGCGTAGGGGGTGCATGTGCACACCCTGACAGCCCTGGTGTACCCCCTGGCAGGCTGTGCTTGCTGCTTAGGCGATAGGCGAGGTGTCGGGGGGCGGGCAGGCGAGAGCAGATGACCTTCTGATTTTCCTTCCAATCCAAATTTTCTATGATTCTATGATCCCATGATTCTATTTTGGTCACATGTTTATTTATTACTGTAGTGTGACACAGCCCAGGCTCGGGCAGAAAGATTTCAGTTTGGAAGCAGATTTGACTTAGGCCTGTGTCTCTATTTAACTACTGGAGAAAAGTGGCTGTGAGGGAAGGCTTGGGGGCTGAAGGAAGTGCGAAATGGAAACTTCACAACAGAAAGAAGAAAGAAGCCAAACTCAACAGCAACATATACTTTCTAAGCCTGTGCAAGAAATATATCATTCCCAGAGGACTGAACATCCACAATCCTCTGACTGCCACACACAATTCCAAATATGTTTCAAAACTATGAAGGAAAACCTCAGAACAACTTAGAAATCATCTCCTTCACATAACCTGCTCCAAAAGAAATCAACTCAAGAAGGAAATTGACACCTGCTACAACAATTTAAAAGTGATACATTTGGATATCTTCCCAAACATTATACAACGTATACAAAAAGACTACCAAAGATATGTTCCAATATCCATCCAACACAAAAAGAAGAAATGGAACCAATTACTACAGGAACAAGTTTCCCAGCCACAAAACAACCATCGGAGAAACAACACCAACACCTTCCAACCTCGGACTTGATGAAACTGAAGGAACCACTTAACCCTCAAATTTAAAAATTTCTCCATGTGCATGCTTACCAAAGCTGAAAAATATGTCCTCTCTAAAGGCCTTAATTTCTGTCCAGAAAAATACCCAAATAAGATGCTACAATGTGGAGGACTAGAAGAATTTTTCTAACACCTCCATCATAAGGAATATTTCCACAATGAAAATGTGGAAAGCACCAATACAGGCGGGAACACCAGTACACCCCCTGTGAGCACCAGCTGGGGAGCGGGGCTGCCAGCAGTTGTCACCACAATACTTCATCCTGTGACAACATTGATGAAAAGACTAATGCCAAAAAATCGTTAAAAAAAATCAGATTGGACACTTCACAGTGGATGAAATTCAAATTCAACCACTTTATTGACTGCTTCATAGGAAGAATGAACAATGAAATAATCAACAACACGCACCACCACCACAACCTGTCCCTCTCAGAGAGAAGGGCCATTGAATCTCTAAGATCCAACCACCATATAGTAATAAAATCAGCAGATAAAGGAGGAGCTATAGTTATCCTTAACCGTGAAGGCTATATAAAAGAAACCAACAGACAACTCTGACACCACTTACTCTTAAAAACTAGAGGAAGATCCAACTCCCCTTTTTACCTCAAAACTCAAAACCACCAGCACATAATTCCCATTTGAACTACTAGAGAAAAAACTAGAGACCCTGATCACAACACTACTCAATCCAGGGACTTTTTACATGTTTCTTAAAATCCACAAACAAGGGAACCCAAGCAGACTTATTATTCCCAATCATGAAACCCTAACTGAAGAAATATCAGGTTTCATCAAATCCATCCTAAAACCTCTTGTCTCCCAAAGACCGGGTTTTATCCAAGACACAATAGATTTTCTATGAAAACTTAAAAAGATAGACCAGCTTCCCAGCAATGCCCTCCTAGCCACCATGGATGTTACCAGTTTATATACCAACATCCCACACCAGGATGGCATCCAAGCCTTCCTTACTTATCTACAAGAGCAAGATTACAACTCAGATCACAGACCTCAAGATATTGCTCCCAAAATGCATATAGAGTACACAGAACAGAGTACACAAAAGAAGTTTATCCTGTCAGATTGCAACATCACTCAAATAACTATGAGGGCACAAGTAATTTTAGAGCCCATTGGCTCTGTTTCTAAATCAATACTTTAATCCCTCACAATATGAAATAAAATTAATTAAATACAAACTCTGTTGCCCAAAGCACTCACAACATGGATTATTAATCATAATCATCATCAACACCACAAAGCAGTGGGTGGGGAGACAGCTGCCGCTAGGCCCACATCCTGATGAGTGAAGGGGGCAGGGGGAGCTTCAATTTTCCATGATAAAAAAAAGCCCTAAATCAAACACTAAAAATTACAGGTATTTAGAATCTGGGAAGTAAGTGGACATATGGTACAAATCCATAGGAGAAGGGTTTAGATCAGAGCTAGACAGCCCGGCCATGTGTGTGTGTGTGTCTGGTTCTGTGGGTGTCTGTGTATGTGTCTGTGTGTTTGCATGTGCATCTGTGTGTCTGGTTCTGTGGGTGTCTGTGTATGTGTCTGTGTGTTTGCATGTGCATCTGTGTGTCTGGTTCTGTGTGTTTCTGTCTGCATGTGTGTGTCTGGTTCTGTGTGCATCTATGTGTGGGAGTGTGTGTGTATCTTCTGTGCCTGTGTTTGTGCACCTGCGGTTCTGTGTGTGTGCGAGTGCACGTGTGTCTGGTTTCCTGTCTGTGTCTGCGTGTGTCTGGTTAGCTGTGTGTGTTTGCGCATGTGTGTCTGGTTCTCTCTCCTCTCCTATTTTTCTCTCTTTTTCATTCTCTTCTCTTTTTCTCTATTATTTCTTTCTCTTTCCCTCTCTCCCCCCTTTTTCCCTTCTTTCTCTTTTTCTCTTTTTTCACTCTCTCATCACAACATGCTTAACAAAAAAAAAAGGGTACACAACCACAGAGGTAGTATAAAGAGTTTTACTTACTATCACCAGGTTTAGAATTTTTAGAAAACCTGGTATTTACTGTAAAAAAAGTCAAAATTTATTATTATTAACTATATTAATATGCAGTGTGTCCTGCCACGTACTGCGCCCTGGTTTTGTTTTTCTGGCATGCCAGCACTCTGAAACCTTACAAAGTAGACATTACCTTTTTTTTGACACTCCAGCCAAAAATGTTCCTTACCCAGGTTTAGAGTACTCCATTCATTCCATCTCTCCCAATCTTCCTTGAACGTGCTGCTGTCCTGGACAGGTTAGAACACAAGTGGAAGCTACCAAACTGTCTGTCTAATAATTTTATTGTTATTTCATTCAGGCAAGTGCAGGGAAGTTATGTTCTGTATTTGGTTTACATATACAGCTTTTATACCTCTCTTCACATTTCTAAGACTTATAATGTCATATAATCTTTTACTAGGGTTAACTTTTCAGTTCAAAGATAGGAAAAGTTTAAGAGGCAAAGGGTAAATAGAGGCATGAACCTCCAGTCAGGTGTCTCCCCAGTTGGTTGGAAAGTACTATACGAACACTTGCCAGTTTCTAGATCTGAATATCAACATCATTCATTCAGGTGGAAGAAAGGATTTTGCACTTGTGTGTCTGACTATTGGGACAGCCGGAAAGGTAAATGATGTTACTAAAAATTCTTCAGCAGTATTAAATGAGTGTTTTGTCTTATCCCCATTTGTAAATGAGGATAATGGAATAGATCTCATTAACAAAGTATTTTGAGCTCTAATGATGAAGATCGCTACATAAAAGCTTAAAGGTATTTTTTATTATTATAGTTGTTGTTATTTTGAGGGAAATTCATTTGTATTGATTGAGGTTTTTCTCCATCAATGCTCTCAGGTATTGAAATCTAGACCTGAAATAGTTTTCTATGATCAGGCAGAAGGGATGACACCACAGATTAAGGAGTTGAATTATGTAAATAAAAGCCATTTTGACTTGTAAAACACAATGGAGATGGTAATTTGGAATTGCTTCAGGGATTGGCTGTGGTGAGTCTAGGTGTTATATCACGTAGGTCATTTCTCCTGCATGAAATAGGAGTGATGGAGCAGGCAAGAGTAAGGGGAATACGTATCAGTGACATAACAATAATAAAAGGCATGAACAATGTTACAGCTACAACATTCATTTTAATGTAGGTTTGTTCCTCTATCTTTGCATGAGGAATAAGTCATGGTTCTTAGAAAACACTAGACTCTGATAAACTCTGGGAGTAGCCCTGACATGTTGTTTAAATGGATTCTGAGGGAAGTGAGGTAAGCCATTAAATGTTACTGGTGTATAATAAAATACAAATACAATTAAGCCAGTCTTTCCTAGTACAGAAATATATTACACAGAATTTTCCTTGGAGAACTTGTTTTATGTTGTAAGAAAATTTTTGTCTTCAGAGATGACTGCAAATGAAAAATAACATAAGCTGATATTCTTTCTTTAGCTTCTTCAAGAGAAGACTATTTAAGAATGGAGCCTTCAGAAAAATATCTGTTCAAATATAAAGGGATTTATTTCTACCCTGATTATGTTACACCTGAATTAATTGATTCACTGAAGGAGTTTGAAATCTGAGACAGTGATGTATTCCTAGTTACATATCCCAAATCAGGTCAGATTTGTATCATCTTCCTAAAGGTTGAAGAAACTGTTTTTGGTCTGAGGTCTTTATTTATCCCTTCTTTACCATTATAACTATGCATAGGGACAGCTTTTGTCAGAATTTCAACATTGCATTGGAGCAATTATCTTAGGCCACTTTTGAGACTGCAGTTTCTGTTGTGTTTGAAAGTGGTCCCTGGGCATTGTGACTGGTGTAATTTGGATTTTGGGTGTGGACAAGTGATAGGTGAGCCTTTCCCAGCTGGGATAAGTTGCTGCCTTGGTTGCTTAATATATAATAAGCCCTTAACTGGATCTGGCTTTTCATAATATAAAATGAAGCATAGTTTTGAAGTGACTTTGTTTATGATGTGTTTATGAGTTTTAGTTACATTGAAATATAAAAATTAAATTAAATGAATTTAACGAAGTTATTAAAAATGCAAGAAACATACAATAAATGCAAGAAACAAAAATTCATACACATTACATTTTTTCTTAGGAGCTGTGTAGACAGAATATCTTGAGCTTAATTTTTCATGAAGGCCATCTGGATGGAACAGAAGATATTCAAGTAATAGATTGAGTCCCATGGCTGGAGTACAATTTGAATAAACTGGATTATGCCAACTGCCCTTCACCACGTCTCTTTTCCACCCACCTGCCTTACTATTTAGGTCCAAGAGGTCTGAAGAACAGAAGATTAAAAGTAGGTGATGCGATCTCTTAGTTGAAATTAAAATGAATACAGAGAAGTCTAAAGTTAGCAACCTCTCATCTCTAATCTCCTTCAAAAGCCCTTTCCAAGGAGAAAGTCCCCTCTGTGATTATTAGGGGTGTTCAGGTTCCTTGAAGACTCCATTCCTTTCCCTAAGAACTCATTGAAGATGAAGACATGGTCTGGGTGGTGATTCAGCTCATGTGGAAAGGGCTCATAGGTTCATGCTGTCTTCTTCCACTCGGGTGCTTTCCTTTAAGACCTGTTCATGCTTGCTGTGAATAGTGATAGCCTACCATGGTTTTGAAAGGAAGGGTAAGAACTGTTAGAACAATGTCAATTTCTTTTATTGCCCTTGTGGAAGAAAACCCCAGGCCTTAATTTCTGCTGACTTCTTTGAGTTAGTGCGCTATTTGCTAATGATTGCTTTTTCCCCACCTGTTTTGCAATCTGCTCTTTCTCCTGCCCTTTTCCCTTGTTGAGCTGAGTAGACTTATGAGGTCAATAGGTCAAACCACAGTCTATGCTCTCTTGCAGCTTTCTGGTTCAAATCAGTTTTTCTTTGACTTGTTATATCTTGTGTCATGTGACCTGAATTGAAACATATAAAAGGCTTGCTTCAATTGTCTGTTGGGGGGGTGGGGAGGCAGGAGGGGGCATGTGGGACTGCTAAGAGGAAGCTCTGTGCTCTGGGGAGGAAACTCAGTGCTCTCCTCAGCAGCTGCTTGTATAATAAAGGTCTCGGACAACTTTGTGACCAAACAATAGAGTGAAGCCTGTTTCTTCCACAAGAACTGTTAGAACAATGTCAATTTCTTACATTGCCCTTTGGGTCTCCAGCTGAGGCAGGTTTCTGTGGTTTGTTGTCTTCTCTGGCATGCTTGCCAGTTCTACTGTCTTTATTTCTCATAGATGAATGCCCCTGGCATGGGAACCAGGGCTCAGTAACCTCCAGGGTTTTCTGTAATGTATATGAAAGCGTGGTTCCTTTCATCTTGCAGGTTATATATGTTTCCAGGAACCCAAAGGATGTCCTGGTTTCCTTTTTTCATTTTTCCAAGACTGTCATCACCCTTGAGGAAATCCCAGATTTCAATATTTTCATGGAGAGGTTTTTAGCTGGGAAAGGTAACGTATTTTTGCTAAAAGGCCAAGCCTTGGTCCTTGAGCACAATCCAAGTGAACTTTAGATGCATTGGCAACTTGTACAGAAGCTGGAGCTGGTAGGAATGAGGCTCTTCCTCCCTTTCCTACCCTCCCATATACCACATGAGAATCAAAAGCTGCAGTGACTGTAGCAGCAGCCAGAGCTCGGTATCGAACATGTCCTCGTACCAGTAAGGGGCAAGCTGCCTCATTTATTTCAAGTGAATACTTCCCCTGAAACATCATAATGAAGATTTAAATCTATTTCTGGGCCAATGTACTAAGAGAACCAAGTTGAGCCCATGAGGATGATCACTGTACAAAGAAAACACAAACAAGGTTTTCTGTTATTAGAAACACGCCACTAATATGTTATCCCACTAAGCTAAAGCCCTACCTACCTGATAGCGAAAACCCTCAGCTGTCACCTATCCAGCTTCCAAATTTTCTTTTAATCTCTCTTACAACGCAATGATCTTACACATGGAGGCTATGGCACACTGAAAATGTAAGTGCAGATTAAAATCAGTAATAAAATTAGGAGTTCTGTAGTGCTGCTATACTCAATTGCATCTTTAATTCAATATAATTAATCTATTGTTGCTAAAAATGTTGCTGAATAATCCATTTTGCCAGACTGAAAGAGCAAAAATTAAGCCCAAAGTGCTGCCCCTCTTGCCTTATTCCCTGCCCCAAAGAAAAAAAGAACTTTGAAAAAAATAGCCATTGGATTATATCATATTTCTCATTGCACCAAAACAATGAGAAATATTATATAAAAAGTAAAAGCATAATAATGAGCATAGACATTTTGTGCCAAGTGGTATTTACATTCTGGACTGTTACTGATGTACGTAGTAGTCGTTAATTATCATGTCAAACTTAAAGTTGGCAGTCCTCACAAACAGAAGATAGGATAAGGCTTATCCTCCACCATGTGTTTGAGAGAACGTAAACCAGAATCAGGCTGTGCATATAAATAGGAAACGAAAATAAGTTTCTGGGAATAATTCGGGAATTATGCCTCAATATCCATAAACCAGCACATCGGAAAGAAAAGAAAAAGGTAGTGTATGTAAGTGCTTCCACAACCCTGCTCCTGGTGATTTGGAGGGCTAAATATACTGAGAATGTACTTATTCTTTTATGATAGGTCATTTTTTTTTGTTATTCTAATATTTTCTTTCATAAGTGCATAGTAGCTCATGGCTGGATCACGTCAGAGGCTGGTATGACCACAGGGATGAGTTCAGTATCTTCTTCCTGACTTATGAAGAGATGATAAAGGTAAGGACACTATCACTGTAACTAAGAAGACTAGTAAACAGTAGGCCATGCTCTATCTCTCTCTTCACCACAAGTACTTTCTCTGTGTGGAAAGACTCCTCCCAGACTTATGGCCCCATGTACTTTGAAGAGGTGAGTGGTTCAACAGGGCAATGGCTGCTATATTCTAATCGTTGTGTGTGAACAAGCTAAGAACAATGCACATTTAAATAAACACACTCCAACTGCTGCTGCAAGCACTGTTGAAAAGAACTTGAAAAAATCCGAGGAAGAGGGGCATGCCTCCAGCTAAAGATGAAGGCCACCCCCACCCCCTCCCCACATTCAGTACCAGTCTAATCAGGGAGTACAATTACGTTCTGACACCACCCCAACAAGGGGCATTTGGTCTGACCCTGAGCAGAAGGGCAAGACCCTGTAGCCAGGAACCTCCATATTCTTTTCCCAGCAGGACTATCCCGGTCAAAAAAAAACATCCTTGGCTGCCTCCAATACCCAATTCTTCTGAGGAAGGCAACCCACCCCACCCATAAACCCCCTGACACATGTAGCAAATAGGAGAGGGGGGAATGCCTTCTTAGCTCCATGTGGGAACCAGCAAAAGCCCAGAAGTATGGGGAACTCTAAATGCCTTCATATTGCTCTGCAACCCTTTTGAAAGAGCTCCAGATGTATGTGTATCCACATCCAGGTACATTGGTTTCATTGGTACAAGCTTCAGTGAAACTCCTTGATAGATACTTTTCAGTGGGAGTCTAAGTAGCACAACTAAATCATAAGGTGAGATTTTTATAATCACCTTCTACTTAGACGGTCAGGGTTCCTAAGCTTACAGAGACAGGAGAATGACTCCTTGGTCTACTGGTTAGGGCACTAACCTGTAAGAGAAGAGGTCCTTCATTTCAGTTGCTGTTCTGAGAAATAATCCTGTATTTTATTCAATGCCTATTTAATATTAAGTGCATAAGGAACCCTCTGAGCAAGGACTCAGGATTCCCATCGCTGTATCCTAGCCATTAGGTTACTGAAAATTTTTCTCATTTTCTCCTTCTCCCTCTTAGTTAATCCGGAATTCTTACCTGCCCAGTGGCAGTACTTCAAGAGCCTAGCTGATAGTGTTGATGGTTTGAGCACTTTCCTGAAAGGTGGGAGATGTGGGTGGAAACCCACAAGGCTGAGGAGAGCTTCAAACCCTAGTGTGCCACTTTTGCACAAGTGCTATAGCCATTGGATGACTATGCAAAATGGGAGCACTGCACCAAGCACTGCCTGCCATTGGCCATGCTTAAAATCAAGAATATGTTTTACTCAGTTCTTTGAAAGAATGGTTATAGGCAGATAACCACAAAAATTTGAAACAAGGTCACTAAATGGTCCTGTTTGTGAGATGCTGAAACCTTCTAAATATAGCTCTCAGATAGGTTTTGTGATAAAAAGGGCATCAGGGTATAGAATACTAAAATCATAATATATCTGGTCACAAATAATTCTCACACACAAAGACAGACCTTTGGTTTAACATCCTTGTTTAGCTCTAATACTGTCATTTGTTCTAACACTTGATTTCTTTTGTTTTTTACCTTCTTAAATGGAAACACGGTAAACTAAAACAATGCTCTTTGCAGGATCTCAGAGGTGTTGTGCTGAGAATCTGCGACTTCTTGGGCAAGGAGTTGAGTGAAGATGACCTGGACGCTGTAGTGAAGAAAGCTACATTTGAAAACATGAAGAAGGATCCCAGGGCCAACTATGAGACTATGCCAGGTGATCTCCTGGAGAAGGACAAGGGACATTTTCTTCGCAAAGGTAAGGCAGATGTGGCCATATATGATGAAAGATGAATACAAGATGAGGTAAATGTAACTTTCAAGGACCTTGAATAACTGAGAAAGTTCCATGCCCAGGGAACAGAGGACTCTGTTGGGAGTAAGATTTGAGAGTGGGGGGTTTCTCACTGGATAAGAGTGTCTTGGGCACGATATAATGAAGGCTAAAAGAGCAGCAATATTTTGTTCAGTGCAGTGGAAGGTGGCATGACATTGCCCTAATGTATAATTGGTAGTGAGGGACACTGCCTTCCTTTTATGGGGTTAATATGATTCCCAGATATTGGTGAACAAGCACACAAACTTTTACTGGAGAGGAAGAGTGTCACCCCAAACAAAGACAAGGGTTTGTCTATTAGTCATTTGAACTTCAGGGACAGCACTCTAAAAGATAAAAGGGAGGATACCTAAGTTGTGACAAATCAGTCTGGGTTCCCTGCAGGCTCCATGGATGACTTATCTTAGAAAATGTAGCTAGCCAATTATCCAGGGGTTTTGGCTGTAGCTGTGTTGGTCTAAGGACATAGGCAGACAAGGTCCTTTGGGTAAATGTGACATCTTTTATTAGACCAAGTCAGCATTTGGAAAATTGGTCTTTGCAAGCTTTCAGGCACAAAAAAAAACTTGCAAAGAACATTTTTCCAACTATTTAGTTGGTCTAATAAAAAATATCATATTCACCCAAAGGACCTTGTCTGCCTAGTTTTATCCATGAAATTTCACACGCACAACTCTAATTTAAAAATTCTGGGGTTGTCTATACTGGCCAACTCTGCCAAACTTCTGGGAACATACCTCCAAATCTGTAGTGCCATGAAGGGTTATACTTTGAGAAACTGAGATAGCAGGCTCTGAAGGAATGATCCCCTCTAGTAGCCTGTAGTACTTCTGAAGGCCACAGGTTTTATCCAAAATCAAATAGTGTCCGAGCAGCACCCATACATCTGAGAACTAATGTCCCCGTGCCTTTTCTCTTGCCAGGTACTGTTGGAGACTGGAAAAACACAATGACAGTGGCACAGAACGAGAGGTTTGAAGAGGTCTTTAAGGAGAAAATGAAAGACCTGCCTTTCAACTACGTCTGGGATAATGAAGAAGCAATCTAAGTGATTTCCAATTTGTAAGGAGAAAAAGTGGGCTAAGGACAATAAAAAATAGCTTTGTTTCCAATATAAAATGTTTCAATTACAATCTGTGGTTTTGTGCAAATTGAAGATATGGAACCTATTGACACTTACCACCATGGTATCAGAGTTCTAGGATGTCAAAAGATGTTATATAGAAATAGATACATTAAAATCTCAACCCAGACACACAGAATAACTAAGTATAAAACCCAACCAGACTACTAATGCCAGGATGGGATATTTTTAGGGGAGAGAAGTTAGGTGCTAAATGAATTGTAATAAATATGTTTGTAGAATCATAGTTAAAATCTGTTCTTATTTAGACTTGCTTAATCCAGCAAAGCCAATGGAATTTGAGTGCAATTTTGCTCTATTCCTCTTGAAAATATATCAGACAAACTTATCTTGTGATACCAAAGCATATATTAAAATGCCTGTCTTCTGTACTTCTTCATAAGCCTCTAATTCATAATCACTTGATATTAACATCTTATCACCATGGGAAACAGTGGTTTCAGTGCTCAAAATAAGTGTACAGCTGTTGCTACTCCAAAGTGTTCTGAACCTTCTGTGATAAACTCTAGGGTTCAAGGCAGAAAATTCAACAGTTTCATAAGAGGTAATGAAACATCTTGTAAATATATCTTAAAAAGGTTAGCTCTTTTACAGCCAGCTTCTCTTTCATCCTGTAGTTCCTATATCCAATGCCAAAATTCAAGGCACACAGGACCAGAAATGAAAGGGTATTTAAGCACTTATATTAGGCTTTATATCCTCTTGGTTAGGACATTCACTTGGGAGGGAGAATCCTGGCTTCCAGTTTCTGCTTCAAGGACTGTGCTTGTATATGGAACAGTACATAAAATACCACTAGAACAGTTGCTCTATGACCCAATAAATATTCTTAAGGGTATGTGGATTTGATTTCCCTAAGGCTGAAAATGGAATTAAACCTGGATCTCCCACTTCCTACGTGAATACACTCATCATTGCACCAGGGATGTCATACTCATTTGGTCCTACGCACTGGATTCGGACCATGGGGCTCCTTACAGGCAAGACCTGTACCCACTTCCAGCAGCAGGTTGAGTGGTGGTGGCTTTAACACCTGCAATTCCTGGTGCTACTGTTTCAACTCAGGGAGCCATGTAAATTAACATTACCATCAGATATCCTGCTAAAAGCAGACCCAGAAGGGATCCATACCCAGGATTTTGGTGGCAAGGCAAGCTTATACAATTTAGATACTCCAGAGGCTTGGAGGGAGAGGGGGGCTAGAACTGCTGAACAGTGGGCTTTCATCATTGTGATTTTGGACTCGCATGTCTAAATTCCCTTTTTGTACGGGTGAGCGTGGTGAGGAAATCAGGTTGAAATACATTCTGAAATCTGGCCAACTGACAGAAACTCTTTTCACTGCAATTTACTTCAGCATAACACAATGTGCACAAGAAAGAATGCTCATCCTTAGTAAATATCAAAGCTTATATAGCTTATTGCTGACATCTGCAGTTCACCTTGCTTTTCTAGTAATTTCAAATAACCTGACCTTAGTGTTCAGAGAGCTACAACATTGCCCAACAACCTCTGACAAATACTTTTTTTTGGCCATATTTGGATGCTTTGATACTTTCAGGGATGTATTTCAAACAATATAATGGAAAAAGAAGTGTGTCTTGTTCACGATTTTTACCTTGTTTTGGTTAAGAAATGTATCCTAGAAGCATCTTGACAAAAAGCATCAAGAGTTGTTTATATCTATGGTACATGACTGTAAACACCTACAAGTAGATGAAATCTAGCTAAACACATTCTCTTACACAGATCACCTTGTTGGAGCCTGAAACCTCTGATACAAACTGGGAACAATAGCAATTAACTCAGAGTCCCTGTACTCTGGGGCTAGGTACAGACATTCAAAAAGCCTAAGGCAGAAGTGACTGATACGTTTTTCCCTTTACTCTCAGTGCCCTACATTAGTTTGGGAGAGAAGAGAACACGTGTGGGCCTTTTGTTGGCAGGGGGTGGGGGGTGGAGAAGGGAGGCATGCAGGCTGCTTGCACTAGCAGAGGCCAGCAGTTTGGGGGTGCATCTGCACACCTCCCAGCATGCTCTGCTGGCTCCCCAGGCTTCCAAAAACTCCCAGGCACCCCTGATTGGCTTCTGGGTGCAGGGGAGGAGTCCCTGCCCCCCCTGCTCTGTCAGCCACAGGAAATGTAGAGAACCACAGAGAAGCAGGGCTGGAAGGGACCTCCAGAGGTCATGGAGTCCAACCCCCTGCATAAGGCAGGTGTAGCCCTATCCAAACCATCCCATACAAATCCAGACTTTTGACTCTATGTAAGGCTGCCCTTAGCCCTGGCTCAAACCCCTTGGGACCCACACTGGGAGCAGGCTAGCTAGGCAAGCAACAGAAAGCTCTGGCTTCATGTTCTGGCACTGGGGAAGGGGAAGAGGGAGAAGAAGGGGAAGAGGCCTCCTGTGTGTGGGGCTTGGGTCTGGCAGCAGCTGCTCCCTGCCATGGATCCAATGCCCTGGTAACCTTTCTTATCTGCAGCTTCACAGCAAACAGAGGCCACTGGGTAGCAGAGGGTGTCTCTGGCTCACCGAACTGTGATGCTCAGAAGCTGCAGATGCTTTGGGGCTTTGGGGAATCACAGGGGCAGCTACGCAGCCTGAAGCCGAACAAAGAGATGACTGAGAGGGAACTTAATATCAGCTGTGTTTTTATAAGTGTGGCTGCCAGGATCTTGCTAAGGCATCAGTGGTGAGCTACAAAGAAAACACTATACTCCAGTGATTCTCAATCAGGGTCCAGCAGCATCCTGGGGTACCACAAGATCCTTTTAAGGGGTGTTGCAGGGTGCCAACCAATATCAACACTGTTAGGTTGCAAACATATGATTCATAAGATAAACCCAGAGATTTCAAATAGAAATCCTTAGTGTCAAGAACATGTGACCTATTGTGGGCTTTCTGAATTCTTTGCAGCAGAAAAATTGCTCTATCATTTTTCAGTAGTCAAGAAATCAGTGAAAGCTATAAGCTGGCATTTTCTGCGTGGTGCCAGGAGTCTAACGAGGGTTGTCTGGGGTCAAAACTGTACCTAGACTCCTGGTGACACCGGGCAAAGTTTTAATATTGGCCCCTCCTTTGCCAGAGATAATGGTAATGATAATTTTAAAATGACTATTTTTGGCCCCCCTTTCTCTCTGGGCCTCAGGCAGCTGCCCAGTTCACCCATACCTGTGTCCGGCCCTGCCTGGAGTTTAAAAAGATTGAGAACCACAGCTTTAATTACTGTACTTCCCTAAGACAAACCAGGGTTTCTTCACTTTATGTGGGCCCTTTACCTGGGCAGGGGTCTAAGACCAGAATAGACACTTGTGTCCTTCCCTGAATAATTTGATGCACTGTGAACACGTTAGCACTAGTTGTGATCTACTAGAAAGGAAAACCAGTTCTTCCTTAAATCCCCCAAGTTATGACCCCATGGAGGCATATCAGTCTTCCATGGTAAAAATTGAAGCAAGCTTCCGTGCTGTGGCCAACAGATTAGCAAAGGCTTCAGGCCAAGACCCACAGGTTTCAACAGAATCTGTTGCTCAACCATATGTTTCAACAGCGGAGTGCTTTGGTCTTATATAATCAAAGCTGGGTGCAAGATGGTCTTGTTCAGCTTGTCACCATGTGGCCAAGCATTGAAGACTTATTGAGTTGCTCAATGATTGTGCTCAACTTGCTGCCCCTTTAGCTAAGTATTGGTTTTGAATTGTTACCTTTTGTGGTTAGTTATATGAGTTGTTGTACATGTATGGACTCACACACACATACCAGCAAAGGCATAAGACCTGAAGAATGTGCCCAAGGAAGTCCTCTCTCACTCTCCCCACTCCTCCTGGGCAGCATCAGGGACATGGCAGTGTGTGTCATGGAGTACAAGGTGTTCTGAGAATCACTGCTCTCTAGAGCGGCAGTAGAGTTCACTGTTGCTGGTATGGGGGGGAAGGGAGGGGGACTTTCACCCTATTTTTTACCACCAAAGTCCATGTTGAGAGGGCAAAAAAGGCTTATTTTGGCAGGAAAAAATGAGGGTCAGTTCTCCCCCAAAGCAGCAACAAACTCCACTGCTGTTCTACAAAGCATGGGGCACAGGTCCCACTTGCCCACCCCATGTTACATGACTGCATATTGGAACCAGCGCTTTAGAGATAACACACTGTTATGGGTCCCCTACTCAATTACTGAAGAAGTGAGAGCGCCAGGGAGCAACCAGCTGGCTCCAGGTCCCTGGAGGGGCCGGCAGGGGTGGAGAGCCTTTCAGGAAAAATGGTTGCTTGTTCCAAGTGCAGAAGACCATCAGGGCTGTGATTGACAGGCCTGAGGTAGGGGGCCACAGGCTTCAGGCCCATTGCTGAGGCAGGGAGGAATGGGCCCTGGTGGCAAAACAACCATTTTAGTTGTACTAGGGCTTAGGTAGAGGAAATCTGCAACTTTTCTTTGCAGGCATCCTAGGAGAGAGCATTAGAGCTAGTCTCTCAGGCCCAGAGTTTCAAAGGGTGTCTGGGGTATATTTTTCTTTTAGGAGGTGCTTCGGGAAGTAAGTGAAAGAGGTTCACTTAGAAGAAGGTTTTAGATTGCATCAACCAATAGTTCATTAAGGACCAAATGATCAAAGTAATCATCAATCAATTCCATCTCCGCGCCCCCTCCCCCCCCCCCCAATCTTCCTTGAGCGTGCTGCTGTCCTGGACAGGTTAAAACACAAGTGGAAGCTACCAAACTGTCTGTCTAATAATTTAACTGTTGAGTTAATTCATTCAGACAAGTGCAGGAAATTTGAATCATGTTCTGCATTTGGTTTAAATATACCACCTTTTTGAACTCTCTCCACATTTCTAGGTCTTTTCAGTTCACAGATAAGGAAAGATTAAGAGGCAAAGGGTAAATAGAGAGGTTACGTAAATAAAAAGTTGGTTAGAAAGTACTATATAAGCATTTGCCAGTTTCTGGATCTGAGTATCATTCAAGTGGAAAAAAGGATTTTGCATGTGTGTCTGATTATTGGGACAGAGTTGAAAAGGTAAATGATGTTGCTAAAAATGCTTCAGCAGGATTGAATGAGTATTTTGTCTTATCTTCATTTGTAAATGAAGACAGTGATATAGATCCCATATACAAAGTCTTTTGAGTTCTAATGATGAAGATCACTGCATAAAAGCTTTAAAGTATTTTTTATTATTATATTTGTTGTTATTTGGAGAGACGTTTGTATTGATTGAGGTTATTGTCCATCATTGCTCTTGCGTATTGAAATCTGCATCTGAAATATTAACTATAATCAGGCAGAAGGCATTACACAACACAAATTAAGGAGTTGATTTATGTAAATAAAAACCATTTTGACTTATAAAGTATCAATAACATAACAGAGCTAGTAATCTGGAATTGCTTCAGGGATTGGCTGTGGTGAGTCTAAGTGTTATATGTCACATGGGTCATTCCTCCTGTATGAAATATGAGTGACAGGGCAGGCAAAAGTAAGGGCAATACATATCAGTGACAACAATAATAAAAGATGTGAACAACATTCCAGCCACAAAATTAATTTTACTGTAGGTTTCTTATTCTAGCCTTACATGAGGAGTAAGTATGGTTCTTAGAAAAAATTAAACTGAGAGAAGCCCTGATATGTATTGTTTAAATGGATTCTGAGGGAAGAGAGCAAAGCCAGTAAGTGTTGCTGGTGTATAATGCAATATAAACACTAAGCAGCCACTTCTTTCCTAGTAAAGCAATATATTACACAGAATTTCCTCTGAAGAACTTGTTTTATGTATTTATTGTATGGAAATGTTGGTCTTTACAGGTGACTGCAAATGAAACATAACATAAGCTGATATTCTCTTACTTCTAGCTTCTGCATATATAAGAGAAAATTAGTCAAGAATGGAGCATTCAGAAAAATATATGTTCAAATATAAAGGGATTTATTTTTACACTGATTATGTTACACCTGAATCAATTGATTCACTGGAGGAGTTTGAAATCCGAGACAGTGATGTATTCCTAATTACGTATCCCAAATCAGGTCAGATTTGTATCATTTTCCCTAAAGTTTGAACAACCAGTCTTTGGTCTGAGGTCTTTATCCCCTCCTTATCGTAATAACTATGCACAGGGACAGCTTTTGTCAGAATTTCTGCATTGCATTGGAGCAAGTATTTTAGGCCACTTTTGAGACTGCAGTTTCCATTGCATTTGAAAGTGGCCCTGGGGATGAGCTTTAAGCTTTGTGTCTGGTGCAATTTGGATTTGGGGTGTGGACAAGATATGGGTGAGCATGTCCCAGCTGGGATAAGTTGCTGTCTTGGTAGCTTAATATATAACAAACCCTTTACTGGATCTCACTTTTCATAATATGAAATGAAGCATAGTTTTAAAGAGACTGTATTTACAATGTATTTGTGAGTTTTAATTACATTGAAATACAAAATTAAATTAAATTAATTTTAATTAAGTTAGTCAACAAACATACACATATACAATAAATACAACAAACAAAAATTCAGATACATTAATTTCTTTCTTAGGAACTGTGTGGACACAGAATATTTTGAGCTTAATTTTTCATGAAGGCCATCGGGATGAAACAGAAGACATTCACGTAATAGATCGAGTCCCATGGCTGGAGTACAATTTGAACAAATTGGATTATGCCAACCGTCCTTCACCTCGTCTCTTTACCACCCACCTGCCTTACTATTTAGTTCCAAGAGGTCTGAAGAACAAAAGAGTAAAAGTAGGTAATGTGATCTCTTAATTTTAATTGAAATGAATACAGAAAATTCTAAAATTAGCAACCTCTCATCTCCAACCTCCCTCAACAGCCCTTTCCAAGCAAAAAGTCCCCTTCCTGTGAATAGAGGTGTTCAAGTTCCCCCAAGTCTCCATCTCTTTCCCAAAGAACTCATTGAAGATGAAGACATGGTCTGGGTGGTTATTAAACTAACGTGATAGGGTCTCATAGGCTTATGCTGTCTTCTTCTACTCCAGTGCTTTTCTTTAAAATTTAAAATTTGTTCATGCTTGCTGTGCATAGTGCTACCTACCACTGTTTTGAAAGGAAGGGTAAGAACTGTGGAACTATGTCAATTGCTTACATTGCCCATTGGGTCTCCAGCTGAGGGCCGGTTCTGCGGTTTGTGGTCTTGTCCAGTAGGCTTGCCTGTTTCACTGTGGTATGGGGACCAGAGCTCAGTAACAGTAAGGTTTTTCTATAATGTATATGCAAGTGTGGTTCCTTTCATCTTGCAGGTTATTTATGTTGCCAGGAACCCAAAGGATGTGCTGGTGTCCTATTTTCATTTTTCCAAGACTGTCATCACCCCTGACAATCCCCCAGATTTCAGTATTTTCATGGAGAGGTTTTTAGCTGGGGAAGGTAATGTATTTTTCCTAAAATGCCAAGCCTTGTTCCCTGAGCACAATCCAAGTCGACGTTAGATGCATTGATAACCTGTACAGAGCTGGAGCTGGTCAGAATCAGGCTCTTCCTCCTTTTCCTACCCTGCCATATACCACACGAGAGTCAAAAGCTGCAGTGACTGTAGTAGCAGCCAGAGCTTGGTATCAAACATGTCCTCGTACCAATAAAGTACAAGCTGCCTCATTTATCTCAAGTGAATACTTCCCGTGAAACACCATAATGAAGATTTAAATCTTTCTGGGCTAATGTACTAAGATAATCAAGCTGAGCCTATGAGAATGATCACTGTACAAAGAAAACATAAACCTTGTTTTTTACCATTATTAGAAACATGCCACTAATATGTTATCCCAACCAGATAAACCCCTACCCACCTAATAGCTAAAAGCCTCAGCTGTCACCTGTACAGCTTCTGAATTTTCCTTTAATCTCTCTTACAATGCAACAGTCTCACATATGCAGGCTACGGCACACTGAAAATATAAATGCAGATTAAAATCAGTAATAAAATTAGGAGTTCTGCAGTGCTGCTCTACACCTTTGCATCTTTAATTCAATAGGTATCAGCTATTGTTGCTGAAGTTGTTGCTAAATATTTCATTTTCCAAGCGCTATACCCCGCCATGCCCCGCCCCACCCCAAAGAAATAGAACAACATAGAAGAAAATAGCCATTGGATTGTATCATATTTCTCATTACAGCAAAGCAAAGAGAAATAGTATATAAAAAGTAAAAGCATAATAATGAGCATAGGCATTTTGTCCCACGTGGTATTTATATTCTGCGCGGTTACTGATGCATATAGTAAGAGACAAAATAGTCCTTTATTATCCATTAAAGTTAAAGTTGGTAATCCTCACAAGCCTAAAATAGGATTTGCTTCCACCACGTGTTTAAGACAGAATGTAAACCAGAATCGGGCCATGAACATACATAGGAAATGAAAATAAATTTCTGGGAATAATTTGGAAATTATGCCTCGGTATCCACTAAACAACATATAGGAAAGAAAAGGAGACAGTAGTGTATTTAACTGCTTCTACAACCCTGCTTCTGGTGATTGGGAGGGCTAAATATACTGAGAATTTGCTTATTCTTCCGTTAGAGGTCATTCATTTTTTGTTATTCTAATTTTTTTTGGTAAGTGCTTAGTAGCTCATGGCTGGATCATGTCAGAGGCTGGTATGACCACAGGGATGATTTCAATATCCTCTTCCTGACTTATGAAGAGATGAAAAAGGTAAGGTCAGTGACTATCACTGTAGCTAAGCATACCAATAAACAATAGACCACGCTCTGTCTCTCTCCTCACCACGGGCTGTACTTTCTCTGTGTGTAGAGACACCTCCCAGACTTGTGGCCCCATGTACTTTGAAGAGGTGAGTGTTCAACAGCACAGTGGTTGCGGTGTTGTAATCAGTGTGTGTGAACAAGACAGGAACAATGCACATTTATCAAAACCCACTCCAACTGCTGCTGCAAGGATTGCTGAAAATAAAACTCAAGAAATCCAAGGAAGAGGGGCATGCCTTCAGCTAAAGATGAAGGCCAACCCCCTTCTCCTCACAGTCTGTACCAGTCTAATTAGGTAATAAAATTACTTTGGCCCCAAATGTGGCAATTGTCCTTCTGCTCAGAATCAGACCAAGACCCCCTCAGCAGAAACTTCCATGTTCTTGTCCCAGCAGGAGCATCCCAATCAAAATCCCCATCCTTGGCTGCCTCCAACACCCAGTTCTTCTGATGAAGGCATCCTACCCCCAAAAAGCCCCAAAAGACCCCACTGACACGTAGCAATAGGAGGGGGTGAAAATTCCTTCTTAGCCCCATGTGGCAACATGCAAAGCCCAGGAGTATGGGGAACTCTAAATGTCCCCATATTGCTCTGCAACCCTTCTGAAAAGGTTCCAGATGTATGTCTATCCACATCCAGGTACATTGGTTTCATTGTTACAAGGTCTAATGGATTTCAGTGAAACTTCTGGATCAGATACTTTTCAATAGGACTCTTGAGTGGCACAACTGAATCAGAGTGAGATTTTCACTATCACCTTCCATCAGGATTCCACCACAATCACCTTCTACTTAGGCAGTCAGGGTTCCTAAGTCTACAGAAACAGGAGAATGACTCCTTGGTCTAGAGGTTAAGGCACTTGTGTATAAGAGAAGCGGTCCTTTGTTTCAGTCGCTGTTCTGAGAAATAATCCTGTATTTTATTCAATGCCATTTAATATTCAGTGCATAAGGAATCCTCCATAAAGGCTCCCATCACTGTATCCTGGCCACTAGGCTATGGAATTATTCTCCCATTTTCTCCTTCCTCTTAGTGAATCCTGAATTTTTAACAGCAAAGTGGGAGAGAATGAGCAGTACTTCTATAGCCTAGCTGATAGCCTTGATAGTTTGAGCACTTTCCTGGAAGGTGGGAGATGTGGGTGGAAACCCCCAAGGCTGTGGAGGGCTTCAAACTGTGGTCTGCCATTTTTACACAAGTGCTATAGCCATTGGATGAATACGTAAAATTGGGGCACTGCACCAAGCACTGCCTGCCATTGGCCATGCTTTAAAAACAAAAATAAGCTTTACTCAGGTCTTTGAAAGAATCATTATAAGCAGATGACTAAAAAAGCTTGCAACAAAAAGGTCATTAAATGGTCCTGTCTGTGAGATGCTGAAACTTTCTAAATATAACCTGAGATACATTTTGTGATAAAAAAATGGCATCAGAGTATAGAATACTAAAAATCATAACATATCTGGTCACAAATAGTGCCAGCCCTATGATTCTCACACACAAAGACAGACCTTTGCTTTCCCATCCTTATTTAGCTCTTCTACTATCATTTGTTCTATCATATTATTTCTTCTGTTCTTTACATTTTTAAATGGGAAAAGGGTAAATTAAAACAATGCTCTTTGCAGGATCTCAGAGGTGCCGTGTTGAGAATCTGCAACTTCTTGGGCAAGGAGTTGAGTGAAGATGACCTGGACCCTGTGGTGAAGAAAGCTACATTTGAAAATATGAAGAAGGATCCCAGGGCCAACTATGAGACCCGGCCAGGTGTTCCGCTGGAGGAAAAGAAGTGTTTTCTTCGCAAAGGTAAGATGTGGTCAAATATGATGAAAGATGGATACAAGCTGAGGTAAATGTAACTTTCAAGGACCTTGAATCACTGAGAAAGTCTATGCCCAGGGAACAGAGGACTCCGTGGGAGTAAGATTTGAGAGTGGCGGGGAGAGGGTGGGGGGGTTCTCACTGTGTCTTGGGCACAATATCTTCAAGGCTAAAAGAGCAGCAATATTTTGTTCAGTGCAATGGAAGGTGGCATGACATTGCCCTAACGTATGATTGGTAGTGAGGGACACTGCCCTTCCTTTTATGGGGTTGATATGATTCCCAGATGTTATTCAACAAACTTGCAAACTTTTACTGGAGAGCAAGAGTGTCACCACAAACAAAGACAAGGGTTTGCTTCCAGGAATTTGAATCTTAGAGACAGCCCTCCAAAAGATACCAGGGAGGATGCCTGAGCTGTGTGGAGGGACTCTGGCCTCCGAGGTGGACCAAGCAAGATGTTGCCAGAGAATGGGGATCTTCCATGCCCAGGGAACAGAGGACTCTGTGGGAGTAAGATTTGAGAGTGGGGGGTTTCTCACTGGATGATGGTCTCAGGCACAATATCCTGAAGGCTAAAAGCAGCAATGTTTTGTTCAGTTCAGCTGAAGGTGGCATGACCCTGCCCTAACAGTCTGAGTGATGGGGGACACTGCCCTTCCTTTTACAGGGTTGATATGCTTCCTAGATATTGGTGAACAAGCACACAAACCTTTACTGGACAGGAAGAGTGTCACCCCTAAACAAAGACAAGGTCTGGCTTCTAGTAATTTGAACTTCAGGGACAGCCCTGCAAAAGATACAAGAAAGAATGCTTGTGTTGTGCGGGAGTGACTCTGGCCTTGGGAGATAGACCAAGCAAGATGGTGCCAGAGAATGGGGAACTTGGTTGATACAGTGAGACACAGAGAATCTAGACTGAACCAGGAGCTACTCCTCCGCCCTGCATCTCCCCCTGCCCCCCTATGTAGTGTCTGCCCATGCCCCCTCCCTCACCGTGGGAGGTATTGAAACTATGAAATTATATATATAAGCCTTAGTCTGTCTGCCTGTAATGCTCTATTTGCACTCTGACTGGTTGTCTGAAAAAAACAAGCAGTGTTCCAAGAGCGTTTGGGACAGGAGGTGGTGGCTGGACTGCTCCCGTGATGGTGGGGACGGAGAGGACAGAGATGGGGGGGTGGAGGGGTGCGATCCTTGGGGGTGGCAGTGGGTGGAGTGGGCCTGGACCCCAAGCAGCAGAAAGGCAGGGAAGAGGGAGCACCCCTGGGCCCCAGGCCCAGCCCAGCAGAGGGTGGGGAAGAGGGAGGAGCGGGCCTGGGCAAGGAGCACAGGGCTTCATCCCTGCCCACCCCACCCCCCACTCCCTGGAGGCAGCGGCTCCCTGAAGGCTCTGTCCCCGTGCCCTCCTTCCCCCTCCATCTTTTTTGATGGGCAATTGGCTAGTTATTAATCATTATTGATAAGCTTTTATCCATGGAATTTCACACACACAACTCTAATTTAAAAAATCTGGAGTTGTCTATATTGGCCAACTCTGCCAAACTTCTAGAAACAAATCTCCAAATCTGCAGTGCCATGAAGGGTTATAGTTTGAGAAACTGAGATAGCAGGCTCTGAAGGAATGTTTCCCACTAGTAGCGTGTAGTACTTCTGAAGGGCACAGGTTTTATCCAGAATGAAATAGTGTTCCAGCAGCACCCATGCATCTGAGCACTAATGCCCCCTTGCCTTCTCTCCTGCCAGGTACTGTTGGAGACTGGAAAAACACAATGACAGTGGCACAGAACGAGAGGTTTGAAGAGGTTTTAAAGGAGAAAATGAAAGACCTGCCTTTCAACTACATCTGGGATAATGAAGAAGCAATCTAATCTGATATACCATATGCAAGGAGAGAAGTGAGCCAAGGAGAATAACAATATTTTTGTTTCCTATATAAAATGCTTAAATTACAGTGGTTTTGTACAAATTAAAGATACAGATCCTATTGACACTTATAACCATGGTATCAGAGTTCTAGGATGTCAAAAGATGTTACGCAAAAACAGATGCACAAAAACAGATTTCTTACAATTTATTTAGCACCTGGCCTCTCCCCCACTTTTTTTTTTTTGCGCGGGGAGGAAGAGGGCAGGTAGAAATGAATTGTAAGAAATATGTTTCTAGAATCATAGTCAAAGTCTATTCTTATGTAAACTTGCTTAATCTTGCAAAGCCAGTGGAATTTGAATGCCATTTCTTTCCCTGTTGAACATGTATCAAACTTGTCTTGTGATACCAAAAGCCTATATTAAAATGCCAATCTTCTGTACTCCTTCATCAACCTCAGATTCATAATCACTTGATATAAATTTAACATCTTATTACAAATCGTGGTTTCAGTGTTCAAAATAAGTGCAGAGCAGTTGCTACTCCACAGGATTCTGAACGTTCTGTGATAAACTCTAGGGCTCAAGGCAGAAAGTTCAACAACATTTCGTAAAAAGACGTAATGAAAGGTCCTGTAAATATATCTAAAAAATGTTAGCTCCTTTACAGCTAGCTCCTCTTTCATCCTGTAGCTCCTACATCTAATGCCAAAATTCAAGGCACACAGGACCAGAAATGAAAGGGTATTTATTAGGGGTGCACCAGTAGAAATTCTGGGGGCTGATACCAATAGCTGATATTTAAGGAGGCATATCGGCTGATACCAATCTGATATCCGATACAGCTGCCTCCAGGTGGTAAATCTGGTGTGGTGGAAGGGGGGCAGGGTGGGAAGGGGTGTGGGGGGCAGATCAATACCTCCCATGGTGAGGGAGGGGGCATGGGTAGGCACTGCATAGGGGGGCAGGAGGAGGTGCAGGATGGAGGAGTGGTTTGTGGGGTGGAGGCAGCTCCTGCTGCTGCTTTCACCCGGGGGGGGGGGGGGGGGGGCGGTGTGCTCCGGGATCTGCATGGGGCAGGGTGCAGCTGTAGGGTGGAGCTGGAGCCAGCACTGCACGAGGCTTTTCTTGGTGGGGGCTGGGCTCGGAGCAGGCTCTGGCAGCACTGGGAGGAGGCTGCAGCCACCCCAAATGTTGCTGAAGCTCTGCTGGAGCGGAGTTGCGGCAAAATATGGAGTGCTTTGAGCCCAGCCCCCACCGAAAAGAGCCCCACACAGCGCCTGCTCTGGCTCCACCCCGCAGCTGCAGCTCACCCTGCACAGACCTGGGGGCACATGCCCCGCCACCCCCACCCTCCCGGGGTGCAAGCAGCAGTGGGAGTCCCCACACCCCACAAGCTGCGGCTCTGTCCCACACCCCCCTTCGCCCCTGCCCCCACCCTCACTGCAGGGGAAATGATCCTCCTCCCTTGTCCCTTCCTTCCCTCGCCAATTAACAGCTGAAGGCAGCTCTCCACGCTGCTGGCTTTGCTCTGTGCTATGCTGTGGTTGCACACAGCACGGGCATTTATTGGCCAAATTATCGGCCCCATAGGGCCGATATCCTATATAGACAATTTTTTTCATATCGGTACCGATCTGATATCAGACCGATGTATCAGTGCGTTTCTAGTATTTATGTACTTATATTAGGCTTTATATCCTCTTGGTTAGGGCATTTACTTGGGAGGGAGAATCCTAGTTTCCAGTTTCTGCTGCAAGGACTGTGCTTGTATATGGAACAGTGCACAAAATGCCACTAGAATAGTTGCTCTGAGGCCCAACAAATATTCTTAGGGGTACATGGATTTGATTTCCCCAAGACTGAACATGGACTAAAACCTGGATCTCCCGCTTCCTGGGTGAATACCAGGCCATTCCATCCAGCCCATGGGGCCCCTAAAAATTTAGGAAATTAATATTTATCTGCCCCTGGCTCCTGTCAAAGATGATAGGAGGCAGGGCAGTAGGATTGAGGAAATGCCACAGCAGGCTCCTGCAACAGCAGGGCCCCCCTGGCCCTGCCCCACCAGCTGGAAGACCCTGCCTAGGAGGGGCTTCTGGCCTGCACCGTGGGGCTGTTCGTGGCTGCACCGGTGTGGGAAATTCAGGTAAGGGCAGGGGAAGCAGGGGAGGGCCGCGGGGATGCCCCAGTCCTTGGGGCTGGGACAGCTCCTGCATGCCTGCTCGCTCCCAGTACCCTTGCCCCAGCCCTGTGGTACAGGCAGGGAGAAGGGGGCAGCCCTGACCCCACATGTCCTGCGCTCACCCTTCTGGACTGAACAGCAGCAGCGGGGATTGTGCTCAGCGCAGGAGGAAAGTGCTCCCCACTTCCGGCGTTCCCTGCTGCAGCCGGCCAGAGCCCACACAGGGCTGTCCTGGCAATGGAGCAGTGGTGGCAATTCAAATGTTGAGTCCAATATTAATTATTTTCCCCAAAAAATATTATAAAAGTCTTAGGGGAAAAAAGTCATCCAGAAATTGGACTTGACATTTAGTCATGACTAGAAGACAACACTAAATAAAATTAAAATTTAAAAAGTCTGTGTAGGACTAAAATAAAGCTTGGAATTGAACCTGGATTCCAAGAACAACGCATTACAAAACCTAAAATAAAAGCTTGAACAATGATGAACTGTTCATGGTTAATGTGAAGGCAGCTTGATATTTTCAAATTACTGTCTTGTAGGGGAAAAACATAATTATATGTTTACGGGCTTTTTCTTCATATAGCATCTACCACAGTGGAGTCCTGATCCTGTGTGGGTTTTCTAGGAGTTAAAGTAAGTGAAATTAAATAAATAAAGGAGATCAGACAATTATTGGTCATGTACGAGGGGAAAAAAGAACAAGTAAAAATGCAGAACAGGAAGGATCAAGAAACGTATCCTTCCAGCTCACCAACTGCTTTACCTGTATTGTACGTGGTCAAGGGATTTCAGGAAAAAAAAAAGAATCCCTTCAAGGCACTAGTGGTTCTATGAATCACATGATTATTCTGAACATTTTGGGATGGGTAGAAAGTAAGTGATTCTGCTATGGTGAGGGAAGGGCTTCAGGAGGATGTTGCATCCAGTCTTTACATTTAAAGAAAAATAAATTTATAATAAAGTGTTATTTGCTAATTTTTTCAGAAGTTGGATTAAACTATGAACCTATCGAAGTATATTTGAAGTGCCCCAAAAATGTGTTTTGATAGTACCGTATTACTCCGAAACTCACCAAAAAAACGAAGTATTTCTTTTTCAGGAAAATGAAAAACATGATTATTGCCATATTGTTTAGGCAGTGAGTGTTTTGTTTTTAAAAAATCCGATTTTGTGTTATACTGATATTCCCCCTGGACGCTAACAAACAAAGCAAATTATTAACCACTGAAACCAATTAACAACAATCTACTAAAAAAAAAAATAGTTAAGAGGCACATGACTAGAGAATCTGGCTTTTCTAAACTAGTAGTTAAATATTTCTAGTCAAAATACATGTGAACATTAACTTGATTCAAACAGTTCCAAGATCTTGGGTTCATAAACTTATTTCACCCCTCTTTAGTAAATAAGCCTTCAAAACCAAACAGCAAAGTAGCTCAAAGTCTGAAATGTACGTAAATGCATAAAGAAAAAGAAAACTCAACAATAAAACTTCTGAATCCTTCGTTTTCCAGAGGCCTGGCAACCCCCTCACCTGTAGTCTATTAGAAATATTATCTGAAATTATTTTGCTTCTTGGTATTGATAATCTGATTGACTCAAGCACTAGTGCATATGAGTACTGAGTATATTACATAGAAAGGAACCCAGAAGTTCTTCATATACAATATCCTCAAGATGGCTCTGAAATAAAATCTTAAATTATATTTTCTCAGAGAATGTGTTGAAATCCTTATGCAAACATGTTTATTGAACAGGCACATCCTTCATTTTCCATTTATAACTGATGATCAGTATCAACCATTTAATGCAATGTGATCTACAAGAAAACAAATATGTTCTGCTCTCCACCGTCTATGTCTAATAGAGCCACTCCTTCTAATTTAAAATATCCATGAAGTCGTCATTGTTTTTGCTTTGAGACAACCACACTTTCTTCACCATGTAAATTGCTAATTTGCTTCTTTTTTTTTTAGAATCCTCCCCCCACCCCCCAGTGACAGGTTCAAAGAAATGTCATTCCCATACTTATATAGCGAGTGTTATATACATTAGCAGTTGTCTTTGGTTTTTCACCTCCCTCTGTAGGTTGGGGCTCTTCAGCCATCATTCTGTTATGTGATAAGGCTGTGCAAAACAGCACCATTCCATCTTGCCTTGAGTTTTGAGGTTTCAATGGAACAGCATTATGTTTCAAATGTCATTTTGATTTGTCGAAACAGCTGTTCCATTTTGCTTTGTTGAAACAGTGAGGCTGTTTTGATGTTTTGCTAGATTGGGCTGGGGGCGGGCAATCAGTCTAGATGGGCTGACTCCCCAATTCCAGTGCTAGATCAGATGGGGGCGGGGAGGTCAGCCCAGCTAGCTTTCAAAAGAAAAGCTGGCGTATATCAGTTTTTACAAGTGATATTCAGGGTTTTCTTTCCATTGGAACTTTTTCCCTCCAATTCTTCTTCTAAATTAAAATGAAAGTACTAAAGATTTATTAAATGAAAAATAAAAGGTGTTCCAATGTTCCACGTCCACTTAGATTCATAGATGTAGGGTCGGAAGGGACCTTGTAGATCTTCTAGTCTGACCCCCTGCCGTGGGCAGGAGAGAAAACTGGGCTCAAATGACCCCAGCCAGGTAAATGTCAAGCCTCCTCTTAAAGACCCCCAGCGTAGGAGCTGTGGCGGGCCAGTAGGGGGAAGCTCCTGCGTTGCGCCTCCCACCTCACTATGCCCATCCACCTTCCGGACTCCACGTGTCTCTCCAGGGGCGACTAAGCCCTGGCAGAACCCCTTTCGAGCCCCACCGCAGAGTCCGGGGGTAACAAGTGCTGCCACCACCCCGAGAAGGGACTGTCTGGGTCCTGTGTCCTTGGGAAAACACAGGCCTAATAGTCCTACGGGTACTCGACCCAATACAAGAACTTGGGACACTTCCCCAGGTCGGGGGGCCAAAAGGATAGTTTCCCTTAGTCCACTGAACTAAGGGGACCCCAAGTCATAATCTAGAACCTCTCCCAACAAGTCTCCCATGCTAGGTACAGAGGAGAACTTCACTGGCTACAAGGAGTATGTTTGGAATAGGGTACAGGGTAGAGCAATATCAGAGAAATCCCTTAGAACAAACAGTGGCATGGTAGCCTTTGATTATGCATCTGTGTTACTGCAAGCTATATATCTAGTTAGATCTTAAGTAGCTTACTTACAAGTATCACCCAGAGACAGGTGATTTCCTCTGGAGGCAAGCAGCTCACTGAACATGGGTTTCAAGAGAGAGTTTCAGATGGTCCAGCTTCTCTGAGAGTCCTCATCATGGTTGCCGCCCCTCCTCCTGGGCAGTCTTTAATTTGTATAGACCATATGACCTCATTTACCTGATCTAATGAAGGCCATCAGTTATTGGCTGCCAGCCAACCAATTTGAAATGCATCACTGGTTGCTGGGTAGACTGGCAGGGTCTCTAGCCCCCTCCCAGTCATAATGACATTGCTTAGAACAGGGGTCACGAACCCCCAACACGTGCTGAGCATGGCACGCAAGGTCATTTTGCTTGGCACACCACCGCCAGCCCAGGCTCTAAGCAGCTGCTGCCAGCCACAGAGCCCAGGCTGCTCCCAGCAGGTGGCTGGGAGGCTGCAGGCAAACTGGGCTCCATGGGCTGGCTGCAGCTGCGAGGCTGCAAACAGCTGCTTCGGGCTCCAGCATGTCGGCACTCTGGCACCTTCCAAGGTAGACATTGTGGTTTTTTTGTCACTCTGGCCAAAAAACATTACCTACCCCTGGCTTAGAACAATAATGGCTTTAAGACCCCATCCAGGTGTGTGAGGTCAGTCACATAGGCAGAGGGAGCAGGTTTCCCCCTCCCTCAGCAATGTATCCAGCTCAGGTTACAACTCAGGGTTACCTGAAGCCGATGGGGCCAGGGGTGTCTGCCCTCTGCAGTGACTGTGGTAACTGAATTGTCAGATTGGTCATCAGCCTGATAGCAGACTTTGGGGAGACACAGAGATGGCATTCTGCCACACTTCCCCGCCTCCTTTAAAAGCTTGGATATATGGCTTCACAGAGCCATGGGTATGAGCGTGTTTCATCTGAAAGGGTCACCTTTCACACCTAAAGAGATTACACAACACACAAAACTGGTCATAACAACAATACAGAGAACATTAAAGCACATTGGGGAGCTACCACACCAGAGCCCTCTGAGGTAGGCCTGAGTCCATCTGACCCACTACCCGAAGTCCTTTAGCAACAGGGTATCCGCTATCACATTTTGGCTTCCCTTGATGTGTTTGATGGTGAAATTGAACTCTTGAAGCTGCCAGGCCTATTGCTGAAACTTGGCATTGGTACTCTGCATGGTTTGCAGCCATTCAAGTGGGGCATGGTCTGATAAGATGGTGAACTGTTCCCCTCCACAGATAGGGCCTCAGCTTGTCCAGCACCCAGATGATTGCCAAACACTCCTTCTCAATAGATGACAGGTTCTGCTCTCGAGGGATTAATTTCTGGCTTAAGTAAACCACAGGGTGTCTCATCTCTTTGTGCTCTTGTAAGAATACGGCTCCTAGTCCTGAGTTGGCGGCATCAGTGGCTGTGTAGAAGGGCTTATCGTGGACTGGTGCCTTCAGAATTGGTTGTTTGATAAGGGCAACCTTGAGGGTGTCAAACACTTCCTGGCATCCCTGCTTCTACACCACTGGATCAGGGCTGCCCTTCTTGGTCAGCTCATGTAGAAGAGTGGCCTTTGCTCCAAATCTAGGGACAAACCTCCTGTAGTATCCAGCCAGACCAAGGAAGGCTCTGACTAACTTTTTGGTTTGTGGGGGCAGCCAGTCTTTAATGGCCTCAATCCTGCCCCACAGGGGAGCAATCTGACCTCCACCCACATGATGTTCCAAATATATCACTTCAGATAGTACCAACTGGCACTTTTTGGCTTTCACGATAAGACTAGCTTGCTTGATCTCACCTAATACGGTGATTAGATGAATCAGGTGCAATTCAAAGTCCAGACTGAAGATGGGGGTGTCAACTCTCTCATCTCTGTAAGCTTCCGCTTGATTTCTTCCATCACCTTTGCATTAACTGCAGATGGTCTGGATTGGATGGGACGATGACTGACCGTGTCAATAGAGTGTATCATCAGGTTTGTTTTACCTGGTTTGTTGGAGAACACTGTTGCAAAGTCCTTAAGTGCTGCGAGCAGCTTGTCCTTGTCCTGGGAAGACAAATGATCCAACAGGCAGAGCTCCTCTATTCATGCCTCTCTACTCCAATTACCATACATGACCGGCTCCTCTGGGTCCTCAGGTGATCCTTCAGCTGAGGAAATCTAAAATACCACATCACTTCTATTAAAGTATGGTTTAAGCATGTTCATGTGTACTATTTTAGGCTTTTTGTCTGACCTGTTCCTGGCTACTATATAACTCATTGTCCAGCCTGTTCAGCACGGGCAACTGGTGCCATCTTAGTCAGAGGGAGCATGGCCTGCCCCCCCAGCAACCAGTCTTGCAGGGTGGGGCACGTTAGTCCAACCCCTTGCTCAAAGACCATCTCCAACTACGTTATCTCAGCCAAGGCTTTCTCTACCCAGGTCTTAAAACCTCCAAGGATGGAGAGTCCACACCTCTCTGGGTAACCTGTTCCAGTGCTTTACTACACTCCTAGTGACATGGGTGTCTTGTGCCTCTTGAGTCAGGGGGGCATGTCTTTTATCTGCTGGTTTTATTACTATATGGTGGTTGGATCACGTGTCCTGACACCAGTCAGCAACCGGGAAGATCCCCCAGCAGCCAATCCTGCTGGCAAGGGGGGATCCCCTGGTGGCCGATCCCGCTGGCTGTGGGGGGGGTCCCCCAGCAGCCAATCCCACTGGCCATGGGGGAGCCGGTCTCACTCACCGTAAAAGTGGCTGCACCACTTCTGGAGCTCCATGGCCACTTCCAGAAGTGGTGCAGCCACTTTTGCTGGCAGCCCCGCTCCCTGGCTGGCACTCGCAGGGGAGGTACTGGTGCTCCCGCCTGTCCCCCTGCTACACTGAGAGCACAGCCTGACAGGGGGTGCACCCCCTAAATGTTGCCACAATCTAGTGAGAAAGTTTTCCCTATTATCTAACCTAACCTTCCCTTGCTGCAACTTGAGACCATTGCTCCTTGTTCTCTGACCTGCCACCACTGAGAACAGTCTTGCTCCGTCCTCTTCTTAACCACACTTCAGGCAGTTGAAGGCTGTTATTAAAACAAAATTAAATAGCTTAGCTGTGATGCTTGGTACTACTGGGGCTTCCTTTCAGCCCTCCCGGAGTCTGGAGCTTCCCTGACCAGGCAGGCCAGGGCCCATTCCTCCATGCCTCAGCCATGGCATGGGCCTGACCTTATGAAGCCTGTAGCCCCCTACCTCAGGCCTGTCATTCACAACCCTGATGGCCATCTGCACCTGGGACAAGCAGCTATTTTTCCTGAAAGGCTCTGCAACCCTGCTGGTCCCTCCAGAGACTTGGAGCCAACTGGCTGCTCCTTGGCTCTCTCTCCCCTCTTCAGTAGTGGGGTAGGGAACCCACAGCAGTGTGTTATCTCTGAAGTGTTAGTTCCAGTATGCAGTAGTGTAACATGGGGTGGGCAAGTGGGACCCATGCCCCAGGCACTGCCTATGGGGAGAGGCAACAAAAGGATGAACAGGGGAGCAGCTAATGGACAATGTGTGTCACGGAGTACAAAGCATTGAGGGAATTGTAGTATTGTAGAACAGCAGTGGAGTTTGTTGCTGCTTGGGGGGAGATCTGACCCTTATTTTTTGCTGCCAAAATCAGCAATTTTTGCCCTCTCAACGTGGATTTGGTAGCAAAAAATAGGATGAAAGTTCCCCCTCCGAACCAGCAAAAGTGAACTCCACTGCTGCTCTAGAATACCTTGTACTCCATGACACACACGGCCATGTCCCTGGTGCTGTCCAGTGCTGCGGCCAGGAGAAGTGGGGAGAGTGAGAGAGGCCTGCCTTGAGGGAAATTCTTCAGGGCTTACACCCGGTGTGTGAGTGAGTGCACAACAACTCATATCACTAACCACAAAAGGTAACAATTCAAAACCAATGCTTAACTAAAGGAGCAGCAAGTTGAACACAATCATTGAGCAATTCAACAAATCTTTAATGCTTGACCACAGGGTGACAAGCTGAACAAGACCATTTTGAACCCAGCTTTGATCATATAAGACCAAAGCACTCCGCTGTTGAAACATATGGTTGAGCAACAGATTCTGTTGAAACCTGTGTGTCTTGGCCTGAAGCCTTTGCTAATCTGTTGGCCACAGCACGGAAGCTTGCTTCAATTTTTACCATGGGATACTGATATGCCTCCATGGGGTCATAACTTGGGGGATTTAAAGAGGAATTGGTTTCCCTTTCTAGTAGATCACAACCAGTGCTAACATATTTACAATGCACCAAATTATTCAGGGAAGGATATAAGTGTCTATTCTGGTCTTAGACCCCTGCTCAGGGAAAGTGTCCACAGAAAGTGAAGAAAACCTGGTTTGTCTTAGGGAAGTACAGTAATTAAAGCTGTGGTTCTCAATCTTTTTAGATTCCAGACACCCCTCGTTAGATTCCAGGCACTTCTCAGAAAATGCCAGCTCATAGCTTTCATGCACTTCTTGACTAATGAAAAACAAGAGAGTAATTTTTATGCTGCAAAGAACTCAGAATGCCCACAACAGGTCACAATGTTCTTGACACGAAGGATTTCTATTTGAAATCTCTGGGGTTATCTTATAAAACATATGTTTGCAACATAACAGTGTTAATATTGGATGGCACCCTGCAACACCCCTTAAAGGGATCTCATGGTTCCCCAGGATGCTGCAGACCCTGATTGAGAATAGCTGGATTATAGTGTTTTCTTTGCAGCTCACCACTGATGCCTTAACAATCCTGGCAGCTACACTTACAACAACAGAACACACTTTTGCATACATTCAACACCATAGGGTTTCCTCAGATTGGTGTGTGAGTTGCACCTGGTATGCACAATATTCAACCAGAAAATAACACAGATTTTGGAAGGTACCTTGTAGGGGTAGGCTAGCCAACCTGGGGCACACATGACACAAGCAGAGCAGGCACAGGGCAGGAAGCAGAAAGCCCAGCAGTAGATCCTAGATGGGTTTATGTTAGGCAAGTCTATCAAACTTCTTTACCAGATCCCTTCCTGACTCAAGCCATGGTGCAGTCCCCCAGCATCCCAGGCACCTTGCAGCTCCCCCATTCCCGGAGATGTACTGGAACTCGGCTGCTTCTTGACCTCAGGGCAGGACAGAGCAGGCAGGGCAAGCCAGTGGCGGCAGCCAGCTGCTGTACCCTGTGTGCATGGAGCCTGGTGTATGTGTGAGTGTGTCTCTCTCCAGCCTGGCCCCAAGTGGGCACTGCTGCTGCTGCTGGCACTTGGAGGTGCTTCGGCGGGAGGGTATCTATATGTGGGTGTCCATCCAACCTGGCCCAAGCACGCAGTGCTGCTGCTAGGACTGGCACTGGGGGGGAACACTTCAGGGGGACGGTGGGTGTGTGTCCAGCCTAGTCCCAAGCTGGCACTGCTGCTGCCTCAATTGCTGGCACTGGGGAGGAAGGCCTGGGCCTCGGGTGGGTATGTTTGTGCATGTGCACGTGTGTGTGTGTGCTGCGGGCACTGGCATTGAGGAGTGCCTGGGATATGTGTGTGTTGCTGGTGCTGGCACTGGGGCAGAGTGTGTGTGTGTGTCCCTCTCCTCCCCAGTACACCCCTGGATCCCCTGCAGGGTGGTGATGGGGGCACAGCCAGGCAGCCTCTCTCCCCCTCAGCAAGACCCAGACCAAACTGAGCAGGGTGCAGATGCGATGTGACAGGGGCAAAGGAGAAGGAGGGAAGGAGCAGCAGGAGGTGGGGGAATCAGGGAAGAGAAAGAGCCAGGTGCAAGGCGCTAGATGCCCAAGGGATCGGCATGAGCTTGGGAAGCCCCGGGGAGGGGCTCTGGGCAAGGGAAAGAAATGAGCTGCCCCACCCCGGCCCTCAGGCTCCCTGCCATGCAGGATCTTGCTCATGGGCTCCCGGCCAGGGTTGGAGTGCACCGATGCTCCAGGCACGGCAGGGAGGGCCGGGGCCGAGCTGAGCTGAGCTCAGAGCCAGGAGCTAGGCAAGAGCTCAGCCCATGAGTGCAGCCACTCGCTTCCCGCCTGGTCTCAAGCTCGGGGGCGGGGTGCCAGTGACAGACAAGGTGCCACGGGGAGACGCAATATCTTGTATTAGACCAAGGAAATAGCTGGCAGAACTGCTCTTCGCAAGCTTTCGGGCACAAACGCCCCTCTCCAGGCACATTGGTGTCTCTCCCAGCATGGAGAACACACACCAAGAGTCTCCCTGTGCCTGGAGAGGGGCGTTTGTCAGAAAGCTTGCGAAAAGCAGTTTTGCCAGCTATTTCCTTCTAATAGAAGAGATGACATCTCCACAAGGAACCTTGTCTGCTGTGTCCTTAGACCAACAGGGCAACCCCAAAACATGCACAAGAGTGAGAGGGTGTGTGTGTGTGGGGGGGGGGGGATAGAAAAAGAGATCTGTGTGAATGAGAGAGATCTGTGTGAGAGTGTGAAAAAGAGAGAGAGATGTGTGTGTGTTTGTGAGCCTCACAAATGCACCATGTGAGGAAGAGAGATTTGTGTGTGTGTGAGAGTGTGCTGTTGTGAGAGAGACATCTCTGTATATGTGTATGTGAGAAGTTTGTGTGTCTGAGAGAAGTGTGTGTGTGTGAGAGAGAGAGATCTGTGTATGTGACAGGGAGAGAGTGCATGTGCATGTGTGTGTGTGTTGGTGTGAGAGAGAGCTCTGTTTGTGTGTGTATGTGTGAGAGAAAGGGAGACAGAGGTGTGTGTGTCTATTTGTGTGTCCAGCCCGCCCCCCAGCAATCTTGCCCTGCAGTGCACCCTTCCCCTCCCCATCCCCCCAGGTACCCCTAGCCCCCATCCCAACTCCTAGGAGATGCCTGTGACCAGCCTGTCCCCGTCATCACTCAGCAAACCAGCTACCCCGACTGGATTCTGGCCCCCAGGGCTTCCCCAACCCAGCCTGGATTCCTCACTTGTCCCATGAACTTCCCCTTGGACTCCCAGCTCATCACTCCTTCCCTCCCTCCCTTGTAGAAAACTAGGGTGGGAAGGGACCTCAGGAGGTCACCTAGTCCAACCCCTACTCAAAGCAAGACTATCCACAACTATATAATTCCAGCCAAGGCTTTGTGTAGCTGGGTTAAAAACCTCCAAGGATGGAGAGTGCACCACCTCTCTGGGTAACCTGTTCCAGTGCTTTACTACACTCCTGATGAAGAAGTTTTTTTCCCTAATATCTAACCTAAATTTCCCTTGCTGCAACTTGAGACCATTGCTCCTTCTTTCATCTGCTACCACTGACAGCAGTCCAGCTCCATCCTCTTTGGAACCACCCTTCAGGTAGTTGAAGGCTGCTATTAAGTCCCCTCTCAGTCTTCTCTTTGCTTGGCTTCAGGTTGTGGAGCTACTCATGATGATTTCCCAGAGCCCAAAAGCATCTGTGGCTCCTGGAAAGAACAGATCAGGAAGGCAGAGATGCCCTCTGCTGCCCAGTGGCCCCTGCTGTGAAGCTGCAGAGGAGAAAGGAGGTTACCAGGGCATTGGATCCACCACAGGGAGCCCTGCTGCCCAGGGCTTCTGCTGTGAAGCTGCAGAGGAGAAAGGAGGTTACCAGGGCATTGGATCCACCACAGGGAGCAGCTCCTGCCAGACCCAAGCCTTGGACCCATATTGTTCAACTTCTTCATTAATGATGTGGACACTGGAGTCAGAAGCGGACTGGCCAAGTTGATAACCCATCATGTTAGTGGTGACTTGTGCCACGCCTTAAAATTACAATTGCCTTCCAGGAACCCCATTTATGGTGGACGCATGGTCCCAAACTGACCCCTCTCCTGAGATATGCTGTTGCCAGGCTGATAATCAGGTAATTGAAATCTCTCATGGGGGAGTTTCTAAGTGTATTTTGAAGCCTGTAGGGGGGAAGCCAAGAAGGTGGTTTTGGGAGCATGGAGCCAAATGCGTCTTCTTTCTTCCAATGCGGAACAATAAGACATGGAAAATAATGCCTCCTTTTTTTTACAATTGTTTTGGTTTTGCAAATAAAAGGTTATAATTAATGCAGTTCCTTCTGGATGTGGTGTGCCTATGGTTACTACATTCTTGTAAACAATGCCTTGTAATAAAACTCATTGCACACTGCCTGAGGTAGGTTTTGTAAGGCTGAAGAGTACTGCTTCTTGCAAATGGTTACCTTGAAAATTCTGTAACAGTTGGTCTGTTATTTATGACAATTTGAGTGAATAAATCAGTAAAGGTTAATGATGTAAAATAAAATGATCTGTCTCCTTTTCTTTCAATGTGGGCGGCCATCAGGGGCATCATCAGGCCAGGGTCCCAGACTTTTGTTCCTGGGTTTGCCGTTTAAAACAGCAGGGAAGGTTGTTTAACCTGCAATTGTGGAAAAACCAGTAAATCCCCAAGTGGCAGTAAGCATAAACAGTATGGCATGGCACATGGAGAGCGGGGGTGGTCTACAGGTTGGGTGTGATGGGCCCTGCCAAGGCCAGGGTGCCTAGAGTCCAAGTTAGGGCAAGCAGGATGGGGTGAGACAGTGCAATCGTGACTGGCACAGCAGTGCAAGGGAACATGGTGGCTATGGGCTGGCTGCAGTCAGTGCTAGGAGCAGTGCTGAGTGTGGTTGGGTTGCACTCAATGCTAGGAGTGGGCAGGCTGCACTCAGTGCTAGGAGTAGGTGGGCACCAGTTGCTATAAGGACATCTTACCTGCTGCTATGAGTCTGACAAGAATAATGGAGAAAAGGATAGGATCTGTCGTACAATAGCAGCTGTCCCCTTGGATCCCCCTGCTGAAGAGCCTGATGCCTCAACCGGGCTCTACCCCAATTTGAAGAACCTGCACTTAGACTAGGGGGTCCCCGGGGAGGGGAGGCAAGAGGTACCCCCTCCCTCGCTCCTGATAGGGTGAGTCCCCAAGGATTCTAGGAAGTATCTATTTTCTCAAATCATAATCTGAGGGAGGCAAGTAGAGAGATAGTTCCTTATAGGCACTGGGGAAGAAGTTACCATCTTCCAATGACAGTGCCACCCTGAGGGGGGCCGCCCCATGTTGCTGAAAGGGGTTGGGGGAGGGGCAGTTTGGGGAAGAGAAATTGAAGGGGCAGTAAGTTTGAGAAAGCGAGAAGTTTCCACAGTAGTAACTGCTACCCACCACTCGCTGTGGATATTAGAAACTAATGTCCTGTGTAACTGTGTAATAGATGGCCCTCACCAGAGAGTGATGGCCATTGAAAAGATGGTTCCCAGACCAAAGGACGGGCCGTGGGTCCGATCAGAATAAGATGTGGGAAACACTAAGAAGAAAATACAGGTTGAAATGGAGAAAGCAATAAAGCCATGCTTTGTGTGCCCCTGTCCCTTGATGCCTGAGGCTGAACAAGAGGTAAGTGAAATGATGCAGAGACTGTTACAGGTGGAGCTAGTAGAGCCCACTATCTCCCAGTAGAACTCCCCCTTATGACCTGTGCATAAGGCTAGTAGAAAGTGGAAAATAATGATAGACTATCAAGAAGTAAATAAAAGAACAAGAAAATTAGGCCCAGTGGTTAGCACCCTGCCCAAGATGTGACATTTCTTCCCAGAAACCTTTGTAGTGTTCCCTTCAGTGTTTTTAGAAAGGTTTGTAATTTTGCAATAGAAAGTCAATGTTACTCAAGTGCACCCCTGGTGCAGCCAGTAAGCAGGACCAATCCTCTCTGCTTGGCAGAAGGACTTGTGTCTTCATTGAAGGTTCTGTAGGGACGCTGCTACTGTCCTAGGCTCGTTGGAGACAGCAGAGACTGCACTCAATTCAATGGACATAGAAGTAGTGAGGAATAAACTTTCTAGGATGAAACAGTTTACCCGGCAAACATTAAAAAGTCAAATAGTGGCTAATGCGGAATACCAAGAAAACCACATTAAAACTCTGACTGTGGCAATACAGCCACTCCAACAAATGCACTCCATTCTGCATAGCATTGTGGAGGAGGCGAAGGGTCTTGCAAATAAAACCAGTTCTGCTATAGCTTGTGTCACAATGCAAGCTTTTGTGCTGCCCCAGTATGAGAGACAAGCGCTTTGAGTTAAATCTAGAGACCCAGCAGTCATCTCCAGTTCCTACGTAGAATGGTGCCCAAAATGTAAACCCCTTTTTGCCAAAGTTATATCTTCAGAGATAAAAACACCATTGAGGGGGTACATACACATTACAGCTGTGAAGATGAAAACAAAAACTTGGCCCTTGTATGAGTATGTCTCTATCCCCATAGTGTTGGCAGGAAAAGTTTAGGCCCCTAGATCCCCCGCTAGGTAGATGACCCAATCTGGAGAGCTCCTAGACCCTAGGAGATGTGAACAGTGAGAGCGACATGAGTACATGTGTTACCGAGAAAATTTCTTGATGGACCCCTGTTGCTTACACCAAGAAAGCGTAAGAAATTGTGTGTTAGATGGCATTTTTAACCAAAGTACCGTAGTGGGCAATAATGTGTGTTTATGTGTGGCCTCAGTGACTCTGGTGACTTAGAATGATGAAAATGTTTCCCAAGCCCCAGTCAGAGAATGCTGCTGCAATGCTACGGCAGTCGAAAGTAGAGAACACATTTATGCACAGCTGACCTACTCGCGATCACTGGCCTTAGCAAAAGTTTTTCCAGTAAATTGGACCATGTCCTTAGGCCCTTCATGACAGGCTGTGTATCAGCCATTAGAAATGCTAGAGAAAATGATTGGAGCCTATGGCAACACTTTGAATAAAGAAAAACAAGCAAGTCTGCATATAATACATCAAAAAGATAAACTCTTGAAATTGACAGCTAAATTAGAGTCGGTGTCGAGACACCACTAGTATGACATTTTCGTAAGATATAGCCCAACATAGACTAGATTAATGAATTTGATGATGCATCCTATTGTCATTGTGCTGTTATGTATTGTTGTTTTGTGCCTCTTAACATATATGTTAGCTTGCTATGCTCCAAAGTTATATTAGAAAATCAAGAGTTTAACAGATTATGTCGATAGATATGTAATGCTACGCAATTTTGATCGGCATGAGTATATGCAGATGCAACCAGTCAGAAAAGGATTGTAAGGCCCATCCTGAAGAGGCTTCTGGGAGGAGGCCAAACTGGCAGCCCAAAGTGGGAGTCAGCTTTGTGGAACCTGGAGGCCACGGGACAATGACCTTATGCATCTGCTGATCAGCCAGAATGGAGAAAAGGGAAATGCTTTGAGCAACTAACCATTCTAGAAAGTGCCAGAAATAATGGCCATGAAAAGGGGAACTGCAGCAAGGCCCAAGGTGACTCTATCCCATAAAGTTTGCTCTAACCCATAAAAGGTGATAAGGCTAAAAGCGTTGTATGATTGGAGGATCTCAGGGAGATCAGAAGCAGAAAGGTATAAAGGTTCTAAGAACAAAGCCTTGGGCGGATCTACTTTGGGGAGGACAAGGCTGAGGACCCAATAAAGGAGGTAGTCTCGCCACCCACAACAGTGGGTGGAGTTCCTAAGTCCCATCAGGTAATAACAAGGAAAAAGGGTGTGGAGTGCCTTTCCTCCAACCCGACACGCTTGCTATCCTTGAACTTGTAATAAGATCATCTCAAATATGTGTTGTTAATTTTCTGTTCTTGCAATAAAAGTAAATCATTAGATTTTACCTGGCGTGTGACTTGTAGGTTACTTTCCTACCTCCTTAGATAGAGAGAGAACCCCTACAGTGATCTTGTGCAATCATGAATGGTGTGGCAGTCAGCCAGCAGAAAAAAAAAAAAAAAAAAGAAGGCAGGGAAGAGTGTCTTCATGTACAGTTTTGCTAATGTTGTGAGGGACGCTTTAAACTAGATTCACAAGGAGATGGGATAGACACAAAAGCCCAGAGCCAGGATAAAACCTTATTAAGGAAAAGCAATAGTGGAAGCCTTAGCAATGTTCTCAGGGAAGAATGAAGAATGTAATGTTTTTAATCTCAGTCATCACAAATATGGTCAGCTACCTGAAGACTAGTGCAATTTGCAGCAGCAAAGATAGTGAAGGAGACAAAGGGTGCCTATAGACATGCTCCGATATGTTCTAGTTAGAATGCGTTGCGGCAGACTCGATTAATCTAGCATCGCAACAGTGTGACGCACACATATAAGCCCCTGAGGGTTTAAAAATGGCCAAATCAGCTTTAGGCAAAGCATCTTTTGGCTATTTTTAAATGGGTGGGGGCTTAATACATAGATGTTTTAGTTTTAGTTAGAGCAGTATTTTAGTTAGAACAGCTCCCTGGGAACCACTCTAATTAAAACCCCTTTCCTCTACCCCTGAGCACATTTATAGGGACACAAACAGCCTACAGTAGTAGAAGAATAGGCTAGGGATTACTTAGAGAAGCTAGATGCTTTCAAGTCAGCAGGGCTACCTAGGACACAGTCTAGGGTACTGAAGGAATTGGCTGAGGCAATTTTGGAGCCATTGGCTATCATCCTTGAAAACTTGCGGAGGTTAGGTGAGGTACCAGATGATTGGAAAAATGCAAATGAAGTGTTCATCTTCAGGAAAGGAAAAGAGGAGGATCCAGAGAATTACAGTTTAGGCAGTCTGACCTCAGTACCTGGAAAAATCATGATGCAAGTCCTTTAGGAACTGACTGTAAAGCACCTAAAGGAGAACAAGGTGATCACAATGATCCAGCATGGATTCATCAACTCCAACCTGATTTCCTTCTATGAAGAGGTATCAGGCTGTATGGATGGGGAAGAGCAGTGTATATGTACATGTGTACATATCCTTTGAATCTAGAAAGACCCTTGACACTGTTTCCCACATTATCATTAACAAGCAAAGGAAATACAGGCTAAATGAAAGTACTGTAAGGTGGGTACATAACTGACTGGATCATAGCGCTGAATGAGCAGTCATCAATGGCTCACTGTTTACCTGGCAGGGAGGTTCTCCAGGGTTCTGTCCTGGGTCCAATGTTGCATAATATTTTCATTAATAAATTGAATGGTAGGATCAAGTATACACTTAGGAAATTTGCAGATGACACCAAATTTGGCAGAGTTGTAGGCACTCTGGAGGGCAGGACCACATCTGTCACTTTCTCATTTATACATCTGGGCTTTCTTTTACCCTGACCCCATATAGAGATTTCCTCTCCCTTGGCTTATCACTAAGACTACCATCCTCTCTTCCTCCTCTGAAACGTGCTATCACTAATATGTAAATTAATAATGGCATGATGTACAAATGAGACTACTTTTGTAGTAGTAGTACCCTATGGACTATTTTTTTAAATCTATTTATAGATATAAAAGAATAACATGCAACTGCTCATATAAAAACAAGTCCATAATTTGCTGTATTATCAGCACCCACATCCCTTTACAACTTGTTATCTGTTACTTTTCTTGCACTGTTAGTTCCTTCATTCAAGAGCCATGCTGCTACATTACATGTAGACAGAGAACAAGTCTAAGTAGTTCCAGTCATGACTTTTGCCTCTGTAGGCTTACATAAAATAAATATTGGCAATGTCTCTATCTAGAGATAGATACCTTATTCTGGAGTTTCATTATACCTTCCTTTAGCTTTGAAGCTGAGTCTGACCAAAATGTAAAAAACTCTGCATTGTGGATACTGGGACTCCTGTAGGGCTGCGCAAACAGTTATTCCATGTGACAGGGTTGGGAGAGGGTGTGTGTGTGTGTGTGTGTGTGTGTGTGTGTGTGTGTGTTTCACATTTTAAAACCAGATACCATGGTGAAAACAACAGGCACATACAGTTAGTAGGAAATTTTGCATGTTCCAAATCTTTAATTTTGAATCCATAGTTTTGTGCACTTTAAACACTATAAGGGGGAAACATTTTTCTTTCTGTTCAGTCCACTTTCTCCTACTGGGAATGGGATATTAGTTTCTAGTAGGATTGGCAAGCTGGTCGATTGACCGATCAAATATTGTCAACTGACCAGTCAACTGACTGCATAATTTTTTGACCAGCCAAAGATAATGGCAATTTTTTTGTTGTTTTCTTGACAGAAATATGATTTTTGGATATATTTCTTAATGGAAAAATTGTGCTTTTTCTGTGTTTTGTTTGGACCTATTGGCAATTTTTTTACAATTTTAACTGATATTTGACTTGTCAATTGACTGAACTTTATTTGACCAGTCAAATACCCAGCCCTAGTTTATAGTTCTGCATTACTATCCCAGAGGCAGTTGAAGGGCAGGTCTTTCATTTTCTCCTTAAGAGCCATGTCAAACCTCTCACTCTGTGCCACTGTCATTATCATTTTCCAGTCTCCCACGGTGCCTGGGGAGGGAAGGAGGCAGAAAAGATGCATTAGTGCATACCTGCTGCTTACACATTTTGTTGTATTTTGGAAGAAACCTGTGTCTGGGGGAAACTGCTATGAGTGAGGACAGTTCCTCAACTGCTGAAGTGTAACGCCCTATAATAGTGGTGACCAACCTTTTTGCCCAGTGGGCTGGATGGTCAGTACCTAATCTGTCCATTTGGTGGTCCCCATCCAGCACCTGGTCAGGCACATCTGGGCCCCAACCAGCTGTGCCAAGAGAGGCAGAGGGAAGCCCAGCCCTGATCCAGCCATGTGGTGGAAAGGGACTTTGCCCAGCCCCAACCTGGCTCTGAAGGGTGGGAGGGGTATGGTTTGGCCTATATCTGGCCCTGTGAGTGGAGGGGGCATGAATGGCTCCAATCTGCCATGTGGGACTTGGGATTTTGTCAGTGGAAAGGGGTAGCATTACTCGCCTGCTGCCAAATTTCCCACCCATGGGGAGTCCTGCAAGCTGGATACCAAGGCTCTGTGGACCAGATTTTTCCCACAGGCTGGAGGTTGAGCACCCCTGCTCTATGGGATTGGAAATGTGAAGAGGCAGGCTGCCAGAGGACCAAAGGATTAGGGGGCAGCTTGCAGGGCAAATATGGGGGTGGGGGAGGCAGGGAATAGTGGGGCCAGGCACAGGAGTCAAGGGTCAGGGGAGCAGGCACAGAGGGGCAGGAAGCAAGGGAGCATGTAGTAGGGTGTGAATAATTTTTATTCCAGGGCCTCATTTCCATCTACTTGGGATCACCGCCAATTGACCAATATCAGAAAAGAGGATTTGTTGTAAACTTTTGACACTTATTCATGACCCTCAAACTGAAAGTTTCCCATATAAGGAACACAAAATGAACTCCCATCTCTCTCTCACAGAGACAAGATGTTTGTTTCTTTGATTTGATTTTGTTTTGTTCTGGCTAGATTCACCCACACGCTGATTGGACTCCCACATGTGAAATTGCCACCAGCACAGCAGACCAGCTCTGTTCTGCAGTCCAAGTGCTCATCAATCCCACACAGGCTTTGATGCCCCAGTCATCATCATCACTGCACCTCAGAACCTTTTGGCAGCGCATTATGTGATATGACAAACTTCTCTAATATGGGCTTTGGTACTACTGAATACATCCTATTGGGCCTGAATGCTTAAGGATGCCTCACACAGCTCAAATCAACTCTGTTGGCTCAGTCAGCAAGAAGCTGCAAGTACTTTCAAGAGGGAATACTGCTTCCAATTAGATAACAGTTCTTTTACCTGAGCCGAGCAAGCCCTCTGCCTGGGTCAGGAAGTAATTCTAGGAGGGGCTGCCATGGGAAGTACTGTGGTACATTCCTCAGCAAGATTACAATATCCCTCATTCCCAGAATAGAAATGACCAGATGAAGGCTCTCTGATCTGATATTAGTTCAATAACCCTGTCCAATCTCTCCACCTCCTGCAAGGTAAGAACAAATTCTTTACTGAATTCACTGATGCTTGTGCATGCTATAACCCCCTGGGGGCACTGAGGGCTGTGTTCTGGTTCCAGTGTCTATCCCTGGCACTGCTGGGTTGGCCTGAACCTCACAGCTCTGTCTGGCCACTCTCTAGATCAAACAGCTCTATCACAGACCATGGCTCTGCCTAACTGCTCTCTAAAAAAACTAAGCTGTATCTTCCTCTTCCCTGGACCGTTCCCCAGGGTCACACCTCACAGTTCATAAAGTGGTCCTACCCCAGGCTCCCCTCTTTGTTTTGGGATAACCATCACTTCATCTAAAAATGTGGGGCGCAGGCAGCTTTTCTTTGGGAGGGACACCCCCCTTCTCCACCATTTTGCAACTATCAGTCTCTTCCCACAGGCAGAAGGGCAGAGACTCCTTTCTCCACAGTCTCAAGTCAATGAGAGCTTTTAGTGTCAGGCCTGTATCACCTTGTACCAGGCAAAAAGTTCCTTTTAACTTTTGGGAAATGGTATTTGAGACACTGCTACATGGATATTAAACCCTACTTTCAAATTTTATCCCCCACAAAGTCAGCTGTTCCTAGGGCACTGACCATTCGCATTGGATGCGTCTACAAGTTTCCGTATGATGACATTGCTATGGCTCTGTGCCTCAGGACTTCCTTTTGGAAGTACTAAAGCATGGCGCAGCATGGGCGGTTACTGTGCCATGTGTGCAGCGCATAGTTAGATTTCACTGCTAAGTTGACATAGCAGCACACTATAACTGGGGAGTGCACTGCTACAGCAACATAGCTGGCAATCACATGTAGACCCATGTGATTGCTACATCACCGTAGTGCACCATATGGCAACATAGCATGTCACTACGTCACCATAGGGCAATGTGTAGACATGCCCATTGTGATTGGAAGTTGTCAGAGCTAAGCTCTACTTTTTGTGAAAAGATTTCATGGGTTGAATACCTGACTGTATTTAGCTGTATCTGCCTTACCTTTGCGAAGAAATTGTCCTTTGCTTTTTTCTACGAGAGTGTCTGGCAGGAACTCATAGTTTGCTCTAGGATCTCTTTTCATGTTTTCAAATGTAGCCTGCTCCACAACAGAGTCCAGTTCCTTTTCACTCAGTTGCTTGCCTAAGAAGTTGCAGATTTTCAGCACAGCACCTCTGAGATCCTACAAACAGGATTGTTATGTACTTTAAAAAAATTTTAAATCAAAATAATACAATGATAGGAAAAAGAATAATAGGATGTTGTAATGACCTCAGATCAGTATCCTAGGCCCAGCTGGTCCTGGTTCGGCAAACAGGGTAACCAGTCCCCTGAGGCCACAAGCAACTGCTCCCAGCCACTCCAACCTAAATAAGGCTAGGCCCAGTCCACAGTACTTTGTCTGATACAAAGCCAGTACCATCAACACAGCCTGATGCTCAACCCTGACCCCTCTGCACTTCCTTGACTCACTTACTGGAGCTCTGGCTCTTACCACTGGTATACTTTGACTTCAGTACTGACTTCCCTGTGAATGCAGTCCCTAGACTTCACCTGAATATTAGGCAACAATCCCTGACCACCCAAGTTCCTGTCCTGAACAGGAGATATTTAAACAAGAATGGAAATCAAACCACCTTTGTGTGTCCTGCCATCATTTGAGAGGTTTCTCATAGCTGCCAGATTTGTGTCTTTGGGGTTCATCTCAGATCTTTCTTTCAGAACCAGAAGCAGAAAGTCTCAGCATTTCAGGAACAGGAAAACTTCATGAAGAGTGTACCTTGCTTCAGATATTAGCCTTTACATTATTCCTTTCAGCTTCCAATGTCAGAAGAAATGCTGCTGCTTCTTCCCCTGTTTAACTCAGACATTCTTAAGCCTTGCTATATTTTTAAGTTCAATTAAAATCAGGTTTAAATTCATGTAGTTCAGCAAGTGGAAACTCTTGAGTCTAAACTCTTAAATAGGTTTATACTTGTCATTTGTGCTCCTTCTGAAGGTAGTAAGAAATCAGAAAAAGAAGTGCTGATTGGAAAAGGACAATTCGTTCCTAAATAAAATGTAAATGTTGAAGCTGTTTTCATAGAATCCTACAAACAGAGCTGGAAGGGACCTCAGGAAGTACTCAAGGCAGGACCATCTCTGACTAAACTGTCCTAGTGAAGTGTTTATCTAACCTGCTTTGAAAAGCTTCCAAGGATAGAGGTACCACAACCTCTCTAGGTAGCCTGTTCCTGTGTTTAACCATCCTCAGGTGATAGTACTGGATTTCAGGGATTTTTTTAATAGATGTTCTTACTGGTTACATTATCAAAACAGTTATTAAAGTGTTTAATTTATTCAAGCCTAAAATAATTAAAAAAAAATCACTACAAATGACACTAGTTCTTCAGGAGAAAGGGGTTGTTTCACAAAAATATACATATATATTTTTTTAAAATGACAATTACAAGTCTCTCAATTAAAATAATTTGATCAGCTTGAGTTTATAGTAAAAATTCTCATTTCTCTTAAAAGAAGAGAGCCAAAAGGTAAGTTTGAAAGGTGTTGTACTACTATGCAGACAACAGATGAATAAAGCAAGGTAATTAGCTAACTGTCCCTAAGTATCCTATATGTTGTCAATAAAAAACAAAGACAACCTCATGCAATTGTCTCCATTTATCTGATTGTCACAGCAGTGGTAGACTCTATTTTTGTTTTCTTTTTCTGTGCTCTCAAAGTATTGCATCAACACTGATTGTTTTGTATTGTTTATCAGGTCACGTGAACCATGTGTAGGAGCAACCCACATTTTGTTAGGCATTGACAAGGTAGAAATTAGAAAATCATTCTTTTCTTTTCTCCATTTCACTGTCAAATTGTGTTAGTTATACAAGACGACAAACTCATTACAAGAGCTGGTCAAACATTTCAGTGGCCAGTTTTTATAACTTTTTCATTTTTCTTGCCGAAAATGTATTTTCACAGACATTGTCTCCCACATCCCTCCTGCCTTCATTTTATTATTATTCTTTGATCAAGAACCTAAAATGACATTTTTTTGAATTTTTGAGGATTACAGACTAAAAACTCAAAATATAAAGTTTGCAAGAGAGTTTCTTGCAAGCACATTTAACTGAAACTTTTTACAGGGGAATTCATCTTTTCCAAACCAGCTCAATTTGTGATTTATGCCAAAAATCATAAATTATTTCTAAAGCATGGGCACATTCTACCCTCTCAGTAAGTTTGGGCAACACACTTTAATAGATCCTATAGGACTCTTTAAGCATTTTACAGTATATAGCATTGTATAAAAATACAGAGAAAGAGTCCTTGGAGTAGGAAATAGAACCAAGGCTTCCCCCCAGCTACTTGAATACCTAGCCACCAAGCTAGAAAAGTCGTACCTCCTCTTTCCATCGGATTTTCCACCAAAGCCAGATAGCCAGGGGGCGGATGCTAAGTGACCCAGAGTGGAGGTGACTACCCCCGCCACCCCACACTGCCGAGCCACTCCAGCTTTCCCTGCAAGGAGCACGCCCCAGGGTAAGTGGTGCAGAGAAGCCTCGGAGAGCCACAAGTACCATGCTGGCGAGCCACATGCAACTCATGAACTACAGTTTGGCTACCAGTTTGGCTACGGCATGTGCAAAAGCAGAACTCTGGATAAATAGGGAATTATCAGGCAAACAGCTCAGAGGTGGTGATTTTGTCATACCCCTGCAGATAACTGGGACCAGCTTGAGTTAGTCAGCTAGTAGCTGGCCTAGCCAACTTGAGACCAGTTAGCCTGTCTGCTGCCCTGATGTAGAACACCTCTTTAAACAATGTAAGGTACAGCCCATTGAAAGTTAAGGGTTTAACTCCTATTTGGCATGTAAAAGCCCATTGATTTCAATGAGATTTTAGGTATCTAAGTATTTTTGTGACACAATGCATTTGCTGACTACCTGGCTACATTTTTGTTCATTAGCCTCACTCACCTTCTTCATCTCCTCAAAGGTAAGGAAGAGAATATTGAAATCCTCTCTGTGGGTATACCAGCCTCTGACATGATCCAGCCAGGAGCTATAAACCACTTATGAAAAAGAACAGTAATAAAAATAATACATTTAATAATTCCCAACAGAAGACTAGTTAAACTATCATTGTTATCAGGAACAGGCTATGGAAGCAATTTATCACATTTTCTCTTCCACATGCTGTGCTTAATTCCCAAATAACTGCCAGATAATTAATTTCATTTCCCATTTTGATTCACAGCCTTATCTCAATATAACTTTCATCCTAAAACCATAGGCCAAGCAATGTCCATCTTTTAATCAAGGTGAATACAGGACAAGTTGTAAGTTTAGAGATTCAGTCTGCTACATGATAACTACAACTGGTTGTACTTTCAGCATACATTTGAATGGCATCCTGGAACATACATTTTATCCAGGATAATATATTTACACTCACATTTATGCTATCATATTTACTTTTGGAGAGCCACTAATCTCAAGTCTAGAGTTAAATTCCCTTCTGTTATTATCCAAAATCCCTGGTTATCTGGTAATCTTGACTAAATTCCTTAAAGAATCTTTAGCCTTTTTAGCACTGTCACATGGCAAACTGAAGAGTTTGCAGCAGTTTCAGCAACAACAGAATATTTTTTGATTTAAATATGGAATGACCATAAAAATAAACACTAAAGATTCCCTGTTTTTATTGATATGGTTAATAAAGGCTATTTTGATTTAACTTAAATGTTACATTTTCAGAGTCATATGCTGTAGGAGTAAAACTATGGTGCTGTGAGGGTGTTATAAATCTCAGATATAAAATAAATAAGTAATTTTTTGATTGACCACAAGAACATGAGCCTTCAGTGTGATGCTGTGGCTAGTAAAGTGAGCAAAACGCTGGCTTGCATCCATAGATGCTTCTCAAGCAAATCCCGAGACGTCGTTCTCCCATTGTACTCGGCCTTGGTGAGGCCACAGCTGGAGTACTGTGTCCAGTTTTGGGCTCCACAATTCAAAAAGGATGTGGAGAAGCTGGAGAGGGTGCAGAGGTGAGCCACGTGCATGATCAGAGGTCAGGAAAATAGACCTTATAATGAGAGGCTGAGAGCCATGGGACTCTTCAGCCTGGAAAAGCATAGACTCAGGGGCGATCTGGTGGCCACCTATAAGTTTATCAGGATCTGGGGGAACGTCTGTTCACCAGAGCGCCCCAAGGGATGACAAGATCAAACGGTCACAAACTCCTCCGTGACTGATTCAGACTGGACATAAGAAAGAACTTCTTTACTGTCCGAGCCCCCAAGATTTTGAATAGACTGCCACCAGAGGCGGTTCAAGCACCCACTCTGAACACCTTCAAGACACATTTGGATGCTTATCTTGCTGGGATCCTATGATTCCTGCTGACTTCCTGCCCCTGGGGCAGGGGGCTGGACTCGATGATCCTCCAGGGTCCCTTCCAGCCCAAATGTCTATGAAATCTATGAAATAATAGTAAAATGAGAATAGGGGGACAGTCAAGGGCTTTGCTTATGGGGAGGTGAGATAGGATGTGGCATTACAGCATAAAGGTGATAGTTGTGTGTTCAAACTAACACTGGTAGTACTGGGATTCCTAGAAAAAAAATTGTAGTTTCCTTCCAGAAAACTACTGCAGTGTTTTTTTCTGCAGCGTGTATCTTCATTTGAGAACTCTTATCTCGGCACATAGGTGCTGAAATGTATTTCAGTCCTCATTTTAAGTTTCAGACAGAGCATCCAATAGAGATACACAAAGGAACCTACCTGATTGGTGTGAGGCGCGGGGCTATGCAGCTCCTGTGAACTGTGCCAGCTACTGTTTTCACCCCAGCCTTAAACCCAAGTTTTAGGACTGGTGAAGTGGGGAGCATGATTATGCTTTCTGACTCAATCTTTTATGTATGCAGGTAAAGTTTAAACTGGGTTCTGCTCAGGGAGAACAACTGGGCCTTTTATCTGAAAATGAAACCTTACCTTTCCCTGAAAGAAACCTTTCCATTAAAGTATTCAAATCTGGTATTGTCTCAAGGGCAAGCATGAACTTGGAAAAATGAAAATAAGAAACCATGACATCCTTAGGGTTCCTGGCAACATAAATCACCTGCAAAAAATTAACAGTCTCAAATATATCAGGTGGACATAATTAACCTAAATATTTGGGAGTTGTAACTGTTATTATTACAAGTAATACTAAATATTGCTACATATACTACAAAGAATTAAACACATAACTACATGTTTCTTGTAATAGTTAACTATGTGTTTTGTACCTTTGCCAGCTCTTATACAAAAAATACTATCATAATTTTTTAAAATCCCACATAACCTCACGCATGTGCTTAAATGCATACACTAAAGTCGTGTCATTGATACTACTCATCTGTGAGGGACAGATAGCTTCACAAATATGCACAGAAGTGAGCAAACATTTCTTTCTGTTTGTGTGCATTTTTCCCACCAGAGAAGAGGGCCACAAACATTTTAAATCTCTGGAAACATGAAGCAGTTTCTGCAGGATTTTCTGCAGGAAAAATAAAGCAGGTCAAAGAGATGAGTATTCTGGGAGCCTTATTTGAAACCTGGGGACAGAAACTTCCCTTCATGGGAGATCTGAGGGAAATTCTTGAAACAGGCATTGTGTCAACCAACCCACTAAAATCATGTCAGGCCAGCACTGCACACCTGTAGCATAAGGGCCTCTTGTTTTAAACTAAGAAAAGCACCACAAGAGTGAAGGCTGTGCTCAGGGTCATTATGAGAGCCTTCCTCTTCAGTGGTATCATCACATGGTTGGTCCTCTTGCCTTTGACAGGACCTGAGGGGAAGGAATGGAACCTTAGAGGAACCCAAGATCTCCATTGCATATGGAGGGGAGAAGATTCACATCTGGAAGCCCTGCTGGGGAGGATGCTCTTCTGAAGAAAGAAAGAAGTTGTGCTTGGAAATTAAGGTGTACAGATCATGGCACCTACTTTTCCTCTTCTGTTTCTCAGACCTCTTGGAACTAAATAGTAAGGCAGGTGGGTGAAAAAGAGACGAGGTGATGGCAGATTGGCTAAATCCAGATTCTTTACATTGCACTCCAGCCATGGGACTCTATCCATTATTACAATATCTTCTGTTCCATTGCGATGGCCTTCGTAAAAAATTAAACTCAAAATATTCTGCGTCCACACAGTTCCTGAGAAGGAAATGAATTTCTGATGAGTATTTTTTAAATTAAGGGTAATAATTCCCGAGAAATATAGCAACCCTGTTCCTACTGCACCTAAACAGCACTAATAGCTTTTAGGCATCCAACTCTAAATTAAATCCTATTCCACCCTGCCTGAGTCCAGGGTTTTTTTCAGGCAAAAATACATTAACAGCATTGAGAGGAGGAAACAGAACTAAGGTTCCTTCCCACCATTCAGAGAAGTGCCTGCTTCATTGATCTACAGTCAAACTCCATCTTGCTTGTCTCCTTCAAGCTAAAAAATTGACAGTCTCTTCCATGCAGTGGGCCATAAGAACATAAATGTCATTTACTGGGGCCATTTGGCCTAGTATTCAGTCTCAAACAGTTGCAGTGCAGATGCTGAGAGGCAAAGTGAACAGGGCATGTCCAGATTCTTTCACTCCCTGCTCCTCTGCCATTGCAGCTTCCAGCAATTACTTGATGTCCCCTAATTCTTGTAGTTTGAAAAAGAAATAATAAAACCCTGTATACTTTCTATGCATCATTTAATATTTTGTAGACTATCACAACATTCATCAAGCATTTCTTTTCTTCTCTAAATTTTAAAGTCCTACCTTATTTTGTTTCTTTAAACATGGAAGCCCTCCCTTACCCCTCATTATTCTTGATGCCCTTTGTACTGGGTTATGCCTCCTGTAGCCTGACCTGGAAGCCAGCTTCTAGGCCTGTGCGAAGCAGCAAGTATTCACTTTGGATTCAGATTCAGCTGATTCAGAGGAGAGTGATTCGATTCAGAGATTCAAATCACTGTCCTGATTCAATTCGGTCAAATCAGAGCCAAAAGATTTGGCACCGCTTCAGAGATTTGGCCATAGATTAAGCAGGCAGCTGACACAGGTGCCTTCAGTTGGTAAGTCTGTTGGGGTTGGGGAGAGAAGGAGCATAGGGGAGGGAGGGATTGGAACTGAGGCTGGGACAAGCTGCCCGGCTGGGGTGGGAGAGGCACATTACTCGGGGAGAGGAGTGGGGGAGTGCAGGATGTGCCGGCGCGGCAGTGCTGAGAGTGGGGGCTCTACCTTACTACTGCTTGCCCAGGGGAGGGAGGCACGATGCAGGTGCGGCTCGCTCCAGGTGGAAGGAGGCAAGTGGCAGCAGGGCATAGACCCCACTCCCAGCACTGCAGCACCTGCCTCCCATGTCCCTCCCCTCTGCACCAGCTGGAAAGCGGCAGCAGTGCAGAGTCCCCCGCTTCCAGTGCTGATGCAGGTGTGGCAGTGCTGGGAGCAGGGGCTATGCCCTGCTGCAGCTTGCCCCCTTCAGCCCAGAGCAAGTCATGCCACCACCATGCCCCTCTCCCACCCCTCACCAGCTGGGCAATTGGCAGCAGGGCAGAGCCCCCGCCCCCAGTGCAGCTGCACCTGCATCAGCGCTGGGAGCAAGGACTCTTTGCTGTTGCTGCTAGCCAGCTGGCTTGGAGGGGTGCAGGTGGTGGGCACGGCATCATTGGGACTGGGGACTATGCCCTGCTGCTGCTTGCTCCCTTCCACCCGGAGCGAGCTGTGCCTGCATCCCACCTGTCTCCCACCCCAGCTGGGCATCCCACACCCCCTCTCCACCTCCCCAAGTTCTATGCCCCCCACTCCAGCTGAGCAACTTTTCACAGCCCCAATTCCTCCCTCCCCCATGCCCTTTCCCTTCCCCCAACGCCAACAGACTTACCAGCTGGAGGCAGCCGTGTCAGCTGCCTGTTTAGTCTATGGCCAAATCTTTTCTGAATCTTTTTCCAAATCGATTCAGATACTTCAAATCAATTCAGAGCTTTTAACTCGTCTCCCAATTCAATTCAGATTCAGAGATTCAGTCCTCAAATCAGGCCGAATCTCCTCCAAATCGAATCAGCTACTGAAGCTTCGCACAGCCCTACCAGCTTACTCATAAAGGTCAGTCTGCTCTTAGTTCCAGTTTCCAGTCCATTTACCTTACAAATAGAAAACTTATCCCCACAGCAAACAAAGCAAGCAACAGCATAAACAAATGTGCAAATTACAAACCACAAGTAAAACCTCTAGTCTTTCCTCAGACCTTGAGACCTCTGATCCCTTTATCAAGAACAGATGTCCTAACACTGACTAGTCCTCCAAGTTTATGTCACCTGTGACTCAGTGAGCATGTCTACACATGCAATTAGTGCACATGAATAAACTCCAGAGCTTATTGCTCCAGAGTTTTTTGCTTCCAGGTGTGCCATTTCATAGTTTCATAGTTTCATAGCTGGTAGGGTTGGAAGGGACCTGAGCAGATCATCAACTCCGACCCCCTGCCATGGCAGGAAAGAGTACTGGGATCAAACGACCCCGGCAAGGTGTTCATTTAGCCTCCTTTTAAAGACCCCCAGGGTAGGAGCCAGCACCACTTGTCTTGGAAGATGGTTCCAGTTCCTAGGCACCCTGACAGTGAAGTAGCACCTCCTGGTGTCTAATCTAAATCTACCCTCTGCCAGCTTGTGGCCATTATTTCTTGTCACTCCTGGTAGTGCTCGGGGGAACAGGGACTCCCTCAATGACTGCTGGTCCCCTCTGACTAGTTTGTAAACAGCCACTAGGTCCCCCCTCAGCCTTCTCTTGTGGAGGCTGAACAGGTTCAGGTCCTTAGCCTTTCCTCATAGGGCCTGCCCTGCTGCCCCCTCATCATGTGTGTGGTCCTCCTTTGGACCCTCTCCATGTTGCCCACATCCCTTCTGAAGTGCAGCACCCAGAACTGGACCCAGTACTCCAACTGTGGCCTGACCAGTGACGCATAGAGGGGGAGGATCACCTCCTTCGACCTGCTTGAGATGCATCTGTGGATGTATAACAAGGTACGGTTGGCTTTTCTGACTGTGTCCCCACACTGTTGGCCCATATTCATTTTGGCATCAATAATGACTCCAAGATCCTTTTCTGCCTCTGCACTGACGAGAAGGGAGTTCCCCAGCCTGTAGGTATGCTGCTGGTTCTTCCCCCCCAGGTGCAGTACCTTGCACTTGTCAGTGTTGAAACTCATCCTGTTCTCATCCGCCCACCCCTGTAACCTGTCTAGGTCCAATTGCAGCCTATTCCTCCCTTCTAGTGTGCCCACTTCCCCCCACATCTTAGTGTCATCTGCCAATTTGAACAGGGTGCTTTTTACACCCTCGTCCAAGTCACTGATGAAGATGTTGAACAGTGCAGGCCCAAGGACCGAGCGCTGGGGGACCCCACTGCCCACATCCCTCCAGGTCAAATAAGACCCGTCCACCACCACTCTCTGGGTGTGGCCCTCCAGCCAGTTAGTGACCCATTTGACTGTGTAGGTGTCGATGCCACAGTCCCCTAGTTTTTTTATGAGAATGGGGTGAGAGACAGTTGTTTCAGCCACCTGGGGAGGGTTCAGGGATTGAGAGTGTGGTCGGGGGTAGAGAGGTAAGAAAGATTTATTGACTTAACAAAAACACAACTACATGTAGTAACAAGGCAAACAATAACAGACAAAAGCAATTCATGTCAGCAACTTATCAGCAGTTCCTTCTGATACCTGATACACAGCAAGCTTCTCTTTCTACAAAGTTTAGCGAAGTCAGGCGTCTCTGATCAGCGCTGTCCGAGGGGTACTGGGAAGGACCCTGGAATGCAGTTCTTGGGCTCTTCAAGGTCCACGGGCCCAGTGATCTAGGCAACAGCTAACTAATCTTTTCCACAGAGCTGTATTTTCTTTCTGAATGGTTTCTAGATATTCTAGCTAATTTATAGCTTCTGAATGGTTCTGATAATGAACGACTACTCAGATTCTTTTTATTTCAACCGTCTTTAGATTGACCAATAGCAGTACAAGGCTTTCATGTGTTTGATAAGGTAATTTTAACTGCACCACAGGGCTTTATTACTTCTAGGCTTTGCTAAATTTACTAGGCTTTACTTTATACAAGGCTTCACTACATCTTAAACTTTAATTAGGCTTTTAGCAACAACATACAGCTTAATAGCTAAACGAATACAGGAAAATACTTGGTCCAATCTTCATAGAGCCTTCAGCAAGCACTTTTATTACACAGACATAATTTCAGCTGTCACACTCTACTCTTTGCTTGTTGAAGCACTATGATAGCTATAATTGTGATGCTAAAGCTACATACGCTACATTGGGAAATGGGAAGGATTTATAAATTTAACTTGCATAGCATGAACAGATTTACAACAACAACGATTAAGACACTATTTAGCTGTTGCCACTAGGGCAATGCAAAATACTATGATGCTTAAGATGGTTAGCTACGTAGTTGAGGTGACACTTAGTGATACACGAATAGTACAGATTACATCATGCTATTCACATGGCTCAGGCACGTTGACAGCTAGGCTGATGATTCGCCCACCATCTCGAACAAGGAGCACTGAGTGCTTTGCCAAGCCTTTGCTTCAAGGCTTTGCAGCTTATTTTTTACTCCATTCTAGTTTTTTAACTGTGGCATGTCTACACCTGATATATGGGGCGATGCAGATTTTAGTTTCAAAGGCGTTTTTTTCTTAGCCTCGTGTTTAGCAAATAAGCAGTGGTTTAGTGTTTAGCTTTTACTTCCTGTATCAGGAATGAACATTTTCTCTTATTACAGCTTTCTCAAGTGGTAATTTAGGTACTTTGATAGAGCTATTTTTCTTAAATGTTGCAGGCATCTCATGATTCTTTAAGCCAGGGGGCTATTCTCTATTTTTAACATTGTTTATTACTTGGGAAAAATGCATATTCAATGATAATTGAACTTGTGCACAAGCAGTACTCCAAGTTTGATTTTTTGTCTGCTTTAAAAGCAGCGTCTATCATGACTTGGGCAAGACGGGCTGTTTTTAATTTTACATTAGTTAGCAATTTGTCAGTGTTCTCTAACATTTTTCTTTCAAGCATGCTTCTCCTAGTGAGCAGCCCTACCGCCTGTCGGAGATTGGCTACTCTTTCAGTGTTTTCAGGCAGTGAACAACAAAGTATTTAGGAGGGTTGGGATTTTAACTTGTAAATTCCACCAGGGTGTGGAGTTATATACGTGTGGTGTCGGGGCCTCCCGTGGGGGATGGCTAGAGATAGTAGTGAATACTCCATTTTCTTACAAATTACATTTATTTTTCCTTCTTTGGAAGCTTGTAACTATGCTTCACTTCCCAGAGAGGGAAAGAGCTCTCACTGTCGCTCATGGGGACAACGCTGTATCAGATTAATAAAACGGCATTGCTCTGGCAGAATCATAGCACTAATTTGCTTTAAAATCTCTACTGGTATAAAAGGATGAGGATAAGTGTTGCAGACTTGCGCATACAGCTTCCTTTTAGTTGTATTAAAGTGGGTACCATTCTACTATGCCTCTGTGTAGGTATGATTCACAAACTATGTAATCATTTTGTTTTAACTTGTAATGAGCTCTCCTACCTGGTGGGCTTCACACCATCATTGGAGAGTGTTGTCAGCCATAGGAATGGGAGGGGGCAGATTCTCCCATAAATGCAATGGCTCGAGAGGCTGAACAGATGCAGAATGCACTATTGGGGACACAAACTCAGGGACGTTTTGCTCAACGGGGTTCTCCTCAGGAAGTATGTAACAACAAACTTTTAAATGAGCAGAGCTACAACAATTACCTCCCCTCTCACAATTAGCCATTCTAGCCTTCAGGTAGGGAATGTACTCGAGGTAATAACTGGTGCCACAGGTGCACTGACAGTTACTGCCTTGCTAATTAACTATTCTGTTTTTTCTATTCAGAGACTAGGACTTCACTTGCTCTGGGGTGGCGGGTTTCTTTTAGTATGGATACTGCAGCTAGACTACATGAAGGCTATTTGAACGTGTTTCTGGGGGATGCTCTTCAGGGTCAAGCCACTCTTTGAGGTCTTCAGGAGCAAGTTTATTAATATCTGGGTAATAAGAAGGATAGTAGAAACACCCTACTCAGGAAATACAACAAGGCATTAATAAAAAGAGTACATTCATAACAGTCTACTACTTTATGATGCTAGTCGATTCAGACCAGTGACAAAGCAGTACTCATTTTCAGTGGCAAGCTTAATTAGGAATGGTTATGGCTGCACTTGTGGACAGATTTAATCTGTAGGAACAAGACAGCAAGAAGCTTAGCTCCCGTAAGATGAATTTGACTTAATACTCACTATTTATTATGCATACTTTTTGCTAATAGTGTTTCCTTTCATTTATCTCTCTGAGGATGCTTCACTACTACTTGATCTCCTGCCTGGAGCTTTCTCGGGTCATTAACCTAGGTCTCTCTACTGCTGGCTCGCGGGGACAACCCAATTTAAAGGCCTGTTGCATAGGGTTACCTCTTAGATGGGGTTGGTTATTGGCTCAATTGATAGCTCGAATCAGGTGCAAGTCTTAATCTTTAAGAGCCTGGCTAGCAGCTAACCACAAATTGCACTTGAGGATGCCATTGGCTCACTCTACTAATCCGTTAGACTGCAGATGGTATGGGATGTGATATGTTTATAACATGCTATGTTTCGCAGTTTATTCATACAAAAGATGGTTGCAGAAGTGAGGGCTATTATTGCTGTGTAGGTTTATAGGTGGTGGATACACAGCTAGCAAAGTTTCTAGTGCTGCACAAGTGTCTTGGGCTGTAGCTCTCTCTGAGGCATGGGCAAACATTATTTTTGTGATAACTTCTACAGCTACAGACACATATTGTTGCTTTCAGGAAGTCTGAGGGAGGGGGCTTATGAAATTATATTGCCATACTTGCCACGCTACCTTTCTTTCACGTAATGACAATGGGATAGTCGTGCAGGGTTTTAGTCACATTTTTACCTCACGGCAAGTGATGCATGCGTTGACTATTTCTTGTGCTTCTTTCTTAGTTACATGAATGCCCCAAGATGCGGCCAGGTGAGTGGTTCCATCATGCCCGGGGTTTCTATGTTGTCGATGTAGCCATTCTGCAGCTCATTCTCCAGGTGTACAGCGAGAGGAGAAATTGGGTAACGATGGACTAGCTGCTTTATTTTTTTCTTCAACATACAAGGTTTCAGCACTTTCTTCTCTTTTTAGCTGATCAACTCGCTTATTCCACTTCCATAGTTTCATAGTTTTGTTGGCTACAAATGTCCAACTCAGGATCCTTAAAATTATGGTTTATTAGGTGGATTGAAACCCTGTAATGAAGTCAAATCATAACCTTGGGGCTGGTCCCCTCACACACACACACATGCACATGAGACAGTGTCAAAGGCCTTCTTAAAGTCCAGAGACACTACGTCCATGGCGACACCATCATCCAGGGATTTAGTTACCTGGTCATAAAAGGCCATCAGGTTGGTCTGGCAGGACCTCTCAGCGAAAGGTAAAAGTCTTTTCTCCAACAGGTTGGCTGATCTCCTACATTGGGCTTTAAACTAACTCAGTCCGGGGACAGGGAGGAAGAAGAAGGAGAACATCAGGAACCTGCAATCCATGGGATGGCCAGCAGTACAGCACAGGTAAGCAATAAGCAGGTAAGCAATAAGGGGCCCATGGGCATCAGAGCCGGGGGGCAACAAAGGCACCAGTCACAGGGCTCAAGTGCCTATACACCAATGATAGGAGCATAAGGAACAAGCAGGATGAATTAGCACTCCTGCTTGCAGAAAATACTTACGACTTAGTGGGGTTAACAGAAACCTGGTGGGACTCTACCCACGACTGGGCAGTACATATTGAGGGCTATAAGCTGTACAGAAAAGATAGAGTGGGGAGCAGAGAGGGAGGGGTTGTGCTCTATGTCAAGGAGCATTATACATCAACCCTTATCAAAATGGAATTGGAGGAGGAGAAAGTAGAAAGATTGTGGGTTAGGATACATGGACGTCAAAGGGAAAGAGATTTGGTGGTAGGGGTCTGTTACAGACCCCCACACCAAGGGGAAGAAATAGCAAAAAACATGTCATTGATATTAACGGATTTCATCCACACAGGTTTATAACATTGGATGCTTTCTGTCAATGCTGGTAGTGATGGGATAGCAGCTGTTAAGGGGTCAGTATTAGCATTCAAATCTTGAAAGTCAATAGACAACTGCCACTCTCTATTTGGCTTGTGCACTGGCCACACTGGATTGCTAGACGGAGAATGGGTTTGGGTAATAGTCTCACCTTCCAACTGCTGACTTATGATACACTGGATAGGCTGAGTGGCCTCGGGGGGAGTTCGATACTGGGGTTTTTCTAGTCTTTTCATGGGAGGCAGGGTTAGTGGAATCATGCTACATCGAGTTACAACTGTTATAGCTGTTTCTTCTGTTTCTCGGGGAGGCACTGCACACTCAAATTGCTAATTCTCTTGTTTAAGGGCAAACTGCTGTGTTCTTAGTACATTAAGTCTTAGTAAGCTTGGTTCCCCCTTTAAGTATTACTGTGGCCGCTGTTACCTTAGAGCCATTAGGTAACATGAAGTTTGCTCAGACTAGATGTCCTGGTCGTCTGGTGCCTCTGACTCCATTTACTTGATGAGGGGTTTCTTTCTTCCCCTTTCAATTTGCGGAATCTAAAATGCAAATCTGAGCACTAGTGTTTAATAGCATATTAATTGACTTTTTACTTTTATTTAATTGCATCTGTACAGGTATTCAAATTAAGGGGCTAATATTAACTTTAGATACTGGTCCCTGACTTGCTACTGCTCCCATTATGGCCCCTTTCTTTGGGGATTGGGCCTGCTGGACTTTCTAGGCTACGTGATCAGGCGGGGTAAAGGCTGGCCTGCAGGTGCCTGGGAAAATGTCAACAGTTCTGGCCTTTCGGGCAGAGAATCCCTTCGGTGACCCTGCTGGTGGTGCTGATGGCTCTGCTTTTGGGCTTGCTTTTTTGTTGCAGTGTTTAGCCTACAGCCCTCACAAAACGTTGGTGGGCACTCTATTAATTTGCATTGTATTAAAACTGGCAGCTAACAAGTCAATTTTGCTTGCGGGGTTTTGGGCCATCCTTCTCTATCTTTTTCCAACAATTCAGGGGGATTAGGGGGTTTGTCTTTTGCTGAGGCCATCACCATGGCCTTGGCAGTTCTTGCCGGCTTAGTCAGCTGTGACTTCTGCAAAATGGGTAGAAGCTGCACTAATCGCCGGATCGCATCTCTTACCGGGTGATCTACCGCCTCTGGCACCAAGGCCAACAAGGCCAAAGTGCACTCTGTTGGTGCTCGTCGGCAAAACCTCCTCCACAGCGGTGCTGTCACAACCTCTGCATCTGGCATGTGAGTCTAAACTGCTGCATGAATTATTTTAGTTAACACCAATTGATACAAGCAGCGGACAGCGTCTTCTAAATTGGCTCATGCCCGAGGGGCAGGGCTAAGCTTTTCTTCTATATTACCATAACTGGCTGCAGTGGCTTGGAGTGCAGCAGAAAACAAAGTAACATTTTTATTACCTCTTGCAAACTGATTTAACTGGAGCTTGGGGTGCAGAATGATTTGGGCTGCTTCGGCTCTACTCACTGAAATTGCAGAAGCTCTTTCACTATACATTTGAACTAGCCAATCTATCACTGGTTCTCCTGGCTTGGACTTATGCTGTTCTTGTATATCTCTTATTTCCACCCGGGTAAACGAATGTAGCTCTGTTCAGGGATATTCTCCTTGCGGTCCTGAATGGGTTACTACCACAGGGAAGACCTGGCTAGGTTCCTCTCTCTGGGCAGGGACATATGGGGGCGGTTCAACACTAGGCTCATCATCAGTCTCTTTCTCTCCATTTTTCTAGAGCTTAACTTCTGCTCTCTGTCTATAAAGATACTGTTTGATCTTGTGGGAGGATGGCTCTACAGTCTGTGCTAACTGCACCCTCTTCTGGAGGGAAGCAGCCATGCACGCAATCATAATTTTTCTCTCTCTCTCTTTTAAAGTCTCCAAGAGGCTCTGAGCGGCTCGCGCTGCCTCACATGCCACGCTGTTGGAATCTCTCACATCTTCTAACTCTTTACTCATCTCGGTGACCTTTTCCTGGAGCTGGGTGACTTCTTCAGCCCCTAACCACAGGCATGTTGCCAGCAGCCATGACAGGCAAATCTTTCTGGGCTTACCCCGGGCAGCAGTGGCAAACCTAGCCTAATGATTGGGTACAGTTTCCGGGTTACTCTAGGCAGGTCTTAACTTATCCTTATCCCACCCAGGATTCTCTATCCCTGTTACCTCTTTAAGCAAAGCCAGTAATAGGGCCCATGCAACTCCCTCCATTTTGCCCTTTCTCTCTGGACCAGAGCCTCTCAATCCTGTTTGTGATGTCAATTTATGTCACCTGCAGAGGGTTTGGGGCTTGAGAGTGTGGTCGGGGGTAGAAAGGTAAGAAAGATTTATTGACTTAACAAAAACACAGCTACGCATAGTAACAAGACAAACAATAACAGACAAAAGTAATTCACGTCAGCAACTTATCGGCAGTCCCCTCTGATTCCTGATACACAGCAAGCTTCTCTTTCTACAAAGTTCAGCGAAGTCAGGCGTCCCCAATCAGCGCTGTCCAAGGGGTACTGGGAAGAACCCTGAAATGCAGTTCTTGGGCTCTTCGAGGTCCACAAGCCCAGTGATCTAGGCAACAGCTAACTAATCTTTTTCACAGAGCTGTATTTTCTTTCTGAATGGTTTCTAAATATTCTAGCTAATTTATAGCTTTTGAATGGTTATGATAACGAACGACTACTCAGATTCTTTTTATTTCAACCGTCTTTAGACCGATCAATAGCAGTACAAACCTTGCATTCTTTTGATACGGTAATTTTAACTGCACCACAGGGCTTTATTACTTCTAGGCTTTGCTAAATTTACTAGGCTTTACTTTATACAAGGCTTCACTACATCTTAAACTTTAATTAGGCTTTTAGCAACAACATACAGCTTAATAGCTAAACAAATACAGGAAAATACTTGGTTTAATCTTCATAGAGCCTTCAGCAAGCACTTTTATTACACAGACATAATTTCAGCTGTCACAACAGTGTTGAAGGCCTTCCTAAAGTCCAGAAAGACTACATCCACTGCTACCCCTCCATCTAAGGATTTTGTGACATGGTCATAGAAGGCCACCAAGTTGGTCTGACAGGACCTGCCTCAAATGAACCCTTGTTGGTTGCCCCTAAGCATAATCTCCCTTGCTGGCCCCTCACGGACATGCACCAGGATAATTCTCTCAAAAAGCTTACCCAGGACCGAGGTAAGACTGACTGGCCTATAGTTTCCTGGATCCTCCTTACTCCCTTTTTTGAAAATGGGAACCACATTGGTCCTTTTCCAGTCCTCTGGCACCATGCCAGAGCACCATGAGTGCTCATAAAGCCATGCCAGGAGTCCCACAATAACCTCTGCTAATTCCTTCAGCACTCTGGGGTGGAGATTGTCAGGACCAGCTGATTTAAATGCATCCAGTCCCTCCAGAAGTTCCCTGACTAGGTCCTCACTGACCCTAGGCCTAGGCCCTAGGTGCCTCCCCTGGGACCTATGGGGGTCCTGGGGGGGGGGGGGGGCATGACCCGGTCCCTGATCAGAAAAATGGAGGCAAAGAAATTGTTAAATAAGTTAGCTTTGTCATCTGTTGTGACAACCAGATTTGGACATGCACCCAGGAGCAAACAACTCTGGTGCAATTAGCTGTGGAGTTTATTTATGTGCAGCACATGGAGCCTGGTCAGAGCAAGCCCATCTGGCAGGCAGCCCCAGGGGTCAGCCTGCCATCTCAGGGCTGCTTTAGCTGGCTTTAATGTGTTGTGGAGGATATGGTTGGGGTATGAGGGTGCTTCAATGTGGAGCTAGCTCACAGGCAGCCCCAGCACTGAAGCAGCTTCGTGCCCCAGCCAGCCAGTGTGTGCTGCTTTGCATGAAAAAAACTCTGCAGTAGGGGAGTACTTGTAAATAAAGTACTAGCCTACTCCAGAGCTCAGTTGTTTGTGCCCTAATAGGAGCACACGTGTAGATGTTGAGACATTTACTGTGCAGTTAATTAGTCAACTGTGAAGTAAATATCTCATGCAGATCTGCCCAGTTCCTTTTACGTTAGTTCCCTTAGTCTCACTTATGCTAGTTTGGCCTAACTTAAAGCTAACACAGCTAAAAGCCTACTCAAGTCGCTATAATGCAAGCTAAAAGGATTATAACTCAACACAAAGGTCTACAAATGCTAAGGCACTACCAGTGTTCTCATCTCCCCTGCTTTTACCTATAACACACTACAAGAGGTAGTTGGCATTTCTGGTGTTTGTCTCATACTTGTGCATGAGCATCTAAAGTGGCAATCTTGGTCTGGACTAGAGATTTTGGGGAATCTTTAGGTAAATGCTTGAAAAAGTAGAGGGCAGGATTTGATGCCCTAGGAAGTCCCTTCCAGATCTAGTGCATTTTCTTGGTAGCTGTCCTGGGAAATGGTAGATGTGGTTCAAACTCCCTCAGGATAATGGGAGCTTAGAACCCTGTTTTGCATTTCCTCATATCATACCCAAGGGAGGTGACTAATCCACTCTGCAATGAAATTTAAAATCCAAAATCAGCTAAAATTCGGCATCTTCCATGTTTCAGGGGTGTACTTGGTAGCCATGTTTTGGATTTTAAACTTCATTGCAGAACAACAAGGAAGTTTTTTTTTGTCTCCCTGCCTGCCATCTGACACCTCCAGGAAAGGAATTCTACCTGATCAACACATCAAAGAGCTACTCAACACAGCTCGCAAAGACACTCATGGACCCTGAGGGACAGACTTCCATCTTCAGCTCCCTCTGTGCAAAAATGAAGTTTATTTCCTACATATGGGGACTTTTTACCATCTTGTACCATCTACACTTTTCCCAGAGCCTGATGAAAAGACTTTGATCCTGAAAGCTTGCAGAAAAGGACAATTTTCTTGCAATTTTTCAGTTGGTCTAATAAAAGGTATCATTTTGGAACCAAGAGTTCTAGTTTTTTGTATGTCTTTTTGTCTCAGACCAACATGGCTACCAAGTACACCCCTCAATACATAACAGCCATTTACCAGGAAAAGAGCTCTGCATCCAGACATGAAATCTATCACAAACAGCTTCAGTCCTTAAAGGAGGAGGAAGCAGACCTTTCCAAACATACATACTTCAACAACTACTCTACAATCCAAGGTAATGTCATAAACTTCTCCAACCACACTTTCAGCTCAGCTAAGGTGTCTGCACTGTCCCATGGCCTTTCTTTTTCCTCTGCTTAACAAATGAAAACAGTGCAGCTATATAGAGGCCTTGCTTTTTTCTGCCACCTGATACTGAGGAAATATTCCCATGACAAGTGGCCATGCAATGACCAACCTGACACAGAAAAGGACACATACACAGTACAAAAAGAACAGCTCCTGGACTCCACCTGAGGGCCACAGCACCAACCTGGACCTGTATATAAACTGTTTCTACCTCCATACCCACTCAGAGATTGCAAACAACAACATTTACATTACAATCTCAATCCTGCTGAATGGACAGTCATGCTCAGCCTTAAATACAACCCAGATATTATCATACAACAGACTGATAAGGAGGACACCACTGATGCCATTGGCAAAACTGTACATCCAGGAAACTTGAGAGACAATTTTCCAACACAGAGTTTTACACTCTCCTGACAGAGGACCACATGGTACAAAACTAAAAGGATTTGGATAAACTCTTACAGGACCTACCTTGGGAAAGCCAGGAGAGGATAACTGTTTCCACTTCCCAGAAGCCCAACTTTCACTTGTTAGCCAAGATCCACAAACCTGGCAACCCAGGATGCCCCATTTCCTTTGGCACCATCATGGAACGAGTTTCTGGCTTCATGGATTCTACCCTATCCCATATGCTACTGAAGCTGCCATCAATTTGAAAGGCACAAACTTCTAGCTAACACCATATTAGCTACTCTGTACACCAACATCCTCCATGAAGGCAGATTATAAACTGTAAAAAATGTTATCTCTGGCAAGAAAAATACTACTGTTTCCATTATACACTACCACTTTGTCCTCACACACAACTATTTCAGGTTGAATGGCACTGAATGCCAACATAGTATGCCAACATACCTACAAGAGACTTTTAAGTCTGTTTCCTCCACACTGCCCTCTCATTCCCATGTTCTAATTAAGGAACATCAATATCATCTTCATTGTATGGACTCATGGGAAGGCCTCTCTAGAGAAATGTCATCAGGATTTTAACAACTTCCAGCCATTTATCAAATTAATTCTGGAATACTCCAGCTATCAAATTATTTTCTTGGACCCTACAGTGAGGTTTTGCAATGGCCACATTGCCCTCCATATTGTATCTGAAACAAATCAACCCCAAGACCTGCCTTCATGCCACCAGCTTTCATTCCAAACACACCATCAACTAACATTACAACCATGTCTGCTCTGATCCCACTGACCAGGATGCACATATTTAGGATCTGGAGTAGAGATCCCTACAGTTACAATACAACTTCAAAACTGTAGCCACTCAAGTCAACAAAGCCAGACTCAGACCCCATTCTGACCTGCTACAGTACCAACCCAGGGATAATATAGTTCCTGTGACTATCATTTATAGTCCCCAGCTTGAATACCTTGGACATAGCATTAATGATCTTCATCCCCTCCTGGAAAAGGATGACCATCTCAAATTGCCATGGGAGACAAACCAGTCATGGAGTACAGGCAGCACCCCAGCCTCAAACAGCATCTCTCAAGCAAGAGGCTACCTTGCTCCCAGTGTCACCAAGGCATCAGGCCTTGCAACAGACCCAAATGCCTTCTGTGCCCCAACAACAATACAGACCACATCATCACTTGACCAAATAATATGGATTAAAACATTCAAGGTTCATTCACTTGCAACTCCACCAGTGTCATATACACCATCACCCGCTCGCAGTACTCCTCTGCTGTCAACATTGAACAGACTGCGCAATCCCTACATGACAGAATGAATGAACTCCACTCTCACATCAGCTGCAAAAAAAACAAGCAAGCCTGTGGCAGGATCTTTTATCCTCTCTGGACAGTCCATTGATGACCTGAGGGTGGCTGTTCTCAGAAAGAAAACTTTTAAAAAACAATTTGAATGGGAAATTGCAAAAGAAACAGGGAACAAGGACTATGATGGATTCTTATCCGATTACCTGGGTTAGCTTTGATGACCCCTTTGTTCCTATAGGTTTACTGTTTGTTTATTTGTCTCTGCTACCGCTGCTCCCTTCCCCTTGCTCTCTTTTTCTTCCCCATCTCCCTGGTCCTTTGTATTCTAATTTGTCTCTCCTTCTTATACTCTGTTTTCTGCATGCCCTTTCATAGCATCTGACAAAGTAAGCTTCAGCATATGAAAGCTTTTGCTTATACACACACATCCATACACATACACTTTGATTGGTTTATAAGATGCAAATACACGCTGTCTTTCATTTCCTGGGCAAGTACTGTAACCACTATTGTTGTTGGGTAAAAAAATGCCCCCAAAGTAGAAAAGGATCCTGGGATAATAATGGTGGTATTTAATGTACATCTCAGCCCTGAAGGAAGGAGTCTACATATGCCTGTGGGTGGACTGTGGAAAGGTGACACTGACGTTAATACATCCTCAGTGCTTCAGCATGACTGTCCTAAAGAGAAATGACTGGAGGTTTTATGTAGTGCAGTCCCTGGCTTTACTTAAAGCCATCTGTACACTTTTGCTCGAAGATACTGTAGGTCCCCCTTGGTCCACCCATGCACTGGAATGGCTCCAGATCTGCCAGAGGGCCTAGACAGAGGACAAAAAATGCTCTTCCCTTCTGTGCAAGCTGAAGTATTCAAGGAAATCTCAGAAACACAAAGTTCTGTGCTCATGTGCAATTTCATTCTGGTCAGTACTTACAGCTTTCCTTCCTTCAGGTGGTAGCTATCATTGCTACCAGAATTTTGCTAATATATTCAGACAAAGGCAAATAAAGACATTAGGAGTAGTACAGAGGAAAATATGCCAGTATTACTATAGGAAAGATCTGTGAAAAGCCTATAGCAATTATTTTCTAGCTTAAATATGTTTGGTGTATAACCTGTAAAGTGTTGGCCCTTTGCCATTAATTAAACATAGGAATGTATTAAGTTAATACCTCAAATGAAAGGCTGGCAATTTGAAAGACTGACAGATGCTGACCTCTCAAAATGTGGCCTCTTGAAATGATGGAGTAAGGGGGAGGTGAATAAAGGTATGATAACAAAGCCAGGTTGACATGTTGTCAATGATCCTACCTGATTTGGGATATGTAGCTAGGAACACATCACTATCTCTGATTTCAAACTCCTCCAGTGAATCTATGCCTTCAGGTGTGACCAACTTTGCTGCAAAATAACATCCTCTGTGTTTGAACAGGTATTCTTCTGGGGGCTCCATTTTGTCTTGTATGTAAGGAATCTGGAGGTATGAGAACATAAGCTTATATCATTATTGTTTTTCTGTCATGTCTCAAAGTGACTACTTCAGTACGATGTGAATAAGAAAGTCCCTTGTCTGTTGGAATAATCAACATTAAAAAAAAAGAAAACAGCAGATTGTATTACATTACAAATGACTAAGGTAATTTGCCTCCTCACAGCCTCACAGGAGAGCTGAGACTCCTTACCAGCTAAGAACTGCTGCCCAGAGGGTTTTTCCATCTGTTGCCTCCTCTGTGAAATCCTATGAATTATGAACTTTCATTTCTACCCAGAAGAACTTTTACAATCTTTTCTCTGATGCCTGATGAAGATTGTTTGTGCCCAAAAGCTTGCAATTAAAGAATTTTTTTGGCAAAAATCTTGTTGGTCTAATAAAAGATATCACCTCTGTCCACAAGCCCCGATAGATTTTTCCTCTAGACCGATACGGCTCCAACCTGGATACCTGACAGATTGTATTACAGCATTTAAATGGTACGTTTAAGTAATGGCATGGAAACAAAAATAGTTTCCCTAAAAAAGGTTGCATATCCTGTTTCTTTATTTGTACAAAAAATACATTTGTGTTGCTGAACACCAAGACCATCAATGATCCACCAATGTAAACAGCATATGGAAAAAAAAAATCTTACCAAGCTTTTGGGTTTCGGGCTGAGGAAGCTCTGCAGTTGGTGTGTGCTCTTCCTGGATGGAATGAATAATAAAGAAGCCAGAAGCTGGGCTGGTATGCATGTGAGACAGGCAGTCAGTGAAGATGTAAACTGAGGAGTCAGTGAGGAGTCAGTGGGTGAGAGACAGAGTGGGTTGGAAAAAGAGAAGGGGGAGGAATGTAGCAGGTAAATAGTGGAGAGGTAAGTGGGGGTGTCAGATGTCAGGCAGGTTATAATGTGTCATAAATCCAATGTCTATGTTTAGTCCATGATTTTTAGTATCCAGTAGGTTGAAGTGCAGTTCATAGGCTCATCTACAAAAGGTGAGTTGTAAGTTCCCTTTGAAGACTAGAACTGAGAGATGGGAGAGGGAGTGATTGTCCTGTGAGAAGTGAGCACCCACAGGTAATTGGGTATTCTTGTTTTTGATAGATTTCCAGTGTGCGTTCATTCTGGTGTGCAGTTGTTGTTTGGTCTCTCCTACGTATTTTCCATCAGGGCATCTGGTGCACTGGATGAGATATGTCACATTTTTGGAGGTGCCAGTGTAGGATGCAGGAATGGTGATGGCTCTGTTGTGGGGTGTAGTTATTGTGGGGGTGGTGGAGATATGTTGACAGGTTTTACATTTCTTGTCCTGGCATGGTCTGGATCCACTGGGTATGGTTTGGGTCATAGGGAGCTTGCTTCTGGTGATGAGGTTAGCAAGGTTTGATGCTCATTTAAAGGCTAGGATGGGTAGTTCTGGAAAGACCTCTTTAATAATGGGGTCTTCTTCTAGTATGTGTTGTAATTGTTTGAGGGTTTTCCATGTAGGTTCCAGGGAAAGGTAGTATGTCATAACTAATGGTGTATGATTTGTGGGGATTTTCTTTTTGTTCTGAAGCAAATCTTCATGTGGTATCCAGGTGGCTCTTTCAAATGTGCAATCTATCTCTCTGGAGGATAGGGCCACTTTAATTAGAGTGGCTTTCAAGAGCTGGTTTAATAAAAGTGCCTGCAGCATCTCATGTATTCAGTGGCCCACACTTCAAAATGGCTGCATAGGCACTTTAACTAAAGCTCATCAAGGAAGCTTTAGTTAAAGTGCCCTTGCTGCTATTAGCATGCTCCAGCAGACTCGATTAATCTGTCTGCTCCAACGTGCTGTAATTACAGTGTGTCAGAGCAGGTGTCCTGTATGTCTCCAGGCACCCTAGATGTCTCTGTGCCTCCAGCATCAGCAGTGGCAAGAGTCTCTGCTCCTCCCCCATGGTGGTAGTAGCCTTCTCTGTCAGTGTCATGGAAGCAACAGATGTTCGAGCTTTACCATGGTAAGAGCAGTGGCAGCAGATCCCCCAACAAAGCTGCTGCTCCCCTGGGTGGCACGGCTCTATGACAGCCACAGCAAACAGAACTGCAGCTAGGCTCCCAGCCAGCTGTCAAGGAGCCAGCTGCTTCCCTTCCCTCCCCTTTGGTGAAAACAACAGTGCACTATGGATAGGCTTGGCAGAAACTGATTTTTTATTTTTTCAATAGCTAAAATCAAGGGGGTGGGGCTAGGATTTATTTGGATTTTTCTCAATTTAAATGTCAGGATTTCACAAAATTAGAGGTGTGGGGGGCAGACATAGTAATGACAATATACTGTTAAAAGCTTTATTAAAATCACATGAAAAAATATAAAAAGTAAATATCCAGAAATCAATATGTCATACTTGCTTTAAATCATCATTTATTCATCAAGAAAGAGCTGGGTGGGCAGGGACCAGAAGAGGACAGCAGCAGCACTTCCAGAGCTCTGGGAACACGGGGAGAGGCGGGGGGCACCCTCACCCTTGGCATGCTTAGACCCAGCTGCCACCAGGCTGGAGCCTCAAATGCCCTTCACCCTTTGCCTTTCACCTCCCTCCCTGCCTCCTTTTGCATACATAGGCATTGTTTAAGTAGACTGTTATCTCTCTCCAGCCAGCTTCCCTGCACCTGTGCGGGAGTAGCAACTTGCGTAATTGGTAAGTCATTAGGCTGCCCATTATTTTCCTCTTTAACCTCTCCACCCTCTGTCCCTGTCTCTCCTTCTCCACTGTCCAGTAACAGGAGTAAAGGTTTCCTGTTACAGTCCCCTTTCTATAAATTTTTATTATTACCAATGGAAATATTTTTCCATCGATCTGTGAGTGTGAAGTGAACTTGGTGTTTATCGATGTTTATCAATAAAAATATCAAATCCTGCACTCTAACTATGGAGTGGTGGGGAATCAAGAGCTCTACATGTAACTGTCCGTGTATAACATGTGGCATTACAAAATGTAGCGCCTGTTTTAAAGAGGACCTTTTTAATGGTGGCTCTGCCATCCTTGTAGCAGGACAAACAGCCTGAATGTATGCACAATCGTTTTTTTTAGGACTATGTATGTATGTGTATGCATATCTACTATGTATATGATATTGCAAAAGTAACCTGTGTCCAAGGCCTTTGCAACATTAGACAGTGACAAGAACTGTAGCAAAATCCATAACTGTTTCTTTTTAGTTGTAGGCCAAAGCTACCAAACCAGAGAAGCAAAAGATCGTACAACAAAAATATCTGGGAAGCAAGCAGTTTGTTTGCTGATGAAACAGTCAGACTTGACAGGGCTTGGGACTTTATCAATTTATTTCTTACTGTGGTCCACTGAAGCCTGAGGACAGAAACCTACCAAACTGCAGTTCCCAGGGAACTGTTTCAGATCTCCCTATTAAAATAATGGATCTCTTAGCTCAGGGGTCAGCAGGCTGAAATAATACAGCTTGTCTAGGGCAGGCCAGTGCTTTGGAACCAAGCACCACCATGTTACTTCTTCCCACTGCTAAATTATGGCTGACATTCATGTGACCCAGTTGCTGCTGAACACCACAGAATCTCCCCAGGGCCAAAATGCTACTGAATTAGCCCACTGCCAAAGTGGCACTGATATTTGGGCTTTGTGGGCCAGATAAAATTTCTTGGTGAGCTGGATCCAGCCTACAGGTCACAGGTTGTCAGCCCATTTCAAATATTCTTGGGGACTTGGCTTGTTTTTGCTCACACACCACTAGATACGTCTGTGTGTCCCACAATAAACTTGTTAGAATCTGTTAGAACATGCAGTCCAACAAATATCTATCTAGGGCTTATACAGGTTTCTGTCTAGTGCTTGGAAAATAAAATATTCTCACACTCACCAGCCTTTCAGTCACCTTAAGGAAATTCTTTCCTGTCCTGTTTTGTGACTGATCCTCAGTTTCCTTTAGTCTGATCCTCAGCTTCCCCTCCCATCCCAACCCCCTTTTCCCCTTTTCCTTTCCTCTCTTATTTTTCCCATTCCAACTCCTTAAAAATATTCAACTTCCTTTTATGTTTTGGCTGCAAGCAAGATTTTGGCATAATAGACAGAGAAAAAGAGCTGGTCTAGGACAGCCATCCTAATGTAGAAGAAGAGAAATATAACTTTTCTACCAATTCAATCCCATCAGAGTTAAACAGAAAGGCAGCTGGGCCCACAGGCTGCAGCAGTAGTGGTCAATAGAAACCCATTTTTCCCTGACCAATACAAATAGTGTCAGTACAGACAAGGATGTGGTAGATATGAGGAATCTGAGTGTGACATACCATATTTATATAAATCCAAGACAAGTCTGAATTTATGATGAGCTCCCATTAATTAGATACTATACGTTACAAATTTGTTATAATTTTCCATATATACAATCTAATTATTGGAGGGTCATCTTAAATTTGTCCCCAACTACAGGACAGGTGCAGGCAGCTTGACCTCTACACTTTGCTCACCTACCAGTTGCCCCAGTCATGCCTTTGCCCCTGCTGCCTATCCCCGCAGCTCCTGCCTCCCCATCTGATCCCCAAGCCAACTGCTCTATATCCCCATGTCACACTACTGCCCACCCCCAGACCCTCACTGCTTCCCAACTCTCAGTGCCACCTGATCTCCATCACCCACTACCTCCTGATTCCCCACACACACCGCTGCCCCATCCCCAGCCCAATCTCTGTTCGTCCCCAGCCCAATCCCCACTGCCCCCATCCCCAATGCATGTTTCTGCCTGATCCTGGACCCTAGCTGCTAGCCCCTGACCTGCACTCACTGTATTGCTCTGGCTGCTGCTCTGACTCCTTCTCTGGCTTCAGGCTCGGGTCAGGGCCAAGGTCAGAGCTGAAGTGCTGTACCCAAATCCAAAACAAGGCTTGTTTTTCCCCACATTGCATGAGGGAAAAAAACTAGTCTTGGATTCGAATAAATATGGTATCTCACAATGAGTATAGACAGACCTAATAATATAATTTCTATTAAAAGATACCAGTACAAGCTGTTATTGTGTAACTTATGCCATCAAGATGCTGTATATATACAACTGTAGCTAAATTTGAACCATTAGTACAGGGTCAAAATTAGGAAAATTGAGCTCATTTGTATTGCTGCGGGCTCATGCAAACATAATCTTTAGATCATAACAGGTGCTGCGTGCTCCCCTTCCCCTTTAAAAGCTATTTGGCCATAGCCTCCAACTCTTAGAAGCTGAACTATGAATCAGTTACCAATTAACAGCATGATTGTGTGATTGATATTTAAAAGTTATAAATTACATTTCTTTTTACAATTCAACTCCTTAATGCATACTGCTGGTGTAACATCTTTGTTGGGGAATACCTGAAAAAACACTACAAATTCAAATGCATAAACCAGAGTGGAAAATAGACCCAATGAATGAAATCTATTCACTCATACACTAAAGATATCCCCACCCCCAATGTATTATGCACTGTTTTGCATCCAGATTTCTTGAGGTGGGTTAACAATAAGATCTATATCATTAACCCCATTTATACACACAGAAAAGAAAATATTTTAACATGGAAATATACTGCTGAAGACTTTTTAGCAGGATCACTTACCTTCTGTGCTCTGTTTCTGCTGCTCATACACACATACCTATAGAGCACTGCCTTCCATGTGAATAAACAAGACTGATAGTCAGTCCTAGAAACTTGCAAATATTTATATAATACCATCTGATCAACTGTGGAGGAATCTGATTGAAGGTTCACATTGTTATTTATTTCTTCTCTCTCAGTCTTTATTTAGCTTTGAAATGAAGATTGAACCTTAGGTAAAGAAAAAAATCATAAAATAAGGTAAATCATATGAATGTGAATATACTTCAAAAAGGTTATATGTGCAAACCCAGTAATGAAAATGACTCAGCTTCCTTGCTCTTGCCTGAATGAAATAATTCAACAGTAAAATTATTAGACTGTCACTCTGGCAGTTTTCATTTGTATTTTACCTTTTCAGAACAGCAGCACCCTCAAAGAAGATGGGAGAGATGGACTGGAGTGGGGAAAACTGAGCATTTGGTCCTTAATAGTTTATCGGTGAAATTGATCTAACTCCTCTTCCATGGGTTTGTACAGTGTGTCCACTTACTTGGCAAGTGGGTTCTGACAGACAAATATGACCCTAGACAGTCTTTGAGACTCTGGGCCTGAGAGTCTAATCCATACACTCCCTTCTATGGCTCCTTCAAGGCAGTCCTACGAGCCACACAGCACATTCATACACGGATACTGATTTTCTATACCCAAAACCAAAATACAGCAGTTCTGCCTGGAGGAGTCTTTTTCACCAAAGAATAACTCACCCGTGTGGTTCAGCTACTTGTTTGCCTTCTGTCATAATCCTGATTGAAAGTGCTTTGAATTTTTATGCAGGGGTTTAGGTTGTAGCCGTGTTGGTCTAAGCATATAGGCAGACAAGGTTCCTTGGGTGAATTTGATATCTTTTATTAGACGAACCCAAATGGTTGGAGAACAGTTATTAAGCAAGATTTCGGGTTCAAAAACCCTTCGTCAGGCTAAGGAAGCTGCAGCAGTTGGTGTGTGCTCTTCCTGGATGGAATGAAAAGTAAAGAAGCCAGGGGCTGGGCTGGGGAGTCAGTTGCCAGGCAGATTGTAATGTATCAAAAATCCAACGTCTATGTTTAGTCCCTGATCTCTAGTATCCAGCAGGTTGATGAAATGGAGCTCATAGGCTCGTCTCTGGGAAGTGTTGTGTAAGTTTCCCTTGAGGATCAGGACTGAGAGATTGGAGAGAGAGTGGCCCTCCTGTGAGAAATGTGCCCCCACCGGTAATTGGGTGTTTCTGTCTTTGATGGATTTCCGGTGTGCGTTCATTCTGGTGCGCAGTTGTTGTTTGGTCTCTCCTACATATCTTCCATCAGGGCATTTGGTGCATTGGATGAGGTATACTACATTCCTGGAGGTGCAGCTGTAAGATCCTGGGATGCTGATGGCTCTGTTGTGGGGTGTAGTAATAGTGGAGGTAGTGGAGATGTGGGGGCAGGTTTTGCATTTCTTGTCATGGCACGGTCTGGATCCTTTTGGTGTGTTCTGGGCTTGAGGAAGTTTGCTTCTGGTGATGAGGTTGGCGAGGTTCGGTGCTTGTCTGAAGGCTAGGATGGGTGGCTCTGGGAAGATCTTTTTAAGAATAGGGTCTTTTTCTAATATGGGTTGCAATTTTTTGAGGATTTTCCGTACAGATTCAAGGGATGAGTGATAGGTCATAACCAGCTGTGTGCGATTTGTGGGTGTTTTTCTTCTGTACTGCAGCAGTTCTTCACATGGTATCCAGGTGGCTCTTTCAAACGTGCGAACTACCTCTCTGGACGAGTGTCCTTGCTGGGTGAAAGCCTTTTTAAGATTGGTGAGGTGGCAATCCCGGGTGTTCTCTTCAGTACAGATGCGGTGGTATCTGAGGGCTTGGCTGTATATCACAGCTTTTTTGGTGTGTTTTGGGTGATTGATTGTTCTGTGCAGATATGTATGTTGGTCTATGGGTTTCTTGTATACTGTGGTCCGTATTTTACCCTTCTGGATACTGATCCTTGTGTCTAAAAAGGGGATGTTGGTGCTGGAGTATTCTAAAGAAAGTCGGATAGAAGGATGGTGACTGTTGAATTTCTGGTGGAACTCAATCAGAGATTCCAGGTTCTCACTCCAAATGATGAAGATGTCATCGATATATTGTAAGTACAGCAAGGGTTTGATGGTGCAGTTCTTGAGGAAGTCTTCTTCCAGGTGGCTTATAAAAAGGTTGGCATACTATGGGGCCATTTTAGTGCCCATAGCTGTTCCCATCATCTGGAGGAAGTGTTGATTATTAAAAATGAAATTGTTGTGTGTGAGGATGAAGTGTATAAGCTCAGTGATATCTTTGGGTCTGTGTTCTGGGTTGTAATCTTGTTCCTGTAGATATGTAAGGCAGGCATGGATGCCATCGTGGTGTGGGATGTCGGTGTATAGGCTGGTAATGTCCATGGTGGCTAGGAGTGTGTTGCTGGGAAGGTGGTCTATGTTTTTAAGTTTTCGTAGCAAGTCTGTGGTGTCTTGGACAAAACTTGCTCTGTGGGTGACAAGCGGTTTTAGGATGGATTCAACAAAACCTGATATTTCCTCAGTTAGGGTCCCATGTTTGGATATGATAGGTCTGCCAGGGTTCCCTTGAATTTTTGTATCATTATTTTATTTTATTTTATTTTATTAGTTTTATTTCATGCTGCAAGGGATATAAGTATTCATTTAGAATCAGAGCCAAATGACTCTTAGGTATCTTTAAAACAATTACCTTTGCCCTCATAGTTAACAACGTAACCAATGCTGAAAGCTGATAGTTACAATAAGCATGTTCATTGTACCGCTTATGGACTATATAAACAGGAATGAGTAAGCAAATATAAAATCAACAAGATATATTACTGAAGAAATCTGAAGATTTGAGAGGATCATGCTCAACAGCAGGAAGATGAAGCAGAACTCTACAATTGGCTTCGCTGTGAAACAAAATTAAAGAGCTGAGATCAGTTTATGTAGGGGTTGGAATGACTGACATCTGACCCGTTGTGACCACTTCTCAGTTGCCATTACTTATAAATGCCAGAAATGAGTCTCACAGGGGCTAGGGGCAGAAGTTCCACATAAGATGATTTAAGTGATCAGAAACTGGTTTAAGCCTGTAACAGAAGAGAAATCCAGTGCACATAAACCACTTTAAAAATGACCAAAACTGAATAAACCTGGTTGGATGTAGTATCAGACTTAACTGAGTTAGGTCAAATTGGTTTATGGAACTTCTGTCCCAGACCCCTTCCTGGTTTAAGCTAACTCACAGTCCCCCAGCATCCCAGGATGCTTTGTAGCCCTGGGCTATGTTGCCTGCTCCTGTGGTTGCTTACCTCTCTGCTCTTTAGCCTGCTTCCTGCCTGTGTCCATCAGCCCATACGCATGGGGGAGGGCAGAGGAACAGACTCCCTGTCCTCCTTACCCACAGCAAGTGGTTGGGGAGGGAAAAACCATGTGACTGGGGCTTTTCAGACCCTGGCAGTCCTCACCACTCCTCCCTCTCCAGCTGCTGTGCCTGCCTATGCAGCCCAGCATGTGGGCACTGTGGAGTCCCCACCTTGGGGGGCTTTTCACTCCCCAGCCCAGGGTCCCCCAGCCCCTGGCAGCCCTAGAAAGCTCAGGGTGATACTTCCTCTCAGGAACCCTGCTTGCCTTTTCCCTGCAAGTCTCAGGCAGCTTCTGGGAGTGGAGAGAAACTCTCCTGCTCCTCCACAGCCATGTCTGAGGCAAAATTGATGCAAGGGAGCAAAGGAATTTCCCTCTACTCCTTGGGCTATCCTTGAGACTGCAGCAGCTGAGGCAAGGCCCTGGGGAAGTGGAGAATTCTCCTCAGCTCCCTGGGGCTGCCCAGGGCTGGGGGACCCTGGCCTGAGGTGTGGGGAAGCTCCCCAAGGGCTTCCTTGGCAAGCACCTGGCTGAGAGGACTTCTTCTCCCTCACTCCTGAAGCAATCAGCAGCTGAGACAGGGGAGAGGAGAATTCATCTCAGCTCCCCAGGGCTGCCTGGGTTGAGGAACCCAGGCTGGGGGAAACCTCCTGAGGGGGAGGCTCTCTCAAGGAGGGTCCGGCACCTGGACAGGGGGCTCCTTAACCCTCTGTGGGGGAACAGCAGGAGGCTGGGGACATTTGGCTGGGCTGGCAATGGCCAGTAGGCTGGAAGATGTGCTCTAGCACCCCCTGCCTACTGGCCTGGGTCAGTACAGGCCTCTCCCTACCTTTCCCAATCAAAAACTGAATGTCAGTTCAGTCAATTATCAGCACAGATCTGGGTTTTCCATTTCCCACAGAAAAAACAGAGAAAACCATGGATGTTCCATTTTTATCAGAGAAAACATGGATTTTCCCTTGTAGAAGAGAAACCTGTGGATTTCCCCCTTTTGCAAAGAGCTCTGCAGGCTGGCAGAGTTCCAGCCTGCAAGAGCTGATTGTAAAAGGGGTGGAGAAAACCTCAACCCTGCCAGGAGGGGATGGGAAGGGGGAAGGGAAGGGCCCAACACTCCCACTTACCAGAGGCTGCTTCAGGCTCACTCTTCTTGAGTGGAAATAAGTGGGGCTTGGGGGTTGCAGGGCAGGGCTGGGGAGGAAGCTGGGCAGGGACTGAGGGAGCAGGGAGGTTTGCAGCCAGCCAGGCACTCCAGCCGGGAGGGGGTTTGCAGTCTCCCTGCTCCCAGTGGGAGTGCTCAGCTGGCTCCAAACCCCCACCACTCCCAGCCAGCTGCAAACTGGAGAGCCTGGTTGGCTGCAAACCTCTCCACTCCTCAGCCCCCAGTCAGCTTGGGCACTCCCCAGCCAGGCACTCCGGCCAGGAGGTGGGGTTTGCAGCTGGCCAAGCACTCTGACCAGGAGCAGGCAGACTGCAAACCCCCTCCCGGAAGGTGTGCCCAGCCAGCTGCAAACCCTGGGTTGCAAACACTGTGCTCCCCACCCTGCTGCCCTCCCCCAGGCTCTCCAGAGCACAGCATGTGTGACTGGCACACCCACCCTACCCCCACCCCTCACCAAGATCTGGCCTGACATAGTCATGTATATATCCTGTGCTTTCATATATCCTGTGCTTTCAGCTCTGCTTTGGACGATCAATCCTCAGAAAGTCTCAGTTGTTTTTCTAGGAACTTGAGTATTCTTGGTTTGGTTTTCTGCCCCTATTTTTTAACATTGTTTGAACTGAAGCTCAGAAACATCCAGGTTTTCTACTTAACAGCAGTCTATTTTATCGTCATGCTAGCATATAGTCCAAATTTATCTCAACTACTACTTATTTTCCCCATAAGGTAGGTTTGCCAGAAGTTGGTTCATTTATTGTGGAATTCTATTTTCCCTTGTGTATCTAATGGTAGTTTTCTAACCAAGTACCTGAGTGTTTTTAGCACTGACATCTGTGCTGTGGATGCATAAGTGAACATATGTATACATACCTGAGCATAAGTTCAGGAAAATGGGCAGAAGGAAGAGGGCCCTCCCACCCTATAGTTCGACTTACCCAGACAAGGTTTGAACCTGTGTCTTTCTGACTTACCAGCATAGTGTTCTAACTAGCACACCATACAGCATCAAAGATATTCACATATTTGTAGAGGAATCTAAATCGAGAGGAACAGGAAAGACTATAAAGCTAAAGATAATAAAGTTGTTTTGTTTTTATAGGAGGTATTTTCGCTATCATGTTTAACAATTTGGGAATGATCTAGTTCAGTGGGTGTCAACCGTTTTGACAGTGATACCCTAAATTAGTTCCATGCAATCCCTGAGTGCTACTCCAATCCCCTTCTCCTGCCTGATCTGCTGCTCTGCTTTCTTCTTCCTTCCCTGTGCTCCCTCCCCAGTTTGCTGCTTTGCTTTCTGCTTCTTCTCCTAAATGCCACTGTGCTGCTCTTTCCTTGATCTGTGGGGTGCCACCCTTAGAGGCTGCCCATGGCATAGGTTGGCCACCCTGATATATTTGATAGAGATAATTTATCATAATACTCAGGGAGTAACACAAACTGAAAGGTTTTTAAGCCAATAAATTCACAATGCTCAAGCAACCCAACTTACAAAATCCCCAAAGTGATTTAATTGCACATGTCAGTTTAACTCCTAACTGGCATTCCTAATTGCCCACTGATTTCAATTTTAGGTATTTAAATATTTTTGTGGCCAATTATGTTCACTGACAGTATAAAAAAGCTAATGTTCATTGGTCTCATTTACCTTCTTAATCTCTACATAAGTAATGAAAAGAATACTGTAATCAACCCGGGGGGGGGGGCAGGGGGCGCGTGTTCCAACCTCTGACATGATCCAGCCATAAGCTAGAAAGCACTTATCAAGGAATTAGTATTAGTATTAGTATTAAGTAGTATTAAGCAGTCAAATGATAACAAATGTGATTTTGATTAGTTACACAATTAAAATTTAGTCACAATTAATCACGATTTTAATTGCACAGCTAAAAACTCAAAATTATGTGCAGAAAGAACAGTTATGCAAAAATATGCAGGTACTTTGTATGGTTGAGGGGTGGATGTGGGGTCTGTGTGGGGGGGAAATTTGTGAAGGTGTGGGATGCTGTGGGTGTGTGTGGGGGGTTTAGAGCCTGGGGAGGGGGGTTCCCATATACCCTGGAAGAATGTGGGGTACTATGGGTCAGGAAGGAGGGACAGCAGTAAGGCTGGGGGGACTGTGGCTTGGGAGTAAGGATCACAGACACACACACAGGTAGGCACACATACACACACATTGCCCAGAAGGTAAGCCTGTGGAGGGGTAGGGTCATGGGGGAGAGAAGGCAGGGGGCCAGAGCGAGGCCCCCCACAGTGAGGGAGGGAATGAAGCAGGAGCGAGGGTTGGGGATAATAGAGCCCTGGGGCTAGGGCAGGTTGTGGGATGGAGCTGCGGCTAGTCACGGGGTGCAGGGAGGGTGCCACCCCCACCCATGCATGCACCCCTGGGGCAGGCATGGGGGACACATGCCCCATAGATTTGTGCACGGGATGAAGGTGAGCTGCTGCTGCTGGATGAACTCTGTACCCCACTGCAGTTTTCCCAGGAGCCGCATGATGCCATCCTGTGCAGGCAGGGGATGCGGCTCAGCCAGTGAACAGCTCCTGGGGCAATGGCAGCAGGATGCAGAGAGCTCCAGCCCACAGTGGCAGCCCGGGATCATGTGCCCCCCATGCCTTCCCTGGGGGTACGTGCAATGGCGGGAGCAACCCCAACTCATGCCCCTGGGTGAGACATGGCTCTGTCCTATGATCCACCCCAGTCCTGGGGCCCCATTTACTCCAGCCCCTGCCTTTGCCTCTGCTTCTGCCTCTGCCTCTGCCGCATTCTTTCCCTCACCATGGGGGCTTCAATCTGCTCCCCCACCCCTGCCCACCCCCAGCCCTTCCCCCTCCACAAACTTACCTGCATGGTGCAGCTCCATACACCACTGGGCTGCTTTCCTGGCCACCTGCAGGCTGTGGCTGTATGTCTGTGTTTGTGCATGCCCCTCTCCCCCCTCAAACCCCCTGCCCCGCTGCAACTGCCCAGAGCCCGGATGCACTGCCACTGCTGCCAAAACCATGTGCATGAGTAACCATGTGCATGATGGGCTCCAAAACCATGTGCATGATTAGCGCATTAAAAAAATGAATGCAAGCAATGGTTAATGTGTTAATTGCTCTCATTAATCATGATTAATTGACAGCCCTAGTATTAAGTATTATAATTAATAAAAATACAAAACTAATAGTGCAATATTAATGACCTATAACAAAGATATATTAAACTATTAGTATCTCCTTCCACCTCCCCGCCCCCCCTGAATTCAGGAGCAGGATGGTGGAAGCAATTTAGGGCACTTCTCTTTTCCATAGGCTGGGCAGGGAATAGCTGCCAGAGATTTAATTCATTTCCTATTTTTATTCTAATTTATCTTTCAGCTTATATCAATGATAAAGGCCAAGTGACATTCATCTTCTAATCTAAGTTTATTAAGAACAAGTTGTTTTTTATACAGAGAGACAGGTTGTCTATTACATAACTAGCAACCACCTGTGCTTTAGGTTTATGCTACAGTGACATCCTAAAACAGGGGTGGCCAGAGTTATTCACCCTGGGAACCATATCTGATTCTCCACCAAAATTCAAAAGCTAGGGAGCAGTGGGGTGGGGTGGGGTGGGAGGGTGCTGAGCGACCCAGAGTGGAGGTGACCCCCCACCCCAGCAGCCCAGTGCCTGAGCTGGCAGTCCCGGAGGGAGGAGGAAAGCCAGAGTGGCAGGAGGTGCCAGGCTGCATTGTCCCACAGAGCCGCCTCTGGGAGAAGTGGGCAGGGCTTTGGCCAATTTGTGGAGAGCCACAAGTACCATGCTGGTGAGCTGCATGCTGCTCGCGAGCCGTGGTTTGGCCACTACTGTCATAGAACATGAATTTTATTTAGGGAAACACATTTATGGTATTGTATTCTAGAACATTTACTATTGGAGGCCCCAGAGTTAAATTCCCCTTCGTATGTAAAGTATTTGGGTGTTCCTGCTGGGAATGTAAAACTAGTTCAGCTCATCTTCATCTGCTAATCTCTTATCTCAGCATGGAAGTGTTGAAATGTGTTTCAGTCCTCATTTGGGGATTTCAGACTGAATATCCAGTACAGATTAACAAGGCAACTTGCACTTTATGGCTAAGTACAGATATGAAAAAGACCAAAGCTGAACTCTTCAATATTTGCGGGTTAGCCTAAGCTGTGTAAATTTAACAGAGAAGCAAGTGAACAGACATTCACTTTTGATTCCAGAAATGTAGCCACATGCTCAGGCCAGAAGCTGGGGAGTGCTAATGCATGGCTTCCAACCTGCTGGCTACTGCAGAAGGGAAGGGAGGGAACCTGGGAGAGAAGCCCTGAGACTCTCCCCCATCCATCCCTGCTTCAACCAGGCCAGCCCACTGAGTATGATTGTGGGGTGGGTTTAAACCCCCACTCTGGCTTGCACCAACACCAGACAGGGTCTGCCTGGAGTAGGGGGTGGGAGCCTTGCCACTGCAAAGACAGGAAGTAGTTTATTAAAATACACTTGAGTAATCCAATGAATCAGACCGTGAGCATATAACAGGAAGGGAAAAATCCTTGAGTCCATGCCCATCGGTATTAGAATTCCTGCCCGATTCCAAATGTGGTGATCAGTCTGATCCCGAGTCGAAGAGCCAGACCTTCTAGCCAGGAATGTCTAGGTTTTCTTAATCCCAGCAGGAGCATCAACCCATGCCAGTCAAATCCACAGACTGTAGCCAACACCCAGTGCTTCTGAGGAAAGTGAACTTCCCAACCCACCTCCATACCTGTAGCAGCAGGAGGGAAAATAATTCCTTGCCAGCACCACATAGCAACCAGCAAAGCCCAGAAGCATGAGAAAACCAAACATCCTCCACCTCACACAACACCCTGAGGTCTGCAAATACAACTTGACTCATCACACACCCTGATCGAAGAGCCAGAGCCCCCTTTCAGTCATTCCAGCCCCTACATAAACTGATCTCAGCTCTTTAATTTTGTTTCACAGCTAAGCCAATTGTAGAGTTCTGCTTCATCTTCCTGCTGTTGAGCAAGATCCTTTCTATTAAATGTGTGGGAGTCTCCTGGGCTTCCAACTGTTACTCTTCACAAAACACTCAGGAATTGCTATTCCTACACCCATCTCTTGCTGACAGACAGGACAGACATTTCTTACATTTAATTTTGTTTTACTAGATTTATCTGAACTGACTTGTCTCCTGGAAGGTAAAAATGCCTGAAGCACAGCAGGTCAGCTCTGGTCTGCAGTCCAGGTGTTAGTTAATGCTAGACAAGCTCTGATACTCCACTCATAGCCACAGCAGCTCACAGTCCTTCTGCAGTGCTTCATGTGGCATGACTAACATCTCTCGTGCGGTGTTGGGGCTGTTGAGAGGGTACTCCAGAGGCTGGCTGCTTGAAGGAAATATCACATAACCCACACAGCTGAAAACAATTCTCCTGACCCAATCACCAAGGAATTGCAAATAACTCCAGGAGTGAATACTACTCCCAAATAAATAGCATTCCTTTTACCAAAGTAAAGCACAACCTCAGACAGTGTCAAGAAGTAATTCCAGAAGGGGATGCCATGGGAGCCATTGTGTGTACATTTCCCCAGCAAGATTATAACATCCCCAATTCCCAGCACCTAAGGGCGCTTGTACATGAGACGCCATTAACATGTACATGTGATGAAAATGTCACTTTGTGTGGTTTAATGGCATTACACTGTACATGTTCAAGAGTTTTGGGGTTTAAAACCACATCTGGATGTAGTTTAGTTTGCAATGATGCATTGCAGCTGCCAAGTCATCCCGCAGCCATGGGAGAGGCGGGCAGTCTTCACAGAAAAAAAGGATTGGGCCCCTCGCTGCTTCTGATTTCAGCAGGCACTTGATGAAGGCAGAAGTTGTGAGGGGCCATATCCTTTTTTTTGTGGGGAGGGGCAGAGCCTTCTGGCCTCTCCCATGGCTGGGGGGGTGGGGAGGGGGGTGAACTGCTGTTGAGCTGAGTGGCCCCTGAGCTGTGGGGAGCCCCAGTCCTTCCCTCCATGGTGGTGCCCCCCTGGGACCACCCAGGCAGGCAGTCTAGCAGGCCAGGTGCTGCCTCAGCTCAGAGGTAGCACCTGGCCTGATCCAACTCTTCCCCAACCCTAAGCTGGCTGGGGCAGCACCCAGCCCACTGGCAGCCTGCCTGGGCAGCCCTAGGAGGCACCACCACCGTGGAGGAAAGGACTGGGGCCCTCCACAGCTCAGGAGCTGCTCGGTCTACTGACAGCTTCCCCCCAGCTGCAGGCAGGCTCTGACAAAAAAAAAAAAGATTGGACCCCTCGTCATAACATGATGGAAAAATTGAAACAGTGGGTTTCAATTAAAAACCCATCATTTCAATTTAAGGGGCATAGAATACAACTTTGGAGATTAAACCCCTGTCATGTGTACAAGCAGCCTAAATGACCAGATGGGTGCTCTCTGATGTGATCGTCAGTCGTTCCAGTTGCCCCTGACCAATCTTTGTGATGTGTGCAAGGTAAGCAGAACCCCTTTACTGTAATCACTGATGTTTATTCACATTACAAATGCATTGAGGGTTGGGTTCAGACTCCTATGGCCTAGACTGCCCATCCCTGTCACTGCCAGGTTGATCTAGACCTCTCAAATCAATCCAGCCACCCTCCAAATCAAAAACTCCAACCTGGTTCAACATGCTGCGGTCCCAGGCGCCTGTATAAATCCGGCACCCAGGAGCAATAACCTCTGTGGCACAGACTGCACTGCATTAACAGCACATTGTAGATGTGCCCAGAGAGTAGAGAATCCTCTAAACAGTGGATTGAAAGAAATATTGTGCCATCTATCAGAAGCAAAGAAATATGATCAATGCTATGTGCATTTAGTCCACATGATCTCAGTGATGCCTTCTGGCCCTAGTTTCTGATTCTATGAAATAATTTCTGATCCTTTGCTTCCAGTTCCACAAGCCCCAGTCCACAGTTTCTCCCTCCCTGCCACTGATGCCAAGGATGGTATGACAGGGGATGGATTACACTAAACATGCCCTGTTTATAGTAGATTTTTGTGTAAAGTCTTAATCCTTTCTGCTTGCATTAAAATGGTTTTAGTAATCCTTAGGCTATGTTAAATTAAGATAGCATAAGTTAGGCTAAGGAAGATAGTTGAAAAAGAACTAAGTCACAGGTGAGAGAACTTTCTCAGTCTTAGGACATCTTGATCTTGGTTAGGGGTGCAAGTTAGCATGTTTCAGCCTGACCATCATGTGATTGAAGAACATCTTTTTTTTCTGACGTCAACATTTGGACTCCATATTTGGGTAAGATCCTTCTAGCAGGCTGGCCACCTATTAGGAACTTTAAGATTTTAAGATTGAGTGATGCTAAGTTTTAAGACTGTTTATGTTTGTTATATTGTTAAGAAATAGATCTTGGAAGTACTGTATCCTCTTACATACCAGATGTCCTCAAATAAAACACACACCCAGTGTTTGGAAGACGCAATGTAGATTTACTATTGCTGTTTGTCATTTTTTATAAGGAGCTCTGGACCTTTCTTTATAGACTAGGATATAAATCTAAACAAGGACAACATTTATTTCCAGAGTGATGGCCAACTTTTTGACATAAAACAAGTCCTCCTGGAATTATATAGTGTCCAGGAAACATGGCATCCCAGGAGATTGGGTTAGGGAGCTTCCTGTCTTCTGGCATGCTACACTTACTAGGCACTCTATGTTCCCAAGAAGGCTTACTCTATCTCAAACCAGCTTAAGTCCTTCATCTTTCAAAGGGTGGTAGCAACAATTGGGCACAGACCTAAGTTACATTTTTTGCATGATCAGCCCCCAGAAAGCATTCTACAGCCATACCATGCCATGCCCTGTGCATGGCTGCAAAGCACTTTAAAAGTGGCTGATCATACAACAAATGAACCCTCATCGAATGAGTGGTCAGATAAAGGTGCTCCACTTTGGAGGACCTTAGGGAACTTTTGTTCCCGAGGGTCAATCAGTTGCATTATTGGGGCTGGGCTGCATCAGCCTATCCCTGCCCATGGGGCTGTGTGCAGGAAGGGAGAAGGGAGAGGAAGGGAAGCAAGCTGTGGGCTGGAATTTGCCCTGATTGAGCTGTATGTGGGGTGGGTGGATTGGAGGCCCCCCACTCTCTTGCAACCTGTTCCCCCCACCCCCACTCTTCCTCCAGCTCAGGCTGGGCAAACCCCAGACCGCAGCTTGCTCACCCTCCCTTCTCCCCACTCCCTACCTTCAGACAGCACTGGAGCTGGAACCAGGATACTGGGCTAGATGAACCATTGGCCTGACCCAGTATAGTAATAGAAAGTGGCAGACAAACAAGCTAACATGCCAAATTCTTGGAAATCATGGAGAGTTCAATAATTCTCAGGACTTCTTTTACTTAAATAATTTGTTTGTTCCCTGCTACAACCAGACACGTGAGCTAAACAAAATGCTTCTTACATTTGGTCTACTCATTCTACTGCAAATATGTTCTGTGAAAACTGGAGTCCATTTAATGATTATTTATTTGACTTGACAAAAAAGCCAAGAATTCTCTTATTTCTAGTTTGTATGTGTTGCTGGAAATATTAAATTATTTGTATGCAAGATTCAATTGAGTATTGCAGACATCTACAGAACCATAAGCAGAGAACTGAGAAAGTCTCAAAACTTTATAATCAAGACAAAAGCCCACTGTTCTTTTAAAGTACATGTCACTATTCAGAATTTGAGCATATGCTTTGCTGAACTGAGGTTGCAGTGTGGTATAGGTAAGTAAAGATGTAATTAGTATATATGCAATAGCATCCAGTATTAGTTGACAGTAGTATGATTCTAACAGATATTATGTAAGATTATTTTTAAGTGTCTAATTTTGATACAGACTTCATTTAGTTTCTCCACTTTCTCTTAAAAGCACACTTCCCTTTTGCAGAATGTGGGACAGTTCACTACAGTACGATATGGTACGGTACAGTACAGTACAGTACAGTACAGTACAATGAGGCCATACAGATGACTTAACAGAAGCCCTCCAAGGCTGGGAACAGGGCTGGGAATGCTGCCTCAAGACAGAAAGCCTGAATGCATGGTGGGGCATGCACTCTAGGGCTGTGCAAGTCGACAACGATCCAATCCGGCTTCGGATCCGGCTGCTTCAGATGGCCACAATCTGATCCAGAGCTCCACACCGGGTTAATGCCTCAATCCAGCCGAACTGTCTCCAAAGCTTCGGAGCCACCTCAGAGATCCGGCCATAGGGTATAATGGGGAATCAATGGAAGATCTATAACTTTGGTTCTTTTTTGTATGATTTAGATGAAACTTGCAGGGATGGTAGCCTCTGCTAAGAGCACAAAGCCTGCCAAGGTTCAAGAAGATCAGTGCAGGGGTTGGGGGGGAACTGCACCCCAACCAGGCAAAACTCATGACATGAATGACTGTGTGTGTGTTAAGGTGCAGAGGGCTCAAAACTGCAGGGGTATTGGCTCTTACTGAGGCCACAATGCCTGCCAGCTGTGTGTGTCCTACAGCAGGCCTAAGTAAGTACTGAGCCCTGCCAGGCCGCGAAGCCTGCCTGCCAGCTGTGCGTGTCTCGCTGGGGAAGTCTGTTGTTTGGGGCCCTGCACCCCAAGCTGCTGACAGGCAAAACTCGTGATGTGGTTGGGTGACACTGTGTGTGTGTTAAGATGCACTGTTCCTGGTACTGGGGCCTCTGCACAACACAGCAGTGTGCCCCAGTGAGGGCTCCTCCTCCCCTATAGCCTCACGCCTGCTCCTCTGCTTTATGTAACAACAGGTACAATAACTTAGCTGGCTCAACACCAGTAGCATCAGCAGCAGCATCAAAGGGACCCGCACGGAGCCTCTCATTTTATAAAGGAATTGACAGCAAGAAGTAAGGATGTTGTGTTGTGTTGGACATATGATATTTTTCATGGTGTGTGATGGCTTATCTTGTGTTTTTATGTCTATCTGTGTATAATGAAAAAAAGGAATACTTAAAAAAAATGTATCTTTGGAAGCTTTAGGGTTGAAAACAAATTTGTCAGGCTGAGGAAGTACCTGCAGTTGGTCCTGGATGGAAGGAATAGTAAAGAAGCCAGAGGCTGGCCTGGCCTACAATGCAGGCAAGAACGCCAGTCAGTGAAAATGGAAATGGAGGCATCAGGGGGTGAGGGACAGGCTGGGGTCAGGGGTAGGGGGGAAAAGGGGATGTCACAACATCCCCAGAAATGCTGAACACCCTCTCGCTTGGAACACTAGTTGGTGGACAGGACAGGTGTTGCTGGGCAACCATGGCCAGTTCCTGCTACATCCGGCTGCAGCTTGCCCAGTAGGCCAAGGGGTCACAGTCCAGTGGCTCCACATCCTCAGCAAGATAGGTAGCCACCGAGGCTGGGGTCTGGTGCATTTGGACCCCAGCATTGAAGCCATGCCTATGGCCTACATTGGCAGTGGCTGGCGTGGAGGAGACTGGCTGGTGCTGGTGCTGGTGCTGGTACCAGTGCTGGTGCTGGGAGTGCTGGCACAGGAAAGTGGATCCCCCTCTTCCACATCCCCTCGCCTCTGCACTTTGGCCTCCCTGACTTTGTTCACCAGCACCTGCGTCCAGTGATCAAGGGTTTTGGGGCTGCCAGTGCACATGCTCCCCTTCACCCTTGGGTCGCACATGCCCACCATCATGTGGACTGTACTGGACCACAAGGGATCCAACCATCTCCTGATCCTCTCCTTCAGCCGCCTCACCAGTGCCTGCACATCTGGTCACAGCGACCTGCCCCAGCCAGGAATATTGATCCCCTGGAACTTCTCCATTTGGTTCTCCAGTTCCCTCACTATGGGGATCACCTGGCTGAGGAGGGCATCGCCAGTGCTAAGGGTCTCGGTGGCCTCGAAGAAGGGCTTAAGGACCACCAACATCTGGGAGATGGTACCCCGCTCAGCTCTGTTCAGGGGGCCTCTGATCCCTATCTCCCCAAGCAAGGCCATCTCATTGATGGCCTTCTGTTGCTCCACCAGCCTCTCGAGCATCAGGTATGTGGAGTTCCACCGAGTCTCCACATCCTGTATGATTCTGTGCTGCGGGATGCTCAGCTCTGCCTGTTTTTCCCACAGCATCTTGCCCGCCTTGATGCTGTGGTGGAAGTAGCCCACCACCTTCCTGCATTTTGAAATCAGCTGGCTTGTAGCAGTACTGGTGGTGGCACCGTCACTGGCAGCCCTGTCCCTCTCCAAGGCATCCTTCACTATTAGGTGCAGCCTGTGTACCACACAGTGGATGCCAACAAAGTTGGCATCACAGACAGCCTTCACCATATTGCCCCGTTGTCGGTGACCATGAACCCGCAGGTGAGCTTGGCCTTCCCAACAAGCCACCCCTGCACCATGCGGTTAATGGCCCCCATGATCTCCCTTGCTGTGTGGGACTCATCCAGCACCTCAGCTTGCAGCAGAGCCCACCGATGGCCTCACTGATTGCACCAGTGCCCCATGAAGGAGAGGTAGGTGTGATTGCCACCCCAGCTGCTCCAGACGTTGGAGGTGAAGTGCAAGGCTACCTGTGGCTCTGCCTTGCACAGCTCCTCCCTCAAGTACTTCCTGCATGCCTGATACAGGGATGGCACCACCGCCCTGCTAAAGGTGGTGTGTGAGGACACTTTGGGGCCAGAAGTGCTATGAACCACCTGAACCCTGGTCACTCAACTAGGGAGAAGGGCTGGGTATCCAGAGCAAGCATCTCCCCAGTGCTCTGGGTGATCTTGCATGCCTTGGGAATGTGCCCCCCTTTCTGTCCACCTTTCCCCCACTGGTCCAGGGTGGCCTGCCTCTGCTTTGGGGGTAAGGGGGCTTTGGAGTGAGCAGGAAACTTCCCTTTTGGCATGCTCACACTGGTGCCAGGCTTAGCAGCAGGAAGAAGGGCAAGGGGGTGGTGCCTCCTCAGATGCAGTAGCATGTTCATGGTGGAGAAGTGTCTCATGTCCTTGCCATGGCTCATGTGCCTTTGGCAGTGCTGGCAGATGGCAAACCTGGGATCATCTGCCACCTCAAAATGACCCCACACTATACTACTCCCCCACTTGTGAGTTGAGGGCGAGGATCCTGCCTTTTCCCCCTTCTCAGCAGGCTGAGGCTGAACAGCAGGAGGAGCTGCCTCAGATGAGCCACTTGCCTCCACAACCTCAGCCCACTCCGAGGTGCTGCTTTCCGGAGGAGACCTGGGTCTAGGGGAAACGTGAGGGGTGTGGAGCACTAACTCTGATTCCCCCTCAGTCCCCAGAATTGGCTGAGCCAGCACGCTCAGAATCCCTGGTTCCAGCTCCAGCTCCTCCTCTGGCAGTGGGAGGCTCACGCTGAGAGCTGAAATTGGGGTGGAGGAGACAGTGATTCCACTGCTGGTGCCCACTTCTGGACTGAGTGGAGGTGGTGCAGGTGCAGGGATGTTAGGTGCAGACACTGCTCCAACTGCCTGGCTTCCACTGGCAGCACTGATGTCATGGCTGCTCAGGAATAGAATGCATCTGTGTTTGGAAAGGGGTGGGGAGGGGCTTGCCGCTCTAGCTTTCTCCTTACCACCTCTCCCTCCCCTGCCAGATGACCTGCCTTTCCAGCATGCTTCATATTGATCTGTCCTGTGCTGCAAAAGGTCTGTGGGTGTGTGAATCCTTTTGTATATCTGTCTGTCTTGTTCTCCTGTGAATATCTGTGTCTATCTGGTGCTGTGAATGAAATTATTTTTGTGTCTGTTCTTGTGCCTTCTTTCTGGCTCTTACAATATTGTCTATCTTGTGGTGTGAATGAAATTATTTGTGTGTGTTCCTGTGTCTTGATATATTATCTGTGTCTTGCTCTTCTGTAAATATCTGTCTGTCTTCCTCCACCGTGATTTTTGTTCTATGTTCTGGGTCTCTGTGTATGTGCGTGCATGCGTGCGTGCATGCGTGTGTGCGTGCATATAAGTGATCTGTGCCTCCCTGCACACTGATAGATAACACTGGCTGGGAAAACACAACTGTCTTTGCAAAGTTTCCAAAGCAAATTCCCAAAAAAATAATTCAAAGAAATACATTGAATTGTAATACTACTAATAATTAAATTGAATAGCTAAGCTAAACTGAGCTAAATTAAGCTAAATCCTAACCACTCCTTTATAACACAAAAAAGCAGCAGGCAGGTGTCAGTCACAGCGTTCCTCTCTCACACCGCTGCTGACAGGGAATGAGCTGCAAAAGGCACAGAAGGGCTGGAAACAGGGGCTTTTATACTTTTTTTAGTCCCACCCCACAGACCATTGGAAAGGTAGCCAGGGAGAAGTCCTTCTCACTGGCTACCTACAGACATCAGTCTTCCCCCTCACCCCCCCCCCCGCCCCCTTCTAATTGCCTCAAACTGGCCAAAGTGGCTCCAAAGCATCCAAAGTGGGTCCAAAGTGCTTCAGATGCCCCTGACCCACTCCGAACACCATTGCTGGTATCCTGCTTCGACCCAGAAGTGCCGATTCAGAGGCCGGAGCATCCAAAGCAAGTCCAGATCTGAAGCGGGATCCGAAGACTCGCACAGCCCTAATGCACTCGGATCATTTTCCAATTGCTTGGGACTGTTCCCTATCCATCTTCGTTACTCAATAGCCAGGCTTAGGTACTTCTGAGCAGGAATGAGGAAGAGAGGCTTATCTCATCTGTGGCATATTCAGGGCTCAGAGAAAGATTGTATAGGCATGCCCTATAAATCTTTAGGTGGGAATCAAATGTTTAATCCTTTAAGTGTATAATATGTGTCAACGAAATGTTGGCACATATATGTGCAATTGGGTGCAAGCAAACATAGCAACTGCAGTTAAGGGTCCTGTTGAAAATGAGGCACTTACTGAGGGAGGCTTTTTAAGAACAGGCTAAAGAAACATCTGTCAGAAGATCTATCTATAGTGGATCCTAACTTGGGCAGATGGATTGGATGACCTCTTGAGTTCCCTTTTAGTTCTACATTTGTATGATTTACAATTTTTGATAAGCAGAGCAGAAAGACAGTTCCCTTTTCATAACTGGCATTATAGGCCTGAAAATCAAAAGAAAAAAAGATCTAACTGCATCGTATCGTTCCTTTTGATGTAGGCCTTCAGGTCGGTGGATCAGGCCATATATGACCATTGAAGCCAGAAGCTGTGGAACCAAACTTGGTTTTATTAGAAACCTCAGAAAGCTATATAGATTTCTGTGGTAAAGACTTAGCTGTTTAGCTTGCATATCAGACATAAAATTATAGTTTTAAAATGTGTGTGTTTGAGTATGTAAAATTCACTACAGTATATTCCACCCTTTATGCTGTGCTATATTTCATTATGTCCCAGATGAACTTGTAGGGCAAATCTTTCATTTTCTCCTGAAAGATCTTGTCAAACCTTTCACTCTGTGCTACAGTCATTATATTTTTCCAGTCTCCAATGGTACCTAATGAAGAAAACAGAGAAAATGGGTTAGATAGAGGGATGCCTGCTTTACATCTAAGTATATCTGAAAGAAATAATAATAATAATGCATGTGAGACACTGGAAAAGCTGTCAGTGAAAAAAAAAATGTTATTCTCACACCCTTTTATTTCAGTTTCCAAAGTTGATACTAAACTGGGCACTGAAGACTGTCATGTGGCTTATATGATATACCGGTTAGAACTTGTTGTGTGGATGAATTAAATGTGAAACATTTGCTCAACAAAGACTGGAATAAGGTATTTTATTAGTGTAACAATGTAGATCTTATTGCTGATATAAATGTTGCTTTATAAACCCAGTAGAAACTGACCATTAATGTACATGATGTATATTACTATGGCTGTTCAACTATACTTGCTGCATGACAGAAGGGGAAGAAAGGAGGAAGGAATTTGAACCCAGGAGTTGTTACATCCAAAGTGAGAATCATACCCATAAGTCAAAAGCAAGCCAGAAGCATGTATGTTAAAGAATATTTTAGTTCTCACCTTACTTCATCACTACTTGAATCAATAACTGGCAGGAGAAAATACTTGATTTAACCTGCCTAATACATTTTACAACTCATCCACTAATTGCACAATGTCCATGAGTCGCATACAACCATTTTAATACCTCCAGCTGTGGAAAAAGAACAGCATTTCAGATAAAGTGTTTTACTAGGCTTGGGTGAGACTGGGGAAGGGAATAGTGGCAGAGCACTTAAGGCATGTTGCTGCAACTAAAGAGATATGGGCTTGAGCCTCATTCCTGATTTGTACCTAAAATTATCTGTAGTTGACCCAGCTATAAAATGGGTATCTAGGCTGGGGAACCAGATGAAATATTCCTTTATATTCAGTTGTCTACAGACACTGGTGCATCTTACCCATGCTAGTCCAATGAGACATAAGGCTTGGGTGGATTTATGGCATAGGACTCAAAGCTGACCACCAGCAGCACCACGGGAAGTCACTGGGAACTGAGGAATTTGACACCTATGAAAAGCATTCCTGAGCAGTTAATTTGGGTATCATACTTCCCTGCTCCTCAGTATCTTAGTAATATATACTTCACAGGGATTTCCTGATCATTCATATTGGTAAACAGCATGGTGGAGATCAAAAGTCACTGATATCTAACTAGTAAAATATTACAATACATTATTTAAGAGAGAAAGCCTTGATTTTCTAGTAGTTGGGAAGATATTTTAACCATCCAGTGTCCTGGTCTGAAGGTTTCGCTGCTTCTGCCTTACCTTTGCGAAGAAAATGCCCTTGGCCTTTCTTCAGGAAAACTTCAGGAAGGGACTCATAATTTGCCCGGGGATCAGCTTCATGTTCTTGAATGTAGCCTGATCCACAACAGTGTCTACCTCCTGATCACTCAGCTGCTTCCCTACAAAGTTGCAGATCTTCAACACAGCAGTTCTGAGATCCTGTAGAAAGTTTCATTTGACTAAAATTATTATTGTTTGAAATAGAGTGCGGGAAGCACAGTACAAGCATAGAAAACTATGGGGTCACCTTTCATCTCTGAGCTGACAAATAACCAACACTGACGTTAGTGGAATTCTGTGTGTGGCTTATAATTTGTTTATCAGAAGCACCCCAGGGTTTTAACTGAGATTACAGCCTCATTGTGTTAGGTACTGTATATACACATAGTGGAAGTCAGTCCCTCCCTTGAAGAGCTTGCAATATGAAATGGACAAGGCAGACAAGGAGGGAGGGATAACCACAAGCACAGAGAAAGGAAATATAGTGCAGGGAAGGGAAGCCCAGTAATATAGAAGTGTAGTGCTAGTAAAAAAAAAACAAAAAACCCAAAACAACAAACCAACAACAAGCTGTCAGATTCTCAGTCTGGTGCCCTGGCGGATAGTTCATGATAGTTCAGAGCATGGAAGTGACAACCTCATCATGAAGCCAAAATGCTATTTTTAAAATGTTATAATATTCAATAATCTTTACAATTCTACTTAGGTTTGGGAATGTATTTTTTAGTAATTATATTTTCCAGGAATGGCCCATCTCTTGAATGAGCTGTAGGGGCAGAGGAGGGTGCTAGTACTTGGCTGGTTTACAATCTTGGCTTAGTCCCACTAAAATAGATGGAACAGTACAAATACTGAAAGTTAAGAACAAACAAAATGTTTGCAGGAGAATGGACTGAATTTGTACCATAGTAGGCTCATCTGAGACTCCTATTTGCCCCTATATGTGGCATGCAACAGAGTGGGGTGGGAGAAGGCAGCACAGCAGCAATAAAGCAGGAGGCAGAAAGTAGAGCTGCAGATGGAGCAAGAAGCACAGGGCAGAAAGCAGAGCAGCAGGTGGGGTAGGGGAAGGGAATCAGAGTGGCAATCAGGGAGGATGTGGAGCTAATTTGCAGCACACCTGCCAGAAAAGTTGGCCTCCACTGTAGTAGGTAATGAGTGGTTGTCCTGACATGCCACGTAATGCAATGATAAGGCAGTTGGCATCTATCATGACCAGAGCTTGTTTCCACCTGTACACTTATCTATAGAATCAGCTAAATATTTGCTAGAAATGTCTACAAACTAATGTTAAATGGATTTTACAGCAAGCAAAAGCAAGTACCTTTGAGGCCGAGTTTTAACTGATATTTCTGATAAGGAAGTTGAGAAGAAACCATTGGAATTATAATATAATTGTAATGATAGGACCCCCAAAATACAATTGAGATGCCAAGATCTCAGAAAAGTTAAATGTCCATTAGTCAGCCAAGAGCATATCAAAAGCCTGCTTACATTCCAAACCCAGGAGAGAGACCAGGCAAGGAAATCCATATACCCCCAAACATTGAGACCACTAGAAATCAGCACCAGGAACAAGATGTTATTGTGACCCACACATGCAGGAATGAGTCAAAGATGGGAACTATACAACATGCCATAGGGCACTTCCAGACGTACGTGGACGTTTGGTTCTCTGGGCACGAGTAGCGGTGGTGCACCTTGCACTGCTTCTACTTGTTCCTGGGGAACACCCATGCTACACACACTTTTGTGCATGGTAAGTTACCCCGGGAGTGGTAGGGGAGGTCCCAGCCACCTTACCTGGGGTCCTGGGGCCCTCCTAGGGCTGCAGCTATGGTGATCCTGCTGGGCAGAGCCTGGCCAGCAGCTGTAGCATGGCTCCAGGCAGCCTGGCTCTGCTTTTCAGCAGTGCATGCTGCCCGAGTGTGCTCTGCTCTGTATTTTTTTTCCCATGGTTTTTTTTTGACTCCTGGATATCAAAAAAACCCACAGAAAAAAAAATGGAGCAGCGCACGCTTGGGCAGCATGCTGCACTCATCTGTGGTCATGCCACATGACCACACTCATCTGGACGCACCCATAATGCCAGTATGCTTGTAGTAATGCACAGAACATAATGGTTACAGAGCTAAAACATGCATATGGCAGTCATTTGTACCCAAATTGCTAATGGAGAATAGATGGTAAATTTATTAATGTATGAAAAATCAAGTGGGTTGGGAAGAGATAACAGCAAGAAGCCTTTCAGGTGAGTTTCTCAGTGAAACTAATAAAATTTGGCCAAATTGACTGGTCTTAATCTAGAGGCCTTTATTTACAGTTTTGCTTGGAGTTTTCAAATTTGCAGCTGAGAATTCCAAAGCTTAGGCATGAGCCAACTCAAACCAGCCAAACATCTTGGAAAGGTTTGGTAATGAAACCTAAAAGCAGTCTATCAGTTTTATGATGAAAGCTTTCTCCAACTTTATTTAATTCATGTATTTCATCATTTTAACAAGCTCTGTGTAATGTAAAAAAACAGGTTCCTTCTCACCAATGCCAGCACTTCCATAAGTATAATTCTAGGGTGTGCCTACATTTCATCTGCTTGTTCTTGTTCATGACACTGTATGTGAAATGTAAAAAATTAATAGATTCCACCTTAATCATTTCTTCATAGGATAGGAAGAGAATGTTGAACTCATCCTTGTGCGTGTACCAGCCTCTAACATGGTCAAACCAAGAGCTTGCTGTAACTGTTGGAGACACAAACCAATCAAAATAGAAGTCAACACATCATCCAAATAGTTTATACAATTAATTTGTCACTTGTGTTCAATTATAACATATGGCATGAAAGCTGTGAACTGATTGCCTAAAAAGACATTCGGCCAGAATAATCACTCATGTATTACAAATATAAAAAAACCTCTTTCCCAGAAAAATCGTAATGCCATATCCAAGTCTGGGGCAAATATTTATAGAAAACTGAATACAGAAATTACCAACCATAGAATATGCTGTTAAGTTGCTGTTAACTATGCTGTGACCAGGTCACAAAATGCTTAGATGCAGGAGTAGAGGTGGATATTGTTTCTTAGATTTTAGGAAGGCCTTCGATACCATATCTCATCCCATTCTCAAAAATAAATTAAGGGGCTGTGACTTTGATGCTTACACAGTCTGGTGTGTGGCAAATTGGCGTGGGGGGTCACACCCAGAGAGTGGTAGTAGATGGGTCAGTATCGACCTGGAAGGAAGTGGGCAGCGGGGTCCCGCAGGGCTTGGTCCTTGGACCTGTACTCTTCAATGTCTTCATCAGTGACTTTGATGTAGGCATGAAGTGTACTCTGTCCAAGTTTGCGGATGATACTGAATTGTCAGGGGAAGTGAACACTCTGGAAGGTAGGGAATGATTACAGGCAGACCTGCACAGGTTGGATAAGTGGGCAGAACACAATAGGATGCAGTACAACTACAAATGCAGAGTGCTGCACCTAGGGCTTAAAAATATCCAGCACACCTACTGGCTGCGTAATGACCCTCTCAGCAGCACAGAAATGGAAAAGGATCTCAGCGTCATAGTGGACTCCAAGATGAACATGAGTTGTCAACGTGATGAGATCATCAGCAAAGCTAACCACACTTTATCATGCATCAGCAGTTGCATGACAGATAGAACCAAGGAGATGATACTTTCCCTCTATGCGACATTGGTCAGACCACAGTTGGAGGACTGTGTCCAGTTCTGGGCGTCGTACTTTAAGAAGGTTGTGGATAACCTGGAGAGGGTCCAGAGGAGGACCACTCATAAGGTTAAGGGTTTACAGGCCAAGCCCTTTGAGGAGAGACTAAGAGACATGGACCTCTTCAGCCTCCGCAAGAGAAGGCTAAGAGGTGATTTTGTGGCTGCCTACAAATTCATTAGGGGAGCGCAGAAATGAACCAGACATGCTCTGGTCATGGGGGCACCTCTTGGGGTAACAAGGATCAATGGTCACAAACAGACAGAGAGCAGATTTAGGCTAGACATCAGGAAAAACTTCTTCATGGTAAGGGTGGCTAAAACTTGGAATGGGCTTCCAAGGAAGGTAGTGCTCTCTCCTACCTTGGGGGTCGTCAAGAAAAGGCTGCATAGGCATCTGGCTGGGTTCATCTCATCCCAGCACTCTTTCCTACCCAGGGCAGAGGGTTGGACTCGATGATCTGCTGAGGTCCCCTCTGACCCTAGCATCTATGAATCTATGAAACTTGCTCTGGCAAGCAAGGTTCTTTGGGAAGGTGTGGCATCTTTTATTAGACCAACTGAGTAATTGTAAAAAAGTTTTTTGCAAGCTTCTGGGTGCAATCACCCTTCTTCAGTCATAGGAAGTCTCTGCCATTCTGAGACTCCAAGGAATGAGAGAAGCTAAAAGTTTCATAGTTTCATAGTTAGTAGGGTCAGAAGACACCTGAGCAGATCATCAAGTCCGACCCCCTGCCATGGCAGGAAAAAGTACTGGAGTCAAACAGCCCCAGCAAGGTGTTTGTCTAACCTCCTCTTAAAGACCCCCAGGGTAGGAGCCAGCACCACTTCTCTTGGAAGTTGGTTCCAGACCCTAGCCGCCCTGACAGTGAAGTAGCACCTCCTGATGTCTAGCCTGAATCTACCCTCTGCCAGCTTGTGACCATTATTTCTTGTCATTCCTGGTAGTGCTTGGGGGAACAGGGACTCTCCCAATGCCTGCTGGTCCCCTCTGACTAGTTTGTAAACGGCCACTAGATCCCCCCGCAGCCTTCTCTTGTGGAGGCTGAACAGGTTCAGGTCTCTTAGCGTCTCCTCGTAGGGCCTGCCCTGCTGCCCCCTGATCATGCGAGTGGTCCTCCTCTGGACCCTCTCTATGTTGTCCACATCCCTCCTGAAGTGTGGTGCCCAGAACTGGATGCAGTACTGCAACTGCGGCCTGACCAGTGCCGCATAGAGGGGGAGAATCACCTCCTTGGACCTGCCTGAGATGCATCTGTGGATGCATGACAAGGTGTGATTGGCCTTCCTGACTGCGTCCCCACACTGTCGGCCCATGTTCATTTTGGCATCAATAATGATTCCAGGATCTTTTTCTGCCTCTGCACTGACGAGAAGGGAGTTCCCCAGCCTGTAGGTATGCTGCTGGTTCTTCCTCCCCAGGTGCAGCACCTTGCGCTTGTCAGTGTTGAAACCCATCCTGTTCTCATCCGCCCACCACTGTAACCTGTCTAAGTCCAATTGCAGTCTATTCCTCCCTTCTAGCGTGCCCACATCCCCCCACATCTTAGTGTCGTCAGCAAATTTGAATAGGGTGCTTTTTACCCCCTCGTCCAAGTCACTGATGAAGATGTTGAACAGTGCAGGCCCAAGGACCGAGCCCTGGGGGACCCCACTGCCCACATCCCTCCAGGTCGAAAATGACCCATCCACCACCACTCTCTAGGTGTGGCCCTCCAGCCAGTTAGTGACCCATTTGACTGTGTAGGTGTCAATGCCTCAGTCCCCTAGTTTTTTAATGAGAATGGGGTGAGAGACAGCGTTGAAGGCCTTCCTGAAGTCCAGAAAGCCTATGTCCACTGCTACCCCTGCATCTAAGGATTTTGTGACCTGGTCATAGAAGGCCACCAGGTTGGTCTGAAAGGACCTGCTGTGAATGAACCCATGTTGGGTGCCCCTAAGCATAACCTCCCCTGCTGGCCCCTTGTGGACATGCGCCAGGATAATTCTCTCAAAAAGCTTACCCAGGATCGAGGTAAGACTAACTGACCTATAGTTTCCTGGATCCTCCTTACTCCCTTTTTTGAAAATGGGAACCACATTGGCCCTTTTCCAGTCCTCTGGCAGCACACCAGAGCACCATGAGTGCTCCTTAAAGCCGTGCCAGGGGTCCCGCAATGACCTCTGCTAATTCCCTCAGCACTCTGGGGTGAAGATCATCAGGACCAGCTGATTTAAATATGTCCAGTCCCTCCAGAAGTTCCCTGACTAGATCCTCACTGACCCTAGGCCTGGATGCACCTCCCCTGGGGCCTGACAGGGTCCCGGCAGATGGGCTAATCTGGTCCCTGCTCAGGAAAATGGAGGCAAAGAAATCGTTGAATAGGTTAGCCTAGATTTCCTAGCGTGTCTTGCAGAGGCCCCACAATACTCAGTACCTTCTTTTTGCCCCCTATGTATTTAAAAAAGGATTTCTTGTTGTCCTTGATCTGGGTAGCTAGTCCCAGTTCCATCTCCGCCTTGGCCTTCCTGACTGCCCCCCTGCAGCCCTGAGCAACCAAGGTATAGTCCTCCCTGGTGATGGCCCCTCTCTTCCATTGGGTGTACGCCTCCCTTTTAGCTAGGAGACGTTCCCGTATGCTGTTGGTGAGCCATGGGGGCTTTTGTGCCCTCCTGCCCACTTTGATCTTTGTTAGGATTACCTCCCTTTGGGCTTGGAGGATCGTCTCCTTAAGGAACGACCACTCTTCTTGGACACCTGACTCCCCTCCGGGACTTCAGTACTTCCCCAACTATTCTTTTTACCTCAGTGTAAGTGTGACAGGATGTCAATGAGAATGTAAACAGGTGGAAATTATGAAAAAAAAAGGTAGAGCAAGGAAGGGACAGGGAGAAAGCCAAAGGTATGTAAGGGAGACTCTACTCAGTTGGTCTAATAAAAGATATCACATCTACCCAAAGAAGCTTGCCTGCTGCGTCCTTTGACCAACATGGCTACAATCAAAAACCCAAATAAATTGCCCTGGTATTTATTTCATTTACTCCCTCCAATACTCTTGTCCTCCCTAAAATTCCCCATAGCCTCTGCTGCCAGCCCTGCCCCAATCCAAGTGCATGGACCCGCCCCCATGCCCTGCCACTGCTCACCCCACTGGGGCAAGGCAGGGTGGGACGGGGCAAAGCTGCAGCTTGTCTGGGAGACATGAGGTGTCTGGAATGGCTTCCACCACCGCATTCTGCTTGTCTGAGGCAGCGCACTGGCACTATCCCGTACCTCCCCGCCCCGGTTGTGCGAGTGGCAGGAGGGCATAGCCCCACTCCCAGTGCCTTCCACCGCCCATCTGGAGCACAGCCCAGCCCAGCCCACCCTGCACAGATCTGGGGGCACATGCCCGCTCCCATGCCCTCCTGGACCAGCGGTGAGAGCTGCTGGAGAAGCCACCAGAAGAGCAGCTCCTGGACTGCCAGTGCACAGCAGCTCACAGTGGTGGGAGCCCCACTCCCCAAGTCCCATGCCCCCCCCCCCCCCCATCTGGGAAGCTTGTCCCAGCCCTAGCACCAATCCCTCCCTCACTATAGGGGTGTTGATCTGCCCCACCTCCCACATCCCTTCCCTTCCCCCTCTGCCCACCACAGTAGACTTACCAGCTGGAGCCAGCTGTGTCCAGCATCATCGAGGACTATTACCTGTATAGTCTATGGCCAAATCTCTGAATCGGCACTGAATCTCCAGATCCAAATTGACCAAATCGAATCAGGACAGTGATTCAAATCACTGAATCAAATCACTGTCCCTCCAAATAGGATGAATCCAAATCTGAAGCAAATCCTTGCTGCTTCGCACCGACTTATTATTTATTCTTTTCCTATTCCCTTTCCTTCACTACTTACTTTCATTTTGCCACTTCTTTCCCTTCTTGTCCAACTTATGAAACAGATTTAAAGCAGTATCAACTCCTATTCCACCTCACCCCTGACCACCAATGATCACTGGAAAGGCAAAGAAAAATTAAGGACCACAGTAAAAGGGGAGCTACTGCTAAGTAACTGGCTACTTTCCTTGCATAGCTCCAAGGAAGAAGCAACTCAGGCACACATTGCTTATTCTTTGAAGGCATCCTATGCCCAGCAGTTGAGAAATGAAGAGTTTATGGAAGGAACTATCATTTCACAACCCTGCTTTCAAGAACCAATGATAATTTGGCATTACGACCTTTGTTTAAAGATAAATGGGATGGAAAAAAGGAGAAAGGTCTGCAATAAAGGAGACTATTCTGAGAGGATAAAGGAGGAAGAATTAAGAAATTTAAAATTACATAAGGATTTTGATATCTTATGTTATACTCATAGATTGTTTTCCAGAGGCTATATTCTGAATATGTGTTTTCAGCCATTTAATAAATGCCACACCTATGTCCGTGGTTGTGAACTCATCAGCCAGTACACACACAGATTGGTATACTGAGCCACTGGTAGGATATTCAAAATGCATATGAACTGCTGGATGGGTACCTTGAAGCTTACTGAAGCTTCTTTAAACCAAAATTTAATTCCCTTTTTTTCTATTATTTATTTATAAAATGAGACAACTTTTAAAAGTCTTTTGTTTCTCCTTTTTTCTTGCTTTGCTTGGTTTAACAGTGAATGAAATCTTACCGTTCCCTGAAAAAAACCTCTCCAGGAAATGTTCTAGATCTGGTGATTCCTCTAATGCAACTAAAACTTTGGAGAAATGAAAAAAGGACACCAAAACATCCTTAGGGTTTCTATAGACATAAATGATCTGCAAGGGAAAATAATACGCGTTACCTACCAGGGTATAATATATCGTATTAAAACATTAATACAAGAATGAAAGAACTGTCTTTTCCGTTAATCTTTTTTAAATTTTTTGTCATAAAAAGTTATCAGACAAGACTCATCTCTTTTCAGGTGCTGAGAGAGACACGGTCATACATTAACAATAAAATATAATGAACTGCTGTTTGGTAAACTTTGGATAACTGAAGAGAAAAAACATCTTAATTTGGATTGCAAGCCATATTGACATTTTTTGTTTAAAAGGTTGTACTTGTGTAATATGAGCGGGGTTTTTTGCTTATTGTTAGGGCTCAGATTGCAGTAGGACAGTTTACTGGCACCTTTCCTAAACTATTTGGTTCTCAGGAATCTAAGATTTTACTTTTTTAGGTAATCTCCAGATATTATGGTTGTAAAGAGGATTTTGGAAACAAGAACCACATTTAATTAATGCCCAGTGGATTAACTTAGGGTTGTCAAATTTGTTTTACTGCCCACAGGCTGGATCTGGATGAGGAGGAGCTTTGCAGGCTGGATCCAGACCCACTTCCGGCAATGGAGTGAGCAGTGGCAGGGAGCTGGGAGCTGCAGGGCTTAACGCAGCATCTACTCACCATGCTGTCACCAAAATACAGCCCCAGTCAGGCTCCTATTCCCATTGGCATTCACCTAGCACCCAAATTCCCAACCACTTCAGGAGCTCTACTGGTTAGAACTGAGGACCTTATCTTTGATGTCTCTGGGCTAATCTATGGATTAACTGTTCGGAATTAACTTTTCCAAATAAATTAGTGAATCGGGAGACAGAGAGAGCACTGGCTCCCTGACAACCTGCCCAAAGGTAAACAGTCATGGAGCCCTATGGAGACTGGGAAATTGGCTTGTGCATGGATGGAGGGCATTTTCCACAGCCGGACCTGTCCTGCTATGCAATGGATCTAGCTGTGCTGCCTCTGCCTTCCACCCTGGGCTCCTCCTGACGAACCTAGATGGGTGTATGGGGTGCAAGGAAATCTCCCATGGCTAGAACCCTCCAGAGTCACATGGGAGTGCTCCAGCCATGGGAAAATGCCCCCTGCTCTGTGAACCCCTCTGGGTCATCCAGAAGATGACCCTGGTCAGTGCAGGGGGAAGGGAGTGGAAGGGGTAAGGAGAACTGTTCTCTTCACCCCTCTCAGCCCTATAGAGCATGGGCCTGTCTGTGGCAGTTGCTGTTTTCAGCAGTCACCTGCCTATTGACAGCCACCCTTTTCCCCACCAGGGGAGAGCACAGGTTGTCAATCAGCGTGCTCCCCTAAGGGCAGGGGTGACACAAGGAGCAGCCATCTAGTGCTCCTGGGCTGCAAAGATCACCTGTGTTCATTTCTAGCATTAAGAATTTGCTGAACACCTGCCCATGGTATAGGTGTAGAAATAATCTCTGTCTCTCACTCCCTGTTCATACACGCACGTCCTCTCACACGTGCATGCCCACACATGCAGGACATCTTAAAGCTGATTGTATACCTAATGCCTGTGGCACACTTTCAATTTAAGACATAAATAACCAGTTAATCATGCATTAAATTATCTGGTGTAACAGGCCTAGCGCTTCTGAGATGCTGTAAATCTCAGTGGCCAAGTAGCTTATGCCACCACCTCCCAGTTTTTCTGAACCACTACTCTGTATCTTTCCTACCATGCCTTGATGGAACCAATTATGCCAGAGGCATCCTGAGCCTTAGAGTGGGATTTCCTTTGGGTCACTTGGCTTCCCATTTTTATACTTGTCTAGGCCCTGATCCTCTTGGCCAAAATTGGTCAGGCCCTATTTTGCTGTAGCTGCTCCCTTCAGCCTTAGGCCCACTTAGTCCAGCCTTAGCACTTCAGTAGCAGAGGCACAGCTGGGAATTGAGCTCCACAATAGGGTTCTGGGCCCTCCTGATCCACCAGTCTTAAAAGAATTAAATCCCTTCTTTCCCTATCTCACAGTGTATGATCCCTTGCCCACAAGGGGTGAATCTCACAGGGCACTTTAAGGCAGTGTTTCCCAACCTTTTCCAACCCAAGGCACACTTACATTAATAAAAAATGTTGGCAGCGCACCTGTTAAGGCATTCCCCATTCTCATTGAGCACATTGTGAGCCATGGCAAAATTTTGTGGCACACCTGTTCATTTCTGATGACACACCATTGTGCTGCAGTGCACTTGAAACATTGCTTTAAGGCACCTTCAATGCAACTCCACCACCCCTCACAGACCCTTTCATTCCTCCAGACAAACAGGAACAAAAATTGCAAGCAACCACTTTCAACAAAAATTACCACCTCTCAGCATTCACAAACAAGCACTCCCTGAACAGCAATCCATTATTCCTTCTGAGTCCTGTGCAGGGAAAAAGGAAAAAAGCTACATGAGGAAAAACCCTTTTGGTCCTTAATCACCAGAGATCCCATTTTTGCTTCTGAGCCCCGCATCATAGCCCTCCCTAAGTAACAGGGAAAAGGTTGAAAGGGTCCAGATGCAATCTTGAAAGGGTCTGGAGAAGGCCCACAAGAATGATTAAGGGCCTGGAGGACAAACCTTATGAGGAAAGACTAAGGGATCTGGGACTCTTCAGCCTGGGGAAGAAGACTTAGTGGGGACTTGGTAGCCGTCTATCAGTATGTAAGGGGTGATTATCAAGAGCTGAGAGAAAAACTGTTCACTAGGGTGCCCCAGGGGAGGACAAGGAGCAATAGCCATAAACTGTTAGAGGATGGTTTCAGGTTGGATACAAGGAAGAACTCCTTTACTTTAAGGGTGACCAGAATCTGGAATAGACTTCCCAAGGAGTTGGTGCAGTCCTCAACCTTGGAAGTCTTCAAGAGGAGACTGGACAGACACCTTGCTGGGATCATTTGATCTTAGCAGTATTCCTGTCCAGGGCAGAGGTGTTGGACACAGTGATCTTTCAAGGTCCCTTCCAGACTTTAATTTCTATCATTCTATGATTCTATGGTTCCTTGTTAAACCTAGCCACATTCTAATGCAATTAATGGTGTGACAAAACAAGGAATAAGCCACAAAGTTCTTACACAAAAAATGCCTAAGAACTTTGTGGCTGGCTCCTATTATGCCGTTAATTGAACATGTGGCTATGATGAATGAGACTTCCAACCATGGGGTGCACCCCCTCCCCCCGGCCTATAGCTGGAAGCCCCTTCAGGTGAGGGACTGCCAGCCATTGGAGTGCATGGTGGACCTCCATTGCTGGAAGTCACATCAACTGACAGATCCCAGCCTCAGGAGCTTGCTACTTGCTAAATGCAAAGGGAGACTGGGATTGTGATCCTGGGTTCCCTCTGCACTGACAATAAAGTGTGATGGGATCTGATACTGGATCCCACAATTACATCTCCTGCCATACACATCTGGCATGGCAAAAAGCATAGAATCATAAAATCATAGAAGTAGGGTTGGAAGGGGCCTTGTAGATCTTCAAGTCCAACCCCCTGCCTGGGCAGGAGGAAAACTGAGCTCAAATGACCCCAGCCAGGTAGGCATCAAGCTGCTTCTTAATGACCCCCAGGGTAGGAGCCAGCACCACTTCCCTTGGAAGTTGGTTCCAGATCCTTGCTGCCCTAACTGTGAAGTAGCTTTTACAGATGTCTAATTTAAACCTACTCTCCAACAACTTGTGGCCATTATTCCTTGTTATCCCGGGGGGTGCTAGGGGAAACAAGGTCTCCCCCAAACCCTTCTGGTCCCCCCTAGTGAGTTTATAGACGGTCATAAAGTCCCCCCTCAGCCTTCTCTTGTGAAGGCTGAACAGGTTCAGGTCCCGTAGCCTCTCACTGTAGGGTCTGCCCTGCTGTCCCCGGATCATGCGGGTGGCCCTCCTCTGGGCCCTCTCAATGTTGTCCACGTCCCTCTTGAAGTGGGGTGCCCAGAACTGGACACAGTACTCCAGCTGTGGCCTGACCAGTGTCACATAGAGGGGGAGGATCACCTCCTTGGCCCTACTTGAGATGCACCTGTGGATGCACGATAGGGTCCAGTTAGCCCTGCCGACCGTGACCTCGCACTGTCGGCCCATGTTCATCTTGGAGTCAATAATGACTCCAAGAACCCTTTCTGCCTCCGTGCTCTCAAGAAGGGAGTTTCCCATCTTATAAGTGTGCTGCTCGTTACTACTGCCCAAGTGCAGCACCCTGCACTTGTCAGTATTGAAACAAATCCTGTTTTTGTTAGCCCACCCCTGCAACCTATCCAGGTCTTGCTGCAGTCTTTTCCTCCCTACCAGCATGCCCACCTCACCCTAAATTTTGGTATCATCAGCAAATTTAAACAGGTTGCTTTTCACCCTGTCATCCAAATTGCTGATAAAGAAATTGAACAGTGAGGGCTCAAGGACCGAGCCTTGGGGGACTCCGCTGCCCACTTCCCCCCACATCGAATATGACCCGTCCACCACCACCCTCTGAGTACAACCCTTCAGCCAATTTGCAATCCATTTGACCGTGTAGGCATCGATGCCACAGTCGCATAGTTTTTTAATGCGGATGGGGTGGTCAACAGTGTCAAAGGCCTTGCTGAAGTCCAGAAAGACTACATCCACGGCGACACCTGCATCCAATGCTTTTGTGATCTGATCGTAAAAGGCAATCAGGTTGGTCTGACATGACCTGCCCCTAATGAAACCGTGCTGGTTGCCCCTGAACATCATCCCCAATGCTGGCCCATCACAGATGTGCTCCTTGATGATCTTCTCAAAGAGTTTCCCCAGGATTGAGGTAAGACTGATGGGCCTATAGTTGCCCGGGTCCTCCCTCCTCCCTTTTTTAAAGATGATTGTGAAAATGCATGATTGTGGGGATCACACATGGCACCTTTACTTGCATGCCTGCCCATGGTCAAATAAACAGTAGTATAATGAAGTGGGGGCAACCAGGGTATCAGCTTGGGTGCTGCCTCAGGGACAAATGCAAAAATAGTAACATCTGCGCTGCCATTCTGGCCACCAGCAGCAGTACAGCCATTGATGGTCTCCTATGTGCCACTGCTGCCCAGGCACTCAAGTTTCCAGTTACACCTCTGCTGATAAGGGAACAGAGAAAGACAAAGGAAAGAAGTTTTGATTGTGTGTCACAGTTTGCCTTCCAATGACCTGCCCAGGTCCCAGAAAAGGTGACTAGCCAAAATGAGAATGAACCTAGAATTTCCTGACTTGTATTGGACATTGACTATCTTTCTGGTTTTACTTACATCCCACTTTTAACTATGTTCTTTCTATTAATTAAATATAGGCCTTGAATTGAGTTGTCAAGGCAGCCACATGTTCCTAATGTTTTTTTTAATTAGTAATAAAATAATTTCCTATTTTTCCTTTTTGGTTTCTCAGAGTCTTTGGAACTAAGTAGTATGGCAGGTGGGAACAAAACATACGAGGTGATGGCCACTGGGTAAAATCCAAATTGCGCAGGTTGTAGTCAAAAAATGGGAGTCGCTGCCTTGTTTTAGTATTTTCTGTCCCATTGCGATGTCCTTCATCATGAATCAAAGCCAAAATGTTTTGAGTCCACAAGGTACCTGGAAAAAGAATGGTCTAGTTTAAAACCTTGCTATAACTTATCGTATTTGCATATAGGACCTTTTATCCCAAAACTAATAAGCCTGGTATAAACCAAGGGCAAACTAAGGGATGAATTCTAGATCCATACTGAAGTCAGTACAAAGGTGGAATCTGGCCCTCTGATTTATGCAGCCGCACTGAGCCAAAAAGCAACAACCATAAAAGCAACAGGGCATGTAACCAGGGAAGGAGCAATCAACAGGCTCCTGCCATTTTTTGCAGGAAGATATATCCTTTGTGGAAAGAATAGTCATTGATCTTCCCGAGTTCAATAACTGTTAGTGTATGTGACCCTTCAACAGGCTGTGTTAGGTAGGTGATATTTTTGTCTGCTCCACACATTTGTGAAAGACCCAAGGATAATATAGCATATATGCAAAGTTTAATTCCACATGACTGATAGCTCCAGTCAGGGGCAGATCTGGAATTTCCCAAAGGGGTGTGTGGAAGCAGCAATTCACACTGCAGGGGTGACTACACCCCTTGCTCCCACCAGTGTGGGTATATTTTTTTAAAACCCTGAAGTAGGTGAAAATCCCCCTTCCCTTCCTCTTCCTACACAGAGGCAGCTCCCTGCTTGCTGCTGATTTCTAAACATCTCCAGGGCAGGGAAGCTCCAGAGTCGATGGGGTGGAGCAGGGGCTGAGTTTAGTTGGGAAGAGGACAGCAGCAATAGTGTAGGGGGAGAATAGTTCCCCTACCCCCAGCCCAGAGCAACTACATCCATCCATGCTGCCATTGACCCCATCCCCAGATAAGCGCACCCAGGAATGGCTCCTGTGCTTCCCTGCTCCTGAGACAGCAGAAGAACTCAGGGAGAGACAGAGGGAGGACTTTTACATGCTTTGAGGACTCCTAAAACATAATTCCCCAGAGGCTCCTGTGGTGCAGTGGAATTTGAGGGGCAAAAGAGGGGTACAGCTGTGCCACTGCACCCTGTCTGGATCCACCCCGGCTCCTGTTTGTTCTCAGGTAGGAATAGGCTTTTTTGTATCTAAAGCTTTTGCAAGGTGTGATGGGTCCCAACAATATAAGAAACATTTACAAGGAACATTTACAAAAAAACAAAGTAAAATAGAGGAAAATCTATTTGTTTGCTCCCTCTCCACAAAGTGGTTGTGAGAATTAACCACAGGTTTTGACCAGATCTAATCAGTAATGCCTATAATATGATTTGGCTTGGCAGAATTCCATTTATATTTGTTAATAATTTTGATGGATAAGATCCATTCTAATTTTAAGCATTTATTTCAATTTTTATAGATTTACATTTTCAGGATTGCATGGAATAGGGGGTGTGGGAGTGTGCACATGTGTGTGTGCACACAGACATGCACAGATATGCACACACTTACACACAAACACACACATGCATACACACATGCACATATGCCTGCTTCCTCCAGCCCAGCACACTTGCCCTCCCACCCCCCACCTCCAGCTGCTGTTCAGCAGGAGCTTGACTGAGCACTGAGGCAGCAGCCTATTCTTACATCTCCTTTCTATAAAATTTGATTATTACCAATGGAAATATTTTGTTAACCATGTGTGAGTGTGAGGTGAAATTGCCATTTATCAACATTTACCGATAAAACCTGATATCAACATTTACCAATAAAAATATAGTCTGGCATGGGGTGTATATTGGAAGTTGGCATGGTAAGGCCACAGCAGCAGTGACAGACAAAGTAGGCAGAAGGCAACCTGGGCTGTTAGGCCTTGCTCACCCTCTGGCTGCCTATCACTATGAAAAGATTCTGTGGCAGGCCCCCTGCCTTGGCAACGATCCCAACTTCTGGTGACCCACCAATAGTCTGGTGGGCCAATAGATTGACTCTGCAGGCTGAATTCATCCCCCAGACTGTATGTTTGGCAGTCCTTGTGCAACTGATCCTTTTCCTGTCCTCTCCCCCTGACCCCCAAGTTCAGTGTTTACAGCTGAATTGATTAAATATTTACCCTCATCTATATTATTAAAAAGACTCACAGCAAATTTACTCAGAAGTGAGGGACATCCTGGATAAATGCCAAATTACTTTTAAAAAAATAAAAACATTTCTTACCAGACTTGGGATAAGTAATTATAAATACATCACCATCTCTGGTTTCAAAGTCCTCTATTGTCTCTAGATAGCCAGATCTAACTAGTCCCTTTTGGAAATTAAATCCTTTGAGTTTGAAAAGATATTTGTTTGATGTCTCTGTTGTGGTTTCCATTTCTGCCATTATTCAAGGACCTGCATGTAAGAACAAGCACACATTCTAGACAGCTCTCCTTTAGTGCTTATCTTCCATAGATTACTTCAGTATAACACGAATAAAATATCTGGGAACCATCTACCCTCTTACAGTGTTTTGCACAATCTCACTTCATTGACTTTAATAGAGTTGCTCCTGATTTACAGCACACACTCTGGTGTAGACGAGAAGAAATCATTTTAAGAACTCACCCTGGGGTTCTTGCTATTCAAGTTTCAAGTAAAAGATGAAATTTTAGTTGCCCTTATCTGGCTTGGTGGGAAAGGAGACCGCTAACACACAGAAACGTACCAGAAAACAGCCTTTTATCACAAAATCCATGTGGGTTGCAGAGAAATCTTTGTTTTGTAGTCTCTCATGTACCAATCATACTAAGCTATCTGTTTCACCAAAACACAAAATCAGCATATTTGCAGTTTTAAAACCAATTAAATGATGAATAAAGATCATAATAATTTAACCTTTGGTTCCCAGCCAGTTCTGTACTTTTGTTTTTGGGCTGTATCTGGACAATAGACTTCTTATCCTGTGCAGATTATAGTGGATCATATGGTGTTTTAATACGTAGTATTGCTGGGTACATTTACATGTTCATTATATGCTAGTTCCTGTGCATTTAGTTTAGTACTTGCCTAATGAAGTACTAACTGAATGCGCAGTAACTACAGTTACTGCACAGTAGCACTGGTGCATGGTTATTTTGTGACACTTACTGCGCAGTAGCTTAATAACAATGCACAGTAGCATGTTAGCATGGTTTTTGACTGACATGCTAATGCACAGTATTATTAGGTTACTACACAGTAAGTGTCTTGTGTTGACATGCCTGCTATGTCCTAAAATTTAGGACCTAAATTGTTTCAGAACAGATAGACCTAGGGATCTGTTGTAGTACTATAAAGAAAAAAATGCCTCAATGCAATTCTCTGGTCTTCTACACATTGTTGCAGAATATTCATCATCTGATATACTCTGTCTCCTTAAATTTTGAATTCTGCTCATAACAATCAAGACACAGTAGATACTTGTACATAACTGATTCCCTCTTACTCCCTGAAAAGTTCCTACTGCAGTCAGAACCGAAGGGCAAAGGTGTCTATTTTCAGTTATTTCTCTTTTAATTTATATTACTATTCCCTTCAATAGTTTTCCATTCATGTGCTGTATTTCCCATTGTGTATCTAAATTGGTATCATGCATGTTCAGGCAGTATTACTGAATTTAGATCATTTTAATCATGCTAAGAGAAGATATTACATCATTTAGGCATGCCAGTGGGACAGGAAACAGCTGCAAAGGCAAAATAAGGCAAAAGAATTACAAGCTGGAACACCCATTAAGCTCAGATCAGTCCTGCTTGTGCCGGAGAGAGAAAAGTAAGTGAGCCCCTACTCTGCACAGGACAGTATGAGAGTTGTACCTCCAGTTTAAGAGTTGGAGGGTGCAATCATGCCCACTGTCTCTGTCATCTTTGTTGGATGACATTGAAAAGCCACTGTTAGAGCTGGCTGAATATTGTTCAATGGCCCATTTTTTCCATCAGAAAATGCTGATTCACTGAATTCAAAACATTCTGTGCCAGAGGTTCCCAAACATTTTCTTATTATGCACCTGCTTCCAGATTTACCAGCCGCCCATGCACCCCTACCAGCATGTTTCATATTTTAAATGTCGATTTTAAATTTTAAATGTTGTAATTGCAAATTATTATTATAATGAAAATGAAATCTGCCATTACACAATTTCTCCCACGAACCCACCAGAGATGTCTTGTGTATCCCCAGGGGTATGTGTACCACACTTTGGGAGCCCTTGTTCTATGTGAATGTGCCACTTGACAATTTTATAGACAAAATATCAAATGGAAGATGTTTGAGCTCACCAGAACAAAAGGCTTTGCTATTCTGTAAAACCCTTCCTTTTAAACCATATTTTGTTTTTATGTTTTAAATGTTAAAATAATAATCAAATAAAACAAGAAAATCAAAAGAAAACATTTGATTGATCCCAAAACAGAATTTTTTTTAACAGAAAAGTTGTTGCACTTGAAATTTTGAAATTCAGTGTTTCATTTGGATTAGGAAATTAAACAATTTTGAATCATATGGCATGTTGTGAAGCAGAAATTTAACTTCCCAGCAAGCTCTAATAATAATTTTAGAAAGCAATTCCTGTGACGCCCTCCAAAATCACAATGGACAATTATTGGCATGCAATCTAATAAATAACTTTGGCTGCTTCACACACACCTCGATCAAAATAGTCTACAGAAATTGCCTCTTGTGCTCTTTCCTGGGTGCTCATACAGAGCTGACTTGAGGGAAAATGGTGCCCTGAGCAAACTTGTATTTTGGTGCCCCCACCCCACAAAAACCCTTGCCTTGTCCTGCCGCAGGGGTCAATCTGGCCCTATCAGGTTGTTATGTCCCTTTCCTCCCCCTGCTGCTTCTTGCAGTCCTGTTGGGCAGACATGGTGCCACACTCCCCCGCAATGCTTCTTGCCCCCATGACCCAGAGATGGGAATGGGGCATCTGGAATCTGAGCTGCCCCCTGCTGCTGCAGCTCCTGTCAGCAGCAGGCGGACTTGGAGGTTGCATCTGGGGTCCTGCTCCTTGGCCTGGGCAGGTTGGCAGGTGGGGGGGAGGTGGTCTGCGTAACCAGCATAGCGGCTGGCTCAGACCCCAGACTCCAGTCCATTCCTCCCCAAGACAGTGCTGCAGGGACCTGGCTGGGGTGGGTTTTCTGGCTTTGTGGTTGGTCCCTTCCCAACCACCAGCCCACACCAAGCTCCTCCTGAGCAGCTGTTGCACACCAGAGGCCAAGGTGGGGTGGGGTGGTGCCCCCCTAACCGTGGCACCCTGGGCAGTCACCTACTTCGTCCACCCCTAAGGCCAACTTTGTGCTCACAGATACATATATATATACAAATTGCTTTGCTCACAAATTTTCAATTCACACACAAAGAATGCTGATAGAAACCTGAGAAAGTACAAATATTTTCATGTGCTTCTGATTGCAAAGCTACATTACATAACTGGAGTTTATTGCTTGGGGTTCATTAATCTTTGAGTCAGATGCTGTAGGGGAGAAAGAGTTTAAAGTCATTCTTGGAAAAATATTAACATACTGTTACCGGTTTGATCCAAGATGCTAGCCAAAGGTTGAGCGTCTTCTGACTTTTTCTAGACGCGAGTCAGATGTTCCCTCGATGTAGTCCTGTTTATTTACGAAGAGTGTACAGTTTTTTTTCTTTAAACATGAAAAAATTAGACAAGAGGCGGCACCTTTGTTGACAGAGCTACAAGCTTGTTTCAGCCAGCACGTAACCTAAATAGCTCTTTCTGTGCTTATTCTCAGAAAGGTTCTCCTGGTTATCCAACCTGTCCCTTTGAGGCTCTGATCTTTTCTTTCTCCTTGTTTCTGTTAGTTTCTCATCTACATACACACAAACTTTTGCCAAACAAGTCATTGGAAACCTCTCCGCCTACTTATACTTACACCTATACATGCATGAGACATGTGACCAGTTGTTGAAGTTTAACTGTTTCCTAGGACTCCTCTACACGTGCAGGTAAAGGCGTAACAGGATCTGATGCAAGATCCACACAATCATGCTTCCTGCAATGCCACACATACATTGCAGGAGGTACGATTTATGGCACCACACATTAGATTTCATTGTGCCTTATTGCTGGTGCAGGGGGAGTCTGTTCCCTTGCACCGACTCCTACAGGGTCTGCAGCAGGGGCAGCACCAGGAACACTACTGTCACTCTGAACCTTGGTGACTGCCAGCAGGTGGTGCACCCCGTGGCTGGGAGCCCCTTGGATGAAGGGGCTTCAGCCACAGGGGAGAATTTGGCCACATGGTCAATGAACGGCATGATTAGAACAAGCTACAAAGTGACTACATTTTTTTTGGAATATCTTTGTAGCTCATTGCTTGCTTTATCATGCCATTAATTGGTTTAAGGTAGAGCTGGATCACAATTTAGCTCGTTAATTATGCCTTAAGTGTGAAGTATAGAGGGGGCCTTAAACTATCCTTTATGAAGGGTGGTGGTTGCACCCTTCCCCTCCAAAGTTAAGAAGCTACAACTCAAACCATATCAGTAGTTCAAAATAAACAGTGCATACCTGATTTAAATGGTTCCTTTTATTTGTTCCTACAGCGTATGAATCAATTTAAGCCCCACAAGTTTCTATGCCTAGTTTTAAGTGATACTTTGTGTAAAGAGAGAGAATGGGGAAGTGTCAACTTGTCATTTAGAAGGAAGTCTAGTCAGTCCATTATGTTAGGTGGAAGGATAAAGTTGTACCTAATTAAACCCCATTCATTTGATGACATAATGTGTAGTTACCAGGCTCATAAAGATTTCCCTTTTGTACACTGAGAGAACTCCTCTGCTAGCTTTAAATGCCACTTCTCATTTCCACTAGGATTATGTCTTCAATGGTTGCCCAGATTGAAAAAAGAGCAGGGAACCTAGGCTGGAAGAAGAGGTTGTTTTAAATCCCACACTTACACTTAGGAATCAGAAGCCCATTTTAAGTTACTGATTATTTAAATAAGTGTGTGTATGTGTGCATACACATGAAATGTGTATGCATGTATGTTATACAGGCAACCCCTGCTTAGCACTCTTTATTGGTTCCCAAAAAACTGAGTGTTAAGCAAAATAGTGTTAAGTGAAACCAAGTTTTTGATGAACCAAGATGGCGACCATCGTGAATGTTATAATGAAGCTTGCTGAGCGCTAAGCAAAATTCAGGTATCAATGTAAAATGAGCATTACAGCAAAATAGTGCTAAGTGAAACAGCATTAAGCAGGGGTTGCCTGTACACACACACACTGACACAAATATTCAGTCTTTTAAAAAGGGGATTCAGTTGCCTGCTCATGGCCAGTGTTGGGGAGACATGGCATTAGGGGAAAATATCAGAATTTACCACAGTGCGACCAGTAGTTGCCTTGCTAGTGCTGCCTTGCTATCCCTGGAAAGCCAAGCTCACAGATGAAAACTGGCAAAACAAATATGATAACCATCCCACACATATCTCGTATTTATCAGGGATCCAGGCTTTTCGTTCGCTGTGGAAAAATGAGGATTTTCTCCTTTAAAGGAGAAAAATGTGGGAAACTGTGGGTTTCCCCTTATAGGTTGGCAGAGTTGCAGCCTGCAAGGGACTGCTTGGGGCTGGGAGAGAGCAAGATGCAGAGGGAAGACAGCACCACGTGTATGTGTGCACACACACATGCACATGGCAGCTGGGCAGCATGGTGTAGAGCAGCTCCTGCAGCTCCCTCAAGGTAAATGTACTGGGGGGAGGCCACAGGCAACATAGGGGGGGAGCAGGGAGGCATGGGCAACATAGCAGAGGCATGTGCCCCCCCTCCCCGATTTCTGTACCTATACCAGGGCACATAGCTGCAGCCTAGCTGGATCAGCTCCAGGCAGGAGCTGCCTCTAAATCCTAGTAGGCAGGACCCAGAGCAAGAGGGAGGAAGTGTCACGCCACCACCTCTGCCAGGGTGAGGCACCCCCTGCCCACCTGGCAGCAGCAGGGGACACAACTCTGCACTGCTGCCATGCCCCACCTTGGTGGCAGTAATAGCTGGAGAAAATATATTTGGACAGGGGGGCTGAGGGCCATTGCAGAGCCACCATGTGCTGGTGGTGGGTGTTGGTGATGGAGTGGGGTGCTGTTGGGGCAGGGCATGGTGGTGGTGCCAAGTGGCACTGTGGGATGGTAGCACCATGGAGATGCTGCTATCACCAACCACTGTGTAATGAGTCGGCAGGGGGGTGGGCTTCACCATGTTAGCCCTGGCTTCCCCAACCTATGTTTGGTGGCCATGGCAGTGTGGTGCTCCCTGCTGCATTGGGTCTCATCTGCTGGGCCGTGGAGACAGCTCCCACATGTGCTTGGTATGGCCAGGTTGCAGCCCTGTGCCCCACTGTGGGCGCAGAAAAGTGGGGAGGCATGCATCCCCCCGCTGTGTTGTGTGTGCCCAGACCCCGCCTTCCCAACACACCCACCCTGTTTCCCACACACTGGAGGGATGGGGACAGGAGGACAGTGGGTTGGGAAAGAAGGGCACTAGCAGGGCTTGGGGGATGGAGGACTGTGGGTAAGGAATATGGGGCACTGACAGGGCCAGGCAGCTGTGGGTTGGGAGTGAGGGGCAATGACATGGGCAGGGGCAGGGCACCGGCATATCAGGGTTGCTCAGAGCCACAAAACAGGGGGAGTGGTGGGGGACAGCTGTAGTAGGACCCACATCCTGGTGAGCAAAGGGGGAAGGGGAGCTCTGATTTTCCATGAAAACCACAAAATCAAATGTCAAAATACATAGGTATTTAGAATTTATTATAATTATTGAGGCACTGGTAGGCTTCCAAATAGCTTTAAAACTGTAAACATATCAATAAAATATTGTGTTCAACTGATACCTATATATTTACTGGCATTCATTTTAATCGCAGAAAAAAGATGCATTTTGTGTTTTTAAAAATCAGAGAATGTGGGATTTTTAACCAAAGAAAACCAGGATCCCTGCTTATCATGTTTTTCATTTTTAAAGGCATATCAAAATGACTCTCTGCAGGCACATTAGGAGTGGAAGGACCATCCATCCCGATTAGGAATCTGAGCACATGGATGTTGTTGCAAAGGAGAAATAGGAAAAGACTTCACTGCAGATGCAAGACTGGCACTAAATAGAAAGAGCTATTGAAATTGTGGGAGGAGGAACAGCAAAGACACTTGAATAGGTTGATGGAACAGGAGAAAGGGAAAGGGGTGAGAGTGGGAATTAATGAAGTGCTCCATCAAAGTGGTCTTGACCAGCTTCAAGCACCTATGGAGAATGGTGGCAGAAGGGTGAATCAGTGTTGATACCCCTCAGGTGCCCTACAGTTGTTTAGCCCATTACCACTGCCATGGCCCCAGTTCCTTGGTTGCTGGCCCCTGCCACCTGGTGCCCCATACCATGGCGGCAGCTTCAGGTCTGTCATGAGGCCCATGGCAGGAACCAGAGCTGTGCTGTGTGCCCCATCCCAGAGATGGAGCTGCTACTGCTGTGTGCCCTGGGTTGGAGCCACAGCTACTACCACTGCATGCCCTAGGTTGCATCTGGCCTGCAAGAAGCTCCGCAGTTTGGACGCAGCCAAGGGCACAAGGTGAGTTGATACACCTGGTCTAACTGGTAGTGGCATGCTGTTGCACAGGGAAATGTATCTTTTTTCCAAAAAAAGTCAAAGTTCAAGAATCAAAAGAAAACAGAACAAGGTAGAAACAGAAGTGCAACCCCCCACCCAAACATCCCATTGTTTATAAGGCACAATACACAGCATACATTTTGTTTTGTATTGAGATCGTAAACAGCAAAACTCATGATTTGAAGGGGTATTTGTTCACTCTAAAAAGCGGCAATTAAAAAATGGCACCCGCTTACTCAACAGATTAACTCCTGTGTACTTGTTCTGTCCAGTTCCCCTTCTGTTTTTACTGTTCATCTACTCCAGCAAAGAGTGAATGAGCTGGAGATCATCTACTGAATTAACTGCGGGCCAGCTGCAGTGATCTTTGGCCTAGTTACATTTGTGCAATATCCGTAATGACAAATGACAGCCCAAACACATGTGATCTGATATGCAGAAAATGTATTATCGAGAAACTAGACACAGCTTGACTCACTCCAGATCGAGCCTATAGTGATAGCAGTGATTACAGCATAAAGCAAAACAAAACTACATTACATTGAGCATGAATCAAATGAACAAATAAACAGATACAACAAATTAATTTCCACCATGCTATTTTTTGTGATTGCTTATTTGAGCAGAACTGCAAGCTAACATGTGTAGCCGCCTGCTTTCCTAACTTCACAATATATTTGAAAGGCACGCCTGACTGACATTTTCTAGCTGTGAGCTGACATGATGAAGTAGGGCTGGTGTGCTGCTGCAGCTGTGAGGGTCCAGCGGAACACGCAAGAAGCAACGCTTGTTTGGCAATATCTTGCACTGGACCATTGGACCAGCTAGGAGAGGTGTGAGATGAACTTTTGGGCCCAAACTGCCCCTTCTCGGGTCTTCAGAACTCAGGTCCCCAGACATGCAGCAGGGCATGCCTGAAAGTTTGTCTCACATGTCTCCCAGCTTTACAGTTGATCCAATAAGATCTAAGCTGTTACAGCACAAGGAATCCATTGGGGCCTATGATAAGGACTGTAAGGAGGAGGGAAATAAGCCAGCCAAATACACTGAAACCAAGATATAATCCTGTCTTAAATATGTGTGGCATTATCCATTCAGAATATCCCTGCTAAACCAGCATAACTAGGTGCAATGTGGATTATGGCTGCTAAAGTGAACTCATAATCTACAGGGTCTTTTTTTAAGTGTTCTAATGCAAAACTCTTAGGCAGAAAGGCTAACTGTGAAGTTAAAACCTTCTAGGAAACAGGTGAACAACTGGACCCCAAACAAAATGTCTACAATCTTCAGATGGCCGGAAACTCGTGGGAATAGCTGCTACCTAGGTCTGGGAAATGGTAGGAAAGCAGCAATCCCTGTAAAACTTTGGGGCAGGGGGGAGGAAATTTAAAAGACTGTCAAGAATCACCTTAATCTCCAGGAAAGAGACAGACAGCCTCAGCCCACCCGCTCCGAGCCTCACCTCAGAACAAACTCCCATGAGGCTGGCACTGAAAGAGAGGAAGGCAAGAGAACTTTTTCAGGGAAAGAGCTAAGGGGGGGCTAGAAATCTTTTTTGAAAAAAGTCATTTGCGGTTCGGTCAGTCTTGTTTCTTAGGCAGCGGGGCCGGCTCCAGGGCAGAGTAGGCTCTGAACTTGCTGGCGTAGAGGGCGATGACCCACTTGGGGACGGTGAGACACTCCGGGATGAGGCGGAAGAAGCGGGACAGCTGCGGCTTCAGCATGGTCAGCACATTGCGCACCGCCATGTAGTTGAAGATGGGCTTCCCATCCACATCCTGGAAGCCATAGTGGCGGGCGAGGTCAGGGGTGAGCAGCACCTTGCCGCTGTGGGCCATGATGTGGGGGTCAGCCGCCAAGGCCACCACACACTTGCCGCTGGCCTCGGGGGTCTCCGACATGCCCATCATCACCTGTATCTTCTCAGCCATCGGGCCTGTGCCGTGCTGCTCCTTCAGCACCTTTTCGGTGCGCACCATCCCGGGCCACAGGGCCACGCAGGCCACGCCGTAGGCATGCAACTCGTGGGCGCAGTCGGCCACCAGGCGGTCGCAGGCGGCCTTGCCCACGCCATAGGGCACATTGAACATGTAGCCCAGGCCGCCAGGCGACGACACCACCACGAGCAGCCCGTGGCCCGCCGACACCATTAGGCGGCAGCGTGGCGCAGGGACAGGTAGTGGCCCCGCAGCCCCACATTGTTGATGTCGTCCCACAGAGTGGCTGGGCTTTCCCAGAAGGGCCGGCCCTGCTGCGCGACTATGGCCTCCACCCCGGAGAAGGCGCAGCTGACCAGCACGTCCAGGCGGCCGCCCTGCTCCTGCCGCACCCGCTCCAGCAGCGCCGCCACCTGCTCGTCCTGCGACGAGTCGCAGACCACGGCCACGCAGCGCCCGCCCCGCGACGACACCTCGGCCGCTGCCCGCGCCAGCGCCTCGGCCCGCCGCCCCGTCACGTACACGGTGGCGCCCGCCGCCGCCAGCTGCAGCGCGATGCCCTTGCCCAAGCCCTGCGACGCGCCGGTCACCACGCACACGCAGCCCGACAGCGGCCCGCCAGCCGCCATGGCCGCGGCCCTGGCACTGACTGGCGCGGCCTCCGCTCCCGGCCCCGCCCCCTGTGCGCGGGCAGGGCAGGGCGGGGCCGCGGGAGCTGGCGCGGGCTCGGCCCGGCCCTGGCTGCGCGGACAGCGGCGCATGTGCAGCGCGGGCGGACCCGGGACTGTCGCCGCTGCAGCAGCGACCACCTGGCTGCAGTGATTTTTAGGGACAGCAAATAAAGGTCGGGACTCAAGAAGACACGTGTGAGCGAAGCCGGTGGACAGCCAGGATCCGCAACAGCGACCCCACTGACCCGGGGCAAGGGAGGAAGGAAACGCTGCGAGTGGGAATTCGTTCCTCGTACTGCGGTTCAAGCATAAGCAGTTTGCTGCTTTTTTAACCTACTTAAACCTAAGCAATCAGCTCGCCTACACCGCTGACCCTCTATTTCACCACACAGTGACTATTAATGTATTATAAACACGATCTCCAGCTCCTATGTTAGAGGAACAAGCCCACAGCTGTTTGTTAAGAAAAATAGGAATCTTTAATTTATTTTTCATCTTAATCTTAAAACTGTACAGTTTGTTAACATCTAAAGCACACGCTCATTGCCTTGTTGAAAGACTTTTAAGGTTTCACATCCATAATATTGTGCAGGAATGCAGGCAGTAGGCTTTACGGGATCTTCTCCGCGGTGAAGACCTGAGAAGCCTCAAGCCGAGCCTTAAAAAGAAAAGAGGGAGTTGGGGGCAAAGGTTTCATAGATCAAAAATAAAGGGCACAGTAATGAATTACATTTTTTTCTTATAAACTAATACTGTTCTAAAATTGTTTCGGTCATGCTACAATTGAGAGTGCCCAGTATCTTCTATTACGAGTCTGTATTTTCAGCTGCTTAACTCTGACAGACTAACTGCATAGGCTCAGGTTTTCCATATCAGGTAGAAATTCTCACTTAATTCAGCCATTTCCAACAATATAGTTAGAGAAGAATATTTTATTTGCGTGGGTTTCGTTGTTTTTTTTTAAATCTACACTAATTTTGATAAGCAGCTCTAAAGAGTTCCCATACTTTGGAACTGACTCTTAAAATCTACGAAGGGAGGGACAATGGTATTCTGGTCCTGGGAACAGGCCTTTTTTTGGCCCCATGAAACTTCCAGAACCTGAACTGGAGCTCAGTGTCACAGGACTAGGTCTCTTGCCAGCAGATATATGTGATGCACACAAATGCTTGCTCTAGTGGCTAGCATCTAAATAGTAGCTGGGTGCTTGCTACTCCTTAGCTAATGGTTGAACTCTGCCCAGGGTAGAATGCAAATCTTACTGGTATCCCTGGAGGGAAGGTGGGGGTGGCAGCATGGATTATTCATCTGTAGTGGACTGTAGCTGTACCTGAGTATACACGGAGGTGCTAAAAATGCACTGAAGTATGCCAAGATCATATTTCTGCATTTCAATTTGGATGCCCAAAATGTGTGGAGATTTTTGATGATTTTAACCCTATCTCTGCACCTTTCTTCTCAAGATGGAAAATGCAAATACTTGCATCCAACTTGACAGGGTTGGCATGAAGTCAGTTCACTAGTACTTACAAGGCAGATAAATACAATGATGAAGGCACCTTAAAAATGCCATAAAAAATAAGTTTTCATAAACTATTCATTGCATGGTTTTCATGTGTATTATATACATATCAGGCTACACATTGAGTGAGCAGGCTAGAGAGATTACCCCATTGAAATAAAGAGTGTGAAAAATTACTCAATTCAGTGAAGGAGGTATGATGCTATGGAAAAATAGGATATGACTCCATCTTGAAGGAGTGTATTGCATGCAAAAAAGGGAACCTAATACATATTGCATTGGTATCCTTAAGTCTTCCTTTTCTAATGTCTGAATGCTTTTGCAACTTCATAATGGTGTTTTAATTTTTTTTTTTTTTTTTTTTTTTTTTGCATACAGTTGGCACATTTTGCTAACCTTTTTGCAACTTGCTAACAAAAGCACTCAGGACCAGATCCACAAAGGACATGAAGTACCTAACTTCCATTGCAATCATCTCTATGGAATCAGTCTTGAGAATAGGAAACCCATAGTTTTCAGTCAAATATTTTAAGCTTAAATTACTGAGACAACTTTAGCTGTGTGAAAAACAGTTTCTCAGCTCCTGTTTGTTAACCATGTTAAAAATTATTTTAACTAGAATTCAACTCTGCTCTTGTACTACAAGATACATAAGGTCCAATGAGAATTGGTTTAAGAGAGCATGGTCACTTTAAAATTATTAGTGATTTTCATATGACCAACTTGATACTGGAGATCTTGACAAGTTATCTATTACTGGACACTAGATCTGAAGAAAAGAATCTTTTGTAGTTCAAATGTGGTATTCTTTGTTTCTTAGAACTATTGTGTATTCTTTGTAGAGGTCATTCTGTATATGCACACAATTTGTTTTATACATACTGGAAACAGCTAACTTCCAAAAACTAGATTTTTTTAAAATCTCATATTTGAAACAAAATAAATACTTTTTAAAATTTGGACTAGGGAATGGATACTCTGTAGTTTAAGAATGAGTATTAAAGCTGCCATCTTCATTCATGAAGGATAAAGAAGGGGGGGGAGAAAAAAAGAACAGAACAATTCTGTTGACAGAGAACTGAAAGGAGAAAGGGAACTTTATTATTTTTCAGAAATTCAAGTTGCTTTCTGGAATACTTACTGCTTTTTCTTCTGGTAAAAGTACACCATCTACAGCCACTATTTGGTACTGCTTATCTTTTAAGCTACCCACAAATTTCTGAAGTTGCTTTGGAAAGGTAACATCACTGTTGTGTCTTAACAGCTTCTGCATTTCTTGCGAAGGGCACCCTGGGTCAAATATTAGTAAACATAATGTTCTATTCTTCTTCTCTTCTATTCCAACAACGGTACGGCTATGACCTAATTCAGAAGAAGTTTTCATTGTCATTTTGCAAGCTAGTTCATGAAAGTTATTTTATCCCTTAATTTATTACTTGTTAAATAAAAAAAAATTTGAACTCAAATGAGATCCCATGCTGATTATAGCAGTTTCATTCTGATGGAAATCTTATTTTAAGCAAAGAAAAATATAAAAATCTAGATGAATAGGAAAAAAGCCTAGGAAGGAGGGGGGAGGGGACAATACATATATGAAGATATAAAATAAAACTAAAACTTAGGATACTGACCTTGATGCTGCAAGTAGAGAGGTGGCTTTGAGGTACACACAACTTTTGCACCATCTTCTCTGCCTCTAGAATAGTAGCTCAAAACCCACTCAAATAAACGGGGGTGTGTACCCATAGGGCCAGTTGGTTTGTGAAAGTCAATAACCCGACATCTATAAAGACATTTTTTTTTTTAATTTTTTTTTAAGATCTCATTTGAAAAGGCATAAGAGACCCAGTTTTTAAAAAAAATGGTTTGTAGCGGTTACTCTTTCCTTTTTACACTGACTACTGTCTTTAGAAGATATTGTTCTGATAGATATTACATTTGTAATTGGGTAGGACCAGAAGCAGCCTTACATATTAAACTGCCAGAAGACACATCAGTGACATGCTTTCAAAATCAGTTTTACTGAGAAAAAAGCTCAAGCTAAAGCCACAGTTAGGAGACCCCTGACATCCATTTATCATCCCACTGGGCAGAAGTTTTCTATTTGCTGTCTCAGTCCAAAGTTGATTAGGAAGTTAATGATGACCCCTTCAACTTCAATCTGAATAATCCTAAAGTGACAGGAATACATCATACATTAAGACACATTACGTGGTAGCAACTTTTAGCACCACAGATCAACAACTGGATTTCAAATGTGTTCATAAGACTCGATCCTCAGTAAGGGAGAGGAAGCTTTTAATTAAAATATTTTATACATAAGGAGCACAAAGTTCTATTCAGTTGAATAGTTGCTTTCACCACCCTGCAACTGCATAATTATGCAATTACAAGGTGTTTTGTATAGGGCTTACATGCAGTCATGACCTGGCTAGTTTTAATACAATGAAGCTGTATAAACTACACAGCTGAATGGCTTAGTCTTGCTTTTCTCTCAATGAAAACTGGGATTAAACACGTTATGACGACTTGAATGGATCAAAGTGGTTTATGCATATGCAAATAAACACAAACATATCTTAACTACAGATAAAATATAGAATGATAAGGGACTAGGCACGGTAAACCACTAGCTCTGAAAATATAAACTGACGATCACAACAGAACAGTAGCCATGGGCCACTTAGTACACACAAGGCCACAGGCAGCAGTCCATGGATTGCATTTGGCTTGCTAAATTTTTTCAATTAAAAGCCTGATAAGGCCACATGGTTGTCTGGGAGAAATGTTAAGGGCTGACAGGTGTGTAGGGAATCACTGCTATAGAAAACTGGTGCATGTTGTTATTTAAGATACTATTTACTGCTTAAGCAAGTTCCAAACTAAACCTATTAAAATTACTATAGATTCACAGATGCTAGGGTCGGAAGGGACCTCAACAGATCATTGAGTCCCGACCCCCTGCCCTGGGCAGAAAAGAGTGCCGAGATCTTCACTGATGGCAGTACTTACTTTAATCTGAGGCTGGTTAACAGGGAATAAATTTCACATGCTCCTATCCATGCCTTTGTACCACGTAATCTATTATTGAAGTGAGATGCTCCTCGAGGGTCAAAACCTTCTTTCCAAGCATCTTCAATCATGGATTGAATTTTTGGTATACTGGGAATTAATGTATGATCTGAAATAAAATAGCATAAACCAAACCACTGAGTTGCAATGACCAAATCAATTCTGATAATTCCAGGGATATTAAAAGAAATGCATATTAAGACTTCCAGTAACAAAAGAGGAATTGTGGTATGAAAATACACTGGGTAGTTTTAGCTCTTATCTCCCTTAAGTTCAAACATCACTACCCAAGCATTGTCTCTCTAATTGTTCTAGAACATATTAATACCAAGGAAGCAACTTAAGTATCAGTAATCTATTCCATGTTAAAGATCACAGTCTGAGGAATCAAAATATTTTATACAAAGGTTATGTAAAATATTAGCTCACTGCTAAAATATACCTTGCAAGCAATCATTATACATGTCATTCTTCAATAATGAAGAAAGCAACATTTGGAAGTTTCTGTAACCACAGCCCCAGCCCCTGTCTCCCAAGGATGAGCTGAAGTGATCCACTCCTACAGAAAGCCATATGCGCCTTACATCTTTGAATTCATTTTGATAGTACTTGCATAGTGCTTCAATGACACCTTAAAAGAGAGAGAGAGGGAGAATGTGAAGTTTATCTTAAACAATATGCAATAATCTGTAAAGGCAGGCTTCTCTTGACATAAGAGCAAGTGAATATAAATTAAGAGCTTGGACAGATGTTCAGTTTCTCCAGGGAGAGTCCCTGTTTCTTACAGAGAAACCATGAGTATATAGAAGCTTATAAATTTTTCTCCCAGAGTAAAAGAAGTGGCCACTCAGGGAGAAAAATAACTTGGCAACAACCCAAGTGAAGTGGCTATCCAGAGATTCTCTCTCAGGAAACAGAACTTCTGCACATACAACAGATACAGAACCAACCTCCACAATCCCAGTGTACTTTGTTTCTCCCCCACACCTCTCCCTCAGGTGGCAGGAGAGTACATATGTCAGTCTCAGCCAAGTAGGAAGCAGAACATGCCCCCCAAGTGCTTCAGGCTAGAAAAGCCCAGCGCTGAAGCTGTTGAGGGGTATATATGTTCTACTCCAGGCTTGTTCCATGCCTGAATCACACTGTGGTACTTGGATGCAGGGAAGCATATAAGAATACTCCCTCTGCCCAGTCTTAGCTAGTCTTGAACATAGTATGGGAGAGAGGAGCAGCTGAAAGGCTCTTTGGTGCAGGGCACAGACCCTGCCCCACCTTTCCTGAACCTGATGACCCCTGCCTGCTTTCACTTAAAAAGCCTACAAAGCTCTCTGCTGGACGGTGTAATCTAGGGCCCCCATGGCTACCCAGCATCTGTGCTGCAGGCTCTTTGATCCTCTGTCTGAACTTCAGTACAGGTCAGTTTCTCCCTCAGGAAAACAAACCAAATCATCCAGGACAACTCCCTCTGAATGTGTGTACACAGCTTAAGAAAATTCAGGTCAGACTTGTTGAATGTTTGTTGGAATCAGGCCTTAAATTCAAGTCAAGTCATCTACATATTGGACAAATTGGGTCTCATACTAAGTCATGTTGAATCTGTACCTTTCAAAGCATTCTAAGATTCCAACTGCTACATCAAGTGTATTTTCTAACATTACTAGAGTACCACTTCATGATAATATAACAGCATATGGATAAAAATGCAGACTGTGAACCAAAGCAGGGATGTGAATAATACTGGCGCATATTGTGTCTAAATAAATAACTCTTTCAAGTTTTTGTACCATCCATTACAAAAAAGAAATCCCTGTTAAAAGAGAGAGAGAGAGAGAGAGAGAGAATTTGGCCAGAAGGCTAGTTGAAGTTCACAGAGTTTAATTAATTACTACACCACCCAAGTACCTAGAGAACAACTTTGCAAACTAACTTGGGTGGCCAGGATATTAGCAACCTGATACAATTTGACTACCAACTACATAAGGCATAAGGACAAGACTATGTCAGGCATAGTAATCTGATAGTAAAGACCTTTGGTCATGGTGAAACTCGATTAACAAAAAGTAGTAAGATTTCCTCTTCCTGAAGCAAGTTTCAGTACTGACCTGAGGACTTTGTTTTTCCATCATCTACACCAAAAGCCAAAGATTCCATCATGTCTGTCTTCCTCTTATGATATTCAAAAGGCTGCATTCTTCCTCTATTCACTTCCCTCTCCATGTTCTTTAGAAATTGTTGCTTGTAGCCACCAGAATCATCCAAACCATATTGTCTCTGTTAAGCACAAAATATGAATCTCTAACATTTTTCCTTCTGTGGACTGGGCAATGAAAAATAATGAAATTAACAGGCATAGATAACAAATTAATTACACTGATTTGGAGATAGAAAACCATAGAGCTGAACTTCTGGCAGAGGGTATTTTGTACTTAAAAAGCAAGTATATAATTGTCACTTCCAGTCTAAATCTGCTAGAAAGCCTGTGTCCACGAAAAGAATGCGTTTGGTAACTATCCAATTCTAGTATATAAGGAAGTTGTAACATGTTAACATTATAAAATATATTTTAATAAAATTTATACCAATAAACCCTACCATTTTATGAGTTTATAATGAATCTAGATCTAAGACAAGTTTCTGAAGCAATAAATTTTAAATTCATACTTTTTAATGCAATAACTACTACATGCAGACACAACATAATGTTAGAGTTAGTAGTTATGACAGCTAAGTACTTTGCTTGATAAAAGCACGGTAAGAATGAATATCCTTTATAAGGTCCAGGAAAATTATTCACATTTTAAGGTTCAAGAAAAAAAAGCAAGATAGAAGGTGAATGAAGTGACTTGTTCAAATCCACAAATCAGCCACAGGCAAGGGCAAATTTAGAATTCAGTGTAGCCAGACTCCCAAGTCTGTTCCTAGTCCTCCCTATAAAGGAAACTGTCTCATGATGCTGAAGTTAGAGGCTTATTATATACTAACCAGTTGCCTGTCAAGAATGACAGGGGAAGGGTTGTTGGAGCACCACCACCCACCCCACCCAACTTGGGGGGGGGGAGGGGAAAGAAGCTTGCACATGCGGCCACTGCCACCACCCACTGTCTGGTGCTGCCGCCATTCCACATGCGGCTGCACGCAACCAGGCTCAGCCCCCGCGCCCTTGCCCTGACCAAATGTGCGCACTTGAGCAAAACCATTATGGACAGACAGATTAAACTCTTTATTATATTAGAATAAACATTGCTCCCATGCCATCCAAACAGTTTAATTTCAGTCCATCTACTATACAGCAGTTTTCTTGTAATATCCAACTACACAACCAATCTAATCATGGTTAAGTAACATATACTGAAAATTCATTACTCAAAAAATTGTTAAAGTGAGAGTCATGTTAAGTGAGGGTAATGAAACATGACATTCAGCTGATACATTTGTTTACTTAATGCTTCTCAACTCAGAAGAACAGGAGTCAGATTCAGCCCAATCCAACACAGAGCCCAACTGATGATACCATTAACCATTCAACAAGGAGAAATGCAAAGTGCTGCACCTAGGGACGAAAAATGTCCAGCACACCTACAGCCTAGGAAATGACCCGCTGGGTGGCACAGAAGTGGAAAGGGATCTTGGAGTCCTAGTGGACTCCAAGATGAACATGAGTCGGCAGTGTGACGAAGCCATCAAAAAAGCCAATGGCACTTTATCGTGTATCAGCAGATGCACGACGAATAGGTCCAAGGAGGTGATACTTCCCCTCTATCAGGCACCGGTCAGACCGCAGTTGGAGTACTGCGTGCAATTCTGGGTGCCACACTTCAAGAAGGATGCGGATAACCTGGAGAGGGTCCAGAGAAGGGCCACTCGTACGGTTAAGGGCCTACAGACCAAACCCTACGAGGAGAGACTAGAGAAACTGGACCTTTTCAGCCTCCGCAACAGAAGGTTGAGAGGCGACCTTGTGGCTGCCTTTAAGTTCATCACGGGGGCACAGAAGGGAATTGGCGAGTATTTATTCACCAAGGCGCCCCCAGGGGTTACAAGAAATAATGGCCACAAGCTAGCAGAGAGCAGTTTTAGATTGGACATTAGGAAGTACTTCTTCAGTTAGAGTGGCCAAGGTCTGGAACGGGCTCCCAAGGGAGGTGGTGCTCTCCCCTACCCTGGGGGTCTTCAAGAGGAGGTTGGATATGCATCTAGCTGGGGTCATCTAGACCCAGCACTCCTTCCTGCTTATGCAGGGGGTCGGACTCGATGATCTATTGAGGTCCCTTCCGACCCTAGAATCTATGAATCTATTAGATTGTTTTCCCGACATATCATTACTTCTGACATACTTTATGGTACAATCCCAATTTATGATGCGCACACTTTTTCTTTGCATACATCTACAGTCTATGTAAGGTACCAAATTCAAAAACTCTAGGTTCAGGTGATCCTGCAAAGTGACTACCACAGATTACAACAGAAAATAAGGACAAATGTTCTCACTCATGAAAATGGCTCCAAGTCTCACCTTTGAAATACAGAATGGTTATCAAAGTCAAAAGAATGAATTTCAGCTCTATTATTTTTATTTTATTAGTTAACTGTCTGCACTTAGTTTAATTGACATAATAATATGAACATTGGTGAACAGCAAGACACCCAAGCAGAATACACACAACTCCAAGATACCCCACTGGTGATGATAATTCTCCCCCCAACCCCAGTTTTTATCATTTGAATACCATGGAAAATTTTCTGTACCTGTAGTTTTTTAAATTCTTCCTTCTCCTTTTTCACTTCTTCTAATCGTTGCTGTCTATCTTCTTCCTCTTGGAGCTGCCGAGCCAATTCTAAATCACCTACATTTATACCTAGCAGTAACGTTCAAGAAAGAGTTGACAAAGTTTATATTTAACTTCATTTGCGTACACAAACAGGGAGAGGATAGTAAATGTAATTTTCTCTCTATAAAAGGAACTTAAGAATTCAGATGCTAGATTGAGTGTTTGAGAATGATTTTGAGAAACTAGATACCTGTCAGATGCAGGGATACATTTAACTGAAAGAACCTTTCTAAGCTAAGGAATATTTATTCATTTGCATTTTAATAATACATCATGTAAAAAGCGAGTTGGTCTGACATCCAACATTGATTTAATTGGAAGAGTTTGTACAAATGTTTGTAAGTACATCAACAGGAAGTACCTGATAACTGTATGTTAATATTTTTGGGAGACAACTCCCACATTTATTAAATTATTAATAATTTTGAAGGTGCACCTAAACTCAAGTAAGAGTACAGATTTATTGGAGGGATTGTAAGAGCTGTTACAAGTAACCTGCCCCTCTATTAGTAAGGAAGAAGTCTTCTCTGATTAGCTCTTTCACAGTGGAAACAGATGTCACCTGATGTCTCATTTGTGCTGCCATTAAAATTTGTATATGTACTCTCCAGCTGCCAGACACGTGTTCTGGGAGCCTGAGAGTCCCTCAAGCCCCCAGAGCATCTGTCCAGCTTTTCCCACTTAGAGAAAACAGGGAAGCCGAGGTTCTCATCTTACAAAGACCTGTCCACAATCTTCTGAATTGAGGAAAGTTTGCAGGCTCCTGGCATGGAGGAATGGGACCTGAGAAATCCCCAGTGCCCCAATACCTCTTTATGAGGACCCACAGAACCACCCCTGGAATCTGTAGGGCTGCATCTGGGTAAACCGCATCACTGCACAGATGATCTGCTTCATTCGCCCTTAGCTTCAGCCTTCTTTCTTGCCTGAGCTTGCTAAAGAGAAGCCCACATCTTTTGGACTTAACTTCAAAAGACCAGGAAGCTTACTGGCAAACTTTCAGGTCCATGAAGTGCTGAATGACACAGATTAAAGTGAACACAGAGAGCTGAGGTAAGAGACTGAACAGAATTTCACAGGAGCTGGAGAGAGCTGGAGTACTAATGAAAAAATATCACAGAACAGAAACAGCTGATAAATCATTCTTTTTCTGTCAGAAGTCAGTAATCATGGGTAATTTAGATCCGAGATGCCAAAAATGACTTTTTAAAATCATCTGACTTGTGGATACTTGTCTATGTGAAATTTCAAGATGTGTGATATTAGACTGTTATATTTTAAAGAGCTGGAGAATATTAAAACTATTAAGTAGATCTATTAACATGTTTACATTTTACTTAATACACAATGCATATCCTTAGCAGTTTCACATCAGGTAGTGCTGTTTTCACCAACTGTTCTGTGCTGTAAAATTGTAGCTATAGGTATTTACTACTAACTGATTTTCATTTTTGAAAATGGGATCAACACAGACATAGCCATAACGTTAAATACCAATTTGTTAAATAACCAAGACAAACTTTAAGCAAAGTATAAACTATTGTTTTTTTGTAGGTATGAAACCTAGAACCAATTTAACTGCTTTTTGCCAATATCACCTTTTGATCTTTCCACCTACCTTCCGAAAAGCTACACTCCTCTAAGTGTAAGTCAACATGTTCTTGGAGAATCTGAGGGCTTGCACAGACAAGATCACACATTGGACATTCATAGAGCTGTTTGTTTCCTGTATTTGAAAAACAAATTATGTGAGAGTAGTACTGTGCTTAAGATTGGTGGACTAATTATTTGTTTCATAAAATCCAAACAAGAAAAGCAGCAAATCACGTGCTTTCTATGACAAAAAAAGTTACTACTTAATTCATTTTGCATTTATTTAAAATAAAAAATAGAATTTGCTAGTAACATGAATTCAACAGAGTGTGTTGAATATGTGCCTTAAGGCACATACTACCTGTACATTAATAAAAGTAAACTCTTAAGAACAAGTCAGCGGAGGGATCTTATTTTTCCCATCAAGCATAATATGATGTTTAACTTAACTATAGAAGATTGCAATTGTTACCAGACACCTTAAATTATAAAACAGACTTAAATAGACTTAAAATATCTACTCTTCAGTCCCAGATATTTCAACGATCCAGGAAAGGAACAACTCATTTTTCATAAACGAGTTTCTGGCCTTCATGTTCGAAGATATAATACAGATGTCATGGAAACAACAAAGAAAAAATGAGTTTGTTCTTTACTCATCATCCTCTGTTAAGCATGCCAGGAGATTCCTTATCATAACTCCAAATATATATTTTTTTGGTATTAGAAATACATTTCTAATAATAAAAGCTTGTCTATCTTGTATTTACCAAATATCTCTGAAGAACCAGAAGGCCAGAGTAGGATTCTGCTCAAGCTTTAATAAGGGAGAAAGCACCAACATTGAAAAAAGTTTTTCTATAACTTTTTGGCATCCCACTGAGTTTTTAAAACAAACAACAGTTTTAGCGCAGGGACAAGAATGTGCTTTCTTTTATCAATTGTTCAGTTTCACTCTGAGTACATCTTCAGACATGTAAGAACTGAGGGACATTGGTACAGGAATATGACGACAAATGACACTAAATGCAAGCAAGAGCTCTTAAGAGTCAGTAAGCCAAGCCTGTGGCTTCCCTTGGAAAATGAGTCTTAGATTCCGCAGCAAAGCTGTGCAGCACTCTAGAAATCCTGCAGGAGTTTCTTCCAGGTTTAACAAGTATGTTATTAAATTAATGGGGCCAGTAGAGACATGCCTAGTATTATTTATGGAGCTATATTACTCTATATACCTTCATATTTTCAGTGTTTCACATGTTAAAAGGATACATATAACTGCACTTTGAAATCAGTCAAGGGTGACACAATGAGAGAACCTAGTTCTACCTGACACACAATTCCTATTCACCAATGCAGAGGCAGTTAGCTTGTTAATCTGAAGCTGTCAGAAGGAAGGGCAGGAGGGTACCTTCCGTACTCCATGTTCATAGCATCTCTGAACCAGTCAGCAAGTAAGGTAGTAGTTACAACACTTTTTTGAGTGTGGTGGCACCCCTGGATGAAAGCCACTCTTGCTGCTGCCTCGCCTTCCCTCAGTGCTTCTAAACTGAGTGCAGTTGCTTCCAAGTCAAAATGCCCCACACGCCTGCTGTACAGCCAGCCCAGAATGTGCACACTCCTCCTGCTCTCTAGTAACCCTAAAGCTAGCTTGGGGCGCAGCTTTTCCTGGTCTGCCCCCTACCCTTGCTCCTCCTGACATCAATGATGCACCAGTGCAACTGTCCCTGTTTCTAGGAGGGGAGTGGAGAAAATGCAAATTAAAAGAGTTATGGAGAGGTTCCTTGACTCTTTAAAGTTGCATAAGTGCTGCATTAGAGGCTGGCTGGTTCTGAGAGGCATGAGCTTTCCTTGCTAACACGTGACTTCCTCAGAAGCTACAAAAGGATGTAGTACATAGTAGTGATGAAAGTTCCCCCTTCCGCACCTTCGGCCTGGCTTTGGGGGCAGATCCAGGGGAGAGTGCACAGATAAACTTGCACCCCTCTTTGATTCCTGCTCCACCCAGAATTTAAAACCAACACCCTGGCAGTGGCAACAGCATTTCTAGTCAGCTCGTGCAGAGGGAGTCATAGAAAATGAGGGCTGGAAGGGACCACAGGAGGTCATCTAGTGTAATCTCCAGCTCATAGCAAGACCTAACTCAATTGACTTCATGGCTCCTAATCTACCAAATCCCTGCTAAACTCTTTACTCCACAGGAGCTAGGGATTCTCTCTTCTGCTTACATGTCACTTTATATGAGACTGCACCTCACCGCCTGCACCCCCTTTCCAGAACTACAGCTCTGCTCGCACCTGGCTTTATCCAGCAGACAGCGGGAGCGTGCATGCCACAGCCCTGCACACGGGGCAGCTTCACTTGGCTGCCACCTCCGTGCACCTGAGGGGCATCACACAACACTCTATTGAAAACCACTTCTCGCAGTGCCTGCCCTGCCTCTGGCTCTCCCTATCCCAGGGAGGGGGTGAATCTCCATCCTTGGAGGTTTTTAAGACCCAGCTAGACAAAGCTGTGTCTGGGGTGATCTAGTTGGGGCTGGTCCTGCTTTCAGCAGGGGTTGGACTAGATGACTTCCTGAGGTTCCTGCCACCCATAACTTTCCATGATTACTATGCTAATCAGAGCCCTAGTAAGATACACAGACCCACGTGAGAGGCCTCCTAGCTCCTCCCGTGATGTCCCAAACCACTCTGTGGCATGAGCCCCCCACTTCACTGCAGGGCAGCTCCTGCTCTGGAGACCGCAGCGGGGAGCGGGGCTGGGTCCGGGCGTCACCCCCGGGCTGGGCCTCACCTGGAGCGGTGGCGAGCAGCAGGCGGCCGTGCCGGGCTTGCACGTGCGCCTCCAGCCCCGGGGCCGACGCCGCCGCCTCCCCGCAGAGGGGGCACGCGAGCGGGCTGGGCCCGGGCGCCGCCGTCGCAGCCCCCAGCGGGCGGGAGCTTTGCGGCCCCGGCTCGGGGTGCGCGGCGTCGATGTGGCGGCGCAGCTGGTCGTAGCCGCCGCCGCGGAAGCCGCAGAACGGGCAGGGCGGGCCGGGCCCCAGGTGCACCCGCGCCAGGTGGCTCCGCACCTCCGACTCCGACAACAACTCCTGCCCGCACACGTCGCACACCTGCATCCCTGAGGCGCGCAACCGGTTGCAAGGCTCGAGTAACGCCCAGACACTGAATTCCTTCCTGCTTCCGCTTTTGTGGCAGCAGGGCGCATGCGCGCGCGGTCAAAGCGCCTGCTTCCACAGTACTGCGCGCGGTGCATGACGGGAATTGTGGTTTTGTGTTGGGCTGTCGGCTCTGGCCGCTGCTGCGTCACTCGCGGCGCGCGGGGCCTGTTGGGAGGAAAGGCGGGGCTCGCAAGGCGGGCGGGGTTGCCATCTTGGATTGCGAGACGTCGCGGGCGGCGGCCTTTGGGGCCTCTCCCTCCGGCACCGCCTCCATGGGTGAGAGCAGCGGGGCGGGCGCTGGTGGGGCTCGGCAAGGGGCGCGGAGCGCGGCCCTGCGGGCTAGGGCCGACCGCCGCCTGCCCGCGCCTCTGCGGGGCGGCCTGGGCTGTCCGGGGGGAGGGGGAGCCGGCCCTGAAGGGCAGCCTTGCCAGGTCTTCAATATGAAATAATCGGTTGGGAAGTTCAAGTAGTCCTTTTTTCTGAAAAACGAGCGTACGCTGAGAAATATACATATAAGCATCCGAATAAGTGGTCTTTTTCTTTACTTTCTATTGCTGTCTGTAAGTTGTCAGCGAATGAGAGAGGACTGGGTCATCCAAGTGGAAGCATGCCTTTATTTGGAGGCCAGCAGTCCTAAGAAAGTGCTGACAGCAAGCCCAACACTCAATTAATTGACTCTCTGAGAGTGACTTGGGTTAATGAGCTGCCTCACAAATGATTGTACGCTTTGCACGTTTTTACTATCATTGGTCATACCAGATTTGAAATTATCCTACTAACATGATGATTGTCGTGCACCTGGTAACACTGGCCTGGGTTGGCTGTGGAGGGAGTCAGCTGTAGGGAAGGGGCTGCCCCCGGCGCTCAGTTCCTCCCTTTGGGAGGGCAAGCTGTGTGTTCGCAATCCGAAAGGAGGGTCCAGCTGCCTGGGAAGGTGCATGGTGGCTGCAGTCGTAGCAAGGTTTGCAAAGATTTGGCTGAATCTTACCCCATCTGGCAGCAGCGGCCCAGAGACCATAAGCTTTCCTGGTCTGCTCTGGTTACAGACCCTTCAGGCCAGCATTGTCAGGTCTTAATGTGAAATTATCAGCTTGGAAGCTCAAAATTATTGTATTTGCTGAAAAACTATTGCACACTGAAAAAATACTTTAAAACGTAAATAAGTACACAAATAAATTTTCTTATTTACTTCATATTGCTTACTCTAAGTCAGCAATGAGTGAGTGAGAACTGGGTCATCAAAGTTGAAGCATTTCTTTATTTCGAGGCAAGCCATCATAAGAAAGTGCTGACTGCAAACCCAGAAGTTGGTTAAGATTCCCTTAGAGTGACTTGGGTTTTGCATATTCTGCATCAATGAGCTACCTCAAAAAATATTGTAGATTTTAAACACTTTTACTGTTGTTGATCGTACATCGCACAACAGGTGAAATTATTGTTTAAATACAATAATTATCGAACACCTGGCAACACTGCTTCAGGCTGAAGGTACCAGCACCATAAAAGGAGCTGGGCATGGTGAGAGCTGAAGGGAGGGCACCAAATGCTATCATTCCCAGTTCACCTTGGTCTTGCCCTTGTTTCCAAGGTGCCATCAACATGACATCCTGTCAGAGAAGAGAGGCAAGCTACCATACTTGGGGGTGTGGTAGGTGATAATCAGTTTGGCAGGTTTCACTGTGAAAACTTCACGTAGACGTTGCCCATGTCAAGGTAACTTGCTTTTTCCAGCCTACTTTGTCCACAAGGAAGGTGCTGTCACATGGAGCTGGTTGAGTGCTCCTTAATTGTTTGTTTTACGTTGAGTACATTGTTTCCTAACCCAGGGTTTAGGAAATGTATCTGTTTAGGCAGCCTGTCTTTCAGAATGGAGTAGGTGCCATCCACTGTCAGAGGATGACAGTTTCTTGCCCTAGAGATTGTGCAGCTGCTTGTATCTCATAACATACAGACTTTTACGTAAAAGCATTGTTCTTTGTTATAGACACCATGGCAAGCCCAGGAAAAGATAATTATCGGATGAAAAGTTACAAGAACAATGCACTCAATCCTCAAGAAATGCGTAGACGAAGAGAAGAAGAAGGAATCCAGCTTCGGAAACAAAAAAGGGAAGAGCAAGTAGGTCTCTTACTCTGAAACATAGTAAACATGGTCTGTTAACTAAATAACTGAATATTTGTGAATGTAGATTGGCATCCACAAAGGGCGTTGAGATGCTTTTTGTTGTCTGGCCCTGGATTAAGGGGAAATGGGGGTGGCCATGCTCTATATGCAATTCATGGAGACATTAAACCACCCCTCAGTATGATCCAGAGGAGACAGGAGAGCAGAGAGGCCTAACGTATTGAATAGGAAACGCTGAACACAGGGTTGAGTCTTAGTCCACTAATTCATTGAGAGAGTGATTTACATTCCGTTTTAAAATATGTTTTAAATAATATTGACTAAAATAGCAAGACTTTAAAGAAGAGGATTTAGGGTTTTTTCTTGCATTTAAAAATGTGTCAAGTGTTCTGATTTAAAAAAGAATCATACAAGCTAAAGTATAGCATGAGTGAAGCCATTGCTGTTTGTCCCATTATGTACATTATGGGGATGTTTTGTGCATCTCCTTCAAAATTCATAATTTTTTTTTTGTAAGATCCCCATTTGCTTCAGTGATAGGAAAGGTGACTTGTTGATTACTTGTTGAAATTTACTTTTTTTCAAATTTACCAAAACATCTGTAGCTGCTTGTGGCACTGCATACTTTGAATGTTTACCTTAAATTTGGGTGGGAGGGGAGGGCATTTGGAAAACGTAATAACGTGAAACTTTATCTAGTTCTTCTTCATTTAGTTATTTAAACGCAGAAATGTTTCTCTCCCGGGAAATGAAGAATCTATGGTAGAAAGCCCTATCCAAGATCCTGATGTCAGTTCTACTGTACCTATTCCAGAGGTGAGTGTTTCAGAATTCCATTTGAAGTGTGCTTTCGAAGTACTGAAAACTGCAAAGATGTCATTTTTTGAATTTTTTTTTTAAAGGAAGAAGTTATTACAGCAGATATGGTGCAGATGATTTTCTCAGATGATCCTGATCAGCAGCTTACAGCAACCCAAAAATTTAGAAAACTGCTTTCAAAAGGTAAATCAGTGTTGTGTTGCTTTCTTTCTTCAAATTTGTTCATAAACATTATATCTTGAATTTATTACACTCTTCAAAAACAGAACTAACTAATGCTTCTAACTCTCATATCACATGAATGCCAAATTCGTTTGAACATAACAGTTAACATGCAAACCTTTATTATTCTAAAGTTAAGTCTTTTAGACAAAGGAAGAAAATCAAGGACATTTTGATTAGAGTATCAGAACAAATAGCTGCACACTTAGCAATCATTGCAGTACAGGCAACCCCTGCTTAGCACTCTTAATTGGTGCTGAACAAACTGAGTGTTAAGTGGAAACACACTAAGCGAAACCCATTTTCCTAGAGAAATTAATGTAAATAAATATAATTGGTTCTGCCGCTTCTTGCCGCCTGCCCACTGGCAGCTCCAGCACCACCTTGCCAGCCTGGGCCCTGTGCTCCAGCCGGCCCCCAAGCCTTGGCCCTGGGATCCTGTGTGGGTCCTGTGCTCCTGTAACCCCTGCCAGCACACCCCCCCGCCCGCCCTTTCTCACTGCTGCTGCTGCTCCTCTCCACCCATCGTCCGCTCCAGCACCACATGCCAGAGTGAACCCTGAGCTCCTGCCGTCCTGTCCTGGGCCTGGCCAGCCGTGGCCTTGGGGACTGATCCAGGCCCCGCGCTCATGCCCCCTGCCCGTCCCTTTACACCACCGCTGCTCCTCCCTGCCCGCTCCAATATCACATGCCAGAGTGGACCCTGTGCTTCTGCTGTCCTGCCCTGTGCCCCTGCTGGCACTCACCACTTCACTCAATGACACTGCCACCACTTCTCCCCACCCCTGCACTCAGCATTATAGCGAAACATGCTGAGCACTAAGTGAAACCAGGTAGGTATTTTAAATGAGCACTATAGCAAAACTGCGGTAAGTGAAGCTGCATTATGCAAGGGTTACCTATACTTAACTCTCAAGCAAGGTAGTGTTTACTTTTGTGAAAAATTTGATTCGGCTGCTAATATTAAAATGCACTTGCAGCTTTTGTTGAGGATTGTGACTGATGCATCTCATAGAATTATAGAGAAGTAGGTCTGGAAGGACCATCCAGAGCTTATCTAGTCCCTGCCTAAGCCAGAATCATCTCTATCCAAACCATCCCATACAGCTACAGAGTCAACTCTGACACAACCACAAGACATAACACCCTAACTTGCCACTGATAAAGCAGGGTGACCACAGCAATTGACATTCTGATGCTGCAAATGTTGTTAAACTATGCTTGAGAGATCCAATGATGTGGGCCATGGCCCACTTCCCCGCCCACTACAAAGCAAGGCAGACATCCCCAGTCTGTACCAATGAATTATTCCTTATCTGCTGTTTATGTGAAAACCCCTTATACAACTTACTGATTTCAGATGGAGCAGTGAAGCTATGTAGAGAAAGTTCTCTTAATATCTTTTAAAGAGTAATTTAAAGTATTGTCTATATCAGTAATAAACTAAAATTCAAACAAGTGCCCCATAGGCACAACTTTTAGATAACGTTTTAGACAGCGATAGCATTTGGAAACATTCCAGAAGGAGGTGGTGGTATGGTATTGGCACTACCATCTGAGTTTACAGACAGCACAGTAGCCAGGAGTACAGTTAGTCAAGTCTTGTGCATTTCATCCAATAATTCTGGATTTCATAGATTTCATAATTAGGGCTGGAATCGGACTTCAGAAGATCATCGAGTCCAGCCGCCTTCCCCGAGGGTAGGAAGTCAGCTAGGGTCAAAGGATCTCAGCAAGATAAGCGTCCAAATGCTTCTTAAAGGAGTCCGGAGTAGGTGCTTGCCCCATCTTTGGAGGGAGTCTATTTCAGGCCTTGGGGACTCAGACAGTAAAGAAGTTTTTCCTTATGTCTAGCTTAAAACAGTCTTGGAGAAGTTTGTGACCATTGGACCTTGTTATCCCTTGGGGCACTCTGGTGAACAGGCATTCCCCCAAATCCTGATGCACAACCCTGATGTACTTATAGGCTGCCACCAAGTCACCCCTGAGCCTGTGGTTTTCCAGGCTGAAGAGTCTCATGGCTCTTCTGTGTTTTGACTTCTACATGGCTAAAGACCAAACAAGAAGGCTGCTGATTGTTTTAATGGAATGTTCATTCTCTTGGATGGTAATTTTTTCTGTAGTTTGTGGTTGGGATTCTAAGAACAACTTCAAACCAGTTGTCTACTGGCTTTTTCATTTTTGTATCAATAATGGTATTTAATAGGTTGGGTATTCATTATTTAGAAGAAATTGATATTTGTTCCTTGCTGTGTGGTAGCCAAAAAAGTAATGAGTGCTTTAAAGAAGTTAGTTACTTATTGATTACTTTGGCATTGTGGCCTTTATAGTTTGACTACAACACCTGCTGTGTGTTGTAGTGATCTTCAGGACTGACTAAAAAAAAATGTTTTGTTCCAAAAAACCTGGATATTTTTTAAAAATTGTAATGAGATTCTTATAAAAAAACAAAAACCCTGTTTTAAAATAAATTTTGAATTGATACAAAATATTCTACAGCTTAAGCTACCTCTTAAAATTACTGGATTCAGGAGCTTGAAGCAGATACTTTGTGCCTTACTAGCTAAAGAACAAGGTGGGGAAACATCCTAACGGTTAAGTAAAGTTTTACAAATATGACACAAGAAGTTGTATATTGTATGAAGGTTTTGATTCCTATAGGGACGAAGGGCTGTGATACTGAGTACATAGGATAGAAAACCCAGAGTCCCTGGCTATAGGGCATTATGTTTTTCTAGTAAGGGTCATACTGTGCACCAAACTTGAGGTCAGGAAAGATTTTCTTTTTTTCCTTTTAAGCAGAATGGCATGGGCTTGTGGCGCTTTTTGCCTTCCTCTGTATTATGTTCCTTTATCTATGATCTTATGCTATGATCTTAGCAGTTAATGAACTGCTTCCCTATTGTTGAAGTAGCAGGGCATTGGCAGTTCCCTCATCTTTGTCTTACAGTGTGTTATAGGACAGGGATCTGCACCATGGGCCAGATGAGTGGTACTGGGGCCAGTCCTTGGGCTGGGTAGTACCCGCAGACTGGCCCGGGGTGCTTGGTCCTATGCATGGGGCCAGTTTAGTGCAGGTGCTGCTGGCAGTGTGTGGCCCAGCTCAAAGACGTGTGGAGCTGGCAGCACACACCCTGGGCTGGTGGTGTATTCCACATGCAATGCACTGGTCCAGTCTGAGATCCCCAGGCAACATTGCAGTCCAGATGATTACACTCTGTTGTCAGATCTTTGACACTCCTGTTACAGGATATCCTTGGTGTTTCCCGCTATTGTGCCTTGTAGTTGAATGTAAGGATTTAAAGTGGGGAATATGGACATGCTTTAGGGTTAATGATTGTCTGTGAATGCAGGGGACTGGAGTTGATGGTCAGCAGTTCCCAATCTGTCGTACACGTACCACCAGTGGTGTGCAGACAACTTGTAAGTGGAACGCGTTAACAGACTTATTATAATTACTTCACGAGACAAAAATTTCCTGGTGGTACTTAAGGCTGTATCATTTTAAATTGGTGGTGCACAATCTGTCAGTTTGGGAACTGCTAGCCTAGGCGATAAGGAGCAAATTGTATTTAAGGTAAAGATTAAAAATATCAGAGGAATTTATTGAGAACCATGCTTAATAACTGAATTCATATCTGTAAAATAATTTAATCTGCTTTCTTTTCCATTCATACATGTATCTTTTTTTCTAGAACCCAATCCACCTATAGATGAAGTAATCCAAAAACCAGGAGTTGTGCAGAGATTTGTGAAATTTCTAGAGCGAAATGAGAATTGCACTCTTCAGGTGAGCTTATGCTTGATACAGGCAGACATTTTAGATTTAAAAAATCAGAAGAAATTGAGGAGCACTTTAGTTTTAGAATTTAATAGAGTAATATGTCATTAGGGCTTTATATTGCTGGCTCAGCATTTATTAATTGCTGTACTTTGATATGAATGATGGTCACTGTTCAGTATCAAGGTGTAGGCATGGGGTGGGGGTAGTTGCATGTTACAATTAAAACATTCTAAACTTAAGTGGAATTTAAAGTTAAATCTGCACTCAGGCCCATAGTGACAGCAGAAGGAAGTAACTATGCTCTGCCCAAAGTGACAGTGGGGTATGGATTCCCCATCCCTGCCTACTTTCAGGCTCCCTGGAGCCTGTGCCCAGATCAAGCCAGTGGGCCATTGAGAGGGCCACACTGCTGCCTCACACCTAGTTCTGGTCCTTGTGCCCCAGCTGGGCCTCATGGATGCACGCTCACCTGCCACTGTCCCATCCCTGCCCTGCCCCAGCAACTGCCTGGCTGCTCCTGCTCTCTTCCCCCACTTTCAACCTCCCCCTTCTCTCTCACCCTTTCCTTTTCCCCACTCACCTGCTGCTCCTTGGCTGTCCTGGCTGTTAGTCCAGAATGTAAGAGTCTGGGAAGATAACCAGGCCACCTGGGAGTGGTACCTCCCAGGATACTGGAGGACTGCAAATTGGCTGTTTTAGCTCAGTGGAGCAGCCTGATGTTAATGTTGGAGATATAAATATTGTTAAAAAAGTTATCCGTTTAATCTCTAATTATGTCGGCTGCAGGGGAGCCAGGGGCCGCACATGGACCGATCAGACACAGCTGCTGTTGCTCCGTGGGAGGGGCCTTTGATAGGGGAGGAGAGGGAGCAGCAGCAAGCCAGCAGCAGCAGGAGAGGGGCTTACTGTAGCTGCTGATGTGCTGGGAGGGAGGGAGGGAGCAGACTATCTATGGATACTAGTGCCCTTTCACCCTTCTTCCTCTTCTCTTGTTCCTTCCTCCTGCTGCCTGCCTGCCCTGCTGCATTCCTGTTTCTGAGATGCTGCTGCTTCCCAGCCGCCCCCCCCTCTTTTCCCCCCCCATGTTAATTGGTATAAATACACTTACCCTATAACCTTTCACATCCCCCATTAAGGTGATGCAGGTTGGGTAACAGGACCCAAAAATAATCCTTGCCTGAAGTGACATAACTTTAAGATGTTTAGAGGGCATTTAGCACTTGTTAACGTGCTTTACCATGCAGAGGCTTGCATTTTAAATACCCTTAATAGGGTCTAAGTGTAATGTGTAATTTTACCCATAGATGTAATTCAGGTTGATGCAGCATTTGTCTGTGCAAAACTTTATGAAGGGGACTACAAGAAAAATGAAGGATACTTTCTGTATATTGTTTTCATGGATGTTAACCTCATTTTCAGATGTTGCAAAATCAAAAAGGGAAGAAATTAAAAGTCCTCTGGTCCTTCTACATAAAATTTTCAAAAAGTTGGCAGTAGGAATTACTGTCTGTCCAAGTCAGTTAGCTTCATGAGCAAGGCTGATAATTGCCTTGTCTACATGTAAGTTTTGTGAGAGTTTGCTTAAATTTCAGTGCTTGGACAGACAAAACAGTTATATTGGTTTTAAAAGTGAATAGACTTTGGTATGACTGTATTCAGTATGACTCTTTCACCTCTCTGCTTTTAACTCACAATAAGTGAACCTAAACCAGAAAAATTTATCCTTTATAAAATGGTGTTGAGATTTTTTTTCTTTTTTGCATTTTTGGCTTAGTTCATTAGAATTAGGACGTAAGTGTATGTGGTGTAGTAGAGCATTGGAAATTAGTGTAACTGGATTGTCACTGCACTTCAAAATGCTGCAGTTGTACATCTCTCCCTGCCCTGAAACTGAGCGCCCACAAAAGCATTTGCATTTTTTTAAATCATACCTGTATTTAAATTGAGTGCAGCTGCCTTGCACAAGGCTTATTTTCTGACTGTACAGAAAGAGGGGCGAGGGGGACTAGTATCCAGCAGCTTTCCTTTATCAAGAAAATAGGCGAGAGATTATTGGATAATATCTGTATATTTAGATAAGTAAAGTAACTGGTAATTTTTTTAATGCTTTTTCTTCCTTTGGAAAGTAAAATAAAGGGAGTGGCTGGCAAGTTTTGGTATAAAAGAGAAAAAAATCTATTGGAAAATAAATATATAAAACTCAGAAAACCATAACATCTGTACAGTTTTAATATACTTATGCTTTATTATTAGATAATTTGACCCCTCTGGGTTTTTTTTCCCATTTGTCAGTTTGAAGCAGCTTGGGCATTGACAAATATAGCATCTGGAACGTTTCTACACACCAAAGTAGTAATTGAGACTGGAGCTGTTCCAATTTTTATTAAGTTGCTTAGCTCAGAGCATGAAGATGTCCAGGAGCAGGTAAATATTTGAGGGGAGGGGTGCATCTATTAAAAATACATTTGTAAAGGTCTTTCTTATGTCCCCTGTATATGGGTCAAGAAGATTTAAGCCCTATGTTAATTTATTGTTATGACTCCTGTAAAATAAGGCTGCACCTTTAATAGTCTTTTCATTCCTTCCTGCCTGTTATGCTTTACCTGACTTTTCAGAGTGGTTTCCTTTATCTTACATTTTTTCTAAAAACTCATTTCTGTAGTGTCATTAACAAGAGCTAAACAGGATCTAAAGCAGTACTATCCACCACAATGCCATTACCTTTTCTTTGTTTGATATACAGTTGTATTGTTTCTTTTGTCTTTGTTTTAGACTTTCCCTTCATTTGTTTTTTGCCACAAACATCTTGCTTGATTTAGGGTGTAAGCACTTTAGAGAAAGGAATGTAACTCGCTTGTTTGTCAAGCTTATTGTTCAACATACTTTTGCATTCACTTTTATGTTTATTAATGAGAGAGTAATAAAATAAAAATTGCTCTCTTTTAGCTAGTTCTGTTTGTGGTTTTGAATTTTAGACAATTTTATCTCAAAGAGGACTTTAGCATTGCTTTTGGATGACATTTCATTGTTGGTAAGATGACAGGCATCTGCTAGAAAAAAAATTCACTATAAAATACCATTAATTATTGAAAAAAATATTTAAATATGAAAGTACTAACTGATGTCTTTGTACAGGAATGACGTCTATGAAGTTGAAACTATTATTTATAATCTGATTTGTGAAACTTGTAAAATAAACAACGAAATGTGCACATCAAGAATTTCTATTTTAAAGTGTTTATAATGATATCATGAGCTGTTTTGATTAAATCATAGGAATTTGCTGTGGGAGGAATATATACCAATATACTACGCTCTAAAGTACTTTTATTTAATATGTGCATGTTGGTTTATTTTAGTATTTTGTTTTCAAAGGCAGTATGGGCTCTTGGTAATATTGCTGGTGATAATGCAGAATGCAGAGATTTCGTTTTAAACTGTGGAATACTGCCACCGCTCTTGGAGTAAGTATTGTAAGTTAATGTCATAACTAAAATATAACTATAATAACATAAAATATAGTTACTAAGAATAAGAATTCTAAGCAGCAGATTGTCATTGTATTAATAAATGTGTATTAGTATATATATTTTAAATACTATACATAAGCTTCTCTTTTTTGTAGGAAACAGTTTTGAATTGAGAAAATATCGGTTGTTTGTTTACTAGCTCTTGGGACAGATTCTGTAGGTTTGGGATTATTTTGTGTTGTTTTTAATTGGTAGGTCCATCGCTGAAAAGAGTTAGTTTTATAGATCTAATAGAAACAATGGTATAGGCCCTTAGGTGCAGCCAAGTGAATTTGCCAACTTAGTTTGTGGAGAAGGTATAGAGAGAAGAGATAAAACAGCTTTGCAGTCCTCTGATTTTTGCCTGAACACATGTTTTTTCTTCTGTAACTTTGAACAGCTTCACGTGGCCCCAGGCCTCAGACTTGACCGTCAGGAGTGGGGTGTCAGCAGTTAAGCTACACCAGTTCTGTTCCAGTCAAGGATTACACTATGTGAGCACATCCCCACATGCAAGGGTGTGCACTTGCTGCGGCAAAAATAGTAGTGGCACAAATTTGTGCCACTGTTATGTCACGGTGCACACCCCTGCACATTCAGTTGGGTGTGGGCAAATTGCCCTGCTTTGGGGAAACAGCTGTTCCCCTGCTCTGGCCATGGTTGGGGAGCTGGAGGACAACTAAAGCAGTAGAGATTCTCTGGCCAGCAACCAGAGCATCTGTTGGGATGACCCAGCCTCTGCGTCTGCTAGCACCCATTCCTCTTGTATGTGCCATGCCTCTTTCTGCTGTGCCACTTTTTTTTCCTATTGGGATTTCCCAGTAGCGAATCTTGCCCCCGCTGGACATGGTTTAATGTGCCAAGCATGTGGTTTGTGACCCCTGCATGCCTGGATCCAGCCCATGAAGATTATCCTTCCAAGGCTGTGTGTAGACGAAACGAGACGCATGTGGGCACAACACTTTTAAAGCAGGCTAAATGCTTTTGCACTGCTTTAATGGTGTCGGTGTTTGCACGCCTTGGCGGGGTTTTGTGCATTAATTCCAGCCACTGTAGGAAATTTGGCAGCGTAATGTGCCTTAAATGACTTGGGACGCTGCAAACTAAAACTCCTTCAAGGAGGTTTAGTTTGCTGCCCCTACACCGTGGAGTGAAGCACTGGGCTCCTTGCAGCTCCACAGCTCTTCAGGAAGCCCTACAGGCAGCCTGACAGCAGCCTGGGAAAGCAGCTCCACCCAAGAAAAGCAGCAAGCCTGATCTTTTTTTATTCCTCCCTGAAGCCTGCCTGAGCTGCATGGGGACCTGGTGCTTTCCTCCATGGCTGCGGTGCCCCCTGGGATTGCCCGAGCCAGGTGCCTGCAGGTGGGTGCCACCGGGGGGGGGGGGGGGGGCACAGCTGCTCTGGAAGGAAGCACCAGACCCCACTGCAGCCCAGGGACTGCTCTGCCCACTGGCAGCTCACCCTCCCCTCCCCACCGGAGAGGCAGGTAAGTCAGTGAGGTGTGTGCATGACACAGGGATTTAATCAGCCCTAAATTGAAGCGGTGTTTTTTAAAACCCACCACTTCAGTTTAGTGCCCCTGTTTCATCTACACACACCCCAAATTTACTGTCCCATCTTTAAGTTTGCAGAATGGTGGAGAGTAGTATTAGTGCAAAGGAGAATCTTGCCTGTCTTTAGAGTTGTCTATATGTACAGTGAGTAAAATGTTCGTAAATAACTCCATGTGTAGGCACTCTTATTTTGGAAAAGTGTCTGTACATGGAGCTATTCCTGAATGACTGCTTTGCTTTAATTTTGCATCCTACTTTAATCTGAACTAACTTTTAGATGTTGATAGGTCCTTTGCATCATTTTAACAGCTGTTTTGTATAGGCTTCCGTGCTTTTGTAAAGATAATTTGTAATAGCAAGTTCTCTCCTTAAAGTGAAAAATACCTTTTATACTGGTCTTGACCATCTGAAAAAGTGTTAAAATTAATGAACCCAGTGCTATATAAACAGAACAAAATTTGGAGAGAAAAAAAACAACCTATTCTGGTGTTAGCAGTCTAAATATAACATTACATTTAAGCGCACAAATCAAAATTAAATTGAGTGTTTTTTATGGTTTAAATTGAGTAAAATGCCAAAAAATTTAAAGAACATTTTTTAAATGGTGAAAAGGATATTACTTTACAATTTTTTTAGTCCTGAAATTGCAGGCCATTAGATAACTGTATGTATGAAAAAAAGAGAGAGCAAGAAGAATATTGGATTGAATGTCTCTTAAATGAAAATAGCATAAATTAATTGGGAGGTTTCTCACAATACTTCTGACTCCTTTTTCTGTACTAAAAAGAACCCAAACTATTTTCTAATCTTTTCTATATAAGCCTTTTGTTTGCTTTCCAATGTGATACTTGATTGTAAAGATAGAGTTGCCCATACATTTTATTTGTGAGACTACGTGTTTTACAAGCTTATCTATTAATCTGTGGTCCATACTATAAGAGTATTTGAGGGCGTGTTAGCAGCAGATGAAACTCAGTGTTTTTTACAGTGATTAATGATGGAATTGGTGCATGGAGATGAGTTATTTCCTGACTTCAGGTAGTATTAGCAATTCTAGGTAATGAATTACACACCTGTTGGCTGTGAATGTAATGCATTATTTCTTTTTGTTATTTTTGGCAGATTACTAACAAATTCAAATCGACTTACAACAACTCGAAATGCAGTCTGGGCACTCTCAAACCTTTGTAGAGGCAAGAATCCGCCTCCAGACTTTAGCAAGGTATGACCAGAATATTTCCCGTAGGAAAGTAGAAGGACTTTACGCTCTCTCACAAGCTGTCTTCAGTTTTGGAGGCCAATTGGGTTAAGAGTGCTTTGAAGATTTAATATAATCTGGTAGTCTGTCTACAGATTAGAACAGGGGTTTCCAGTTTACAATCTGCCAGCTAGATCTGGCCTGCTGATCTAATTAACCCACTCATTAATTTTCTTAGCAGCATCCCTATATAAAAGTTTTTATTTCTGGGTTTAAATTATAGCATCTGATGAAGTAGGTGGTTCCCTCTGAAAGTTCATGCGTCTTATAAGGTGCCAGCCTGCCCTGCCTTCTCTATAATTTTTTTTTTTATTTCAGCACATTAATTTGTTTCAGTAAATAACCTTTTGTAAGGCATTATGTAAAGAAGAAAATACACAAAGTAATTGAAACGTTTAAATGACAGTTTCAGAGACTTAGTCACTATTTTGCAAGTACAGAGTTCTTATACTATGTTGTTTCTCTCCATTTGAATATGCTATCTTTAAAAACAATTCTGTAATGTAAGCTTCTGTTTATAAATTGAGAATTTATTTGTACTCTTAAGAGATTTTAAATAGTTTGTTTCACTAAAAGAAAATAGGATTGGTTTCTGGTAGTATTCACAACTCTGTCATTGGCTTCTGTAATATTTGATAAATGACCACTATCTCTTAATTTTCTAATCTATAAAATTTGTTTTATGGATAAAGGCATGAAATCATTCTCCTATACCGTCTTTAGAGTTAGGGGTTGGGTTTCCAAATGTAGATACCCATCTTGCTACTTGAATTCATAAGCCGCAGCCTTCAACAGTAGCCCTCCAAAGACTGTTGACATTGTCCTAATTTTTAACTGTGCAACTAGTCCTTATTCTTTCCATGAAAATTCCATTCATGTCAGAGGTACTGATGAGCACTAACAGGATTAACAATGATGACATTTATATTTGGGCTCAGGTACAGCACGTGGTTTCATTTCTTTGAAAAATGTTTGCAAATATTCTCTAAAATTTAAAATGGAAAAATACAGGAAACATCTAATTGTGTATAATTTTTTTCAACCTAGGTTGCTCCTTGCTTAAATGTTTTATCAAGACTGTTATTTAGCAGTGACCCAGATGTATTAGCAGATGCTTGTTGGGCCCTCTCTTACCTTTCAGATGGACCTAATGATAAAATCCAAGCAGTTATTGATTCTGGAGTATGTCGAAGATTGGTCGAACTTCTGATGTAAGTGCCTTTGTGAAATCATTGATTTTTAGGGTGTTGCAGTTATACTGGACTCAAACTCTTGGTATATAATATCAGAATTTTTAATTTATTTTTAAAATGGTCTCAGGAGCTATCCTTTTTTTTTCCTGGACTTTCCTCTTCCATTCTTGTCTGCCCTGTATTTTTGGCTTAGGCTGAATAACTGCATCTTTAATCTTAAAGCCTTTAGCACCTCTTAAAAGTTAGAGGTACCCCGATAGAGATTTTTGGGGCCGATACCAATAGCCAATATTTAAGGAGGCATATCAGCTGATACCAGTCCAATTTCAGATACAGCTGCCTATAGCTGGTAAGTCTGGTGTGGTGGAAAGGAAGGGATGTGGGGTGGGGGGAGCAGATCAATGCCCCCCGCGGTGAGGGAGGGGACAGGGGCGCCCAGGCAGGGCAGGAGGGGAGAAGGGGGCTGGAGCCACAGCTTGTGGGGCAGGGAGCAGCTCCTGCTGCTGCTTATACCCTGGAAGGGCATGGGGGGGACGTGTCCCCCGCCGGATCTGTGTGGGGCAGGGCAGAACAGGGCTCTTCTCAGCAGTGGCTGGGCTCGGTGTGGGTGCCAGCGGTAGTGGCAGGATGCTGTATCCACCCCAGATTTCGCCACCAGCTGCCTGGTGCAGCCCCAGCTTAGCACCTTGCCTCCACCCATTTGCCGGGAAGAGCCGGAGCTGCACTGGGCGGCTGGTAGTGGCAGCACTGCGAATGGAACAGTGGTGAAATTTGGGGTGGATGCAGCATCCTCCCAGTGCTGCCGCACCTGCTCCAAGCCTAGCTCCCGCTGAGAAGAGCCCCACGCAGTCCTGGCTGCAACCTGCCCCGCCCCACCCCACCCCATGCAGATCCAGGGGGAACACAGCACCCCTCCTCCCCCCCCCCTTTCTCTGCCCACGCCCTCCTGGGTGCAAGCAGCACCTCCACCGAGCTGCGGCTCTGGCCCTCCCCCCCCGGCCCCACCTGAGCAGCCCCTGACCCCTCCCTCACCACGGGTGGCATTGATCTGCCCTCCATACACCCCTTTCCTCCCCCCTCCCCTTCTACCACACTGAACTTAACCAGCTAGAGGCAACTCTCCAGGCGGCTGGCTCTGCTGCTAACTACCTGAATGCTGTGTTATGGCTGTGCACAGCATAGGCATTTATTGGCCAAATTATTGGCCCCATACAGCCATATTTCTTTATATCGGTACCGATCCCATATTGAACTGATGTATCGGTGCACCTCTACTAAAAGTGAAAGATATTGCTAGTGAAAGATCTTTCCTTTGCAGTACTTTAATCCTAGAGAGCAAACTCTGGACATAAATTGTCTAAAAACGTGAGTGTTTGAATATTGTTGTATTCTTGCTAATCTTACATTTTAAGTAGCTCATTCACCAGAAATGCTGAGAGTTATTTTGTACATGGGTCCCAGACACAGACTTGGATTATGTTCATAGTATTTGAGTTCAGCTGGGCTCAGTGTCTGCCTAGAGAAGAGTAACACAACCCCCTGTGCACTTAGGAACAGGATAGGAGCTAAGGGAGATTGCATCCCTAAGTGAGACTTCTTGCAGTTGCCCTGTAAATAGATATGGTTAGGGTGACTCTTGAGAGAGAGGGCTGGAGATGAATTTTTATGTTGCCATTGCTAAAGTATTTTAACTTATTTCTTAGTTGGTCATACAGGGAGATCTACCATTTGGGGGAAGAAGTAAACATTGCCTCTCAAAAAATCCTGTTCTGTATGGGGTCTATCTTTAGCCTCACTGTCTGCTTACTTTATTTTCCTGACTGGATGATAATATTCTCAAGGGTACAATTAATTTGACATTTAGGTGAAGTAAGTCATTCACATTCTCAGTTTTCAGATGATTTATCACTCATTAACTTCAGCATTTTGGCACCTCGCAGAGGGAAAACTTCCCCTTGAATAGAGCAGTTGGGTTCAGCAGTTATGGAATTTAAATTTTCTGAACAGTGTGGGATTACAAAAGATATTGTTGTGTTGAGTTGCCCATAGATTGAGTTTTAGAGGTAACAATTACTCATCAAAAGCTAAACACTATTCAGCTTAGTTTTTATGTAATGCCTGGAAGCTTCACACAATCTAACATCCATAATTTTTCTAGGCACAATGATTACAAGGTTGTGTCTCCTGCATTAAGAGCAGTGGGAAATATTGTGACTGGTGATGATATTCAGACGCAGGTAAGAAGAGTGTTTGACTTGAGAAAAAATAATGTAGAAAAGAAGGAACTATATTTTAATATTTTTGTTATAGGGACTAGTTATACTGCTTAAATTGCATAAGACTATTAATTGCAACCAAATGTTTGTTTGGCATTCTTATTTTATAGTGAAGGAAATATTTATAAAAACATATATATCACCAGCGTGACCAGAGATTTAACACTCTTGGCCAAGCCTTATACCTGCAGTAGCCAGGAGGTTTAAGACAGTTTGGCTGTTCCAGTTCTAGAAGCAAAATACCAAGCTTCATTTTGAATCTTCATCTGTTCTTCCCACAAATTAATTCCTAAAGTAATTTTCAAAAATAACTGGAGTTGTGTTTTTAGTTTACACAGATAAAATGTTCTACATCCACTAATGTAGCCATAAAAAGATGCATTAAAACTTTTAAAGAATTTTTTAAAACTTCTTTCTCAGTAATTTTATGAATATAGGATAATTAGCATGGTCTGTATCAGTGGTCAGCAAGGTTTTGTAGCTGTGAGCTGGATCAGTCCTCAGGCAAACTAGTGCCTTCACCTAACCTGCTGCTGCTTTTCCTGCCACTTAGCTGCAGCACGTACAAGCCACTGGCACCATCCCTGCTGCCAGTGGCTCTCACAAAGGTGAATGGTAGGAGCAGAGCAAGATACAGGAGCACCCAGGAAAGTGGGGAGTGCATAGTGCTCACTCATGCTGAGTGGAGCAGACTGTCAGCGAGTGCTCTCCTGTGTTTCCTTTTCCAGAGCATGTCCCACTCCTCCAATCTGCCAGAATTGAGAGGTGTGAGAAGGGTTGTGCTGTCTCTGGTCTCCAAGTTCTGATAGGAAATCGCATAGAAGAGTGCCCCCTGATAATCTGCTCCAAAACCATGGGCTGGGAGAGCAGAACTGCAAGACACAGCAGCTTCCTGTCATGCCTGTAGCTGAACAGTGTGTCCCCCAGAACAGTTTTTCTGTCTTAATCATCTTTGAGTCATTTAACAGTCTGTTTCTCATTTGCTTTAAACTACTGTACCAAAATATTGTCTTTTTGGAAAAGACTAATTTTACACATTATGTATAGATACTGTTGTAAAACTTACCTTTCTCAGTTCAGCTAAAACCGTGAATTGTGCCTTTTCCATATAGTGCAGACAACTTTTCAACTCTCAAATTATTTTAGGTAATTCTAAATTGTTCTGCATTACCCTGTCTCCTGCACTTGCTGAGTAGTCCTAAGGAATCCATTCGAAAAGAAGCTTGTTGGACTGTTTCTAATATTACTGCTGGAAACAGAGCTCAGATTCAGGTAAAGAAATCTTTTTTTATATAAGTAATTTTCTTAGCTGATAGCTCACTGCTTTTCCTGCAGAAGGAAAAAATGGGAACATTTTAGAACTTACCATTTAGTTTTAATTCTAGTTGTATCTTCATTTTTATCCCAGTGTTTTTGTTGGCAATTAGAAATAATAAACTAAGTTTACAGTTAACTTACAATATTTTGCTTAAACATTTTATTCATATTTTAAAGAGTGATTCATTTTACCTCTGAAAAGAATTGATTATTAGATAATTCTTGTAAAGTTAATTGAAGGTTAAGACTTATTCAAGTGCTAAGTAACTTTTTATGGAAGAAATGTGTGACACAAAACATTTGCTTTTAAAGTTTTTTTAACTTATCACTGTTTAAAAATGCTAATGGAACTTTGCAGAAAATACGGTAAAAGTTGTCTAGTATACCCTATTTGCCCAAATATAAGACAAGGTTTTCCCCCTAAATCCGTGTGGTGGAAAAGCCCCTTGGCTTATATTTACATACAAAGCAGAGGGGAGGGCAGGCACCTGCTAGCTCTGACTATGGCCCTGAGCCAGAGTCGGATCCACAGCAGCCTCTGCCTCCATCCCCACTTCGCACCTTACCTTTGCTTCCTCTCTCTGGCTCTGACCCCCAACCTCCCCCTTCCGTCCCCTGTACTGTAAGGTGCAGCTCGCTTTGGCTTGGGCTAGGGTCTCTCCAGGGCACAGAGCACATGATAGTACTGTGTGGCCAGACAAGGGCTGAGCTTCTACTTGCTGTGTTTCTGGAGCATCTGTGACAGTAATGGAGTTGGGGAGGAAGAGGCAGAAACTGGAAAGTTGTAGGGGTGAGGGGGCAGAGACTATGGGAGAGCAAGGGGGGAAGAGGGAGAGAGTGTGGGATGGGGCTGAGGCTATGAGGATGCTGCTGGGGTGCAGGGTGCCAGGAAGGCTGAAGGGCAAAAAGCAAGGGGGGCACCTGACCTCCTCCCCACCCCCCAATCCCTAGCCACTGCTTTCCCAGCTGTAGCAGTGGGGGTGGATTCAAGATAACCCTCCAATACTTAGAATACTTACCTGGAAAATTATAACAAAAATATAAATTGTCCATGTAAAGAATCTAATTATTTGGGGGGAGGTATATTTTATATTCCAGTTAGTACAGTCAGTGAAGATTGAGGAAAGTTTGCAGGAGCATTTAGAATATTTTACATAAAACACTCAGAATTGTGTGTTGGGCTTGTTCCCAAGTATTAAAAATTAGTTTGAGTTGAATTTGTTTCTGTATTAAAAGGGTAAGATAAAATGTTACAGAAAAATAGAAATGCAGAAATTTCTTAAATATTAAGAGCATTATAACAGCTATGTTTTCCCCTATTTGTTCAGTTGGCCTCATTTTAGAAAATCACTTGGCTTAATCAGTTCACATCTGATATGCTTTGCAGCATGACTCCCCAACTTCTGGTTGACCAGGGGCTGTGTGCTGTCCCCTGGCCACACAATGTTGCACATGCTACAAGTGTTGTCCTCTGGGAATGCCCCCTTACTAGGTGGGTTTTGCTGGTAGCGCACAGGCCCACATGACCTCCTTCACTGTGTGCAGCCCACGGGCATCTTGCTGGCCCACCATGGGCCATGTGTCCTCTGTGGGCTATCAGTTGGACTGCCATCCTTTATGGCATGTGGAATAATGCACTTTAATCAGTGTTTATTCCAGGGAAACTTGATAAATAACATTTCATACAAATTTATTTTCAAATAAAGGAATTTAACTTGTCTGTACTTCTCCCAATTCCTTATGGGTATTTTTTCAAGATTACTGTTTGATTAGGAACTTCTGTATCTTGAATCTCTTAACCAATACCAGTTGTCTGTTGTGGAAGCTAGATTTCAGTATTTGCTACAGTGGACAGAACAGTACAATAAATTCATTTTAAGATCAAGTCGTAGAAATGATTTGCTTGGAAAGATTTTCTGTTACAAAAAGTGGCTTCACATAAAGTAAAATTTCTGAGAGAGAGAATGTCCTTTTCCTTAAAACATGTTTATCCATTTATATTGTTCATTCAAAACTTTGTATTTCATTTCAGCCTTGCCAGTTTGAAATTTTAAGCTTTTATTCTGTGAAAAATTTTCAATACGTCCACAGATTGGTCTGAATGGCAAAATGGTCCAATTCCCAACCACCCCCATGAAAAAGTTTGGGATTCCCAGAATAAGAGATTATGCGTGAAATCTGCCATGCGTTGGTACTGTAAATATACATCTTTACTAATCAGTAGACCTGGAAATGGTCTTTATTGTGCTGATCAGACAGGGATATGGTGTTCGTATATGTCTTCCTGGTTTTAGTTGCAAGACTTCCAGTCTGAGTACTCAGAAACGTATTGCCCTATAAAACCATTGGCGTCATAGGAATGTCTGTAACTATAAAGTATTATTGTGGAATACCTGCTATTTTAGGACACTTTTAATATAATACACTTTTAAATTTTCACTTGGAATTTACCTATAGGCTATTTCATCATTGGGATTTTTGGGGTGGGGGGTGGGAGGTACAGTTCATTAATTGAGCAGATTCTAAGTCCTTTTAAATACTGATACTTTTTAAAAGGAAAGAAAAGTATGTAGACATTTTCCCAGCTGCAAACAACAACTGAAGCTAGATTATTTTGTTAAGAGATTTAGCTCTAGTTTTGAAATCCTAGAGTTTTTAATGCTCAGAATATTAAACATGCTGATGCAATTTGGATAGCCTAATTGAAAGGGAATTATTATTTGTAGTATGAATTTTGAGCTTGTCATTATGAGGCAAATTCAGAAAGAAGATCTTTTTATGAATAGTATGCTCCAGTCACTTCCTGACTATAAAGTTTTATGTACATTTACATGTTCAAATTCCATTGCTATCTAGTGCACTTCTCTGTAAAGAAATGACTAGCTATTATAAAACGAGGTTTCAGGATAAGACAACCAGATTGACATGTTCTCCAGTGGTAGTTTCTATTTTAGAAACATCCCATATTTTGAAAACATATACCATGTCTCCTTCCCATATATATGTATTTGTTCGAGGTTTTTGTTACTATTTAAACAATCATATCATTTTTTTCAGGCCGTTATAGATGCAAATATTTTTCCAATATTGATTGAAATTCTTCAGAAAGCTGAATTCCGGACCAGAAAAGAAGCAGCGTGGGCTATTACTAATGCAACTTCAGGAGGAACTCCTGAACAGATCAGGTAATTTTAAGTAAAATTTGATTCAAAGAAGTATATGTAAAATTAACATAGTATGAGTTGAAAAATAACCCACTAAACTAAGCATGGGGTCCACAAAGGAGTTCAGGCACCAGAGTTCATGGGAGCAATTCACAAAGATTTCTGCCTAGTGCAGGTGTGTGAGACCTCCGCAAGTGTAAAAGCTTAGGGAAGTCTTAGACATTCACCAGAAAACCTAGGCACCCAGAGTATTCTAGGCGCTCCCAGAGGCATTGCTGTCTTCACTGGTGTATGTGTTTAGTTCCATATTTCCCACCAGAAGCCAATTCATAAAGTAGTTGCCCCCATGGTAAACTCCCATGAGGAGTCCCGTGAGGAGGTCATACATATTCCAGTAGGTGTGCTTAGAGCATGGGACCACCAACAGACAGCATTAAATTTTTTGCACACAGCCACTTCCATTAAAGGAATTTGACCAGAGGCAGTGGTGCTATTGAAAAGCTGATTTTAAAATGCAGAATATGTGTCAAGTGATTGGAACACTTATCTAGGAAGTGGGAGACTCTGGGTTATAGGCGCAAATAAGAGATCTCTCATTAGGATAAGTAAAGTTTTGACTGTATTTTAGAGTAAAATTGTTGTATACTCTTGCATGTTTTAGAGAAGCTTTAACTTTAAGATGTTTTGTTGTTAGGAAAATGTAAAGAGCAAAGGTAGTGGAATTGTTTGTCAGAATTAACATACTAGATTATGAATCTTTTGCTTCCCTCTCTGCTTTCTTTATCATTACAAAGATATTTAGTAGCATTAGGTTGCACCAAACCTCTTTGTGACCTCTTGACTGTGATGGATTCCAAAATAGTGCAGGTGGCTTTAAATGGACTTGAAAATATTCTGCGTCTGGGAGAGCAAGAATCCAAGCAAAATGGAATGGGTATTAATCCTTACTGTGCCCTTATAGAGGAAGCATATGGTAAGTAAATAATTTAACAAGGAATAATTAATCATTGAGAAATCATGCAATTTCACTGTGAAATAGTTTAGAAACTTAGTTATAAATCGTGTACATTAAAAACATTTTTTTCTTCAAATCGCTAAATGCATTCAGTTTTGCATATTGTCGGGAACCAGGGCAGCCGGCCAGCAGCTCTCCCTGACTCCCACTCTGGCAGATAAGGGTCCAGGGCCTTAGAAGGCCATCAGGCAGGTACTTGTGATGCTTGGAGTGGAATGAATTAGGCGGACGCTTATCGGTTGCAAAGCAAGATTATTTACTCACGCCATCAAAGTGGTGAATAGCGGAGGTCAGTGATACTTGGTTAGTTACAGCTTAAGGTTCGAAGGTCATAGGTCGGTCTGCATAAGAGTTCTTTGGTCGGGCAGATAAACGGAGAAAAAATCGGGCCGGCAGGTCGTTGATTTACGTCTGATAAGGTCGAGACGGGAGACTGACAAGCGATCAATTTGTCAGTTATTCTCACGTGTATGTTCAGAGGTTTTTTCAGGTGTGCGTGCGGAGGTCTCCCGTCCTTCACGGAAGTGAAGACGGGTTTTATTTGTGTAATAGCCAATTGCTTTTCACCACGTCATAAATTTAATTAGAATCGCCAATTATCTAGCGGTCTTCGCTAGGGTGTTATCTCACAGGGTTACTCCCTGTTTTCTCTGACCAGTTATAATGATTTATGTACAGCACAGAAGGCTAAGTTCTATTTCATGTTAGTGTCGCAGTTATAAATCTCTTTTCGACATGTGCAGCAAAAAAAATGGTTACTGTCATTATTGTTAACCCTTAGTTAACCTAGTGCAGAAAAAAACTGTTTTGAATGGTTTTACTTGTTTGTGACATGGGCACTACTTAATTTGGTTGTGATCCATATTATTGATGATTTTATTTGGTAATTCAAGAGAAGGTGAATCTTTGTAAATTATTATTTAAACCTGCTTTCCTGTGTTCTTTTTACATCATTCAAAATTTAAAAATGAACTACAAAGTGAAAATGAAACTTATAATTCTGTACTATCAATCTTGGAAATACAGGGTTAACAGATTCTCTAGTCAGGCTGTTGGAGCATTTAGGACTGAAGAAATGCATCTTAATTGTGAGGGAGCATATCCTCCCTGCTCCCTCTGCCACCAAAAATAAAACCCATGACACTGGAATACTCAGGGTGGATTTATACAAATTATGGTAAAGAAAATTTGGTTCCGGGTTGCATTCTTTCCAAATTGGGAGTCACCAATAATTTTTATATTTCAGCTTGCCTCTCTGCTGAGTTCATCACACAGTTTGGGTTATGAAAATATTCACAATACATGGATTTACCTCTATATTATATAAGCTTTGTAATTCATTTGCATTGTTTTCCATTATTTTTTTCCTTTTATATTTAGGACTGGATAAAATTGAATTTCTTCAAAGACATGAAAATCAAGAGATCTACCAAAAGGCTTTTGAGCTGATAGAACATTACTTTGGTGTGGAAGAAGAGGATGCTAGTATTGCACCTCAAGTGGATGAGAGTCAGCAACAGTTTGTGTTTCAGCAACAGGAAGCTCCAATGGAAGGGTTTCAGCTGTAATTGTTTAAGTGAAGACAAGCATATGTAAATGTAAACATTATAGGGTTTTTTTTCCAAGGGTCTTCTCTTTGTGGCCAAAGTTAGAAGAACATTTGAATGTGTTTTGCAGAAGACGGATAAAGAAGCAGCTCGTGCACTTTTATAACTTCTGTGTTAGATACAATTTTTCATTCATTCATTTTTTGTATTTTTTGTATTTCATTGTCTTGTATGTTTAGAAACTGACTCTGTGAGTAATCAAGTCTAACGTTAAGGCATTATATGTGATTTAACAAGAACTGTTAAGCTTGAATAATAACCTCAGTAGGATTTTAGGTAGTGGTTCTGAATTTTTCATGTAATCTTTGAAACTGCATATTAGCAGTGCAGCTGTTGACAGTAAGCTTGACATGCCCAATCTTTATCAAATCTACCTCTTATTTTGAAGCCAAAAAGTTGCTTCAAAACTAAAGCATAATATTAAAGTGCTTGTAAAAAAGCTAAATTAGAATGTGAAAAATATTTATTTAAACTGTAAGATGTAGTTTTATCATTATACTTGCAAAGAACTAGTGAAATTTATTTATAAAGCATATTTAAAAGCAAACAGATTTTAAAGTATGTAATGTTGATTACCTGATTTAACTTCAAATATATGATAAAAAAGGCAGTTCTGCATCATGTAGACACAATTATTTAGAGGCTTTCAAATCAGCAGAAATCTCTCTAGTTTTGATGCTGGCTCCTTAGTTCAAGCTGCTAAACAACATTAAAAGCCAGTTACAAATGTGATACTTTGCTATGTGAGCAATTACTATAGTTGCCACAGGAATGTTGATTGGGAATGAGGGAGGGTGAATTGCACAATTGTAAGAAATAGGACAGGTTCATGTGACTATTTCTACATTAAAAAGCGGTTAGATTATACTAGTTTGAGAATCCCTGCAATATTTGCCGTTCTTGAAATATTATTTACTTAAGGAAAGTTTAGACTGATTGTATACGTGTTGCTTCTGACCAAATATGTTACCACTGTTTTGAAGTGTTTGCATTTCCTTTTAGATAAAATTAAAAATGCACCCTATTATGATCCATAGTATTGCTGCATTGGGAGAAGTAATCTTCTCCATCTGGCTGAAGGAAAAAGGTTTGTTTTATTGTAAATATCATATTAGGTATATGGACAACAAAATGAATCTAGATGTCTGCTTAAATATTTAAATTCTACAACACTTAATATCTGTTGCTACTACCAACTAAAAAAAACATATCTAAGAATTTGAATATTGACGTTAGATTTTTTTCAAAATCACTAAGCTGTACTGCTTGCTCTCGCGTAGTAGTAGTCAGTCTGATAACTTAAACTTTTGGACTACTGAAAACCTCATTTTAAATATTTAACATCTTCATGTCAAACTTTGTGTTGAAATAATAGTGAAAACTTCTTTGACCTCTGAAAGTGTTTAATCCTCTACAGTAGTTGCAATTTTCAATTAAAATCACTTTTCCTGTGATACTGTGCTGGTCACTCACCAAAACTTTGATGCACTGATTAGAGGGTGGTTTCATTTACGTACTTTCACTGTACTTAGGATTTTTTAATTTGCTCATAAAAAGTGCAAGTACTCTTTGGTTGAAATTCATAACAGACTTTACTTTAAGGGACTGTTACAGCAATATATACTATGTTGTAGCTTGAAGATGGGAATTGAAGGAAGCTGATTTTATGAGTTTGGTGGACCATTGTGACTGATTATAATTAGCAAGATATAAGTGAGAGGAACTGCAACTGCACTTGAATTCTTTTTGTGGAAATCGGATTCACTATGGAGAAGGAATGTACATAGGAGTGCTGGTCCTTTATAGGTTCTATATAATGATATTTTAGCAAGTGACACTTTAAACATAAGATTTGTACAGAATTACAGCATTTTGAATAACGTGCATAATGCTTAGTACAGCTGCCAAATTTTTCTTATAACGTTAGAGGATTGTAGTTGTGCCCTTTTCTACAATGATAGTTTGAGAGATGCTGACAAGTTTTTTTGGGCGTATCTGTTCAGAACATACAGGGTAATGATATTGGGAAACTTACCGGGATTACTAGTTAAATGCTGAATTTCAGTGTTCTTTTAGTGCAAGAATAATTACAGGTAACAGGGTATTCCAGTATTTCTAGCTAAATTGTTTTGATAATATTGCATAACCAGCCGTGCCTGCTTTTATTTTGAGGATCCCGTAAGTACTGCATTTATAAGCCTCTCCAGTTAAGCCAAATCTAAACTATGAAAATCTTAATTAAAAGACTTGTAAATGGTGGGAAGAGGGGGCATTTAAAGTGTTAATACTTGTTTGAGAGTGCTTTTGTGGATACAGTATATGTTCAAGCAGTTAGTGACTGCACTTTATGCATTTAGATACAAAACTATATTTCATGCCTCTGGCATATTCAAAGTATTTGCTATTAGCTTAATTGGGAACTAAAATCAATGGACTTTGGTTAATGAAAAGGATCTTATTTAATCTCAAGGTTTACCCTAATTGGTTAAAATCCAGTAGTCCCTTTGGTAATTTTTAGTTATACTCAAAGCAGAACTAAGTCTCATGGGAAACAGTTGTTTTAAATAGCCATTCATTAAGAATGGCTGTTGTCTGCCTGTGTTCTATAAGAAAGCTTTCACAGGTTAACAAAGCCTATGGCATTGATGGCATCATAGATACTTATGAGAACAATGCAGTTGACTGGGGCACGAGGAGCCGTTAGCTTTGCTCTATGAAAGGCTGTTAAAGGTGGGTGACTTGAGCAGAGCCAGAATTTGCTAAATATTTTGTCCATGTTGGCTTTATCCAGAAGGTTCATACCTGTTTTGAATTTATTTAAAAAACAGAACACTAAAGCATTGCTTTAGTTATGCAGCTTCTTCAAAAGATTTTTTTAATAGGGTATCATTTGTTCTGCTTGAATTTGAATTCCGACTAGTAAATCTATGCAACTGTGCCAAGTCTGTTTTAGTTCCCTAATCTGATACACTAAAATCCATATCTTAATTTTCTACTGACATTTTTCATCATTGCACTTTGTCTTTGAAGTGTTGTTCATACTGCTCTTTAATTTTGTAGTATTTGCTTTGAACACTGTTGCTAGCAGCAATCAAAAATAGTAATAATGTTGGCACAGAAATTAACTTCTTTACTATAGAACAAGTTTGAAACTGGAAAAATGTTTAGAATTTTTGTGTTGTTTTTTTTTTAATTGCTGGGTCTGTGTGAAAAGATGCACTATTAATCTTCCTTCATCTTCAGTTACCTCAGTTGGTTTTATGGTCTTACAAAAAGCTAAATTGCAATATTGAATATGATGTTTTTATATACAGATACTGAGCTTGCCACTTGATATGGATTGCAAACCAGTCTGACATTTAATTGAAATAATGAATTACAAGTGTTTTTGTTTTCATACATGGCATTTAATACATTAGTTTAATGTATTAAACTAATGTCTGTAGTGATAGTGCATCTTTAAATCCAGATTGGAGGCCCATTACTGTAATTAAACATACATATGCACAGTATGCAATATTATGGAATGTTACAACTACAAATACCATACAGAACTAATAAAAGCAGTTTTTCACAGATATGAATATTGTGCTCTTTAGAATTCTAACAATCCCATTCCTCAGGCAATGCCAAATAAAAATGCAATTTTCTCTATAGAAAGAGCCAAGTTTCTATGCTGCAGGAGAGTGCAGTACTTCCTTCCCCTGCCCCCCAACAGAAACCCAAATCTTGCAAGCAGTGGATTTTTAAAATTAGAAAAATATCTAACATAAACAGTGTTGTGTTTCCCTTTATCCTTACCATCTTTTTTGGCTTGCAGAATTAGCTTCTTGGAGGATTCCAGGGTTAACTCTTTGTGTATTAGTTTGCAAACCCAGAGTCAGTTCAGCCTGTATCAAACTTTTCTTATTAACTGGAGCAAATGCTTTATCATTGCCTTGTCCCGTCTCCTTCCCCCCCCCCCCCGCATTAGAGCTGCATTAGTGATAAATAGAATCAGTAACATCTCAAAACAAGGTTGTGACCTCTGACTTAACACTCCTGTCTTTAATATAAAGCCATTTGCAAATTGTGCATGTGTCTACACATGCGACTAATCTGGCAGCAGTTTGCTCTCGAGTAAACTATTCAAGAGTAAACTCTCCCAGGCTCATGCCTACATGTGCAAGGATGTGGGAGCTGATTTGCTGCTTCTAGCAGCAGACTCTACCCACTCCCTGTGGCCCTGTAATGGGCCCCTGCAACAGCAGAGCTGGCACTGGGAAATAAGGATTTCCCAGTCCCACAATTGCAGAGTCGGGGCTGGGGGCTCCTTGCTGCCAAGGCAGAGGGACATTGCCCCACCCAGGCCCCAGTAGCTAACCTGCCCCAGCAGCTGGCAACTCCCTGGGGGAAGGGAGCAATCTTCCACCCCTTGCTGCCTGGCTGACCAGGAGCACATTTTATCCCGATCAGGCATATATACATGCACTACTGTGCAGTAAGTGATCCTGAGTAAATTTGCTACTTGCATTTGCTGGTAGCAAATTTACTCACAATCAGAGCCAATTACTGCACAGTAAGCATCTGCACATGTAGATGTGAATGCTTACTGTGCAATAATTAGTCTACTGCACAGTAAAGCATCTTGTGTGGACATGCCCTGTTTTAGTCAATAATAGGATCATATATCTAAAGCAAGGATCAGAATCAAAGAAATGTTCAGAGCAGAGGCAATGACATCTTGGACCCCCTGTGCCATCTCTGTAGGCAATTTAACATTTTATCTAAGCAGGAAAATAGATAAAGCTTATTGAAACTAAAATTATTAGAATTTTCCACACTTGAACTGACCTTGGCCATATGTTGTAAGTATTTAAAACATCTTTGTATAACAAGGAAAGAAACTCCATGCTCCTATGCAACTTTATGTGCGCTCTAATTTATCAGTTTTATTAATACAGCAGTCTCATTAATGGAGAAAATTGCTAATACAAAGGAATTGTTCAGGTTTTTTAAAGTTTGCTCCTGCAAGCAGCTGCACAAGTTTTAAAGATTATTTAGTCTTTGACTCTGCTGCTCTTGCAGCCTCTTCATGCCATTTGGCTTTCTTGGCTAGTCTCCCACTTATTAAGGACTCCTGGTGTTCAGTAGCCTGCAAAAATAAGATGCTCACTTTAGTGCAGTGTTGAAAATATTGCATTACACTGGCAGTTAATGTCCTGTAGGAACATCAGTTATGGAGGAGAGTGTTTGGTAGCTAACATCCAGTAGTGTTAAGTCTGAATAAATGGCAGCTTGTATCTAAATTACAATACTGTAGAGTTTGACACCCCTTTCTTTTTAAATGCACGTGTGCATGCCTACATGCGGACATGTGTGGGCACGCATGCGCGCGCGCACACACCACCACCCCCACCAGTCAGTATACCTACTCTTTTAGCAGATGCAATTGTAGCTAAGCAGGCTACAATTGTAAGTCCAATCATGATGTAACAGACTCTTACTCGAGCTTTACTTCTTGCAAAATCCAGCATTTCATGCCTAAAATTAAGATAGTATTGAGACAAATCAGTATGAAACATTGAGGTGTGTCCTTTCTAGGCACCATAGACATAACTTTTTTTAACAAGTTAAATACTGTGAACCAGTTAGTAAGATGTGGCCATTCCAGGATTGACACATTTTCCTTTGTGAAGTGGAAAGTAGTTAATAATCTCCAAATGAAACCACAAGGTAGATGAATTCCTTGATACTTTTTCCCCTATAATTTTGTGCAATGTTTCTCCCATAATTTTGTGAAATGAACAAGACATACATTTAATCTACACATTCAGTATTTATGAATTTAAAATACTTTTGTGGGACTTACGTGGCAATTCAATTAATTTTGGTTTTTAATCTATGGACCACTGTTACGCACTGAACTAGAGCTCCTTAACTTCCAGAAACTGCAACCTTTGCTGGTCTCTACCAGCTGTGCTTTATAGTTCCTGAAACAATTGGCAAGCAATAGTGGACTGTGTGTACTCAGTTCAAGTTGGGACACACAAGCAGGAATCCCTTCAACCCTCTAGTATGTAGTCTCCTAAAAGCTTGATTTGAGCCATTTTCTAGTAGATATAACACTTAAGGACTGAACACTGTTCAAATTTATCTTGCATGTGCAAGACTAGAGATAATTCCTTTCTTCTTAAACTTTCCCTTTTAAAATAAAATTTAATTTGATGGGCCTGTTGCTTATAATTAAGATTCACTCCTTTTATAGTAGAATTTTAAAATTGCATTGAATGAATGAAAAGAGCAGGTTATTTTTTGAAGTATGTAAAATTCAAATGCACAAAGGGAACCTTGACAGCCATACTACCTAACAAAGCAGCTGAAAACAAGCACTATCCATTTTTACCTAGAAGGAAACTTGTGATAAAACTGGACACTGCACTGCCCCTTTTTAGCCCCTTAAAACCTTATTATAACACACATTGGCATATCTTTCAGGGTTAGCTGAGCAGCTTGAGTTGCAGGTGCCAAGTAGCTTCAAGAGGGCTGTCAGTGCTTGTAGGCCAGAGAACACTTGTTCTCTGTTCTATATTGCTTAAATGCATTAGTTTTAAGAAATCAAAACCAGACTCATGTACAACTATTAATCTAGGATGCATTTGGAGTAACAGAAGCCAAAATATAAATGTGTTAGGTCAGTAACAGCTATGTTACAGACCTAATCATATTTTAAATTGCACTAATTGAAACTGTCCTGAAACACCATACAACTTCTTGCTTTCTGCCTCTGATTCAAGGGAAGCAAACCTTATGGTTTTCTGTATCCTTTCATTAAGGACTATACCTCTCCATCCATGCTCAAGAATCAAGCAAACCCTTCACTAAAATCAATGACAGTTAGTTTAAGCAAATGTTGGAGGAAGACTAGGACTTGCTTATTTAATGCCAAATATCTTAACTTTGCAATGGCAAGTTGAGTAAAGGCCTATCTTGATAACTAATCATTAAAAATAGGATTTTGCTCAAGCCTGTTTTCTAAGAATTAGGTTTTTTGATCACGTGGTTCATGAATTGCAGTTCTAAAAAAAACATTTGGTCATGTTAAAGAACAGTGATTACATTTACTTTTTGCTTGTCCAGCAGTTACCACACTCTCAAACTAGCCTGTCTTGCTTATGTATAAGTTAATTAAAATAATCTCATGGATATTTTATACTTATTTTTTATAGGTTTTTATAGGTTTCAAAGGCCTAATCTGAAAGTAATCTTGACTGTCTTTTCTAAGACAAAGTTCCTATAAGATGAGAGAGAAATGAGCACCCTATCACGAGAAGGTTTTTTTTTTTTCCTGAAATCATCAGAGGCTAAACCATTGGTGCAAGTTTTGTCCACAAAAGCAGTCATGGATTTGGTTCCCAGAGCCAGCAAGAAATCAACTGCATCCATAGAGCCATCTGTTTGGAATGCTGTGCTTTCACAAAGCTGATTCTTCCCCACGCAGCTCCCTGAGTGCTGAGCTGCTGAAGAAATCAAACTTCATTGTTATGGTACTGTGCAACCCACGTTTTCAAATATGATGTAATTTGAATTAATCTTCCTAAAATACAACATTGAAAATTATCTGTAAATTCCTGGCCTCCTTCCAGTAATAGGAGTTTTGCCATAGATGCCAGTTAAACTAGGATTTGCCACTGGAGTATGAAATAGTTCTAATATGAGGATGACAAGAAAAGGTGTCCAACGTGATGTAAATAAGGGACAAAAGTGTACTTTTGCTTACAGCCATGCTGCTCTCTTGCTTACTGTCTTCATTACACAAGGAATGGAACTGTGAAACAAAAGAAACACCCAGATACGTTCCCTTTAACTGTTTCTCAAAGTGCAGTATGTTACATGCGATTAACTCCTCTACCAAGAAGTCTGGCAATAAGAAATGTAGCTGGACCGGAGATGGATATTATTTCTGTAAGGCAGTTACACAAACATGCCTTTTATATGTTAACTTCTAGTGATGACATTTTTTTTTCAGTAAAATTATCTGAGGAGGTGGTGGCTAGTGGAAACGAAATGTCTAATGCACTATAAGATTTACCCTTGTGTATTCAGTTTTCTGAAGAACATGGAATGGCAAAGTGGCTGAAGGCCTCTTGCTTTAGACTTTACCAATGGTTTACTCCAGTCAACCCAGTTACTCAGGCTGGGAAGTCAGAGGTAGATGGATGAGAATGGTAGTCACATTGCTCCTTCATGTGCCATTAGCTACTGAAGCTGGCATGCCTCAATCTAGCCTATGAGCTTTCCAGGCTCAAGCAGATCACAACTGCTTCAGTTGATCCTGGAAATATGCTCTGAAAGAGTAAACAAGGAAGAGGAAATGCTGTTTTTCTCTCTCCCCATTTTTTCTCAAACACGTTGCTGACATACCATATATTGTAACTTGTTTGTCATCATTTAGTAATCATCCACTCTTTAATAATATGTATTGTATTTATGTGATCTATAAACAAAATATTGGTGACTGATGCAACCTTCCTCTGATGTGACATTTTGTTAGATCAAACAGAATAAACGCACCAATCTGCAAATACCAACAGTGCTCAAATCACTAACAGGCTTTGAACCAAATCCTTTCCATCTTGCTCATGCAAATATTTCTGTTTCCTTCAGTAATGATGATCATGAGTCATTTAGTTCTTAAACAGTATCCACCTGAACTCATCAAGAAAAATATGATCCCAGAAAATTGTTTAGGCTTACATCTGAGTGTTCAGATGCTTCCAAATTTTCAGAGTTGACAAGTTCTGAAAGTACAACAGCTTCCTTTCTGCTGTGATCAGCTGTGCCTTACGTTGTGTTAAGCATTTCCATTTTTATGGTAAGATTGCCAACTTCTGTAACAATCTTCTAAAACAACGATTCTTGACCTTTTTGGGCTTGACCTTTTTCTCCATAACTTATGTGAATTGTGTGGCACCCAATTTCAAAAACTAATTTATATATTACAGTGCTTTCTTTGTTCAGGGGGACTGGGCATGGGGAAATCGTGAGGAGATACTCCACCTGCACCTTGTGGCACCTTTCAGAGGTTTTGGTGGTGCCCTGGTTGAGAATCACTGTTCTGATAACATCTTATCCCTATTTATGGAACAGTAGAAAAGACAAGTCACCCACAGGAAGGTACAATAATAGAATGTAAGACTTGGGGCCAGATCCAATGAAGGGCTTAGGCATTTTGGTGGTTAACTTTTAGGCACTTGGCCCACTAAAGTAGAATCCAGAACCCTGAGCGAGGCATCAGGCAACCTATGCAGAGCCTGGGGAGAATTAATCACCTCCGGATGGGATTCAGAACAGCCAGTATGCTGAGGAAGGAACTGAAAACCATCAGCTTTTGGTATGCAGATGCCTGATGATAACCAACATGCAATGCTGAGGACAGGAATAAGTCTTAAATTCTATCCCTCCAAATGCCTCACTTGGACCCTGCAGTAGGTGCTTCCATCCACAGCCCTGAACCTCCTCCTGAAGGCATTTTCCTTCAAAAAGCATAGTTTGCTTTCTTGGTCAGAGATGGTTGGAGGACAAAAAGCCCCACTTATTTGTAATAGCTTAGAGCAGCGTTTCAAAGCCTGTAGGTCACAATGCACAAGTGGGATTGAAGAATATACGAAAGGGTTGCGAACAAACTTTATAAATGGATCGGCAAACTTTAAAAATGGATTCTTCCTTAAAGGAGAAAAACGTGGGAAACTGTTTTTTTCCCTTGCAGGCAGGCAGAGTTCTGGTCTGCAAGGGGCACACTAGGAGCTGGGGCCTGGGGGTGGAGGGCATCTTGTCAGGACTGGCCATCCATGTTTGCAAATGGGTCCTGGTATAAAAAAGGTGGAGATCCACTGGCTTAGAGCACAAAACATTTACCCACGATGTGAGAGATTGTTCTTCCCTCTGAGGGGGTTCAGGCCTGCAGACCCCCCACCTGGGAAAAGGGCCTCACTACCAAGGCACAGGCTATTGTTGGAGACGTTAAAGTTAAAAAAAAATGGAGTTTGAGTAGGATCTAAGCATTGCATTTGGTCTGGGCACATTTTTGGATCTGGTCCAAAGTGACAGCATAAAGGTAATGGTGGAAAGCAGAGAGGGCAGTTACACTAGAAGCTCTTAAATGAGGGAGAGGTAGTGATGTAGAGGTAGAGGGAAAGGGGACATATTATCTTGCCATCCCTTATCAGAGGTACTTTTGCCTCCTACTTGATCACTGAAATTTAGGACATAGATAATTATCATCAGGTTAAGCTTTAGGTTTAGTTTCAAATCAAGGAACACACTACCCTCTTTCACTTCAGCTCAATAACCCCTCCTGGAAACAATGAAAATAATAATAAAAAATATCAGATTCACCCAAATAACCTTGTCTGGAAACAATGAGGCACTTACGGGACCCTTGGAGGAATATCCTCTTCAGCCTTGAAGTGTCCTGCCCACATGAGGATTTTTTTATCAAACGGTGAAGGTTTGTAACCAGCAGGCATTTTGTTCTTCTCAGCTTAAAGAGAAAAGCACCTATTTTGTACACTGAAAGCAGGGCCGTGGCTAGGGACACCTCTCATTCCATCCTTATCAAAGCTGTTGCTGGAAGAACAGTGCAGGATTGTATGATGAAGACCTTAATCTCCACTAGCAGCCCCTGCTTATAGGATCCTAGTTTCTCCCCCTCCCTCCCAACCCCTAGAATTACCTTGTTTTCTGTGAACACACTTGTAGAGCTGGGTAAAAACTATCCTGGTGATTTTTGTACCCAAACCCCCAAACTCTATCAAAGATGGAACAAATCCAACAGTTTTGACAGCCTTCCCACCCCCCAACCAAAATAAAAAATCCAGATTCCATATGGCTTGAATGCAGAGGGGAAAACCCTATCTATTTAGCTGCATGACTACTAACCCAAATTCTAAAGCAGTGGTTTTCAACCTTTTTAGACTCCAGACACATCTCCTTAGACTCAAAGGGGCCCTTGGAAAATGCGAGCTCTTCATTTTCACTCATTTTTAGACTATGGGAAAATAATAGCCATATTTCTGCTTGCAAAGCCCTCATAAAGGCCACAGTGGGTAGAATGTATTTAACATTGTGAATTCCTATTTGAAAACCCTGGGTTTATCTTGTGAAGAGTCATAGAGAAGTAGGTCTGGAAGGGACCAGCCCTACGAAGCAGGATCAGCCCTAGCCATCCTATACGATCCATAATCTAACCTTGACATAAGACTGCCATCAATTTTAACACAACACAGATGTAGCACCCTAACCCGCCACAGGTAAAGCAGGGGAACCACAGCAGCCAAAGTCATAGAGAAGTTGGGTTGGGAGGTGCTTCCAGAAGTCGTCCAGTCTGTACCTGAGACAGGATCATCCCTAGCCAAACTGTCCCTTACAATCATAAACTCTTCATTAAAACTACCCTCAGCCCTGACACAACACAGGCCTACCACCCTAACCTGCCACTGGTAAGGCAGGGGATCTCCAGCAGCCAACATCATAAAGAAGAGGGGCTGGAAGGGACATCCAGAGGTCATCGAGTCCAAGCCCCTGCCAGAGGCAGGGTCATCCAGGTACCCCTGGGGTTTGCAGACCCTGCTTAAGATGTGTGGTTCTCAAGGGTATCTAAGAGGGAAGTTCTCTTCCTATTCTCTCTCTCTCAAACAGGGAATCCATCCATCCTGGCACAGGAGCCACCACCTCCCTTGCCTGGTACCCAGATCCTGTATGGCTTTGGCCCCAGCTTGCCCCAGGTTTGCCCATTGGCCATGTAAACAGTGGTATACTGCTAGGGCTAAAAGATTGTCAGTGATTTTTTCCTACAGATGACAGACTATTCACCATACCCTAGTTCAGCGGTTCCCAAACTCTGACAAGATTGCACACCACCAATTTAAAGCGATGCAACCTTAAGTACCACCAGCAAATTTTTCAGTGCAACCTTAAGTACCACCAGCAAATTTTCATTATATAAAGTAATTATAATAAAACCTGTTAATGTGTACTGCATGTCTGCATCCTGCCGGTCGTACCCGTACCACAAATTGGGAAGCGCTGCCCTAGTTGTTTGGGTAATATCTTTTTTTGGGCCACCCTGGCAACCCTCTATAGATAATAAGGACCTTCTTCTCTTTTAAATGGATTTCTTCTTTTACTGAGTGCCCCTTAGCATCCGTGATTCTTCTTAAAGATCACAGACTAATCACCAGACCCTAGCTGTTTGGGTAATATCTTTTTTTTGGACCAACCTCGCAGTACCCTGTAGATAATAAGGATCAGCTTCTTTTGAATGGGTTTATTCTTTTCCTCAGTGCCCGTTAATGTCAGTGATTTTTCCTAAAGATCACAGACTATTCACCAGACCCCAGCTATTTGGGTAATATCTTTTTTTTGGACCAACCTGGCAATCCTCTATAGGTAATAAGGTCCCTCTTCTCTTTTGAATGGGTTTGCTCATTTACTCAGTCAGTGTTTAGTGTCAGTGATTCTTCCTATAGATCACAGACTATTCACCATGCCCTAGTTGTGTGGGTAATTTCTTTGGGACCAACCTGGCAATCCCCTATAGACAATAAGGACCCTCTTCTCCTTTGAATGGGGTTATTCCTAGTGCCAACCCAGAACCCCCTCCCCGGGCACTTGGCTGGGAGGGCACCAGCCCTGCCTCAGCTCGCGGCTCTGTGCCCAGCTCGGAGGGTGCTGGGACGAACTCCGTGGGCTCCAGGTCCCGCAGCCCCGGCGGGGTTGAGAGGAGAGGGCGCCCCGGGCCGTGGGGTCCAGATCCCGCCGATCCCCCCGGGACGGGACTCACCCGCGCCGGCAGCCCCCGAGCTGCTGCTCCTCTCGGCGCCGCGGGGCCGGGCCGGCGGGGTGCAGAGCCGCCCCGCAGCCACCAGCCTGCCCAGGCGCCCGGCGGCAGGCAGCATGGCCGGGGCAGCGCGGCAGCAAGTCCGGCGAGCCGCCTCCGGGCGCGGCTTCCCTCAGCCGCCGCCGCCGCCGCCGCCCCCGCCCGGGCTGTGGGCGGGCAGCGGGGCGAGGCCAGGCTGCAGCCGCCCGGGAGGAGCTCGCAGGGTCGCCAGCTCTCATGACTTTGGATGCTTCGGGAATGTGGAAAAAACCCAACAACTTAGCTCTTTCTTTTATCTCTATTTCTATCCATATATAAAAGAAAGGATTGGCGGTGTGCACACTGGGCGCAGAAGCGGGCTGGCCAAGTTCCCCGACGACGCCAAACTTTGGGGTAGAGCCTCTGCGCCTGAGGAGAGGCTAAGCTGGGCAGGCTTAGAATGTGGGCAGATAAAAACCTGCGGGCATTCAGTGTAAGGTGCTCCACCTTGGGCGGGAGGAGCCCTGTGGCACACTTATAGGTTCAGTAGCGCTATGTCCACTAGCACCATGGCCGAAAGGGTCTTGGGGTCATGACTGACCACAAGACGAACATGAGCCCCCAATGCGATGTCACAGCTGGTCAAGCGAACAGCATTCTAGCTTGCAAGCATAGATGCTTCTCAAGCAGATCGCAGGATGTCATCCTCCCGCTGTACTCGGCCTTGGTGAGGCCGCAGCTGGAGTACTGCTGGAAATCCTGGCTTTTCCCTTGCAGGCTGCCAGAGGGGCTGCTTCCCTCCCCCCCACGGACCACAAACACTCCTCCCCCCAGAGAAGAGCGTCCTTATTATCTATAGAGGTTTGCCAGGTTGGTCCAAAAAAAGATATTACCCAAATAGCTGGGGTCTGGTGAATAGTCTGTGATCTTTAGGAAGAATTCTGGGCTCCACAATTCAGGAAGAACATGGAGAAGCTTGAGAGAGTCCAGAGGAGAGCCATGCGCATGATCAGAGAGCAAGAGAATAGGCCTTATGAAGAGAGGCTGAGAGCCATGGGACTCTTCAGTCTGGAAAACCGCAGGTTCAGGGGGGACCTGGTGGCTGCCTATAAGTACATAAGAGGTGTACATCAGGATCAGGGAGAACATCTGTTCACCAGAGTGCCCCAAGGGATGACAAGGTCCAACGGTCACAAACTCTTCCAAGACCGTTTTAGGCTGGATGTAAGGAAAAACATCTTTACTGTCCAAGTCCCCAAAGCCTGGAATAGGCTCCCTGAGGAGGTGGGGCAAGCACCTACTCCAGTCTCCTTTAAGAAGCATTTGGATGCTTATCTCCTTTGAACGTATCTGACTTCCTGCCTCTGGGGCTGGGGGCTGGAGTTGATCTTCAGAGGTCCCTTCCAGCCCTAATGTCTATGAAATCTATGAAAGAGCTATGCTTCTCATATTCCTGAAGTGCAGACTTCATACCAAAAATCATGAGAGTTGGCAACCCTGGATTCACACATGCTGGGGGTAGAGGTCTGGCAAGGGAAGAAGGTCTCAAGAGGCAACCCCCTAGGACAGCATTTCTCAACCCGTGGGTCACCACCCAAAAGTGGGTCACGGGAATATACGAAAGGGTGGTGAACAGACTTTAAAAGTGGATTCTCCTTTCAAGGAGAAAAATGTGGGAAATCCTGGCTTTTCCCTTGCAGGCTGCCAGAGGGGCTGCTCCCCCTCCCCCGCTGCTTCCCCCTCTCCCCAGAGAAGAGAGTCCTTATTATTTATAGAGGATTGACAGGTTGGTCCAAAAAAAGATATTACCCAAATAGCTGGGGTCTGGTGAATAGTCTGATCTTTAGGAAGAATTACTGACAATAAGGGGCACTCAGTAAAAGAAGAAATCCATGAGAACTAATCAGGTTCTAGCATGTATGACCTGACCAAGAAATTGTAGATATGCTGTTTAAAAGAGGGTTTCATGGATCACACAAACCTTCTTCCTTCCAGCAAACAGTAGTGGCATAATATAAGTATTGGAGTATATTAGGGGCTCACAAAATTGACAGGTGCAAGCACCAAGACTTTCAGAAAGTTAAAATGTCAGTGCCACCTTTATCTTAAGATTGAGTTTCTACTCCTTTACTTCACAAAAATGGCCATGTGAATGTGAATACTGGTATGCTGCTAGGGCTGAAAGATTGCCAGTGATGTTTTCCTAAAGATCATGGACTATTCACCATACCCTACTTGGCAGAGGTCCACTGATTGCTGGAAGGAAGCGTGTGTACATTTGTGGCTGTGGGAGGCAACACAAGTGCCACCTTTACTGCCATGGACAGCAGCAATGTTACTGCAACATTTCCTTCTAGTAAAACTTTCTAAGACAGATCAAATATACATCAGCATACAGCGCACCTGTGTGGTCATCAAAACCCTACGTGGAGGGAAGAGTGCATTTCTCTGCACGCTTGCTTTCTTGCCATAGGAAGAAAAAGCATACCACACACCACATTCAAGCCACTTTTTGCAAAGTAGGAAAACAAATCATTAAAACATGAGCTACAAAGTTTACCTCACAGAAAGTGTCCTCTCCAAATGGTCTGATACCTATTCCATCAATGTTAAAAACTCAACACCAGCTTCCCAGTCACAAGACTCCCCACTTTCTCAGTTAGAGAGAAAGCTGGACAGAGAATCCCCACATCCTGCTTGTTAGGCTTCTGTCCTGAGATAGGAGGGTCTCAAGTTCAAGTTCCTGCTCTGCTGACTCAGAACACCTGGCTATGGCATGTGCACATCTCTTAACTCTTTCTTTTGAAGCCTACATATTTTGGCTTTGACAGAACAGCCTATCTTAATACACTTCATTTAGTCAAAGAAAGTTCCTACTGAGTCTAGTTTCCACCTAAAAAAGCAATGTTTACTATGTTCGGCACAGGACTGCACAATGTCACAGGTAGTAGGAATTTTTGCTTTATGGCACATATATACCCCTGTGTCTGAACCTCTGTGTCTGAACTGACACACATCTTGAAAGAACACATCAGATACATCATGAAATCAAGTGTGTTTTGAAAAATTGGAAACAGTTTGAAAATGCCTGTGAGCAAGTAACCTGAGCATAGGCGAGAGTTTTGAATGATTGTTTATCCCGCTGGATGTCTTCATGCTGTAGATACCTCCCCCACCATTCCCACTCACCCCTACTTATATGCTTTCCATTTTGTGATATATTTACCTAATACTTTCTGCAAATATGCACATAGTGAAAGAGTAATGGGAGATGCCATCACCTCTTCCTTGGCCCTTTGCTACTAAATCCCTTGGTTGACAAGTAACAAAGCTACTAGTGGAAGACCCCAAACAGATCATTTCTACCAATAATTTCTGTAGATTTAACCAAATCAGCTTTGGGGCAAAATTCTTAATTTCTATAGAAAGTCCTCTGGCAGCCAGTCCACAGCTACCAAATGTGGAATAACATCAGTTTCATTGCATTTCTCCCTTCATTCAAGCAAGTTTATGTATTGCATTGCTTTCTTCATCTCTTACACATCAGAATCAAATAGGAACAGAGAAATATATGGAACAGATTTGTAATATTTTTCTGTAATTTTACTGTAATTTTTTCATTTACAGTATCCCATTTTACTGATACCACATGTATCATTATTACTAGAGGCTCAAGAAACATTCTAAATTATGAACTTTTCAGTTTATTCCATATACATATTCCATACACACACCAATGAGAATAAAACACAGTTGTGCAATAAAAGTATTTCTGAGGTACCAAAGAGACAGATCACTTCTGCAGTGATTAAGACAGTAGTAAATCTTCCTTAACAGGAGCATAACAATAAACTTTGAAACAGTAATACACCATTAGATGGCAGCAATACAAAAGAGTTACATTAAAGCCTGTGTTTAAGCAAGTAGGGTCAAAGTTAAAGCCTCTATAGGCTTTATTGACTTGCAAATAACTATTGGATTGTAACCAATGACTTTCCCCAAGTCTTTTTCACTGCTAAAGGATAAGGTAGGCAAGTCTCTGTGGATCTTATAGATCTAAATCAATTCAAAGTTCACTGCTTTGAGAACTACGGCTAGATTTGACTCTATGTATCTGGCACCTATTTCACCCTTGAGTCCCTAAAAACCCATGAATACATCTATTTTTGGAACATGCTGTCATCTTAGCCTTAAGACAAGATCACAAAAAATAAGCAAGCAGCAGAAGGATCCACCCACCTCCTATATTAAAGGTTTTTTAGGAACCTAATCAGAATAGAATAGGACCACACTTAGGTAGAGAATGGTCTGGCCCCCGTGGGTGCTGACAGACATGCAGGCCCCTGTTCTAACTCATGGCACTTTATATAAAGTGCCATGAGTTAGAGCAACTCCCCCCTCCCTCAACATATGTTTGCCTTCTGGGTTGGGGGAGGAGGGTGTGGGGGAGAGATCAAGCCTGCCTCCAGGAGCCCAATTCACCTGCTTGCAGCCAAGCAGCCACCTCTCTCCCCCAGCCCTGCTGCCCTGCTCCCAGCTCCAATGCTGTCTGCAGGAAGGGAGGGGAGATAGGAGAGGGGGAGCAAGCTGGGGTAACCTGGCTTGAGCTGGAGAAGGGGACTGGGGGGAGGGGTATGAGGGGAGCTGGGACTCCAATCCACCTGCCCTCCCTCCAGCTCAGGCTGGGCAAACCCCAGCTGGTAGCTCGCTCCCTCTACCCTATTCCCCCTCCCCTTCCTAGTCTGATGCAGCTCAGCCCTGATCTCATGGCAGATTAATACAAGTTCCCTACCTAAGGGTGGTTCCCTAAGACACTTCAAAGTGGAGCACCTACTTCGGATACCTCATTAGATGACGGTTAATTTGTCATGTGATCAGCCACATTAAAAGCACTCTGCAGCCATGCATGTGTGTCACAGCACGGCTGTAGAGTGCTTTCATGGGGTTGATCATGCAACAAACATAACTTCGGTCTGTGCCTCAAGTGTTTAAAAACAGAGGTGCTTGGAAATTTGTCACACTTATTTGACACCAAGAGGGAGAGAAACTATTTTCACTGAATTAAATGTACTCTGAAAGTGTCAGTTTTCAGATATTTTATTCAAAGCTCAATTTTGTGAACAGAAACATAGGTAAGGTTAAAATGTCCCATTCTGACAAATTCAGATGGAATGTTCTGATTTTTCATTTTGAAATAAAGCTTATTATTTTTCATATAATGCATTTTAAAGGTTGAAAAAGGCCAGAATCATTACAATGTTTCTAATGTATCGAAATAAAAGGTTTCAGTTTAGTCAAGCTAAACCTTTTTTTCCCTTTACCCTGGAAAGTTAAGGTGTTTTTGACGCTTTGGGCTTGAACCTTGTAGTTGCGTGAGAGGGTTGTTCATGAAGGTTTAAAAGCTAAGTTAGGCAGCTGCCCAGAGGAGTTTTCCATCTATTGACTCCTCTGTGAAATCCTATGAAATATGAACTTTCATTTCTACCCAGGAGAACTTTTACAGTCTTTTCTCCAATGCCTGATGAAGGGTGTTTTTGCCTGAAAGTTTGCAATTAAATAATTTTTTTTTGCAAACATCTTGTTGGTCCAATAAAAGATGTCTCTGCTATGAGTCCTGATTGTCTTTTCCTCTAGACCAATATGGCTACAACCTGGACACCTGAAGTTCATAGATTCATAGATTGTTTGGGACTGGAAGGAACCTTGCAGATCATCAGGTCTGCCCCCGCCGTTCTAGGCAGAAAGACAACTGGGGTTAAGTGACCCCAGCGAGGTGAATGTCCAGTCTCCTCTTGAAAGCCTCTAGGGTAGGTGACTGCACCACCACTGAAGGGAGTTTATTCCACAGTCTGGTCACCTTGACTGTGAAGGAGTTTTTCCTGGTATCAAGCTTGAAGCAGCCTTCCAGGAGTTTGTATCCATTGGTTCTGGTCTTCCCTGGGGGTGCCCTAGTGAACAGTTGTTCACTGAGCTCCTGATGCACCCCTCTGATATAGTGGTAAGCTATTAAGTCCCCTCTCAACCTTCCCTTCTTCAGGCTAAACAGGCCCAGGTCCCTCAGCCTTTCCTCATATGGCTTGCCTTGCAAGTCCCTAATCATACAGGTGGCTCTTTTCTGGACCCTCTCAAATTTTTCAACATCCTTATTGAAGTGTGGCACCCAGAACCGGATGCAGTACTCCAACTGCAGTCTCACTAGTGCAGAGTACAGTGGGAATATCACTTCCTTAGTTTTACACAAGATGCATTGGTCGATGCATGCCAGCAACAAACATTTGTCTAGAATAACATCTTGAGGTCCCTCCCTCTTTACTTTTCTATGGTTCTATGATTCAGAATAAGAAAAAAAGAAAAACAAAAAACCACTTTGAGACTGTGAAGTTTCTCTCAAAACACAAAATTCAGTTCCACAACAAGGTAGAGAACTGCAATTAAAGTAGACCCATAGAGCAGCGCAAAGTAATATTCCACTCTGCAGAACACCCTCCCCCTCCCAGAAGAGCTGCTTTAAAAAAGTGAGTTTGGAGTATGCCCAAAAGATCAACAACACATCTAGGCTGTTTTATAGCGTGTAAAAGGAGTCTAAATGACAGAGTTCTTGAACTGTCAATAGTTCAAGAAAATATAACATGGTCAAATTTGAAATCCCTATGTTTCAGGGATGTATTTGGTAGCTGTGTTGGTCTGAGACAAAAACAAATGCAAAACTCTACAACTCTTGGCTAAGAGATGATGCCTTTTACATAGGGTTATCAAATTTCTAGCATCTGTGAGGGGAAGGGGAGAAGAAGGGAAGGAGAGGGGGGTGGGATATATGATTGTGGGGGGGCCATGCTATGCCTATGCCCTGCCTCTGTCCCTCACTCCTAAGCCTCTGCTCCCCCCCCCCCCCCCCCCAGCCCTGCCAGCCCCACCTTACTCTTAACCCACAGCCTCCTACCCCCAAGGCTGCCAGTGCCCCTGACTCCCAACCCACAGCCCTGGCCCCCCCAGCCCTGCCACCCAAGCAGCTCCCACATTACACCCCCCCGCTCGCCCACACACACACAGTGTCCCTTTACCTAGCCTGGGCTGTGCAGGAAGCACGTGACCCCTGGCAGCCAATCACCTTACCTGCTGCTCCCAGCCAGGGCCCAAAAAGAGAGAAAGCTGAAGATGGAGGTCTGTTCCTCTGGGTCCATGAGAGTGTCTTTGTGAGTTGCTGTTTATTGTACAGATAAGGAAGGATTCCTTCTCTGGTGGTGTCAGATGGCAAACAGGCAGAGAGGTGTAGAAATCTTTCTTGTTGTTCAGCAATGAAGTTTAAATCCAAAATCAGCTAAAATTCAGCCTCTTCCATGTTACAGGGATGCATTTGGTAGCCATGTTGGTCTGAGACAAAAAGAAATGCAAAACTCTAGAACTCTTGGTTCATCGATGTTATCTTTTATTAGAACTAAGAACTAAGAAATCACACACAAAAAAAATCTTTTTCTGCAAGCTTTCAGGCTCACATACACTTCATCAGGCTCAGGGAAAATTATAGATTAAACCATCTTTAATTTTCCCTGAGCCTGATGAAGGGTGTGTGAGCCTGAAACTTGCAGAAAAAGATATTTTTTGTGTGTGATTTCTTAATAGATCTAATAAAAGGTAACATCTCTGAACCAAGAGTTCTAGAGTTTTGCAAATCCCTATATTGACACTCATTTGGATGGATGATCCTGATACTACTTGGAGTTCGGGTTCTGTTCCCTGTTGTGTTAACAGACTTCATGCATTACTCATGATCAGTCACACAGGCCCATATGCTTAAATACTAATTTCCTATTGATTTCAGCAGGAGTTATCTCAAAGACATAATGAATAGGGGTGGGGGTAAAAGAGGGGAGGTGTCAAGAGTGGTGGGGGAGCCCTACCTACTCCTGAAACTCAAAAACAGTCCCCAGCTGCTGCTTCTGCAGCATGGGATGGACACCCCAAGTTTTGCTCCTACAGCAGCAATGCCATGTCCATGCACTTAGCTGCTAGGGTGTAGACTCCACGGGGCTGAGAGTGCCATTCTGGTGCTCCTACTAAGTTGGTGCCCAGGGCTGGTGCCCCAGTCATTCACACTAAGTTATGCTACCACAGTATCTAAAGGCATTGCATGTCTTAGTATATGAGTGAACTTTCCTTCCCAAATCAGAGCTTAGCCAGGTAACATACACTGGTGCTCTTGTGCCATATATATGTGTTTAAGGGGTCCCTACTCTTTCTTTTAGAGAGCTTGTGCTTTGTCTTTAAATATGCTTCTGAATTAGAGATAGTATTTTGTGGTTAACAGGATATTAGGATGGGGGGCATTATTTTATTTATGAGCATTTAGGTAACTATTACTTCATTCTGCTAACACACAAAGATTCCTCAGGGTATTGCTTTTTTCACCTTTCTATAGTTCAGGACTCATAGACCTACAAACTTGATAAGCCTCATCTAAATGCAGTGTGATAAATTCTTACAGATTTGTGATAAACACTTATAGACATGATCATACATCATGTAACATCATTTGGCATAACCTCCATAGTTCTGCCAACAGTAGCCAGCAGAACTGTCAGCTCCTCTCAGCTACATTGTCAAACTTACCAGCTCTTCTTTGCACAGTAAGCGTAGCTAGGGGGGCAGACATGCGGCTGGGGAGAAAGGGTTAATGCGGAGGGAATGCCCGGGTGGAACAGAGTTGTGTGGGAGGGCTGGTAGGAAGGGAGGAAGGAGCTGATGTACTTGAGCACTGGAGGTTCATCAGGACAAAACTGCTTCTCTTTCCCTGGTCTGCCACCTCTGCCTCATATCTGTCTTGTGCTCTCCCCATAAAATTTACCACATCCTTATTTACCCCTGTGATCCCCACCATGACTGATTGCCCTCTATGCCTACCCTACATCCTTCCACAAGTTACCACACAGCTCAGCAACCATATGGCTCTTACAGCTCCCATTCCTCAACATGTTTACCCCCATATCTCTTCTCCTTCCACACAGCCCTGTGCTCCCCTTCAGTGTTGCTGTACTCATTGTTGGCAATCCCTCAATTTGAGGATGATCACTACCTGGCGCATTGCTAGGTCTTGAGAGGATGCAACATTCAGCAGTTGAACAGCATTTTGAGATCTGAGTGGAAATCACTGTATCAAAACTAAGTATTACTATGCAGAGCTGAGTCAAAGCTCAGCCTTGGGAGAGAGAAGGAACAAAGTAAAGACACTCTACTTTCAATAACAATATTACTTTAATGATCTTGTTCTCTTATATATGCAAGGTAACATTCAAACATGCTCTAGTAGGCTACCCATTTGCTTCTGAAGATGTCAGCTTCTGAAAAAAGAACAGATTAGTATGAGCTTTGTTTCTTTCTTTTTTGAGAAATTTGGCACCCAACTGCAATTTCATATTTACATACCACATTTCTTCACATTCAAAACAGTACTCTTCACATATATTACAAGAGCAGCAATCATATCTACAGTTATATGTACATGCACACATACTCTTAGAGTTAGGCTCAGAAGTTATACACAAGTGTTCATAAATTGAAATTTTACAATTCAGATTCCTTCTACACATTCAGCTAAGCATTATATGACAAACTTATTTTATTGGATCTTTTGATAGCTGAATATGTTATCCATAATCTGGTTGATATAACACATGCACTGTTTCAGCACAAATTTTCCTGAAAATTCAGATGTATGAAAAAAGTATAAACATGATGACAATGTTAATTTTATATACAATAGCTTGCTAATATATATTATTATAAGTGACACTAGAATCAGTGGACTTGATTTGGATATCACTTAAAATGAAATGATTCATGATTTAAACAGTGATAAGTGAGAATAAGGGCAGAGTCCAGACGTGATATGTAAGAAGTCAATACAATATTGAATTCATACAGTACAAAAATAAAAATATTAAATAATATTTTCCATTTTCCAAGTTAGTGGCACTACTAACTTAAACTTGGTAATACCTTCACAGTCCTAGATGAGGTCTACACCACAAAATGTTGCTGGCATAAGTTTTATTGTTCACCAGTGTGCAAAAAAAATCATACCTGCTGACAGAGCTATGCAGGTAAAACTCTGGGTTTTTGAAACCGAGACAACAGAAGCACTTAACCAATATCATAAGCAAGGTTATGTAGTTATACTGTCAGAGAACTCTTTGGGCACATCCAGACGAGCACGCGTGTACAGTTTGCAGCACTTCAAAGCTGTTTGAGGTGCCATAAACTGCATGCAGTGCAATGCAACCTTTAGTAGGAGCACCACTGGGAGATCCTGCTGTCAAAAAAAGTGATGCTGTGCACACGGCAATAGCATGAACCACCAGAAACAGAGCCTGGCCATCCAGAGCCAAGTTATGGCTGCTGGCCAGGCACTGTGTGCTGCTGCTGTTCTGGGAGGCCCCCATGACCCCAAGTAAAGCCACTGCTGTCCCTACAACCCCAGCTTTCCCTACCCAACCTGGGATGATTTGGCATGCACTGAAGTGCAGGTGTAGGGGCATGCCCTGGGGCACAAAGCAGTGGCACAAATATGCCACTGGATGTGCATGCTCATCTGGATTCACCCTTTCTGACAGAGTACACTGCATATCTACCAGGGGGCTCTACTAGTGCACCTAGGCAGCAGAGGCTCTTCTCACATGGACAAATCTTTAATTAATGTTAGTTAACATTTGTGCTACTGCTGGGTGTCAGAGATGCTGTTTTGTTGTTTTTAAGATCAGCCTTTTATACTATTACAAAAGGTAAGATCTCCCTAACTCTTTTTGCATAGATTTTATCCATCGTTATTTATTTCAGAGAATTCTTTATTGCTAAGTGCATGCTAATAATAAATTTGAATACAGATTTCTACCTTCTTTGGACAAGACAACAGCTCTGGACAAGCAATCTAGGGCAGCTTCCCTTAATTCAAGGATGTCAAACACATGATTTGAAAGCTGGATGCAGCACAGTAAGCTGGAGAGTTTGGAGGCATGGCTAGAAGGGGACATAGGCTGCTGCAGGATCTGGGGCCTCAGGGTCCCAGTGGACATGGGCATCAGTGGCAGGGGGTGAATGAGAGCCATCCAACACAGCCCTTAATCACCCTGCAGCCACCTGGGACACCACGGCTTCTACCACTGCCACTGCAGTGGCCACTGAAACTGTGGTGGATGTGGTAGGTGCTGCTGTTGCTGCAATGGCTGTTGTTGCCACTGCCATGCTGGCTTTGACCACTGTCTCTTCCTCATGCCCCAGGCTGGATCTGATCCATAAGGAGTCCTGTGGTCCAAATCCAACCCAGGACCCAAAATGAGTTTGATACCTCTATCTTAATAGAGTCTTTCTTTGGCATACACTGGAACTATAACTATACTACTGGAGGGGAGGGGGTAGAGGGAAGGAGGATAAAGATTACTGTAGTTACATAGGTGTCCTTAATATTTAAATTGGTTTGTCTTCTTGACTATTCATTTCCATGGTAAGTATAGGGAAATTTAAGGCCATTGTTCAAGACCCTAATGAGACCACATCTGGAATACTGTTTGTAATTCTGGGCATCCACATTTAAAAATGATTCAGTCTAATCTATACAGGTGCAGAGAAGGGCTAGCAGGGAATAAGAGACTGCCTTATTAGAGGAAATTAAAAGAGTTTAGTGTGGTTAGCTTGGCAAAATTGAGGCTGAGAGGAAGTACGATTACTCTCTATAAAGAGTTCAGGGGAAAGAAGAAGAGGTATTTAAGCTAAAGGGCAGTGTTGGCTCAGGTGAAAATCAGACTGAGAATCAGAAGGGTTCTACTCACAAGAGTAGTGATAAGTTGGGATGAAAAAAACAGTCACTATTTTACCATGGAGTGCAGCGGCATACATTTTTGGAGGGATGATATGATGTGGTTGCCAGCCATGGCAGGGACTAGACTCCATGCCCCCAAAAGTCCCTTCCGGTCGCATATTATTTGAGCACTTTCACTCTCCTATTTCTGTAAAATAAAGGGCATGTTTTCCTTTTGCATGTCAGGGAGGCAACTCCTAAACTAGTGATGTCCACCTGCAGTTTTTTTCCTGCATACTAGAACACTACACCTTATGGAGGCTGGAGAGGGTCCTTAGGGAGGCTAGAAGGAGAGGAGACCAAGAGCCTGTCTCACTAAAAGGGTTCATTCCCTATCTGGCCAGTTTTCCATAGTCAAATGCTAGACAACCTCTTCCTGGGCATTATCCCAGCTACATTTTTTGGAGATAATTTCCCTCTTATTAATCTCTCCCCAGGCATCTGAAAATGGTAGTTGCCATGCACAGAGATTTTTTCTGATTTACAACAAGAGTTTGTGATTGGAAACTGTGGGACTGGACACTTGGTCTCCAAAGAAATCTGGCTAACAGTAAGGCTGCTTGCACTCTTGGAAGAATAGCTGTAAATCGTTTTGAGAAAAGCAGATTTGGTGTTTGCCTCTTGCTTATACAGTATGATATAACATTTGGGAAGGAAGGTGCAGCAGAGGATTCCATAGTTTGATATTAAAATGACAATGATCTCAACAGCAGGCAGGTATTTGCCAAACGTAGTCATGTAGACAGGGATAAATATAATCCATGCTATGAAATAAATGAGCATGCCAAAGGTTATGAATTTAGCTTCATTGTAATTCTCTGGTAGTTTTCTACCTTTAAAAGCAAATATGAAGCAAATAAAAGCCAGAGTAGCTATATAACCTAACATGATTCCTAAAGCCAAAATAGAACCCTCATTACATTCCAATATAATAACTTCACGAATGGAAAAATTTTGTTCAACAAAAGGGCTTCTAAATATTACCCAGAAAGTGCAAATGATAACTTGAATTCCAGTGCAGGTCACTGCTATGGGAATAGGCTTGTAGAGAGACTTCAGGAAATTCTGAATCTTGGGATCAAAGCTGAAGGCCAGTAAAATTTTAAGTGACTTCATTAAAATGCAAGAGATGCAGAGGACAAAACTTATGCCAAAGAGAGCTTGCCTTGTTTTACATTTGAATTCCCTTGGTTCACCAATGAAAAAGCCAGTGCTAAAAAAAATGAAGAAGTGGCAGAGGAGTATAACATAGCAGATTGCTAAACCACCTGACGCCTTTACTACTGGGGTGTCCAGGTATCTAGTAAATATTGTACTAATCATAACAATCAAAACAACCCCAAGTCCAGAGAGGATCAGTAGCAAAACAGCAAACCAGTCATTCCAGTTGAGGTACTGTACTGTCTTTTTGTGGCATCTAGTACTGTTCACAGGGGACCAGTGAGTTTTGTTGTTGCATAGATAGCAGTGATCCATATCTAAAAATGGAAAAATGGAAATCACTTTAAAAGACCCACAATGTCTAAACCAATTATTGGAGACAGAACATTTGTTCAGAGCTCTCAAGCAGGAGAAATGTAAGACAGAATTCTATTTTGCTTTATGCAAGTAAATGGCAATTTTTCAGGAACAGAAGTTGCATATTTGGCAGGTAAACATAGTTTGGGATTCTGATACCTGTGCAATGTTGATATATAAGCATCTACACAACTATAGAGCATGCATAGTGGGCTATGCACGAGACAGGCAAATATTATAGAATCATAGAAAATTAGGGTTGGAAGGGACCTCAGGAGATCATCTAGTCCAACCCCCTGTTCAAAGCAGGGCCATCCCCAACTACATAATCCCAGCCAAAGCTTTGTCTAGCTGGGTTTTGAAAACCTGCAAGGATGGAGCTTCCACCACCACTCTGGGTAACCTGTTCCAGTGTTTTACTACCCTCCTAGTGAGAAAATTCTTCCTAATATCTAGCCTAAACTTCCTGTGCTGCAACTTGCGACGGTTGCTCCTTGTTCTGGCATCTGCCAACCCTGAAAACAATCTAGCTCCATCCTCTTTCAAACCCCACTTCAGCTATGTATACAGTATACCTAAGGGTAAGTCCCAGAAGAAATAAGGGAGAGGGGGGCAAAGAAGACTACTCTTACGTTGCAGCCCCATTAGCTGAGTGGTTAGGGCCCTTGCCCAGGTTCTAGGTCTACTCCTCACCCAGAAGGTATTTGAATCTGTAGTTCACTGACTTCTCAGCACAGTACTCTAACCACCAGGCTACAGGTCAAGCATTATTCAGTACTTTCTCCAGCATGTTTTGAAGCTGAGACACTGCATCTTGCAATTACTATTCATTTGGTAAAGCAGATAGAGAGCAGTGCAGTTAGGAAATTCATGCTTCAGTGGGAGCAAGAGTCTAGGCCACAACCCATGATCTTCCAGAACATCCTCCATCTTACTCTAGCTCATACCCTCCTCCTGAACCCATGTATCAACCTTGGTCAACTGGGGCATCTAGCTGCTTTATCTTTGGAACATACAATTGCTTTTTTAAAATCATGTAAACATATACAAATATATTTTGCTTATTACAAAATTATTTTCCAGTTACCAAGGCATATAGCTGTATATACTTAAAACAACTGTATGGGTCTCTTTATTTGACTCGCAGTTATTTACCTGTCTGATTGCTGTAATGGTTCTCTGGGCAATACACACACTCATAGCAGCATGTGTGTGGACTTGCTGTAACCTTCTTCATTTGCCCTGGCCTGCATTCCTGGGAACATTTTGACCAAAATTTCTGCAATGTTGTGGAGAAAACAAACAAAAAAGCAGCCCAAGCACAATTAATTCCTAAGAACACTTTCCATTTAGAATAAACAATGCTCATCTCATTCTACATTTGGATCAAGCTTTTGAACTTAAAAGATGTTTCAAGGATCCTGCAAAGAACTCTATAACATTCCAGTGTGGGATTCCATGCTAATTGGATTTCAGTGCATTACCAGTAAAACAGTGGGCAGATTTTGAAAAGATTTCAAGTCCCATTGATTTTTATGCAGATTCCTAGGCAGGTAGCTCACATCAGTAGAAATTAGGTGCCTAAATACTGACTTTGGGTGAATCCCCTCATGCAGGGGTTTGCTCTTGCAGTGGCAAAAATTAGCAGCACAAAGCTGCACACACCCCTGCATGTGTACTTTGGTGCAGGGTAAAGTGCCTTGCTTTGGAGAAACTGCCACTTCCCCACTCCTTCCAGCTCCCAACATGCTGGAGGAGCCAGGGTGGAAGTAGAAGAGGGGAGACCCTTTGGCCAGCACTGTGTCTGCTAGTGCACACTCCTGTGGTATGTGCTGCACTGCTTTTTTTGCAGCATTTTGGTTTTTTGCTCCTGGGATTTCCTGATAGTAAATTATGCCCCCATGCTGCAAATTTGCAGTGCAGGGCACATTTTAATGTGGTTTGTAGTGCCATAAAAAGGTTTGTGGTGCCACAAACCACATGTGCCTGCACGTCTGGATCTGGCCTCTGTGTCTTTTTAAAAACGGACTTAGGTTTCTAACACTTCCATGCTTTCAATGGAATTTTAGAAGGAATTCAGGCATCTACACCCATATTGCAATTATGAAAACTCTTGTTCAACCAAATCCTGTTCCTAGAGACATTTAAAGTACATAGGCATCTTTATGACTTAAAAGTTGCCCAAGTACCTAAAGTTGCACCTAGAACTTCCACCATCCAAGGGTTTGATTTGGCAGGCATTCCCAGACCACAGCATACATCTACAGGACTAGGCTCCACACAAAATGTGGGGGCTGTGTTCTATTTTATATATTATTCCAGTGGTGATACAACATGGTAGACTCAAATTCAATTCTCTTAACAGCTTGAGACATTCAGCTCCAAATCTCCCACCTCCCCAAAGGAATGCCTTAAGTACCAGGATGTAGGTTATGTAGGATGCGAGGAGTGTTCCTCAGCCATCTTGTTAAACTTTGTAGAAACCAGCTTGTTGGTCACAAAGAGAGAACAGGACAGATGATGCAAAAGGACACCACTCTCTGTAACTTGGTATTTAGGGCACTTATCTGGAAAAGGGCAAAGTTTGTCTCTGTTCCAAGGACTGCATCTGTATTTTATTGAATGACAGCTTAATGAGGAATATGGAAACATTCTGAGGACAATGTTATACCTGGATCTCCCACTTCCTTTGTGAATGCTTTAACCTTAAACTACTTCAGAAAAGCACAACTGCTTTTCTCTGGCCATGTTTTAAAATAAAAGAATAAAAGAAAAGGCAGAGATGCTGGCCCTCAGGGATGCAGACTCTGCTTCCCAGGTGGTAGAAACCACTACATCCAGCCTTGCATGAAAGTCTAACCTGCTGAGTGGAGAACTGCATACATTTTAGGTGCCTAAATCCGTATTGGATTCAGGATTTTGCTGATTTTAAACATTTTATCCTTAATCTCATGCAGGCTTCTGTCTTTCCCTTCTTTTATCATTGCCTAGGTACATACATTCCAATAATCCTGGAGAATTCTCCCAGTTTTGTTCTCCTGGTAGAAAAATTTACCCAGAGCCGTGTGTACAGATATTTGAGTACTGAGACCCTAGAGCAGCAGTTTTCAAACTTTTTGAGCTGAGCCCCCACTTTGAGTTATGTTTACATTCCTGCTTGCCCCCTTCCCCCCACCCCTCAAAGCAGTGCAGTCAGGCACAGAGCGCCTCTCATCCTAGCAGCCACTGGGGCTCAGCTTGGCTCAGTGGGGTGGGCTCCACCTGCTGCCACTCCAGTGCTTCCTGCAATGGCCTCACTGCAGCTCTAGGCTGTGCACCTGCTACATCGGGCTCCCAGAGGTGTAGCAGCCTGCTGGAGGAGCCTGACTGGGGCTCACAGACCCCACATTCCCTCATGAGGCTGTAGTGGCACCACTTTCTTGCAAACTTCTTGCCCGTGCCCCCTTGCACTGTGCCCAGCCTCCCCATGTTCCTCCACACACCCCACCCAGGGGACTGTGCACAGTTTGAAAACTGCTGCCCTAGAGAGTGGAGATCCCACAGTGCTGACACTGTGTAGACAGGGGGGACCCTGTGCATATATCTTAGCATGCTTTGCAGGTTCCCTTAGTCTGTCTGGCAACAGATGTTAGCAGTGCATAGGTCAGTCCTGATTGCCTGACCCAGACTACCCATGGTCAGCCTGTGTTTCCCTGAAGTACAATGTGGGGATTGTGAAGGGGCCCATTTTGCTCTTTGCTGGAGCAGCAAAGTCCAGCAAGAGACACACAGTCTTTGTAGGCATGGGGGAAGAGGGATGCTAGAGGATTATATTCTCTCCTGAGAGAAGCCAAAGCATGTACAGACATTCACTCTCCTGGGCGTGATTTAACCCAGGTTGTTCCTAGGTTATTTTCCTCCCGGAGCAGCCATTTTCGCTCTGGGAGAAAAAGCATGAACATGTATACACTTGTGGTTTCTCCTGGAAGAGCAGCGACTCTCCCAAGACAAATTGCATGCCTTATCAGTAATAACAATTTTGTAGGACAGAATAGGTGTTCAATCACAGTTACACAATCAAGTTATAACCTGTAACGGCACTGAAAGAAATGAGAATGGACAAATGGAAATGGTTGAAACTGCTATACAATGCTACTGGTGGCAGTAGGGTAATACAGCAAATGTAAAGCAATCTAACTCACTTGCTTTTAGCTGTGCTGACCCTGCACGGTCAATTTGATCATACAACAAGACCAACTTGATCATATAAGACCCCTAATACTGAAAAAGAAAAAAGGATGTGCTACAAAAATTATGTTCCTATATAGTGACTTGTTCTATTAGAACGATACTTTAAAGTTCTTATGAATAATCCTTACGACAGACATAATGGGTAAACTGATAGGGAAACATCTTATGGAGGAATTTGAGATATATTTCAATTGAAAACTGTGAGTTTATTCTCACATTCAAATCCTACTTAGCGTATATGAGGGTGGCAGAATTTTAATGAAAGTAATGGGACAGTTGAGCACTAAGAGTTAGGAGGAATCTTTGTTAGTAATAGTAAGCCCATAAATGATTAATAGTTAATACACACTAGAAGTGTGAGATACTGCCAGAGGAGGATATGCAATTCTACACACCACTGTTTGACAAACTAAGAGCATGTGTGCCAAATACCTTTAAATTAAAAAAATCAGTTTTTTTCTCTTCATCTGGGAAGATAAAATCATCTTTCTGCAGGTCATATTCAGCCATATTGGTGATCTCTATCTGCCCATTGATTTCCTTCCAGAGGAGCACATCATACCCAGTGTTCATGTCTCCTTTGGCATCAAAATGAACTTCTTTTTCACTGTCAGTTATTTTGACTTTCTTCAGTTTTTCAAGAAGCTATAGCAGTAAAAATAATAAACATGGCACACATCAATACCATTTCAGCTTGGAACAAATGATCTTTTTTATATGGCCACATGTAGATAAAAACATTACTTTTTTTAGGTGTATAGGGATTTTAAAGTCAGAAGGGACCATTACAATTTTCTAGTCTGGCCTCTTCCTATAAAATGACATGATGCAGCAGATGAGACTAGATAGTGAAAGCAGCCTCTATAGCCTTAAAATATATTGATTTATGGTCCTTAAAATGTAGTTTTACCTGCTGACAAGGGATAAAGAGGCCTTCAGAATGATTCCTTTTGTAGAAAATCTGCCCTGATGCCAGCTGCTGTTGTACAGCTACATTCAACCTAGAGATGGGCTAAGTTTGGATTCAAATTGGATCCAGACCTAATCTTACCCAAAGCTCTGATCATGTTCAAGTCTGTATGAGCCTTAGCCTTTGAAACTGTTCTTCTTAGGATGAGTCACCTAATGCCTAGAGCTGGGAAGGATATTTGAAGTTGATATTCTTGCTAGTCATTAAAATATTTGTTCTTTTCCACATTCTGTATGAACAAAATCAAAGAACCATTCTTTTGAAAACACATTGATTAGGTCAATTTATTTTGTCATGTGCTCAAATATAATAGTAACTCCCTGGTCTAAGTGTGCAGTTTAGGGCAATTACTTCTAAATTTCACTGGTGTACATGAAAGGAGAGTTGGGGCTTAAGTTACAAAGAACTTGAGTCCTAACACTTCAAAAGTAGCCTATACATTTGGGTACCTCAGTTTTCTAGATGCTTAGGTTTAAAGACACTTGGGCTTTTTCTAGAGGGGCCGAGCCTTAGAGAATTCAATATTCAACAACACTGAATATTAGATTCTGGCTGTCTCAGGCCGGATACCCAAAATTAGAAATGCTTTTTGAATAGTGGGCTTCTTCTGATTTGAGCATTATATAGCAATCAGCACCTTCAGTACAGCCTGCATCTCTTATCTGGTCCTGTGGTTTGAACATTAGAAGACTTAGTAGGTAACATTTCACACAGAATATTTGTTAAATTGAAAACAGTTTTTCTTGGACAAAGTTCTTTGCTTCTAGATTTGTGAAACTACCAGAATTACAAGTCTGTAGAGCTGCCAGAGCTTCAAATCCATGTTTCTATGATAAAACATGTCAGGGGTGCCAAAGATACAGTCCCTGGGCTGGATCCAGCCTGCAGAGCCATTTCATCTGGGCTGTGGGGCTCCTGGAAAGGCCAGGAATTCAGAGGCAGGGTGAGTAGGGATGGTGCCTGTGGCCAATTCCTGGGTACAAAGTCCTGTTGGAAACACATGTAGCGGGGTGGGGGCAGTGATGGCTACCTTAGCCCCTGTGCTACTGCCACTTGCCTCACCACCACTAGTAGGTCCAGATCTGGCCTGTAAGGAGCCCAGTAGCCTGTATCTGGCCTGGAGGGCCAGTTAAGAATGACACCCCAGCCCTATGTGATTCTTTTTAATTCATATTATGGAAGCTGAATTGCCTGACAGCAGCTGACAATGTTGTATTTTCTATGCTAGAAGGAGTATCAGAACAGAAGTGCTGTATTAAGACAATGAATTGGTTTTATAGTATAACACTGGTCTGATTCTCTCAGGATAAAATGTTAACCCTTTTTCATCACAGAAAGTCAGGCTATAAACCGGTATTGTCTAATGAAGTGGATCAGCTGTGGCAGGATGTGTTCACTTCAATGAGCAAAATACACTTTGCCCATTGTTGTGCACCAGATAGGGGCCTGATCCTGTGGGACAATGAACAACACGTTCCCTGCTTATGGAGACTCACCTCAGAGATTCCCCAGAGCGTGTCTCTGGAAGACAGGGAAGCCAAGGTTTCCTGCTTGCAGAGATGTGCCCCTGGCAATCTCTAGAGCAAGTCTCTGTAAGCAGGGAACCCCAAATTTTCCCACTTAGAGACACAGCTCAGAGATTCCCCAGAGTGCATCTCTAAGTGAGGAAACCCAGCTTAGAGATGCTCTTTCGAGATTCCCTAGGGCACATCTATAAACTTAGAAACCCAGTTTCTCCACCTACAGAGCTGTGCCCCAGGGAATCTTCGCACTGTGTTACTGTAAGCAGAGAAAGCAGGGATTCCCTGCTTACAAAGAGATTTCCCAGGGCGTGCCTCTGTAAGAGGAGAAAGCTGAGCAGGGTCTCTAGGGGATTAAAGGGCCCAATCCTGTATGGGAACTCTCAGGGCACTTAGGATCTGGGGCTTCAAGCCACAGGGGTGCCTGCCTGGGGCACCTGGAGAGTGCAAGCATCTCTGGGCTGCCTAAGCTTATGCATAAAGCAAGCAAACATCTGCTGCAATAAAGCAGCAGAAACTATTACCACCTGTGTTGCTGCCACAAACTATGGGCATTTGCGGCACAACATCGGGCATGGCCATCTGTTTGCTTGGCTTTTGTTCTGCCATAAACAAAATTCTGGCAGCACAAAGGCAAAGTCTGTTTCCACCCTCAAATTAAAGGTTTGTTAAGGCACACATCATTCATTCATCATTGTCCCAGAGGACAGGACCTGTAAGTAATATTACAGTCACTGATTCCATGCTTCTTAGTTTAGACAGAAATTTTACCTACTTTACCTGGCATGAGTAAAAACTTTAGGTGTGAAAGGTTAAATTAATGTCAACAGAATGAGGTCTGGATGGATGGTTCAGTTGAAGTCTATTGAAAAGCCCTATCTCTTTGGAGTCCTGGTATGGAAGCCATGGTTTTGCAATAGACTATTACATCATTATAGCATAATGCCATCCACAAATGCCATGGCTATATGAAACTGAGCCATGAGAACAAGCATCATTTATTTTATTGATGCAGTCATCCACACCTCATTTTCCTCCATTTTACAAGAGTGTCTAAATGGGGTTCTAATTTGTACATTTACATTCCATTTGGACATAGTCTACTACATTAGTCATGGTATAAGACGGAACAGGAGATTATAACCACTGTGCATGTCCCTGGGCACATCATGTGACCTTTTTGTACTTCAGGTGTATCATTGGTTTCAAAAGGGGACACAATAAGAGAGTTTTACAATACATTTTTAGTTGAAGCATAGCAGGGCAGCCGCAACGTACAGGGCAGTGCCAGCTGCCATGGTGCCAATGGCAGCAGTGCAGTCCGCCACGGCAGTGGCTATTTTTGTGCCCCACTACAAAGGCAGTGCCTGGGGCAGCTCCCCTGGTTATCTCTCCCCCTCCTCCTCAGTTACATTATTGGTTATGAGAACTTCAGCTCAAAGTGTCTAATTTGTTATTATTAGTTATAATAATTATTGCAAGAGTTGAAACTTCCCTGATGTCCTCATTCCTCAGTACATGGTTCTGTGTCCAGGATTCAGTTTCAGCCTAAATTTTATCTATATATTCTTTGGTATAGTTAAAGTATAAATTCTTGGGGGATACACTTTCAAACCAGTTCAAAGGGTTAAGTCACCTCTCTTTCTCCTCATGTTCTGGGTCTTTAGCTATTCCAGTAGGTTTTGAGTTAAACTGAGACATAATGAGAGTTCAAATTCACTGGAGTTTATAATATCTACTTTCCCCATGCCTGAATTTGGCCATTTATGTAGGAGATTGATATTTGTTGTTTTCTTTACATCCTATCTTGGTTTGACCTGTTCTGCTCTGGAAGAAGCAATCACATCAGGTCAGGGGGCATCAGTGTTTGTTTGCCTTTTGAATGAACTTTGTTTAACTCTCTTAGTAAAAGTGTGTAAAAGTGAATAGTCCTGACAAAGTACTTGGGTAAAAAGGTCAGGTCAGATTTATTGGTTTGATTTCTCCTTCTGTTTCCTCACCAAAATGATTCTGAAAACAGATAGATTTTAGGCAATGTACTTTACCCATCCTTAAGACATAGTGTCTGGTTTTCCCATAGCTCACTCTGTTTGCCTAGAATCTATATTTTGAGGATGGTTTTGTGGAGGAAACAGCAGGAGAAATCAGGGTTAACACAAACACACACAAAATAAATCATTTTAACTTTCAATCAAAAGCTCCCTGATTGACACGTTGATCCCCTTCCCCTACCTGATCTACTGCTTTGCTATCTGCTTCCTGCACTCCCTGCCCAATCTGCTATTCTGCTCCCTGCCTGATTTGCTGTTCTGCTTTCTGCTCTGTTTGCTGCTGTGCTGCCTGCCCTCTCCCTGATCTGCCATGTGACACACAAAGAGGCTGTCTGTGCCACTTGTGGCAAGTGTAGCACCGGTTAGCCACACTTGAGTTAGATAATTCTTTGTATCCAAGATGATGGATCTATAGGCAATGAAGAAGAAGGGACTTAACAGGAAGTAGACTAGACTACTCAATAAGAGAAGACACAAGTGTTTGGCTGGTCAACTCGGATAAGAAGCAAGGAAGAAATACAAGGGAATGAAGAATGCACATAGAAGAAGCAGCAAAGAAGAATTTACCCGTACCTCCCAGGGAGCAAAAGCAAAGGGATTTTTGCAATTCCTGTCTTGGCACTGCTCCCGAATGGCATATGCAATAGTTTGGACTGCCAGCATAGTACTGTGGATAAATCCAGGCTCAATGTTGGCAATCAGAAAATCATCTTTCAAGGTTTGATTGTTTTCTCCAGCCTTGTACATTAAACTCTCCTGGGTGCAATTTGAAATGCAGTTATTCAATTCCTGGTCCTTTACATGGGCACAGGCGGACAAAAGTAGCATGTATTCATTTAGAAACTTGTTATTTTCCATGGGCTTTGCATGCAGAGTTTTCAAGAAGTCATGGAATGTAGATATGTTTCCACTTTTGAATGCAAATCCCACCACTGTTCCAAGGCGCTTGATGTAGGGAATCATGCTAACCTTGACAGCAGCTGACCAGTTATCGCTTGCAATCCAGACTTTATTTATGTTCCTCTCAATGGCTTTTTGAAATAGTCTCATCACATGGAATTGTCTCATAAAAACAACAATTACATTTACCCTGGTTTCCTCGATAATCTTCTCAAATGCTTGATTAACTTTGGCATTAATGGTGCTATCAGAGAGAAAGGCTGGTAACATCTCTTTATAAGCAATACAGACGTTGTTCGCCATGGCCTGTATCCCAAAGCTCTCCAGAGCAAAGCGCCCATAATCATCATCAGTGGCTATGATTCCAATCCAATTCCACCCAGACATATGGATCAAGCGGGCCATTGCTCTTGTCTGATATAAATCACTAGGCACAGTACGTAGAAAGGAAGGAAATCGGATTTTGTCACTGAGGATTTCAGAAGAGGATGCCTGACTCACCTAGAAAGGGACAGAGTAAATAGTTACAGAAATTCTGAGTAGATGCTAAGAGATCAAAGCCAGTACAACTGCTTTCTTTTAAAGTGCTTAGGGTTGCCCCAATTGGTGTTCCAAGTGTGAACTTGCTACAGATGAAGATAGAGGTAGCTCTAAGCCATCTTTCTGCCTCTGACCATATAAGGGCTAGCTACAAGCTACTCTTGGAGACTTTTTGAGTAGCCCAGGTCAACCAAAACATTGTATTGCAGCTCTGCCATTCCATGGCCCTGCTGTGCCTTCTCCCTACCCCTTACTGCTCCCAAGTATGCCAGATGCTTAGGCCCAAATCCAGCTCCCTTTCAGGCAGGTAAGTAATACTTAGGGATGTTTATACATGTGCTCTGGGGGTGGGGCACTTTAATTAAAGGGCCAGAGCATCTTGTGTATTAGCATTCTTGCACTTCAAAATGGCGGCAGGGGTGATTTATTTAAAACTTGTCAAACGAGCTTTAGTTAAAGTGCCCCCACCACCATTTTGAAGTGCAGAGATGCTGATACATGAGATGCAAAGGCTGGCTGGAGTATGCTAATTACCATGCTCCAGCAGACTCAATTATTCAATTCTGCTTCAAGGCGCTGTAATCACAGCACATCGGAGCAGCCTCCTGGAATGTGTACGGGCAACTAGGTGCCTAACTTTGGCTGCGTAAGTGGCATTTGGGGGCATTTACCTGGTTTTTAGAACGTGCTTCCTCCTCTTCTCTCTCTGATATCCTGTACCTCACCTTACCTTTCTAAGCATGCTCAGAAAAGGTCCACACCAGTACAGCAGATGATTTTATTCTACCAGGGAAAGCATGTTACCCTGTGCAACCCCTCATATATTAAGCACATGATTAGTGACTGTGTGATAGAAAGGAAGAGCAGCAACTCACTTACCTTTTAGTCTAATTACCTAAAAGTGGGGACACTTGCCCAGGCAGTGGGAGATGAGAGCGCTTGGCTCTCCTCATGCAGAGCGTCTCCCACTTCCCAGCAACTTGTTCTAGCCACCAGGCCAGGCCAGGACTAAGAATAGTCTTCATTTCTGCTTATTAAAGCTGACAAGAAAGAATGGTTTGTAGAGACAGTATCTCCTACCTCCTACCAGAAGTGAAGTGTGATGAACTCCTGGGTCTTATGGTTCATTGATAACGAAATCATCAAAGTGAAGGAACAAACCAATCGGAGACCCCCTCCTCAGGTTGATTTTCAAATCTTACAGGGGGGCTTTCATCTCTTATGGGGGGGGAGGGGGATCAGCCCCCAAACCTCCCCTTAATTCTCACACTGCCTATGACAATGCAAGACTTGGTTCACTGCCAGATAGCTTTTGAATAAGATCAGATGGAGTGTTAAGTTTAATATTTGCTACATCTGTTGGGCGTGCAGCATGATCATTTCTTACTGCAATGGTTGGCTGGACTCCATGATACTACTATGTCTTTTTCTATCTCTTTACTGTGACCCTACTTTCTAGCCTAGATGCTGTATGCTCTACTTTCAGCAGCAGATGCAGCACGTTTAAGTGTGAAGGAATTTCCTTTAACATGGTCAGGACTAGATCCTGGCCTTAACTCCATCCTTTTAGTCTGATGGAGCAAAAGTACCAAAGGCAGGTACTTATATGCATGCCTAGATTTCAGCATCTAAGTAGTCTCACCAGTTCCACTCCCTGTATGTAGGGAGTGTGCTGAGGATGGAAAAGGATGTTTAGGGAAGGGATGCAGTGAACCTGGGGAGCTATATAGTCCAGCAGTCTTTGGCTCCTCCAAAGACTGCAGGAGCAGAAAGGTGGTTTATACCAACCTTCCTGAACACCCTGTGCACAGTTTGACCAAACCCTGAATCTGTTCAAATTAGAACTTTATCTTTCTTGCAGCAGAGGTCAAGACATTAGAAAAATCACCTCAGGCCAAGCTTGATGTCTCTGGAAACAACAGACTTCAGATCACTTTCCCTTTGCTCACTAGTTCCATGGTTTTCAACAACCATCATGCCCCACTGTCCTGCAGCTTTCTATCCTATAATTGATATGATATTGTCAGGTTAGCATCTTCTCCATTGATTCCTGAAGACCCCAGAAAGCCTTTGAGCCAAATCCAAGTCTGGCATGCACATGCGCAACTCCCATTTATTTTGGTTGGAGCTGTTCCTATGTATACCAATGCTAATTTGATCCTGCATTCAAAATGAGAATATTCCTTCTACCTGTGGGATTAGTTGCAAATTCAATAGCCTTGAAACTGACATTGTTACTTCAGAGTAGCTGGCTCCAATGACGGCTTTAACACGTGGTGTATAGTCAGAATAGTTGCACTTGAATTCAACCTCATCCTTGGATGCGTTGAATTTAGAAAGGAACCTCACAGCTGCTCCCATGGCTTTTGTAACTTCTGCACAAGTGTCATAGATTTCATAGCCCAGTGTAATTCCAGATAATAGTGTTGAATTGTTGATCATTTCAATAGCATGTATCATTGCCAGGGTCTGAAGAAACACCTGAATTTCAAAACTGACACAAAAAACACAATTTTAAAATTAATATCTTTAGAAATAAGGGGGGGGGGAGAACTGTTTGGAGTTCATATCTTGGTATTTGATAATTACTAAAATGAAATGTAAAATTACTAAAATGAAATGTCATTACGTGTGTGATTTTCTGGGAGCAGGGGGGAAGCTTATTCACTGTGTATTTTTGATTCACATCCAAATGCAAGGTGTAACAAAAAAACCGCAATGCCCTTAATACAATTTAAATAAAAAAATATATTAAATACAAAACCAGAACACAACCAGATTCTCAGCTGTCAAGCAGCAGGCAGTAATTAACCAGTTGCTTAGCTCAGGCAAATCTGCAGAGCTCTATTGAATTCATTGGAACTACACCAGTATACTCCAGCTGAGGAGCTGGCAAAATTATCATAATTTTTCTATCTGAAGAATACTCTTCCAACATAAGCTTGAATTAGAAAAAAGAAAGGACTATAGAAAAGACACTATTTCAGAGGTTCTGATCTCCAGTGTTCAGTTAGGTGTTTTAAAAGCCTAATCCAAAGCCCACTAGAGTTAATAAAAAGATTCTCATTGGTTTCAGTAGGTTTTGGATCAAACTCTAGAGTAATGCAACATATCCACAATTAAAATATACCAACTTTGACCTCAGGCTGGATTCTCTAAAACTTTCAAGGTTTTTTGAGTAAACATGAATTTAGTTTCAACCTAGAGCTGCAACAGTTTATTAAATTTACACCAATGCTAAAACATTCAATTTTGTATTATGATTCTGAAGTCAAACCAGTTAACACCTAAAAGTTTCAACTGATTTTTCTATTCAGAATTTGGGTTTTTTCAAGCCCCAAACTCACAGTGATATTGGATGGTTTGCCTCAGGTTTAAGATGAAAGGACACATTTCCATAAATGTGTCTATGTCCATTTTATTTTTAACCGCTACTTCATTCCAAATAATACATGATAGCAGAGCAGAGTACTTTAGGCAAATAACTAATCAAAATAAAACCAATAACTGAAATACAAAGGCTGCTCACTCTCAAGCTCCAACACTACTTGGTTAAATCTGCACATAAGGACAGGTGAACAAAAAGAGAGTCATCCCTCAAATGCACCTGGCCCATAATACCTTCTGGTGAACTTGTCTTTGCCATACTCTATGCAATTATTCACCTCATTCCACAGAGTGGTGCTTTGGACTCACCTCTTTATAAGAAGTAGTTTATTCAGAGATGCAATTTACTGAGAAGTGTTTGAGTCTTCTAGTCTGAAATTTACCTGACTGATATTAGCAAAATCATTCTGGTATTTCATCTGTGGTGTTTGCAAAATTACTCACCCAACACAATTCTGAAACACCGGTCTTACGGAGTATTCATCTGGATGTAGCATTTTCCTATGAACTGCAAATAAAGCTCCAATAACAATGTCCCCAGGAGAACTAGCACCCACAAAGTCGTCAGCATTCTGGCAAGAGTGGAACATATCGAAGCTAATCACAAAGCAGAGGATCAACAAACCAACTAATGCCATGTTTCTATTTCCCTTCCTCACTAGTTGCCTTCAGCCAATTAAGCTGGCTGCAGTGCCAACAGCTCTTGTTCCTATTTCACCTGTAAACAGCAGCAGAGAAAAAAAGTCTGCATTGAAAGCTAGTCACACTTCACTTTATGCTTGCTTTTAATTCAAATGGCTTGTGTTATTTCAACAGTGCCACTAAAGTGATGCTACCATAAACAGGAGAGAGAGAGAGAGAGAGAGAGAGAGAGAGAAGAACCTTGAAACAGAATAGTCTGTAGGCTGGGTTCTGGGTACAAAAGCTCTGTACTCTTAGATAATTGTATATGAAACAGATGCCAAATATTTTGGTATAAATTTGGGATTGTGCCTCTGTAAGCACAGCTTCCTGCCCAGGTTAATGTAAGTATAAGAACCCTTGTAAAATCCCAGTAAAAACAACATGAAGTTCTCTGAGGATCTAATCCAAACACAATGGAGAGAGTCCTATTGAATTCAATGCAATTTTGATCAGGCCTGGAAAGCAGTTGTCTACAGATTACATTTGCTCACAGTTGTCCTCTTTCAATATCTTGGTATAAAACAGGGGTTTTCAACCTTTTTTAATAAGCGTACCCCCAGCAGCCGGATGCGGAGCAGGGAGGGAAGGGGTGGTGTGCGGCAAGATGTGGAGCAGGGCAGGGGGTGGTAGTGGGCACACACAGAGCAGCGACAGCGTGGGGTGGTTGGTGGTACTGGCAGCTGCCATGTGTGAGCTCCCCCACAGCATCTGGCCAGCTGGGCGGTGCCTCTGTGCCCCGCAGAGGGGTGCTGCTGCCCTCCCCCTCCCCTGCTCCTGGGAGGCAGTGGTGCAGGGTAGTAGGTGGCGGTGCTCCATCGCCACCCACCCGCGCATATCCCCTAGGGCTTTCACAAATACCTGCAAGAGTACTTGTACCCCTGGTTGACAAACCCTGGTATAAAACACAAGTTTGGATGTAGTTTCCCTGGGTCTTATCCGAAATCCACCTTGCACTGAGTTCAATGGGCTTTGGATCAGGTCCTGAATTAAGAGCCAGAATTTGCCCTCTGCATTTTAAGTCTTGGCAATGAAGGCAATAAAACCATGGAAAACAAACTGACATGCATCCTGTTTTATTAAAAGAATTGGAAGTCTCTTCCCTTCTCCTTTTCATTCTACCAAAAAAAAAAATCTCTCCACATGTGAGGATCCCCTTGCTTAGTGAAGGACACACTATAGCCATTCTCTGCATTATCATCTCATATTAAATCCACAGAAGTTTTGTTCCATAGAATTGTGTCTCCTTAGACACAGTGCTTTCACAGAGATACTGGCTGTTCTTGCAAATGCTGCCATGATTTCCTCAGATTACAAAAAACATAAATTACAGGATCCATTTTGGAATACTCTGCATGACATTTTCTAGGCCTTCCACGGAGTTTTCCTTCAGAGAGGTTATGTAGAGAACAATCTGAACTGGCAGCCTGAATTTTATTTATTGGATACAGCAGTTACATTGTCAGTAGCGGTAGTTCCCATGAAAGGTGTGCTGCTACTGACTCAGTCTATGATTAAGCAGCAGCCTTCACTCTGCAGTAAATGCCACAAATCAATTTGTGTATGCCATGAAGAACTATGTTAACTTTTTTTTCCAAGGAGGACATATACATGATGACGGATTAATTAGATCAAGAAAGGTTGTTTCTGACTCTATCCAGCCTCTGGTAGACCTGTCCTTTCAAAATGAGATGTGAAAAAAAGTAGGAAGCCTGTTATACAGATTTCAGTTGTGCTCCTCATGCACTTAGGGGCTCTATGTGCATAAACAGAAGAGATGAAAGCAAGCAAGCGAGTGAGTGTTCAGAAAGCTCTGATTACTGGTTTTTTTTAAAGGCATAAAACCCTTTAGCTAAAATCTTTGTGGTATTTTTTTTTCAGTTTTCATTCTCTTTCCCTGTTTTTCTTTCCCTCCTCTTTTCATTTTTGTCATTGAAAGGAGAAAATGGGGAAGAAAGGGAGGAAAAAAATGATTGCCAGTTTTCATAAACCTCATAAATGGCCAATCAAATAGCATTTTCAAAAAAGGACATTTTTAATTTTGAAATATTACTCTCAAACATTTTGTCTGGTTGTAGCTATTATGATGTTTACACTCTGTGTGTTCCAAAATAAAAGAAAGCACTTGAGCACTGCTAGTATATTCTGACTGTTTATCACACTAAATATTTTAATTTCTTTGGCAATAATTCAACTGATGCTACCAAAATGGTACTACATTAGCTTTAGTATCCACAGATTTTCTTGGCATATGGCAAACTCGTTTTTCATATTAGCTGCTTCTGCCTAAACTGACAAAAAGCCAAACTTGTAAAGAGAATATGTTTAGACAGCACTGAGAAAATATTGTTATCTAATCAATCGCATTTCCTTTAATGAGAAAAAGAACTAAACAGGATGCACTTTATACATTCTATTTGAACCCGGCCACTTACTTTCAGCGTAATCACTAGCTTCTTGATATTATAATGTTCATTCACAATACTGAGGGCTAGTTTTTAAATGTCAGTCTTCACTAATGTCCTGTTTTTTGCTACACAATAAAATGGCCTGTTTCCGATCTCCAACATTCCTTCTTTCCATCCTGAATATAACATTTAACCAGAGCTGACTGTATTTTCTCTTGTGCATCTTATTACAGACTCTGATGGGTAGAGCTGACATTACTTTTACCACTTTTTCACTGGTGCAACTTCAGTTATTACACTGATACCGGTCTTGGTTTATACCAGTGTAAATGAGATCAAATTTGGCCCTGACCTTGGAACTGTGTTGGCTTTGTGTTGCATAGGTATTATTGCATAACTATTGCAATCTTTAATCATGTTTAATCATAAATAATGATATTATGATTCACCTTCATTTGCTTAGTATAAAGCAGTGCTATTTGCTGTTTATATAGCTTGAGATATAAACATCACGGGTGAAAATATCTCTGTATCTGGTAGTTTCCAGCAATGCAGCTGTCTTTTCTTGGAAGGCGGGGGATGTTGTGAATGGAAACACTGTACTGATAAACCCCAGCTCAATTTCAATTCAAAATTCAAGTTTCATTCTTTCTTTATGCTTCATCTCATCTTCCTCCAGCCTTGGGACATTTTTTTCTCTCCAGGAAGTTAGTTCTAAAGTTTCTGTCCAGCCCATGGAGAAGTTGGTCTCCTATACTCCTGACTGTAGCTTCTCCTGTGTTCCATGGTTGTGGGAAGTCAGGTTGGTGGGATAAATGGCAACATAGATCTAATCATAAAGGGCTCATCTGCACTGCCTCCTTGCTGTGTGCGGGAGCACTGCTGAGGACACTGTCCCACCTACTTGTTCTTGTACCACATGCGTCACATCCCCAAAATGAGGCAATGTAACCAACTTAGAGCAGCCCTGAAACTCAACTTAGTTCTGCTCTTGTCTGTGCTTTTTGGTGTAATGTCAGGAGTGCTTTAAGGGGCAAATATGCTTTGTTTGGGGGGTTTGATGCCTGTGGATCTGGGGGGAGTAGGTGGAGCATGCTTTCTGGAATGTGGGGTCTGCAGCCTGGGATGTAGCACTGACATGGTGGAAGCATACACATATTAGGACAGAGGCTTCAAATTAGATTTGACAATACATGGGAAACAACTGAAGACTGAGGAGCACCAGGGTGACATGCCTGTATTTACAGCAATATGTGCTGATGGACTTCTGCATTTTGTACCAGATGGGACTTTTTGAGGATGTTTCTATCCCAGACATGATTTAAAGGAATCAGACATGGAGATCTTACATGCATAGATCATTGTGGCCAGGTCTGAATCTATCTGGATAGGGTACGATATTCTGATTGCTAGTTAGTCAAAGTGTCACTGTGATTTTTGGCACTATGATTAGTTAGATCTCCTCTGCCACAGATGAATGCAAAAGGACACCAAGGTTCAAGAGTTCAAGGACAGAGATTCTCAGAGGTGGGAAAATGGTATAGAGGAAGCTGATTCCTTGCAGTTTTTCCCTCAGCCTTCCAGTATCACTGCAGTCTCCCCTGGATTTAACTTTAACCAGCTGCTCTTCATCCCTGGGCTGATTTCAGCCTGACATTGAGAAACTAGGTTGTGGTGCTGAGATTTGACAAAAAAGAAATGCAGAACTAGGTGATGTATACTGGAATTTCTGTCCTGGCTTGTCCTGGCAAAAAGCTAGTAATTTTTAAAGAGGTAGACTTGATCTAGAAATTCTTGGTCCCTTGCTTTGGAAAATGGAGGTTGACAGAATAAACATAACATAAAATTGGTGCATAATTTAATGTTATTTATAAAAACATCATGAAATGATGTGAGCAATAAACTCAATTGCTTAGACTTCTCCACTGAGAACAAGATCATGCAAAACATTTTCATGGAAGGATTTGTTTTTGGCCAAATCCTCCTGCTGGAGAATTAGTACTGTTTGGATACTGTGTGAGAGGTAAATAGAAAATCCTTATCCAGATAAATCTGTTATGTGTTGTTGCAGAATCAGTTGGATAGCTGCAAATATTCTTTTACAGTGGTATGCATGCACATTTTAGATTTACCATACAGAAAATTTAGAAGTTATATCTCAGACTACAAATCCATAGTATGTATACGTGCAGCGAGCCTCAAACTAGGTACAATTTTAATAGAAATAAACAAATAGCACTTCTAATAAAAACAAGGTAAAAGGAAATGCACATATTGATCCATATCCTAGTGTAAATACATGCTGCAAGTGAGGGTATCAAATGATTCCTTTGGGTCTGTCGAGGGTAAAAGACCCAGGGTAATTCCCTACAACCAGGTATGTTTTGCCTTTCACACGGTGGCCATTAAAAAAAAACAAAAAACAAACATTACCCCATGGAACCTGGCAGTATTATAAATATAGTTTAATAACCCTTAAGTCTTTAGAGAGTCATGCAGCCCAAATGCCAATTTGTAACTGCTCTCACCTAACTCCATATATATATATATATATATATATATATATATATATTCTGGTCTACCTTCCATTATGCAGCCAGAAAGCCACAAGACTGTTTGCCTTCTTTACTGGGCCTTTCTGAAAATATAAGGCAGTGAGCAACACACTTGAAATGGTCCTAGTCAAAGGACCCCTTCCTGCTATGTCTCATGGGAACCAGCAAAAGGTGAGAGTCAAAGGCTCTAAATTTCACTGCAGAGAAAAGATAATGAAGGAAAGACCAGAGAGAAATGTTAATCTCAATATAAATGTTTAAAAGCAGAGTTTGACAGGGGACATTTGCAAGAGAGCAATTACCCACCAATAAATAAAACCAGATAACTCAAAGAAAACACAGATGAGGGTTAAAATCCACCAAGTATCTAAAACTGAAATCAAAATAAGTTTCAAAGAATGATGCCATCACTGATCAGTCCTTTGATATATTCCAGTCTAACATGAAAGAAATAATCTGTGTAGCATTTTTCTTTTCCAATAGCTATAAAATGTAGATGAGAATACACTCAGTATATGATTATAAGGATCTAGGACAGCATTCTTTGATAATGGCAATATAGTTAAATGAGATCTAAAGAGAAAACAATAAAGGCAATTTTAAAAAGGCCACAAAAACCTTGAGTAGACAAGGAGTACAGGCTACTAAAGAACATAAGGAACAGATCATTTTGAGTCTTGTGGTAAGCCCAATCTTTTGAGGAAAGTATTATAACACAAGCCTACATCTGAAAAAAATATTTTTTTCCAGCTAATTACTGCATAGTAAAAATCACCGTCAACACAGGCAGACCCTTACTGCACAGTAATTTGCTCTACACAGCAGTTAACTTCCTATCTGTAAATGCAAGTAGCAAATTAACTGCCAAGTAATTGCTGTGTAGTAAGGCACAATGTAGATGGCTGATGGGGAGCAAATTTGTCAGCAAGGCAGCAGGGGACAGGAGCAGGTTCCACCACTGGAGCCTGGGTGGGGACAGTGCCCCTGCCCCAGCAGCAGGGTGCTTCCAGCCCCTGCTCCATGTTCGGGATTGTGGAGCAGGGGCTGGGAGATTGTTCCCTGCCCCTGTTCTGCAAACCCAATCACGGACCTAGAGCTGGGAGCTCCCTGCATGGGGAGAGTTCCCCTCCTAGCCTGGAGCTGGCTGGGACCTGCCCCAGACCAAGACAGATGGCCATGGCCAGCCCTGGGCTGTGCAGGGAAGTCTTCACATGCAGCCTGCAGCTGGCTGGGGGCTGTCCTGTTTCAAGCAGTCCCCAACCAGATCCAGGCTGTACATGCAGACCTCCCAGTGCAGCTCGGGGCTGGCTGGGAACTCCCAGACCTGCAGCTTTTTCCCAACCCTGTGCCCTGATTGGGTATTGATGCATGGGGCTTGGAAAGAGCTGTGAGGGAGGAACAGGTCCCAGCCCCCTGCCCCAATCTGGCAGTGGGGCGGCTAGCAGTGAGCAAACTTTAGTTAAAAAGCCCCTGCCATCATTTTTCAGTATGGGGACCCTGATACACAAAGCTCTAGAGTCTGCTGGAGTGGGGTAATTACCATGCTCCAACAGACTTGATTAATTACAGTATGTCAGAGCAGCCTTGCTGCATGTGTTTAGGTGCCCAAAATGTCTGTTCTAATAAGATACTATCCATGGGGTGGATTTGCCTACAATGCAGATAGCTTCTATTACAATGCTCTCTGTTAAAAGGCTGGGGTGGTGGAAAGCCTGTTCAAGGGAGGTTGTGACAGTATCAGGTACCTTCGATTTTCTTTGTGTGTGTATGCATATGTCTATGAGTTGGGAGTGAAAGGACTTCAGTCATTCTATGCAGGCCCAAAAGGGTTCTGCTCTGGCTGGGGAAGGATATAATCAGGGCACTCAAAGATGTGGTGATACAGTGTGACTGCAGTTCATCTTCTATTGATTAGGCTTCTATGGAGCCATAAGAAATTATAGTTTCATAGTTGGTAGGGTCAGAAGGGACCTGACCAGATCATCAAATCTGACCCAGGGTTATTGCGGGGCCCCTAGCACGACTTTACAAGCGCTCATGGTGCTCTGACCAGGTGCCAGATCACTGGAAGAAAGCCAACGCAGTCCCCATCTTGAAAAAAAGGGAAGAGGGAGGACCTGGGCAACTATAGGCCCATTAGTCTTACTTCAATCCTGGGGAAACTGTTTGAGAAGATCATCAAGGAGCACATCTGTGATGGGCCATCAGCAGGGATGATGCTCAAGGGCAACCAGCATGGTTTCATTAGGGGCAGGTCCTGTCAGACCAACCTGATTGCCTTCTACGATCAGGTCACAAAAGCATTGGACGCAGGTGTTGCGGTGGATGTAGTCTTTCTTGACTTCAGCATGACCTTTGACACTGTCTCCCACCCCATTCTCATCAAAAAACTAGGTGACTGTGGCATTGATGCCTACACAGTCAGATGGATTGCAAATTGGCTGAAGGGCCGCACTCAGAGGGTGGTGGTGGACAGGTCTTTTTCGACCTGGAGGGAAGTGGGCAGTGGAGTCCCCGAGGGCTCGGTCCTTGGGCCCGCACTATTCAATTTCTTTATTAGTGACTTGGACGATGGGGTAAAAAGCAGCTTGTTTAAATTTGCTGATGACACCAAGGTTTGGGGTGAGGTGGACATGCTAGTAGGGAAGGACAGATTACAGCAGAACCTGGACAGGTACAGGGGTGGGCAAATGAAAAGAGGATGGGATTCAATACTGACAAGTGTAGGGTGCTGCACTTGGGCAGTAGGAACCAGCAGCACACTTATAAGTTGGGAAACTCCCTTCTTGAGAGCACGGTGGCAGAAAGAGATCTTGGAGTCATTATTGACTCCAAGATGAACATGGGCCAACAATGCGAGGTCACGGTCAGTAGGGCTAACTGTACCTTGTCGTGCATCCACAGATGCATCTCAAGCAGGGCCAAGGAGGTGATCCTCCCCCTCTATGCGACACTGGTCAGGCTGCAGCTGGAGTACTGCATCCAGTTCTGGGTGCCGCACTTCAGGAGGGATGTGGACAGCACTGAGAGGAACCAGAGGAGGACCACCCACATGATCCGGGGACAGCAGGGCAGACCCCACAAAGAGAGGCTACGGGACCTTAAGCTGTTCAGCTTTCACAAGAAAAAGCTGAGGGGGCACCTGGTGGCCATCTATAAACTCACCAGGGGGGACCAGCAGGGTTTGGGAGAGATACTGTTCCCCCTAGCGTCTCCTGGGGTAACAAGAAATAACGGCCACAAATTGTTAGAGAGTAGATTTAGACTAGACATCTGAAGGCACTACTTCACAGTTAGGGCGGCTAGGATCTGGAACCAACTTCCAAGGGAAGTGGTGATGGATCCTACCCTGGGGGTCTTTGGAGGCTTGATGTCTACCTGGCTGGGATCATTTGAGCCCAGTTTTCTCTCCTGCCCAGGCAGGGGGTTGGACTTGATGATCTACAAGATCCCTTCTGACCCTACTTCTATGAATCTATGACTCCCTGCCATGGGCAGAAAAGAATGCTGGAGTCAAACGACCCCAGCTAGGTGATTATCCAGCTTGCTTTTGAAGACTCCCAGGGTAGGAGCGAGCACCACTTCTCTTGGAAGTTGGTTCCAGATCCTAGCCGCCCTGACTGAAACGTAGTGCCTCCTGATGTCTAGCCTGAACCTACTCTCAACTTGTGGCCATTGTTCCTCATTACTCCTGGTAGTGCTTGGGGGAACAGGGACTTCTGGTCCCCCTTGGCCAGTTTGTAGATAGCCACCAGATCCCCTCTCAGCCTTCTCTTGTGGAGGCTGAACAGGTTCACATCCCATAGCCTCGTAGGGCCTGCCCTGCTGCCCCCTGATCATGCGGGTGGCCCTCCTCTGGACCCTCTTGATGCTGTCCACATCTCTCCTGAAGTGTGGCGCCTAGAACTGGATGCAGTACTCCAACTGCGGTCTGACCAGTGTTGCATAGAGGGGGAGGATCACCTCCTTGGACCTGCTCGTGATGCATCTATGGATGCATGACAAGGTGCAGTTAGCCTTCCTGACCGCGTCCCCACATTGGTGGCCCATGTTCATCTTGGAATCAATAGTGACTCCAAGATCCTTTTCTGTCTCTGTGCTGACAAGAATGGAGTTCCCCAGCCTGTAGGTATGGTGCTGGTTCTTCCTCCCCAGGTGCAATCCCTTACACACATCAGTATTGAAACCCACCCTATTCTCATCTGCCCCCGCTTATCTGTGTCAAGGTGTTTTTAAGCCTCCCAAGAGGCATTAGGTGTTGGCTACATTTAAGGCTGCAGACTTCAACTAAAATGTGCCAATTCTCCAGCTAGGAGCAAAGCTGGAGGTTCCTTGGCTAGAGGCCACTCTACTCAGGATCAGACCAGTTACTGTATTTCAGGTCAGGAAGGAATTTTACTGTATGATCAGATTGGTTTGGACAGTGGGAGTTTTTGCCTTCCTCTGTAGCAGAGCACAGTGGAGGGAAGAGATTTTGGAGTTGTTGTCAACTCCAAGATGAATATGAGTTGTCAATGTGATGAAGTAATTAGCAGAGCTAACCTCACTTTGTAATTGTGGCAAAGTGGAGGTCCCTGACTAGCCACAGTGCTAGTTTCCCCACCTGCCTTTGGGCATGCCACCCACCTGTCTCATCTGCCATGCCTTGTTGTTAATTAATTAAGTTGTTAACTAAGGCAGGAGGCTGCCCATTCTTGCCCTGATGCCAGGGGGTGCTATCTGCAGCTCTGTTTCTCCTCTACACTGCAGCCCAAGCCTCACAGATGGCATCAAGATGGCTCAATGCTCCCAGCCTATAGCCGGACCAAGCTTAGCCCTTGTTGTGAGGCCTCAGACACATGCACATTCATACTGCCCTCCTCTCACACTCCACCCCCTCTCACAGGGTCTCTTTCATGCCTCGACAACTTAGATCGCCTTGCTCCCTCTTGGAGCTGGCCCCTTAGGCCATAGGCTTTAGCTAGCTCATACCTTGGGTGGCAGATGTACCATCTTTTGGGCCTCTCCCATGACCCTCACTGGGGTAGTGGCCAGGCAATTACCCAACCAGGTCTAAGCTTGCCTTGGCCCCTACCAGGGGCAACTCTATACATTCAAACATACTGGGCTCACTCCCCACCCTCTGGTTTTCCCCCCCTCACTGGGGCTCCACACCACCCCCTCACTGGGGCTGCCCCCTCACTGGGGCTATGGAGTTTCCCTCCCTGGTGGGCTCAGGTGGCCGTAGCCATGCCTGGCCCTAACTACTTCTCCTTGGGATCTTGCACCCCACAGGGATCAGGTGGCCACAGCCATGCCTGGCCCCAACTCTCAATCCTCAGGGTCTTGCCCCACAGGGCTCAGGTGGCCACAGCTGTGCCTGGCCCCAACTACCTCCAATGAGAAATGACCCACCCAAAGGTGAGGGCTGTGGTTAAGGCGCCCCTACCCACATTTCACCGGGGTGGTAACTGGCCTGGCATTTCCTGGGGGCTCCCATGCCACTGAGAACCCCACCAGGCCATCCACTCCCAGCAGGGTGCAGTTTTAGGTCATTCCCAGGATGAGGAACCTCCTAGCCATCCCCTACAGCTCCAGCCCTTACCTCCAGGATGTTGCATGCAGCCTTGCAGCCAGGCAGTGTTACTGCCTAACCTGCCAGCAGCAAACTTCTCTGTTTATATAGGCAGCCAGAGATCTAAAATGGCCACCACAGTCAAGCACCGGCTGACTGCTTGGCTTGGCTCTTAAAGTGGCAGGCACCAATGGTTACCTGCCACATACCTTCCCCCTTAAAATAACCAGCAACAATGGCCACAAGCTGATAGAGAGCAGATTTAGGTTGGACATCATAAAGAACTTCTTCATGGTTAGGGTTGCCAGATCTGGAATGCGCTTCCAAGGGAGATGGTACTCTCCCCTGTCTTGGGAGTCTTCAAGAAGAAACTGGACAAGCACCTGGCTAGGGTCACATGACCCCAGCACTTTTTCCTGCCACGGGGAGGGGATTGGACTCAACAATCCATTGAGGTCCCAGCATCTATGAATCTATGTGGCCTTCTCCTGTGATCACTTGAGAATATATTGACAACACTGATATAGAAGCAGTCCATTGGCTGCTGTGGTTCCCTTGCTTTACCTATGGCAGTTTAGGGTGTTAGGTCTGTGTTGTGTCAGCGTTAAGGGTAATCTTATGTAGAGTTTGATTATGGTTGTATGAGGTGGTTTGGATAGGGATAATCCTGCCTCAGGCAGGAGTTTGGACTAGGTGACCTCTAGAGGTCCCTTCTAGCTCTACTTCTCTATGACTCTTTCCAGTTGAGTGTACTGCAATGTCACAGCCACTGTAATGTTCCATATCTGATTTCTCTGGCCCAATGAATAACTATGAATAATTATCCACACAAACTGGCATAGTTTCAGAAGCCCTACCACATCCCCTACCCTATAGCACATGACGGCCTGGTGGATAGGGAACTTTCATAGCAAAAGTGGGTTCAAATCCCCTCAGATGGATTCAAAGTCTCCTACATCCTGGGTGAGTGTTCGAAGCCCTACCTTCTAACCTGAACAACTTGGAGAAAGGCTGGCATAGGTCCTTAATTCCAGAACAAGGTTCCAGGCTGTGAACCTAAGTGCAGATTGGGCTGGCTGCAAAGAGGAACTTAATTAAGTTGCCTAACTCCCAGGGATGAGTAGTTTCATAGTTTCATAGTTGGTAGGGTCAGAAGGGACCTGACCAGACCATCAAGTGTGACCCCCTGCCCTGGGCAGGAAAGAATGCTGGGGTCAAATGACCTCAGCTGGGTGATTATCCAGCCTCCTTTTGAAAACCCCCAGGGTAGGAGTGAGCACCACTGCCCTTGGAAGTTGGTTCCAGATCCTAGTTGCCCTGACTGTGAAGTAGTGCCTCCTGATATCTAGCCTGAACCTATTCTCAGTCAACTTGTGGCCGTTATTCCTAGTTACTCTTAGTAGTGCTCGGGAGAACTCCCTGCTGGTCCCCACTGGTGAGTTTGTAGTGGACCACAGGATCCCCTCTCAGCCTTCTCTTGTGGAGGCTGAACAGGTTCAGGTCCTGTAGCCTCTCTTCATAGGGCCTGCCCTGCTGCCTCCTGACCATGCAAGTGGTCCTCCTCTGGACCCTCTCAATGCTGGCCACATCCCTCCTGAAGTGTGGCACCCAGAACTGGATGCAGTAGGATTTAAGTGTTTCCTATTGGCCACTGGGGGAAGTACTGGTTGTTGTGGATCCCATTCTTTAGGGCCCTTACTTTTCCCCTGTATCATGGGGAATAGCACTAAAGAGGTGCTTCATTTGGGATGTTGGGAATTCTCCCAGGTGGCTAGGCACCAAAGGGCTGAGTGCTACAATATATGATTACAGTGCAAAAGCCATTTCTACTTGACAAACGAACTCACTTCCTCTTAGCAATATGCCTGACTGGTCAAAAGAGTCACTTTCCTTCACAGTATTTTCTGTTTCTAAATTTGTAGGGATGTACAAAAGACTTCAAATGTCAAGTTTTACAAATTGCTATGTAGTTTGTGCACATTTCTTCAGCAAATGGAGTCCAGAGGCAAAGGAGTACTGAGGGAAAAAAATCCAGGGAGAGCGGGTAGGCTTTCTGTTCTTCTTCAACTCATCATGATTTTTTTTTTTTTAACATTCATATTAGTTTACCTTGCTTTCCAGCACACACTGGGAACTCCATGTTTTCTACTTTGTTCCCAGTGGCAGAATATATCATTGTAAGGCTCTATGTGGAATCTAAATATATTCCCTCTTAAACAACACACTTTGTTTTAAATGCAGCTACAATTGTGATACAATAAACCAATAAGGGCCAAACTTTTTGGCAGGTATGCCACAAATTAAGCTCCATGCCCTTCCTGACTGGCAGTCTTATCCCCTTCCCGTGCCCAGTTTGCTATTCTGTGGGTGCATCTACATGTACACTTTAGGCTGGAGCTGACTAGCTCTTCAGTAAAGTGTCACTATGTACATGTGTGCCTGTATTAGGGCTCAGTAAACTAAGTAACTTCTCTGTAGGATAGTAGTGTCTGGGGCAAGTACTATCCTACAGTGGAGTAGTTATGTGTGCCAAAACACATGTGTAGATGGTGACCAGGGCTAGCTGAGGCATGAGGATGCTACAGTGCAGGTGCTACCTGCCACCTAGCAGTCTGATGTAATTCATATTACTTAGGAAATTGCCAGTCTTAAGCATTTCCATTTGTATGCACTAATGCCATGTGCCACATGCAGAGGCTGCCCATGCCACTTGTGGTATGCCTGCTGCAGGTTGACCACCCCTGAAATAAATAATAGCAGGCAGGCATCACATTAATAATAGCTTTAATGACTTGGAAAACTTTCCTTTACCTCAATTATATTAGTACATAGGAATCAATATATCTTATTACATTGATCAAATATTGTTCTTATTTATATGGATGTAAATCTCTTTTACCTGAATTCAGCTAAACTGATGGAAAAACCAAGTTGCCTGTTTATTGGCAATGGTATTAGTTGAAAGGACTTATTGCTTTTTGGAACTATTGTTTAGATTTTTGTTTTTTAAAAAAAGCAATTTCAATATTGCCAACTAAAAGCATTCAAATTCATGAGCTGTGTTCCAAAAATAGAGATGATGATGATGATGACAATGATGGTCACAAGAGATATTTTGTATTTGTTTTCTGGTATTTGACACTTTAGCAGCCAGGCTTTCAAGTTTTGCCCCGCAACTTATTTTTTTCAAATGAAAGTTGAAATTTCCACATATGATCCCAGGCACAGAAACTTAATGAAAAACTTCAGCACTGATGTCTCTGATTCCCATTGTTCTATGACTGGGAAATAAATTATTTTCACTTGAACCAGAATAACTGAAGACTTGAGCCTGCCAGGTGTCAAGCACCCCAATTTTTGTTGACATCAATGGATGTTAAAAATATTCAGCATTTTCCAGTATTGAGGCTTGAGAAATTTCCCTTGGAATCACTTAAAGAATAGTTTAATTAATTTTGGAGTTGCTCAAACACACACTCATAGTACTGTAAAGTACAGTTTGCTCGAATGACATATGGAACAGAGGTTTATATTACATGACAACGTATACTGATACTGTTTTATCAAGGTGTAAGTATTAATGGAAGAATGAAAACTGGTAAATGGAAATACTTCCTCTTTCATAATAGCAACATTGATTTGTTATATATTTTTATTCAAGTGGCTAGCTCCACAACAGCTGGAGCAATGGGAACAGTTACACAATTTTTTGTCATGCTTTTTGTATCAGTTAATGTGTTTCCATACAAAATAGGTCAGTATAACTTTAAGAAGCAGTTATCTCCCAATGCTTTACTCTACCCATAAATAATGCCTGTACAATAGCAACAAACTAATACCTGATTACTTTGGATCTAAAATGTAGTTTTTATAGAAAGCAAGACATTATAAATCTTAAGAGCATTAAAAATGTTGCCATGAGCTTTTATGATTAAATTTCCTTGAAATAATATGATTTGCAATTTCTGTGTTGGAATATTTAAATACAAATAGGAAACATCATGACTACATTATAGTTGTTCTAGAGTGGAAACAAAATGTGACTAGGAGCAAAAGTGAAGAGTATTTAGTCTGCCTTTCATTGTCAGTCTGAGTTCATGATGATACACCCATTATTGTGATGTCTAAGGAACGCCTTGTCCAGACTGAATGAAACAAAGAAGACAAGCTTACCACTAGTAATACAAAGCAAGCAGGATTTTAAAAACTGAAAGACGTTATTAACAATGTAGGCATGCACACTTTTTAAAATATTATTTTAAAACTTACAAGATTCTTTAAAATAGGACAGCTGCTGAAACAAGGCAGAGAGGAATGCCAAATGGAAAGCTATTCCAGGATTCTAGAAAGGATAACGAATACATATTCCTGTCTTGAGCACAGGGCTAGACTAGGCGACCTTTGGAGGTTTCTTCCACACCAATTTTTTCTATGATTATGACTTACATCTTTATTTGAACATTCATCCTATCTACTCAGTAAATGGTAAATACCATCACAGGAAATGCAGCTAGATAATTATTGTCGTGTTATCTATCTTTCTCTCTTCACAGTAGGAAAATCCCACTACACTTTGTTACCACTGAGTAATATTGGAAGGGTGTATGTACAGCATTAGAGTCTGTTTACTGAGAACATTTTGGGACTGATGAGCACCAAGGGCATTATCCATGCTAAGAGCCAATAAATTTTGCAGTAGCACATATCACTGGGAAATCCCAGCATACTCTTAGGCTTGTGATTACCCTTCCAAATTCTCTAGCACAGGAGCCATGAGCAAATCCAAAAATAAAATCAGAGACTAAGCAAAACTAAATCAAAGATGTTCTATTTAATTTAATATGTATTCTTCAAAAAGAGCCAATTTTATCCTCTGGGATAAGAAAACACTCTGCTTATCCTTCCTCCCCCCAAATCTGCAGAAAAAAAAATCTAGATTGCTCCAGTGATTTCTTAAGATCCATTTTCTGGTCCAGTCTTTTATTTGTATTTCAAAATAAAGATTTGCAGAACTGATCATACATGTTCTGATTAATAGTGTAAGTCCTAGCTTCATGAATACTTCACATAGTCTTCTGAGTCTGAAATACTGGGGAGGAAATACTACAAAGCTGACTGAGCTTTGGAATTTCCCATTCTGAGCTTCCTTCCCATGAGATTTTTCATGCTGCCCACCAGGCCAAGTCTTTGTCCAGGCTGTTGTTTTATTTATATTCTTTTAAGTTTGTAAGCAGTACATTTCCAAATAACTCATTTTTAATGAAGCGTGGCAGAGGCATTTGACTGGAACCAGATAAATCAGGAGATAAATCGATGTTTGTTCTCAGCAAGTTTGTATATAGAAAAGAAAAACACGTTGAAAAAATATATAAAGACACCAAATCCTTTCTTCTGAAAACTGCTTTATTATGAATTACATTTTCCAATGGCTGATCTTTGGTTTTGTGTCTTATGCCTAAAAGGGAAGAAAAGAAAAATGTTTTAAGGCCAGCAAAGTGGTTTGTGGGAATGCTGTCGTAACACATTAACAACATCTGTATGTCCTGCCTTCTACAGACTCCTTGAGCTCTGAGGCCACATACCCTTAAACACAAACTTCCAAGCCGTTCTTCAGTGTCATTTCATGTGCCATACTCTTGTCCCAGCCTATATTACAGCTGACACTCCTTTTGGCTGCATGCTGTTTTCAATTTGTTTTACAACAACTTGCAAGCTAAACAAGCCCATGTTTTAGACATCAAGCTGCTAAGCCAATTACATTTTGCTTGTTAAGAGCAGGTCTTTTTTTTTCCTGTGCAAGAAGTGGTCACTGATATTTAAATAGACTATAATCTGTTATTAGCACCTCAAGGCCTCTACAAGGGTAAGAGCTCTATCACATTAGGCCCTTTCTGTATACGTCATAAAAAAACAGATGCTACCCCAAAAGACTCCTTTTTACACATGAGGAACAGAGAGGTGACTTTTTCAAGGGCAAGCAGGACATATAAGTGGAGAACAGAAACTGAACCCAAATCTCTCTTATGCCTCACCTGAGTATGTTACCCACAAGACTATCTTTCATCATTATTCAGCAATAAGTGCCCAAATCAGACAACTTTGACAAACAGTTTGTAGGCAGAATAAAATTCTGGTGAACCGCTGCCAAACCCAAAACAGCTATGATTGGAGGATTAGAGTCAAACCATTTGCTGAGCTCTGTTAAATTGCCTGAGCTGAGACAAAACCAGACTCTTATAACAGCACTATTATTTCAGCTAACAGGAGCTCAGAAGATGGAAACAAAATTATCTCAGGCTACAGCATGACTCAAATAGACAATTAATTGCAGTGTACACAAGGTTTAGATTGCTGGGCTGGGCTGTTAAATGTGTTGTTCTGCACAAATGTGCCATTCATTTATTATGTTGATAAGAGACACAGCAAAGGCCTCTGTGATGTTTTCAAAACACTTCTCAGATTGAACAGGTGGTGTTTAAGGAGTTGAAATTAAAAGAAAGAACTAGATGAAGCTGGCTGTGATTAAGGAGATAGCACACCTCATGCTTTAGTGTGCAAAACAGAAAGCAAGGCAAAAGTAGGCTGACTTTTCAATTGCTGGTCCAATTTATATGAAACTGTAAAGGCATCTGTGACCTAAGACTGATGAGTATTTCTAAGAACTATCACAGAGGTCGTCAAAATTTTTCTAATCACTCAACATCTTGCCCTGGCCTACTCAAATCCTGCACTCCTGTATGTGGGACTAAAGTCCTTGTACAAAGTCACCTTCTGCTTCCTTTCTGTTTCACTGTCACATCTTATCCTCATCTTGACTGTAGAGTCTGCATCCCAGGGTGCCTGTCCTTTTCCACCTTTCATCGCAGAGATGATGGAAACAAAGTAATCTTTATTTTCTTGAAGAAATTATTTTCTCACTCAAACTACATTAAACTTTAGTCTGATTTTGAAACTGGCTGTTAGCATGTGATTTCTTTCAATCAAAGAAGCCAACTTCCAAAGATCTGTAGCTAAACCAGAATGTAGAAGTATATATGTCAATAACAGTGTATTTGGTGAGAAGTTATGTAAGCAAAATAGTGCTGAACCCAGTGAAATCAATAGAGGTGTGCCATCAAGCTGGACTGGTTTTGCATCAGCTAATTAAATATACAATGTAATTGAAAAAAGGATTTTCTCAAGTAAAAGCAAAGCAAGCAATGCACAGAACACACATAACACCAGACTACCTGGCAGTCTTATGTAATTTATATTACTTAGAAAATTGCAAGTCTTAAGCATTTCCATTTGTATGTACAATGAGCAGTAGTGCAATACAAATATGAAAGATGGAATGTTAATTCTTAGAACATAAAAATGGGTGATGCATGGCAGCATAGTTATACCAAGCTATTTGTTCAAAGAAAGGCTGTACACTCTTTGCTGGACACACAGAACTATTCATATGCTGCATGAGTGACAGCAGTCATAGCTAATGGTCTTAACTATGCACAAAGAAGACTGGTCCCATGCCCTTGTTGGTCATTGTTAATGCCAGCTTAGAAGTCATCTGTACAATAAGCCAGATGTACAAGAGCTGAGTGCTACTAGTAGAACTGTGCGAAATACTTGAGTAAATTCTCATTCAAAGATAAATATATTTTCCACCTTCTGCCCATATTCTTTGAAAATGCACCGAGAGGCTGATATTGCTTCTACAACTGCCAGTAAAAACCCCATCTCCCATCCTTCCTATCATTCTTTCCATCTACAGATTGGGTAAACATGTAAACAATGAAGTGACTTTCAGTTGTCAAGCTGTCAAGCTAATGCATTAGATCTAATCACAAAATAGTTCTAACAAAATTTGGCAGAGAGAAAAAGGACTTGTCTTTACAGAAAAGAGTGGTAAGTTAAGATAACTATTTCAGGGCAAAATTCCGGTGGAGAAACTCACAGTTTTACCTGTATAATTCTACAGTAATTTTATTAACAACCTTATTGGACCAGTTCTTCCCACCACTGATCCACCTGAGTGATAATCTATACTCTATGGGCACATCTACATGTGCAATTAGTCATGATCAAATGTACTATACATTATCTTAATGTGCAGTAACTGATTTTTGGCAGGTGTCTACACATGCTGAGAACTAGCACTGAAGTTAGTGCCAGTTCCCTCCAGTCCTGCCATGTCCCTCTGTGGCCACCAGGGGAGCTCCAGCTTCCAGCCCCAGCTGCTAGCACTTGGCAGCCATGTTGAAGCTAGAGCCAGCTGCCAGCACTTGGCAGCCATCTTTAAAACAGAGCCCCACACTGTGCAGTCTGAGCAGACACTTCCTCTGTGAGAGAAGCAGCACGGCATGGGCACAGGCAGCACATGGCCACTCTGCTTCTGCCGCATCTGCATTTCTCAGCCATGGCTGCACCAGCCCCTAGCCCTGGTGCCCAGGAGCAGGGTCCCCAGATCCTCCTGGCCATGTCGGTCACCCTGCAGCCCGTCACCATCACCAGCACCTGGAGGATGGCCATCTCATTCTGGCTGGCTCCCCCATCCACAATGACTGCCTGGACAACAACTGCCACACACCCTCCCAGGGCATTCACCTCTGTGTAGCTGCTGCTACCAGCCACAACAACCAGGGGCTCCAGGATGTCACCTCTGGAGCCACCGTCACCAGTCCCTCCAGCCTTACTGCCTCTGGGTCCATCACACCAGCTGTGACTGACAGCAGTGCATCATACAATGTGACTGGGATGACAAGCAGTGAGATGACAACTTCAGGATGACCCAGGGCACTTTTGATGACCTGCTGCACCAACACCAGCCCTACCTGAAGTGCCAGGACACTGGGCCCTCCCTGCAGACACTAGCCTGGCCCTGATGCTGGTCAAATGGGCCACTCCTGCCAGCCTGTGGCAAGTGGGGTACCTGTTTGGGGTAAGCAAGGCCACTGCTGGGGATACCATCCTGGAAAGGGGGAACTAACCAGGAGACTTACCTGGTACCAGTATGGAGGTGCTGGCAAGCCACATGAGAGATAGAGATGGGGAATTCACAGTGGCTGGGAGAGAGATGTATTGTGTGTTGCTGCTGTCACTGACTGCGAGAGTCTGGTAAAGCTGCTGCTCCTACAAAGGAGGAAAAGAAGACAGAGATGGATGATCCATGAGAGTAACAAATGGGAGCTCTGTTGTGAAGAGGTGAATTAGCCCCACCAAGGGCAAATAGAGTCCCATCCTGTAACTGGATAGGTGGAAGGACATGGCCTGGACCAGCATCCTTAGCCTGCAGAGTTACTGTGGCAAGCTAGAAGGCATCTCTGTACTTTGGATTTGGAGAGTGAAGGACTCTGAATTTTGTAAGTTGAAGGGAACCCACATGGCCAGCAGGCCTATTGTTCTGAGAGTTGGATGCCTAGAGAGAAGGTGGCTCATGATTAGTAAGAAGTCTGAGTACCAGTGAAAAATGGATGATTCACCCTAGGACTGGGGTGTGTAAAGGCAACCGTGAAGCCCAAATATGTTAGAGGATAAACCAAATGACGCGTGGCTTTCTGAGGGTAAGAGTGTCCCATATAAATGAAGGGCATTGAGGAAGATGATTGGGCATACGCTGTGCTGTTTCCTTTACTTTGTAGTTTACATTGACTTTTTTGTTTATGAGTAAAACAAGCTGAGTGGGACTAGCAACTGTCCCTGCTCATGGGGGGATGTTGAGTGAACACGGTGAGGCAGACAGATCTACTCTCCTTATTGGACTGCCATTACTGATGATGTCATCCAGGTGAGTGACAGACCAGGGTGTGGGGGTGGAGGAGCCCTGGACAGGATACATTCCAGGATTGGTGTAGAATTAATGGACTTTAGAGAGTAGAACCAGGGAGAAGACCAGCTAAAGAAGAAGATTCCTCAGGGCATATTTTCCCCTGGACTCCAATAAAACCATCAAGGCATGGCAGGAGAGATATCCAATGACAGGGGGAGTGTCAACCCTAAATAGGGAATTAACCCCCATGTTGAACAGCACCCTGTCACAAGCATAATTCTTTACCCTCTAAACTATCAAAAGACATAGCTTCTGCTTCTGATTATACTACAAACAACTTCTGACTTGGGATAATGAATAGAACTACATTTACTTCCATGGGAGTTTGTGGAATCCCTGTCATTGTCTAACCTGTTTTTAAAAATATCCAAATGTGTCTAAGTCAGTGTTTTTCAACCTTTTTAGATTCAAGTCACTCCTCCATAGACTTTAGGCACTCCTTGAGAAACTTAAGGCAGCCCTCGTAACATGCCAGCTCTTAATTTTCACTCTTTGTTTGACTACAGAAAAATAAAAGAGCAATTTTTCTGTTGTAAAGCTCACAACACCTCCGAATATTTTAAACATTATGGAGTCCTATTTGAAAACTTTGGGTTTGTCTTGTGAATCATACTTGTACACCTAACAGTGCTAACATTGCATGGCACCTTGTGGCAGGCTTGAAAGGATCTCAAAGTACCCCAGGGTGCCATAGCACCCTGACTGAGAATGACTGTTCTAGGTATACTTGATCCAGCCTCAGAAAAGGGGACAGGAAGCAAATGGCTTCTTGTGGGATTTTTCTTGCCATAAATTTCTTCTGGGCATTTATACACATACTCCAGGAGGGGGGAAGAGGGGCACTTTAATTAGAGTGGCTCTCTGAGTGATCTTAACATCCATTAGCATTCATTAATTTAGCTTTTCAATATCTCTGTGGGTTAGATATATATTGTAAATCATACCTTACAGGTGGGGAATCAGAGGGTGCCTATACATGTGCAGTGAGGCTGCCCAGATGCACAGTGAAGGGGACTAGTGGTTTTCAACCTCTCTGGACCGCTCTAATTAAAGTGCTCAGAACGTCACATGTATTAATGTCCCCATGCTGAAAAATGGTGGCAGGGGCACTTCAACTAAAACTTGTCAAATGAACTTTAGTCAAAGCGCCTCTGATGCCATTTTTCAGTGTGGGGTTGTTAACGCATGTGACACTAGAGTCTGCTGGAGCATGGTAATTACTGTGCTCCAGCAGACTTGATTAATCAAGCAGACTTGATTAATCAAGTCTGCTCTGACACACTATAATTACAACACATCTGAGTAGCCTCACTGCATGTGTACAAGTGCCCTCTGATTCCCCACATGTAAGGTATGACTTACAATATATATCTAACCCACAGAAATGTTGAAAGTCTAAATTAATTAATGTTAATGGATGTTAAGATCACTAAACACCAGGCAAAATAAAATTAGAACTACAATACAATACTCAAAGCATCAACCAGCTGTTTTTTAGATTGTTAGCTCTTTAAACATAGGCAGTTTTTCCTATGTATTTGCACAATGGAGCCTGTTAATGACTGTATCTTCCATAGGGTGTAGGGTCCACTACAGTATGAAATATATAACACTTTACAGAATGTCACTTACCCAAGGGGAGAAACAGATTTGTCCATTCCAGTACAAAACAGAGTACTATTCCAGGTCAAAGATAATAAGAGTGCATTATATACAGAGACAGACAAGGTGCTTTGGGTACATCTGATATCTTTTATTAGACTAATTCAAATAGTTGGAAAAATTCTTCGCGAGCTTTTGGGTTTAAATAACCTTCCTATACCTACATCCTTATATACAGAGAAAGAGAGAGAATGGGATACACTGTTAAACATCACCATCTACTGGTAGTCAGTATTTGTTCCTCAGGAAACAAGCATTACATTTCTGTAGTGAGAGAGGTAGCTAGCCATGTTATTCTGAAGTCAGAAGTCAGGTAGAAGACAATTTTTGTAGTGAGTGATCATGCCATATAGGTCTTTGGTTTTGTAGGAATGATACTACTCATATGCTTTTAACCAAAGCAGGTACTGATTTTTGTAGACCTGTTCCTTGAAGTACCATTTACAGCATTAAGTTGAGAACAATGTTTGTCCAGATGGTATAATCATGACAAACACGAGAATGTATCAAGGATTTTGTGACACCATGGAGAGCACTAACCAGCCAGTAGTCCATGTGCAGAACTTTATAAAAAGAAAGGCTCCATACCATTTTTTTTCTAGCTTAACTCATGGGACAGAATTCTGGTTCACCTACTGAATGACCAAAATGCATCCTGAGAGTACCTGAGTTACCTGACTAAAGTGTAAGACCAATTCTATTATCCTCCCTAGACATGTATGTGCACCATTCTAGGAGCAGGACCACCCTTAGGGATGTGCTGATGTCTCCTTCTTCCTATAATGGGGGCACTTACATACTGAGAGCAGGGATGATAGAATTGCTTCTATACTTTAGTCAGATAACTCAGAGTTAGTCTCAAGTCTGTACTTCAGTCATCCTTTAGGAGGTGAAACAGAATTCTGCACATAGTGTATATAGAGCATAAAGTTGAAAATTAGCCCTCCAGGCGGCATATGTTAACTGTTATTCCAATGCCTGTCAAGGAATAAGGCTCACTTGTTTTCATCCTGTGAAATAAGCATGACCTATGCCTGCAATAATAGACGGAAGTATCTGAAATTTTCTTCTCTATGCATACACATATGTGTACACACTCTATTGTAAAGTGCATCTGGATGACATTGGGGTCCAAGACTATTCTCTTAGCCTTTTGACCACAAAAGCAATTAATTTCTCTCTTTTGTTCTTACTCAAAAGCAATGACGCACTTTCCACATCTGTTGTTGTGGCACCTTTGTAACCACTGATGCAGCATTACCAAACCTGAGCAGAGGTTGGATGCAGTCACATAAGAAATTTCTCAGAGGAGACAGCTTAGCAAAACTGGAATAAGTTTATAAAGGAACTACAATAATGATTCCAGGTGTAGAAGGCAATTGGTTATAGTGATCAGCTAAAAATTTACCACATCTTGTTTAAGAAAAGGTTCTGAGATGATCTGATTATAGACTGTCAATCCCAAGGGAGACAATAATACAGTATATGACTCTTTGCAAACAAAGTAAAATTTTAATCAAATGGCTGGAAATAGAAGCTAGAAAAATTTAGACCAGAAATAAGGTTCAAATGTTAAACAGTGAGCGTAGCTAAGCAATGAAATGTACCTAGATATGTGGTAGCTCCTTTACTTCTTACCTTTAAAACAAGGATGGATATCTTTCCAAAACATATGCTATAGCATGAATGGGTGTTATGAACTTGAGGTACAAATCCGTTGCTGAATATTTACAGCCTTTGTGGTTCAAGAGCTAAAACTAGATGGTCATAATGGTCTCCTGGATCTTAAAATTTATGAATTTCCATATCAATGTATTTTATGGCACACTAGGGATAAACTCTGCAGTCAAGCTCCCTAGTTCCATCCTAGAAATAAATGCCCAGGAGGCATTCATTTATGGCAAAATCATTTTGGAACATACAGTTTTAACTCAGTAAATCTAAAGATCCAGCACATGATCCCTACAGATTTCATATGATCAGTGCTACTGGTCTTTGAAGAGGCTCATCAAGAAATGTTTCCAGCTTTTGTTTTCTTCTAATTGACATTATAGAAAGAGAGTCAGTATATTAAGACTGCACAAGGAGAGGTACAACAACTGGGGAAGTTGTACTTGACCTGTGCTTGAGGTGGGTCTTAGGTGGGGGTGGTTGTTGGGGGAGGAGAACATGTGCACTTTTGCTTGAAATCCATAGCAGGAAACAAGGAAAGAAGAGGTCTGTGAAAGGATCTGGCCTGGAGCTCTACACTGAAGCAGGGAAAGAGAGAGATGCTGATACAGTTTTCTGTCCCAATTCAGAAACATCCACTTAATTTCAATGAGTACAAGAGGGTGCTCTAATTTACCACGGTGCCACTGGTTGAGGCCCCATTATCCAAGTATCCCTAACTTTCTTACCTCTGTTAAAGCATTGAACTAGGGGAGTTTTTGCTGCTCAAAGGAACTGAAACCTTCAATATCCTTTGAATCACAAGTTATACTGCCTTGGAGGGGGAACATGCTGTGCTAGATGATTGTTCCCCTGTGTTCTGCCCCAGATGTACTCTATGTTGAGGTCACAGAGGTAGCTACTGAAACCAGGAGAGAAGAATGTAACTGTATAGCAACCTCACCTTGAATCCAGCACTCTGCATGATCCTTTCCTAAGTATTTTCCTTGGTTTTACACCTAGCTACACCACAAAGGGTGTCATTTAAGCCAGTGGTCCCATTTCAGAACTAATGAAGCAGAAGAATGTTGTATACCAGGTCTGAATTTTATCTTTTTTGTACAAAATTCTGTGGTGAAATAGATCCATGTGCTGGATGTGGAGAAAGCCTTCTCTAATTCAGAAAACACTTTTGTAATCACTTTTATAATTCACTAAATATTGTGGTAATATCACCAGTTTGATGAGTCCAAGAAATAGCCTTGCTAACCTTATCTCATCCTAACTTTCACTGCCTCCCAGAAGAAACTTCAAAGTAAGATGCAAAAATAAAGACTGCTCCTTCAGTGACTGTTGTAGGTATTCTTTCAAGCTCCCTGATTTCCAAGGAAAAAGCAACAAAAATTAAGCATAAGTATGTGGAAGGTTCAACCTTTACTCAAACATTGATGAGCAAGAGACAAGAAGCCAGAACCTTTATACTGTAAACTAGAGCCATTCCACTGACATTTACCTTAACCATAAGCATAATGCTTGCTGGTATGCAAATTTAAAAAGACCTCTAAATAAGTTTGGAAAGAAATAAATGTTTATTCATGCCATACTAACGGAAATTAATAACCCAGAAGTCAACAGCATATCAAAATGTCTATTGTAGTACGTTTGTTCAGGGTGGATATGCAGCAACACATTTTCCATACACTTATGTCAACATCAAGAAGTTACACAGGAACAGATCAATGATAAATTTTATTTCTATGACCACATTTATGTTCAAAATATTATTCAGTTCAACACACAGATTCTCCCAGATTATTCTTATTGCTTAGTCACACTGATACAAATAAAAGATCTAAACGTTTTGTTTCCATGTACTGTGCTAGGAACATGAGGAAAGAAAATTGCATCCACCCATGTGGAATGGCCCAGACTTCAAGAGTTGCCATTAAAGTATATAACACATAAATATATACATGCTATACTCATTAATAATGACAAGAACAACAATAATAAGAAAAATAACTCATTCTTATATGCCTATTCTATGTTATACATGTCATATAATAACAACATGTATAGCATAGAATAGGCATATAAGAATATATATTGTAATAAAGTGAATTGTGAAGTGTAGTTCTGGTTCAGCAAAGAGTACAAGGGCTATTATACCTTAGCCAGATATGTTTTTCCATGCTTTTATGGATTTTTATTAGTGTCCAAAAGCTGTTGAATCTTGGTGATTTCACATCCATGAGTATCATGGGTAAGATAAATGCACACATAGAAATCAAAGAAGGCAAACAGCTTTCAGGAAGGAAGTGAGAACAATCTCTATCACAGATGTGTCAAACTCATCTGGCCCTGTAGGCTGGATGAATGGTGTGGAACCACTCCATCAGCTGGATAAATGTAAAGCTGGCCCCATGGGCCAAATCAGGCCCATGGTCTCTCCCACCCCCCTGAAGCATGCTGGATTCAGAGCCTGCTCTGGCCAGTCTTGGACTGCACCATACATGGTGCCTGCTGCAGCTGGTCCAGGACCCACACTACACTCACTGCCCACTCTGGACTGGCTGCCACTTGTGGTGCATGTGCTGAACTAGCTGGTGTCATGTGTGAAACAGTCCTGGACCAGTCAGAGGGGGTGCCAGGAGAGATGGATCCAGTATGTGGGTAGATGAGGGGTGGAGGGTGTGGTCCTGGACTGGCCAAACATGAGTGCCACATACAGCACAGGTCCTGGACTAGCCAGGCCCATGTCACTTGTGTTCAGGGCCCTGTGTGTACGGCCTGTCCAGCATGCGCCTTGTATGATATGTAGGTAAACTCAAGAGGACAACCTTGGAGGCTGGATGATGGGCCTCCATGGGCCAGATCTGAACTTTGGGCTGTATCTTTGACACCCTTGGTCTATTTTATTGCACTACTGGCTTAAAAACCTTATATTAAACATAGCATGACTTCTGCCCGCTTTCTTGACTGTCTAAAACACACCTATCCAACATCTATCTAAAGTGGACTGCATTTTGATACATTATTATATTTCATCTGTACCTGCTGCATTATTTATTGGGAGCTAAAATGGCCAGACTGATGCTGTAGGAGGAAAGTGCAGTCCTTACTTGACAAGGTTTGGAGGGCATTTTTACATGTGCTTCTGGGTGTGGCGCTGGCCACTTTAATTAGTGAAATGCACTAATTAAAAGTGCCCACGTGTCATGTATAGCAACGTCTCTGTGCATCCCTGCACTGAAAAAATGGCTGTGGGATGCTTTGAACTAAAGCTCATTGGACGTATTTTATTTCAAAGTGCACCCCTGCCATTTTGTCAGTGCAGAAACACACAGCAACGCTGATATACATGATGCGCTGGGCTGCTGGAATGCATCCATTTCTGTGCTCCAGCAGACTCAATTAATTGAGTCTGTTTTGACACACTGGATTTCCAGTGCATCAGAGCAGGCTCCCTGCATGTGTATAGAAGCCCAGAGAGCCTAGAGTTTGCTATAACTCTGTACAGGTTGTAGATTGATAATGGCTAAGTTCTTTATCTTATGTGGGGGGATTTATTCCTAACATAGATCAATCTCAAAAGTCTTCATGGAAAGACTGAGATTTTCTAATAAAAAGATGTGTCTGTTGCAAAAGAAGCTATCTATTTGAACATGAAACAAACTTTGGAATAAGGCCTCACAATGAGAGTAACAGAAGATACATGCATCATGTTTTCTATATGTAAGAGAAAATTAAGTCCTTTCAAATTAGGCTGACTGTTTCTAAGATCATGTCAAACAACAAAGAACAAATGTGAATATCAATGAGACCAAGAAAGAGCACTCAGTGCATCAGTCACTTTTAAGAGACTTCAGACCACCACATTTTAACAGACAGGTAAAACAGCCTGTTGAATTTAAAACAGAGTACATGGAAAATGGAATCAATAACATCTTGCCTATGTTGATATAAATGCTGCAGAATGGATCACTTAGCAAGGATTCGTAAGTGGAGTGAACAGAGAAGACAAAAATGAATCCAAAGATGTAAGTGGAGGCAGACTAGTTCGGGGACTGGTAAATCAAATTTGTTAAGGTGGGCAATGGGCAGCCAGTAAATGGGATTCCAATATAGGAGTAACTTTGTATAAGCCTTAAGGAGGAAAGATATTATTTTGCAGCAAACTCCTGGATAGACCAGAAGAAAACAGAATGGTCTGAGGTTGGTCTGAAACAATCAAAGTGAAAGAGGGAGGTGAAGGCAAGAACAATGGCTTAAATTCCTGAGTTTAGAAGGAATCCAGATTATGAAGATGTTGCAAAAGAAGTGAAAGATCTTGGTGAAATACTGAATATGTGAAAAGGTAAAAAATAAAATAGGACTCTGAGCTTGTGAGCCTAAGGACCTGTCTTGTGTGATTTCACAGTCCATTCTGAGCTCTGTGCTGCTATGACTAGACTGTTACCGGAATCTGAGATACCTGCCTTAAAACTAGCTTGGCTATGTCTACCATACATGTACTGATGCCATAATTTATATCAACCTTGTATAACTACATAAGCTATCTCAGTGTCTGGAGCAAAAAAACGACTTTCCCAAGTTGGTGCTTGCAGTAGGTATAATTATAGGGGCTTTTCATTAAGTGGTTGGGGAAACATGCTAGCCTACGTGCACTGAATTTAGGGCTGTCCAAGGATGAAATCAGTAGGGGTGTGTGAAACGGGCTGTATTCGATTCAGATTTTGATTTGGCATGAATTGGGGACAGTGATTCGATTTGTTGATTTGGATCACTGTCCTGATTCGATTTGGCCAATTCCAAAACTGAAGATTCGATGCTGATTCAGAGAATCAGCAATTCAGCCACAGACACAGCTTTAAATGTTTTTTCTATATACCTTGAGGTACCAGGCATACCTTGTGAACTCTGAAATGCTGGGGAGGATGGAACATCCCACAGGACCATGCTCAGCAGTGAACCTGGAAGTGGACTGGAAGTACTTCTGGTCCACTTCCGGGACTGCCACCGAATGTACTGAGGGCCCACCCTGTGTCCCCCCTGGCTCAGCGATTGGCCATGGGGGGACCCTGGGTGCCCTCCCAGACCCAGGAGACACCAGTTGCCAAGCTGGAGGGGGTGGGGGGCTCCCCAGTGTGCTCCCTGGCAGACCCAGTGCCTCTGATTCACTTCCAGGTCTGCTGCCAAGTGCGCTGGGTACCCCCCCCCCCATGCTCCTGTGGGGTGCTCCATCCACCCCACCATCTCAGCATTCACAAGTTGCCTGGTACCTTGAGGTATGTAGAAAAAACATTTAAAGCTGTGTCTATGTCCAAATCATTGCGTCTTTCCAAATCTCTACAAATAGACTTGGAGGGTTCCAATTCAACTCAGAGAGATTAAAGGGTCTCCTGATTCAATTCAGATTTGGAGATTCAGCCACTGAATTGGGCTGAATCTCCACCGAATCGAATCAGGGACCAAAGCTTCACACAGCCCTAGAAATCAGCTACAGTTGTGGACATTTCACCTGAACATGTGTGTAGCTTACCCTGAAATATAGTTAATTATGGCTTTCTAAGGGGTAACTTTACCTTGGGCTAGAGAGACTAATACCCATGATATGGGTCCATTACATTTTTATACAGGTGTTGAGGCAGATTACACCAGTGCAAAACATCATGTGTCCACACTCTGAGAGCTGGGGAGGAAAGTGACAAACAGAAGGAAGTTTGGGAAGAAAGATGTGAATTTCAATTTCCACCACATGTCTACACATGCATTAACACGCTTTAGTTAATGCGCATTAAATCGAGTACCTCCATTGTGAGGTACTAAGAAAATGTGTATTAGCCTACCATAATGCACATTAACTAAAGAGCATGTGTTTTAAGTGACGCTTAATGTGCAATAGCCTACTTTAATGAACATTAGCGAAAGTGAACGTTTTTAAAGTGATGCTTTAATATGAATTAAAATAGGTTAATGTGCATTAAAACACATGTGTAGATGTCCCAGAAAGTAATGCAATGCTAGAAAGACAGTCTAATCTTTTAGCCTGAGCGGGTACAGGTGGAGTTGGAGGAGGAAACAGAGACTGGACTCATCAGCAAGGTGGCTACTGAACTCATAATTTACCTAGATATAAAATGAAAAAATGGGGATAAGCCACATGTGGTAATAGAAGTTGTAGTTTGGAGACACTCCCTTATTTAGACTATACAGGCTAGGAATTGGGGGATGACCCTTCAGTTAAGCTGCAGTTACATACAGACAGTTGGAGAGGTTAGGAGACTTTAAAAATGGCCACCCAATCTAACTTAGCTCACCCAGATATGAACTTTAAAAAGATAAATCCCTAGTTAGGTCAATCTAAGTGCGAACTGTATAGAAGTCCTAGGATGGTTAAATTGGTCTAAAACTGACAGACGTGACCTAAGTTAACCCTATTTCTGAGGTAATCTATAACTTTGATCAGTTTGGCTATTTTTAGACTGATATTACTTTCCTGAACTTCTGTACAGTTCCCAGCACAGCTTCGGGGCTGGGAAAGCCTAGCCACTGGCCCCAGCCCGAGCCCCAGGACTATGCTTTTCTTACCCTCTTCCTGGCATGGGACCAATTCCCCCCCGCCCCACCTCCAGATGGACAATACAACCATGGACCAGCCAGTTTACCCTGCTGCCTCCCAGCCCACCAAAATCCCCATCCCACAAGCTACTCCCACTGCCAGTTTTTTCAGCATTTGCTAATGCTAGATGAAGAAGTAAGTCCCAGTGGGAAGAGGGGCAGGAGGTATGGGGGATAAGTTAATGAGGGGGTTGGTTCAGGGGGTCAAGGGTCTAAAAATAGGCCCTGGTCTTGGGCAGTGGGGAGAGAACCCCCCCATCCTCCAATGCCCCTCCCCCCAAAGACCTTGTGAACCCTTCTGATCCCACCAAACCCTCCCAGACCCAACCAACTCCCCTGCAGACCCTGCCTGCCCCGATCCCTTCCTCAGATCTTGCTCGTCCCTTGATCCTTCCATGGATTCTGTTACCCCCCTGATCCTCCTTGCAGACTCCACCTGCCCTTCCTATTCCCCACAATCCCTCCTGCAGATGCTGATTGCCCCTTTGATGCCCCCTGTGTATACTTCATCTGCCCCCCATCTCCCCTGCAGGTCCTGCTTGCCCCATGATCCCCGCTGTGGCTGCCGTCTGCCTGTGGATCCCTCCAATTCCTCCCACAGATCCCACTTGCCCCCCCAGATCCTTCCAGTCCTCTGGTGGGCCCCTCAACTCCCCCTAGAGCCTGATTTCACCCTCAATCCCCCCAGCTCCTCTCTACTAGCCTCCTCATCCTGAGTTACCTTAGATTGGGTGGTTATTTTTTACTTGTTCTAACCCCCCTAACCTTCCCAAATGTCGGTATTTAGCCTAAGTCAGAGAAGACAAAGGTTTTGTAGAGGTTATGTACTGTTCCACAATAAAACTTGTTTAGTTCTTCTCATGCACTGTATGCCTAGGTTTATTGAACCCTGTTATTACAAGACCAGGCACATGCAGAACCTTGAAGGAGACCAGCCTGGGGCAATGCTGGCTACTGCTATGCCAACTGAGGTGGTACGGCCCACTGCCTTCTCAGTGCACCTACCGACAAAGGTGGTACCTGGGGCTGCTGCCTTGGTCACCCCTCCTTAGTTATGCTACTGGAAACCAGCAAGGTAAATGAAAGGAGAGAAACTTCAGGACACTGAAATTGCAGTAGAAAGACAGGCAAAGGAGCACAACCACAAAAGACTCCTGGAAAGACTGTAATCAGCTGTCAAGAAGCAGTAGAGAGGTCAAGAAGGATGAGAAAGCACCCTAAGAATTGGCCAGGAGAAAGCTATCTTATAACCTTATTAACTGCAGGTATTGTGGAGTGAAAAGTTCAGAATCTGAACTGAATGAGATCCAGGGAAGAGCAAGGCCTACTTGATGTGCATTAGGAGCATGGGCCATTGCCCATCAATTACAGCTAAAAGCCCCCCTTTATCTGTGGAGACACCAAATGCACAATCAAGTGATTATGGGAGACAACTAAAGAAGAAAACAAGGACAGGAGAGGGTAACATTTTAAAATGAGTGCACCAAGGGAGGACACCAACCAGAAAACCCCAGACAGTGCCCATTTCCTCAAGGAAAAGTAAGGAGGACGAGATAATAACACTTCCAGATGACTTTTGTGGGGCAGAAGTAAGGCAGGATCTGGAATTCTGGGGAAGGGAAGAGGTGTTTGTGGTCAAGTGAGTCTTATTGTTTTTGTTTTATTCACACAAAAAAGATCCTATTGAGGAAAATAAGATAAAGCTTACAGAAGTGAAAGAATGAGGGCAAGTGAAGAGTAAGAAAAACCAGGAAGAATGCGGTACCCGATTAAGGTGAAGAAAGTGGGTGTAGACTCGTATTGTATAGACCAGGGTGAGCACAGTCCAGCCCACAGACTGGATCAGTCCCATGGCAGACTCCATTTCCCAACAGCCCCTGCCCATGTTGCTGCAGCTAGTTTTCATGACCCTAGGAGCAGCAGGGCCATAACAGTGCAAAGCCAGGGTTCCCATGGAGACTGGCCCAAGCAGCACTGGCAGGGTGCACAGCTGGGCAGGGAGGTGCTGCAGGACTGGGGCCGGGATCTTGCAGCAGTGACAGCATGTGCCAAAACTGGGGCAGAACTGTGACCTGCTGCCTACATGCCCGGAGCAGTGATACTTGGGCTGGTCTCCATGGAAACTCTGGCTCTGCACTGTCACCACCCCATTGCTCCTGAGGTCTCCATGGAAACTGGCCACAGTGATGCAGGCAGGGACCCCTGGGAAATGGAGTCCAGGAGCTGACCTCTGTTATAGACTAACTAAATCAGAGATGTATAGCATAAGCTTTTGTGAGCCTAGCTCACTTCATCAGATGTTGTGAAAGGACATGCATAGAGATGTGTATCAAATGGAGAGGGTGATTTGAATTAAAAAAACAGGGAAGGGAGGAAGGAAGAGTAGGAGACAGGAGGGGGAGCAGAGCTGGGAGAGGCAAACAAGTAATAAGCCCGGAGAGGCAAAAGGGTCACAAAATCTTATCCATGGGATAAGCATCCATAGTTCCTGTTTAGACCACACTTAATGCAATCTAGCCTGTGGATGATTTCTTGTTCCACAATGTTCTGTTCAAGTTAATTTTTAAAGTTTTGTTGTCTTAGAACAGCTACTCTGAAGCAATGGAGGTTAAAGTGTTCTGCCATAGACTTGTGTGAAAAAAAGCATAGAAGGTGTAGATGTTAGTGTTCAGAAGAATAGATCATTTTTCACCATAACCAGAAGGGTTGCATTTATTAAACTGCTACATGAATGACAATTCCCATTTTTCCCTCTTTTTTGTTGGGGGGTGTTCTGCTTCTGACCAAGTAGTTTCTACTCATCATAATTCTCCTCCAAAGATATTTTTTCTTTCTGTATAAATTGTTTTTTGCTATTCACAGCATAGTTTTCAAATACAGCACTTTGGAAAATACTTTAGGCTTATTACAGTGCACCCAGCATCAAAAGAATAATTTACTATGTATTTATAGACTCTCTCATGTATTTTATTTCTATTAATTATGGAATAGACATGTTTGCTCACATATTGTGGTACAGGATGAGATACCAGTTCTCATGTACTCTTAAAGCAGTGCGTATTTGCTTAGGCACACAAGCCTACAATTTTTTTCTCTTATAATTGCAGACATATGCTTAGTTTTATATTAAAATGGCCACACCTCAGGACAATCTTTTACTGGCTTTTAAAAGACAAGTAGATGGGTGTTTATATGAGCTATACAAAGGTTACTAAATCCATTGAGCATTTAGATTTGCTTAAATGGCTCTTAAAAGTCATCACAGATTTTAGGTAAAGCTAATTAAAGTAGTGGCTCCTTTCAGCATTTTCTCTCTCAATGAGCCAAATTATAGCTGACCCTGAGCAGGTGTGATAAAAGAAGAGGGCACCATGCAGGAGGTAGCCATAATTGGTTGGCTGCACCAGGGGAGGGAGCCAGCTGGTCTCTGGACCAGATGCACTGCTGCATCAAGCTAATTTCACATTGCTGTTATCCTGCTGATTTTAGTGGAGTTGCTCTGGAGTAACACAGAGAAAACCTACACCGGACCTATTGCGCTCAGTTCTGCGCACCTTGGTACCAATGTATGGATCTTCATGTACTGTTCTCATAAAAGACTGAAATAAATAAATAGATAAGGGCTGAGAGCAGTTTACCTTAGAGGAAATATATTGAAAGAGTTAACTGCTGTGGGCCTAATCCTGAAGTATTTGATCAGTCCAACTCTAAATGAAGTCAAAGTGTAAATTAAATTCTCAGTACACCAGAATATTGAAGTTGCACCAAGTGAGAACTGTGATCTGAATTTGACCCAGTGTCTGGACTGAGTAGCAACCGAAGTATAAACTGCATAAGGATTTGGTCCTGTGTGTACAGGTTAGTGAAATGATGGCTCACAGTGGAAGGGTAGGGGAGGTGATAATCAGATAAAAGTGTTTGTCCTGTAGGAGGGAGAAGACACATGCTAGAATAATACATCTATAAATAAAAACAACAGGATGAAATTAAATAAGAGAAAGTTTAAGCTAAATATCACTTCCTAAGAATCAAATTCTTTAAACTCTGGAATAATCTCCAAGGGGAAATGGTGAAAACACTGTCACTCAGGATATGTAAAACTAGAGTGGACAAATCACTAAGAAGTGTATTAATGGAAACAATCTTATCCTGCAGAAGAATAGCTGGGAAGAAAAGACATTTGAAGTCTTTTTCATTGCTCAATTATATTTCTCATATTCATATTACAGCTTGCATCTGTCATACGGGTTGCTATACTTCTGTATAACAGAAGTTATAACATTTAATCTATCATGCAGGCTTTTGCAAGGCTCGTGCTGTCAGTCTGAGGAGGGACAGATCACTAACTTCAGCCTGGAACCATGTGGATGGAAACTATTGCACTTAGAGTAGTAGAGTAGCAGGGTAGATTGGCAACTTATAGACCTTGGTGCTCAACCTTCTGGCCCCATCTGCTGGGTGAGTGGTGTCAGGTTGGTCCATGGGCAGATCCTGTGTACAGGGTCAGTCTGTGGGCTGGACCCAGCATGGGGTCAGTGTGCAGAGTCAGTCCTCAGATGTAACCTAGCTGTGTGCCTACCCAACCCCATGTGAGAGATCTGGCCATGAAGTGACCCTGCAAGTCAGCGTGATCTAGCAGGTCATTCAGCCCCTGGGACTCCCTATAGATCTGGAAATCTGGTATTAGGAAGAGGTTATTAATACTGCCACCACTTCTCCTGCCCCAAAATTTCCAGACCAACAGGGAGACTCATGGTCTGGATGACATGGCCTCACAGGCTGAACCTGGCCTGTGGGCTGGGGGTTGAGCACTACTCTTCTAGACTAACTAAATCAGAGACACATAAACTATCATAAGCAGTAGCTTACTTCTTCAGATGCTGTGAAGGGACTGCAGGAAGCACAGCTTTTAGACAGAAAGCAGTGATTAGAATACAAGGGGTAGGGAAGGGAGAGGAAAAAGAGAGGGGCGCTTCTGGGAAAGACAAGGTACGTAAGAGAGAGAAAGCAGTTAACCCACTGAGGGACATAAGGATTCTAAAAGATAATCTCAGTAATGGGATAAGAATCCTTGGAGTGGTAGCCAGACATTTTGGCATCTAGTGCAGATCATGAGCAGAGGACCATTCTATGCACTACTGCAGGGGTGCTGAACCTCCAGCCAGCAGCTCAAATCCAGCCCATGGATCAATGGCATCCAGCCCATGTGCTGGGAAATTTGGTGGCAGAGGTGCAATGGCAATTAATACCACTACCCAACCCCCCTGCCAAATTCCAAAGCTCTGTGCAGTGGGTCAGAGCCTGGCCATATCCCCTCTCCCCACATGACCAAGATTGGAGCTGGGCCATGCTCTTGTCCCTCTGCACAGCTAGATTGGGTCTGGGCTATGCCCCCTTCTCTCCACATGGCTGGATAAGAGCTGGGTCATACCAGACCAAGCCCCTTTCCCTCATATGACCGGATTGGGGTCCAGGTGCCCCCATTTCTTTTTGTGTGGCCTAATAGGACTCTGCCACACCTGCCCTGGGTGCTGGATCAGGACCACTGGATGGATCCTGCCCATGGATGGATGGGGCCTTGCCCATCCAGTCTGCTGGGCAAAAAGGTTGAGTACCACTGCCCTACTTCATAATAACAGTCATTCTGTATTAATGTTTACTTTTTTTGGAAATTGTATGATATCAGAATACTTTCAGTATATATAAATATGTGTGTAAAACAAAACAAAAGCAAAATGTCCCCACACAGCTGCAGGATGTCCAGCACCACACATCAGAAGGGACAAGGGGTGAGAACTTGTTGTAAAAAATGCAATAAACAAGTTTCCTCCCTCCTGCCCTTTCCCTGCTCTGCCCTCTTCTTCCATTGCTGCAGGTGGATCCCAGCTGGGACAAGGGGCTAGAAGTGATTGCAATGGCAATAGCAAAGCAGGCACAGAGTCCTGGAGCCCAGATGAGCTAGGGGGACAACTTGAATGCCCATGCAGTAGGTAGATCAGCAGCACCAAGGGCAGGGGCAGGTGCTGCCTACTCCCTGCTTCCTCATGTGGGCAGCTCCTTCCAGGGTTGGGCAAGACAAGCATGACTGCTGCCTGTGACCTGGACTGAGCTGAGGCTGGGCTCACCTCAGTGTGGGGCTAGGATGGGCATTCAGTCCATCCTCATGTGAGTCACCGCAGCAGGGCAAGCTGGGCAGCAGTGCTAATGGGGGCTGGGAGCTATCCATCCTGCCATACAGGAAGAAGCCTTTTACCCTTTTTACTGGCTAAGCCATTAAAGCAGAGAAAGCAGGCATGGAAATGGAGTCAGGGCTGCACAGGGAGAAGTGGATCCAAGCTCTGTGTGCATCCACTGCTCTTAAAGCAGCAGCACCTGCCTTCCTCAGCCTGCTGCTGCAGGGGATCCTACCACCATCCATTTGATCTGGCACCCCCATGCAAGGGCACTCAGTGCTGGTGCAACACTGGCATGAACTTGCTATGGTACTGAGAATCTGCAATCTCAGTTTATAGACTGCACTTCCCACAATTAAGTTTGTGCATGGTTTGTTGTTCCACCATTTTCTGTTCAAGTTGGTTTTTAAAATTTCATTGCCTGAGAACAGCTACTCTTAGGTCAGCAATGGAATGTCCAGGGAAGTGAAATGTTCTGCTGTAGACTCAGGTATAATTCTGGAATTGATGTCAAATCAGTGTTCATTCATTCTTTCATGTAGGAATCACACTGTTTGTCCAAAGTTGACAGCAGAGGGGCACTATAAGCAGATGATGGCATGTATGGCATTTGTAGCAAATAATAACATCTGAGGGTAATTCAGCCACTACACTGCTGCTGATTGAGAAACCTTATGCATCTCTGATTTAGTTAGTCCATAAAGTGTAAATCTCCCTGTCTTCTGCCTGACTTCAAACTAACATAGCTAACTACCTCTCTCTACTTAGAGAGGCTCATATCATACAATTTCTAGAAAAAGTAAACATTAATACAGCATGACTGTTGTTATGCAGTAGGGCAGTGGTACTCAACCTTTTTGCCCAGCAGACTGGATGGGCAAGGCCCCATCCATCCATGGGCAGGATCCATCCAGTGGTCCTGATCCAGCACCCAGGGCAGGTGTGGCAGAGTCCTATTAGGCCACACAAAAAGGAATGGGGGCACCTGGACCCCAATCTGGGCTAAAAGATACAGGGCACATCTCTAAGTGAATTTAAATGTGCTTGAATTGAATGCACATTAAGCTAATATGCATTAAGCATTTTCTGGCAGGAGTCTACGCGTGGTGGGACTTGGGACTAACTTTAGTCCCAAGTCACTCTAGGCCTGCTGTGTGCCCGTGTGGCTACTGTGGGAAGTTCCAACCTCTGGCTACATGGCTGCCAGTACTTGACAACCATGCTGAAGCCAGAGCCAGCTGCTAGCACTTGGCAGGCATCTTAAAAGCACACCCTCTGCACTGTGACCTCTGGGCAGATGTTTCCTGGAGCAGTGCGGCAGAGAAACGGGCAGCACATGCCAACCCTGCTCCTGCCACAGCTGTGCTTCCCAGCCCTGGCTGCGCCAGCTCCTGGCCCTGGTGCCCAGGGACAGGGTACCCCGCTTCTCAGGGCTGCTGCAGCTGTCCTGCTCACATGCTTAGGGTTACCCTATTCCAATATCAAAAAAGAGGACAAATGTGGGGGGGCGGGTAGAGAGGAAGGGGCATATGATTGTGGGGGAGTGACAGTGATATGCCTGTGCCCTGCCTCTGCCCCTCACTCCTAAGCCCCTGACCCCCAGCCTGCCAGCCCCACCTCACTCCCACAGCCCCCTGCCCCACAGCCCCCTGTTCTCCAGTGCTGCTGGTGCCCCTCACTCCCAACCCACAGACCCCTGCCCCCCAGCCCTGCCAGTGCCCCTCACTCCTAACCCACAGCACCCTGCTTCCCCAGCCCTGCTTCCCAAGCAGCTCCCACATTGCATTTGCATGCGCATACCCACACACACACACACACACACACACACACACACACACACACACAGAGTGTCTCTTTACTTGACTGGGGCCTCAGTGGGGACCATGTGACCCCTGACAGCCAAACACCTTGCCTGTTGCTCCCAGCCCCAAGCAAGCAGCCCAGGAAAGCAGGAAAGAGCAAAAACCTGGCCATTTGATCGTATTTTAAAAACTCACCCGGACATGAGGACAGGGGGCCAAAAAAGAGTATGTGTCTGGGAACCCCCAGATGTATGGTAACCCTACACATACTGCCATTTCTGAATGCCTGTCACTTGGCCACCTTGGGCCACCTGACTCCCCAATCTGCTCTGGCCACCTGCTAGATGACTGGTACATGGCCTTCTGGGACCCTGCCACTGTGTCGCTGCTGCCACCAGCCATGGTAACCCTGGGTTCCAGAACACCACTGCCAAGACGGCCATCACACTCCTATCCCACCAGCCCCACCACCTCTGAGCCCACTGTGCCAGCCAGGACTGGTTGCAGCATATTGTGCTGCATGAATGGGATGTTAACCAGTGGCCTGGATGACCTGGGCCACCTTTGAAGACCTGATTTGCCAGCTCCAGTCCCACTTGAAGCACCAGGACATGGAGATGTGCCCAAACATCTTTGCTGACACCTGCCTGCCCCACTGGCCATCCCCCAGCACCACTCCAGGACACGGACACATTTGAAATGAAAATTTGTATTTCCCTCACATCCCTCACATTTATTTCCCCCACCCCCCTACCTCCCCCCACAAGCAACAGAGCTCCCCTTCCTCCCCAACACACAGAGCCCCCTCCACCACCACCCTCCACCCACCAACAATAAAAAACCCTCTTCCCAAACTGAAAACTATGTAGTCTCTGGACCCTGGCTATAGACAGTTCCACTATGGGTCCAGGGGCCATGGTGAATGCCAGAGGATCCTGTGAGTGAGAAGTGGTGGAGGCCCTCCTCCAAGGGCCAGGTGAGGGCCTGCTGTGGGCCAGCAGGAGGGACCCAGGGACCCTGCAGGGCCGGGGCCAGGGGCCAGGAGTGGGAAGGCATGGACATGGTCTCCACTGGGTGGCCCTGGCTGACCAGTTGCTGCTGAAGCAGCTCAATGCAGCACTGCTTCAGGGCTTCCAGCTGGGCCCAGTGCTCCTGATGCATCTGGCCCTGTGCCTCCTCCTGGGTGGTCTTGCAGGTGATAGCTTTCTGCTGCCAGGCCAGCTCCCATGCCTCTCATGCCTGCTTCTATGCTGCCCAGTTCTCCATCACCACCACCAGCCACTGGAGCAGGGAAGTCCAGTCCCTTGTGCACTGCTGACAGTCAGCATGTCTAAGCGGCTCCAGCAGTGGGTGGCAGCAACCCTGAGGCAGCATTCCCACAGGGCCTTGTGGCCTCTCCCCCATGTCCAGATGTTGGTCCTGCAGAGGCAAGAGACAGAAGCCTTTTATGTGAGTTTGCAACATTTCAGAGATAAGATGCTCTGCACCAGAGTCTGTGTGCTGCCTGGCCTCAGATCAGGGGTCGGCCATGCGTGGGTTCCCAGGGACCATGGAAAGCTGTCCAGGCAGAGCTGTGCTCAGGTGGCTGCCAGCCAAGCCTCCCAGCCTTGCTTGCTCCCCTGGGGCTGGCGGGCCTCTGGGTGCTGGCTGCAGGCATCTGCCTCCTCTGCCCCCTTCCCAGGGTGGGTCAGGCCAGGCTTCTCACAGCACCTGCTGCCACAGCTCTAGGCCCCACTCCCCCCCTCTCCCTACAAGCCAGCTGCTCTGCTGTACTGCTGCCTAGTCCATGGCACCCAGGCTTGGGGCACACAGGACTCCTGGACAACTAGGGTGAGGGGCTGGCTGTACCCCTGCCTTCTCCACAGGAGGCCTCTCCAGGGTGGTGCCATGAGGCTGCCACCCCCCATGCCACTGCTGTTCCCTGAGTATGCCCTTGCTGCATGTACCTCAGGTGGTGTGCAGTGAGCTATTTGTGCAGGTGGGGGGTAGCCAAGTCACTATGCCCTGCTGTTGCTGATCCTCCTGGTACCCCAGGCACACCTGCCCTCCTGGTTTGGGACCCTGAGGTATGACATTGTGGGTGGCAAACCTGGGCTGCCCACAACCTCCACGGCCACCTGTTGCAGTGCTACACAACCTTGCTGCCAAGGAAGACATTGCCTCTGGGATTGATGCCTTCCTCGGTGTGTGAGAGGCCTGTGCCCACCCAGCTGTGGGGACACAGGTTGCTCAATAAAGTTTTGAACTGTGTCCCACCTCTCTGCATGGTATGGGGGGGACTCTGGGGCCAAGGGGAGTATGGGCAGGGGCCAGGGGCAGGGGTAGGGGCAGTGACTGGGATGGCCCTCTCCAGTGGCACGATTTACCATGTGTCCAGGGATAGCTCAGCATAGGGCTCCCTGTCAGTGATGGTGTCTGGCTACACCCAGTATCCATGGCCTGTATTGTGCAGCAGGCAGAGCCTGGCCAGGTGCCCCTTCCCCCTCCCCCCCCCAGGGAAAAGTTGGCAGCTGGCAGTGACAGGCTGGCTGTTCTTCATGGCAGGGTGTGGGGCTGGGCAGAGGGTGAAGCAGCTGCTGGGCAGGGCTCTCCAATGCCAGTGGATGCAGCAGGCAGGAAGGTGGGTGGGGCAGGGCACTGAAGGGCTGAGGTCCCCTCCTCGGGGACATATGACAGAAGGTGTCAGGGTGGGGAGCAGGCAAGATTAGGCCACCCTTGCTGGTGGCACTCTCAGGGGTACAGTCTGTCTCCCAGGGAGCCAAAATGCAAGTTACCTCCCGCATGAAGGGCATGGTCTTCTGGGCATGACCAGACTGACAAATAAATGTGGTCACAGCCACCCACTGTGCTTTCAAGACCTTGACTTTCATGCGACACTGCTAAGATGACTGAAAGTGGCCTCACACATGCATCCCACCTGGTTTGGTCTTATAAATGTGGGTGTCCAAGCTCCCACCTCGTGTGAACCATCTCTGGACATCAGTCCTGCCTCAGAGTGCTATGAGGTTACCAGCTCTCTGGGCCCCCTGTGGCTGTCCCTGCAATGCTGTCCCTGGATGGCTGCCAGCAGCACCCTGGACAGGGGCACAGCCAAAGACTGTGAGCCATGCAGCAGAGGAGCTTCATTACACTTCCTGCAAAGAAATAGAGCTGGGGGTGAGGAGCAGCAGGGGCAAGTGCTGGCCACCCTGCTGCCATAGATATCAGAGCCAGCAGCCCTGGGGGGAATCTCAGGGCTGGGCAATGAATGTAGCAGGCTGCAGTCCTTTTCATTACTCACCTGTGGCCAAGGAGCAGCTCAAGCTAGGACAGGCAGAGATTGCCTGGGTTGCTTTTATAGCTGGCAGCTAGGGGCTGCCAGAGAGCAGCCCAGCCCTGGGGCAGGAGAGGCAGCCTACCAGGAGCCATGGGGCTGGGCTCTGGCTGACGCCCTAGTGGCTGGGCAGACCCAGGACTAAAGTCACCCTAATAATGCACTTCAACGCGTCTACACATGCATTAGTGCACTTTAATTAATCACACCTAAATTTGATACCTGCTTTTGCAGGTATCAAATTTAGGCATGATTAGCCTAAATTTGACATTTTTAAGGTGCATTAAAGGTGCTCACATGTAGATGTGAGCCCATGATGTACCTTAAATCAGTCTAATGTGCCTTAACTGCACATATATAGATGTGCCCATAGAGTACTCCTCCTCTTCTGCCACAGCTGCTCAGCCCCTGGAGAAGAGGAGTTTTCCTCACCCCAAGGATGGCACCAGCAGTTACAGGGGAGTGGGGAGCAGGGAGCCAGAGAAGAGTCCTGTGGGGTATGTGGGCAGAGCTGCATGGGGGGGTGGGAAGGGCAATTTGAGCAGTGCAGGACAGCAGGAGGACAGTGGGGGCAGTGGGGGGCAACTGAGTGGGATGGCATAGGCCAATCTGGGCAGTGGGAGAGTGACCTGAGTGGTGTGGGGAAGCAGTGGGGGACCCCTGATACCCTCCATCCTTCATCCTTCCCCTACCTCTCCCCTGGCCTATACTGCTGCTGGAGAGTCAGCAAGTAGAGCAGGCACAGAGTAGACTAGCAGCTCCTAAACAAGCCCCTGCTTGCCAGGCCTCTAGTGGCAGGTCAGAGTGGTGGATGTTAGAGGGGGTATTAACCCTTAACATATGACTTCTATGATGACTGTCAGCAGAGAAGACCAGGGTGCAGGGTCGAGGCAAATCAGCCTGTGTGGGGCCCAGATTTGGCGGCAGCGGAGGGTGGGAGTGGGAGGGTGGTGAGCGGCTGGATGCGAAGCTGGCCTGGCTCTGTGAGGTTTCCCAAAGTGTGGGGCCTGGGGCAGTTGCCTCGATTCACCCCCCGCCCCCCCAGGGATGGCCCTGACTGTCAGTGCTAGAGTACGCTGGCCGTGCCACAGTAGAAGCAAAATGACCAAGATTGTTGCCTTGGGCAGGTACAAGATGCAAATCAGCACAAGACAGAATCTCATGTTTTTATCAGGTTGAATTTCCAACCTGGTAAGAGACCTGCTCTGTAGAGCTTGGCAGGAACTAGGTTTTCCATTTCCTTCTTTCCTTCCTTGGCTTTTCCACATTTTCCTTCCTTCTTTCCTAACATTCTACAATGAAATAAAAACAGAATCTAAACTGTAACAGCATTCTCCATAATGTTCGTTCTGATCAGATGAAAGCATTTTATTAGAATAAGATCAACACATCTTGTTCCCATGTTGACATTTTACTTTGACACCACAGCCTTCTCTTCATGAAAATGCATCCCTACAAACGAACAGCTAAAGTTAGTCCCAAATCAACACACACACACACACACACACACACACACACTAACCCTAGGCAAAGTTAACACCCGCACCACACAGGTATCGAATTCGGCATAAGGCGCCACATTTACTGCGCAGCACGAGCATGCCCATGTAGACGCAGCATGTGTAGCCGTACCCAGGATGTCCCAAAGGGGAAGAGGCTCCTCCTGCCCAACTCGCAGCCAACTGGAGCGGGTTGAAGAAGCGCCGCCACGCCGAGCAGGGGCTGCCCGCGGCCAGGCTGAGCCCCGGCCATGCCTCAGCCCGGGGCGCGGCTCTGTGCTCGGGCAGGGGCAGGAGCCGCGCCGAGGCCGCCCCTTGCCCGCGCTGTGAGGGGGGAGCGGTGCCCGGGGGCAGCCCCGCCACACAGCCCAGCTCCAGGGGTTACTCATTAACGCGGCTGCAGGGCTGGCCCCGCGCCGGGCCGGGCTGAGTCGAGCCATGGGCGCGGCGGGGGCTCCCCCGCCTGTGGGGGGCGGGCTGGGGCAGGGCGCGGGGCGCGGAGCGCGGGCCGGAGCCGCGCCGGGGCTGGCATAAAGGCAGGCGGGGGGCGGCGGGGAGGAGCCCGCAGCCGGCCGGGCAGCCTGGCGGCCGGGAGCGATGCAGCCGCCCGGGCGCTGGCCTTAGCCCCGCGGCAGCCGTCGGGGAGCCTCGGACAGCCGCTGCCCAGCGATGCCGCTCAAGGCAGCGCCGAGCCGGGCCGCGCCGCCCCCGCAGGACCTGCTGGCGCTGCCCGCGGACGGGCTCTGCCCCGAGCCCCGCCTGGCCCCGGGCGTCAAGGCAGGTGAGAGCGCGGCGGGGGCCGCCCTGCGGGGCCGGGGCTGGAGGCTCGGGGACCAGAGGAGACGGGGACGGGGTGGGACAGCGGCATTGCCCCCGGCCACCGAGACATGGGGGTGGATGTGGCCCCAGCACTGCTGTGTCTCCCGATCTACTTACCCATCTGTCTATGTATCTGTCTCTCTTCCTGTCCACTGCTGCATCTATCGATATACTTATCCTTCTATGTATGTATGTATGTATCTATCTAGCCCTAGCACTCCTATGTCTACCAATATACTTATCCATCTATGTATGTATGTATGCATGTATCTATTCCTAGCACTGCTGTATCTACGATATATCTATCTATCTATCTATCTACATATATAACACACATACATAGAAAGAGAGAGTCCTCGGTCTGAGATCATCTAGCCACAAATCTGGACTGTAGCGATACAGGATGCAGAGAGGGAGGGAGAGAGAGCAAGCCAGGACTGCTACATCAATATAGTTTGTATTTTGTCATGCTGCAAGTTTTTACTTTGTTTCATACAGCTACATTAGCTGACCTAGATAGGTAGAGCTATTTACTTCAGCCAGAGGCAGCAATTCTCAACCAGGGCACCTCAACAGCTTTTCAAAGGTGCCGTGGGATGCCACACAGTGTTAAGCGCATGAACATGATTTGCAAGATAAACCCAGAGATTTCATATAGGAACCCATAGTGTTAAAAAAACATTCTGACTTATTGTGGTCTTTCTGAGGTCTTTGCAATGGAAGAATTGCTCTATTATTTTTCTGTAGTCAAAAATGAGTGAAAAGCAAGAGCTAGCATTTTCCATAGTGTGCCTTGAGCTGAAAGAGGGGTGCCTTCTGCCAAAAAGGTTGAGAACCACTGAACCAAGGCACCTCACTGTCCATAGTTATACACACCATATTACCAGCTGCAAACACAAATACTGTAGGTAAAATCACAGGAAATGAACACAAGAATAAATCAGCGCTGTGGCAAATATATCAGGACAAGAAACTGTGATAAACAAATACAGTGAGACACTTGGATTTATGTTCTTTTCTCCCCCTCCCCCTTTCCTGCTAGAAATACATTTTAACAGTGAAACCCTTTCCTCAGAAGAGGAGGATGCAGATATTCATGGCAATAAAATAAAATCCCTGGACAAACCCATGTCTCCAAAGAAAACAATCACACAGATCATGAAGGATAAAAAGAAACAGACCCAACTCACACTACAGTGGTAAGGCTTTTATTCATCTATAGATATATTCACACATATATATATATATAAGTAGATACATATATCTACTTTGGTTCATGTATAAGATACAAATCTACCCTGCCTTCCTCTAGTTCAGATACAGAGCATACCTGTTTTACTTCACAGTTTTTTTGCTAATTTTTTTTTTTTTTTTGAGGAGAGAAAGATGCTCATTATTTACAGAGTCTGAGTATATTTGGGTTGGAAAATCTCAAAATGAAAGCTTTCCCAAAGAAAATTACTCTACTATTTGAAGAAAATATTGATACTTGCCTTTTAGTGTCACATAAGTAAAACTAGATAACACAGGATTTTGTGTCAAAGTGAATGTGCATATTGGTTGATGCAGTAAGTCATGTTACATTACATAACCACTTTTTCAGTTTTGTTATTTGATTCAGATGTATTCTGGTATTATTTTGAAAATCGTTATTTCAAAATGTAGCGCACAAATTTTTTGTCGTAAAATTCTTAAAGATTATATTGCTGAACTTTATCTGTTTTTAATATATCCACTAGAATAATTTCATGAGATTCACTACATGTGCTCTCTATGAAACGGCAAACTTATTGAAGAATAAAGTCACTGTGTACGGATTTATCAGAGCTGAATGTAAATTCAGGCATCTGAAATGGAAATCAAGTAAAAGGATAGATTGTAATTGAAATATTCCTTTCTGTTTACCAAATCATAAAATACTAATCAGTATATGATGCATATTGTCAGAGTATCAATTTATTTCCATGAAGCATGATTTGTCTCTCTCTCTTAAAAACAAGTAAGTGACAATATTGGAAAGAAAACCTTGCTTTTTGCATTTTTTCTGAATGATCACACCTACAATAACACCTAAGCCCATTAACAGTGTTAGAAAGAAATGGAGAGGTGAATGATTAAGGCATAAACTTGTGAAAGGATGTGCTTAGTTACCCACTAATGCTATGTCTATGATAGTTTCACTGAACTGTCATACATTTGGTCAGTGTATCCCACTGTTAATGAGAAAGCTAATTTTACTGCATTTTATTTTGGCATGATTTTTCCAAATAGTTCTCTAACTCTGCCTTTCTTGCTCAGTAAAGAGTGCCCTTGGACTATTGGGAACTGTATTATACACTACAGAGGTAGACCTAGATTATCCCCCTTAACTGTGAAAATCATAAGAGCAAATGCAGGGTTGTATTTGTTAGTGCTGAGATTTTTATTTATTTTACCCTAAAAAGTGGGATATGATCCCATGCCATATCCTGTGTCTTCTACAGCATTTCCTTTCACGTGTTTATGCCATTTGAAAGAATGAGGGGTTTTATTTTTTGTTGTGTTTGTAATGTACAAGCCTTACTGATGACCATGAAGAATATAATGCTGAAGAATAGAAATGAGCTAGGGCTGAAATACCCTACTGGACCAGGTGCTTAGCGGTACACAGCTACAATGTGAAAAGATCTAGGAATAGCCACCAGGTGTGGTTTCAGTCTATGGAATTCTCTTTGATATCCATCAATAGACAATCCGAATTAGCACTGGTTAGCAATTTTTCACCAAAATGTTTTCTTCTTGGAACATGCCAAATCATCGGTTTTCAAGTGTCTGTCATAAAGATTTCTTGGGTCTGGAATTGAATTTCTACTTGGAGAGAGAGCAAGCACAGGATAGGCAATAGTCCTGTGATTAAGTTAGGGATATTGTTAAGTAGAATATTCAAATTCAAGGGACTTACACCTACGTCTCCCACATTTCAGGTGAGCACACAATGAATTCCAATGAATATTAAATTATTTATATAAAGTGGAATAGCTACAACACAAGAGACTGTGCAAGCCTGATTCAGGAACTTGAGCCTGGGTTTTCTATTCTCTAGGGAGTGAATAACCAGTGCACTTTGAATGCATTGTCTATGGAGCTGGTCTCTCTCAGGCTCTTGTTCTAGGTACCATGCAGTTAGTTACTGCTTAGTGGGCTGTAGCAGGAACACTCAGTAAAAAGGGCAGTATGGAATAATGGAGGGAAAATAGAATGGAGAAACTCAGCAGGTATTTGTTTTATTCTTGTTATTGCTTATATACTCTACAGGCTTGAAGAAAACTACATAGTGTGTGAAGGAGTTTGTTTGCCCAGGTGCATCCTTTATGCACATTATTTAGACTTTTGTCGAAAAGAGAAGCTAGAACCTGCCTGTGCTGCAACATTTGGAAAGGTAAAGAGCAAATACATGATTTATTCATAGTTTATTAGACACATTTGTCAAAAAAATCACACTGGTTAGAACTCTTAATGTTGTCATGTCATCATGACTCTCAGAAATGCACAATTCATTGTGCTTTTTATGACATCTGTGTCCTTGTGTTAAATTGGGTCCAGCTAAACCTAGGTTATTTCATCTAAATTGTGAAACTAATTCTACAACTTCAGAGGAGTTAAACTAAAATTCTCTTTGGTTTATAATGGCATTGGGGTGCCATTGCAAAAAAAGTTCAGATTGAGTGATCTGGTATGGAAAGCATAGCTTTAATTATATTCAAGCCATCTAAAGCCACAGAAGTACTTTGATGACTTTTACTAGAAAAAGAAGGAGAAATAATAACAGAAAGAGCTTCTAAATAAAAAGCTGTTGTTCCTCCCCCACAATTAATCCCAAAATCATTTAATCAGAGTAAGATGCAAAGTCTTTAAATTAAATCTAGTGTAGTTAATGAAACAGGAAACCAAAAATTCTTTACAGATCATCTTTTTTAAAACACTACTGATCTGCTCAATTTGCTTAGGGAACTGAAATGCATTAGTTTAATGAAATAATGGTAATGGAAATAAAATCCAATTCATGAAATGTTTGCTTGCCATGTTTTTCTTTCTGCATAGGATATATTGGGGCAATTCACAATGCACTTAGATTAACTGATGTCAGTACTAGTGAGAAATACGATAACTTTCCACCTAAACAATATTATTGTTGTGACTTCTGTTTCCGGTGTTTCGCATCAAGTAACTTTTTCATTTGGTACATCTAGTGCCTCAGGTTATTTGTGAGGAAGTATGGTCTGTTCATAAAGGTAGTAGCTTAGAAACTGAGAGGCCAGAGTCTTTGCTGTGTCATGGGCCTTTTGACTGACCTTGGATTCGTCAGATAGCCTCAGTTCCCCAATCTGTAAAATGGGGAAAATGGTACTTCCTTATTGCAGAGGGGGAATCCAGAGAAAAAAATTAATAAATACAATAAAGATGGTAAGGGGCTTAGATACTACAGTAATGGGGACCATTTAAGGATCTAAGAAGGACAGTGTTGTTTGTATTAACCTCTGAATTACACTTAGACATTTTTAAAGCCCGTTAGAAAACCAAATCCCTCCAGAGTGGACAAAACAGATGCTGCCTCAAACTTTCTTAGGCGCTTGGGGCAACCAGAGCTGTTTGTGTAAACCTGAAAGCACAGATTCCTTTTGAAGACAGCTAGTTTTTTGTGGCATATGAGTAAGAGTGAGAGTTGGAAGGCAATTGAGGGGCAGGTGTTCCTGCAGTTAAAGTGAGATAAGCTCAGATATAAAGCACCATTAGAAAGCATAAACAGCTTTCTGTCTGTCTGAGGATTCTGGTGGCATAATGCTTCTTCTTTGTGAAGAACAAATGTAAATTATCTCTCTTCACTGTTTTTCTTTTGTACCATTTATCTATTATCTAATATTTAATTTCCTCCGGAACATAAATCTAGCTACTGTCCAACACCTGCTTTTTTAGCTAAGGAAATATGCCTTTGCTAGATACTAATAAGTCTGCCTTTCTCTTTAGACCATTCGGCAGAAATTTCCCCTCCTTACCACACGCCGGCTTGGGACAAGAGGCCATTCCAAGTAAGAAGCAATTGTCTATAAATCCACTTATGTACTAGGCTGCAGGAAATGCACATATTTCTGTGTCTATAATTTGCTTCACTATAACCTGTATACAAATATTTGGAGCTACCTATGGCATCTTTTGTGTGTGTAGTAAACCTAAAAAGCACAGTCTGAATTTAAAACAAAAATCCATGTATGAGTTCTAAAATTCCAGAGATTATAAAGATAATGAAATTCTTGGAAACAAAGTCATGCACATTTTGTAACATTAAAATCTTTTGCCAAGTATTTATTATAATTACTCATTTCTGCTGGAAAATTGCATCTTGATATTCTACCTTTGTGCAAATCTGACAGCTTTTCATTTTGTTTTCTATGTGACACTAAAGCTTTATCTGAAACTATTAGAGAAAGACATTTATCATTCCTCAATAGTAAATTAGGTGCCTAAATAAGAGTTAGCTTTCTGAAGCTGGGTTTAAGCCGTAAACTAGAAGAAAATATAAGGATGCTTTTGATAGATTCATAAGGCCTTTGAGGAGTTCATAATTTGCAGCAGCATATATCTGATATATAATCAATCTGTTTTATAGTTGAACTGTAGAGGTTGAGATTTTGAAAGCACAAGATATTGGTTTTCCACATAAGTATCTATGTTAAGAGTATGATGTCTAGCATGTGAGTTATACCAGTTTTAGTTCCGGCCCTACACCCCAAATGGTGTTGTATTATGGTGGATCTGCCAGGAGGACAGCACATTTCCTTGGAGTCTCCAAGAGCTTTGAAGAAGTGCTGATCCATTGTCTCTAAGGAGTTTTTGATTTTTGGTTTGAGAACATGTAAAGTGTGCTTTTTTTCATGGATTGTGTGTATTCTTAAGTAAGAAGCAATGTGATACAGGTATATCGAGACAGATTTACTATTGTCTATAATGTAGTGATGTATATAATCAGAGTATAAATAAGAATCAGGCATTTAAGTAAGCTGCCTTCCCAACTTGGAAGACCGTGGAAATGGTTTGGAGCTAAGACTGTTATGAGTTTTCTGTGGACGTGCTGCAAGAGCAGAGCTTGTTATGATGATCTTAAAAGGTCATCTCCATACCTACCAAGAGTCATGGAGTTTTTTATGTTTAAACGTAAGTTTGAATTTTCACAGTTGTCAAAGTTGGAGGAGCACTTCTTCTTAGATAGAAGAGGGTTTGTTTACATGTTATTGTTCTTTACAGGGAGCTTTCAAAAAGAGTAGTAGCTTTTCAACTTTAAGTCCAGGATACTCAAAGTTTTTATTTGTGAATTTCTGTTGGTTTCAGAATAGTGTTTTATTACTTTCCAGAAGGATGCCAGTGTTGCCAGGAGGACCATTATGGGACTAAAATGGTCCAAGTCTTTGTGCATTTATCTAGATGTACATTTTCTATTAAGGCCCTAATTCAAGATTATGTAATTTTAAATACTGGTATGTGATTAGTTCTAAGATATAGACACAATTCAAGTTATGCATCTGTTTAAGTATCTTTCTGAATCAGGACCTATGGAAATAGACATGACGAAAGATGAGAGAGCAATGGATTTGTGGTTTACTAAGGAAAAGCTGAAAAGCAGTGAGGTGAAAATAATGTATGAAGATGGAAAATAATCATAATAATAGTAATAAGAAAAACCTAAAGTTTGTTTACTTAAGTATTTTCCACTTGCAATGTTTTTACCTATCTTCCCATTTAAAACATCTGTAAAAAACCTAGGAACTGAAGATGACTCTCATAGTAAGAAAGTCATGTCTTCCAATGAATTGCTGAAGAAGTCATCAGAGATGCCACATAGGGCTGGAAGAGACCTCTAGAATTTATGTAGTCCAACCCCTTCTCAAGGCAGGATCACCCCTATTCAAACCATCCCAGACAAGCTATTCCTAAACCTACACAACCTATTCCTAACCAATTCCTAAAACTACAATTGACCATGCCTCACAGCTGCAAGGCACATGGCCCAAAGACACCAAAACCACCCTAACTTGCCATAGATAAAGCAGGGAAATGAGGTAATTAGTATTTTGCCACTGCAAGGTTTGTTACAATGCACTTGAGAGATCCAAGGAGGAAGGCCATGCCCCCAACTACAGAGGGAGGCAGAACCTCCCCACAGTCCATACTACTTTGACAATGAGGTAAAATTTCTTCCTGATCCCAAACGTGACCCTGAGTAGAAGGGCAAGACCTTCTAATAAGGAACCTTCAGGTTTTAGTTCCAGCAGGAGCATTGACATGCCCCTGTTAAAATTCTCAGCCTTGGCTGCAGCCAACACCCAATGCTTCTGAGAAAAGCAAAAGGAAAAAAAAACAAAACCTTGTCACGTGTAGCATCAGGAGGGGAAAAAGTTTCTTTCCTGGGCCCATGTGGCAACCAGCAAAGCACAGAAGCCTTGGAGGACAAAAAAATCAAACACCCTCCATTCTGCTATGCAACACTGGCACAGCAAACATCATCCTATACATCACACCCTCCAAGTGGACAGCCTGAACTCCTCTTTCTGTAGCCTCTCCATAAAACCTTATCCCAACTGCTTTAATTTTCTTTCATGACTAAGATGGTATGGAGCACTGTTTTATTCTCATGCTTCTGAGCATCATCCTTTCCAGTATTCACCTGCTTTAGGCTGCAGAGCTCTTCTTATCTCCCAGCAATCTAGAGGTGGAGAAGAAAGGCTCCTAGGCTTACAATTGTTGGTCTTTACAGAGTAGTCCAAACATAGATCACCCCTGACTAATGGTTATCCAACTTCCTTCTTGAACACCTCCTATTATGGAGATTTCACAACTTCCCTAGGTAGTCTGTTCCCCTGCCTCAGTGTTCTAACAATGAGTACATTTTTCCTAATATCCAACCTAAACCTAGGTTGCTGCAACTTCAATCCATTGGTCCATGTCCTGCTCTCTGCAGTCACAGGAACTTTATGGCAGCCCTTCTCTTTGGCAGCCCTTTCGATATTTGAAAACTGCTATCGTGTCCCCTCTTAATCAAGTTTTCCTTAGGCTGAACACACCTATTTCTTTCAATGGCTTGCTTCCAAGTGCTTTTTGTTGCCTGCACACAGTGCTCTAGATCAGGGGTTTTCAAACTTTTTTAATAAGTGTATCCCCGGCGGCCCCCTTTTTAATAAGTGTACCCCTGCAGGGGGAGCGGCCGGATGCCGGGGGGCGGGGGGGTCAGTAATGGCCGAATGCTGAGCAAGGGGACAAGCAGCTGGATGCAGAGTGGGTGGGTGGCAGGCAGGTGGCAAGAGGTGGCAGCATGGCATCTGTGTGGCCCTGCTCTCACCCCTCCCTGGCCCTGCTCTTATGAGACAGTGGCATGGGGTGGTGCTGCTTCATCCCTGCCTGCCTCCACGTACCACTTGGTACCTTTGAAAGTACCCGCTGGGGGTACATGTACCTCCGGTTGACAACCCCTACTCTAGATGAAGCCTAGCCAGTGCCAAGCAAAGAGGCACTATCGCTTCCTGCATCTTGCACCTAATGCTCCTATTGATGCAGCCCAACATTACATTTGCTTTTGTTCAACTGCAAGACACTGCAGACTCATCTGAGCCTGTGATCCACCAAGATACATAGATTCTTCATTGGTGCCACCATCAAGCTTTTCACTCATTTTGCATTTTTGTTTTTGATGCAAAAAGCATCAAAATCAAAAAATCTTGAGATGCATTCAAAGGTGCATCTCAAGCCGGTCCAGAGAGGTGATACTCCTCCTCTGTGCGACTTTGGTCAGGCCACAGTTGGAGTACTGAATCCAGTACTGGGCGTCGCACTTGAAAAAGAGATGTGGCCAGCCTGGAGAGGGTTCAGAGGAGAGCCACCCGCTTGGTGAGAGGGCAGCAGGACAGGCCCTATGAGGAGAGACTGAAGGACCTGAACCTGTTCAGCTGCAGCAAGAGGAGGCTGAAGGGGGACCTGGTGGCTGCCTACAAACTCATCAGGGGAGATCAACAGCAAATAGGTAGAGACCTTTTCTCCCCAGCACCACCTGGGGTGACGAGGAATAATGGTAATAAGCTGATGGAGAATAGGTTTAGGTTAGAGATCAGAAAGCAATATTTTACAGTTAGGGTGGCCAAAATCTGGAACCAACTTTCCAGGGAAGTGGTCCTCACCCCTACCTTGGGCAAATTCAAGAGGAGGTTGGATGATCACCTGTCTGGGGTCTTGTGAACCCAGCATTCATTCCTGCCTGTGGCAGGGGGTCAGGCTAGATGATCTGTTCAGGTCCCTCCTGACCCTAGCTACTATGAAACTATGAAACTATGATTATTCTTCCTTAGTTGTAGCACCTTGCATTTGTCAGCATTGGACTTCATCCTGTTGGCTTTCACCCAGCCTTCTAAAAAAAGAGGGTGGACAGGACTTAAATTTCTAACCCAAACAGGAACTGAAAAGCTCAACCACCTTTCAGGTTTTATTTACATATAACAGAAAAGAAAAAAATTGGATATAAATTCATTTTTTCTTATGCAAGCCAACTTCAGATGGCAAAAGGAAGCTTATGAGCAAAATTGTTCTTGGAAAGTTTATATAGGTTAAATATCCTCCATGGGTGGAAAAAAAAAGGAGATTGTGCATTGTTGAAATCTCTTGTTCAACTATGCCTACAAGGATCCTAATGCAAATGTGTCCAGATATATTGCCTGAGACCTTTTCTGTTATGCATCTCTTTAGATTTGAAATGTATTCCGTATGAACGCCAACACTCAGGTTCACAGTACATACAAAATAATTAACAAAAAAAAAAATGGCTTCCAAACTTCAAGATTAAGCAATTTCTCATGAAGACCCACATAACCCAACAGATACTGAGTCTATGTCTAGCTGTCTCCAAATTATAATAAATCATAAAATGCTAAGGAAAAATACTTCCCAAAGTTCTGATAATATTTTAAAATTCCAGTAAATAGATTACCAGATTATGACCCAAATGTGTTATAAATAAAGGTCACACATGTATGACATTTTAGGTGGTTTGATTTCTATGAATCTGACAGGATAAGTTTAAAATTTGGGTCTCTAGATGGAAACCTTTCTCCAATATTAACTATGTATGGGCTACTGTCAATGCACTCTTCTGTTGTCTAACACACTTGACAATATTAGCACAAAAAATACAGCATCTCCAGCATTTACTTAGCAGATCCTCTAGCCTCTCTGATTTTGAAGATATTAGTGAGTTATATTTTCATATGGATTAGCTGTCCTTGAACAGTTTCTTTATAAGAAAAAGCATCAGCTGGCTTTACTTGAACAGTTGGCATTTGTTTTTTGTTTTTTCTTTTTTCAGCTGGCTTTTCTTCAAAGATGCATCTAGATTTTCATTTACACTAAGGTGCTTTTACAGTTTTATGGCAGTTTAAAGGGGTCAATATAAGTATAAATCCACATCAATCTCATTCTTTACAGGGCCAGGTGATCCTGAGGAAGTCTCAGTGTAAATGGCAATCAGTCCTCAGATAATTCTGCAAAATGTATTAATTTCAGAATAGTAGTTTCATTGGGCGCGTGTACACAAGACACTTTACTGTGCAGCAGACTTATTTCCTGTTCAGTAAAGCATCACTTGTCTACACACATGCAGCAATTAGGGCACAGTAGATTAATTTACTGTGCCTTCAGATAGTCCTGTCAAATAAAAAGTGGCATCCAGTAATGCAGTAAATAATTGTGCTTAAATGCATGTGTAGACATTGATGTCAGGATTAGTTTACTCCAGCTCTAATTTAGTCAGAGTATATTCAGTCTCATTAACTGCATGTGTAGACACACCCATTGATGACCAGCCTTCCTGAACCCTAATTACACCTGCTGGAGAACACTTATACCCATGAGTGGTTCTAGTAAAGTCATTGGGAACACTCATGTGAATAACTAACTGTTTAACAACGAAGATGAATGCATCATCATTTGGCTCTGAGTGACTTCAGGGACTATTGGTATCCCATGTTGTAATATAGATATTTCTGTGCAGGACTTAGCTGAGTTGTTATGACTGGGAACAGTCACTTGCTAGCAGTCAAACTCTTTTAATAGTATTTCACAAGATGGAAATATTTTCTAATATATAGGATTAACAGTGACAGGATCGGAGGGCCTACTTGAGCCATCAAAACTAGTTCAGTGTGTCTTGGGCAAACTTTTGTCCAAAGAGCCCTAGAAATTTTTCACTTTAGCCCCTCACAGACAGCACAACCACAAACCACCATATGAAAACAAAACCAAAATACCCGATAGGGGTCACAAGTGAAAAGCAGGGAAGACAAAGGCATCATTGCTGCCCTGCTACTATAATGGCAGACAGGGGTGACTGGTGCCTCCTGAGTCTGGGGGGGCACAATTTGTGGGTGGGCCTGGGGGCGGGCCAAAAGCCCCATGTCCACTCCTATATTTCTGTGCCATGGCTTGGTGTCCCCCCCCACCAATATGCCGCTGGCCCACGTGGCAAAAAAACTGCTCAACAACTTACCATGCAGTAAAATTAAGCTGGTCTAAATGCATATGTAGACATACCCAGTTTGTCTCTAAGGTGCCACTTTCCTACCTTCCACCTGTTTTAGACTAACTCAGCTTCCCAGGAGCATGTCCTAATCAGCAGACTATAGCATAGGCATTTTCATCTGTTGAAGTTAGGCATGGATAGTTATGACAGCAGTAGTCATGTACCATAAACATAAAGGTTCCTATAGGCAGAGAGCAGAAACCAGGGCTCCGCCCCTCCAGGGGAGTGTAGTAACTACAGAGGCTACAAGGCTCCCTCTTGCTTGCTTTCAGTTACACTTGTACATTTTATTTTAGATGTTTATTGGTTAACAAAACAGAAATAAGCCTGACAGAGACTGGAATGCAGGACACCCCTCTTCCAAAGCAGTGGCTTAGCCCCTAGGCTACGATGGCATGCTTGTTCACTTTCTGGTACTATGACTCTTGCATGCTTGGCTTTCTAGTACCCTGACTTCAGGAGTGGGTCCAGTCAGCATGGGCATGGGGGGTGGGAATGCAGGGGTGCAGTTGCACCCCTATTCCCATTCCACAGTGTAGCACAGTGAACTATATGGAAAATGTGCTGGTGGTTCCTCTTCCCCATGGCTCTGGATAGCTCAGACCATGGTAGATGATGGGAGTGAGAGCTCCTCGGCCACTTGAGGACATTCAGAGGGCTGGATAAGAAGCAGGCTCAGGAAGATGTCACCTGCACACAGTGGCTACTGCTGTTTCTGGCTGATCTGGGGGCAGGGGATGCCCCAGGGCCACTCCAGTTGCTTAAGATCCAGGCTTGGCTGGGGGCAGTGGTGGCAGTGGGCTGCTCCCCCTTTCTGTGCCTGATCCCTGTGCAGCCCCGCTCCTCCCCCATCAGGTGTCCCCTATCAGCCCAGGAGCAGGGGCAAGAAGGGGGAACCAACCATTCCTGCTGCTGTCCCAAACCAAGTCCAGCACTCCATGCAGCTACTCCCCTCAGCTCCTTGCTGGAGCAGGGCAGGAATTACCCTAGGGCAGCCCAAAGGCTGCTAGAGTGAGCCAGGAGCAGCTGTGAGGCTCCTGCAGTCCCCAGGTCACCTAGGGATGGCAACAGTGGCAGACAAGGTCCCCCTTCCTGCACTGGCTCCCTGTCTGTTTCCTCCCAGCTGTTGCTTTGCCAGCCTGGGTGCCCCAGCTGTACCTCACTCCCCTGCTTCTCTATGGTCTGAGCTCAGTTCCTGCTGTCCAGACTCTCAGGCATCCCTGGTTGTAGTGCAGTCTGCTGGCATGTCTTCCAAGTCAAGCCTAAGCACCATGTACCTAATGAAGCAGCTCAACTTGAAGGCAGTAGTGGTGTGGTGTGGATCAAGGTGGTAGGGGCTGAGAGCTGGGGTAGAGAGGGGGGCAGAGATGCAGTCAGGGGATTACAGGGGGATACAGCCACCCCTGTAGTGCTGGCCCCGTATATCATACCCCACTTGTCAAAAGTCCTAGATCTACATACGCTTCAACACTTTCTCTGTGTAGACCACCTGCTCACCTCAACCTGAATCAGCTGCCACTGACATCTCTCTGTTGAATGTACAAAGACCATAGGTGCTTAACCCGATCACACTGAAACATCTTTCTGAGTGAGGAGCCTAGTACAGTGGTGCTGTAGTGCTGCGGTATAAGCATTTACGAAATGTCTTTAAATTGTGTCTCAAGTCTTCACCAAAACCAAGATGTTTTTGCAATATATTTTGGCTGAGGATAGATTGCCTTTTTGGCTGAAATTTCATTCAGTTGAAAATGTTCTACTATTTTTCTGTTTTGGCCACCCTGATTTTTCCATGTTGCTCAATGGGGAGAGTCCCTAGCTAGATCCCAGCAAGATGAGAATGGGTCCAGTACAGAAAAGGCTTCAGACCACAGTTTCTGATTAGGATTTAGTAGGCTGTAAATTCTTTGGGGCGGGGACTGCATTACCCTGTATGTGTGGGCAATTCTGAGCATATTGTACCTGTTACCATAATTCAAATAATATCGAATAATCATGGTCTGTGAATCACGTGTAGCAGCTATTCAGGAAAATGTACATACTGTGTAGAGTATATACACAAGTGATTGTGTTTGAGCTCAAGTTACATTTTAATTTCTTTGTAGACTTTGATCAATGTTAAATCTTAGCTTTTATCCATCATGTCTGAAAGCTATTATCTTATTTATTAGGAGTGATTTAGTGGGTTAATAAAACTGATATGGCAGCTGGCCTCATGATAACAAGTTATTGCAAGTCCCTGAACAGCTTAATCCTATCATTTCCTTATCAGCCATCATTTGTGTCAGTGTATGCTAAAATCAGGGCTACTACTTGCAGAGAAACATATGTTACAGCACACCTATGAAATTAAAAATGGAGAGCAGCTTAGTAGTTTCTTTTCAAAGGTTCTGTTGAGAAAACTGAGATTAAGCTCTTCACCATTTCAGACTGTTTTTTATTTATAATAATACATACTATAAACTTGTACAATTCTATGTAATGGGATGAAGGCTGTAATAAAGGTGTGGTGTCAATGACAGCATGTAGTAGTGAATCTGTTAGGCATCTAGGCAGATAACTATAGCTTTGCCCTGTCTTTTATATAATATATGCTACATATAATGTAAAAAGTCTTCTGAGTTTAAAAAATTGCTGACAGTAATTTTGTATCTCGTGTGTAAAGTTGGGATGATTCCTTACCGCTATAAAGCTTATCCTGGAGAAGGAGATTAAATAGAGAACTTATTCCTTTGGAACAAATCTAACATTTACTTAAAATAGATCTTCTCTAGCTAATAAAAATGTCACTGCATAAAGTCTGATATCTTGTGACCTTCCTGGATTAGGGGCAGGTACTGTGCCTCCCTTTGGATACCTGGGAATCTCCTCTTTCCAGTGATATACAGCTGCTATTTCAGGCCTTAAGAGGTCACAAGATATTAGATCTCAAATCTGTCACTGAGGAGTGCCTTTTTTGGGCCACTGGCCAGGATAATTTTGAGGAGTGGGAATTTCACCTTTGTGGGAGCAGAAGGTACATGTTTATAGGAGAGTTTAAAGTTCTGGTAAGAGTTTGAAATTGCTGAGAGATATGGCAGGTTAAACTAAGACCTGGGCAATTGATTTAGTGATATCACAATGCAAATGAACAGGTCACAGGTGGATATATTATAACGTATGTAATATTTTTAAATGGTAATAATAGTTGTCTATGGATTTTATTTCAGTGTACAACTGTTGACTTTTAAAGTTTATCAATTAATATTTTTCAGAACTTATTCTCACATATTTCAGTCACTTGTAACTCATATCTCATCTGAAACAGTTCCAGTTTGATGAAAGAGAAATGTCTGTGGCTCAGACTGAAAAAAATCCATATGAATTTTGAAAAATATAAACTGTGTTCAGATTTAGTGATTTGATCCAGACCCAGGTCTTTAATACTGCGTATGTGGAACACAGTAAGAGAAAAAAATGTCACTTCTTTCCATGAGAGAGATCATATGCTACAGAAAACCACATGGCATTTCATGATAGGTCCTTTTGGATCCTAAACCCAAAGGCCTTGCTGTTATTTTACTTTTTAGCTCTATCTTATAGAGCAAAAAAATGAAAGACTGATCCAAACAGGTAGCCATACTTGTAGGCTATGTTAATACATCTTTAAAAATGGCTTATGTCACATCAGGCAGAAAGCAGGGTAGATTTGCACCTTATCAATTAACTCAGTGATGTATAGCATAAACTTTTGGACTCCCAAGCTCACTTCATCATATGCGGTCTTATCATAATCATGTCATATCACCATTCATCAAGCTAGCATATACATGGCAAAGAAACACGTGCTGTACTGGGTTAGAACCTAAATTATCTTGTAGAACATGAAAGTTTGGTATAGGCATGCTGTCCTTTTGCATGTTAGGAGTTTCTGTAGCACCTTAGGGAGCAAGACTTTCACATGTAACTTTGTCTGTTTCAATGCTTTCGTGCTTGAATTGGTGGCATCAGGTTCAATAGAGAGTTTTACAATAGTATTTCTTGTGTCCAGTCCTTTTGTTGCATGAAGAAATGATAGCTGGAGTCTAATACACTGACTTGAAAGGTCACTTCTTTTCTTGGAAGGATTCTGTTTAAAAAACCCTATGATGCTATAACATTAGGATCTGTAATAATGAGATGCTGGATCAATACCATGCCTCTCTTCTTCCTCAGTATTATGCTTCATGTTACTTTTTATTTCATACTTCAGAAGCGACTTACTATGAAAACTTAAAGGTATCTTGTCACTAAGCTGGGGGTATCTGAGTAAATAAAATTCCATAATATTGGTATGATAGTAATCAATCATATGAGTGCATGTGAAGGAGATGTTTCCATAAGCTTAAGATTGATTTAGACCTCTGTAAGATACAAGAGGACAGGCAATATAAGATATATGGATTTATGGAGTATGGACTCCAGGCCTATTTTAGTGAGACTCCAGACTGTATCAGGATCAGTGATACTAGTGAATGAGAGAGAAGCAGTTGAGTTATTTCTACCTGATCTATGAATGTGAGGCATAGTATCTACTTTTCACGCTCATCCAGAATCAAGGCCATTTAATCAAGAGATGTGTTATACCAGCCTTCCTGCCAGTGTATGATTATTTGCAAGTATTTCAGCCACTCAGATTTTAAATGTGCTAAATGATTGGACTAACCATACTTAGATTTATTCCTTCCTTACACCATCTTTTCTGCCCTTCAGGGATCTTGCAACTGACCATGCAACAATACCCCTTAGGCTTTTCTCCCACCCCATTTCCCTTTCCTCTAGGTAGTTCCTTCCCTATTGGGCATTTTAAAAATTCAGTGATGAAGGGTTTAATAGAGAAAGGTTGTAAACCAAATGGTAACTTCTGGAGGAAAGATGCTGTATAAATGTAAGGTATTATCCTTTATAGATGAGGAAATGATGTTGATGTAAGTGACACTAATGGGTCATTTTGAAATCCATTACTACTTTTATTGTTTATACCTGAAATTTACAAGTAGCAATTTCAGAGCAAATTTACTTATTTAAGCTAAAGTAACTCCATTGAGTTCAAAGGAGTCATACTGATATAATTTAGGCATTCTCTATACACAAAGTTGTGCCAGTTTAAATAAAGAGGCAATTTTAACTCAAAGCAGTTTAATCAGTGCAATGTTGTGTTTTTTGGGACCTGTACACCAATATAAAACAAGTAGTGATTTACTGAAAAGAGTTTCTGAGCACATATAGTTAGGTCAGGGCACAAAGTCTAGACAAAGCATTAAAGGAGAACCCAGCCACTGTGGCAATTCAGAGATAGCACTGCTACATATGGGAGAGAAGGTTAGCCAGGGCTGGGTTGGGAGTGGTGGTAGGGATGTGGGGGAGGTGAGGGGTGCAAGCACCATAGTTGTTTCAAGATTGTCTCCAAGATAAAATGATCATAAACTACTTAGGACTTTGTAGGAATTCAGATAGGACTGTGATGAGCATGATATAAAGGCCTAAAGATGGATCAACCCAACACCTTAACCATCGCCTGGAAGCAAACTGAAAGCCTGTGAAAGCTATGGAGCAGCAGTGAAATAAGTTCCTAGAAAGAGAAGTTTTCAACTATGTCCTTGTAAAAGAAAAAAAGTAGTTTAGAGTCAAGAAAGTCTGCAGCTTTGCTCTAGGGATAGAAATTTTACATAAACTGGTACAAGTGATCAGAAATTAGTTCAATTATGTAGCACAACAGAAGTTCAGTGCACATAAACTGCTTTCAAAATGGCTGAAACAAGTTTAAGATAAACCTGGATGGATACAGTGTCAGACTTGGGCGGATACAGTGTCAACTGATTTAGGTTAAATCATTTTATTGAACTTCAATTTACCTTAGAGTCCCCCAGCATCCCAGATGCTTTGCACTTGCCCCACAATCCCACCTCCTGGAGGGACTAGACTTGGTGCAAGCTGTCTGTTCCTGCCCAGTAGGGAAGTGTGCTCTACTGCCCCCTGGCTTCTGGCCTGGGCCACTGAAGGCATGTGGCTGCGCTTCCAGAATCAAAAGTGAATGTCTGTCCACTTGCCTATTAGTGTAATCTACACAGCATAGACTAACCTGCGAAGATTGAATTGATTTAGCCTCTGGCTTTTTGACTGTCTGTATTTAGCCTTGGTGTTTGAGCCAAGTATTGGCCATATTCAACATAATAGCAAAATCCTTCCTGCTGTCAATGAAGCAGCATTTGGCTGTAAGACAAGAACAAAAAGGCCAACTTTAATTAAAAGGCAGTGTAAAGAAAGATTTCTCCTATTTGTCTATTTGCCTATATATTTCAGGCATCATTTGATAGTTTTATTTGCTGAGTTCCCCAATACTTTGTCTCCGTTCTCAACAAGTCACAAATCTTATTGTGGCCAAATGAAAGCACGCTCAATTTTGGCATCAATTTATTTCCTTTTAGACTTTTATGGGTGTCCCCCAAAAGCATAAGTAGTCCTTTTATTTTTTGCAGGTATCATTATTATGGAATTGGCATTAAGGAAAGCAGTGCCTATTACCACTCTGTGTATTCTGGAAAAGGCTTGACAAGGTACAGTAACATAACTTTTGAGATAAAGTCTCTGTCATTGTATTCTGGAATGTGTTTAGTGTTTATCTAAGCATCATCTCCTTTATCCATCTACATTCACAGAGCACCTATCACTGTTTTGTCTAGACACCAGTAGTTCTGTATACTGTTGGATTTAGTACTCCTGACTTCAGAAAATATTTTACTCTCCAAATTCCAGGATTAATTTTTTTGATGCAATGAGCAGTCCCCAGCTGGTCAGTGTGGCTCCATTTAAATCAGAGTGGCTTTACACTAACTGGCAATCTGGCCCTTTAATCTTAAAGCAGCAAACTTCAATAAAACAAGCATATTAGAAAGTGCGTCTTCTCATTTCCTCACCCAGTACAGATGAACATTGTGAAGTGCCGGGGGAATGGTGTGAAGCTGGCACCTGTGGGCAGGAGGGAGGGCTCACTGTAGATTAATATTTACTGGTTCTTTTACCGGAAAATACCAGTTTAAACCTAAACCAGGAAGCTCTAATTATATTTATTTAAGGGACAGCTAGCAAGATCAATACATTACGATAGCTGCATGTTGGTTTACCAAAGATTAATAGTTCATAAAACAAATGTCTTTGTTCACATATGGCTTGAATGATGACTTTCATTGTCAATGACAGTATACAGACAGGTTTGGGATTCTGAGAAAGGAAAAGAATAAGTGAGTTTATATATAGAAAATTCGGCAACAGGGCAGCTTTTAGTTATGACCAAGAAACAGGGCAAGCAAAAAAAGTTGAGGTTAATGTGGTCATTGTATTGAGAAAAGAGAGCTTGCTGTTGGCAATACTCTGTATATAAAAATCTGAATCTGCCATTTCATTATCCAGCATTTATCAAAGGCTATGGATGTGTTGGTGGCACACAGGTCAATGAGCTTCTTTTACAATACAGAACTATTGCAAACAAATCACTTATTTAACTGACTGAAAGACAAGGAGCTTAACAAAGGGAGGCATCTCACTAGTGGTTCTATCTCAGTCAGTACCACATACCATTTGGTTCAGGTCAGTGTCCTGGCCAACTTCTATGAGGTTAAGTGGAATTAATACAAAAGTATCCAGGGTCAGATTTTTAAAGGAACTTAAATACATAAAGATGCAGATTGACATTTATTGCCACTTACTAGGCTCCTGGATACCACCAATTTCAATAAGAATTGGGCTACTACACACTTCAAAGAATTCCTGCTTGCATCTATAGGCACCGACAGCTTACACGACAAAGGGCACGGTGGCACCTAACTTCTGTACGTCTTGCAATCCAGTGTAAATTACAATTACAGTTACACGGTAGGCACACAGCTTACCCAAACAACATGTTGGGAGAGTTAGGATGCACAGAAGCCAGCAGGCTTTGTTGGTGACTACCTAAGTTAGCCAGTAGAAAAAGCTGAGAAAAAGGGTGGAGGCTAAGTTTCTATTTGGTATTCTCAGCTGTCAACCATCTCCTGGGGAGTGTTTGGGGGGAGGGAAGGAGAAACCTGTTTTCAAATCCCTACTGTTCCTGATCTGGAGAAGAAACTCAAATGCTAGTTTTCCACAACCAAGGAAAAGTGGTCTAAGCAGCTGGGTGGCAGTAGGACGAGGGTAGTTGGATGTGTGCCTCTGTCCCTCTCGGCCCCAGAAGAAACTTAAGTCACCTTGGAGACTTCGGTCTCAGAACGTTAACTACCAGTAGCAATAGGCAGCAGCTGAGCAGAAGCTCTAAAGATCTCCATTGGACTTAAGCCACGCTATTTAGTACCCTGACCATACCTGGCAGTGGCACCCTCAAGCAAGCTACACAGTTCTGGGTAGGCTGCTTCCTAAACCAGAAAGAATGGCACTTGTTGCAGAATAGTTCTGCTTTTGGAGGATGTCTAACTATAGCAGCACAGCATGCTTGAGGGCATGTCAGTATGTAGCCAGAGATGCCTAGCTGCCAACTTAAACGTCAAAAGTTCCTTTGTAAATTTATCCCTTAGGCCTTTAATAATAAGCCTCCCATCCTTCAGAGAAGAAAGTGTAGCCCGTTCCTACTAATTACACAGGCAGCAGTATGGGAAGAGCTTTTGAATGGGGCTCTAGAGGAGCTCTATCAGCAAAGGCTGCCTGGCTTGTCTGGAATCAGGCTGTCCCCATGCTGCTCTATCCAAAATACATACCTTGTAGTCAGTGAGTCTGTTTGTACCCTCCCTTTATTCTTGGTGCTTGAATGTCAGGAGTCAACACCTTCTAATTATGCCTCTGAGCCATTCTTTTCTCCTGGGTCTGACCTGTGTGGGCAGAATGCCTTTGGCCACCTCTGCTGTGCTGTTAAAGCTCTACTCCTTGTTAATAGGGCACAAATCAGAAACATGAAACCACAATATTGTCCGTAACAATTTTAAGGGTTCATATTGCCAGCGTAATCTTATCACTTGGCAGCTAAAATAAGGGAGAAATGCCAATAATTAAACAAGTCATAACAACATTGTTTTCATCGTTGAATTGATCCTTATAAAACCAGGGATTCCTTAGGTTATCATTTCTAATTAAAATGTTATGTTTTGTATTTACTGCACCTATGGCTGGCTTCAAAAACCAGTAAGGTCAATGGGAGTCTTTTCATTGACTTTTATGGGCATTGGATATGGTCATTAGTATAATACAATAATAACTGAACTATTAAGTATTCCTTGTAGTTATTAATGAAATGCCTCCATCAGAAGTACATCCTAAACACAATGAAACTGTTCTGCATGTACAGAAAGCAGGCCATTTCTGGCAATCATTAATCTATGGGGGTTTTTTCATTCACCTCAAAAGGGAAATATTGAATACTCCTTCCCCTTTCCCTAGCTTCCTCCCCCTCTCCCTCCCCCTCCCCCCCAGTCTAAATCTACTTCAACCATTATAAAATATTCTAGATTCCAGCTAAATATATCATTAACTTGCTTCTGTGCTGCCTATTTGATTCTGTGAGGTTACCCAGGTTTACAAATGAGACAGAATCTTGACCTTGTACATTCATGCTTATTCACTGTCCTAAATCCTTCACTTCTAAAAAATGTCTACCCTGGCTTTAGTGTTATTTGCATGTTTTTGGGAACTTACAGAAGTAATAACATTTTTTAAAAACCTAATTCTTTAGACATATTTATTTTGGAGGCTCCTGATTGTTATTGTTCTAGATGATGCATTACATTTTTTGAAATAACTGTTATGTTCTTTTTTAATGAAGCAATAACATTCATTTATTTCCAAAGGTTTTCTGGAAGCAAATTGAAAAATGAGGTAAGCACTGTGCCCTGATTCCTTTCACCTCGAAACTGTTTATTCACAGTAATGCTATTGGGTAGAGTTTTTCAATACCAGTTTCTTTGAAAATTGTAACAGCCCTATATTATCTACTACTTTTACTGAGGCTAAGTGCATATTACATTATTACAGGAATAGAGGATATATAGAAGTGGAAGGGAACTCCTAGGTCATCGAGTCTAGTTTTCTGTTACTGTAGGCACCCACATCATATAATCCCCTTCATAAGGCTATTCCATCTTAAAAATTTGCAATAATGGCTACAAAAACCTACTATTGGAAAGCTACTTCAGCATGTCACTAACTTTTTAGAAACCTTCTTCTTCTTCTAATTTCCAGCATAAGTGTATACATGGACAGTTTATCTCACTTGTTCTTAGGTTTGAATTGTCTGATAGATTAAATAGCTCTATCCCTCTGTTGTGTTTACCTCTCTGCTATATTTATAGAGACCAGTTATATCCCCTCTCCATCTTTGTCTTTTAAGGTTGAACAAGACAGTTTTTTATAGTATTCTCATAAGATAGGCTTTCCATTTCCCTAATCACCCTTGTAGCCCTTCGCTGCACCTATTCCATTTTGGATACGTCATTCGTGAATGAATGAGATTATTAGAACTGTACTTAGTATTCCAGATGAGAGTTTACCAGTGCTTGTTCAATGGCTTTATTTTTTCCCTCTGCTTCTGGAAATACTTGGTCTGAGACATTCTAAGATCATATTTGCGTTTTTCTGTAACTCTGACATCTCATAGTTATATTTTGATTGACAGGTACCAGGTCATCTTCTTCTGCCTTATCCAGCTGATGAGTTCCCAGACTATAGCAGAAATTCTTGTTATTAGTCACTACATGCCTGACCTTGAATTTTGTATTGTTAAATTTAAACCCATTTCTTTTGGTCAATTTTTAAAGGTCACTCGGTTCTTCTTGAATGATATTCCACTCTACCACCATACAAGTGTTGCCTCTCACCTTTGTGTCACCAACAACTTTCATTAGCAGGCTCCTGCTTCTTGAGCCACAGTTATTAATAAAAGTATAAATTAATATTTGTCCAAAGCCTGATTCTTGAGACTCTTTATTAGCAGTAAACAGCCTTTAGCTCATCAGTTTCCCTTTCATTACAGCCCACTGTCATCTCTTCTTACCTACCTAATAATTCTTGCACTAATCCCCATCTTCTCCAATTTAACTAATACTTTCTCTATGATACCATATCTTTACTAAAGTCCACATAAATGAGGTCTACTGCCTTTTCTTTGTCTAGTAATCATTTATCTTATTGAAGAAAGATATTAGAGTGGTCAGTCCTTGATAAATGCATGTTGCATTTTAGCCCATTTGCCCTTTACCTCCATGTCTTTATTCTTTCCTTCAAAATTTGTTCTAAAGCCCTTGCTTTAATTGCATACAGTTGAAGGCAGACTAATGAGCCTGTAGTTACTCAGCTCATCTCTTTTCCCTTTTCTTAAATGTAATATAGGTATATTTTACAGGTAGTACAGCTACTATTTTCCAGTTACACCTTGCAATACCCAGCTTAATAGTTTTACTAAAAATTCTAGCTTTTAGACTTGCAATATCGTGTGCCAATTCTTTCAGAATTCTGGGAGGGGGATTATTGGGTCACCCTGACCTGAATACATTAAGCTTTTTGAAATTTTTTTCCACCTTGGACACAGTAATTTCCACAGGTCCTCATTCCTATTAGACATCCTACCTTTGCCAGTACAGCATCTTTGGCTTGATTGACAGCTAAACCCAATGAAGTATGCCCAGTACTGGCAAGAAGAGACTTTTCAACATAAGAGTGGTGTAGTCTGACTCTCTGTTGTGTGGGACTGTGCAGGCTGGTTTAGAAGCAAGAATTAAGCAGGGTCTTATCCAATTGGTGTAAGTGAAAAATAGGCAACATTCTTTCCATTAAAGTAAATGGATAATATGCTTGAATTCCTGTTCACTACCCTGAAAATATGTTCAAGTAGTTATTCCAGAAATGATTTATCTTGATTTCTTGAGGAGGAACTCCCATTAGCAACTCAAACATCAACAGATTTTAAAGAATTTGTCAATGAAATTTTAGTGAATATTTATTGCTGGTATGTTTTATCACATTTCTAGTATTTTTCTGTATGTGAAGATATTAGCAAATTATTTTATCTAAATCAGTTAATGTGACATTAGAGACTGCATGGTTAATTAGGCAGGTAATATTGCTGTAATTATCTTAATGTTAAATAGCCATTAGAAACAGATGGTATTAAAATGAAAGGGCAGGTGGCAGTGGGTTAAGATATCAAACCTAGCACTGAGCCACAGTCATATAAGCCCATTAGCAGAGTAAAATGTTGCAAATATTCTACTCTTTAAAAGAAAGCCTTTTAAATGAACTAATTTCTTTTAATAAAAGCTTTTAATACATTTAATGGACAATTGCATAATGAAGTCATATAGATTGCTTCTGTTATCAATAAAAAAACCTCCTGATGCTGAAAGGCAATTGTAGATCTGCAGAAATACTGACTCAAACCTGTATTTAACCATCTAATGTTTAGGTCAATACGGTATTTACATTTCTATCATTTCTTTCATTTCTCTCTTTACCTGTGGTTGAATACATTGATGCAGGCAAGGTGCTGTTTAAGTAACATACATTTTTCATTCCTAGCTCTCTATTTTGGTTTGTTTTCAAATGGCAGTGAACTGTTCATTAAAATCTGATTATGAGATAGCTCACATACACAGCCTCAAAAATGGATCAGCAATATCAGGTTTAACATTTCAATTTTTTAAAGGGGAACATGAATGATAAACAATGATCAGCTGCAGTTCCTGTTTTCTAAACTCAGCATTTGAAACTACTTAATTTAAAACTGACCTCCAACTGGTGAGATCTTATCAGCGGACACAACAAAACCTCTTTTTCTTAATTCCTTTTACCACACCAGCTCAACTTGCTAATATACTAAGGTGAGATTCACCCTACACAGTGTTCATCTACACATGCGCTTTAATGCACAGTAACCTATTTTACTATGCATTAAAGTGTAGCGTAAAAAAAGTGCTGTTACACTTATGCTCAATAAAATAGGCTACTGTGCATTAAGCATCACCTAAAAAATGTGTGCTTGCACTACTGCACATTAGGGCAGCCTAATGTACATTCATTTAGTACCTATCATTGGAGGTACTACATTTAATGCACATTAAGAAAAGCGCATTCATGCACGGGTAGACGTGCCCACAGAGGGCTAGAACAAGGCCAGCTACCACTTAAGCTCTCAAACTAAAATGTAAATGTACTTTCCTAGTGGACAGTAGTATAACTAGGAGTGAGCAAATAAAGCAGCATCCCCAAGCACCAATTCAGAGGGGGCAAATAAATCCTGCCTCATCCAGAATTAGTAGGCTTCTTAGGGTGAAAGTCTTCTCAGTTCAAAAGGTCTGTACAAGGCTGTGTGCGCTGCTATGCCTGTCTAAGAGGATTAGGTGAGATTGAAATGGAATGCTGAGCCTCGGCCAGTCTGCCCAGAGGTGATATATGGGAGCCAACATGATTCATCAAGGAAGGATGACATGTATTATGTTAATTTATTTTGACAGTTGTAGTTTCATCTTAATTGTAGTTGTTCATACTGCATTACTAAGTTTAATGCAGTGTAAATAGTAAAAGTAAGAAAGCCTTAGAAATGTTATACATGGTGCTACTGTTCAAATTTTGCTGGAAGTAAGCTGATGCAGCCAGAATCGCATGAGAATTATAAAATGAGCAACCTAAAGAAGTGTGGATTTGTCATGTCCTATTGTACACTCAGTAAAGTAGGGCTGTTATTGTTTCTTGATATGCACCTACTGTCTCTTCACACTAGAATGGCTAATATGAAAGTTCAGGGTTACAATTTTAATAAACTTTTCTCTCTATATATAGCCTGCACTTGTGCTGAGCTTTTTAGTCCTCACAAATTCAGCAGGCTTAAAGGTAGGCTACTACTTAAGTGGAAAACAATGGGGAAAAAGCTGGTGAAGGGAGCATTTTTTCTCTGATTGGGTGCATCTACGTAAGATGTTTACTGCACAGTTGACCAATTAACTGCACAGTAAACATGTCAGCATCTACATGTACCTCCCTATTAGGGCACATGAAAATAATAAACTCTGCAGCAGGATAGGACTTGTAAATACAAGTCCTACCCTGCTGCAGTGTTTTTTCATGCACAGCAGTACATGTGTAGATGCTGCCCTGGCTGGCTGAGGCACAGGGTGCCTCAGCTCAGGACTAACCCGTGGGGCCTCACCCCAGGCAGCTGTTCCACAGCATGTGGAGATGGTGGAGTAGTTAGCCTGGGCTGGCTGCTTTCCCATCTCCATTTGCCACTCCACAGCTGGCTGAGGTGTAGTGTGCCTCAGTGTGGGGGCTGCCTTCCAGCTAGCCCTGCATTGAGGCTCCCTGTGTTCCACCCAACACCCCGTCCCTCCCTACAGCACATGGAGCCTGGTCAGAGCAGCCCTCGGCTGGCGGGCTGACCCCCTGGGTCACCTGCCAGCCTGGACTGTTCCAACCGGGCTTCATGTGATGCACACAAATAAACTCTGGAGCAATTTGCTCCACAGTTTTGTGCTCCCGGGTGCACATTCAAATGGTGTGTCTGAGAGCAAAATACTCTGGAGGAATAAGCTCCAAAATTTTTTGGTCTTCATTAATTGCATGTATAGACATGCCTAGTCAGTACTAAGTAGTGCCACAACCAGCTTACTTTGAGGCACTGAAGTATTCCTAAGAATACCATCCTTATGGGTTACCTGTAGGCACCTAGCTCTGTTTGGAAGAGGGGAATGACCATAGTGTTCTAACCAAATTCCAGCTTGGCTAATGATAATTTGCCTACCTATATTGCCTTGGTATTTTAGTTGAACAAATTATTTTTCACCTCTTGCTCCAAGGTTCAGTCCTGGAGGCTTTACTTAGGCAGAGCTCCTATTGTCTAGGAGCTTCAGTTCTAAGCTTAGGAGTTATTTCATAGTATTGCTGCAGACCAGTAATAATCTGTGGCTAACTCCGCCTGGATAACTCAATCTTCAGCAGGGATCAAACCAATAAACTGTTTTTTTTGGACTAATCTAGAACTCTGTCTGCTATATGAAAGTAGCAGAGCTCTCCGAGCTAATTTGCTTTATGGAAGGAAATGAATGGGAATCACCTGTGTACAAGTCAGACTATTCTGGGGACCTTTATAAATACATGGGAACCTATTTCCATCATAAGCCTCTTTGGTGTATCTGGACACTTACTGCAGTGAATGTGTTATTGTATTAAAAGTTTCTAAAAAGTCTCTTCTAGAAACCATGGGTCTAAAACAGCACTGTGAAAAGTCAGCAGAGTTTGTATTTAGGATAAATTTGGCCCAATATCATTGCCTGCTCTTACAGAGTTCTGTGCCTGTAAATCTTGAGTCAGTTCTTTGAAGCCAGCAGAAGTTCATGAAGTCAGTGGAGTTAAGTCCAGGTTTGTACCATTTTGTAAACAGAATTTGGGGAACTAAAGATGAACACGTGTTTAAGTCCTTACTATTCTAGGACCAAGGTTCAATAAGAATCAATATTATGAATGGATTACTTTCAAACTTAAATATTTTGGAATTTTTGAGTCTTGCTAGGTAAAACATCAGTTTAGTATTAATAATTGTTTTAGTAGTGGGGCACATATCTAATTTTTTTCCTTGTATTTTTTTTATACTCTAGGGTGGCTTCACTCGAAAGTATTCTCTTAGTTCCAAAACGGGAACTCTCCTTCCAGAATTCCCCAGTGCTCAACACTTTGTGCTTCAAGGGTGCATTTCTAAAGACAAGGTAAAATGTGAGATGCCTCTTTCTTGACTTACAAACCAAAACTTGTCAGCGAACTTTCCTTCCATATCTCAGCCTTTGAGACATCATAGTATTGACATGAAAGAGTCACAAATGTCCATAATCAAACATAGGTGACTGATTTATAGAAGGGGCAAACCTTTACTAATGCCGATTAACTGGCTCTCCAGTGGAAAGGTGGTTGAATTATTTACCTATTAACTCATCTAGTATTTTACAAACTGATGGTATGTAGGAAGGGGAGGGCAAAACAAACAAATAGTTAAGAGCTGTATTCATTCCAAATGCCTTTGTATTTTAAAGTAAATTTTCTACTGATTAGATTGGAGCAAGAAATAATTGGGTGAATTTTATCTTTTCTTCCCTCCTCCCATCTTCATCAATGGTCTATGAACAGATCACAAAATTTTGAGCATATGGATTACTTGAAGTTATTCACTAATTTCCTTATCAAATACTTCTTAGCCAGGATTCTATTTGTATTTCACTGTTTTAATTTTATGTACAATTGTAGTATGGACAATTTGTTCAGTTCTATATGTCATCCTAGTAGGAAACAAGAACAATGCCTTAGAACTTATGTAACTGACTAGCACAAAAGAAATGGTAAATTATGTATTTTACCAGTCAGTACTGTGTTACTCTGATCCACATTTGCTCTGTGAACTGTTCAATTAGCAGTTTTGCTGATGTAAACCACTAGTCATCATCATATGTACGTGTAAGTTTTACGTGTTCCACAGGAGATATGCATCTTTTACAACTCCAAACTTCAGAGGTTAACTCCCTAGATCCAGTTGTAAAATCTGGAAATTGACAGTTAAATCCCCTGAGGTAGCCAAAATGGTAGCTACCATTGTGATATTGGGGCAAGGGGTAACTGAAAGCTACTGACCTGCTCTTCCAGTACCTATTACCTTATTCATCTTCTCAGAAGTTATAGCTACTGGGCTTATGTCTACTTCTTCAGGAGGTGTAAAAAGAGTACAGACTATGGAAAACCTTGTGTTATGAATAGCTATCAACAAGAAGCTCTAGATAGTGCACAACAACAGTGATATTGGTTCTGAACAAAACCTACAAATTATGCTACATAGTGGGTGCATCTACATGAGACTCTGACTGTGCAGTAGCCTAATAATACTGCATAGTAGCATGCCACAGCACAGACAGTGCTAATATGCTACTGCACAGTATTATTAGGTTACTGCTCAGTAGCATCACTTAAAAGATGTATGCTGGTGCTACTGTGCAGTATCTCTGTTTACTGTATTTTTATTTAGTACTTGTTATACAAGCGCTAAATAAATGCAAAATAACCACTGTACAGTAGCATCTCATGTAGATGCATCCAATGATAGGTACCAGTTACAGAAACATTATCCACTAACTATATATGACTTTCTTACATCTCTCATTTGTTACAGGGTACTCCTGTAACATAAATGTCTGAGGGCAGCTGGAGGTATCTGGCAAAACAAGTCTACTGGCCTTGTCCTCCTGTCTGCAGTTGCTGTCTTAGATAATTCTCATGGTTCCAAAAAACAGGCTCTTTTTGGATAAACAAAAGTATATTCTGCATTTTAGAAATGATAGTGGGAACATAGCTTAGTTTAAGTTAAAGCAGAACTTTCTTATGTAGATAATCTCTGTTGTGGTTGAAAAAAGATTGAGTACAGCATGGTTGAGACACTGTAGATCAGGGGTGGGCAATTATTTTGGGCAGAGGGCCCCTTACTGAATTTTGGCAAGCTGTCGAGGGTCGCATGGGTAGCCCCACCCTTTGACAGGTGTCCCGCCCACTGGTTGCCACCTTGGGACCAGAAGTCCTGCCCCTAACCTCTGACCTTTGCCACTGGAAGTCCCTCCCCTTGCCCCTGGAAGTACTCCTTTGGGGAAGAGGGTTTGCCATTTTAGGGGAATAAAAAACAAATTACATACTAAAAATCAAACACCCATAATAATATATTTTAATTTAATTCAAAAATATATTTTGTCCTGATTTGTGTGTGCTTGTGCTATATATACAGAAGTGATTGCATATGGGGGTTGTAGGGATGTGTGGATGTGTGTGTGTGTGGGTATGGGAGCCATGTAGTGCAGAGTGGCCAGTGGGTGGGTGGGCAGGAAAGTGAGGAAAGCAGCGGGGGGGAAGTGGTAGCAAGTGGGAGCGCAGGGCCTGCACCAGTGTCCTGGGGCCAGCACTAGTACAGCCCAGAGTGGGGCGGTAGGAGCATGGGGTGTGGGCTGGCAGGGGTCTGTAGAGCTGGGCTGGGCTGCACCAGCAGGGAGAGGAGGGAACTGACCCGCTCCATAGAGCCTCTGCCAGCTAGGACCCTGCACTCCTGCTGCCCTGCTCTGGGCCCTGCCAGCGCTGGCCCCGGGACACCAGTATGAGCCCTGTGCTCCCACCTGGCTGCTGCTGGCTCCTGTGCACCCACTCACTCCCAGTGCCCCTGTCCCAGCCCTGTGGTACAGGTGGGGACAAGCACACAGCCCCAACCCCATGCACCCCATGCTTTTCCATCTGGACTGAGCAGTAGCGGCGAGGATAGTGCTTAGCACAGGGGAAAAGCGCACTCCCCCCATTGCCAGACAATGCCCATGCAGGGCTGTCCTGCCTCTCCTCTGTGTCACCATCACCCTGTGGGGCAGCGGTGGCAACAGAGAGCAGGCACAGGCAGCCCTGCATGAGCTCTGAGTGGCTTCAGCACAGGGCACCGGCAGTGGGAGGGGGAGCAGCCGCTTTTCCCCCACGTTGAGCACCAGTTCATTCCCCGCTGCTGCTGCTAGCCTGGGCCTCGCGCCAGCTCTGAGTCACCCGTCAGGGCTGAGGTGTGGCAGCAGCAGCAGGGCATGAACTGCTCAATGCAAAGGAAAGCAGCCCTCCTGCTTGCCACCGTAAGGCAGTGTTTTCTGCTGCTGCCCGCCCAGAGCTTGCGCCGCGCTAGGCTGCAGTGCGGCTGCTTCACCACCACAGGCAACTGGTAGGGGGTGTATGTTCCCCCCTGAAGGGGGCAGTGCCCCCCAATGGCCGACACTGATGCTGTTGGTAGGGTTGGTGCCCCCCCTGAGAGGGCCGCTGCCATCTGCAGCTTCTGCAGGTGCCCCCCCAGATTCTGGAGGCACCAGTCACTCATGCTCACCACCGCATCTGTGCTGCCCAGCTGCTGCTCCACATGGCCACTGCTGTACAGATATAGTTTCATTGATGTACCACAGTATAATTCTTGGAAAGAAATATTTCATTCAGCTGCAGAACTGTGAAAATATCCAGAATGTAGCTCAAATGATTTCTAATGAGGATGAAGAAATTTGAGTGGAGGACCTGGAAAAGCAAATGTCAACTGTGGGAGTTACAATTAAAAAAGGATGATATTTTTTCTGAAAATTGATTTTTTATTTACTTAATAGTTTTCAAAAGGTCTACAAATAATTAATTAACATGTTGAATTCATTAACATGTTATTGTGCAACACTTTCAAAGTCAATAGTGTTTCACACAAGGAACTATGTATTAGAACTCATTATACATTTTCTGACAGTCTAAAGTATAACCTGTTTCATACAAAAGTGGGCTGTGGTTCACTGGAAACATTTGCTAACCTTAGCAAGCTTTCTAGGAGCCTGGACCATCAACCAAATTTTGCCCAGTGTCTAAGTTTTTTTCTTTTTGAAAATGTTTTGCAGATGAACAACTTTACTGACATGTGATCTCATTTTTCTAGACATGTAGACAATTTCTATTGTCAATTATTTCTCTGCAGTCCCATTAATATAAAAAAGCATTACACTTGAGATGAATCAGTTTATTGAGATGAAAGAAAATTTCTGGTTTAAAGCTTTGCTCTTGTAAGGTGATGATTAAACTTTGACCAAATGACTGACAGCTTTTTTTCTCATTTGTCCAACCAGATGATGTTTCAAAACACTCATAGACGCCTATAGCAGCCTAATGATTAACCTGCACTGCCCTTAGTGATTAATCCTATCTTTAAAAATGTCCATGTACTTCACCAACTGACTTGGTAGAAGTAACATCTTTCTGTCCATGCAATAGCTCTGTATGCATTTTCAAAATATACTCAGTGATGCACCTGCACTTCTGATAATAGGAAGGGGCCCTGGAAATGTTGATAAAGTATTAGATATGAATGTTCAATGTATTGTTATTTCCTAAGAGCTATGGCCACAATATGTATATTTGTGTCATACATTTTCATTTCTTTTATACTACAAATGTTGTGTTCTGTACTTAAGCACTAGCAAAAGAAAGCAGAAATCTGTTTTGTTATAATACTAAAGGGGAAGAGGGACAGATTCTGTTTAATCTTTCTTCCTTCCAAAACAGGTAGATACCCTTATCATGATGTATAAAACACACTGTCAGTGTGTCCTTGACAATGCAATTAATGGGAACTTTGAAGAGGTAAGTCTGTTTACACACACATTCTTGGTTATATATGAATAGGTAGCAGAAAAGGCACTGCTTATGCACAACCAATGTTTTGGTTTCCTTTCCATAGATTCAGCATTTTTTGTTACATTTTTGGCAAGGAATGCCAGACCACCTTCTGCCTCTGCTTGAAAATCCTATCATCATTGACATCTTCTGTGTCTGTGACTCAATACTCTACAAGGTGAGCTAGGCATTCAGTTATATGGATAACCTCTGCCATCTCACTGCTTGTATCCAGGTAAAATGTAATACAGAAGTTAGAACAAGAGAAGTCCTGGGACTTGACTGTCTTCTCCACACAGCATTGATGCTATAAATGTTATTTGCATAAAACCAGTGTAAGTGAAAACAGAATTCCCTAATCAACAGAATTTCTGTTCCCTAATCAGCCACAATTTTTGTCACACACAAGGTCAAATCCTGAGCTTCTCACTCATGTTTTACTGAAGAAAATTCCCCTTATGGATCCAACACCCACAATGAAGATTAGGCCTGGATAAAGATGAGGTCTTGCCTATGCACAAAATAGTTACAACTAATACCAATATCAAAAGCCCTTTTCCCAGTACAGCTTATGTTGTTCTACAAGATGTTGTTCAAGATTCTTAACTAGAATGGTAAAAAACCTCTTTTGCCAGCATCACCTGGCTTTCTATCAGGGGCTTTTTTCTGATATAATAACCATGGCAACACACGACTCTAAGGGACCCTCTGGGAGAGTGAGTCCAGTTGCCTGCTGTCACAAGCTCTATGCTGTATAATCTCCTTAATAAATTGATCCACCTGCACCAGCTACATTTTTTTTTCTGGTGCTATTCTGATTGGAAGGTCAACCAGCCTAATTGTGGCAAACCTTGTGGCACAGGCCTGGTCTGACTCTTCTCTTGTGAAAGTAGGGGTACCTGTAGAGGTAGAGTGGAAGTGCACCAATACATTGGTCTGATATCAGATCGGCACCCATATAAAGAAAATTGCCGGCATCGGAAATTGGCTTTTTTTGCCTGATGTGGCTGATAGATGCTTTTGTGCAGCCACAGTACAGCACATAGGCAGTAAGGAACACAGCCCGGCAGCTTGGATAGCTGTGTCCATCTGGTAAGTCTGTTGTGGTGGAAGGGGAGGAGGGAGGAGAAGGGGATAAGGGGCAAATAGAGGACCCCGTGATGAGAGAGGGAATGGGGCTGGAGCAGTGGCAGGTGCTGTCCAGTGGGGGTGGGATGGGGTGCGGGATGGAGTCACGGTTCATCCGGGGGTCACAGGGAGAGGGGGCAGCTCCTGCTGCTATGCACACCCTGGGAAGGCATGGAGGGGGCATGTGCCTCTAGATCTGTGCACAAAGCAGGGCGGGCTGCTGCTATGGGCTGGAGCACAGCCCCAGCCCCAGCCCACAGAAGCAGCCCGCCCCACCCTGCACACAGATCCGAGGTCACATGCCCCCTATGCCCTTCTGGGGTATGTGCAGCAACAGTAGCCACCCTCCCTCCCCATGCTCTGCAACGAGCCGTGGCTCCATCCCATGCTCTGCCCTGGCTGGGAAGTGCATGCCCCTGCCCCTGCCCCAGCCCCACTCCCTCACCACAGGAGTCTTGATCTGCCCTCCCCATGCGTATGCCCTCCCCTTCTACCACGACAGACTTACCAGCCGGACGCTGCTCTTCAAGCTGCCAGGCTGCCCATTGGAAATCAGATCAGTATTGGCCAATATGCCCCCTTAAAAATTGGCTATCAGTATCACCCCCATAAATCTCTATCAGTGCACCCTTACTATAGATATAGGCACAGTAGTATGCTAAGGAACTCTCACTACTGCATAGTATGGAGTGGTGTTTCCACCCTCGTGGCTATACTGATGCATCTATTTTGGTAAAAGAGTTCCCTTTCTAACTGAAAAACTGAATCACTGTAAAAACTGTGTAAACCAGGCTACAGTAGGGATCTTAGACTTTGGCATCTAATCTCTCTCTGTTTAACTTTACCATTCATGAAAAAGAAATAGGAGCAATCAGGGGATGCCACGTTCAGGTGGGTGTGTTGGATTCCTTAGAAAAATCTGATCCGTAAGTAATGAAAGTCTTTGAAGGACTTGGAGTTCCACAGGAGACACCATACAAATATGAAAGGATTATTGCAATCTTCCTGATAAGTTTCACAGATCCACATAGATTACATGAAAGAGCAACTGGCAAGTCAGAAAACCAAACTGATGTGTGAACAGAGGTGGGGGGCGTTACTTAACACTACATATTTTTCTGGAACTATTTGTATTTCTTTACTGAAATCAAGAAAAATATCCACCAAAGGAAAATGTATTTCACAAAGGCATTACAAGCAGTAAAGAGAGTAGATATTATTAGATTCAATATGTAGTACGAAAATAGTATAAAGATATGAATTACTCCTCTTTGACTATTTCCACTGCCTTATCTCCTTATGTGCCTGGGATTTATACTGGGTTTTCATATTACAAATGTACGGTACAAAATCTACATACACACTTGTTATGAATAAAGATAATATCTATGTCAAAGGGGTAAAATGCCACAAAGTACAGAATTAGAACCCTGAAATAATAAAATTGCCCACAACTTAATCAAATTAAAGAATTCAGTATTTCTTCTGTGTCACTTTCCTTTAGGTCTTGTTTCTAAAAATTCAAAACATTCTTGACATATTTATCAAAAAATTGGGCATTTTAGTGGGTTACCAATAATAATGATCACAATAGTCAGAACAAACGTATTTATATTATATGAACTGTATAAGAATGTTGGTCTTGACATAGACTTTCCTTTTTGCCAAAAAGACAATTGAAGGGGTTGGAATCCAGTGGAATCTCTCAAGAGTTTTTTCACATCTCTGTGAATGAGTTACAGGACCTGCACCAAATGCTGAAAACTCTCCAGGATATATGGGCAGGAGAAGAAGAGGTGGCTCGATTGCTGAGGATACTAATCAACAGACATCTGGGTTTCCTGTTCTCTGTGAAAAAGCATATAAAAATGCAGCTTTTCTCCTTTAAAGGAGAAAAATGCGGATTTCCCCCTTTAAATGAGAAAACTGCAGGAAACCATGGGTTTTCTCTTGCAGACTGGCAGCCTGCAAGGAGCTGCTTGGGGCTGGGGAGAGTGTGGGGGAGGATAATTGGAGGCAGGGGTCACCACATACACAGGCAGTTACCATGAAGCAGCTGACCTGTGGTAAATCTCCTTTTACCTGCCAGTAGCTTGTTCATGTGCTCATGCCCCTCAGCTCAGATCATACTGTATTTATGCACCTAACTTCCACTGATTTCCACATCTCTCAAGCAGGGTCCATACCTGACAGGGTGCTGCGAAGACAAACACATTGAAGAGAATGAAATGCTCCAATACCCTGATATTGGGGACCTAAAATATTTAGAAGGGAGAGTCACGGTTTTGTGCTGTGAGGGAAACTTTTGCCCCCAAAAGTTTACTGTCTAAATAGACCAAGAAGACAATGACTTGGAGAAAGATAAGTATCTCTATTATAGCAAGGCACAGCAGCTGGCTTAAGGTCACATCAAAAGTTTCTGATATATTCAGAAATTCAATCCAGCACTCCAGACCAGTCAGCCTCAGCTCAGTCCCAGGAGAAATCATGGAGCAGGTCCTCAAAGAATCCATTTCTAAGCACTTGGAGGAGAAGAAGGTGATTAGGAACAGTCAGCATGGATTTACTAGGGGCAAGTCATGCCTGACCAACCTGATTGTCTTCTATGTATGACTGGCTCTATGGATGCAGGGAAAGGAGTGGACATAATATAGCTTGACTTAAACAAGGCATTTCCTACAACATTCTTGTAAGCAAGCTAAGGAAAAGTCTGGGTTGGATGAATGGACTGTCAGGTGGATAGAAAGCTGGCTGAATTGTCAGGCTCAAGGAGTAGTAATCAATGACTCGATGTCTAGCTGGCAGTTGGTATCAAGTGGAGTGTCCCAGCTTCGGTCCTGGAGCTGGTTTTGTTCAATATCTTCATTAACAATCTGAACGATGGGATGGATTGCACACTCAGCAAGTTTGCGGATCACACAAAGCTGGGAGGTGTAGTAGATATGCTGGAGGGTAGGACTAGGATTCAGAGTGACCTAAACAAATTGGAGGATTGGGCCAAAAAAAACCTCATGAGGTTCAGCAAGAACAACTGCAAAGTCCTGCACTTAAGATGGAAGAACTCCATGCACCGCTACAGCCTGGGGACTGACTGGCTCAGCAGCGGCTCTGCAGAAAAGGACCTGGGGGTTACAGTGAGCAATAAGCTGAATATAAGTCAGCAGTGTGCCCTTGTTGCCAAGAAGGCTAACAATATACTGGGCTGCATTAGTAGGAGTTTTGTCAGCAGACTGAGAGAAGTAATTATTCCCCTCTGGTGGAGGGGAATTATTCAGCACTGGTGAGGCCATATCTGAAATATTGTGTCCAGTTTTGGGGGCCGCATATAGAAAGGATGTGGATAAGTTGGAGAAAGTCCAGGGGAGAGCAATGAAAATGTTTAGTGGGCTGGGGCACATGGCTTGTGAGGAGAGACTGAGGGAACTGGGTTTATTTAGTTTAGAGAAGAGAAGACTGAGGGGGGATTTGATTGCAGCCTTTAACTACCTGAAGGATGGCTTCAAAGAGGATGGAGCTAGACTGATCTCAGTGGTGGCAGATGATAGAACGAGGAGCAATGGTCTCAAGTTGCAGCAAGGGAGGTTTAGGCTGGATATTAGGAAAAACGTTCTTACTAGGAGGATGGTGAAGCACGGGAACAAGTCACCTAGAGAGGTGGTGGAATTTCCATCCTTGGAAGTTTTTAAGGCTTGGCTTGATAAAGCCCTGGCTGGAATGATCTAGTTGGAGATGGTCCTGCTTTGTGGAGGGGGTGGGGGGGGACTAAATGACCTCCTGAGGTCCGTTCCAACCCTAATTTTCTATAATTCTATGATAATCCATTCAACCTTGTACTATCAACTTTTTTGTCCAGTTGTCACAGAATTATTGGGCTGGCTCTGTTTAACAGTCACAACTCATTCCATTATGATAAGTTCTTGTTTCACAAAATACAAAGTGAAAGGATTTTGGAGAAGTTTTGAGATAGACCTCTATCAAATAGTGTTTTTCCTATTCAGACAACAAGCGGAATATAAGAAATTTTACTGAATTAACATATCCCTAACAATGAAGAATGTGAAAAGACACTGCTATTTATGTCTGTTTCTTTTCTTCTTTATCTAGGTTTTTCTTTTCTCAAGAAGCATGGGGAAAACTTCAAAGGGATGTAAATGGGAAAGATTTTTAGGACTTTAGAATGGAAGTGAAATTTCCCAGGACTTAAATTCCTTTCTCAATATGTTGAAAAGGGAAGTGTAATAAAATGTATTATATTATCTTGTTCAAGGTCCTTACAGATGTACTTATTCCTGCAACAATGCAAGAAATGCCAGAAAGGTAAGTACTTGGAAGTTTATACTAATGCTATATTAATTACTAGGAGGTAAAATGTTCCAAAAAAGCTTTGGAGGCAGCAGATGATGAGTTGATAGTATATACTTTTTTACACTCACCTCATTAATTGTCTATACATTTCTAAAATGGAACCATGCATGCAAGTAGTCTGAACTGATGGAGTCTGTAAAACTGAAATAGACCTATGTGGAAAGTTTTTCCAAAATATTTTAAATTCTGGATGTACTGGGTAGTTGCCCTCTCCTCCTATGACTTGATATTCACATTACATTTGTAATTAAATGAGACAATGAGTATAATCTTTTTTATTATTTCCATTTTTGGGGCCCAGCTGATCAAATTCTAGCTTTCTGAATTCAGTGGCACTCTTCTCCTGACTGAAAACTAATTACATGGATAAAGATTGCGGGATAAGGCCTGTGGTTGCTATTAACACCTTAGAATAGATCTTAGGGAGTAATGAGGGGGAGAGCTCTTACAACCTGTATTCAATGTGACCATTTCTAGCAGCATCTTTGCCAATTTAAATTACAGCAGCTGAGAATCTGTTCTCATTTACTCAAGATACCCCTGTCCCAGGAGTTACCTATGGCATCTGGCTGAAAGGGGAGTTCTCATATAGCAGCTGTAGCTTTTTTCCCATTAACCCAGGGGTTGTCTACTAGGGGTACATGTTACCTTACGGGTACTTGGACTGATCCTAGGGGGTACGCATGAGTGTGCAGGGATGGAGTGCCACTGCTTCGCAAGAGCAGGGCCAAGGTGAGGTGAGGGCAGTGGCATCCCTCTGTGGGGCAGGGAAGCTCGCATGTGGTGGTGACTGCTGCCGCACACCAGCCCGGTGAGCTTCCCTACCCTGCAGAGGGACACCGCTGCCCTCACCCCAGCCCAGTGAGGTTCCCCGCCCTGCCCTGGCCCTGCTCCTGGGAGGCGGCAATGCTCCATCCCCGCCCGCCCACCCGCACACTGTCCCCGCCTCCCCGCTCAGTGTCCGGCCACACACCACCCCCTCACCCTCCATGCTCGGTGTCCACCCACCGGGGTTACTTAGACTAAAAAAGCTTGAATACCCCTACATTAGCTGAATAGCTAATGTAGCCAGTTTAGGAAGAAAATCCATTCCTTTAAGAGAAACCCTCCAGACAGGAGTATTGAGTGAACTTGGACATGAAAGGAAGAGAATGAAGGGAGTAGGTATAAAAGTAAGTAGGTTACAGAACAGATCTTTGTGGATAAAGGAGACTGAAAGTGTTCTTTTATTTGGAGAGAGACTGATTTTTCCCTAGTGAGATTTCTGTATCAAAATCATGGCTATAATATCAAAGCACCTTTCCAGCAATTCATTATGAATGGGACTGGTATCTGTCATGTGTGAATCCTCCTATTCCTTCCTCCTTGAGATTTTGTCTGTCTGCGTTATTATGTTGCTGATATTTCTGCGGGAGGCCCCTTGGCTTTTTAGAAGATACCCCTTAAAAAAGATGCAAATCAATGTTGGTCTTTCTTTAGTAAATTATTTTTACTGTAGTTTACTAGCAGATATAAGAACTTTTGCTAAAAACTGGGAACAGTGGGTAGTTTCTTCTTTGGAAAACCTACCAGAAGCCCTGATGGAAAAGAAACTTCCTATTGCACGAAGATTTGTTTCTTCTCTGAAACGACAGACATCGTTCTTGCACCTAGCTCAGGTAAGCCTGAGAGATAAGAACGGGAATTTGCATCCTACAGGACATTATACATTACATGTAATAAGCCTCACAGAGCAGTGGATACAGCATGATATTGTTAAAAGTCCAGCTGCTGCCAAAAAAACCTCCCTCCCTGTGGATTCAAGACTGAGTGTCACAAAACAAACAAAAGAATGCCATGGGTAGAACTGGTCAAAGCATTTTGAAATTTTCCATTGAATAAAATAGAATGTGTTTTATGATAAAAGGTTCATGAAACAAGTTTTCCCGTTTTTAAACTAGTACTAGTCAGGGGCAAATCTGCATTTCAGGTGACACTATTATAATCCCCTTCAGTATGTTTCTCTGCAAACACTTCTTGCTTTGGCAATCAAATTACAATGTGGGATAAGTGTTCATTAGGGTTTTTTTCCCAAAGTAGAAAATATCAAACGATTCATCTGGCCTAACAGAGAAGAATTTTCCTCTCCATGACTTTCAGTGTGGTGCTTAGTGAGTTTCTCTGTTTTAGATTAAACTGGTATCTCTCTATGTAAGTGACATAGGTCTGATGATGCTAGCTCTCCACTGACAATATCCAGTTATTCACAATTATGAAACAGCACAATACTACGTTGTCCTGTGGGTAGTACACAGATCTGATAGTCAATGTCTGCTATAGATCTCCTTTGTAACTTTGGAAATATTATATAAATGCCTTCACTTCTCCTATTTATAAATTAAGAAAACTAAAAAATGATAGTGACATTCTGCAAGTGCTCCAGTGGAAAGCACTTTACTAAAATATTAATTTTGAACAAACCAAGAGGTAGCTAGCATGAAGCTTGAATCAGGTCTCCCTTGGTCGTGACAGCTCTTTATGATAATTGTTGACATATTTGTCTTCTAGTGGTGGGGAAGTTTGATAGCTGGGCTGTGAAAAAATCTGCTCATTCATCAGCCTAGAAAAAAAACTCCATGAGCCAACCGAAGATGCTTTTTCTTCTAGGAGTTACCGGGTGCATCTACATGTCCAGTTACCCTGACTGAACTCCAGGTGCAGTTCATTCCAGTCAGCTGCTCTTGGGCACAGCATTTACACATGTACCCAGGATTGCAGCAATTTGAACTGGGGCAGGGCAGCCCCAGACTGGCAGAGGACCTGGGGGTTCAACCTAGGGCTCTGGGTGGCAGTAGGGCTCTGGGTGGTAGAGGGGGCTGGCCGGGGCACAAGAGAGCTATAGGGAGCGGCTAGCCAGCTGACAGTCCTGCACTATAGCATTGCTGTGCCCCAACCAGCCCAGGCCACCATCTACACATGCATCTTGGTGCACTAAATGACTCTTTCATAGGATAGTACTTGTCCTGGACAGTAGTATCCTACAGCAGAGTTTACTGCACTTTAATACACATGTAGACAGTGACACTTTACTGTGGAGCTAATTAGTCAGCTCCACAGTAAAGCGCACATGTATCTGCACCCACTGTGTCCTTTATGCTGGTGTAAGCCTTAGCATTTTACCCTGACATCTCTTACAGATTGCCCGACCAGCCCTGTTTGATCAGCTTGTGGTGAACTCTATGGTATCTGATATTGAAAAAGTTGATTTGAATAGCATTGGCTCTCAAGCTCTGCTCACGGTCTCTAGCAGCCCAGACTCTGATGGGGAGGTCTACACTGAATGTAAGTTTGTGGTAAGGTATTTTGTCAAGTAAACTTTGTGCATCCAACTCTGAATTGCCTATGATAGGTTAGGGTTCACCTAAAAAAATCAAAGAAAGCCTTTCAGTTGGACCATTGCATCTAACAAGAGAAACTTAAGACCAAATACTACATGCTAGAATCAGTCTTGGTAATGGAGCTTTAACAAAGTTGCACCTGATTTTGTCTTCCCAGCTGGACATTTTTTTGAAATGGTGGTCATTTAGAGCAGGACTGGACAACCTGAAGCATAAGTGCTAGACGTAGCCTCTGTGTGTGGCATATGACAGATCAGGGAGGGGACAACACAGCAGCAGATAGGGCAGAAAGTAGAATGGGAGATCAACAGGGAGCAGGTTTAGAAAATACTCTCTACATCATCTTCTAGAATCTAGATATAAATTATAACTTTTTTCATGTAGGCCAGCAAAAGTGATCAGTTCCTGAAAATGTTTCTTAACAACTTGCTTAATAGTAAAGACAGGGTACTAGGGCTACTAAAGAAAAACTGCTAAAATCACCTTTATTTTCTAGCTTCACTTACTAGGTTCTAGAGCTGATTGACTTTTTTGTGCATAAGAGGATACTTCGGAGAAAACTAATCTTTATACGAAATTAAAGTTCTTGGTAAAATTAAATATCTATTTTTCCATTCTCTATTTTCTGTAAAATTTTCTAAAACTCATTTCTCTTCAAAATCATTTTCTACTTTTTAAAACTTATTCCTATATCAGTCTGGAACTATAAAAGGAGAAAAGGTGCTTTTTTGAGGCAAAAGGATACAACCTTCTTCTCTTCAGGACCTAAATATATTATTACTGCTACTTATCACTTTGGAGACATATTGGTCAGAAACTGACAGAACTGACAGCAAAAGCTTCTTCTATTAACATGAAAGTCTGAAGGAATTATATTTTGTTCTATCTTCAGTTAAGTAATGGATCACAACCAGTTCCATTTTAGTTGCCCTTTTACTCTCATTTTCCCATCTTTTACTGTTTTATGTTTTGCTCTTGCTATCTTAAGTGCAAAAATAAGATATTAGCCATAAATCAATTGGGTAAGCATATCAAAGGCTTTATAAAGGAGGGAATCTTGGAAGTTTTTGCTGTTTGACTGTGCTATTCCTAATGAGAATCCATTGGCATTGGAGAAGCTAAACACAATAAGCTGTTATCCACTACCAAACACACACGTTATCAGATGGTAATTCTGTGTTCTGTGCCCTTTTAAACTTGGAGCTAGACATAGTTCCAAAAGTAAATCCTTAAACAAATGGAAAAGTCAGTATTCTCTTGTTTACTGTTATTTTCATAGAAAACATCTATTGTCGTAGTCTCCCTTAATTTGCAGTGTTGAAGAACTTTTAACACCTGAATGGTTGCTTCATTGGTGAATTTCTTATTCTTTCACTGCTCTAATTCTTGCCTTGCCTTTCTTTTCCATGCTACAAAATTGTCAAATGACTGGTGAGTGGTTTTCTCTCCTCTTCAGAGTAGTGTGCAACGATATTTTTTCCTTTTTACATGGTAGATGACTCTATTACAGTGTTTCAAGAACTGAAGGACCTGCTAAAGAAGAATGCCACTGTGGAATCATTTATTGAGTGGTTGGATACTGTGGTTGAGCAAAGGGTTATCAAGGTATCAAATGTTTATCAAATGTTCTGTCTGATTCAGGACCAAAACCTACTCACCTTACTCATGTAAGCTGTCCCATTAGCTACAAGATGGATATTTCAAAAGCAATCAGTACTGGCTTTATTCTCTTCTCACTGGGCATGTATAGACATTGATGCTTTATTGTGCAGCAAATTAGTCTTCTGTGCAGTAAAGCATCTTGTGTAAATGTGCCCACTGAAATCCATGACTTCAGTCAATGGGCAACTTCTCAGGTGGCTTAAATTGTTATAGCTCCATTAGCTCTAGCTGGTGTGTCTACACAAGACAGTTTGCTGTGCAGTAGACTAATTTGCTGTGTAGTAAAGCATTACGGTCTACACTTGTGCAAAAGTTAGGGCACGGTAGACTAATTTACTGTGCGGCCGGATAGTCTTGTCAGATACAGGTGGTATCCAGTAGCACAGTAAATTACTGCACTTAAATGCACGTGTAGATGGTGATGTTAGAATTAGTTTGCTCCAGCTCAAATTGGGCCAGAGTATATTCACTCTTATTAATTGCATATGTAGATGCTCCCACTGAGAATCTATTCTAATAACTTAAGAGTTAGAACCAATCCTGAATGTTTTTGAAAATCCCAACTCATTCAGTGACCTCTAAATAAAAAAACTCAGCGACCTCTCAGTTCTGGCCTCAGAATCAGTACTCCAAAGAATGCATATAAAAGAAGTATACTCCATAACTTTTTTGACTTCCCTGGGATTGCTCAGATGAATAAGGTGAGCTGGAGTTGTTCCCTAGAGATGCAGCTCTTTAGTATTTTTTATATTATGTGTGTAGCATTACATATGCTTCTATTTAATGCAATGGAGGAAATTGTATAGAATTAATATCCACAATAGATCACTTATATGAATAACGAATAACATCATGAAGTGCCCCATTGTAGTTTTAATCTGAGCAAACTATTATTACTTAAAATCTTTTGGGAATGACTTCTTATGGAGAAGTAAAATATTTTTGCTCTACCCATATTAAATTGTTTAATATCGCCAGCATATAGGTTTGTGTACAGTTAAATTATCATTATTATTATTACTATTATATTTTGATTTCTACAACCAAAATACTTGTGTATTTGAGAACAGTAACTCAAACTGGTTCCTGCTCACCTGTCAAGACCTGCATTTCATTCTGGGTTGCAACTGGAATAGCAAATAGCAACCCTATGTGAGACTTAAAGCATCTAAAACACCAGAGTCATTAGGGAAATCCTGAGCTTCAGGAAATAGTAAGATTAATGATTGTAAGGCAAATGCCTGACTCTGAATCAGGCCTTTACAGTGCAGAAGAAGCCATAGGCGCTGACTCCGTGGGTTCTCCGGGACTCAGGCATCCATGAAAAGTATTAGTGGATGCTTAACACCCACGAGCTATGGCCATTTTGGTTTTACGCATTAGATCTCCATGGCTACTTGCAAATGTTAAAAACAAAAACCCCAAAAATGCTTTACTAAAAGAAGGAACACTTTATTTCAACCTGGCTCTACAGGATCTGTAAAGATTAGGAACGTCAGTAGGGCTTTTTGTCACTTTTAGCTAAAACTGGTTCAATCAGCTATTAGATAAAAGTGCCAAAAAAGCCCCACTGAAGTATCTGGTCTTTATAGACGTTGGGCGAGCTGGGTTAAAGTAACGTGCTGCCTCTTCTAAGCATGCACAGGGCTCGGCACAGGAATGTGTCTAGTTTAAAGTAAAGCACCGTTTTGTTTTGTTCTGTTTTTTTATGTTTGCAAGCACCCACTGGCAAAACCCAAAGTTGGCGCCTATGAAAGGAACATTTCTTTAATTTTTTTTGAAAATGTAGTGATTTGCAGGGATCCTAGTTTTTCCTGATAAAAAATTGCAAATTCTCTGATAAAAACTCCAAAATCCATGATTAAAATGAAACACAACTATATATATAGGTATCGAGTGAACACACTGTTTTATTGATATATTTACAATTTTAAAGCAATTTGGAAGCCTACCAGTGCATCAGTCACTATAGTAAAATAAATTCTAAGTACCTATAAATTTTGGTATTTGATTTTGGGTTTTTTATCATGGAAAAATCAGCTCCCTCTGCCCCCTTCACTCACCAGGATGCAGGTCCAGGCCCCTCACTCATAACCCACAGCCCCCTGGGCCCTGCTAGTGCCCTTCACTCTGCCCCACAGCCCCCCCAGTCCTGCTGGTTCCCCTCACTCCACAACCATAGCCAGCTGAGCCTCACTCTCCCACCACAGCCCCAACCCCCCGCTTCCCTCCCAGCTCTGCTGGTGACACTTGCCCCTCACCCTCAGCTCCCTGCCCTCCCCAGCTGCCAGGGCTACAGGGCCAGGGACCTGGGTCTGCAGCCCCCTACCCCCACAGCAACACCCGAGCCCCAGTTGTTGCCTGCGGGAGGCGGTGACTACTGCAGCCCAAGCATGGAGCTTGACTCCCCCTCCGTCACAGGCAGCACAGCTAGAATGGAACTAATGGTGGGGGGGGGTTAGTGCAGGCTGCTCACTGCAGGCATGGGTGGAGGGGTGAGGCTGGCTCTCTTCCGCGTGCACTCCTGGGGACAGTAGTGGGGGGCATGTGTCCTCCAGATTGGTGCTCAGGGTGGGGGTAGGCTGCCTGCTGCAGGATCAGGCTCCCTTTCCTGCTGCCTTCCCACCTCTGCAGCCCGGCAGGCACAGCAACACAGAGCGGAGCCAGGCGGGAAAGCTCGTTGAGCCATAATGAGGGCAGTGTGCCTCCTGCCTGCCTCAGAGCAGTGGGGGTGGCAGCATGGGGTTGTGCCCTTCGCTGCTCCAGGGCAGACAGGGGGCACATTGCTAGGGCAGCATGGGGCTCACAGCGGCGGCATCAAGCTTCCCCGCCTGGTCCTGCTCTGCCCTGCTGTGCTGGGTCCCACCCACTGGGCTGTGGAGGCCTCAGGGGGAGGGCAGCAGGGTGGGGAGCTCAAGCCCACAGCAGGCAGCCCACACCTGCCCCCACCCGCCCCCACCCCACACACAGATCTGGGGGCACGTGTCCCCCTGCCCTCCCAGGAACATGCACAGAGGCAGGGAGCTGGCCCCATCCGAACAGGCTGCCTATGGCCCCATGCTGCTTCCCACTGGGGCCCTGTGGCTGTGCATTGCAGCCCTGATCCCCAAGCCCCATGCATGGCCCAGTAGCAGCCCTACCCCCAGCCCTACCCTGCTCAGTCCCCTTTCTCCCTCCCTATGGGGGCCTCAATTCCTCCCCCACACCAGACTTACCTGTGGGAGCTGCTCTCCAGGTCCCTCCTCCCGCTCCCCCCAGCCCCTTGCAGGCCAGCCTGCAGAGAACGCTCTGCAAAAGAGCAAAATTTGCATGTTTCACTGTTAAAATGAAAACTACGTTTTTCTCTGGGAAAAGGGAAAATCAGAAAACCTGGGTCCCTGGTGCTTTGTAATACTGAAATCTGCTCCTCACAACTTACTAAGCACTGTAATATAAATGGGAAGGTAGCATGTTCTAATAAACAGAGGAATGATTTCTAGTCCTGGCTCTACCGCCAACTTGCTAAGTGACCTTGGACACTTTCACTTCTGTGTATTTCTGGTATTGTTGCTAAGCACTTTGCTGAATCAAGGCCAAAATTCAGAGGAAGAGAGCCACACAGATGCCTAACTCCCATCAATTGTAAATGCCATTTGAACCCTTGAATATATAAAGACAGAATTTTATATTTACTATCTAAAATGTTATATTTTGTTCCCCAACTCATCATGGGGAAACAACCCTGGAAGACACATCTGTTTGTTTAATACAGTATCACATAATAGATACAGAATGGCATGTGTATCTGTAATCATCTAAAAAAAATGAGAATCACAAGAGCCCACTAGACGAGTCCAGTTTAGGTAATGATTTGCGAAACGTAATCCTTCCATTGCCCTCCACCTTCTGTTCATGTTAAAATGCAGTTATTGTGAGACTCATAAACCTGCTTCTTTCTGTTTGCCATTTGAGAAAATGACAGCTTCCAATGTTACCACATAGAGCAAAGCCCTCCTGGTGAAGTGACAGCCAAGAGTAAATAGAGGCCAGATACAGATACTCAGTTTCTACCTGAAGAATCAAAATTCTCCTGGTAGAAACCAAAAATGTGCAGATATTCAGTTATTTTCTCCCAAAGCATAAATGGCTTCCAGGAGAAAAATAACCTGACAACAACTCAGGCTAAATCACTCCCAGGATAGTTTCTTCTCTGATCAGCTGGGCAGCAAAACAGCAAGGAGGAGCCAGGCTTGATAAAGCCTCCACATGCCCAGCTCTCAGCCCTCCCAGATTTGAAATTGTTAGCCCATTGCTCAGCTGAATGATAGGGAAAACCACAGGGGCTGAGAGCTGTACATGCAGAAACTTTCCCTGGCCCAGCTCCCAGCCCCTCTGACTTTCCTTTGCTGCCTGAACTGCCCAGCTGACCTGGAGCAGTGCAGAGGGAGTTAGGCTGCTTTGCCATCCATGGTGGCAAGGCCTTGGAGCTTTGCCATGACAGCAAAAAGCTCTGCACTGCTTTGGGTCAGCCCAGACCAGTAGGAAGCATGGACCATGCAGAGCCTTGCCACAGCAGCTTCCTTTCCCTGCACTCCTCCAGGTTAGCCCAGGGGAGTTAAAAAAGTGGGGCTATTCTGCAGAAAGAACCAGGTGGGTTCCCACTATGGGAAAATGCCCCCCTCCTGCCAATCAGCTGATTCATGGGATAGGAAGGGGCATTCTTTCAGGGCAGGAACCCTCCCCAGCTGTCTGTGGTAGCTGCTACTTTTCAGCACCTGTCAAATGCCACTTGACAGCCAGCACCCTTCCCAGGCAGGGGACAGGGCAGTCTGTCAATTAACGGGCTTCTCCAAGGATGGGGTTGGTCATTTAGGGGTGCATGCTGCTCCTTTGAGACATACCACTGAAGTATTCTACATTCCAGCCAACCTGAGCTCTTCTGTTCAGCCAAGTGGCCTAGGAACCCTATGAACTGTTAAGAACAATTCACTCTCCTCCCTGCCTTGCTGTGTTTCTGACTTCATGAAAGGGGTGGACTTCCCTGTCTGGAGAAGTAAACTTAGTTTACTTATTGATTTTTCTTTCTTCATCTCTCTTTTAGGCAAGCAAACAAAATGGAAGGTCATTAAAGAAGAGAGCCCAAGATTTCCTTCTCAAATGGAGCTTTTTTGGTGCCCGAGTGATGCATAATCTCACCTTAAACAACGCATCAAGTTTTGGTACTCTGGGCTTCATAAAACCCCATCTATTTCCTGCCCACATGCTGAGCACTCTGTTTAACCTGCACACCACCTGCAAAACACATGAGATTGTCCTGATATTTCTCTGACCGGATTCCAAAACACTGTATAATGTGCATTGCCTCCTCCCTCTTAAAAAAAAATAATCCTAGCAGTAATTCATTGGATGCTGGGGTTGATTATTAAGTTTTTAAAGTTATTTTTTTTTCAAATTAGTTTGTCATTTAGGAGCTACAACTAATAGGTATAATTTGATTGAGCAACAGAGCCACAATCAAATTTCCCAAGATCTGAGAAAAGCAATTTAAATTATTATTGTGTATGAATCCATTTAGTAAAATAGTGACTGTTTTTTCAGTGAGGCCATTTTACAAGAAATGTAGCTAAATATCTCTAGGTTGAGCTCTAGGATTCCTAGACATGAAACTGCAATGTTATATTTATGGGTTTTTTTAGGATTTTAATACAAATAGCATATCCTAAAGTATTATTTTTTTAACATTTTAATGTACTTCAAATTGGGTATTTCAAAATTAGAAAATGCTTCTGGACTAAATGAAAATCACTTCACATTAGCACATCATTTCCTAATTTCTTCCTGTAGCTGCAAATTAACTTTTATCTTAAACTGAAAGAGCATTTGGAAAGCCTACAGGGCGATATCTGTTTTAATGTGATATTTCCTTGAAATAAGCTCCAATACTTTGTCAACCTTTGACTGCTTACAAGGCAAACATAAATAAAGCAGAGTCAGGCACATTCGAGTCAAGCTCAGCCTTATCTAACTCTAGTGTGTGCCCTCTTCAAGTATAAAGCATGTCTCACTTTCATCAGTATTTTTCTTTGATGTAATTAGTGGCCAAATAGCCTACAGGACAGTAAACAATTGAACTAGGTGGGCCTGTGCAAAGAGAGATTAGAGCTAGAAGTCCGCACTATTCCTTGTTGGTCTTAGCAGGTCATTTAAAGTCCAACAATTATTTGTTTGTTTCACTCACTTCTTGTAAAGTGTTGGGAGATGGTCACAAAGATAACTCAGCTACTCTTTCTCATTCTCTCTCTTTCTCAATTTAAAGGTTCTTTTCATTTGATTCGTATGCTGCTAGATGAGTACATTCTGCTAGCAATGGAGACCCAGTTCAACAATGACAAAGAACAGGAACTCCAGAATCTACTGGACAAGTATATGAAGAACTTGGGTAACTGGATTGTAAAGTTTGGTTCTTTTTGCTTTTATTTATATATGCCCTGGCCCTGCAAGACCTATCTACCTGTGTAACTTAAAATACAAGAGAGGTAATTAGCCACGGTTGTCTGAAGTCAGGCTGGACCTGGTGCTATGCATGCTGCAGATGGCATGGGGGTGGCTTGGGGTGCTCCACGCAGCTTGTGCCATGTGAAGCACTGGATCCAGCCTGGGCATCACAGATGGTACACACCCCATGCTGGCCTCATGGGCCATATGCACAGTGAGCCCAGAGCTGGAATGCGCTGCATACAGAACAGGGAACCAACATGAGGTGTGTGTGCCATGTGCCAGCCCCCTGTGCCTCATGCACTGCACAAGGCTATGCGTCATGTGCTGGACTGACCAGCCCTGGAGATTGCTATGCATGTGCCAGTATCTGTGGCCAGCTTGGGACATGTGCTTTCAGCTGCCTGTAAGCTGGACCTGGTGCTGCACATGGCACAGTGGTCTGGAATGCAGGCTGCATGTGGCATCCTGTGCTGCCCATGGCACCAGGTCCTGTCTGCGCTCCCCATGCCATCCCTGAGGGCCAGCACTCATGGTACATGGGCAGGGCTCAGCACCACAAACACTCTGCAGGGAATTGATCCTGGTCCAGCCTGCAGACAAGCTCAGGTATGCTCATCCAGGCTCCAGGACTGGATGAATTAGACACCCTTAGACTAATTCATTCAGAAAGGCATAATCTTTCATTGGATGCTCTCTGATGAAGTAGGCAGTCACCCACAAAAGTTTATGTCTTTCTGCAGGAGTTAATCTTAAAGATGCTAGACTGCCCTGCCTTCTCCCTTAAAACACAAGATCAGTCTGGTTAACTTCAGCTGAACTACTTGTGTGCTTTAAGTATATGAAAAAGTATTAAGTATTAGCATGAAGTAAAGAATAGAATTAATCTTTAAAGAGCATTTTAAAACACTCCCAGCTATTATACTGCTTGAATGGTGACATTTATATCATGTTCCAGGCACTTTAATGTAGGATTATAGGTAAGGAGTCTACTCAGTTTGTGATTTTGTGGAAACCATGAAATCTGGGATGAAATCTCCCTGCTTTTTTCCTTCACGTAATTTGTAAAAATAAAATGCTGCCATGGCCCAGTTTCACAGCTTGCCGGGGGGAGGGGGAGAAGGCACCAGCTGGTGGGGCCACATGAAGGGCAGCAAACAAGATGGTGGCCGCTAATCCCCCCACTGGGGCCTCTCCACCAATCAGTACCAATGGGCTGGGCCTCATGAAAGGCAGCCAGCAGACAGAATGGTGGCCACCCCCTTGTCCCTCCTCTCAGGCCTTTCTGCCAATCAGTGTTGAGGGGTGGGGCCAGTGAACACATCCAGGAACTATTTACAAAATTTATGTTTATGCTGTGACCAACCCATGGGAATTGTTTAGTCTCACCAGGTGCCCATACACATGCAAAGAGGCTGCTCCAACGTGCTGTAATTACAATGCATCAGAGCAGATTTCATTGAGTCTGTTGGAGCTCCAGCAGACTCCAGTGCCTTATGTACCAGCCTCCCGGTGCTGAAAAATGGTGGTGGGGGCACTTTAGCTAAAGCTTATTTGATAAGGTTTAGGTAAAGCGCCCCCCCACCATTTTTCAACACGGGGAGGCTGGTACACATGACACTCTGGGTGCTTTAATTAGAGCGGCCCTTGGAGCCACTCTAATTAAAGCACCCCTCCCCCCCACACACACTCCTGAAGTATGTGTATAAATGCCCACCATGATTATAGGATCACAGGAAAGGAGGGCTGGAAGGGACCATATGAGCTCATCTAGTCCAGTCTTCTGGACTAAACGAAGCTTAGGAAACTGCATCCGGACCAAATGTAGGTCTCTATTATTCCATATAAATCCAGGATAACTGCATTTGGTTCAGCAGACTTACATTTGATGTACACTGATCTAGATTAAACTCATTTTTAGCTGTTTCTTCATCACCTAATTGCACGCATTCAGGTCAGTAAATCCCACTGATTTTTATCTTATAATGGAAATTGGCTATTGTTGTTATTATTAAATTCAACTCTACAGAAGAGTCTTCTGTTCAGCATTTAAATTCAGTTTGGGGACTATGGTGAGGATGCAGGGTAAAATCTTGGTCCCACTTGAAGAACAGCAGAACTCTTACTGACTTCATTGCGATCAGGGGTACTGAAAGCTTGACGTACAGAAAAGTACAGGTCTCAACTAGGATAGGGACTTTAAATCTCCCTGCTTTTCTCCTTCATGCAATTAAGGATAAAACATGAACCTAATTCATCCCTCGTGTGACTCAACTGACTTAATTTACTTCAGTAAAATTACAAGAGGGATGAATCTGATCCATGTATTTACTGTTACTGCTTCAATTTGGAGCAATTCTTCTGCTGGTATCTATAGCATAGATTGGTGGGTATAGAACACAATAGAAGAGACTTGAAAGGGAAGACCACGGCAACACTTTAAAAGATGCATATGTTGACTACATGCAATGTTTGGGATCTTTATAAGATTTTGAATTTTAAAATAAGTTACCAAATTGATCTACTATTTAACCATTATCATAAGTCACTTCACATATTGTTTACATGCCGACATGACTTTCCACACTATGTATATGTGCACGAGCTACCAGGTATTTTCACTAACTTTTTCCAGATGCAAGTAAAGCCACCTTCACTGCATCACCAAGCTCTTGCTTCCTGGCAAATCGTAACAAAGCTGCTACCCTGGCTAGCGACACATCAGTGAAAAATGAGTGCCTTGTGGAGCAAGCCTACATTTCACTGTCAGCTAACCAGCACAACAACTTGCCCTCTGGTTTGAATCCTTTCTCCCCAGGGGACAATGAGACTCTACAGCTAACAGGTAGGCATCAGTCTCTCCTCTTATCTTTTGCTGGTATCATTGCTCTTTTAGTAGAGTCATGCAGAGTTATAAAAAAAGAATACTGTGTAAAGTTTATTTAACCCACTGGTGACTGAGTCCCCCTCTATACTGTTACACAGATGATTCAAGCTTATAAAGCCTTCAGCTACCACCGCCACTCACTTTGATTTAAATTACTGTGGACCTCTTTTGCTCAGAATGGTTTACCTTTGTGCAGAGGGTATGAACATCATCAGCCTGAGCCCATGAACTGACATGATGGGTAACAACTCATTGTGTTATTGCCTCTAGCCCAGTGGTCCTCAGCCTTTTTAACCTCAAGGCACCACTCCATAACTTTTCTGAATTTGGCAAAACCCCATTTTAAAAACTAATTTCACATGTCTCTTGACTGCGGAAAAATAATAGAGCAATTCTTCTGTTGTAAAGAATTCAGAAAGGCCACAGCAGGTTGGAATGTTTTTGACACTGTGATTTCCTATTTGAAATCTCTGGACTTATTTTGTGAATCATGTGTAAGAATTTGCACACCTAACAGTGCTAAGGTTGCACAATACTCTGCTACACCCTTAAGAGGATCTCATGACACCCCGAGGTGCCATGGCAATCTGGTTGACAGCTGCTTTAACTACTACTTAACTTGGTAGCCTCAAGGTTGATCAGCATGCGGAGGATGGAACAGGGTACCTCCAAAGAGAATTGTGTGAGTTGCTCCAGTTTAACATAAAGGGTGAAGTCTGTGCAAGTTGTAGACTCTAACAAAGCTTATCCTCTGTAGCAACTTAGAACCATAACTTGTGTTCACCAAGTCATCAGATAGCTATACTTTAAACTTTAAAGAAACCCTCTCAAGTCAGTCTCTGAAAATGAGACAGCATGATACTAAATAATGCCAATATTTGTTTCTTTCAGGGCAGATGGAGCTCTCGCAAAGCACTGGCCCTCTGATGACTCCACCCATTTCTCCAGCCATGGTCAGTCGAGGAAGTGTTATCAATCAGGGGCCAATGACTGGGAGACCTCCGAGTGTAGGCCCTGTGTTATCTACACATTCACACTGCTCTTCCTATTCAGAGCCTCTCTACCAGACTCTCTCACAAACTAATCAGAGCTACTATGGCCCCAACTCCAATTACCAGACCATGTTCAGGACCCAGGTTCATCCAACTTCGGGATCTTATCAGCACAGAGCAGAGCATGGTCGATTTACAGCCTTGAGTGAGCAGCAGTTCTCCAGGGACTACTTCAGTAGCAGCTGTGCTGTGTCTCCATACAATGCCAGGTCTCCCTCTAGTTATGGGCCCTCCTCAGCTTCACAGGATGCACATAATATGCAGTTTCTGAATACTGGGAGTTTCAATTTTCTGAGCAATTCAGTGGCTGCTGCCTGTCCAGGAGCAACATATCCGTCTAATGCTTCCAATGGTATTAACCCTTAAAAGTCTCCTTTTTTTTCTCTCTGACTGTCCCTTCATATCTAGAAGCAAAATTTTTGCTCTGTCTGCTTTATCAGTACATAAGGCATTCTTCAGTTTCTGTTCACATCTTTTGTCTTCCTATGCGTCTGGCAGTCTGCTACTCTGGTGACACAGAGCAGCTGTAATGCCATCCCAACCAGCTACCTGAGGACTGATTTCTGCCTGGGGCTTTGGGGGCAACCAGGGGCATACTCAGCTAGCATTGTGGCTACGAATCTCCTATGCCAACCTCCATCTGGCACAGTTCAGATAAAGCAGTCAAAGAGCCAATGTGTCCCTATACTTACCGTGGCTCAAAAAGCTTCTTAGGCAGCTGGGGGTAAAGTAGCCCTCTCATTACTCTGTCTTACATCAGGAGCCACTGCAGTGGCCACTAGCTCCCAAAGTTAAAATGAAAAAATAAAAGATGCTAAAAGCACTTGGCTTGGCTGCTATTTAGGATTTTGGATGTAGCATATATTTCTGTGACCTGTAACACAGCTGTCATGTTCCATCCCAGAGACAGTGTGAGTGAAATGATTCCTATAGAAACTGTAGTCTCTAGATTAGTGTATAAAGTGGTTTGGGATCCTTCAAGATAAAAGATGCCAGAAAAAGGTGCCAGATACTGTTATCATGTTGATTTTCTTACTTTTCTACCTAAATCATCCATTCAGCTATTCATTATTTTGGGCCACATTATAAAAAGGGCAGAATGGAATTATGGAATCAATTTTGAGCAACTGCTCCTCTATGTTCTGCTTGTAGGTGTCACAGTTTAATTTGGAACTTTAAAATGAAAATTTCATTCTGTGCTAAAACCAGGAGCAAATGTTAGGGTTTCTACTCTCCTCATTGCACGGACATAGTTCCTTAATGCCTATTCCTTAATGTTTAACAGGTTATATGTATACATAATGGTACTTGTTCTAAAGGAACTTACACAGTAATACTACACACAGTAACTGGCTAGGACAAATTCCAAATTTATGTAAACAATTAACTGAAACATACTGACTAAAGCAGGGGTGGGCAATTATTTTGGGTAGAGACCGCTTACTGAGTTTTGGCAAGCCATCAAGGGCTGCATGACAGGCAGCCCAGGGCAGATAAATATTAATTGTCTACATTTTTTAGGGGCCACACAGGCTGGATTGAATGGCCTGGCAGGCTGCATACAGCCCCCGGGTCGTATTTTGCCCACCCCTGGACTAAAGCATGTCACTCACTGGTCATGTCTACATGAGACATTTACTGCAAAACTGACTAAGTAGCTTTGCAGTAAGCATCTACATGTGCATCATTATTAGGGCGCTGAAACTAATAAACTTCCTGCTGCAGTTTTTTTGGGCACAGCAGCGCATGTATAGACACTGACCTCGGTGTGGATGAGTTAGTATGGAGGCTGCCTGCTGGCTAGCCTCACACAGAAAGAACCTTGTGCCCCAGCCAGCCCTTCCGCAGAACATGAGCCTGGTCAGAGCAGCCCCAGGCTGGTAGGCTGACCCCTGGGGAGCCCTGCCAGCCAGGACTGCTCCAACCGAGCTCCATGTGCTGCATGTGAATAAACTCCGAACCTGATTGCTCAGGAGTTAATTGCTCCTGGGTATATGTTCAAATGGTGCGCCTAAGACCAAAAAATTCCAGTGCAATAAACTCCAGAGTTTATTCATCTGCACTAATTACATATGTGGACACACCCACTGATAACTTACAGCACCAATATTCATGTATCGAGGCTTCTCTGATGTGCTGTAATTATAGCACGTTGGAGCAGACTCAATTAATCAAGTCTGCTAGAGCAGTGTAATTACCATGCTCCAGCAGACTCCAGTGTCACGTGTATCAGCCTCCCTGTGCTGAAAAATGGTGGTGGGGGTGCTTTAACTAACTGGGATTAGAATCTGGGCACTCTCAGAAGCTGCTCTAATTAAAATATGTGTAGCATCTTGTGTATGCAGTGTCCTGAACTGAAAAATGGTGGTGGGGGCACTGTAACTAAAGTTCATTTGACAAGCTTTAGTTAAAGTACCCCCGCTACCATTTTTCATCACAAGGACTCTGATACACATGACACTCTGGGCACTTTAATTATGGCGGCTCTTGGAGCAGCTCTAATTAAAGCACCACCCCCCTTGCCTCCCAGAGCATGTGTATAAACACCCTTAGAAGTTTCATAAACAATCCTTCATTTTTACGTTTTGAACAAAAACAGTATAATGAAAGAGATGTGTTCAGAGCTAGACTCAGTATTACAATTTGAAGTTTGAATTTAAGATCATATAAAAACTAGTTCTCAGGTTCATATTCTGAGGCACCAAATCAATGTAAGAGTGTCTGTTCTAATTAGATTTTTTTCTCTACATCCTCCCTGGAATCATAACATTTACCTCTTGATTTTGGATCTGACCTGAAAAAATGACTTTAAACCTAGAGGGTGCCCATACTCATGTGGGACATCTGCTTCGATGCCTTCTAATTAGAAGGCATTGGATTGAGTCTGCTGGAGCGTTCTAATTAGAATGCTCCCTCAGCCAAAATGGTGCAGGATACAGCATACATAAGATGCTACAGGCATTTTAATTAGAGTGGCTCCCAAAAGCTACTCTCATTAAAATGCACACCCCTACCCCAGAGCACGTGTATAGATGCTCAGAGATTTTAATCCAAGGTCCCTTTAGATTCAAAGAGGTTCCATTTGGTTCCATGTTCACCAACAGAAATAGCAATAGAACACAGATATTCTCTCTCTGAGATATGCACTTTAACCCTTAGACCATCCTTCCTTTTTTGTGAAGTTTATTTTATCTTATTTATTCCCTCTCAGTAGGATACTATGGAAACAACATAAACTACCCAGAATCTCACAGGCTTGGATCCATGGTGGATCAGCATGTTTCTGTAATCAGTAGTGTAAGCAGCATTAGATCACTGCCATCATACAATGATATCCATGACCCACTGAATATCTTAGATGATAATGGAAGGAAGCAGGCAGGCTCATACTATGCAGATTCCTCACCGTCACTTCTCTGTCGAACCCCTGTTGGTAAGTATATCTGGTGACCAAGCAGCACTATAAAGCTTGTAACACCTTGCTACAATAGTTCTAAATGCCTTGGCTAAGTCCTGCTGTCCTCACATCAGTATAAAACATGGGAGGTAATCATTCTGCTGTAGTCAGGATTAGGGAGGTCCCACCTGGAATACAGGGATGAGTTTTAGATACCACACTTTAAGATGTGGATAAGCTGGGGGAAGGCTAACAGGGAAGCAGCAAAAATATTTTAAAAACCATTGAAAACATGGCCTCTTAAGGAAGGCTTGAAGAGTTTTGGTTTTGTTAGTCTAGAAAAGGGAGATCTGATGGGGAAAATGATAATAGACATCTTAACAAGCCTCAGAGCTCAATTCTTTCAAGCAGATTGCTGGAGGAAGGAAAAAAGAAACTCTTTTGGGTTCAGGCAGAAGTACAGCTTCCAGCTGTAACTCAGAATGATTTTTGCAAAGTGTTCTGAGTTGCAGTGTTGCCCCAAACCAAACAGAAGTTCACTGCTGGTTCCAGGGAAGAGGGGAATTTGGCTGTGGACTGGGAGCCTGCAGTCAGGTTCCCACAGCAAAGGCCAGAGCTCTCTGCTAGTGCTCACTGTTTTCAGAATGGGACAGGGAAAAGGCAACAGAGGGAGCTTGTTCTTGGGGCCACCCAGCTGGTGCTGAAGGGCAGGGTGGGTGAATTGGAGTCCCCTCTCCCCCATCTCAGGGAGGCTCCAATACACCCTCCCCACCCTCCAGGGGGAGCAGAAAACCCTCCAAACTGAACTCCCTCCACTCCCTTTCCCCCCTCCCATTCTGAAAACAGTAACAGGCTGGCAGCTCTGCAGACACAAGTTACAAAAGACGCTACATTTGAAACTTCTTTATCTCATACCTTGTCCAACAAGGGGTCAGGTTTGCACCCAATTGGCCATTTTTAAGCTGTTTGCAGTCATGCACCTGTGTTTGGCCATAGCTATGAACTGTTTTCTGTGGCCAGATTAGGTATAAATTGTCATTTCTGTCTGTACCCAAATTATGGAAGCATTGGTGTCAAAATCGCAGGCCCAGTGGCTTGTATATTTAATAAATATGTAAGTGATGGATTAGTTCCATCTGACAGGAAACTAGTAAACACAGTATGTATATGGCTGTTTTGTCCCTTTGCCTCGAAGAAACCTACCTTTAATTTAACTAGTTTTGACCCATAATTTTGAGAAGTAGAGGTTCATTTATACATTCAAATATATGAATGGTATTATGCATAATGGCTATCATTGCATATGCCAACCAGGTTGCTGCAGATCTCAAAGAAACACCTTATTTGCTTCTGGCACATGTCGTCTGTCACCTGATTGTGTCAGCGGTTATGGAAAAGAGCACATGTAAAAATTTAGAGATGTTCATCCAAACTTAGGAATGAGCAGCTACCTATCTGTCTTGTGACACATCTGCTTTGTCATCAGTCATCATTCTGCCAGTTGGAAACAAACACCAAATTTGATCTACTTGCAGGTTGAAGACCTCCAAGTAACCATTTCCAGCTTGCTCCTTTAAATGAAGCTACAGCAGGGGGAGGCCATGGCGGGGAACCCAAACAAACAGAAAAAAACTCCACTTCAGGGATTGTCTTCATCAAGTGCCTTTTGTGTTCTGTGTTGATAGTTGCCAGATGGTAGATTTGATTACTTATGCACAGAAGCAGTGGTGCAGTCTGAGAGTCAATACTCAAATGAATGATGCAAGATGGGGGAAGAGGAGGAATAGCAAACATACTTGGTTCTGCACACCTTCTTTTAGATGTGGGGTTGTGCTCCTGCTGTATTTCAGACCCACAGCTGGATTTCTAACAACATTCAGTCAGACCTGGGGTTTCAGAATATCCTGCTGTAAAGAAATGGGAAATTTGTATCTGAATCCAGACAGGGTTCTGATATCAGGCCCTTGCTCTTTGTACTTAGGGAGAAAGTGGGTGCATCTGCATGAGACGCTACTTCGCCATAGCGACCAGCTATGTTGCTGTAGCTCATCACTATGGTGGTGTGGCATCAATGGGCACTAACTGTGATGCCAGTGCTACTGCACAGTACTTTGTTGCTACTCCGCAGTAGGGTTGAAAATGACCCATGCACCACCAGGACTGCATAGTACCAGTGGGTACTGCACAGTCATTTAATACTTGCTGAAGCAAGTACTAAAAGACTGCACGGTACCAAGTGGACAGTCAGGGGCACCTGTAGATGTGCCCACTGTGTCTGATATGTAAGTCTATATCTATTTCAGGCAGGCTGTACTTTTGAGAGAAAAATAAACAGAAAACCTGCAGTGACATTTACCTTTTTCTCCATAGCTTCGAATATGCAATCTGCATCCTCTTCCCAGTGCATGTATGGAACATCTAATCAGTATCCTTCTCATGAAACACTGGAGTCTCATGGACAACCTACTAGAGAGATGGCATCATCTTTACCACCAATCAACACTGTCTTCATGGGAGCCGCTGCGGGAGGCACCTGAATTAGAAAAAAGATTTTTTTTTAATTTTAAGAACTTATTTTTCCAGTTCAAGTTTCTAAGGTTTGTTTTGCAGACAAGCCCTTTCAATGACTGGGATTAAAAAGTATTACAGATTGGTTTTACAGGAGCCATCTTGAAGACATTAACATCCAAAGAGAAAAAACTAGCTGTAATGACTCAGAAACGAATGCATCAGCAAAACACTTTTCAAGTCAAAACTTCAGGGACAGAAGGAAAAACCAGTGATTCTTGCAAACATGCCTTGGTTGTAAAGAAATGATGATACCTGTTTCTAACTTATTAAAACACTGTTTTAGTCTTTCACATAAACCTTTTTGTATAAAAAATTGTTTATTTAAAATCTGTGATGCTCCTTATTTATTAGGATTACAGAGTCACTGTTTACTTTCTCCTGTTTGACAGATTGTCAAATATATGCATTCTACCTCCTAAAGAAATGTTTACAAGGTCAATTTTTACTGCTTCAAATCAATATAGACCAAATCCTAAGGTTTCTCCTATTGTGCATTAAAATATTAATTTAAAATAAAAAAAAAGAATCTGTCCACCTTTCCTACTTAATTCCCCCCTTTAGAAACTGCAAACAGTTACCTTCTCTATAGTCAGATAACTGAAAGTAAATGGAAGATGTGCCACAAAATCTCATAGAATTTCAAAAACACTTGTGGTATGGTCCCAGTCTAGTACTAAGTGAAGTAAGTGGAAGACTCACTGATTTCAGTAGGCTTTAGATAGAGCTCTGTGTATCGAACATAAATGAAATGGACATGATCAAAACATACTGCACACCTCAAAATCAGCTATGCTTTAATAAAACCTCTTTTTAAAAAGATACAATTCTATGTGTGTATGTGTATCTAAGGTACAGGAAGTGAGTGTTCACAAATCTATATAAAAGAAGCAGAGAGATATAAACCTATAACTAACCTCGTCACATATAAATGATAGAGGAGATGTTATTGTAATGATACCATGAAATTGAGAGTTTAAATCCAAAGTTCCCAAATTTAGGGGGATGTTTGGTTTTAGCGTTCACCTGTTAAGCCCCTTGTACACTATTTGGAATTAGAATAGCTAGGACATACTAGGTTCAAGTCTCTGCTCTGAGTCAAGTACAACAGGGACTTGAGCATGGCTTTTCTACATCCCATACAATTTTCTGAACTATCTGACAATAGTTAAAAACTACAATGAAGAAATAAATTAAATGTAAATTTCTGGGATAAGCTATAATGCAACTCAGTAATGGCTACTGCTCTAATCAAGTCAAGATAGCAGGATTGTAGGTGCACTGACTGAAACAGAGTAAATAAGACAAATATTGTGATAGAAGTGTTTTTTCTAGTCATGCATAATGTTAGTGATGCTAGTCTTTTTGGATAGCTGTTATAAAATAAAGAGAATTGAAATGATTTCATGCTATACCAAACTACTTTAAATCAAGACTGAAGAACTTTCTAAAAGATATCCCTCAGTTCAACCAGAAGTTATGGACTTGATGTATAAATGATGGGTGAAATTCTGTGTCATATTGGAGGTCAGACGATATCTTTTGCACTCAACCTTCTGGCTCTGAAGGCTGGATATGTGGTATGGGACTGTGGGTGAGGTCAGTCTGTGGGCCAGATGCAGTGTAAGCTAGATGCATGGGGTCAGTACCTGTTGCAGCCCTGCATGCTGGCCTGGCCCCATCCACTAGGTCTGGGTGTGGCCTGGCATCTGCCTATGACATGATCCTGCACATTGACCCACTCTTGTGTGCCATTTCTGGACACAGGGTGACCTTACACACTGGCCCAGCTCCACATACCACATCCATCTAAGCTGCAGCAATTCATGCTGCCACCACTACCCTGCCACCAAAGTTCTGGATCTGTGCAGAGCCCCACAGGTCAGACGCAGCCTGTGGGCAGAAACTAAGCAGCAATGGAACAGATGATCAAAACATCCTCTTCTGGCTGTAAAATGTGAGAAAGAAAGCAGGATTGGTTTCCCTTGTGTATCATTCACTGACCATTGTAAAGTTCCTGCAGTACAAAGTGCACAACCCTTCTGGGTTCACTAATATATAAATAAACCAGCAGCACCTAATGTAAAGAACTTGGCATTCAATTTGCCTCAGTGACCAATAATGAATAAAAAATGTCCAAAAATATCTTTTTACTATAACAGCGAATGGATAATAAACAATATATGAACATCTAACAAATAAAAAATTTTTAAAATCACAATATATATATACATATACATATGCACATTGCATTGCTCCTCAGGGGTGAATAAGCTGCAAACCATCTTCCCCACCCCTGAGAAATCTTTGCATTCTGAGTCCATAAAAAGCACAAAATGAAAAAAAAAGAAAGAGAATAGCTGCTCCTGAATAGCTCCACTCTGTTTCAGATCTCAGTATTCATTTCTTGAAATACATGCCTGAAACTGGCTTATGCAGGATATCATCCTCTTAGTGGGATAAATCAAATTTCTGAGAGCTCCTCCCAATTAGTGCAGATTTAATCCACCTCCTCTGGCACCCCTGGATGGATCCAACACCCTTGTGTTACATTTCTTTTTCCCAGCACATGATCAGAGCAGGACACATGCTTCTCTAGTTGAGAGAAAAGTTATTAACATTTCCCTCAACCTCTTGCAGTTCCTGGGAAACTGGACAGCATTGTTACCCCTCAGCCAGCAGGAGCCAGAGCTCACTCAGCTCTGATCAGTCAGTGGGGTTTTATTCTTTCTTTTTAAAAGGATAGTCTTTTTCAGTCAGCCAGACCCTGCCCCTCTTCACAGAATTCGAATGCGTAGTAAAGCATCAGTGTCTCCACGTGTGCAGAACTTACTGCACAGTAAATTAGGCTAATGAGCCCTTTGCTAGTACCAACAAATACAGGTACTAGATCAATGGTACATTAGCCACTGTATAGTAGTGCACATGTAGATGCTGACTAGGAGCAATTTGCTTCTGGTCACCATAGGCAGCAGGGACCCATAGGCAGCAGGATGTGGGAGTTGTCCAAGGCTCCAGTGCTGCTCAGCTCCTGTCCTGGCTCCCCCTAGGGACAGGGGAGCTCTCTGTTCCTGTGTTCCTGGTCCTGGTGCTGCTCAGGTCCTGGCTTCCCCCAGACATGGGCAGGGAGCAGGAGCCAACTGGGGTGTGTGCTGTGTGGGCAGCGGCAGGACAGAGGGGACAGAGAGCTCCCCTGTCCCCTCAGCCCTGCTGCTGCCCATGGAGCGCACACCCCAGATGGCTCCTGCTCCATGCCCATGTCTGGAGGATTTGGCAGCTAAGCAGTGCCAGAACAGGGGGGAGGGGGATGGGTGGGGGGACACATGGCAGGGAAAGTAGCACCGGGACTGGGGGGGGGGGGAGATGCGAGAGGGAAGCAGCGCTGGGGCTAGGGGTAAGATGTGAGGGGTCCTTGGTGCTGCTTCCGCCTCACATCTCCTCTCCAGTCCCAATGGTGCTTTCCCTTCTGCTTGGCCATGGGGCATCGCCCCAAGCCAGTGCCACCAAACTGAGCTGTGATCCCGAGCTTCACAGGGCTGGGAGCTGTCTCCTGTTCCTGGACAGCTCCCCCCTGCCCTGCAGAGCTCTGGCCTGACCCTGGTACTCCTGCCAGCCCAAGGCTGGCAACCAGGCAAGCGTCCCCTGGAGCTCCCCCAGCTACTGCAGCAGGGCAGAGCAGTGCAGAGAGAAAGAAGCAGGCCTGGACTGAACTGCTCCCAACAGGGGCACCCATGTAAATATGCACCCAGGAGCTCTTTAATGAGTTTGAATTTTCTTTGCAGAAAATTCTGGCACATTAATTGCATGTGCAGACACACCCACTCCACTCTCCTCCAATTTCCTTGAGTCATAGTCATCAATAATGTTATATGGAATCCTTGACAACCTGTCTGCATGAATACTCTGGCTTCCAGCTTTGTAACTTCCAATATACCTTGCAAAAGTTGCATCTCCCTCTGAGAAAAATTCTGTTTATGAAAACTTTTCAGACATGCAGTTTATTTGGGATCCAGTATCTAGGCAAAAAATCATTCCTGCTCCATCTAAATCAGGGATGGGCAATTACTTCAGCTGGAGGACCGCTTAATGACTTTTGGTGAGCTGTTGAGGGCTGCAAGGGTAGCCCCACCCTTTGGACAGGTGCCCCACTCCCTAGTTGCCATCTTGGGACCAGAAGTGCTGCCCCTAACACCTGAACTTTGCCACCCGAAGTCCCTCCTCTTGTCCCCAGAAGTGCTCCTTGGGGGCGAGGAGTTGCCCTCTTGGAACCAGAGAAAAAATCATATATTAAAAGTCAAACGTCTACTATAGCATATTTAAATTTTATTTTAAAATATATTTTGTCCTGATTTATGTGTGTTTGCATAGTGTATATAGAAGTGATTGCATTATAGCTCAAAAATAAAGTCTTACTCTTACATATTGTGGGGGGGGTGGAGGAATGTGTGGGGTGTGGTTGGTGGGTGGGTGTGTGTATGTTGGGTTGGTGGGTGTGTGTGGGTGTGTGTGGGTGTGGCTGTGTGTGGGAGGGTGCAAGGTATGTTGGGGGTAGGAGGGTGTAGGTGTGGGCAGGTTATGGGCAGGTGTGTGGTCAGGGTGTGGATGTGGCTGTGTGAGGTTTGTGGGGTGTGGGAGAGGGTGGGGGGGGTGTGGGGACCCCCCTACATGCCTTCCCCATGGCACACAGCCCCCACCACTAGCAGCAGCAGCAGGTGGCAGGCTCTCAGGGTGCTCATGGCCTATGCAGGCATAGCCTCCCAGGAGCATGCGGCTCCAGCCAGCTGGAGGAGCTGCATGTGAAGGCAAGGAGTGGAGCCAGGACAGCCTGCCTCTACCGTGCAGGGCTCCCCGTGGCCATGTGCAGATCTTGGGACTCACGCACCACTGGGGGGAAGCTCTGCACAATGGAGCCAGTGGCCTGGCTCCACTCCCCACCACCACATGCAGCTCCTGGGACTCCACCAGGAAGCAGGGATTGGGGCTCCCCATCACTGCCAGCAGGGAGCTGCATATGGCAGGAGGGAAGGCAGCCAGGTCCATTGCATGGGGCTTCCCCCCACTACCACATGAGTCCTGGGAGCTGCATGTGAGCTGCAGCGAGCCCCACGTGATGGAACCAGGCCAACGCAGGCTCTGCGCTCCCGCCATCCTGCTGGCTACGGGCCCCAGGCTCCAAGCTTCCACCGGCTCTAGCCCCACTCTCCATGTTCCTGCCCAATTGCAGCTTCCGCCACCCACTGCTGCTTCCCTACCTGCTGCCTGGAGTGAGCACTGCAGCAGGGACACAAGGAGGAGCCACTGGAGGCCAGAGAAACTGAGCAGGCCCCCCAGCAGCTGCAGCAGTGGCAGCAGTAGCCCACCCAGAAGCTGTGCATGCTGCCTGGGGCTGGGGCTGGGGCCCTCCTACACATGAGGATGGGAGTGAAGCATGCAGGCTGGACAGGGTACAATGAATTGGTGGGCACCCATAGGCTGGATGAAATCACCTGGTGAGTTGGATCTGGCCATATTATGCCCATCCCTGATCTAAATGGACATTTCCATTTGTAGCTTCTCCCACCGCAAGTTCTGTAACACTGGTCTCTGAACTGCTCCATTGGCATTTCTTCAAATTGTGTTCCATATAAATAATCATGAACCTTTTCACATATTGCCCATTTCAGAGCTAAAATTCAAGTTCGTGACCAGGACAGTTTCTCTCACTCTCAGCCCATGACTTGCAATAAACCAAAACTCAAAATTTGCCATCTTGCACTTGGTAGATTGAGGCACCCAACTCCTGAATGCTTGCATCTGTATGTAAGATGTTTGGCAGCTTTCAATCAGCAAATGTAAGTAGAGGGACAGAAATTAACGTTTCTTTCAGAAAAAACCTATCAAAAATGTGTTGGCACTCCACTATCCAGATATCAGTGATAACTTCTTTTTTTTACCCTTTCCTTTCTTGGGGGTTTGTCCTTCTAATAAGGCATTCATTGGCTTTGCAATGTGATCCTCTTGGAAGTCTCATTTCTTCTTCAAAGCGGCCTGCTCCCTGGCCAACAGAACCACTTGCTCAGAATCTTTATCTTCCTGGACTTGGAACTTCCAGGCATAGAAGGCACTGTGCTCTTTAGTTTCTATCATGCAGGTCTTACCATAAGGGAGTTACTGTTCCCTTCTCAAAATGTTTCCTCTTTTCCTTCCTCTCAAGTGCAGACTTATAATAATAGTTCAGAGTAAGTTAATCAACTGGTATCGTATATTATTGTTTCTTTGTCTTATACAAGAAGTGCAGAGTAATTAAGATGAAGTGTTTAAATACAGATTTAGGCCTGAATACATGGTGCAATGAAGATAAAAGGCTCATTAAACTGCAGTGCAGTGGACGTTAGCAAGTATGTTAATGCCATAGCACCCAAAAGTGAGATTGGCTCTACCTATCTCTTGCACCTGAGACAAGATTTAAACAAAGACCAAAAGGTCAGCCAGGAAAAGAGTACAGTTAGCCAGCCTACAATCTAATTAGCAAATGTGTTGCTATCAGCAGCTGACTGGTGCACCAGCTAGCAAAGATTAAATAGTACATGTTAGAGGAGCAGTAAACAATGTCTTACCATATGCTATGACAGCTCACCTTGGGTCATCCCATCCTGAAAAAGCAAGATTTCTTTTTGATGGGTCAGCTCCTAGCTACCAAGGCCTACATAGACTGTATGATCTATGGCGGTGATGGCAGCAAGTGACTGGTATTATTTAGGCAGTGGTATGTCAAGCATCTTATCTGAAAGCGTTGTGGTTTACATGCATAACTCTCATACAGTTACATTTTTGATGCAATGTGTTTCATCTAAGCTATTCATCTTGGCTCAGACAAGACCCAATATTCCAACACCCATCACCAAATGAGCAGATTGTGATAATGATGGATAGGCCAGATGTAGGCCAGATAAAATATTAAACTATTGTAAATTATAACTCATTACCAACAGCCAAGGAGAGGTAAAAATAAAGATTCTAATCATCTAAATTACTCAGCTAATCAAGAAAATCCTTACGTAGTTAGAATCTTTAGAATTATTTAATTAAAAGCAAGGGGAAAACTTAAAAATCTTTGCATTCAAAATGATAAATTGATGCCTTTATGTCCACATAAGCAAACATGTGCAATATATTTAAGCTTGACAGGATTCAGTTTTTATTGGAAAATGTTGATAAACGTTGATTTCACCCCACACTCATAAACCAACCAAAAATATTACCATCATTAATAATCAAAATTTATAGAAAGGGGGCATATGAAAAATGATGGTCCCAGGGGGTTGGCTACTAAAAAAGACAAAGTGAATAAGGGAGCTATGGGCAAGTGGAGCCAGGACTGATGGTAGTTCTGCTGCTCAGCTTGTGGCAGTCCTACAGTAGTTACATTTGTCATTAATAAATTGTCTGCTCCCCCCGCCCTCCCCACACATACACACTTCTTATTTCATGCAATCCTGAAATTTTAAATTGATAAAAATTGAAATAAATGCTTAAAAATAGACATTGATATCCATCAAAATGATAAAAAATAAAAATTAAATTTTGCCAATATATTTAATCTTACACTATTTAATGTGCATTTCCTTCCAAGGTCTAATTCAATTTTGCTTGTGCTAAATCAGATTAATCAGAGATTTTTAAACTACCTTACTGGAAAACTTTCTTTTGGCATTGTAGCACTAATAAAGTAGTGGAATAAAGAGAATTAATGAATTTACTGCTTGAAAACATTGACAGGAATTTTAAATGTGTTCAAGAGGCATTATCTGGGTTGTTCTGCACCCTGGGTGCACAGGGCAGCAGGTGAAGCCAGCAGCAGGTGAAATCAGGAGCTGCTATTTTTGCTCCTTTTCTTCCCCTAAGTCAGTGCTCAGGGTTGGTCCCCAGTCACCTCTCTCCCCTCTGTGGTATAAAAAAAACAAAGGCCTTAAACTATGATTAAAAAAAAAGGTTGTAAAGATAAAACAAAAGGCGTTGTGTAAAAGTGTGGGCTAGGAAAAGAGGAAGAATGTCTGGCCTTGTAGTAATCAGCAGTTACTGAGACAGCAAGAAAAGAGTGTTTTATAATAAAGAAATGAAAATAATGTTTTTGTAACTGTTACTGCAGCTAGGTTTCTAAAAATTTCACTATATGTTCACGTGAATTGTAGGTGGCTGTTAAAAAGTTATATAAGCCTTTTGCTTTAACGTTTAGGGAAGGAGCCCCCTCCAAGTGCATGGTGAATCCATGTCACTTTGGGGCCCCTCCTACAGCTGTAGCTCTAGCCAAATAAAGTTTTTGCTGACCTGACCCAAAAGTTTGCTGTGTGTGTTTTCCACGACAATTCCTGGTGCCGTGACTTGGATCCACGACACGGATTGAGGAAGGAGGACCGCAGACTGCTTCCCCCAAACCCCGTGGCGCCAAACTTAAGGGGTAAGAGACCTAATTTAAAATCTCTAATGGTTTCGAAGGAAGGCTGCCTGTAGGCTCCTGACTTGACTGTGGTGACTGGATCCAAACCTTATTGAATACAGGTCAGTTTAGAACCTTAGTGCCGGCTAGAATTTTCTGTCTGGTAAAGGATCCAATTTTGTGTCTGGTAACGTACATTCTATTCGGGGAGAAACTGTTCAAAGCACCTTCATCCAACAGCACATCGGGCTTGTAGTTAATTAACTAAGGTGGTGTGGGGGAGGAGGTCTGGCTGACTAAATGTGTGTGTGTGTGTGTATTTAGAAAAATGAGCCACTGACCAGGTCTGGGACTAAGGCTGAGTCTAGCCACCCCAATTCTGCCTGATAAGGTAGCGTCGAAAGCAAGGGGGCCCAGCTGAAACCTCGTGACCCAGTGGACAAGGTGTCTGAGTGATTTTCTCTTTTCCAAACCCCTTGTCTCCTTTGCCGAGAGCAGGAGTGAAAGGATCTCTCTTGTGTTTCCCTCCCTGCTTCCATTGTATGAGCCAGTGTTAGGTCAGAAGCCTTTTGTGTGGGCAGTAAAAAACCGTGGGGCAAGGCTCTGAGCGGCCCGGACATCCTAAATAAGCCTTTCCTGTGTTTTCCTTGTGTAACTGAAAATGGGGACAGGTCAGTCAAAACCAGTTCCAGTCCCCACTAAGGGGACTCCGGCGTACTTTATGTACACACACTATTCTCCTGAGACTTGCAAGTACCTGGATAAGTGGAACCGGTATACTAGGGATGATCCTGTGAAGCAATTTCCACAGGAAGGAACATTTGATCAAGATAAAGTAGTACACTTACAGGGAGCTTTAAAGTCCCGGGGATCTAAGACGTCACAAGGTCAGTGGAATGTTGTTGGGTTTTTTTTAATTGGTATGAGGAGATGTCTAAAAGACGCTCTGAATCTCAAAATCAAAGTTTGAAAGATTCTCAAAAAAAATTAAAACAACAATTAAAGGCTGTAAGGGAGAAATTGGCTGCTCCCCCAAATTATATGCCAGCCACCGCTCCGTTGTATCCAGCTTTGCCTGGGGCGCCTCCTCCACTGGAGCCAGCAGAAGACATTCTTAATTTCTGCTCCAATCCCGCTCTCATGAGAACCCCACCACAACAGCCAGCTCAACACCAAGCTGCAACAAAAATTTCCTAAACTAAGGGAAAACCTGAAAAAGTTTCAGGAAGAGTTACAAACTATAATAACTTGTTATAACCCCACTTGGGCTGACATAAATCAACTTTTACAAGCCCTGATACCTAAATTACCCAAAGAAACCAGGATGCGCCTTTATACTTCTTGTTCATGGCCAAACGAGGACCTGGGAACTGGTCAGGACTTTATTAACAAAAGAAAAGCTTTGGTTCAGGCAATTACAATCTGCCCGAAGAAGGCAAACTGGACCAAGATAAATACTTGTAAGCTACTAAATTTCTTTTTCTACCTCATTCTCCTGAAACCATAAATGCAGTTGGTATAGGTGGACAACCTATCCCACATCCCGTCTCTGAACCTGTATCTGTCTCTATTGGCCCTTTGTCTGAGAATCATGCCTTTCTTCTTAGTCCCTGTGCTCCTGTCAACCTTCTTGGGAAGGATTTGCTATGTAAACTGGGATGCGTAATTGATTATAACCCAGAGGGTGTTTACCTTGAAGTACCGAAACATAGGGAAACCAAGCTTGTGGCTTTGCTAACTCAGGAGTACTCTGATCCCGACACTTCCTTCTTGCAAGAGGAACTGTTGGCACGGGTACCTCCACAGCTGTGGTCCACCCATGTGAATGAAGTGGGGCACATGCTGAGTGCTGAACCAGTGCATATTACTTTAAACCCTGCCAAGCCACTTCCTCGTGTCCCACAGTACTCTATCTCAAAGGAGGCTGAGGAGGAAATTAAGCCTGTTATTTCCTCGCTCCTTAAGCAAAAGATTATTGTCCCAAAACACTCCCCTTGCAACACACCTATCCTACCTGTTAAGAAACCTGGTAAAGATACGTATTGTTTTGTACAAGACCTCCGAGCTGTAAATGCTGCTGTTTTACCCGCTTTCACCATGGTCCCTAACCCTGCTACTATTCTTTCCTGTATCCCTTCTGACGCGGCTTATTTTACAGTAGTAGACCTTTGTTCTGCTTTTTTCTCTATCCCCGTTCATGAGGATAGCCAGTATCTGTTTGCATTTACTTATCAAGGACTCCAATATACCTGGACAAGACTCCCTCATGAATATACAAAATCTCCCACTCTGTTTTCCCAGATCCTAAAGAAGGATTTAGTTTCTATCACGTTCAAAGGGGGGTCCACCCTTGTTCAGTATGTTAATGATCTGTTGTTAGCCTCACCCACTTTGAAAGCCTGTAAGCAAGATACTTTAATACTCCTTGCAGCCTTAGCTCAGAAGAGCCACAAGGCCTCAAAATCTAAACTACAGGTTTGTAAGCCTAAGGTACACTATTTGGGACATGATATTTCAGCTGGAGAATGTCACCTTTCCTCTGGTAGAATTGAAGCTATCCTTGGTACTCCCAAACCTATAACTAGAAAACAAATAAGGGGATTCCTAGGTGCAACAGGTTATTGTAAATAGTGGATCCCGGGTAATGCTGCTTTTACAAAACCCTTACAAGCACTAACCCGTGATACTACTCCGAAACCCCTACTTTGGACTCCTAAAGCTGAGCAAGCATTTGTGGTCCTTAAACAAGCCCTCACTGTTGCTCCCGCTCTTAGACTCCCTAATTACAAGAAACCTTTTACTTTGTTTTGTCGTAAACTGGAAGGAGTCGCTTTAGGAGTACTTACTCAGCTGCATGGTGAGAAGCATCGCCCAATTGCGTATTATAGTTCTGCCCTTGATCCCATGGCTGCAGAATTTCCCCCTTGCCTTCGTTCAGTGACCGCTGCCACTTTATTAGTTGAAAAGGCCGATACTCTAGTTCTAGGACACTCTTTAACCGTTGCAGTTCCCCATGCTATAATGGCTCTTCTTCTGAAGGGCAAGACTCAGCATATTTCCAATTCCCATCTTACTAAATATGAGAAACTTTTACTGTCAGCTGCAAATGTAACCTTAAATCACTGTTCAATTCTGAATCCAGCATCACTTCTGCCAATTGCCTCGGATGGTGAACCTCATGATTGCCTATCTGTCACAACTCAATTGTTAACCCCTCGAACTGACCTTAAGGACATTCCTATCCCAAACTCTGACCTTGTTCTGTTTGTAGATAGTTCCTGCCTTAAAAATGATGCAGGCAAGTTAGTTGCAAGATATGCAGTATGCACTCAGTATGCTGTTTTAGAAGCCTATTCCTTACCTCAAGCTCGCTCTGCTCAAGTTGCTAAACTCATTGCTTTAACACATGCCTGCATCCTTGCAAAAAATCAAATCACAACCATTTATACTGACTCCAAGTATGCTTTTAGTGTTGTTCATGATTTTGAACAAATTTGGAAACAAAGAGGATTTCTCACTTCATCAGGAGCCCAAATCAGTCATAGTTGTTATGTCAAAGAAAAACTTTTGAAAGCTGTTCAATTGCCCTCTGCTATTGCCATTGTTAAATATAAAGCTCATGAAAAACCCTTTAATAATGCCACACAAGAAAATGATCTGGCAGACCATTCTGCCAGAAATGCGGCCCTTTCTGGCCCGCAGGCTCCTAACTCTGTTTTTGTTTGTTTTTCAGCAAACCAGTATCCTCTGGCTAGCCTCTCAAACCTAGCCTTTCTTCAAGATCAGGCCACAAAAAGGGAAAAAGATGGCTGGCTGTGTACAGGGTGTTTACTGCACCCTGACTCTCTCTGGCGCTCCCTGGACGGCCGCCTGGTAATACCTAGAGAGCTTTTGCCATACCTTGCTCGTCTGACTCATTCAAAAGCCCATAGCAGCAAGGGAGGCATAATTGCTGCAGTACAAAAAGATTGGTTTGCCCCAAATTTTCCTTCCATGGCACAACAGTACTGCAGCTCCTGTCCCATCTGTTTAGCTCACAACATTGGGCAACAGGTAAAAACAACACCCACAGCCCATCCCCCTCCACGGGGACCGTTTGTGAACTTGCAAATTGATTTCATGCAGCTACCTAAGTGTTGTTCTTATGAGTACATTCTTGTTATTATTGATATGTTCTCTGGATGGGTAGAAGCCTACCCATGCGTATATGCTGATTCCATCACTGTAGCAAAAAAAAAATGCTCAAAGAATTCATCCCTAGGTTCGGGTTGCCACTTGCAATAAATAGTGACAGAGGCACCCATTTCACAGGACAGATAGTAAAAAAATCTGCCTAGCACTCAACATACAGCAACACCTACACTGCAGTTATCATCCACAGTCAAGTGGTGCTGTAGAACGTAAAAACTCAGATTTAAAAACGCGCATTTCAAAGATCTGTGCTGAAGCAGGTCTCAAATGGCCTGATGCACTGCCCATTGCTCTTATGCACATTAAAAACACTGTCAACAGAAAACACGGTTTAACCCCTTATGAAATACTCATGGCACAACCCATGAGAATGCCGACTACACCACCTGTAGCCCCACACCAAGCAGACCTACAATTAACTAATAAAACCGTACTAAATTATTGCAAAGCATTAATGAAGTATGCTAAGTCAGTTCATTCCCAGGTCCAAGAAGCTTTACCTCAATCACCGGATGTTCCTTGTCACAACCTTGAGCCAGGAGATTGGGTCTACATAAAGGTTCATCAACGGAAAAACGCACTTCAACCCAAATGGAAAGGACCCTTTCAAGTGCTTCTGACCACTAACACTGCTGTTCGTTGCCAGGGTCACCAGACGTGGACTTATGCCTTGCACTGCAAGAAAGTATCACCACCATTGGATCTCGAGGCCACTGAGTTCCAACCAAGGTTGAAACCTTTCCCTGAGGCCAAGGACAAGGACCCTCAGGACCTCACTCAAGCAAGTGAGGAGTATCAAGGCGCAAGTGATAGTGATCTCATTGATGAACCTAACACCCTGATCCAACTGACTCCATCTGCGTAGGTATCATCAAGGTATCATCTGCATCCTCGGAAGACATAAACATTTCCATTTAAAAGATCCTCACCTTGACCCAGACCCAGAGCTGAAGTTATCAGCCCTCTAGGCAACCTAAGCTCAGAAAACGAGAAGAAACTTTGGTTGCCCTCTTGGGTGTGGTTAGTAGTAGGATTTGTCCTACTAGTGTGAGGATTATTTGTTGTTAAAATATTTTGTCCTTTCTGTTTTTGAGACTGAATCATTGCTGTTAACATCAAGGAGAACAAAAAGACAATGAAAACCTAAAAAAATTGCCCGCAGAAGCAAGCCAAACAATACCTGCCAACATGTTTTGTATAATAAGACTGTTCATATTACTATTAGCCTTGCCATTGCCAGTTTATTCTAATGTTTATTTGCACTTCCTACAAAGGGTACCTGTAGCCTTAAATGCTTCTGACTGCTAGATTTGTAAACTCACCCCCAGAACCCATGATAAAGAATTTTTACAAAAGTTAATGGAAATAGAAGTGTGAGACTGTTAAGTCTCAAAGGGGGGACTGTGGTATAAAAAAAGCAGAGGCCTTAAACTTTGATCAAAAAAAAAAAGGTTGTAAAGATAAAACAAAAGGCGTTGTGTAAAAGTGTGGGCTAGGAAAAGAGGAAGAATGTCTGGCCTTGTAGTAATCAGCGGTTACTGAGACAGCAAGAAAAGAGTGTTTTGTAATAAAGAAATGAAAATAATGTTTTTGTAACTGTTACTGCAGCTAGGTTTCTAAAAATTTCACTATATGTTCACATGAATTGTAGGTGGCTGTTAAAAAGTTATATAAGCCTTTTGTTTTAACGTTTAGGGAGGGAGCCCCCTCCAAGTGCATGGTGAATCCATGTCACTTTGGGGCCCCTCCTACAGCTGTAGCTCTAGCCAAATAAAGCTTCTGCTGACCTGACCCAAAAGTTTGCTGCGTGTGTTTTCCATGACACCTCTTAGTTATGCAATTTGTTGGTTGAAGTAGTATAAGCATTGTAAGAAGCACCTTTTAATATGCGTGATGCAAGTAATACATAGGGATGTAAAAGCAATGTTATCCAATGTTTGATTTTTATAAAAAGATGGGCTAAATTCTATTTCACCTCATGAGCTAAATACACTACTACATAACTGTAGTTTTTGGCAGTTATGCACAGTTTTGCATTCTAATTTGCTCTGCATTGGTACCTACTAGAAGTAAAATGAAGTAGGAGGGAAGCTGATTCAAGTCCTTCTGGGTGAAAAGTTGCCTAAAACCTGGCTCTTCTGCTTCCTGGGCATGTGCCCTAACCACTAGGCTACTGAGCTAAAGCTTTGAAGGCCCTCCTCTTTCTCTGTCTAACACCTGCTAATCATGGATTTTCTGCAGCTGAAATGTCAGGACTTACTTGGCCTTATGCATGTACATCAGCAGCCCTGTTTTTCTGCATAGCTTCCCAGACAGAATCTTGTATTCCAAAGGCATAAAGCTATTAAACATGACAGAGACATTTTATGCCACTCACATGGGCATGGGGGCTGCTGGGTAGAGGGTGCAAGAGTTCCAATGACCCTCATCTCACAACTGAATCACAGACTGTATGTAAGTGCTAAAAATGCAGTTTTATGGTTTCATGTGTGCCATTTAGGTGCATAAAGGGAAACAGGATTTTGCCTATAATCCACACACTCATTAGCAGTGCCACAGAAGCACTAAGGAATGTACTACTCATTGCTTGCTGCATGGTCCTTTTCAATTGGATGAACCAACCAGATGCATTGTGATCATGCACCATCAGGGCCATACAGCAAGACACAACAGTTGCATGTATTCATCTTAGACCTCCAAAGAAAAATTGATTAGGATTTATGCTAAACAATTCTGACAAAGCCAGATTATAATCTCCTATGGCATGATCAAGATAATCTGCGGAGGATGCTAACCCTCCCAAACTATCCAGACAGAGATGTCTGGAATGTAAAACTGAAAAACAATCTGAAGATTAGCAGCCTGAAGTGATCCAGATGCATGTGTTCTAGAGCTGGGCAGAAATTAAGGAATATTTTCCCATAGAACATTTATTTTTCATTGTAAAATTCAACTCCCTTTTTCAGGGGGTAAAGAAGCAAGTTGTGTCCATATTGTGCATTTCCAGGAGTAAAATGAACAATGTTATTAAATGTGTTTTGTAGTACCTAATGGTTTTAAAACTGGCCCTTTCTCTACAAGTTCAGATTCTTTGTTACTTGCAAGTTTTTCCCACTGGCAATGATCACACAGATATGCAATTGGAGGTGCATAAAAGATTATACTAAGTGGCTGAAATAGGAAAAGCTACTTCCCTTCCTTTTGGCTTAGTTGATTATTATCCTTGATCAAATAAAGGGCCACATGTTCACTCTGCCCTTGTCCCTGGTTGCTACAGTAAAGAGAACCATACATTGAAATTCTGCATTTACAAAGAGATTGATATTTTGTCTTTTTGTTTCTTTCCTGTTCTGTACATTTTCAATTGTAAATTAATAGGGTGTTCCTCCCATTGTATCATTCAGCTTTATCCAGAAGGTTTGATCTACAAGATAGCCAAGTCCTATCAAGAAACAAAGAAAGACAATTATACTCAATGTACAAATGTTCATCTTTCATAAAATCTACACTACAATGAAAAACCTGTTACTAATATAGAGAGGTTGACATAGTCTAGTAGAAGTACAGTTCTTGTAGTTCTCTCTCTTGATCTGTAGTTGTAGCGTGGTCTCTACCTGCCCTCATCTTCAAAACATGAATAGCAGCTCTTAACACTAGTCAAGATGTGCTTTAGTAGTAGCACCTTTATGTCGAATCTATTCTCTTTTATGCCATGCAATTCACTGTCTAGCATGTGGTCCCTATTCCTCTCTGTGCCCCACCCACAGTGAAGGTGAGCTCTTGAAAGCCCTCAGCCACAGCACCCACACCTGTGACTGCTGGTGCTTTTAGCTTTAGAAGTTACCAGGACCAACACAGCTGCTATCACAGGCTTAGATCTTGAGCACTTGAAAAACTGCTCATGTGGTCTTCCTTTGAGTGCCATTACTATAACAGTCCTATTTCCTATATATATTTTTAAACCCCTGATGTTTATTAATTTATATTTAGACTCCTGTTAAGTCATAAGGTTTTAAAATTCCTTTAGAAGACCACATGTGTTTGCTTTCTAGTTATTATCAGAAACAACATATTGTTAGTATGTGACACAATAAATTAAGAAATTAAATAATTTTACAGGGGTTTGTCCAAAAAAGAAAAGAAAAAGAAATTCATTCCTATGTCGAAGACCCCCAAGCTACTTAATAACCTCTGGACTCATAATTCAAAGGGGGAATTTTATTCTAAATGTATATTATGTGGTGGGTGCTGCATACATTAATTATCATTATTAACAACAACTATTAATATAAAAAGAATATATACAACAAAGTTGAAAAGCTCTCCAGGCTTTATGCTGGAGCTGTTTCATTTTGTATAAATAAGTATCAGTTGAAACAGAGAAAATTTAGCAGAGAATGTATGTAGCAGAGAAGATTTAGGACGCAACCTAGTGCCTTATTGAATTTCAATAAAGCATAGGCCATGTCTACATAGACATTTACTTGAGGCTATGTCTTACTGAGAGGCAACAGGGTTTAAGCTCTTAAGTTCCATTTTTCAAAAGTGACCTGGGGTGTCAGGCTCAGATGCCTGTAAATACTTAAGGGACTAACTCCCTTTGAAATCGATAGGAGTTAAGGGACTACATGTTTCAAAGATCTAGGCCTTTGTTCTTGAGGTCACTGAGGCACCTAAACTGCTCTTGGTGCTGAAGTCTCATTGGTTTCAGTGTGGTTATGTACTGCTAAATGTCTGCCTTTTGTTCTTGCAATGCTATATTTGTTACACCACCCACAACAATATTTACAGCACAGCACATAACATTCATGGCACATTCACTTGCCAACACACCAACATCCATTGCCTTCCTTTGACTTCTATAATGATCACCGAACGACATGCTGTATTCAAACCTTCTTTCCATTAAACCAACAAAAATACTGCTATTGATTTAAAGTGGTGTAAGGATTATTAAAGCCCAGTATCATTATATTAATCCTCGTGTCATTAATAAGTCATGTGTATGATGATAAATGTAGCCTGAAGAAAACTGGCTCATGAGGAATTAGTAATGATTTTTGTATTAATTAACTTTGATGGAATTGCTCACACATTTGCATTAAGGTCAAACTAATATCAATCCCTGGGAATGAGAGGCAATTCTACTATTAGTGACATGATTTTGTGAAGCGAATCTATGGCCCAGACAAGCTAGGCTACAGCAGAGGTTGGCCAGCTCTGTGTCTCCACATGCACAAATACAAACACAGAATTTCTAACATGCTTTCATTGTTTAACAGTAAAAAGTTCTGTCTCTCTCAAGCACCATTTTATCTGCTATCCTCCAGGAGAGCTCCTAAGGCTAAAATGCCAAACAATCCTGGGCTGAGATCAAAGCTTAGGCTTGTGCATCATGACAAGCACGTCATATGGAAGAACAATTAGATACCTGATATTCAGGTACATACACTATTTGACAGATCTGATATCAGCACTTTTATCTGTGCTGATAGCAACTGCTTCAGTACAGGATGGACAATGTAGAATGATAGTAAAACTTGAACACTGTTAAAGTATAACCTGAAAGCTACTTTATCATTTTAATAATCAGAGGCCATTTACATGTTTATGGTTATTTTTAAACCCCACCTTTGTTCTGAAAAAAGATGTAATAAATACATGGTCTCACGTAACAGTTGAAGGAGCTCCCTCCAACTTTCTGGCAGTGAAAGATGGTTGGTAAAGCACAAGACCTTGGGATGGAGAGGAGAATGAAAAGAATTTCTGATTGAGGATTCCAAAAGTTGTGTTATTATATAAAATAAAGCATGTAAGGAAATGCATCACAATGAGACAAATATTTTAAATTTTAACTTTGATATGATTTATGGTTTTTCACTAGGGATCTATGGTCAGACCATCAGACTGGGAGTTAAGACTTCGGGTTTCTATCATTCCCTATTCATGTGTACAATAGGGAAAATAATATTAAAAATCATATGAATACAGATAGGGCTGTATAATTTTATTTCAGGGCATGCAGTAGTTATGTATGACCTGTAGTACGTGGGATACATTGACCTGTAGATGCCATGGTGTAAACAGATGAGCCAAAGCAAGAAGAATTCTCTTTTACAAGTTCATAGAGAACTAAGGGTTTGGACAGCTGACGTGGAACTTAGGATTCCTTAAGAGTCTTTACCAGGACAACTCATTCAGTTATGAGGGTGATATATATATGTATATGCGCACGTGTGTGTGTATACACATACATACACATATATATATCACCCTGATATATATATTTACTGAACTGGTTACAGCAGTGGAAAGTCCAAGTGTGAGCACAGTTACACTGCTATAAAGTGCTTACATTGGTATAATTAATTTCCATGGGAACACCAAACAACTACATCCACACAAGAGGGTTGTGCCACTTTATCTCATAGTGGTTAAGTAGAAGTGTTATATCAAGGCAAGCCCTAAATGACTTGCCCAAATTCACACAGGACATTATTGTGGTATTCAGGTTTGGAAAATGGGTGAAACCCTCTGATGAAAAGGTGTTATATATGGCACACAGGCAAAAGAGAGATCTGTGGTACGCAGACAATTTGTCAGTGGTACGCATTAACAGATTTATTATAATTACTTTATATGACAAAAACTTGCTGGTGGTACTTAAAGTTGAACTGAAAAAATTGCTGGTGGTACTTAAGGTTGTATTGTTTTAAATTGGTGGTGCGCAATCTATCAGAGTTTGGGAGCCGCTGATGTAGAGTATTATTGCTGGCTGTGTCCTCTTAATTTTTTCTCCAGATGGCTAACTTTTCCATTTTTGGCCACAGGCATATTTAAAAAATGGTAATAATAAACCCAGGTAATGTATAATTTTATCTCAGTGCATGCGCTATGTATGGCCTGTAGTACATGGGATGCAGTGACTTGCAGGTGCTACAATGTAAATACATGAGGCAACCAAAGAAAAATGTTCATCTCTTTTTACAAATGCACAGAGAACTAAAGGCCTGGCCACCTGATGTGAGATTAAAGACTCCCCTGAGTAGTAAGATTCCTTATTCTCTGCGTACATGACCCATATTGCCAGGCATAAGTTTAGGAGAGTATAAGAATAGGTGGAGTCAAGGATTCTTCCCACCTACCCCCACCTTAGCCCCAATGCTCCAGCCAGTACAGCTGAGCCCGCTCCAAGGGGAAATAATCCATGCCAACAAAAGGGCGGGCACAATTTACTTCCCTCCTAGGGCCAGGTGGTAGCAGGAACTGGGGCTGTAGGATTCTAATCATAACCCACCTCAAAGCTCTCCTAATGATACACTTTGAGAGCTTTTGTTTGTGGTCTCAGAGAGGAAATTATCCTCATTTTCCCTTTTGAAGGCTATATACTAACCCCATGATGAGACAGGCTCTGAAATCTACTGCTTTGCAATTAAAAACATTACAGAGTTTTGTCCTTTAGGAGAGGGGGGAAATCACCTGTGTACTACACCAGATGGTTTAAATGCAGTGATTACAAAATCTTGAAGTTAAAATAGTTTAATTACAAAGTCAATACTGCCTCCAACCTCTGCTGAGCCTTTAGTGTAAAAACAACAGACGGCATAGTGCAAACGTTAGGACAATATTTAACCAGAACTTTGCATTAGCTACTGCAGTACAGCTCTCCATCGGGTGTTCAGTAAACTGAAGATCTACTGATTTTCCCCCTTTATATTTGTTAACCATCTCTGCATTAGTATCAATGGATGGCAGCTAAAGAGTAACAAAGAAATCTACTGAGATAAACTGCAATACTATACGGCAAGGGGAGGTGTAATTTAAAAAACCCAACTGAGGTCCAGTATTTCGGATACATGGTTTGAGACCAGCCTGACATCTACATAAATATCAAGATCAAATGGAAATGGGACTTAATAAAAGGACAAAAAAGATGAGCAGGTACTTTGAAAACCTCAAAGCAGGTACAGAATGAGGAAAATGTTCACATTTTATACAATAGGAATGTTGTTTTATTCACTTGGGAAAATGCAGCATATAGGGATTGTGAATGCCACATTCTCAAGGAGTTTAGTCAATATATATTTAACACAGCTAAGAACTTCAGTCTTGGGGAGGGGTATCATCAAATATACATCACAAATATCTTCCCTAACAACTGTAGAGGACACGGTACGTGCACACGTTAGCAAACTCTCCCCTAATTAATATCATGTATTGCAGGTGATGTCACAATAGGCATGGGAAGCATTTTTTCTGAACTAGCAAAATGTTAAAAACTGAACTGGCCACATAGGAGATACTTACATACAGCCCCATTGTAAAGTATCACATCAATAGTGTGTGGGTGTGATAAACATAGATAATGATTAAGAAAAAGGGAGTCAGATTCATGTGGTTCAGGAAGAGCCCTGCCAACCATGGGCTCAGCTTTGACACTGCATCTCACCATTGTTGTTAGCAGATCCTCTCATAGAATAAGTTGCTACCCAATGTAAGAAAGAGAAAAAAATGAAACCCAGAATAAGAGGGGGGGAAAGTGACCCTGACTGTATTCTTACTAACACAGTGCTTACACTAGGATAATACCAGAGACTTTGATAGAGTTTTTCTTGCTTTATACTGGTGAAGGTGAGAAGGGATTCAGGCCTCTCTAATGTGTGCATTTTCTTCTCGTCATTCCCTTTTACCTTGTCCAGTTAAAATTTTACAGTGATTAAAAGACAGTCAAGTGCAGTTGACTTAGGTGTCTGAGGACTTATTTGCAAAGAAAAAAAGTGGGGTTAGAGAGTTGTAGCTGTAATGTTCTAGGAATTTAAGAGGGACAAGAACTTTTTTTTGTGATAACTTTTCTAGTATTAACTTTAAAAGTGGTAGAAAAGTTTGACAGGATCAATGTGACCTTCAGGTTTGAGGAAGAAGCAGACATAGCTTAAGTTAAATAGCAGATAGAACAAAAATAAGGAAAATAAGGAAAATAAACATTTCTAGACAGTTTATCTGTTAATTACCCTTATGATCTTAATAAATGTCACCCGTTAGAAGCAGCAGTGTTCCTTTATGCTGACAGGCTAAACATTTGGCAATGTAGTTGTCTTCATGACTCCAAGGGAAAATGCTCAATAGTCTTTAGGGTGAAGGTAGGAAAATTCTTAAGTCTTTATCCTTTAAGTTATGTACTGTGGCCCTCTGTTACAGTATATAAGTTTAACTTCACATATTTACAAGATTGTAAGTTAGATTTCAAGTTCCAGTTTAAGTACACACCTAAATACTTTACTGGACTAAGCACAATTATAACTAATTGGCTGTGCTAACACAGACAAGTTTCTACTGGTATTCTATTGGGAACAGTAGTGTGAAAAGGGCAAAGTGTTGGCAACATAAAAGTAATCTGGTTAACATTTAATAAAAAAAATCCAAGCTTAGAATAGGTCTTGAACAAGTAGTCCATTTGCTACTTACTGGGTGCATCCACATGTAAAATTAGCGCAGCACAATAAACTCTGGTGCAGTTTGCACCAGAGTTTATTGCTCCCAGGTGCACCGTTTATTGCTCCCGGTGCTCTCAGGTGGGACTGCAGCACGTTGAGCCAGGGTGGCGCAGCCCCAACTGGCAAGGGGCCCAGGGGTCAACCTGCCAGACTGGAGCTGCTCCACCCTGACTTAAGGTGCTACAGAGGAACTGGCTGAGGCCTGAGGGCACTACAGTACAGGGCTAGCCGGCAGGTAGCCCCTGCACTATAGCTCATTCATGCCCCAGCCAGCCCCTTCACCATCTACACATGCATTGCATCAGAGTAAATAACTCCACCGTAGGATAGTACTTGGGCTGGGCAGTACTATCATACAGCTGACTTAATTAGTTTACTCCAGCCTAATAGCTCCACATGTGTAGATGGAGATGCTTTCCTGTGAACCTAATTAGGCAACTCCATGGTGTCTCATGTAGATGCCCCCACTCAAGATTATTCGTAAGACTGACACTAGTTTATTAGTAGAAGCAGATGATGTTGTTCAGCCTGTCCAGCAATCATATACATCTCTTGTCATATGAAAACTTACTTGTGACTCAACAACGAAAAGCTGACACTTAAAAAACTAAATAGGGAAATATAATATCTGAGGATATACTTCATCAGTCTAGCAAATAGAAAATCGTCTTTGCCCCTTTCAAAAACCCTGCTGCAATCTGAAGCCCAAGTAGATTTTTACAGCATGCCCCAGTTTCCCCCTGTCTGATGGGTCTTTTCTTGCCAGTCCTACTTTCTTTCTGCCCTAACCTTGTGTTTAGTTATTGAGGACTCAGGTGTCTACCTATTATGTGTCTGGTTCTCCGGGTAGAATTCAGAGCACTGTGGCCCTCTATAATGCATGGAAACAGTAGCGTAAGTAGAGATGAACAAGTGAGGTGCTAGTCCCCAGACCCAATTTAGAAAAGGTGCCAGAATGATGCCCCAGAGAGCCCATGCTGACACTGCCCATGCTACACTGGCAGCTGCAGCAGCTCCTGCGCAGGAAGTGAGCACTCACGGCTCCTATACTCATGACAGAGCTCTGCTCTGAAGTGGGCTAATTAGCACATGTTGGAGCAAACTCAGTTAGTCAAGTCTGGTGCAAGTCTGCTGGACAGTGCTAGTTAGCACACACCAGCAGCCTCCACGTCACATTTCAAAATGGCAGTGGGGGCACATTAACTAAAATCCATCAAATGAGTTTTCGTTAAAGTGCCCCCACCACCATTTTGAAGTGTGGGATGCTGAATACATGTGATGCTGTGGGCGCTTTAATTAGAGCCCTTCTCAGAGCCACTCTAATTACATTGAACCCCCTCTGCCCTGAAACGTGTATAGATGCCCTCAGTACTGACCCCTTTACTGCCCAGAGTGCCAAAATTTTCTAGATTTGCCTCTGCATGGAGAGGGTGAAGTGCCCTACAATGTCACCTAATAGCCAAAACAGTTGGTATGCTGGGCATGTTGCTGTGTAGGGTGAGAAAGGCTGAACATTTCAGGGATGCTGAGGGCTGCAGAAAATATCTTTACCTACTTGGGAGAGCCTGGAACCCTTTCTTGAAAGCTGGTACTTATTCTCTGACTGAATCAAGCAGTGCTGCTTCTTTCCTTTTACAATGCAGCTAGAGAAGGAGTGTTGCCTCCCACCCCCCGCCCTTTATCTAATACAAAACAAATACCAGTCATTGAAACAAAGAGAGAGCCTGAGCGAGAACACCATCCTTCAGCCTGGTTGGTAGTTGCAGTGGTGTGGGGGAAAGTACTTAATACTGACCCCAGTTCTAAGGACTGTTTCTGTATTTTATCCAATGACTATTGTATCCAATACAGAATCCAGGTATCCCTTTCCTGAGATGTCTGCCCCAACCTTTGGGGTATAGATCCAGAGTAAAGGATGGGGTAGTAAAATGCCCCCTCCTTGTCCTTCTGCTCCCCTTCCCCTAAGGCAGCACCCATGGCCCATGCCCCACTTGACCACCCCATATTACAGTACTGTAGTCATTGAGCTGTTAAGAACTAAGCCCAGGGTGATGCTTCTCATGTACAAAGACACAACTACCGGCACCTAGGGAATGGTGAAGTAAAAAAGTAAGGCATTTATGGAGTTTGCATGCTAAGGAAGCATGATACTACTTTGGGATTAAATGTGGGCAGTCCTCATTTAAGCAGTGAAGTCATTTATAGGATTTCTCCTGAATGAGAAGCTAACTTCCTGTCTATCCGCAATCCAGTACAGCTGCAGCCTGCCCCAGAATGAAGAAGAGTGCTTGCCAGCTAGCAAGAGTGTTATCCCTTCAGCAAGCTGGAAGAAAGCAGGCCATTTTTAGTCATTGGGGTTTGAAGTGTGTATTTCTAAATAGAGGTATGTTCTGGACTCCACAGGTAGGCTGGCTACTTTATCTGCCTGATCTGCTTCCAAGCCAGTTATTATTCTCAGGATATGAACTCAGGGCTCCTGATGGCAGGACAGCACACAACCCTGTCCATTAGAACATAGTACCTCTCTAAATTTAAAGTAACTTTTTACCAGAGGAGCGCATGCAAGAAAGCTGATAATTTCAATGGAAAAACCACTACCTTTTTCCCCACAAACATTTACATAAAATTGTCCCATGACCTGTCTCCTTCTGTAATCCATTAAAAAGTGATGCTGTTGCATGACAAGAACAAACAACAAATGTTGTAGAAAGGCAATAATTCCATTTAAAAAGCCTTTGCTTTGTTGAAGCCTTTCACTAATGTTGGCAACAAAATTATTGAAGACTACAATAAACTGTTTTCTTGTCAAATAAGCTTTCTTACAAGCAGTATTAAAATTTATATCTGCTTTTAAATTAAACACTTTGAGTTTATTAATGTTTCCTTTCCTCTCCAAATTTCTTTGTTGAGAAGGGGGGCCAGAGGAAATGTACTAGCAACAGTAGGATGTGAAATATAGCTTGTAATGCATTAAACAGATGTCAATGGGCCCATTAGTACAGCTTGTAGATACTACCACCTGTCTCTTATTCCACTTGCCTTTACTTTAGTACCTGAAAATATACTGCTGGAGAGGTGTCAGGTGCCCATTAAATCTTTACTACTGCATTAGAAAGAATGAACAGGCAAATTCATGCCTTATTGCTAGAAATATTTTCCAGTAATGGCTTGCTTATTGGGAAATAACAAGCCTAAATAAAAAAGTGGCCAAGGACTAAATGTCAGTCAAGGACTAGACCCATTAAAATACTTGGCGCCTATATGCTAGCCATTGCAGTACATAATTTGTAGATCCAAATCCTGGATCAGAATCCAAATCCCAAAATGAAGTGCCCTGATTCCCTATATAGTGCATGGGGATAGATAGGCAACTCTGCAGAGCAATTCAGGGTAAGTGGAAAGCAGCCCTGCTTCTTTTCTGAAGCTCAGGTACCTGAGTCAGGGTTTCAGGCAAGTGCCTCCATCCACTTGGGTTCCAAAGCTCAGGGTACATCCACACAAGATGCCTTACTGTGCAGTACAGCAGTTCACTGCACAGTAAGCCTGTGTGTCTACACGTGCACACACTTACTGCATGGTAAATTGCTCTAATCATGAGTAAATTTGCTACCTTGCAAATGCAAGTAGCAAATTTCCTTGTGATTAGTTACTGCACAGTAGTGCCCATGTATATGCCTGACTGGGAGCAAATGTGCTCCTGGTCAGCCAGGCAGCAGGGAGTAGGAGATTGCTCCCTGCCCTTGGGAGCTGCCTGCTGCCAGGGCACACTCCGCCACCAGAGCCTGGGCAGGGACTATGTCCCTCTGCCTCGGCAGCAGGGAGCTCCCAGCCCCCTGCTTCACCATCACGATTAGGAGTGGGGGGGCTGGGAGATCCTTATCCCCCAGTGCCAGCTTGGCAGTCACAGGGCCGGTACTGGGAGATCCTTATCTCCCAGAGCCAGTGATCATGGAGTGGGGGCTGGGAACTGTTTCAGTTAGGGGCAGGTCCCTGCCCTGTGCCTCCACTAGGTGATGGAGGCATAGGGTTTGGAAAGAGCTGCAAGGGTAGAGTAGGTCCCAGCCCCTTGCCCTAATCTGCTGGTGGATCAGGCCAGGGGGCTGGGACCTGTCCGTCTTTCCAAGTCTCCTACCCCCGCTTGGAAAGCCAGGGCCAGGAGCTCCTTGCTCCTGGGGCAGGGAGACGTTGTTCCCACCTGAGTTCTGGTGGTGGAGCCTGCCCTGCCCCCCGTTCCCCCCCCCCCCCCCAGGGCAGGGACCAATGTCTCCTGCCCCATGCTCCCTGCCAGCCTAGCACCCTCTGGCTGCTGCAGAGGGCTGGTACAGGGCTGGCAGGGGTGGGAGCAGATTGCTGCCATTAACAGCAAATCTACTCCAGAGTGTCCTTGCATGTGTAGACTTCTGTCCAGCAGGGGTGACGCATAGGGGGTACATGCAGGTGCACATGTACCTCCTGCATGTGGCTGTGCACCCCCTGCAAAAAGGCGCCATTGACACTGTCAGCAGCACATGCGGGTGGTTGCCACTCGCCATCCTGCTGCTGGCACCGCCAACAGCATCTGTGGGCAGTCCACAATCTCCCCTGGCTGCTGCTGCCAGCGGTGCTTGCAGCTAGTCACCAATCCCTGGTCAGTGCTTGCCACCCCCACCTCCCTGCTGCTGACAGTGCCGGCAGCATCTGCGAGAGCTCCGCATTTACTGCCGCCGGGCTCCTGCCACTGCCACCACACTCTTGCCGCCAACAATGCAGCTGTGCCCCACCAGCCACCGGGGCACACACTATTCATACAGCCTGGGAACATTTACTCATGAGTAGTTTACTCACAAGTAAACTGCTCTCAGATCAAATGCATGTGTAGACACACTCTCAGAGTCCTCTCGTAAGGGTAGATACCTTCTACTGTTCTTCAGCCAAGCAGGGATTACTGGTTTCCTTTTAAAATACAGAAAGAAGATGATAGGAGTGGCAGCTTTCACCTTTTATATCATAGCCTAGAAGTCAGAGCACTTGCCCAGGAAGCAGGAGATAAAGGTCCAATGTTTTCATCAGCCAGAGGTGCAAACCTCCATCTCATTTCCCACAACAAGGTTATTCCATATAGAGATGTTCTCCCCTAGCCTTTAGAAGCTGGGCCACTGTGCAGAAAGAAATCTATGATTAATGTGGCTAGCAGGTGATCAAGGTGACCAAGAAGGTGACCAAGAAGGTGTAGTCTTATTATTAGGGTATTTAGCTGGAAGAGAAAGTCCCAGATTCCAGTCTCTGGTCTTATTACTATTTATGCATTGTATATAAGACAGTCATTGGTTGTCACCCTCCCAGGTAAGTGCCATAGCCATAAGGCTACAGTCAGACACTCACTCTCTCTTCCTCTCCCTATGGATCTTGCATTCATTTTTGCACAATGGAACAGCTTCAACAGGAGGAACAGAGAGGGTGTCTTGCCCCTTTCATCCCTACTAGTCTATAGCTTGGTAGTTATACAAAACTCACAAACAGGGGTGAGGGGCAAAACTGGGAACACAGAATTCTCCCTCAATGGTTAAGACATTCTCTTGGAAGTTCTGGGTTCAAGTTCCCCTTGAAGGAGGACACTGGATCTTGGTCTCCTGATTCCTGAGCAAGCTATCCAATCAGTGGACTATTGGGTGAGCTCCTTTGTGGCCCTTTTCTGAACCAAAGGTAGTTGCTACTTCCTTTTGTGAGACAGGTGGGGTTGTTAAGCATTCTCTGAGCACATCTGCCAGAGAAGTGCTCTCAGGGGACTTAGCTGTCACTGCCTGATTTCTGGACCTCGCTGGAACTTAGATGGGAGCCAGGCAGGAGGCTCCCAAGAGAGAGTTTTCGGGCCAAGCAGGGAGGTACCCAAGGTTAATCAGCTGTTGAGTGTGGGGACATTTTGGATCTCATTCTGGGACTGAGGTGCCTTAAGTCCTCCTAAGTCCTTTATGGATTTGGCCATTGGTTCTTAAAGTGATTGTGCATTGAATATTTAAGAGGAAGACCCAACCATTGCAAATATACACTGGGACAGTTATCATTTTATTCCTGTCATACAAAGGAACGGGTCTCATTCACTTTGTCTGGTTTTCCCAAGGAATTTTTCAAGCATATTTACAAATTATTGTCCGCAGGAATACTATATTTTCTCACATACAATTTGCATCTTCCTCCCCCCCAACCCCAATCAGCCCCTGCCCCAAAATTGGGGTGCATGTATTAAGTGGGGAAGCTGATTTTCTGCCTGGTGTTAGAAGCAGCCTGATTTGAGCCCTACTCTGCTGTGCCGCAGCTGTGGTATTACTGTTCAGGCAGCTGAGTTAATTAACTTAGTGGCTTATTGTTCTTCACTCTGCAGGTGTTAACCATCAGCTCTCCTTTTTTGTGGTCTTGATGTTCCACTAATCAGGCTAATCGTTCTTAGGGTAATTTGCTATCTGTTAGCTGCTCCTGATCTCTCTGTTTTGTAACCTGTTTGCTTTTGTAGCTCAAACTCTGTTGCTCTTTTCAAAACATAAATTCATTCATGGAGACCTGTTTTCAGCAACAGCCAGGGATTCAGATTTAGTTATCCAGGAAAGGAAGGATGAGCCTGCTGAAGATTAGACTCTGCCCCTGGTATATGCAGCCACAACTCTGGAAAAATCTTTTTTCTTCATTCTATTTTTCGAAAACAAGTTGTTCATTATATTTAGGGATATGTTGTATATGAGAAAATACAGTAAATTATTAAATCAGAAAGTATTTGGCTATCAATAAAAGCAATGATTTTTCTAAGATAAAATGGGGGAAATAGACCCTGATGTAAATCCAGCTGCTTCCATTAACATAGTTTCAGTTGGACCAGTGGCTCAGGAAGCCTTGGATCTGTCTCAGTTCTGTAGGGTAGGGACTAATACAGGACTGGTACTATAGAAGAAGGAAAGCCTATCTTCTGGTGACTTATTTATAGGTAAGGAGTAGGAATAGCAGGAGGAGGAAGATGGCTTTGTCTGTGCAGGCATTTCAAATGCCAATCAACCTATTTGTGGTCAGTGATGTAGTGATGATGTCCATTTAATAACATATTTGGAAATGAATGAAAAAAAACTTGATATATAGAAAAATACAGCTGATTAAAAATGCAGTTCTAGAAACAGGATAATTTTCCTTTAGTCTTCTGAAGGGATTAGTCCTTTTCCATTCCAAGTCATAGGATACATAAGACATACACCTAGCATAGGCCTCATGCATCCCTGGATGTAATTAAAAAAAGAAAAAAAGAAAAATCCAGATATCCAAGACTCATTATTGGAGGTAGGCTCAGTGTTGGAGTAGGGCAAACAGTATGTAGCATAGGGCTGTCATCTAGTCAGGAGCCATTGTTGCATCACAGTTATGTCCTAGTATGGTTCCTAGTAAAGAGTAGGGACTCAGAACTGAACCTTTGTACAGGGCACCCACAAGGTAAATCCCCACTGCTGATTGCATCAAGTTGTTTGGGCTGGGAGGAGGTTTGCCAGAGAAAGTGGGAGCTCCACACTGCAGCACAAGTAAGAAAGTGAGTGCCTAATTAATTAAAACAACACCTGTAGTGATGGGTGCCGCCAGGTTTTAGGTTAGTAACAAACTCTAATCTCAATTACATTATTGTTGAACTAAAACAGGGATAGGTAACCCCTGGCACATGTGCCAATTAGTGACATCTGGAGACATTTTCCTCAGCACGCCAGAAGCTGTGGGGCAGGACCCTGCCTGGCCCAGCACAGTTTCTCCCCACAGGGAGGAGGCAGCTGGCTGATGGGCAGGCTCTGGGTCAGGGCCTTGGCAGGCCACGCTGGCTCCCCAGGGAAGCACAGGGGCTGCAATGGGCCCAGGGCGTCGTCAAGTCGGTCTTTGTGGCCCAGCAGCATGCGTGCATGTGCGTGTGTGTGTGTTTGATTCTGCGTGCATCTGTGTATGTGTCTGTGCTTGTGTGTGCATGCATGTGCATTTGTTTGTCTGTGTGCATGCGTGTCTGTTCTATGTGTGTGTTTGCATGTGTGTGTCTAGTTCTCCATGTTTGCACACATGCGGTTCTGTGCATGTACATGTGCATCTGGTTCTCTGTCTGTTTGCACATACGTGTGTTTCTGGTTCTCTGTTTGTGTGTGTGTGTCTGGCTCGCTCTCTCTCTTCTCTCCTTTTTTCTCTCTCCTCTCCTTTATTCTCTCTTTTTCTTTCTCTTTCCCTTTTTTTCTCTCTCCTCTTTTTCTCTCCTTTCTCTCTTTCTCTTTTTTTTCTCTCTGTCATCACAACATGCTTAGCAAAAAAAAAAACCCACAACAACAGACACAACAACAAAGGTCGTATATGAAGTTTTATTTATTGTCACCAGGTTTAGAATTGTTAGAAAACCTGGTATTTACTGTCAAAAAAAGCAACAGGTACGATTATTAATTACATTAATATGCAGTGCATTCTGCAATGTACCCAATGACCCAGTTTTGTTTTTCTGGCATGCTGGCACTCCAGCACCTTACAAGGTAGACATTGTGGTTTTTTCGGCACTCTGGCCAAAAACGTTGCCTACTGCTAGACAAGAAAGAGTAAGTTAAGTCCTGTTAAGTTCTCATTAAAGAAAGAAGGAAAAGAATGTAAGAGAAAGGAAACTAATGTGGGGAAGTAAATTGCCAATTTGATTGTGGCCTGTCTGTCCCATCAGCACCGTGGAATAGAAATCCACCTGTCTGTCACTATGCATCCAAAAAGAGACAGCACTCACTTGTTAAGGATCCCACAAAGCAATCATTTGTGCTCCCTCTGCTGGATAACTAATGTAAGACCCAACTTAACAACACCGTTCCTGGACTGCATCAAGGAAATTGTTAAGATGTCCTTACCTCAGCCCTCCACTGCCATTAACCCTAGTGCAAGGCATGAATTGCTGTCCCAGCAGAACAGCAGGCTTTTAACATGTATTTTCCGCAGGTGTAATTGCTACACAAGATGCAGGACTGTGGATAACCCAGACTTTTAGGTTATCATCCAGATGCTTCATAGTGGCATTTTAAGTATTTATGCGCCACTCAGAAATGCACGGTCTTGCCATTCAGTTAACACATGCTGATATTTTGTTTGTCAAAGAGGCAACCCAGTCTTTTAGTAGAATGTTACAAATTGGCTTTCAGCACAGCTCTAGAACAGCCTCTGTGGGCACGTCCAGACGAACCCTCACATGCCTCTTGCTGTGTCTCAAAGCAGTTTGAGATGCGGCAAAAGCACGCTGGGAACAAAAAAAACCTTCCTCATGCTGCATATTTGCAGCATGGGCTCAAAATCTGATACCTCACATCCCCCAGCACACACCCTGCGTGCCCAGCTGCCGGACAGAACGAGACCTGCTGGCAGGAGCTGTGACTGCAGGGGCAACTGTCCCCACATCCTTGTTAGTGAAGGGGTCAGGGGGAGCTCTAGCTTTTCTATGATAAGAAGACCAAAAGCAAACATCAAAACATATAGATATTTAGAATTTATTTTGTTATGATGATAGAGACACTGGTAGGCTTCCAAATTGCTTTACCATTGTAAATATATCAATAAAACATTGCCCAACTAATCTCTGTCTGTCTGTCTGTCTGTCTGTCTGTCTGTCTATATATAGTGGTCTTTTGTTTTAATTGTGGAAGAACATGGATTTAGTGGTATTTTAAAAAGTGGATTTGGGATTTTTTTTATCAGAAATTTTGCAGTTTTTAAATAGGGAACACCAGGATTCCTGCTAGGGAGGCAAGTTGCAAGACCCAAGCTTAGGAGCCTGCTCAGGACTGGCACCTGGGACCCAGCTGGATGTGGCTGCCACTAGGGGCCAGGAAAACATGCTTTGACAATCCAAAGCGGGCCATTACACTGAGAACATCTTCTTGGTGATAGCTGCCCAGATGGCAGGGCGGTAGCACACATGGCAGTAGTGCCGCATAAAGGACAACAGGCGTGCAGCCGTAGGGCCATATGCTGCTGCAGGTGCACAGTAGGTCATAGCCAGGCAGCAGCCCCCACTGCCAGATTGCAGCAGTGGGTCAAGGGTACAGGGAACTCTTGGTTAGGGCTGCTTCAGCAGTTCAGCTGGCACAAGGGGCTTTTTCTTTCCTGCTTCCTTTCTCTCTCCCCCCCTCCCTACCCCCTGCCCCCCATCCCCACCCCATGGGCACTGGATGGGGTCATTTTCACTTGCAAAAGATGAACAACAGATTTAATAGATTCATAGTCATTAGGGCTGGAATGGACCTCAGAAAATCATCGGGTCCAGTCCAAAGGGCAGGCAGTCAGCAGGGGTCAAATGATCCCAGCAAGATAGGCATTCAAGTGTTTCTTAAAGGAATCCAGAGTAGGTGCCTGCACCACCTCTGGAGGGAGTCTATTCCAGGCCCTGGGGACTCAGACAGTAAAGAAGTTTTTTCGTATGTCCAGCCTAAAATGGTCTTCCATGAGTTTGTGACCATTGGACCTAGTCTTCCAATGGGGTGCCCTGGTGAACTGCCCTATTCTCCCAGTTCTGAGTGCACATCCCTTATATACTTATAGGCTGCCACCAAGTCACTCCTGAACCTACACTTTTCCAGGCTGAAGAGTCCCATGTCTCTCAGCCTCTCCTCACATGGTGCTCTCTTGTCCTCTAATCATTTGTGTGGCTCTCCTCTGGACTCTCTCAAGTTTCTCCACATCCCTTCTGAATTGTGGAGCCCAGAATTGGACACAGTATTCCAGCTGTGGTCTCACCAAGGCTGAGTAAAGTGGGAGGATGACTTCCCGGGTCTTGTTTGAGATGCATAGGAAGATGCAGATAACAGAAAGCAGAATTGCAGAAGAAAAGATAGCTTGATTGGTGGAACATCAAGAGGGAGGGACATTAAAAAGGAAGGACGGTCATTAGCTCCATTGTCGCTGGAGTTAAGGAGAGCTGAGGGGTGACAAGCAGCAGTCACACCAGGAGCAGCCCCACCAGAAGCTGTGGGGTAGGTCAGTGGGTGCAGGCTGGAGCGCAGCACGGACTGCCCCGGTGGAGCTTATCCCCATGTGGAACACTGCAGGGGTAGCTATGGGCTGGATCTAATCAACTGGCAGACCTACAGGCCGTATCCAATCAGATCCAGCCAGCAAGCCATATTTTGCCCACCCCTAGTTTAGAACGAATCAGGTAGACCATAATGAGCCATGAGGTGAAACGACTCTGTAACAGAGAACCCTAGCCCTATTAGCAGAAAGCAGGACGGCCCCTTTAAGACCAGAACTTTTCGGGCACAGCCAACTGGCAGGGTAGGGGTTAAAAGCTGAGTCTTGCTGGCTAGTCAGGTTACCAGAAGGGGGCAGACCAGAACTATGAAAACCCTGGTCTGAGCTGTCTGAAGGGGTTTTGGCTGCAGAGGGGGTGGACTCCTGATGACTCCCAGAGAAGCTGCAGCAGCCCCACAGAAGAAGCACAGCAGATGGTGGGAAGTAGACGCACAGAGCCATGGAAAATGTGAGCTGGCAGACTGCCTTCCTTAACTTTATTTTGGTTATAGCCCATGGACTTACTGTTTGCATTTAATTGGCACTCCAGTGGTTTGTGGTTGAGGCTCTAGAGGAGAAGGAATCCTCATTAGCCTTAGAGCACAATCATAAAAGGCCAAAGGGCCCAGTGCACTAGTGGGTGCAACTGTACAGAGCCAGGGGCCCAGAGCTGGCTGTGGGAAAATAGGACTTTGAAGCCAGGTCCTAGTGGGCAGATCTAGGCTAGTAGCCTGAGCTATAAAAAAGGGATGAAGCCTAAGGAGGCAGAAGACCCAACAACTTGGTATGTATGGGTGCAGTGTGAAGGGGGGGGGCCAGAAGGCCTGGTGCCATAGTAAGCACAAAAGGAGGGCCATGGGCCCAAGGAATATTAAGGAGCTAGAGCCTCAGAATCAAACCCTACCTGGTGGGTTTAGGCTGGTAGGCCTAGCTAGAGAAAGATGGGGGTGAGAAGCCTGTGGTGGCTGAGAACCCCAACATAGAAGTACAAACAACATCTGTGAGGCATGGGGCATGTATAGGGATGGTCAGAGCATGCAGGGACAGCCCTAGTCATCAGGGTGTACAATGGGTAGTCTCCCACTTGTAAGAACACCTAAGCAATATTTACATCAAGACGTGGCAGAAGAGTACAGATGGGATACAGGACAAAACACAGGAGTGAAGTATTAAAGGACTTCAAGCATGCCCCACACAGGCCACTAGAATGCCACCAGGGATGGCATCCTGTTAACAGGCTCCCTTCCTGCTGCTTGAATAGAAATGCTGCTGCCACTGCTAGCCAGTTGGTTTGAAACTTTGGGTGCAGCAGGAATCAAAGGAGGGTGCAAATGCACCAGTCCACCCCCCTAGATTTACCCCTGAGCCTACCCAATTTTTATCCCAGTTTGGCTGTGAAATAAAAAATTATTCACTTAGTGCTATGCTCCTCAAAATAGCTGAAGGACTATTCCTTCCTCCAAGTGAAAGAGACAAACTAATCCCTGCGGGATCATATGGGGCAGCTGACATCTGACACCCAAGAAAAGGCCAATCTCCTAAATGATTTTTTCACACCGGTTTTTCACCCTCCCAAAGAGATTACACTGTCAGAAAGGACACAAACCAGCCTGGGAGTGGGTGGTGGGCCTAAAATTGATGTGGATCAGGTGAAGGAACACCTTGAGAATCTGGACATTCACAAGTCCGTGGGCCGTGATAGAATGCACCCAAGAGTCTTGAAGGACCTGGCAGACATCATTGCACCCCCCACTGGCAAAGATATTTGAAAATTTGTGGTGCTCAGGTGAGGTCCCGAAAAACTGGAAAAGGGCCAACATGGTCCCTATCTTCAAGAAAGGGAGGAGGGATGACCCAGGGAATTATAGACCAATCAGTCTGATGTCCATCCCTGGAAAAATCCTAGGGAAAATTGTCAAGGGATTCATCAACACCAGACTAACAGAAGGCAAGCTTCTGAAGGCCAGCCAACACAGCTTTGTGACTGGCAGGTCTTCGCTAACCAACCTCATCTCCTTCTATGACCAGGTGACATGAGTCCTGGACAAAGGAGATGATGTGGGTGTCATATATCTGGATTTCAAGAAATCCTTTGACCTAGTTTCCCACAATCTCCTCATGGCTAAGCTGGGGAACTGTGGTCTTGATCATCTTATGGTCCGATGGCTAGGTAACTGGCTACAAGGTTGGACCCAAAGAGTACTAGTTGACAGGACCAAATCAACGTGGCGTAGGGTGAACAGTGGAGTACCTCAGGACTCAGTACTTGGGCCGGTGCTCTTTAACATCTTCATTCACGATCTGGAGTCAGGAGTCAGATGCAACTGGCAAAGTTCATGGATGACACCAAATTGTGGGGGAGGGCAGTCACACTGCAGGACAGGCTGGGGATACAGGCTGACTTGGACACGCTTTCAAGGCGGGCTGACCGAAACCACGTGGCCTTCAATGTTGAGAAGTGTAAGTTGCTCCACCTCATTAGGAAGAACCTTCAACACACAAGTGTGGCAGTGCTGCATTTACTAACTTCATGACCAAAAGAGACTTGGGGGTCCTGACTGACCACAAGATGAATATGAGTCACCAATGCGATGCTGTGGCTGGCAAAGCAAAGCAAACTCTGGTATGCATCTACCGATACATCTCAAGCAAACCAGGGATGTCATCCTCCTGCTTTACTCTGCCTTGGTGAGGCCGCAGCTGGACTATTGTGTCCAATTTTGGCCCCTGCACTTCAGGAGAGATGTGGAAAAGCTTGAGAGGGTCCAGAGGAGGGCCACTCGTATGATTCAGTGCCTGGAGGGCAGGCCATATGAGGAGAGGCTGAGGGATTTGGAACTCTTCAGTCTGGAAAAAATAAAGCTCAGGGTGACTTGGTAGCAGCTTACAATTATATAAGAGGGGTACATCAAGACCTGGGAGAACAGCTGTTCACCAGAGCTCCCCAAGGGATACCAAGGTCTAATGGCCACAAACTGCAGGAAGGCCAATTTAGACTAGACATAAGGAAAAAGTTCTTTATGGTGCGTGTCCAGGGCCTGAAACAGGCTCCCCCCAGAGATGGTGCAAGCACCTACTCTGGACTCCTTCAAAAAAGTCTGGATATTTTTCTTGATCCCTTGATCCCAGCTGACTTCCTGCCTATGGGGGAGGGGGGGGGGGGGGCTGGACTTGATGATCTCACGAGGTCCCTTCCAGTCCCTAATGTCTATGAAATCTATGAAATCTTTGAAACTAGGTAGAAAGGCCTAGGTAGAAAGGGTTGAAGTGGCAGCACTTTGTAGAAGAGATAAGCCTGGGTTGTAAATGTTTCTGAAGCAGCTGCTAACTCTCAAGGAAAACACGGAGAAGCAAAACAGCAGGTGCACATTGAAAGGAGTAACTATGAAATCCTGTTTATTCCTTACAAGCCTTTTCTTCCTTCAGAGTTGTACATGTCAATAATGGAAGAACCCCCTAACATTGCTATACTTCTAGAAGTATAAAAAAGGGAATGCCGGTAAATAAATATCAATCACAGTTCCAGCCACTGCTCTGTGTTGTGATTATGCTGTCCTAGGTGGCTGTTTTTCATCCTAACCCAATGAGTACTTAATTCAATTTACAGTGCCTTAGAGCTAGATTCATCTCTACACTTCACTGGTCCACAAGGTTGTGTATGTGTTGTACGGGGTGAAATGGATCTGACCAGCGTATGCAGAGAATCTCTTCATTGTACTCACTCAAGACAACATTTAGCAAAGAGCGGCTGCTAATATCTAGCCTGCTTGCATGCCTTGTATCCAAATAGGGTGGGAAGTGTGTCTAGTTCCTCTGTTGGCTAGTGCAAATGTCGTTATCTGTGTCAAATAAATGACAGCTGGCAGCAGGTTGTAGTACACATTGGTTCTGTTCAGGACAGCCATAAATTGTTCCATAGTATAATCCTTAGCCTGTATTAAAGTCAACCACTTGTCTGCAAATCTGCTTTAGGAGTGGCCATGCAAATCAGCAGCTATGCTTGCATTTGTTACAGGATAGGATTTGCTTCACATCTACGATCTTTACACAAATCATTGGTTTTTAATGGCTCGGATGATACATGTGGCACTTGGAACCATATCGCCAGTAGATGGCAGCACTACCCTTGGAACACAGCAACATTTGCTGCATAATCTCCATCATTTCTTTTTAGAGAGTTTCAGAGACATGAACTCGTATTCTGTCCACTGGACAAATAATTTGAGATGGAAAATGCATGTACATCTCCAGTAAATACTTGAATGTGGTTCTACGTAGACTATTAGGGACTTCAGTAGGGGCAAGAGTAGCTGTCAACAAGGGTGTTGTAGTACCCTGGGGTCTCATGAGATCCTTCTAAGAGTGTTAGGGGGTGCTACACAATATTACCACTGTTAGGTGTGCAAACACCCACACATGGTTTACAAGATAAACCCAGTGATACCAAGTAGGAATCCAGAGTGTAAAAAAAACATTCTGACCTGTTGTGGGCTTTCTGAGAGGAATTGTAACAGAAGAATTGCTCTATTATTTTCCCGTAGTCTAACCAGGGGGTGTATTGAGTCCAGCGAGGCTGAGAAACACTTTTTTTAAACAATACCACCCTGGCGTGTGCTTTTGTCATATCTCAAACTGCAGACCTGGTCGGGCCTAAAGTAAGAAACTCCAAAGTAAAGGCAGGTGCCGCAGGAGAGGGATTTAGAGTTCACTGGACGCTTATCCATAAGACACTACTGCACAGTCATTGCTGTGCATTTATTTGGGACCTGTACTAATACGTATCTAGGACTTGTCCTAGATAAATGTGCAGTCACCAGAGTTACTGTCCAGTAGCGCTGGTGAACATCTTTTAGACAATGCTACTGCACAGTAGTCTGATAATACTGCTCGGTAGCATATTATCACTGTCCACGCTCAATATGCTACTGCACCGTATTTTCTGACTGCTGCACAGTCATCATCTCATGTAGACGTGCCCAGTAGGTACTTGCTGCTAAGCTATCAGAGCATGTTGTTGGAGGCACTGTGTCATTATAGATATAAATGGTATTTTCTGCACCGAACACAAACTGAAACCTTTACCAGTGGTGAAGCTATTAGAAGAGTTACCACAGTATTCTGGCCAGATGCAAATGAGAAGTATTCACTATATACAGAGTTCAATACATTTTTTTAAATCTTTTTGGTTTCACACATTCATAGCTTAACTATTACTTGTCAAAATAATTTTATGGGATCTTGTAAGTCTTTTATGTAAAAATGCAAACAATTTACAAAACTTCATGCACGCCAGGTGGCATAAATACAGACAAACCCGTTGTTCATGAAATATTGACTGTTTCTCTCTCTCACCTATAAATGTTTAACTTGCTCATGAGATGATTCCGGTTGGGATAATTATATTTAGCCTACCTCATTCCTTCTGAGGTTTCAATTAAATGTGGTATTCTTCACTCTACCCTGAACTGTTGTATAGTGTTGCTCTGCATTGTTGAAGAACCGCTATGATTCATGCCGAGGTGACTGCATTTCAGTGATGAGTAAAATTACTTAGATGAATACATCTGCATTTACAGACTTGCAAAGCTTGCACATAGGGCTTGCAAAGCTTTAGGAACCTCCTTGATGAAAGATGCAGTCTAAATGTAGACTGCTTCATTAGCATGACTGGCTCTAGGGGTCACTATAGGTTGACATGCAAAAGGGTGACCCTTGATATAATCTTTTAAAGCATTTTTCAGTTTCAAATTGTTGATCAAATGCTCCCCTGTGGCAGAAGGACCTGAGGATGATGAACCAGCAGTCAAGATCTTTCAAAGATGTACTAAGAGATTAGCATCTGTAGCCAACCAGAAGATGTAGGTATAGCAAGCTGGGAACTCTTGAGATCCACTGAAAAATCAAGTCCCAAGCCTATAAAACTTCCATCCCACATGCTAACATTAATCTTTCCATCCCACTATTACTACTGTTTTCTTAGGAATTTCTGGCCCCCTTTCAGAGCTGGCCTTAGGTGCGGGCAGAGTGGGCATGCAGGGTGCCATGGTCAGGGGGGTACCACACAAATACACACGCATATGTGAGCAGCCCATGTCCACAGCAGCACTCTCTCCCTGCCCTGCCCTAGCTGATCCATGCCCCAGGCAGGAGAAGCAATGTCCAGCCCAACCCACCCCCTGCTTCCCACCACTGCTCAGGAGGAGTCTGCCTAGGAAGTATAAGAGGCAACAGTGCCTGCCCGCCCCACCTGCCTGGCGCACCATGCTGCTCCTCCTCCCTGCCAGACTGAACCCCACACCCTTGCCGGCCTGCTTCTGCCTGTTGCAGTGCCACTGACTTGGAGAGGAGGTGCTGGGGCAGGAGCAGTAGGGAGAGGAGCACCAAGGTGAGGGGCGCCAAAGTACAAGTTCACCCAGGGTGTCATTTTCCCTAAGGCCAGCTCTGCCCCCTTTCCCATCTCTGCCTATGTGGCCATGCTATACTGCATGAGAGTTATGTTTGCAGGAAGCACCGTAATTCTTACACAAATGTTTGCCCAGGAATCACTGGGATTGAGGGGAAGCAGTTCTGTAGAGCAGCTCTTGTTTGGCTGTGCAACTTCATGCTTTTCTATGCATTTGAAAGTCTGTGAAATCCAAATCATATTATATTTGCAAATAGTTATTGCTGCAAGTTTATGGAACGAGGCAGGAGCATGCTTGGTGGGCATCACTTTTAGGTTTCATATGTTATAGGGCAGTTTACCTATTACTCCACTCTGTACTGTGATGTAGAAGGGAGTATTTAAGCTGCTGTTTTCAGTGGGATCCCATGTGCACACTCTATCCTTGAGTGGGGAAGGGAGAAGCAGAGAAATGATGACTGCTACTCAGATGTTCCAACAGCTACTGGAGTTTACACTCACTTTTGTATGGAGACTCCAGGGTGGCCCCCAGAATCCCAGGTAAGGCTTTTGAAGCCAGCCCAGTGCTGGCCTCAGCCTCCCTTACTCCACCCAAGGCAACGTGCCACGTGCCAGAGAGGTTCCCCAGGGACAAGTAGCACATGTTGTGCCTTTGCTGTTTGTCCCTGGGCACACATGTTCCTACTCATGGGATCGTGGCCCCACGAGTGGAAAGTGGAACTCTGATAGGAAAGGCTAAGTAGCTTTTGGCTTTAAGCAAGCCCAAGTAACTTTCACTCATGCATACAAGCTACAGTATGTGCTCCATGTATGCTTATCCAAGTCTTCCATGTACTGATAAAACTACCTGCTTTTGCAAGCTTAGCCAAGATCCATGGCTTTCCAAAATGAACCACAGACAATGAAGCAGCTTCAGTAGCCAGCCATTAATATGATAATCAGAAACTGGAAATAAAGCAAATCTACAGGGGTTTGAGATGAAAACAGTTGTACATGTTATATTCCAACCCTTCCCCCCCACTATTTTTTTTTTTTACTAAACTCAGATGATCATATTCCATCATATGAATGTAAAAGATTTCCACTCCTTAAAGAGATGTCCCACTGTGGCATGGATGCATTCTGTAAACATTTTATGTTGGCTTGACACATATGCAGATCCTGAGAATATCATGAAACAGGATTCCTTGCTCTTTTGATCTCTTCATCTGAAACTGAGCCATACATCTGAGCTAATTTTTAAGCCAAGGCAGTATAGGCCTTGTCCAAAGAACCAAAAAGGGAGCTGGGCGCAGGGAGACTTAATAACTTTTATCTTATTCCCTCGCTAGGACACCAATCTGAACTAGGCAGAAGCAGAGTCTTACTTTATTTGGCTGTGGAAGTAAATTTGTCATTTTTGCTGCTCACCTCTCAGAAATGGAGTTGCTAGTGCAGCCCTCTTAGCCATAGGCACAGACGCTTGGAATGGAAAACAATTTCGACATTCACTGCCTGGAATCTTGCCCTTAGCAAACACATTTGATGTTCATACATGGTCTTTTGGCTTCCTCTACTCAGGACCATCTGTTAGGATGGCATTGTGCCTGATCAAATGGTGGTATGCCAGCTTCACTAGGGCATAAAATAGATGCCAAACAAAACTCGTCTGGTTTTATTTCTATTATTCTAAATTCAAAGCACATGCTAATACTAATCCACATTTTAACACTGTTACAGTGCCAGTAAAGCTACATTTTTCATTCTCTGCCAGATTTTAAAAGTATTTAGACACCTAATGAAATAAACCCAACAGGAATCATCTTTATTAGTTTCATATAAACACTGCACAGTTTTGAGGAACCGTATTTGAGAGATGAGCGTACTTCAGAGTTCACCATAGGCATCAGATGGGATTTTCAGAAGTGGTCAGGGGAGGTAGGAGCACAAGAAAAAAAAATCACCCATTTGCTGTAGAGTTCCTGGGGAGTACCATACCTATATATTATATAATTTTCTTCATGTTAGAAACTGGGAATTTAAGACACTTTAAAAATTCTGTGGCATATGAAGTATAATCAAGGGCAGATCCAGGGGCAGTGCACTGGTGTAGTTGCACCCTCCTTTGATTCCTGCTCCACCCAAAGTTTAAAACCAACTGCAGCACTTCTATTCAAACAGCAGTGAGGGAGTCAACTGATTTCATGGTTCATTAAATTCTACTGGATTCCTTCTCAACTCTTCAGTCCATAAGTAGGGACCTACCACATTCATGGAAGAAATGGGGTGTGCTGTGGCTCGTTTAATCTTGCACTCCCCCTCGCCCCCCACTCATTGGGGGAGGGACCCCACTTGCGGCTTGCTCCTGATCAGCAGGGAGACAAAAACTGAGGTTTTAAATATGGTGCCATTTTTGCTCCCACCACTGATCGGGTGAGGGGCTCCAGACAACCGCGTAAAAACAGTGCCGTGTTTAAAACTGTGGTTTTAGCTTTTCTGTTGATCAGGAAGGAGCAGCACATCCTCCGCTAATCAGCAACAAGGGGGTGGGAAAGACAAGGGGTAAGGTGTGCACCAGGGAAGATGCAAGATTAAAGGAACCCCCGTGCACTCTATTTCTGCCGTGAATTCAGTAGGTCCCTATCCATACGTGTTAATGACCCTATCATTTTTTAATTGTCTTGATATTTCACTAATCTAGCTAGCCTTTCTTCTACAATTCTACTGTCTGTTAGCTGTTCATGGTTCCTATTTCATAGTCTTTTAGATTGGTTTTAACTCATTCCAATAAAGTTATATATGTTTTTGCATTAATCCTAAAGTGAATAATACAGCTCTAAGTCCCTAGCATATTAATACTGCTTCTAGTTTCTTTTACCTGAAGAAAAATATATGTTGTGTTATATGTGATGATACACCTCACCATGTACACCCACCTTTTCAAAATCCTAGATTCGCCCATGAGTATAATAATCCTAGCCAAAGAATTATATATACTTACCAAGAGAAGGCTTTCTGCAATATCCCTTAAACAATCTGCTTGCTTTCCAAACACAATTTATATAGCCATTTTGCCTCTGCTTCCCCCTTCCCTGCTCAGGGATATGAGCTTACCAGTACTCCCATTTAAGTCAATAGAAAAACTCCCATGGCAGTGGCAATGATCGCTTGTATAACTACACCTGCTGTAATGGCCTAGAAGATACATGTTAGGGTTGTGCAAAGCTTTGGATCATGATTCATGTTTGGAGATTATTTGGATGATTCGGAGGCCAAATCTACGAATCTGAATCAAATTGCTAGAAGCTTTAGGCTTTCCGAATCAATTCAGAGCTTCCAAATTGATTTGGAAAAGATTCAGAAAAGATTCAGCAATTAGGAGATTCGGCCATAGAGTATAATGGGGAATCAATGAAATATCTATAGCTTTGTTGTTCTTTGGCTGATTATAATGAAACCTGTAGGTGTGGTAACCGCAGCTGAGAGCATGACACCTATCAAGTTTCAAGGTGATAGGTGCAGGGGTTTCTGGGAAACTGCACCTCAAACTCCTGAAAGCAAAACTCATGTCACGCATGTGTTAAGCCACAGCAGGGTGAAAACTGCAGGGATGGTAGCTCTTGCTAATGCCACAAAGCCTGCTCAGTTTCAAGGATATAGGTACAGGAGTTTCTGGGAAACTGCACCTCAAGCTGCTGACAAGCAAAACTCGTGTCACGTGTGTGTGTTACACCACAGCGGGGTCAAAACTTCAGGCATGCTAGCCCCTGCTGAAGCCACAAAGCCTGCCAAGTTTCAAGGAGATAGGTATAGGGTTTCTGCGAAATTGCACCATAAACATCTGACAAGCAAAACTCATGACATTGGTGACACTGTGTGTGTGTTAAGATGCAGTGCGGTGAAAACTGCAGGGATGGTAGCCCCTGCTGAAGCCACGAAGCCTAGGAGATAGGTGCACTGGGAGTCTGGGTTCTGGGGCCCTGCACCTCTGGCCAAAGGCAGGCAAAACTCATGACATGCGTGGTTGTGGGACTGTGTGTGTGTTCAGGTGTACCCTTCCTGGTGCTGGGTCCTCTGTACAACATGGCAGTGCGCCCCCATGAGGCCTCCTCCTCCTCTACAGCCTCAGTCAGTCCATCACTGTAAACGATGGCAGGTCAAAGTAACTTAGCTGGCTTAACACCAATAGCACCAGCAGCATCAAAGGTAGCCAGACAGAACTGTCACAGAGCCTTTCTTTTTGTAAAGGAATTGACAGCAAGAAGTAAAGATGTTGCGTTGGATACATGTTACTCATGATGTGTGGTGGCTTATCTTGTGTTTTATGTTTATATGTTCATTATGAAATTAAACAAAATAGGAAAATATATCTTAGGAAGCTTTCAGATTGAAAAATCCTTTGTCAGGCTGAGGAAGTACATGCAGTTGCTGTGTCTCCTGGTCCTGGATGGAAGGAATAGTAAAGAAAACAGAGGCTGGCCTGGCATGCAATGCAGGCAAGAAAACCAGTCAGTGAAAATGGAAATGGAGGCGTCACGGGGGGAGGGACAGCCTGGGGTTGGTGGGGTGGTAGGGTGGGGACAGAGGGATGTAGCAGCACAGGTAAAAGTACAGAGGTGCAGTTTCCCAGAAACCCCGGCACCTCTCTCCCTGAAAGCTTCCAGGCTTCATGGCTTCAGCAGGGGCTACCATCCCTGCAGTTTTCACCCCACTGCATCTTAATACACACAGTGTCACCAATGTCATGAGTTTTGCTTGTCAGATGTTTAAGGTGCAATTTCGCAGAAACCCCTGCACCTATCTCCTTGAAACCTGGCAGGCTTTGTGGCTTCAGCAGGGGCTAGCATGCCTGCAGTTTTGACCCTGCTGTGGCTTAACACACACACATGATACGAGTTTTGCTTGTCAGTAGCTTGAGGTACATTTTCCCAGAAACCCCTGCACCTATCACCCTGAACCTTGGCAGGCTTCATGCTCTCAGCAGAGGCTACCACCCTGGAAATTTTATCTGAATCAGCCAAAAAATAACAAAGTTATAGATATTTCATTGATCCTCCATTATACTTCATGGCCGAATCTCTGAATCAGCTCCTAATCAGTTCCGAATCGAACGTAAAATAAATGTAAAGTAATTCAGCCGAATCGAACCGGAAAAATGACTCAGATCTCCAAATCAAATCTCTGGCATCTGAATCAGCCAAATCCAAATCCAAATCAAACTGTTTCCTATTCGCACAGACCTAGTCTATATTGCTGGTCTTGCTCTCAACCGGAATAAATATTACTGTCAGACAGAGCAGCATAAAGGATTTCCACCCTTGGACTGTGGGTTTGCAGGTAGGTTTTGGTTCTGTGAAGAAATCCATCATAAGGAATTCCATGTAGACTGGTAATTCTTTCCCTGAAGACCCTTTCTTCTAAAAGGAAATTTCTTATGGATTGGCTATCCTTCCCAATAATCCATCTCCTAGAAAAGGCTGTTCAGTGTGTCTGTTGAGAAGCAACTGACTCCCTCGATGTCTAGACTAGGCTTCACCCTCCCTTACGTGTTGGCCTGGGATAGGAGTGCAACTGCAGCACTGAGTCCTGTGTTTGCAAGGTCAGATGAGGACCTGCTGTTCTGGAGAGCTTGGCAGATCCCAGACCTCTCTGGTCTTTGTTTCCTGGATCATGTGAAGAACTCCTGGAGTTGTGCCCTGCTCTCCACTCTGCCTGCAGGTAGGGAAACCAAAATAAAAACGCTTCCAAAGCTGCAGGGGTAGGTGGTTATGCTGGGTATGGGAAGTGGCAGTGTAGAACTGTCATGGATCTAGAATGAGAAGATGTGAGAAGAACACAGAATAAAATTATGTGCCTCTTGGAAGATGTAGCACAGGGTGAGTATACAGAATTAATTAATTGATGTTTCTATTTTTCAGAGGTGCTGGGAGCCCCTGTATCACCAGACAGTGGTTTATGTAAATGTTTGTTAACTCATGTAGGTTTATGTAAATAATATAACCTACTATTTGACCCAAATCCTTGGCATACATACATTTTTATTATATAATGCCATAAAAATCATGTATTTGCAAAAAATAATGTTTGTACATTAATGGCACATATTGATCAGCTTCAAATGCAGGTATATGTGCTTATATTGGTGTGACATTACAGTAAAATTGTAGAAACTTTTTATACTAAATGCCATATATATCATTATCCTCAAGAAACTGCTCTTGAAATACATTATTAAAAATCCACTGTCTGGATAAAGCAAAATCAGGATGCCAAACATAAAAGACATGAATACACCATAGATCAGAATTAGAATAGCTGTATTATGATAAAAATGATAAGAGTAAGTTAAATCTTTACCCTGTTGAAGTCAATTGGCATTTTGCTTTGATTTTAATAGAACCAGGGTTGGTCCTGGGGTATTTAGTACTGGCAACATAAAATGAACTAACCTATTAATTATGTAATTCCTGGGTTTAAAATGCTTGTAAGTGCTTGGTTTTGAGAATGGTGCAATGGGTAACTGCAATGGGTAACTGCACTTAGGAAAGTAAGTTTTTTAAACATCCTTTTTATTTGTTTTTAGGAATCTGCAAATGGCAAAAAGAAGGCTGCTGTAGAAACCTTACATCTGAAAGTCCTGTCTTTTCCAAATTTAAAATCTCAACCTTAATATGTTGCAGCTTTTTATTTTTGCCTTGCCACAGAGCATTTCATAAAGATTTAAGAAAATCAATGTTTTTTAACAGAGTAATATAAAACTCAGAATTTGCAATAGACACATACTGTAGAATAAAAAAGACTTGTAAACAGTACCATTGGGGAAAGCTTTTCCTTGTTGCTACGACTGGTATTTTACATGGACTGGTATATGTCATCTCTGAAAATTTTCTTCTTAGAACAAAATACTTTTTTTGTCTTTAGTGAAACTCCATCATGTTTAAAGTGAAAAGCTGTTTTTATGAAAAACAGGGTTAAATTTGGCATTAGTCAGATTAATAAAATGTTGCATCAAGCAGGAATGTGATGCATCTCTCCCCATCTCTCCTTCGCATTACCAAAGTGAGCAACAGAAAAAAGGCATGTAACCAGTTTTAAACCTCAGTAACAGGTAGAGATTTTATTATTATTATTATATTTTACAACCAACAGTGATGATAACTTGAATCCATAAATACAACAGAGCAAAAAGTCCTGACTAGTCCATGATAGAAGGTGCATGTATGAACAGTAAAATTAAAAATAAACATATGGGTAAACGTGCAGCTAAATATGGGCTGCAAAATGGAATGGGAGCTTCAGCTATTTCCTGCATGTAGCATGGATCCCAAGTTTAACAGCTTTAGCCTTTAGAGATCTGGAGGCGTAAATACTTGTTTTCAGTTTCTCCTCCTTTTATCTTCCCTTGCTCAAAGTCCTACCACCCTCTCAGTCACTCTTCTGTTTCCAGCTCTCTCAGCAGAAAGCCACTCATTTTTCACTTTGTATTACTTGCTCAACTACTGCAGAACATCATATAACCCAACCCTACCTCTACTGATTACCTCCAAGCTGCCTCCCCACCACTGTCCTTCTACCACTCCACTGAGGTTTGGTCTAGATTCATGCCAGCTTTCTCCAGAAGTCCTCTGAATGCATACTCTAAGCCACTCCTGGCTTCCTCCTGGAGGATTGGCTCCTAGTCCAAAGAGCAGGATGAGCCATCTCAGTGCAATAGTACTATTTTGAGTTGAGGTTCTGGGAAGGCAGGGAGGGTATCAGGACTCATTTGGACTCAAAATGCCTGCATCTGCATCTGGCCTGCATCCTTTCTGCTATAATCCTTCCATAATACTGGTCAGATCATCTCCACAGGGCAAGGAGAAACTTGTTTGCGTGTATCATATACCATTAGGGATTAACCAGTGTACCAAGGATAACTATTACTTGAACAAAATGCCAAGCCACTTGCACAGGTGCATCCAACAAGATGTTTGAATGCCTGCTATATTCTGAGAACGCAGGTCTTTATAACTGCACTCTTTATGACATTTCAGCCTTGAGTTGTTTTTTTTCTTTTTGCTGAGGTATAATTACCACAAAAGTAGTGGCCAAGGGTTAACAGAATGACTGACATATTTTTATCTCACAGGAGCTGTTTGATGGCAAAGATATAATTGAAGAAACACATTATTTACTATTGTGGGATGCACCAAAGAGGTAAAAATAAAAATAAAAAATAAAAAAGCAAACCTGAAAACCTTTGAATGAGTTTTCCAGTCCTTTTCATTTGTAGGTCATGATGACTGGTAACACATCAAGGCTAAATGTAATACAGAAATATATTTCTAAAGCTTACCTTGATGCCTCTTTCATTTATTCTAAAGTGCAGACAACATGCCCATTTATCCTAATAGCAATTAGGGTTTTATTTTTATTTTCTTTTTATATGTCTATAGGTCATACTAATGCTTTTCCTTGTGAAGCCCCTGAAAAGTCTTTAAGAAAGACTTTCTAATTGTATTCTGACTGTATGTCTTATTGTTACAAATTGTATAACTCATGTAGCTCTTGTCTCTCAATTCAGAGCTCCATAAAATTGCCCAGTGCCACCCCTATACTGCCACCCCTATTGTCAGCTGCAATAAGCTGAGTTTTTTTACTCAGCCATTATCTATGCTTGTTTTTCTCTCCTTGCTGCAGGTTGAAGTGCCTATACTGTACAGTTGGAGGCAATAAATAAATAACAGGTCAAGATATGTGGCACACTTTCATGAACATTTTCACAACATTTTATTACTCATTCATTTTCACTGAAATCTCTATTGGCAGGGGAAGGAAGGGTCAGAATTTCAATTAAAACAGGATCTCTAATAGATGGTACCTTGATAGTTCTTGATTCTGACTTGAAGAAAATAGATTGAGTAAAATTCACAAATGAAAGGATAAGGAAAAATCATATATTAATGTAATAATGCTAGTTTCCTTATAGAAGGTAATGTGCAGAGAAGAAAAAAAAACCTGGATGTTCCAGAAAACACCCTGAAACATGAGATAGCACATAATGCTAGAAATTTAAAGTGATTCAGATACCAGTTTTCAGACCTTCTACATTGAGGTTATAGCTTATGTATGTTCCATGAGGGCATGAAACATTTTTAGTGCCTCTGGCAATAAATTCAATACATTTTTTTGCATAGTAATATCTCTAATTAACAATGCAGCTAAATTTAACTCAGCTTGGAATCCAAACTGAAATAAATCCCTCCCTTGGTTTCTTTTATCATACCTCCCCCCAACCCCTGCACTACACACACAAACTCATTATCAGGAAAGCAATGACAACATAAGGAGAAAAAACCTCTACTATCCATGAATCCTTTTCACAAAATACACTGTACACTGTACATAATGCTTTCAGCTTTGTAGCATATCTACTGAAAAGTGAATTGCAATATAAATCCATTAGACAGACTAAAATAAAACTGTGATTCAACCTAAAAGACCCAGGCCTTCCTTCCAGGAGAGTCACTATAGTGAGAATTTATACAGGTGGATTCCAGTTCTCCAGTTGTTCCAGAAAGCTGAAGACTATAGGAACCGAAAGCAAAAACTCAACATCTCAGCAGCATTCAGTCATTATAGTAGTAAGTGGAGTAGTTCTCAAAGGAAAAGAAACAATACTTTTGAATTGATCTCCTAGAGCGATCCCTGGAGTTTAAGTGTTTTCACATTTGTCAAGCTATTTGAGGGTTCACAGAAGCAGATTAAGTTAATTAAATTGCACACATACACACACAAATATGAATGGTATATATTATGAATATATAATATATGCAATATTATTATAAAAATGTAACTTTTGATCCAGATCTGCTTTGAGTTTCTAGTATAAGATTTAGTATAAGACTTAGCAGAAGTATGACATTGGCTTTTCTATTATAAATTTGAAATAGTTCAATGGACCCATGTTATAATTACAAAGTAAAACACTAACAATTAAGGGCATGGACAGATGTTTAAATAACCTGATTTAATTTCCCTCTTTTACACCTTTTTAAGTCACCCCACAGTCAGAAAAAGACAGGTGTGCAACTATCCTGGCACAGCTGCATGCAGTAGGTAGCTATTACTGTGACTTGTCACTCAGTGGTGGTGGGAGCAGTAAACAGCTTCTTGACTTTGTGCAAAGCATCTGCTGTAGCACAGATCAGACAAATAACACCTAAATCACTGTAACGTACACTGGTAGAGCTTTACCTTGGATTCTTAGGGACAATTCTAAAATGGCTTGGGTAAAGTTACTCTTGTTTAGGGCTTTGTACTGTCTGCCCACTGTTTTTTTTGCTTTTGGTTTTTTTTACACCAAAATAATGCAAAGTGCATGAGTATAAACATACTCTTTGCCTATGCCATAAGATTGCCTAAACCATCTGACTCCCTGTGTCTTTGTCTTATGATACAACTTTTAATTACATGCTCATATATTATTTTTCTCTTTAAGACATCTACTTCACTTCAACTAGTCCTAGTTGAAAATTAAACATAAGAATGTTTTGCCTTAGCATTTAAATTACTTAATGTTTGACCCCTTGTATACTGTGCTGTGAATTCTGAGGAGTGGCAGGAAGCCTGGCTTCCATATCCAAAATGGTAGAAAACAAAGAAGGGTTAAGTTTTCTTCTAAGACCTTAACCATTCTGGGACATGGTTTGCAAACTGTGAGAGAGATCTGGGGGCCATCTAGCTTGTTATTGATCTCAGTTCAGGAGCAACTGTGTAAAATGTAATAGCCTGAGAGAAAAAGAGGTCAAGTGAACTGATCTAATGATGTCCCCTGACCTTAAACACTGTGGGCTAAATTCTATTTTACTGTCACATGCTTAAGTAGCACATATGTAACCTCGTAACTGCAATTTTTGCTTCTTACATGCATTTTGTATTTTACTTCCAGCAGAATAGGATCACCCAGATACACGTGTACCTGATAAAAGGAGAAGGTGGGAGAAGATAGCTATTTGCTTAGTAGTTAGGAGACTTGCCTAGGGAACAGGTTATACATGTTCGGGGGTGGGGGAGTTGACTCAATTTCTTATTTTTCAGCAAAGTGCTCTGACCCGCAAGATATGTTGCCCAGAGCTCTCTCCAATCCTTTTGCTGAAGCTCGTCACCTAGGCAGCTAGAAGAGGAAGATGTATGGGGCCAGGAGGAAATAGTTAATCTAGAGGGAGAGTGGCTCAGTTTGGGAGACACTGCCCTAGAAGGAAGGCTTTTGTACTACGTGACCATGGTTCTCCCATTTTCTGGGTATGTATCCTTTAGGAGAATTGGGTAAAAAAGGTGTGAGGATAACTGTGGCACCCTCCTCTGATGCCAATTACACATTAGTTTTGATTTGTCTGCAACCAACATTTCAGGATTTACTTAGCATTGTATACATGACCAGGTGATTTTATTCCACTCTAGGGCCCATACAGTATCAGTAAGCCTTCTGAGCATGTTCAGAAGGAAAGTACAGAGTAAGGGTAGTTAGATTAGTGCAAGTAGTATCCAGTCTCTGTGTAAGTGCCAAGAATTGCAGGAACATGGCTACATAAAGACCACTTGGCAGACAAGGTTCCTTGGGTGAATTTGATATCTTTTATTAGACTAACCCAAATAGCTGGAGAATAGTTATTAAGCAAGCTTTCGGGTTCAAAAACCCTTTGTCAGGCTAAGGAAGTTTCAGCAGTTGGTGTGCGCTCTTCCTGGATAGAATGAAAAGTAAAGAAGCCAGGGGCTGGGCTGGGGAGTCAGTTGCCAGGCAGATTATAATGTATCAAAAATCCAATGTCTATGTTTAGTCCATGATCTCTAGTATCCAGGAGGTTGATGAAATGGAGCTCATAGGCTTGTCTCTGGGAAGTAAGTTTCCCTTGAGGATCAGGACTGAGAGATTGGAGAGAGAGTGGCCCTCCTGTGAGAAATGTGCCCCCACCAGTAATTGAGTGTTTCTGTCTTTGATAGATTTCCGGTGTGCGTTCATTCTGGTGCGCAGTTGTTGTTTGGTCTCTCCTACATATTTTCCATCAAGGCATTTGATGAGGTATATTACATTTCTAGAGGTGCAGCTGTAAGATCCTGGGATGCTGATGGCTCTGTTGTAGCGTGTAGTAATAGTGTGAGTGGTGGAGATGTGTGGGCAGGTTTTGCATTTCTAGTCCTGGCACGGTCTGGATCCTTTTGGTGTGTTCTGGGCTTGAGGAAGTTTGCTTCTGGTGATGAGGTTGGCGAGGTTCGGTGCTTGTTTAAAGGCTAGGATGGGTGGCTCTGGGAAGATCTTTTTAAGAATAGGGTCTCTTTCTAATATGGGTTGCAATTTTTTGAGGATTTTCCGTACAGGTTCAAGGGATGGGTGATACGTCATAACCAGCGGTGTGCGATTTGTGGGGGCTTTCTTCTGTACTGCAGCAGTTCTTCACGTGGTATCCAGGTGGCTCTTTCAAACGTGCGATCTACCTCTCTGGACAAGTGTCCTTGATGGGTGAAAGCCTTTTTAAGATTGGTGAGGTGGCAATCCCAGGTGTTCTCTTCAGTACACATGCGGTGGTGTCTGAGGGTTTGGCTGTATATCACAGCTTTTTTGTGTGTTTAGGGTGATTGCTGGTTCTGTGCAGATATGTATGTTGGTCTGTGGGTTTCTTGTATACTGTGGTCTGTATTTTACCCTTCTGGATACTGATCATTGTGTCTAAAAAGGAGTATTCTAAAGAAAGTCGGATGGAGGGATGGTGACTGTTGAATTTCTGGTGGAACTCAATCAGAGATTGCAGGTTCTCAGTCCAAATGATGAAGATGTCATCGATGTATCTTAAGTATAGCAAGGGTTTGATGGTGCAGTTCTTGAGGAAGTCTTCTTCCAGGTGGCTTATAAAAAGGTTGGCATACTGTGGGGCCATTTTAGTGCCCATAGCTGTTCCCATCATCTGGATGAAGTGTTGATTATTAAAAGTGAAATTGTTGTGTGTGAGGATGAAGTGTATAAGGTCAGTAATATCTTTGGGTCTGTATTCTGAGTTGTAATCTTGTTCCTGTAGATATGTAAGGCAGGCTTGGATGCCATCCTGGTGTGGGATGTTGGTATATAGGCTGGTAACATCCATGGTGGCTAGGAGTGTGTTGCTGGAAAGGTGGTCTATGTTTTTAAGTTTCCGTAGAAAGTCTGTAGTGTCTTGTACAAAACTTGCTCTGTGGGTGACAAGCGGTTTTAGGATTGATTCAACAAAACCTGATATTTCCTCAGTTAGGGTCCCATGGTTGGATATGATAGGTCTGCCAGGGTTCCCTTGTTTGTGGATTTTAGGGAGCATGTAAAAAGTCCCCGGGTTAGGTAGCAGGGGGATCAAGGTCTGTAGTTTTTCTTGTAGTCTTGATGGAAATGATTTGATGGTATTGTTGAGTTTTTTGGTGAAAAGGGGAGTAGGATCTTCTTGTAGTTCTTTGTAGTAGGTGGTGTCAGAGAGCTGTCTGTTGGCTTCCTTTATGTAATCCTCACGGTTTAGGATGACTATGGCTTCTCCTTTATCTGCTGGTTTTATTACTATTTGGTGGTTAGATCTTAGAGATTCTATGGCCTTTTTCTCTGGTAGAGAGAGGTTGTTGTGGTGGCGTGTGTTGCTGATTATTTCATTGTTCATTCTTTCCCTGAAGCAGTCAATGTAGCGGTCAAGGTTAGAGTTTCATCCACTGTGAGGTGTCCAATCTGATGTTTTTTGGGGCTTTTTGGCATTGATCCTTTCCTGAATGTTGTCAGAGGATGAGTTGTTGTTGGGAGTGGGTTCAGTTTGGTCGTGGAAATATTCTTTGAGGAGCAGGCATCAGAAGAATTCTTCTAGTTCTCCACATTGAAGTATTTTATTAGGGTATTTTTCTGGACAGAAATTTAGGCCTTTAGGAAGGACAGATTTTTCAGTTTTGGTAAGCGTGTGTGGAGAGATTGATAATATTTGTGGGTTGGTTGCTGCTTGCAGTTTCATCAAGTCTGAGGTTGGAATGTTGTAAGGTGTTGGTGTTGTTCCTCTGATGGTTGTTTTGTGGCTGGGGAGCTTGTTCTTGGAGTAATTTGTTCCATTTCTTCTTTTTATGTAGGATGAATGCTGTAGAAAGTTTTTCGTAGTCTCTTTGTATCCACTGTATATTGTCAGGGAACTTGGGCACTTAAAGGTGAAATAGTATTTAGCCCCAGAATCAAAACATCTCCAAATAATTCAGGGGTTGGTTTGAAACCCAAACTCAAATTTGACCCTATTTATGGAGATTTGGGAAGGCAGCTTAATCTCTCTGTGCCTCAGCTTTCCAACTTTGGAAAGAAAATAAAAATTCTTCCTTTCTCCTAGTCCATCTTGTGTCTTTAGTCTGCTAGTGCTTTAAGGCAGAGGTCAGCAACCTATGACTGGTGGACATGGGACTTTGGTGGCATTCAACAGAGGGTGGCTTCAGTTGTGGGCACTCCCCCTTACCACTGCGGGGACAAGTGCCAGATATGGATGCTCTTCCCATGCTGCTGTGGAGACAAATGGCAGTGATGGATGGCTCCTAGCATTTGCCCCCTACCTGCCTCTGACCCAGGTAGATTATTCCAGTTCAGAGCCAGAAAAGGTTGCCTACCCATGCTTTAGCAACAAGGCTGTTTCATTAGGTGTCTATACAGTGCTCTCACAATGAAACTGTAATTATGGTTGTGCCCTCAAGGAAATTCTGTAATATAAATCATTATTAATGATTAGGGATGCATGAAGCTTCACTAGCCAATTTGATTCAGAGGATATTCAGCCCAATTCAGGGACTGAATCTCTGAATCCAAATTGAATCAGGAGACCAATTAAAAGATCCAAATTGATTTAAAGAATCTGAATCGATTCAGAAAAGATTCGGCTACTTCGGAGATTCGGCCACAGTCTAAAACAGGCAGCAGACAGCTGCCTGGAGCTGGTAAATCTGTTGGGGTTGGAGGAGGAGGGAGGGAAGGGGGCATGGAGGAGGGAGGAATTGGGGCTGGGACAAGCTGCCCAGCCAGGGCGCAAGGACGTGTTACTCAGGGAGGGAGGCAGGGGAGTGTGGGATGCAGGTGTGGCAGCGCTGGAAGCGGGGACTCTGTCCTGCTACTGCTTGCCCAGCCAGAGCGGGGTGTGGGGATGTGAGCACGGTTTGCTCCAGGCAGAAGGGGGCGAGCTCCCAGCGCTGCTGTGCCTGCATCCTGCACGGCCCCCCTCTCCCATGCTGGCTGGCAAGCAGGGGCAGGGCAGAGCCCCTGCTCCCAGTGCTGATGCAGGTGCAGCAGCTCTGGGAGGAGGGGCTACGCCCAGCTGCTGCCAGGAGCAAGCCACGCCTCCATTGTGCCCCCCCCCACCAGCTGGGCAAGCATCAGAGCCCCTGTGCCCCCCCCCGTGCTGGGGCAGAGGGAGGTATAGCTGGAGGAGCAGTGGAAGAAGCCCCCATGGCTGCCCTGCCCGGCCCCATCCCTGGCCCGGCCCAGCCTCCCAGCACTTTAAAAAAAAAAAAGCCCCACACTCACAGGCTCTGGCAGCAGTGATCAGGGAATCTGAGGGCTCATGGCAGAGCTCCCCACACAGTGCAGGGCAGTGGGGGGAAGTGGGGATGCCCCCACCCCGCCTGGCACCTGCACAACAGCTGCCCCATGCAGGTGCAGTAGGCCTTGGAGGGTGCTGCACATTGTCTGGGAGCTGAGGTGGCTCCACCTGTCAGCTGGAGCCTGTCACCACTCAGTCCCAGCAGCCCCAGCTCCCAGGCAGCCCCAGCTCCCAGGCAGCCCTGCTGAGCACCCACACAATGTAACAGCTGCTGCACAGGTGCCAAGTGGTGGGGGGAGTGTTCCCTGCTGCCCGCCACTGCCCTTCACTGCATGGAGGGGGCTCTACCATGAACACTCAGAGGTCCCAGTTGCTGCTGCTGCAGCCAGTGAGCACGGGGTTTAAAAAAAACACACCCCGCCCTACTCACTGGCTGCAACAGTGGCAATTGGGGCCTCTGGGTGCTCGTGGCAGAACCCCACCATGTCCCTTCACACAAGTGCAGCATGGCTTGGCAGGGTGCTGTGTGCTGTCTGGGAGCTGGGGTGGCTCCACGTGTCAGCCAGAGGCCAGCACTGCTCAGCCCCAGCTGCCCCAGCTCCCAGGCAGCATGTGGCACCTTGCCAAGCTGCGCTGCACCTGCGCCATGGGGCAGCTACCACGTGTGTGCCGGGTGGGGGGGCCATTCCCCACTGCCCTTCACTGCCCCGCACTGTGCAGGGCAGGGGCTCTGCCATGAGCCCTCACAGGCCCCAGTCGCCACTGCCAGACTCAGTGAAGGTGGAGCCTTTTTTTTTTTTACAGTGCTGAGACTAGGCTGGGGCTGGGCGGGGGATGGGCAGGGCAGCCATGGGGGCTTTTCCCGCAGCTCCCCCCACCCAGGGAGAGGCAGGTACAGCCGGAGGAGCTGCAAGAGGACCTGCAGCCAGCTGGCCGTACCTGCTTCTCCTCGGCCGATCCGAATCGCTGAATCTCTCTAAATCAGCACCGAATCTTCCAAAGCTGATTCAGCCGAATTGATTCGGGACAGTGATCCAAATCTCTGAATCAAATCACTGTCCTCCGAATTGGCTAAATCCAAATCCAAATCGAATACTTCCCTATTCACTGTGAGGAGAGAGAAGAGCCCCAGAGAAGTAAAATGGCCCCACCTGTATTGCAAAGAACTCCGCAGGGCTCCTTCCTCACCCGGTGTTTCAGGAGGAGAGGGGGAGTCAGCCAGAACTCCTGGATAAAAGGAGACATGGGGCAGGCAAAAGAGGGACACAGGAAACCGGAAGAGACTGACTCAGGCAGCAAGATGCAGGGAGAGCCAGAGGCGCTGAGGAAGCAAGGGAGACCCGGCTTAAGGGAAGCAACTCTGTGGAGGGAGCTGCCAGGGGAGAGAACCCTGAGGGAAATGCCCAGCCTGAGGCAGTTAGTAGGTACCATAAAGACCCTAATAGCAGGGCTGAAGAAAAAGGGTACTGCGAAGTTGGGACTATAAGGGCAGAAGAAGTGCCAGTGTGTTTTTTGTTCTCCTTTTCATTAGGGTGAGAGGAAAGTCACCCTGGATAGTGCATTTAAAACTATCAGGACAATAAGCCAGGAAAAAGACTGTCTAGGATTACTGGCAGGTCTGTGCCAGGTGACAGCCAGGCAAGGTACAACCAGGCCCATCGGGGATACTGAGTGGCCAGACCTAGAGACCCAAGGAGCATTTTTTTTTACTGCTCAAAGGCAGATTGTGGAGACAACTGAATTACCACCTGGTGGAACGGGCGAGGGTGTAGGGGTTGGTGATTTTGTTGAGACCATTACCAGTGCTTCAGGCCAGTACCTAGACCCTACTGTTACACTGGTCTCATTGCTCTTCTCTTTCCTTCCTAAATATTGCACACGTGGAAAATGTTTGGGATCAGCCCTACAATTAAACTTTATTGGCAGGAAGAAGGGGCACATCCATCAGTTTATGGGCACTGCCTGTCACTGAGGCATAGAATTCTACAAGTGCATGCCTCTTAACCTGAAATGAGCATCAGGTCACTGTAATTCTGTGTGTGGAGTACTGGAACAGACATTGCAGGCATTTCTCTCATTGGTGGTAAATATCTGGGAAATCTCACTACATTTTTGGCACAGTAAATATTATGTTCAGTTCTAACTTAGAGATAAATCATGGCACATTCCCTGCTATTAGTTTCCAATTAGCTGTGCCATTTTGATTTTTTAAAAATAAATATTACCAAAGCCCTGAATTCCAAGGGCTAGTCCATATATTAACAGAGTTCACTCACTAATCCAGGACAGATCATGCCTCATCGTCCATGGGCTTTAGGCTTGTCTCTGTGATTAAAACAGATTTGTAGTGTGAATTGTTAAACTGTGCTGTTGATGACTCGATATTCACAAAGGGCAAATATTGATACCTAACCTTTCCTGTCTTCACGTACACTGAACTGCATTGGAAAATGGTCTTTTAAAAAAAAAAGGAAAAACAGGACGGAACCAATTATGTGTTTTCAGTTGCCAGAACCTGTTCATTCATTTACAAAATGAATGGAGTTTTAATAAAAAATGTGCATTTCTGATAATGTCAGCTCCTATCCATCTCCCTGCTGTAGTTGAATCATGATCTGTAGTACATTGGGATAGAATTAGATGTGAGCAAAGCAGTTATATGACCCTAGCTGACTGCCATTTGCTGGAGATTGTGCATGTAGAAGAGCCAATACAGAATCAAGTGACAATATGCTGACATTACTTCCTAGTGGCCGCAATTAAAACTCTTTTAATTTATAACCTTTGCCATATGTGTAGGCTGCGCTCCATTGGCCCAGCTCAAGATTTTGGATGGGAGAGCCAAGTCATGTCTCTTGGCTTAGTTCTTCCTTGGCTCACTTTCAAACTTTCTGGCTTGCCTTGATATAGATGACATCCACTTATATCTATCTTTCACAAATGCCTGGCTTTTGAGAGACTCTGAGGAGACCTTTCTCCTGGTTGATACTAGCTATCAACCTCAATCTATGCTATAAGATTTGAAACAAATGTTTTTGTGTCCTTGTAGGAGATTTTACATGGTAGCCGCTGAAGTCTTAGATTCTTTAATGAATTGAAAAGCAGTGCATTTCACAATGCACAAATATTTGGTCTTGTACTGTAAGGTTTGTGCTTGACTTCCATTCTTTTTGGATGTATGTGGATGTATGTGGTTCCTAATATGGGTGCACATGTAGACTGTCATGCTTTACTGCAAAGTTAATTAGTCAACTCCACAGTAAAGTGCATGTGTACAGCACCCACTGGGATTTTTCCTTAAATCAGCTCTGCAAAAGCCATGCCAGTTATGGCTCTAGAGAGAAGAAACACTAATGCCAACTTAATGGCACATACTTTCCTCCTCAGAATGGGTAGCAGAAACCAATATTTATTTAGAAGGGTATTTTCAAAGGCACAATGGAGAGCTGGATATGAGTGGCTATCCAGCCTCATGCCAGGGGTTTTCCTCTGCCTGCAGCCCTGTGCCCTGCTCTGGGCACCAACGGCTCTTTTAGATATGCCGAGCCATACTGCCAGCTCCACAGGCCTGAACCCCCTTAAGTGTCTCCCCAGGGATGAGGCTCCATGCACCAGATCATGCACCAAAAGATGGCCCAAACAGTCTCAAACCTCTCCCAGGGCTGAGACTCCATGTACCAGTCTGCACACTGCAGGGTGGTCTGAGTTATCCCAAACCACTCCCAGGGCCAAGGCTCCATGTACTGGTCTGTGCATCACAAGGTGGGGCCTAAGTGGTCTCGAACCACTCCCAGGGCCAAGGCTCCGTGCACTGGGTTGTGCACCACAGGAGCCTGCCACCACTTGAATCCCTGAGCAGCATTTTCAGGGGTTCTTCTGGGTGATCGCCCCCCTGGGCAGCTCTCCCCAGCTCTTCTGGATCCCGCTCTTCTTGAGTCCCTCAACATGTCTGCCCAGCATGCTGAGCACACTGTCCTTGTATTCTCTCCAGAGACCCTGCCCCTGGAGTCTGTTGGACCTCCAAAGTGCAGTCTTCAATCAGGTCCGAGGCTCCTGGCTGCCCCACCGCTAAGCAGGGGCAGGGCAAACCCCTCCCAGCCATTGCCTGATTGGTGGAAATGTTCCACCAATTACGAGTGCCCTCTTCCCAGCCTGGCGTGCCAGGCAAAAGTGGCGAGCCCACCACAGTAAGAACCATTGCAAGATGGGACTAGCAGCTTTCAGAAGAGGAAGAAAGGAAAAGCAGTAGACTACAGCCATGGGAAAGTGGGTTATCAGGAGGAAATCTATGATGAGGGCAACATGAATGCAGTTTCTCTGCTGCTTTCATTTTTACTATACTTCCCTTTATGTCTTTCATTTTCTTTCTAATGCTTAACATGTCTTTAATGTACATAGCAGTATGTTTTCAAAACAATTTTACTGATTCTATGAAGTAACAGATGATTTCCTACAAGATTTCTCTTCATCTGCTTACCTTATTGGGTAAATTAACATTGCATAAGCATTAATTCAATTGTAAAAATGAGAAATGAATTACTGGCAGAAAAAACAGGCACTTGTTGCACACTCCATCTCCTAAGGGCTGGTAAGGGATGCTTTGGATTCCAAACTTCTACTATCCTTTTTTACAGATTAATTAGAGAAACTAGATAAATCTACATGTGCAATTAAGGTGGAGTGATAAACTCGAGTGCAGTTTGCACCATACAAAACTTTTCCAGGGCACAGCATTTACTCATGCGCCCAGTATTGCAGCAGTTTGGGCCAGGATGGAGCAGCCCCAGGCTGGCAGGGGGTCAGTTGGGTGGCAGTGCCGGGTGGTGGAAGGACTGGCTGGGGTATGAGGTGCTACAGTGCAGGGCTAGGCAGCAGGCAGCTCTCACACTGTAGCACCCACATGCCTCAGCCAACCCCAGTCACAGTCTATACATACGTTACAGAGCATGTAACTACTCTGCTGTAGGATAGTACTGTCCTAGGCTATACTATCCTACAGTGGAGTAAATTAATTTACTGCGCCCAAATACTGGTGCATGTGTAGACTGTGATATTTTACTGCTGAGCTTATTAGTCAATTGCACAGTAAAGCATACATGTAGACATGGTGACTGGTGCCTCCTGATCCTGGCGGGGCGGGGCACCAGTGGCCAATCGCCGACCGGGGTGGGGGGGTGGGCAGCAGCTGATCACTGCCACTGGCAGAAGTGCTGGTGGCAAACCCAGAAGTGCCACTGGCGCTTCTCTGGGTGCCCCCACATTCTCAGGGTGGGCACTAGCCATCGCCCCCCCACTCCCCGGCCAGCAAGGGCCAATCTCAGGGGGAGCTCGTGCCCCCACCCCCCCCGGGAACTAGCTAGTTCTTCATTCCTGCCCCCACGAGGGTAGGATGTGGTCCTCAGATTAACTGCTGCCAATCCCTTCAACCTCTGACATCTACCTACTTTCTCAGGACACATTGCCAAGGTGACTGATTATGAAGACCAGCAGATAAAAAGGACAAGAAAACTAGTTTGCTTCTTCCGTGGCTTAGAGAATCACAGTTCCTTGTGTAATGACTTCGCCAGCCTCCAACCTGCAAAGCCCTACCAGATTTGCGGTGCCACTTTCTGGTCGGTGCTAGGGCCATACAAGAAGTAAGAGGTTGCTTTGAACCTGACATTAACCCTGTTCAATTAGCATGGGGAGTGCTGGTAAGCCCAAGTGGCTTTGTTTGTCCAGGTACTTTATTGGCTTTATTTTTAAAAGCAGCCTCAACCTTAATGTATACTCAGATTTGAAAATGTAGATCTCTCCCACAGGAACTCAAGCATCCATCCAGTTTTGGTTCTGCATCAGGTTGTGGACTAATATTTACAGAAAATGTTTAAAACCTCTGACATGACTGTTCTGTCACCATATATTCTGAAATGCCCTTCTAATATCAAAGAGTTCTGTATTTATGCTATAAGATTAAATGTATAGACTATATTTTAAAAGCTAGATATAAAATGATGTACATGCACACACACGTGTACACAAAAGCAATTATACAAAATTTCTCTTGGCTTGTATTTTTTATATATGTAGATTGAACTTTCAGCCTTCAACTTGCAATTTTTTTCAATAGTGGTCTGAAAAATATAAAAGCATTGAACTAGTCCACCTTTGAACTACCAATGTTATTGTGGTGATTCATGGCTCCCTTAGAGAACGATAAAAGAAAATCATACTACAGCAGAGGAAAGATTTAAAATAAGACTCAGTGTTTTCTGTTGGTCTTGACATCGCTCACATATTTGTTTCTGTATTGGTAGTGATTCATACCACAAATGCCTTTGTCCATTTCTATCTCTCTCTGCCACAATAGCTCAAGTAATTAACTAAGTGAAGAGGCTGTCAATTAAACACTGATACTAATCTAGGCATAAAAGCTCCCTTAAGAAACACTGATTCGGAACATATTTTACAACATCATCAACACTGACTTCATTCAGCTCAATTCTCAGACAATTGAGTGCTCCAAATGTTTGTGTGTTAGCCAGGCAACATTTGTAACATGAATGACCCTTGCTATAGATACAGTGCCTCTAAAGAATGTTTGGAGAATACAATGTCTATTGTGTAGCCAAGGCTTATTTTATCAAGGAAGGGGTATTACATTGTTAATTAATGCCATGATCTTTAATGATAAGATTGTCAAGGACAATTAAAAAGATGATTATAAGTGTCCTTGGTAACCAGAATGCAGCACTGATTTTAGCTTACTTTCACTAAGTGTGGCTTAAAGGTCAGTTTCTTTGAAGTGTGAATACTTAAGCATTCCTCAGAAAGATGTGTCATTATGTACTAATCTATTTTAAAATATCATTTTTTTCCTAATCTGCTGTTGGTGCAGCAAATGAAAATTGATGTGAAACTCTTGTTAAGAAATTAAGACAACATATTTCAAATGATGGGAACTGTCTAGCTGCTGTAACATCTTCAGTAACAAATCGGGCACCAGTCTTATGGATAGATCCAAAGCCCCTGAATCAGTGAAAGAGTCCCAGGTCCTTGTTTACCCAACTATTTAACTTATACATCAATTAATTCACTAAGTAATGGTTTTCCCTTTGATCTTCTATCACCCCATTTCAGAGGCACAATACACTAGAACATTACTGGTCAGTGTCTGGCCAGCAGTGGAGTCTCTATGGGAGTTGGCAGGTTTCAATTTACAAGTGCAGTCTTGCTTCAGCAGCACATACCATCTGCTATTGTGAACTGTATCAGACATACTATATCCTGGAAAGACTGTCCATATGAAGCACAAGTTTGTACCTTCTGATGGAAGGGAAGCTTTAGGTTCTTTGAAAGAGTTGTCACCTTATGAATTCATTCAATATCCGCATCCAGTTAGTACCACTTTGAGTCTTACAGAGTGAGGCAAAAGGGCCAAGGGCCAAGAGGAAATAAGGAAGCAAAGGCAACTGCAAATTTATTACAATGAAAACAAAGAGAAGGAAAAGGATATCTGAACAACTGAAAGTATCAAAAATCTATCAGACCCCATGTAAAACATCTGAAGAGAATAGCATGGCTAAGTAGAGACAGTCAAAAAGCCCGAGGCTGAATCAATTCAGTCGTTGCAGATTAGTCTAAACTGCAGAGATTAAATTGAGTAGCAAGTGAACAGACGTTCGCTTTTGATTCAGGAAAAGCAGCCACATACCTTCAGTGGCTAAGATCAAAAGCCAGGGCGCTAGAACATGCCTCCCAGCCTGCCAGCCACTCCCAAATGGAAGGAACTGAAGCTTCAAGGCTTTTCACCCTGCCCTGCTTGAGCAGAGGGGGCATGGTGAGGCCACAGCTGGGGCTAGCACCTAACATGCTGGAGGGTGGGTGTTTAAATCCCCTTCCTGGCCTACACAGGACCCCAGCCTGTCTGCCTGGGCAGGGGGGCAGTGTCTGTCAGGCTTTTGCTCCTCTTCCCTCCTGGGGGAGGGCAGCCCCTGCCAGGCTAAGGAGGAGGTGGGTGGGGAAAAAGCTAGTGGCACTGAATTCATAAAAGCTTGAACAAGAACAGTCCTTTCTCTGAAGTGAGCATGTATTGAACACAATGATTTGCAACCTCAAGCACACAAGAAAGAACAAGCAAAACTCTTTTCCTAAGCTAAGATACAACCCAGTAAAACACAGTAAGAACACACACAGCGTAGTCTAACTTAAAATGGAATGCAATAAACCAGGAAGATAAAAAAAAGCCTTGCATAAGTTTATGTAATACTGAGGGCAGGGTGTCTCCTTACAGCCAGGTATTCAGAAAGTCCTTCTTGGGGAATCAGCAGGTGGTCTTAGGTGTTGGAGTGGAGTGGAGGCTTCAACTCTACTTGGGCTTTTACAGGACCACTTATACCCTCTCCTCCCACTTGAGCACCTTGACATTAGTACACTTATCACCACTAGCATCTGTTTGTAGACAGCACTTTAAAGAAGGTTTAAAGTGGGTTAAATGCCTTTTGCACTGCTTTAATGGCATTGCTGTTTGCACATTCGGCAGCATATTGCACATTAATTCCAGCCGCTGTAGCACTTTCAGCAGCGTAATGCGTCTAAAATGACTTTGGGACACAGCAAATGACTTTGGGGCACTGCAAAGTAAAGCACATCCAAGAAGTTTTAGTTTCTAAACCCTACAGCTGCAGAGGCAAGCACCAGGCCCCGTGCAGCTCAGGGGCTGTGCAGACAGCCTGGCAGCAGCCTGGGAAGGCAGGCTCCACAGAAGGGAGAGGAAAAAAACCCAGCGGGCCTGATTTTTTTTTCCCCCCTGGATCCTTTCTGCCTGCCTGAGCTGCACAGGATCCTGGTGCTTCCCTCCATGGCTGCAGTGCCCCCCCCCGGGACTGCCTGAGACAAGTGCCTGCAGGTGGGTCCCATCTGGGGGGTGCTGCTGCTGCCACAGCAGGAAGCACCAGCCCCCGCACAGCTCAGGGACTGCTCTTCCCACCAGCATCTCTCATTCCTCTCCCCACCACTGGAGAGGCAAGTAAGGTTCAGGCTCTGAGGTATACATGACATAGGGAGTTACCTTGCCCTAAATTAAAGCACTGTTTTAAAAAAACCATCGGTTCAATTTAGGGAGAATTAAACTCCCGTGTTGTGTACAAACCCACTTTGGCAGGACTCTCATGCATTCAGTGTCCTTTGTCTCTGCATAGGTATTCCAGTCTCATGCCTTTTACAGATTCTGCTTTATAATGTAAATGTAATTTTCTGCTTTCTTTGGTCACACCAGCCCCAGCAGTCCAGGACCCACTCCTGTTCCCTTAGCTGGTTTAAGTAATCAGTAATTTCTGTCCCTAGCCCTTGTAAGAAAAAGCAGAAGAAAAGGACAGAGTAAAGAATACACACACGCACACACACACACACGCACACGCACATGCACACACTGCTTATTCCATATACTGTTGTGGATGGGATACAAATTTACTATCTGCAGCAAAGCAGTCTATGAGGCAGCATCTGGCAACATTAAAATACTTTCAGAATAGCAGGCATGGATAACTTAGATGCAGCAGTCTTAAAGGAACTTTCTGAGGAGCTCTCTGAGCCACTGATGTTAATTTTTGGCAATCCTTTGAAAGCATGGGAAGCTACAAACAGCTTAAAGACTGCTCATACAATCTGTGTAATTTAACAAGGTAAATGAGATAAGTTAGTACAACAGACAAATAAGATCAATATCAATTCAGGCAAAATAAAGAAATTAATTCACAATTATCTGTAAAGAATTAAAACCTAAAATATAGTGCCAGTCACTACATTTTAATGAAGTCAGGCCTTGTCAAACAATCATTTTCTTCTTTTCTACAACATTAAGGATTGCCACCTGACACCTTGATTCAAAAGCTTTCATTACCAGGAATTAACACGGCACATATTAAATGGATTAAACACTGGTTTATTGACAGATCTAAAACCATAGACCCAGAACCTATCCCACCTCTAAAGCATCCAAGTGGCACTTAGGCAGCTTTTACATGTTTAACTCACTAAATGCAATCCTATCCCATCTTTTACAACTGTCATAATTCCATGAAGGCATGTAAATTGCTCATGGATCTGCTCTTGCCTTGGAAAGCTGGCAAGTAAATACATTTGGGCATGCTAAGAAACAACTGAGAAGCGCCATATAGGCCCCTAGCTCCACAGCACTGCAGTTGTGACCCAACTCTATTTGGAAAAGCTCATAAATACCTTGGAAGTCCCTGGAGGCTTAGTGAGAGAAGTCACATCATAGGGAAGAGGACCCACGCATCTTTGCTCTGTACCCTAGATGTTAGAGCACATGCCTAGGAAATGGGACCACATCCCCCTGAATGCACTTTGTTTCCAATGAAAATTCCCTAACCACCAGCTATGGAACAGGCAGAGTGAAGGGCACCTGCTACTCCTTCTGTTGAAGTTGGCCCAGTGGAGCACCAGAAAGGAAACCTTGCTTGGGCTAGAAAGAGAACAAGTAGAGGACAAGTAACTCTGCAGCCCAGGTGAAGGGAGAGAGAAGTCCTAGGTTTTAACCCCCATTTCCTACACTAATTATCCATTTTATCCAATGGTGATTTAAATACAGAATGAATAAACAGCACTGGGAACTGGACACAGCATATCTTGTTGCCCCTCATTGCTCTGAGTGTTTAAACTAAATTAGACTTTTTTTTTCCCATCCAGTTTCTGGTGAGACTTCTATATCCTCCATACACAAAAGGTTAGACTGAATGACCCGGGCATTCCCTCCCTGTTCTTGGTATATCTATTCTGCTAACATACTGTGCCACGTAATGCCATGCACAAACACACTGAGCTGCACCACTTGTGTAACTTCCTGAACTGGAAATAATCTAGGCACATTCAGATGGTGCTCTAGGTAGGTTAATCAACGCGATGGAGCGGCAGCAAAAATTAGCCCAGGAACAGGGCCACTCCCACACAGATGCATTACTTCCAGTTCAGAAGGTAGCAAAAAAGGAACTATGTAGCATGTTTCAGAGCAGCAAGTTAGCAGAATGGACATGACCCATCACTTCCCTTGCCATTACCCCACCTGTAACTGGGGTGGGGTGAGGAGGGTACCCACCCTGGGTGCTTACTCTGAGGAGGTGCCAGGATCCCTCCTGCAGGGAATCTTTGCAAGGGCAGGAGAAGCCCTGCACTGCCCCTTCCTGGTACAGAAGGTGGGGGCGAGTAGAGTATGTGGAATGGTGTTCCGCTTTCTACTCCCCCCCCAGGAGCCTTTGCAGTGGTGGGGCAGGGGGTCCTGCACTGCCTCAGCCCAGCCACAGGAGCTGGGCAGTGCAGTGCCACATTAAACAGTGTATTTGGGGAGGCAGGGGGTCAGCAGAGTAAACAGAATGGTTCTCTCCCTCTGGGCACTCAGTGAGGTCCCTAGGCCCCTGCTTTTAGCAGCACCTGAGCTAGCTAGCTTAAAGGTAACTAAACTATATCTACATAACATACAGGTTGTAGGTCCCTGCAGCTCTACCCTCTGTGGCTGTAGAGTAACCAGTACAGTGGGTTGGAGCCCCTGTTTACTGCTGCAATATCAAATACAGTAACAGCAGGTGACCTTGAAAATAACATAAAGACAACATGGGCAAGATACTAAAAAAAAAAGGCCTGTTTCCCAATTGTTTCCAAAAGAAGCAGAATAAGACCTCACCATTTGATTTAGCATAACAAACACATCTCAAATAGCTGAGAAGACTTAAGAGAAGAGTCCAGAATGGTATGAGAATGAGACAGGATACAAATGTAAAAGATCATTTCTTGTTTTGTTTTCATAGTTAATTATCTCCACTTGGCACAAGACTATTACTTTCCAGATATTATCTCACCCAGTATAAACACATTCACTAGGACATATCTGTCAGTTCCCAAGTTGCTGTGAGATGCTATGCCGTTGTTTCTAACTTCTGTTTTTATTTTGGACAGGTGATGTCCAGTCATGCATTCAAGAGAGCCCAGGAAGCTGAGAGCTTGTCCCATTCTTTCCATTTGTTTACCAAACACGCCGTTTCACATGGAGCCGTTGAATAATGGTGTTTCAGTTTCAGAAAATGGCTGTTCTGCAAGAATGTGAAAAGCTGAAGAAAGCTGGAAGCCAGCAATTTAAATGCTAAAGAAACAAACATGCCACGTCCCCTGTTTGACAGACTGGTCTGAGTCTTTCCTTTCATTCTCTAAATCAACAGATGGATTCACTTCATCTTTCTATAACAGCAGAGCTTTTTTGAGTAGGGAGAAGCTATAAAGACAATGAGTCTCCAGCTTGTCTCATGGGAGAGTTGGACTACAGCTAGGAGAGTATTAACAAAGATCGAAGAGTCAAAAATCAGGAGCATGATATTTACAGTCATTCAGTGAATTATTTCTATCCTTTTCCTGTGTTTTCTTCCTAGTCTTTATCATTAAATTATGTTTCATGAAATTGTAATGACATTTTCTCAGCCCATTTCCAAACTGGCTTCTTAGCAGGCTGCTTGGTGGCTTTTCTGATTTATACTCTAATGTTTATTGGGCAAATATGTTGTGACATGAATGTATCCTTGCAACTGGCAGTAAGCAACAACTTTGTTCACCACATCAGCATGTGCACCAAAGGCTGAACGGTTCTTAAAAAATTGGACTATCTCTTACCTCCCACCAAAATATTCCCTTAGTCAGTGTTCAATTCAGGCACAGCCTAGGGGAAAAGCCTGCATTGTTAATGCCCATTCTGCACCTGTTCCTCAGATAAAGAGATTCAAGTTTACAGGCTGTCAAGATAAAAGCTTTCATCAAACACTAGATTTGCTATACATGTGTTAACAAAGAAAAAGCAAAAAAACAAAACAACAAAAAACACTTCAGCTCACCATACTAGGGAAGTCAATGACATATTTACCACAAAATACGGACCAGATTCTCTGTTGGTATATATGTGTGCTCGCCCAGTGATTTAAATGGTACCTTAGCATGTGGTTAAACACTTTTATGAATAGAGATAAAATTAAGCAATATGAAGAATATTAAGCACAAGTGCAAGTTGTTTTTATAGACACAGGACTTACGTCTCCTGGTCCCTCCACATTAACAAAGGATGCATCTTTAATAAGCCTTGATAGCCTTTTCTACATCCCAATTTGTTTCATTTGCTTATGCAATGAACACACAAACTTATAGAAATAGATATAGATAAATATAGAAATATTTATCTGATTGCTACATAATAATCTTAATGCATTTTGAGGGCGATGCTAGCTCTTTAATTATAAATATTTAACAATAAATCAAACCAAATTTTAAGTTTGGTTTTCAAATAGTATCTTTAATGTCTAGTATGAAAAGCATTTAATAAATTCTTTAATAAATTTAATAAATAAGCACCTTGACAAATCATGTTAGTTTTCACATTGTAATTGCTGTTATTTTTCAAATTTCACATGTTATTTTTCACATTGTCGGGCAACCACTCATCTTGCTAAGATGCAAATAAACTACCGTTCCAACTGCCTGCTAATATAACACAGCTTTATTTTGCATGATTTCTTTCTATAAGCTAATGGACCTGTCCCGGTTCAGAAACTTTAATACAAAGCCTTTCTGATACTGACAGATTCTGTCTGCCTCCTCCGCTTTATTTAACATCTAATATGTAAACCATTTAATACATATAACACTGCATTGCAAGGAATTAAGAAGTAGAAGGTAACACCTTCATCAAAACTGTGTCATCCCTTAGGATTTTATACCCAACACTTTATAGGACCAGAATGAAACCAGGTCTCCAGGCAAGAAAAAGATGAGTAAAATACTAAGACTTCTCTCATGAGCTATAATCATCTCATTTTAATAAATGGGATAATGTAAGAAATAAGGCATAAACAGCTTTCAGAAATGTATGCATAAAGGCATTGCTCAAACTCACAGGCTGGCTGATCCAATGCAATTACAAGTAAACATGGGAAAGTACTCATTCATATTCCCAGTCATTGAGAAACTGCCTATAGACATCTCCAAATTTGTGTCTTAAATAATTATGTAACCCTTGGCGTGTGGTGCTACCTGCAGCCGTGTCCAGATGTTCAGGAGCTGGGGTTCCAGGTAGCTTTACCCCTATTCAGCTCACCTAGGAGTGTCCAAAGGCTCCCTGAGAGGAAAGGCTCCCTTTTACAGTGGAAAGACCTTGCAGACTCAGAAATAACTATTTACAGAATTTAATTATATACAGGAAATAATTGCTATATGCAAACGAATATTAAATAATATTCAAAAGTTGGAAATACTCTATTTCCGATATACAAGGATGAGTTTATACAAAGATAACAGTTGATAATTATTTACACTTAAGGGATGATCAAATTAACAAATACAAAGTTTAATGTATGTATTAAATACTCATTGTTTTAATCCCCTAACTAATTATTTACAACTAATAGCCAGTCACCCTGACTTATGCCCAATGGATGGAGAGAAGCGCAGTACCTCACTCCTCTCATCACTTGCTTTAAGGGAGCCTCCCAGCCAATCCTTGGGCTGGAATTTTCCTGGACTTTGAAAATTATTTTTGAATCTTACATTCCCTTGCTGGGGATAATACTGGACTACAAGTAGGGTATCCTGATTGGGACAGAATTGGGACAAACATGGACAACATATCCAGAATTACCTGAAAGCTTTGAAAGGTTACCATAAGTGATGTCTTCAGTACACCCACCATATCAATTGGAAAAACAGAAGAATGAATTCCAGTGTTCTGGTTCAAGCAAGCAACACCAGCATTAAAGTCATGTTAATATAGCACCAGCTCCTTTGGACAGGACATATCTTTAGGATGCCTGATAACAGGCTCCCAAAAAAAGGCCTACATTCCCATCAAACTGATGGTCACTGGTTTGGAGGTGGGCAAACTGGAGATTCAAGGACACTTTGAAGGCCAATCTGAAGAAATGCAATATTAACATCAATACGTGGGAGATTCAAGCACTGAATCATCCCCAATGGTGCTATAATGTATGACAAAGTACTGATCATTTCGAGCAAACTCACCACACTGTGGATAGAGTGAGACAAAGGGGGAAAGCAGTGACCTGAAATCACTATGATCCTTCCCACTATTTCTCCTTCCCAGAACTATTTGCCATGTCTGCATTCGAACATGTGGATCTTGGATCAGCCTCCTCAGTCATCTGTGATGACTTCCCTATTTACTGAAAGACTGATATATAGAGAGACTGCCACCAGTAATGATGATATTGAGAAACATAAAGAACACTGAATCTACATGCTGGTGGTGCAATTCATTAAATATGTGAAACAAAAAGTTACAATTAGGTCATATTCTACAGGTGAAAGTATCCAGACGCCGCTCTGCTCTCTAATATTTGCAAGTAGTCAAGTGCTGAAAATGAAAACCCTATAACCAGATGGAGATGTCAAAAGCAGAAGAGATAAGATACTCCTTTACACTAGACCAGCTGATGTAACAGGCATAAAATTTATGTGAAGGGACTGGGGATTGCCACCATTCATGTCCAACCAAGTTATGTGAAAGGTCAGGGCTGCTATGCCTTTCTGATAACATCTGAGTGGAACACAAGTATTTGGGGATTCTCATCCACACATATATTTAGCTAGATAGATTAAAGTTATGCATAACAGCTGCGGCAGGGTTTGCAATGCTCAGTAAAGGGCAGAAAGATTAGAGACCAATGTTAATAAGACAGGAAAGACCCCAATAGAAAACCCCCGCACTACTGACTAAACCGCAGCATTAAAAATGTCATTATTTCAAGTTCTTAAATCACAGAAACAGACAGGAGTGGAGAGGACAAGAAAGGAGAGAGTGAGACTGAGAGAGATCAACACCTCCAGTATACATCAGCTCAACACTTGACTTTCTTTAGAATGTGAGCTATGACTTTTGTGCAAGCCCCTGAGCCTCTAATATTGTTTTAAATTGTATCAGTTGTTGCACACTGTTTACTCTGAAAGATCTGGAATGTCAGTCCTGTAAATTACATTCCACTGGAATCACTGTAATCCACAGATTGAGCAGGTCGCTTCAGCAAAAAAAGACTTACCAATTTTCCTCTAACAGACAGTCTTTCCCCTTTGCTTCTCTCTTTCCTAGGCCTTGATGTAGTTAAGCAGATACTTAAAGCAGGTGCTTAAGACAGCGCTTAGGCAACATAGGTGGCAGAAAGCCAGGGCTAATGGGGCTCAGCCTCCCCCTAACGTAGTCAGCATCTAGAGCCACAAGGCAGCCCGGCCGCAGGCTCAAGGCAGCTGCAGCAGGGGTGGGGAAGGGTGCACATGCAGCCAGGATCACAACCTGACATGTGGATCAGTAGCAGCATGATATGCAAGTACCAGTTGATTCTGTAAAGGGAAAGAGGCAGGGGCTGGGGCAGGGCAGATCGAGGCCCCCACAGTGAGGGAGGGAGTGGGGCAGAGTCAGGGACAGGGGTGAATGGGGTCCCGGCTGTGCTGGGTGGTGAGACAATTGGAGCCCAGCCTGCTCATCCAGGGTTGGGGGGGAGGGGAAGGCTCCCACTGCTGGGCTCACCCCAGTAGAGGCCCAGGGGACATATGCCCCCCTGATTTGTGCTCAGAGCAGAGGCAGGTAACACCACACACTGTGCTCTGAGCACCGCTGGAGCTGCCCTGGGGGTGGTGCAATGCCATGTACCTGCTGCTGCTGCTGCTGGGCTGTGCTATGCCCCCTGCCAGCCCTGTGGCAGGATGCACATGGTGTTGTGTGGCTCTCAAGATAGTGGGGTGCAAAGTCTAGCATGCAGCGGCAGCTGCCTCCACCCCATGTACAGATTTAGGGGGAACGTGGCTCTGGGCCTCTGCTGCAGTGCACAGTGGTGGGAGCCCCCCTGCACCCTTGGATGAGTTGCCCAGGCTCCGATTGTCCCACCACCTGGCCCAGCCGGGGCCCCTTTCACCCCAGCCCTTGCCCCTGCTCCTGCCCCACTCCCTCCCTCACTACTGGGGCCTCCATCTGCACCAGCCCCCATGGCCCTTTCCCTCCAGCTGCCTCTTCTCCCACAGACTTACCTGCACAGGGAGGGGGCGGGGGGCGGAGGGGAGTGCGTGTGCATGCATATGCATACATGCTCAGCTCCCCCCCCCCCCGATAATTTTTTCTCCGTCCACCTATGTTAGGCACACTACTGACCTTTAAGCATATGTTAAAATTCTACTGAAACCAATGGGACTCTTATGACATTCTTAAAGGTAGGGGTATTATTAGTTTCCCTATTAGAGCCCCAATTACAGAAGCATAGAAAAGTAGGGCTGGAGGGGACCCTTAGAGACCATCTAATCCAACCCCTTGCCAGAGGCAGGATCATTCTTATACAAACCATCCCAAGCAAATCTGTGTTTAACCTATTATTACAATTACACAGGCAACACAGAACTACAAAATACAGCACCCTAACATGCCACAGGCAAGGCAGGGGGACAACAGTGGCTAGTGTCCTGCTGCTGCAAGGGTTAAAATACACTACAGAGATTCAAGGAAGAGGGTTCATGCCCCCTGCTACAGAGGAAGGCAAACCCCCCCACAGCCAGTACTAATCTGATCATGGGGTAAAATTCCTATCTGACCCCAACTGATTGGTCTGACCCTGAGAGAAGTGGCAAGACCCTCCAGCCAGGAACCCTTGGGATTTAGTCCTAGCAGGAGCTTTGGCACACCTCATACAAATATAATAAAACTGTACAGATAAGAGTGTGCTGAAGCAAGTAAGACTACTCACAAGAGCAAAGTTAAATAGGTGCATGCACCAGTTTGTAGAATCAGGGCCCAGGAACCTCAGATATATTTAATACATAAAAAAATGATACTGGCAAGAAATCATAAAGACCATAGAAAGAAATATTAAGAGGGCACTATGAAAGGGCCCATCAGAAAAGCTGCTAATATGCAAAGCACAAAAGTGTTTTTGTGGGTGAACTTTTTTGAAGTGCACAAAATACTCAAAAACTGTTTTTTAAAAAGTGACAGTTTTCATCTTTGTTTTTTTCCCCACTTTTCACTCTTTTCCCTTACTCACATTCTCAATGTGAGATTTTTAAACAGTAAGTGATACATCTATCTTGACTTCCTGTTGCTTCCTCTCCTCTCCCTCCCATCCACAGGTATGTGAGAATATCTCAGTATTCTAGACTGGCTTGGTTTAGCTCAAGTTGTACAGCACCAACCTCACTCAAACACTTAGTCTTCTGCAGGTCTACATCTAATTTATTATTGGTCTGAAAAGGTTTACAAGTTCATTTAAATGAAGTTCATTCATTTCCAACAGTTTTTCTTAAATTAGATGTGGAGGAGTTCAAGTTACTTACCATATTTACTTGCTAAGCAGAAAGAGAAAATTTATTACCCTATTACTTTCTCTGCATGTTCTTTACAAAAACTGATACCTTCTCATGAGTACATTCATATGCCAAGGTTTGCTTCAGACTGCTTTCAGAATCTCTGTATTTTTAAACATTTTTTTCCCCATGAAAGGCTAAATTCATTAGACACATAGACATTCAGAACCCATTAAACCTGCCTACCATGAAAAGACTCTCTAGGTAGAGTTTTATTCTTATCTCACTTACTGATCAAAAGAGGAAGTCCGACTAGACTTAGCTTGGCTTAAAGTCTACCAACAGAATTGCAATCTACACAAATAGGATTGTCATCGTCTCCATACCTTCTAGCACTTGACGGGCTGTTTGTGTGGCAGCTACAGGTACAGCTAAAGGAAATGTAGATTATTTGGCTGACCTGTCTGTTTGCTTTCTTAGGAGTAGTAATGCCACAGTAAACAAGTTAAAATGCAGATTTTCTTTGGCAAAGTCTTGTGTTAAACATGAAAACAAGTGTTGATTGCTAGTTTTGAGGAAAAGCTCTTTATGGGGAAAAGCTTATACTTATAGCTTTTAATTATGGATTAACTTCTACTGATTCAGGAGTCTGAGTCAAAGCAGCAACAAAAAAATTCAGTTAACAGCCTTATCCTTAGTTTTCACATTCCATATTCTCCGGTTGTAGCACTTCCAGAACTAAACCAGATCTTCTTTCTCCTCTTCCTTCCACTATCCCATTGATATCCCTATCAAAATCAATCCTGCCCTGCCCATTTCTGAATGTAACCAGATGCTTCTGGACATCCAGTGAGTGATCCTTTACTGTTCTGTTTCGTCCATATTTCATTCCTTCCAGAATCCCCTAAGGACGCTCCTCTGAAGTTGTTGATAAACCTTTCTCAGGTTGTCAGGCTTCAAGATCTGGCTATTGCTCTTAGATACACTGAAATATTTATATCCATAACATACTTACCACAAGAGATGCCTTTGGAAATGAAGTTATGCGGAAATAAAACACTTGGCAAAAATGGATATAGACTAACCAGAGGATTCAGATTGCATGGCAGCCATGAGAAAAAGGAATAAAAAGAGATGATGTGAGGAGGTGAGTGTACTACTGAAATCTTGGGCAAGGTTAGAGTCAAGGTTGTGGGAAGCATGTTATTCAGTTTTTCCTCAAGTTAAGCTAGTTCCTGTTTTCCAGACTGGCTCATCATTCTCGAACAGAGTCCACTTTTCCTGATTCTGTTTCTTGAAATTGAATTGAACACTTCTGAGATGCCAAAGAGCTAGTAACTCTATAAAAAAAAAAATTAAGACTATAAATGCCAGGCAAGGTTTTCAAGTTTCTTTGGGTAAATCTGTATCTTTTATTAGACCAACTCAAATAGTTGGAAAAATTCTTCTTAGCAAGCTTTTGGGTATAAATACCCTTTGTCAGGCTAAGGAAGCATCTGCAGTTGGTGTGCGCTCTTCCTGGATGGAGTGAATAGTAAAGAAGCTAGAAGCTGGTATACATGCAAAAAAGCCAGACAGTGAAGATGGAAATTGGCAAGGTTGTGGCAGGAACATGATTAGGCATCACAGGAAGCAAAGCAACTAAATTTAGGTGGAGCATCAGGAATCAGAACCCTTGGTAGAGGTGATATGTTTTATTAGACTGTAAGGAGTGACCTAGAAACTACTATGCAAAGCCCAAGCAAAAGTGAATGTTATGTGATGAATGTCCATCTACAATGATAAGGAGGAGACAGTCTTAGATAAAGGAGGCTTGAAAACAAAAGCAGAATCAGAGTACTGGGTCAAAGAGCTCATTAAAATACTAAAAATCACTCCCCTAGGTGGGGAAAAAGTATGCTAATGAAACAGACATGTATGTTAATGAGATACATAGCTAAAACACAGGTATAGAGACATGCTCAGTAAAGAACTCCTTGCATCACTCCTTTATAGCCAATTAGCAAACAAGAATGCTTATGAAGGTCCAGAACCCCTGTATAAAAGATGCTTAGAATTAGAAATCGGGGTGCTTGTTATGTGAAATTATTCCGCTTGCACCTTTTATTGCTAGCAATAAATCTTCTTTATACTTTCACCCCTGGTATCTTTATTGGCCTTTGCATACCGGGCACAAACCCAGACTTGAGCTGGGGCTCAACAGTTTTTGGCACCCCAGATGGGACTGCCTTAGATAAGCTTTGCCCGGACTAACTGATGGCCAGCTGATTTGCTCTTCCTTATCAAATGTCAGGCGCGCCCCGGGATCTCTTTTCCCGGTGAGACTTTTGCTTCAGGGGGAGCTGGATCGCTGAGGTGGCAGTAGCCTAACGGTGCAACGCCATAGAGTGAAAGTACCAGTAACAGGTACCTGGGTGAGAGGGTAGAAAGGGCATAAGGCCTACCGTCAGTACGCCTGCCTGGGATTATCTCTGTAAGTATTCTGTCTGGCCCGAGTCCAAGATCAGTGATTTTTCCCCTGTGAGGACGAGGACTAAGAACAGATCCCTGGATCCCAGGTAAGTCAGACGGTCAGAACCAGGAAGGCAGCCCTGAGATGGGTACTATTAACAGTAAGGTTAGGAAATGTACCCCCCTCTCTTGTGTATTGGGACATTGGGCAGAGTTTGGTGGGGATCCTATGACTAAGAAGAAAGCTAAATTCTTCTGTGAAACTGCATGGCCACGCTATCAGCTAGATGATCAAGAACATTGGCCTCGGGAGGGAAGTGTTAATTATAATACCATCTTACAATTGATTTTGTTCTGCCGGCAGAATGGTAAATGGGAGGAATTGATGTATGCACAAGCGTTTATGTCTCTTTGTAGAGATAGAAAGATTTTGGAGGAATGTGGATTGGGGGAGGGGGTTGGGATCTGTGAGATGGCCGTGGCTCGACCAACTGCAAATCCTGTCCTAGACTGTCCGGAGCCGGAGGCTCCCCCCACTCTGCTGCCTTTACCTTATTCTCTTCCTCTTTCCCCTCCTCCTCCTGATTCATCTGATTCCTCGTTGGCATCTGCTCTTCCTGCTTCTTCCCCCCCCGAGGCGGAGGTTGAGAATACTCCCCGACCCAGGGATCTGGAACAGCACCAACCATGGCCGTCAGGTGCTTGGCAATCTCCAGAATCCCCGACTTCTCCTGATATAACCCCGGGAGGTGGGTGGAGAGTACAGTTAGGAGCAGACTCCGGGGTTAAGGGAAAACATCGCAGGGAATCTGATCCTGGCCATGGGAAGGGAAATGGGGTATTTCCCCTAAGAGAACAAGTGGTACCCGGGCCTCTTGAAGATGACGGTGAGCCAACCTACTGTCAAACCTTTGTGCACATTCCTTTCACTACATCAGGTTTGTATAATTGGCGGAACAATAACCCCAGCTTGAGAGAGAATCCTGAAAAGGTACAAAACCTGTTTAAAACGATTTTCAAAACCCATAACCCAACCTGGGCAGATGTTCAGTCTCTTTTAGATGTCCTGTTGACACCAGAGGAAAGGAGGATGGTAGTGAACAAAGCTCGTGAGTACGTGGAAAAGGAAATTACCACAGGGAACCTGCAAGGAAATAGAGATGATCATGTCCCCATCCAGGAGCCAGATTGGAAACCAGACCAAGATATGACCTCCATCCGTGCCTATCGAGAACATATCCTCCGAGGATTGAGAGATGCTGTGAAAAAACCTCAGAATCTCAGTAAGGTGTATGAGGTTCGACAGGAGACTAATGAGACCCCGAGTGCTTTCTTGGAAAGAATTTACACTACTTTCAGGCAATACACTCGTGAGGACCCGGAGGATGCATCGAACGCTCGCATGGTAAATATGATCTTTATAAGTCAGAGTGCACCAGACATTAGAAAGAAATTGCAGAAGACAGACGGAGCAACAGGTATGCCTATTTCCCAACTAGTAGACATTGCTTACCAAGTATTTACTAACCGAGAAAGTGTTCAGGAAAAGCAACAGGACAAGAAAGAGGAGAGAAAGATGAAAATGCAGGCAGCCCTAGTGGCAGCTGCAATCACGGGAAAACCTAGAAATGAGGGATCCCGGAGACAGTCTCAGAGATGGGGTCCATTAGAGAAAGATCAGTGTGCCTATTGCAAACAAAAAGGACATTGGAAGCGGGAATGCCCCTATCGGAAAGTTGGGGAAGGTGAAAAGAAAAAAGAGGAGAGCAGTGGATTGTTCGCTTTTGGAAGGGATTCAGATTGAAGGGGACTGGAGGCCCGGGAGGGAAAGATAACCCAGATCCCAGTGTCCCCTGACGAGCCTCTGGTTAAAATGCAACTAGGGGACAGAGATGAATTGGTAGATTTTCTCGTCGATACAGGTGCTGCCCATTCTGTCTTAACTCAAAACCTGAAACCTTTAAGTAAAAAGACTGTGCCAGTGGTAGGGGTTACAGGGAAGGCAGTAACATGACCCTTCCTACAGCCAATGACCTGTAATCTTGGGCAGGCCGAAGTCACCCATCAATTCTTGTACATGCCAAACTGCCCCGTTCCCCTTTTAGGGAGAGACCTCCTCTGTAAACTGCAAGCTACATTGTCATTCCAGGATGGGCAAATGTTTTTAACAGTGCCTCCTGAAAAGGGGTGGCATTTGCAGGCTTGCCTTCTCGGCCTTCTCCGAGAGGAAAGTACACCGGATATTCCTCAAACCCTGCTCGATGCTGTTGTTCCATGGGTATGGGCAGGTCACCGACCCGGGAAGGCTAAAAATGCTGACCCTGTGAAGATCAACTTTTGCCAGGGGCCCAGCCTCCATGTGTGAAACAATATCCAATGCGGATGGAAGCCAGGAAAGGACTGAAGCCGTTAGTTGAACGGTTCCTGGAGTATGGCCTTCTCCGTGAATGCACATCAGCTTTTAACACACCAATCTTGCCTGTGAAGAAGCCTAAGAGTAACGAATATCGTTTTGTCCAAGACTTGAGAGCTGTAAATAAAGTGGTTGTGAGTATATACCCGGTCGTGCCTAACCCGTACACCTTGCTGTCTGCCTTGAACCCAGATCATAACTGGTTTATGGTTATTAATTTAAAAGATGCTTTCTTCTGTATACCAGTAGAGAGGGGATCTCAGGAAATATTTGCATTTGAATGGGAAGACCCAGATACTAGCATTAAGACTCAGTTTTGCTGGACTGTCTTACCCCAAGGGTTTAAAAACAGCCCAACCCTATTCGGCACTGCATTAAGCAAGGATTTAATTAGGCTAAAACTGCCACTGTCCTGTGCTGTTTTGCAATATGTGGATGACTTGCTTTTAACAGCCACCACTGAAGCAAGCTGCCTGGAAGGAACAATTTGCCTCCTTAATTTTCTGGGACAGGAAGGATACCGAGTGTCCAGAAGTAAAATGCAGTCCATGTCCCAGAAGGTAACATACTTGGGATTTGAATTACAGGCTGGTCAGAGAGACCTGTTGCCTGAAAGAAAAGAAGCTATATGCCGGCTAGCACCCCCAAAAACAAAGAAACAACTACGGGGATTCTTAGGTACAGTAGGTTTTTGCAGGATTTGGATTCCAAATTTTGGGGTTATTGCAAAACCTCTGTATGGAGCTATACAAGGTGATGAAAAGGTGCTCGAATGGACTGAAGAGTGTGAGCAAGCATTCTGCCAGTTAAAGCAGGCTCTCATTGAAGCACCCGCCTTAGGAATACCAGACATGAGTAAGCCTTTTTCCCTTTTTGTGCATGACCGAGGGGGGGGTAGCCGTGGGAGTGTTAACACAGAAATTGGGTAGCTGTCAACGACCAGTGGCATATCTTTCTAAAAAATTAGACTTTATGTCATCCGGATGGCCTGCTTGTCTCCAGGCTGTTGCTGCCACCTGTCTGCTAATACAAGAAGCTGAAAAGTTAACCCTAGGCCATGAAATGACTGTATATGTGTCTCACGCAGTGCTTACAGTTCTGGAGCAGAAAGGAGGGAACTGGTTAACCCCGGGACGAATGGCTCGATATCAGGCCATCCTCCTAGATAAGCCTGAAATAAAATTGGCCATTTCTCGCACTGTAAATCCAGCAACACTGTTGCCATCTATGGCTGACACACCAGATCTTGTACATGATTGCCTGCAAACATTGGAAGCTGTTTATTCTTCAAGACCAAATCTGAGAGACAAACCTCTTGAAAAAGCTGACCTGGAGTTCTACACTGATGGCAGCTTGAGTATGGAGAATGAAATTCGAAAATCTGGATACGCTATCATGACTACACAGAATGTGATAGAAGCAGGACCTTTAAACCCATCTGTTTCAGCTCAAAAGGCTGAACTCATCACTATGACTCGGGCTTTGCAATTGGCGGCCAACAAAACTGTTAATATTTATACTGACTCTAAATATGTTTTCCTTGTTTTACATGCTCACGGAGCGCTGTGGAAAGGGCAGGGTCTACTTGATGCTAAAGGAGCAGGCATTAAGCATAGCAAGCAAATAAAAGCTCTCCTCAAGACAGTCTGGGAACCAAAGGAGGTAGCGGTAATGCATTGTAAAGCACATCAGAAAAGGAACAACCCCTCCACAAAAGGTAATCGATTTGCTGACGCTACAGCAAAGAGAGCAGCTAAAAGTCCTCAGACAGACTTGCTGCCCGAAGTAAGTAATCTGTTACCTCTCCTCCCAGACCTATACCAGCCTGTGACACCACAGTATGGGGAAAGAGACAAACAATTGATAAAAGAGTTTCAAGCAAAGAAGGGGGAGCACGGGTGGCTAGTAGCAAAGGATGGCCGCATTATCATCCCAGCTGCCTGGGTTCATGTGGTAGTAAAGAGCGCTCATCATGGCACCCACTACGGACCCAGGGCCCTGGTAAGATGGATCAGTCATTATGTAACTGGAGTGGGATTAAGAGAGGCTGCCAAGAAGGTATCAGAGACATGTGAGATCTGCCAGAGAAATAACCCAAAAGGAGGGAAAAAAGAAACTTCAGGACATCAGAGAATAGGCAATGGGCCAGGAGAAGAATGGCAGGTGGATTTTACTGAGTTGCCCCGGCAACAAGGGATGAGATATCTCCTTGTCTTTGTGGACACTTTCTCTGATTGGGTTGAGTGCTTCCCATGTCGGACTGCCCAAGCCCGAGAGGTGGTCAAGGCACTCCTACGAGAAATCATACCTTGCTTCGGACTTCCAAAAGGAATAGGGTCAGACAATGGCCCACATTTCATTGCACAAATTACTCAGAAGGTTTCTGAGTTCCTGGGAATCAGCTGGCATTTACACACCCCTTGGAGACCCCAGTCCAGTGGAAAGGTGGAACGTATGAATCAGACCTTAAAAAGACACCTTGCAAAGATTTGCCAAGAAGCTCGACTCAAATGGCCAGAGGCCCTACCCTTGGCCCTGTTACGAGTAAGGGTCGCACCACATTCTAAATTGGGATTAAGCCCGTTTGAGATAATGTATGGTAAGCCTTACCCTCTGAGTCTGCCCATGGGTACTGAACAACAGTTACATGTTCTAGGGGAGGGAATGATTAGAGAATATGTATGGTCCTTGGTTTCTGTTTTGTCTTCCATCCATCAGCAGGTACGGGACGTGCTGCAGACACAGGACCAGGCTCCTGTCCCAGAAAATCGATTATTACCTGGGAGTTACGCCCTTGTGAAAGATTGGAACGAGGAACCACTTCGAGCCAGATGGAAGGGCCCATATAGGGTACTTTTAACAACCCCGACGGCAGCAAAGCTCAAAGGAATCAAGACTTGGATACATTCCAGTCACCTAAAGCCGGTGGCTGGATCAGAACAAGAAGGAACCCCTGCAGACTCTGGGACCGGAGGCAGAGAACAGTGGAAGGTGGAGCCAATAAGAGACTTAAAATTCCTATTCAAAAGAAAGGAACTTTAAATAATTTGTCAATCTTTGATCAAGTTTTACAAGCCTTATTATGAAATTGTTCAAGGTTTTATTGTGGGGCGCCCTGATCTGTCCACTCCTACTCATAGGAGGGGAAAATCTTTTACAACAAAAATTTGACCCTCAGGAAAATGTCTGGATTTATCTGGCCTGGGAAATTTTAAATAGAACGGACTTCTGCTTAGCGGGAGGGATCAATGCTCACCTGGTTTTTACCTCATGCTTAATCGCAGTACCAACCCCTTTGAAAATTTTACAAAATTATACTATGCTGAAAGATGGAGATAAGGAAAGTAAATATCAGGATATATATAAGTGGGGGACTGTTGTAAAAGAGAAAAGCAGAAATATGTTTTCCGTACGAGTTCAGGCAACAGCTAATGCTTCCGAATGTTTCCTAATGGTTAATTGTACTAATAATTGCTTTAAATTGAACCAAGGTAAAAAAATCTTCTGTAATAAGACCAGTCAAATATCCTATGCACACACACATACCGCCCTTTCTCAAGGATGGTTTCTAGCCTGCGGGAGAATGATATATTCATACCTCCCAGCGAATGCTACTGGGGGACCATGCACCATTGCCCAGGTAACTTCAGCTCTTCCAAGGAAATCTGACCTAATGCACACTGAACAAACCCCTCTCAGTGGGAGGTTTAAATGAGGATACACTATTCTCACTGCTGATTGTGACGAGAATGATTCCCCTGGACTATTATCTAAGGCTGAATACGTAGCATTAGCTGCATCTATGGTGGGGGTTCCGGGTCTTGCTGTAAGTAATAGAAGAAATCTTAATGCAGTGGCCTGTGTTGTAGCAAAAGGACTAAATGCTACATCCCGAGCGCTCTCAGCCCTGAATGCTGAACAAAAACAATTAAGGGACACTGTCTTAGAGAATAGAGCCGCTATTGATTATCTCTTGTTACGACACAATCTTGGGTGTGAAACTTTAAAAGGAATGTGCTGTTTCAACCTCACTGATAATTCTGTGATAATTGAAGACAAAATTGGTGCCTTACAACGATTGGCACAGACGTTGAAAGAATCATCTGGCTTAGACTTTTCCTGGTTAACTTCCTGGCTTCCCAATTTTGGATGGTTGAAACAGTTATTTAGTATGGTTTTTTTATTTTGTTTTATAGGGATTATGGTCTGTTGCTGTATCCAATGTATACCTGTTTTCATCACATCTATCTTCCGGCCTAAGGTGAATCAAATGATTTTGCAAACAAAGAAAGCTGAGGATACTAGATTTGTGTTAAGTCAAATTGAATGGAGCAATCATAATAATCATAATAATTAAAAATGCTCCAGAGAGGGGAATGTAAGGAGTGACCTAGAAACTACTATGCAAAGCCCAAGCAAAAGTGAATGTTATGTGACGAATGCCCATCTGCAATGATAAGGAGGAGACAGTCTTAGATAAAGGAGGCTTGAAAACAAAAGCAGAATCAGAGTACTGGGTCAAAGAGCTCATTAAAATACTAAAAATCACTCCCCTAGGTGGGGAAAAAGTATGCTAATGAAACAGACATGTATGTTAATGAGATACATAGCTAAAACACAGGTATAGAGACATGCTCAGTAAAGAACTTCTTGCGTCACTCCTTTATAGCCAATTAGCAAACAAGGATGCTTATGAAGGTCCAGAACCCCTGTATAAAAGATGCTTAGAATTAGAAATCGGGGTGCTTGTTATGTGAAATTATTCCGCTTGCACCTTTTATTGCTAGCAATAAATCTTCTTTATACTTTCACCCCTGGTATCTTTATTGGCCTTTGCATACCGGGCACGAACCCAGACTTGAGCTGGGGCTCAACAGACTAACTAAATATTTCCAAAAAATGTATTTATTTTCAACCTTTCAGGCACACTCACCCTTCTTCAGGCATAGGAGAATGCAAAGATGGTAAAATTTCTCCTAGGTGGAAATGAAAATTCATATTTCTCAGGACAGCTGAAGGTGTTGTAAGATCTCCTGTTTGGAAAAGTTCATTTTGTGCCAATTAGGCTCAGATACAAGTTAGGGCAGTCTATTTACCTCAAAGTTGTCTGATGGCAAGTAGGATGTTGAATTGTTTCCTTCTGGTTATGATGTTTCATATTTCACAGGAGGATGGGTTGATGGAAGGCTCTCCTGGGCAAGGAATTTGTTTTGTGTTGAGGCAGCTCCACGCAATGTGAACATGTAAATTTGGCTTGAAACAAAAGGCAGGAGCAAAGGTGTCAGCTTTCAGATTCCCAGGTGTTCAATTTTGCTTCCTACTTGCAAAATTATGATGTTTTGATTTTTTAAAAAGGCTAATTTGATGTCTTCCATGTTTCAGGGTTATAGACCAATACGCCTACAACCTGTATCCCTAAAAGGGACACATTTAATACATTTTTGTAAAGCTATGAGATATCTATTTGACTGTAAAGTGGTCTCCAAAGGAAAGCTCTATTACATCAGATGTTTTAAAAATCACTAAACTGATTGTGAAATGAGTTGGTGCACATGGACACGTTACCAAACTGGGCACTAAATGGTACTTTTGTTGACAATCTCAGCAGAGAGGCCAAGAGTGGAATTAGCGTGGTTTGTGAAGTCTCTTCGCTAGTGGTGGCTTCCAAAAGGGAAGGCTGAAGCATGGTGACATGGAAATTGTTTTGCTACTGCCTGTGTCAGATATGAGCTGTCACAAAGTAACAATTGCAGTCTTCAGGGCTGTTTGCAGCTTTTCCAGAAGTCTTCAAATTTACTTAATGTGGACTTTTAAAGAAAGCAAGCAAGAACTATGGGACCCTTACCAGTAACTGAGGCATTTGAATTGCAGAACACCATTGTCAGCAGGAGTCAGTGCATAATAATCAAAATGAATCTTCTCTCCTTCCTGCCTCCATCATGATTTCTCCCAACGATTGCCATCCTGAATTTTAATATAATTCCATCAATACTGTTCTAACCACATCCTGGGATGTCTTGTGAAAAGGTGGCCTAAAAGCCATATTTTTAAAGTATTTAGACATCTAAAATACTATTCTTTAAAATGTTACCCCAAAAATGCTTCATTAAGCACTGCTTTCACAAACCATGCTGAAAGTAGAACATTTTGCATCCTAAAATTGTTCTAAAAGCTAGGTTTGGGTGGAGATGATATAATAGAATCATAGAAAAGTAGGTCTAGATGCGACCTCTGGACTAGGGACAGATGTTATAGGTAAATCAGTTTAAGTGATCAGAAACTGGTTTAAACCTGTAACAGAACAGAAGTTCAGTGCACATAAACCAGTTTGAAAATGGCTGAAACCAATTTGAGATAGATCTGTTTGAATGTAATATCAGACTTAACTGATTTGGGTCCAACTGGTTTATGCAATGTCTGTCCCAGACCCTGGAGGTCATCTAGCCCAAACCCCTGCCTGAAACAGGATCCCCCATCCAAACCATCCAAGTTTGGATAGGATCACCTATCCAAACCATTCCAAGCAAATCCTTGCCTAACCTAATACTAAAAATAAACAGGTGACACTTGTCACACAACACAAAGTATAGTACCCTAACCTTCCACAGGTAAATCAAGGGAATGGTGGCCAATGTCCTGCTGCTGCAAGGGTTGTTAAAATACTCAAGAAATCTAAAAAAAAGAGCCATGCCCCACCCAATACAGACAAAGGGAAGAAACCCAACAGTCCATACCAGTCTGACCATGAGGTAATATTCCTTCCCCAAATGTGGTGTTCTGTCTGACTCTGACAGAAAGGAAATACCTTCTAGACAAGAACCATTGGGTTTTAGTCCTCACAGGACCACTGGTACATCCCAGTCAAAACCCCCAGTCCTGGCCGCAGCCAAGACCCATGCTTCTGAGGAAAGTAAAACCAAAAATGTTTTAAGCTTCTGACACATGGAGCAACAGGTGGGGGAAAAATCCTTGGCCCCATGGGACAAACATTTTATCCAAACTAGAATCAGAATCATAGAAAATTGGGGTTAGAAGGGATCTCAGGAGGTCATCTAGTCCAACCTCCTGCTCAAAGCAGGACCATCCCCACCTAGAACACTTCAGCCAGGGCTTAGTCTAGCCAAGCTGTAAAAACCTCAGACAGAACAGATATTGTAGTCCGGTTTTTATCCCATAACATTCAAGCAGGAGTGTGGATAGATTTATTTGGGTATTTTGGTGACTTTCATTGCCATTCACTGCAGCACAGTTACCTGCCACACGACATAGTGAAAGCAAAGAGTGTGAACTGGGCATGACAGAGGTGTCTTGATGCCCGAAGGAAGTAACATAACACTGAACATAGCTCAAGTTGTACTGCAAGAAAAGAATGAGTGAACAAGTCTGTGGTCTGCATGATCACAATTCAAAAAAAAACAGAGGGAAAGAAGGATGTAAGAAAAAGGCAGTAAGCATTTTTAAAAAGGAAGCAAAGAAACAAGTGCTTTGAATAATTTACTTTCATGCATTCATCTTTCTAAGTCTAGAGAAAATGGATACAGTTTTTTAAAGTATGTTAAAATCCTTACCCTCACTCCTAACGCCCATTGGTTTCAGTAGGAGATACATGCCTAGGCAGGGGCAGACCCAGGGAGGGGGAGGGAGGTGCAGTGATGCAGTTGCTCTCCCCTTTGATTCTAGCTCCACCCAGACTTTAAAACCAAGGCTAAATACAGATGTTCAAAAAACCTGAGGCACAATCAATCAAACTTACGTGAGTTTCTATAAGCAGTGTAGTTTAATTCAAGACTGAACAGAACACATGTTCGCCCTTTGGTAGGGGGGACGTGCAAGATGCCAGAGACTGCTGAGTGCAGCCAAGTGTATGAGCCACCCCTGATTGGCTTCCAGACATGGAGGAGCATACTGCTTCTCTCTTCCCCGCGTCATTGTCAGCCACAAGCATGTCGCTGCAGTCAGGCATAAGAGGCACCTATTCTTGCCCATCCTCTTCAGCTCATTCATGCTCCCTGGGACTGTACCTGCTCATGGAAGGCATGAGGGTCCCTAGCTGGTCCCCGTGAACAGGCACAGCCCCAGGGATCCTGACCAAGCACCCCTTCTCGCCCCATTGCACTGTCATCATCAGCCACTGTGCTGACTTGGCTCTGTGAGTGCCCGGGGGCAAAGCTGGCCAGGTGCTCCCAGGGCATCTGAGCATGGGGCAAGTGGTAGTATACCTCCCTGTGAGAAGGGGCAGCAGGGGGTTGCAAAGGTTCCTGGGATCCCAATGGACAGTGGCAGAACATGAATCAGTAGGGGATATGGTCCAGAAGTTTGATTCCCCAGCCTAACCTCAATTGATTAAGTTTGAGTGTGCATTAATCCAGATCTGTCTTAGACTGGGTTCTCCCATTTTTAAACCAATCCACGTATGTCAAACTTCTGTACTGTTATGGGCTTAGATTTGTTTCCAAGATCCCCCTCTCCTTTTTAAAAGTCTTGATGTGGCACTCTTCAAACTAGCCTTTCTTCTGTAATTGTACTGACTGTTAGCCAAACCTGGTAATGTCTCTAGCTATTTCACAGCTCTGCAGACTGTTTTAGGTTTAGTTAAAAACCTTAACTCAGGTATGGTAATTAAGTCAAGTGAAAATTAACTCAGGTTTGGAAATGACTGCCATCTAAGTGTTGGAGGCTCCACCAATACGCTTAAGAAGGCAAGATTTTGTTTTATGAATCTGAATAAGAGATGTACCTTTAACTATAATGACTACAGAACTAATGGCACAATATTTTTGACTATTTTGACTTTTTTTGTCTAATATGTTGCATTTTTAAAAACTTTATATGTAATCTAGCAAATCAGTACACCGACCAGGAAGCGGTTGCAGCGCTCCCGGAAGCAGCTGCAGCACTTCACCTGGCGCTCCTGCTCCCTGGCTGGTGCTTGCAGGGGGGCACTGACACTCCTGCCTGCCCCCCCGCCCATCACCTAAGTGGGGAGCACGGCTTGTCAGGGGGTGCACCAGCACTCTCAGGGGGTGCACCCTGGTACACCCTCTACATGTCACCACTGAGGGAGCTCTTGGACCTGGCACCCCAATTAGGGGCAGGGGACTTGGAAAGAGCCGCAGGGGAGAGGAAGGTCCCTAGCTGTCCCACTGGGTCACTGCTAGCTGCCCCACCGGCAGATTGGGGCAGGGGGCTGGGACCTACCCCACCCCTACAGTTCTTTCCAAGCCCCATGCCTCAATCACCCAATTGGGAAACAGGGCTGGGACCCACCCTGACCAGGACAGTTCCCAGCCCCCATTCTGTGATTGTGGGGGAGAAGCTGGGGAGGTTGTTCCCTGCTCAACTCCATAAGCGTAGAGTTGCATGGAAAACAGTCTGGGGAACTTGTTCCCCACCCAGTTCTGTGCTCAGCACCAGTCACCCATGAGCTCCCTGCTGCCAGGGCAGGGGGGCAACAGGTAGCCCCCAGGGGCAGGGTGTAATGTCCTCAGTCCTGTCAGTGTCTCCTGGCCTGGTGCTCCCTGCTAGACCCTGGTGGGGCCTAGAGATCCCCCTGGTGGCAGCAGGGGCCCATTGCAGGGTCCCAGGAAGCAGGAGCAGTTTGCTGCAGTTAGCAGCAAATCTGCTCCTGCTTCCCTACTTTTGTAGATACCTCCTCAGTAGTATTTACTCATGAGTAGTTTATTTGTGAGTAAACTGATCCTGGATCAAATGCATGTGTAGACACACCCTGTGAATAGAAGGGCACAATCAGTCCCAAGTTCAAAACACAGAACAAAGCAGCTTAGAATTCTTGGTAGTCACCCTGTTGCCTTAACGGGAGAGCTTTAGGGTATTTAACCATTTTTCCTCTGCTTAGAACCATTCCCGATTAAAATCAAAACTGAATTAGACAATGTGAAAGTTTCAACCATAGTATATGCAAGTAAATCACTGCTAATGAAGAACCTGATCCTGATCCTGCTCCCACCGAAATCAACGGCAAAATTCTCCACAGACTCCAAGTCTTAAAGTGAATCTAAGCAGGAATCACTCCATTTTAAAACAATGAACTAAATTTACATAAATTCTCACAGGTATTTGATTGTGGAGGTTTCTCTCTCTAACACATACTAGGCAAGCAACATATTTCTTAAAGCTTTAATACATGTGATCAAGGTACTATTGTATCTAGTTGTATTATATTACAAAAAAAAGCCTCTCCATTTTCTTAAATGGGTTTTGCTCTCTCGCTTTGACCTTTTTAAGAAATGGTTCAATTTCTATTCATTGGGGTGTAAACAAATAGTATTGTGTCATTTATGTACATATATTTTGAATTTTAACAATAGATGCAAGGACAGATTCAGGGAACAGATCTATTATACTTAAGAAATTGAGTTTCTATTCACAAAGCTAAGTAGCTCTTATTCTATGGTTTCCCATACAAAATACTGAATACCTCCAAATGGGGCTGTCAGGATCAAAACACTAACCATGAATAGAACTTCTTCTCAAAGGAAAGAATTAATTAAACCATGACTGTACAGATCTATCTTCTAATAAAGCTACTTCTGACATAAGAGAAGTGCCTTTACCTTGGCTTTGAAACACATGGAATTCTCCTTCAAATGTCTTGGTCATTAAGATACGCCTTATCAGAAGGTGGGTTTCCCTAACAATTGTAAAAGCTATGTATTTACACCTCAGTCCTGTACCGTAGCATGAGGAGTTTGGCTGGAAAGGAAATATTTGCCATTTATTTGCCTTGATGGTATCTTTAATTAATTTGCATATTTGAAATTAATAACTACTTCTTTAAAGTATATGAAGCAAAGTGACCGAAACTGCCTGTTTAAAGCATCTTTCAAGTGCTGTTAAGCAAAGAGGCCTTAACTCCACAGTTCAATAGCTCATAGACATAGACTTCAAAGTGGCAAATCTTAACAAAACAATAGGAAATAAAAGGTAGGGACAGGGAAGCTTACTTTGCTAGACGAAACATTGCAAAAGTGTAAGTCTGATAAATAGATAAGGTCTTAAAAGCCAAAGGAGATGGCCAGTCCAATAGAAAACATATGTGACTGCATGTCCTAAATAATGCACATCAGCTTCCATTTGGCTGATGAAGTGTATCTAGAACATTAGCATTATGATTTGGTACCATTTACCATCATTTTATATAAGTGTAAATGATACAACCTGCAGAGCAGTGGAAAATCTGCCTCACTGACTCTTGTTGTGCAGGCTACTAATTTTTGTGAGCATTACAGTGGTAGGATTCAAGTTCTGCTCAACTTACCTATAGCACAGTTTAAGGAGGATGGTTCAGTGATGTTTCTATGCCATCTTTGCATCTCCCTTATAATGAACAAGAGATAGACTGGTGCCATCTCTCTCATATGTTAGAACAGTAGTTTAACTAAGTGGGAAGGGGCTCATGACCTGATCATCCACCCTTCGTCATGCTGCCACTCAGCACATCTAGGGATAGCAGGAGAGCCGATGATGACCTCTCTGCTGGCCTTTTAAAAAGCTGCCCTGACAGGTCCATCCATATGTGCTCTGTAAGATACAACTTTTAAAATTAGGGAACGAGTTCAGAAATGCACTTTTAAGTGGTGTGAATAAACAGGTCTACTGCAATGAATTTGATTCAGCGCTCAGTCACCAGCACCATACCTAGATGCCTGGCAGCCCTGAGTGAACTTTTAGTATCACCCCCCACCCTTTGCCAGAGACAAAGATAATAATAATTTTTAAATTACCATTTTCAGGCTCCCTTTTTGTCTGGGTCCTGGGCAGCTGCCTAGTTCACCCATTCCTGTGTCCGTCCATGACAGTCACCAGCATGGCATCATTGTCTGCAAAGAAACCAACAGTAAACTTCTGGTCTCACCTTTCAGGGTAGCAGTGAAGGAGACAGAACAGGTAGTTTGGGGAAGACCACTGAGACTAAAAGTTTCTATTTGGGTAAAATAACATGTAGTTCAAGGTGACTTTAGTGTAAAAGGTACTTTTTCATGTTTTGAAAGATCTAAGAGTACTAAGCCCAGCAGTAATGTTCAACAGCAGGAAAACCACTTAGAGACAGTTATATATGTCTGCTAATGGAAGTATTGTTCAAAGCAAAACAAGGACACAGTACTCCTAGATATACCTCCAAAGCCAGCATTCACAGGAAGGGAAAAGACATTGACCTCTGGTTTGTGGCAAGTAAATGTTACATTACATTTAGCAAGCCAATATCAAAGTGCTTTCTCTGTTGCTTTTTAGTCAATGGCATGTTTTGTTAGGCGATGAAGACTTATTTATTGCCCCTTCTACTTTAAAAGTGTGTTCTGGTTAAAAAATATAATTCTGGTTCATTTTCCCCCACAATGTGTGGTGTATAGGATGTAGCCTGTTTTCCTCCATTTCTATAGCAACAAAGTGTAATTTGACTTATGGAAATTATTAGTAATTTTCATGCGGTACATTTTTATGGGTAACTATCACCAACCTGCTGCCATTACTCTTATAATAAAATACAAGTCAAGCCTCACATAGATATGTATTAGGGAAGTTTATTTATTGCCTATCATTAATACATTCTAGACAACTGCAGTGTGACCAGTAAGCCCCTATTACACCTCTCAGAGGGATTTTGTTAGATTCCATCCAGGATTCCTTTACCTTGCTGTGAAATGGTTTTCTGCGTTGTATCTCTTCACATGCAGGACCTTTGCAATGTTTCTCTTTTCAAGTTATTGATCAGACACTGATGACACTTCACACCAATATCATTTGCATTGTCATTAGAATTCAAAGCAGGGAATAGACAATTCTTACAACTTTAAAATGTGGCAACTTTGCCTTTCTCTACTGCTATACTTCCTCTTTCAGAGCCAGATCACCTGGCAGCATATCCCACAGAAGTGGATTCAAAGAGATATGTCCAAGAAGAACCCCTCCTGGGGATCCCCCTGCCATTGTATTATTACCTAGTTAACATTTGACCCTACAAAACAAGTTACAGGATCCACACTCAAACTTGGCAGGTTCCACTAGGAATTACAGAAAGAAAGATCGATCCATGCTGAGGCTTGGTTATACTTCCCAGGTGTTCTCTAAGCTCCTTTTGCAGACCACTTAGCCTATCCTCTGCTCCTCAGTAGAACCTCTGCAGCCAGGTCCCTGTCGCAAAGCACTTACAAACAAAATATGAGACAAAGCACAGAGGTGAATGCCACAAATGGAGAAGGGACATGGAGTAGAAGCATGCTGAGTACAGAGGGAAAATGGTGCAGTGGTTAGTGTCAGCCTGTTACTTAGGAGACCTGAATATGAGTCTCTGTTCTGCCCCATGCTGCTGTGTTTCTCTAGACATGTGCATGATGCAGGTATCAAATTTACACTCAAGTCACTGCAAGTTGCCGAATTTAGTGCACAGTACAGGCATGCATGTGTTGGCACGTGCCTGTACTGCACAGTAATTTTGGCTACTGCGTAGTAAATGTGCATGTGTAGACCTGCCCACTTTGGAGCAGAACTCTACATGTCTATGGCTTTGTAGGGACACCCAAACTACCCAAGTACTTTTGTAGCTCTAGACCTTGGGCTTTTTCCATGCTTCAGTTGCCCATTGCTCATTGGCAAAATGGTAATAGCAGCATTGCCTTAGCTTCAGAGAGGTGCTGTAAGAATAAATCCACTAAACATTGGGTACATCTACATGAGATGCTTTACTGAACAGCAGACTAATTTGCTGTGTAGTAAAGCATCACTGTTTACATGTATGTGGCAATTAGGGCGCAGTAGACTAATTTACTGTGCTGCTCAATAGTCCCATCAGATACAAGTGGTATCCAGCAGCTTAAATGTCATGTAGACGGTGACATCAGGATTAGTTTACCCAAGCTCAAATTGAGGCAGAGCATATTCAGTTATATTAACTGCACATGTAGACATTCCCATTCTGAGGTTTTCAAATGCTATAATGCTAAAAATCATATTGGCGGCTAACAAATGTGAAAAAAAAGAAAATGTGCTTTACCAGAAGAAGCAGTGTGTTAGTTCGACCCGGCTCTTTAGCATCTGTATAGATTGGGTGCTCCAGTGGAGCTTTTTGGTGCTTTAATCTAAAACTGATTCAGTCAACTATTAGATAAAAACACCAGAAAAGTTCCACTAAAGTGCCCAATCTATACAGACATTAGGGAAGCCCAGTCCAAGTAACGCGCTGCCTCTTCTGGGCATGTGCTGGACTCTGCACGGCAGTGCACAGAATTAAAAGTAAAGCGATGTTCTTTTTTTTTTAAGCCTGTAAGCAACCATTATTACCAAAGATAGCTACAATGTCAGGAGACAATTCTACCCAGCAGGAAAGACAGTGTTCATAGCAACCCAACTATTTAGTGGCCATTGTGCAGGCATTGTAACTAAATGGCATTTGAAGGCGAGCAATGAAGAAGTGTTTTGTAAAAAATCTGTTAGCCAATTTTTTTGGCTAAAATTTCTGTCAAAATATGCAACAGTAAAAGGTTTAGTGAGTTATCTCAGATTCACACAATTGTTCATGCCAACAATTCTTATGGCAATTCTCAAAATGTTTGTTTCAACAGTTTCAACATGAAACTTTTCAATTTTTCTACTCAAAATGACTTTCTATTTTGAAATGTATTCTTAAATTCAAAAGGGAGCTGCTTGAATCTAAAAGCAACCCCTTTTTATTTGTGTTGAATGAAAAACTTAGAGATTGCAATCCGATTTAGTAGTAGTGGTAGTAACAGTGGTAGTAGCAGGAGCTGCAATAGTAGTAGTATTTTGGAAAAGCCAGTGAAAAACTAATCAATCATGCATTTCTATGAAGATGTTTATGGGATGGTCCTCCCATGCTCAAGGCAATAAGCATAATTTCCATTACTGTTAACAGTGATCCTAATTACACACTATGCTCAAACATCTGGACTATTATATGCCTACAAAAAGCATTTTGCATAGAGTAAGCAGGGCACATTACATACAGGCCTGTGCAAAGTATCATTCTCGTGGATGGATCCACAACCTGATGTGCCCTGACCTAAGCCATCGCCACCACTGACTGATTCATGTCCCCTGCCCAGGACTCTTTATGCATTGATAAGAATTTCAAAGATGCTTTTGCTTATAATTAGAGACAGACACAGATCATGACCACAATAGAGACAAAATCTAGCAAATGATTACAATTCAATTTGCTCTGGTACAGGGAAGGCTTATTTCGTGAGTGTAATTAAATTGCAAACATTGTTTTAGACCTTAATCACACACCATTATAAAAAATTATCTAATTATTTAATGGAGCCTTGATGAAAATTCAGGTCAGAATCATGGACTATAGATTCATAGATTCATAGATGTTAGGGTCGGAAGGGACCTCAATAGATCATCAAGTCCGACCCCCTGCATAAGCAGGAAAGAGTGCTGGGTCTAGATGACCCCAGCTAGATACTCGTCTAACCTCCTCTTGAAGACCCCCAGGGTAGGGGAGAGCACCACCTCCCTTGGGAGCCCATTCCAGACCTTGGCCACTCGAACTGTGAAGAAGTTCTTCCTAATGTCCAGTCTAAATCTGCTCTCTGCTAGCTTGTGGCCATTGTTTCTTGTAACCCCCGGGGGCGCCTTGGTGAATAAATCCTCACCAATTCCCTTCTGTGCCCCCGTGATGAACTTATAGGCAGCCACAAGGTCGCCTCTCAACCTTCTCTTGCGGAGGCTGAAAAGGTCCAGTTTCTCTAGTCTCTCCTCGTAGGGCTTGGTCTGCAGGCCCTTGACCATACGAGTTGCCCTTCGCTGTACCCTCTCCAGGTTATCCACATCCTTCTTGAAGTGTGGCGCCCAGAATTGCACGCAGTACTCCAACTGCGGTCTGACCAACGCCCTATAGAGGGGAAGTATCACCTCCCTGGACCTATTTGTCATGCATCTGCTGCTGCACGATAAAGTGCCATTGGCTTTTCTGATGGCTTCGTCACACTGCCGGCTCATGTTCAACTTGGAGTCCACTAGGACTCCAAGATCCCTTTCCACCTCTGTGCCACCCAGCAGGTCATTCCCTAGGCTGTAGGTGTGCTGGACATTTTTCCTCCCTAGGTGCAGCACTTTGCATTTCTCCTTGTTGAACTGCATCCTGTTGTTTTCTGCCCACTTGTCCAGCCTATCCAGGTCTGCCTGCAGCTGTTCCCTGCCCTCCAGCGTGTCCACTTCTCCCCATAGTTTTGTGTCATCTGCAAACTTGGACAGAGTACATTTCACTCCCACGTCCAACTCGCTGATGAAGACATTAAAGAGTATCGGTCCAAGGACCGAACCCTGCGGGACCCCACTGCCCACACCCTTCCAGGTTGAGACCGACCCATCTACCACGACTCTTTGGGTGCGACCCTCTAGCCAATTCGCCACCCACCGGACTGTGCAGTCATCCACGTCACAGCCTCTTAATTTGTTCACCAGGACTATCACAGGCATGAAAAGATACCACCACCTTTCCCCATGCTGCTCAGCTCCTGTAAGTATAGAAAGAACCAAACCGGTTGGACAGAACCAATTCAAGAACAAATGAACTCTAATGCTGAGTATTTAGCTAGTATTATACTAGCTAGTAGTAACTAGTATAGCTAGTATTTAGCTAGTATTTACCATTTTACCTGAGAAAATTTTGAATGTATTCACAGCAAGCTGAAGTCAATACCGGGCTCCAATTACCTTTGTGTTCAGTTTAGTAATAATTCAAATTATTTAAATGTTTAATACTAGCTCTCCAAGCCTTTCTCAGGAGACTGGCCTGGCTGGGGATGTATTTTCCCAAAGAAGGCTGGAGGGAAGGGACACAATGTCTTGTCTTCTCCCTCCCACTTTGCAGATAATACTGGGGGTCCCAAAGGATTAAAATACTCTCTCTTACCATACGGTGAACAGCAGACATTCATCTGCCTCATCCCTGTGGACTTGGTAACTCTGGGGGGACATCATCAAAACTAAGCTACATCCTGGAGCTTCCTCTGAGGCATCGTGGATCTTCCCCACCCCCAGTACAGAGATCCATCTAATTTCCTTGCCACTCCAGTAATCCTATAAACATCAGGATTTGGGCATTAGCCTATTTACTTCTTCCTTACTCAACTCTCTTTACTCAACTCTGTAGAAAGGATTAGAGTGAATTTAAACTGCAAGGGCAAAATGACTTAAAGCATCTCAGTCTTTGAGGTTTTGGTTTGTCCTCAGCACACATGATATGATTCCTTGATTTATCTACAAAGAGCACAAGAATTTTAAGAATATGTAGAATGTAGAAACTGGCAACTTAATCCTTTCTCTACAAGAGAAATGCTGCTCCTTGAACGCCTTTCCTCCTTTGGCTGGATTATCCACACACTAACAAAGGCAATGGATTTGCACTAAACGTCAGTGCCTAAAGCAGGGCTGGGTGGCACAACAAGACAAGCCAGGTGAAAATCATGTTATGTCTACTGATGTCTCTCTGTGTCTCCACTATAGCTTCAAAGGCACAACATAACTGACTTATCACAGAGGATTCAGTAATACGAAATTGTGCATTAATATGCTCTTTATTAAATAATTTTAACAAGAAAGACCCTTTGATGCTTCACCAAAACCTCAGCTGGGTGCCAGTACTGGGAGGCACTCCTTTCCTAGAAAGCACTTAGGTCACCTACCTAAAGTTAGGCACCTGTTTAAGTGCTTTCCTGAATTTGTCTTCTAACCACCATTCACTCCATAAAGTGCATGATTACAACCACCTGACAAAGGGTTTTTGAGCCCGACAGCTTGCTTAATAACTATCCTCCAACCATTTGGGTTGGTCTAATAAAAGATATCAAATTCACACAAGGAACCTTGTCTGATTACAACCACCAGCATTTGGATCCTCCTTGGCACGATTTTATTGTCTATTGGATATTGAATTCACACTGGGACCAGGATATGAGACTAAGTAACAGACTTAGTGCTGAACAAGACTTATATTTGTCTACTACAAATCTGTAACTATTTTAGGAGTAAATTGCATCCTATTTATCTAATGGTAAATCCCTCAAGGCTTCATACAAATGTGACAAAAAAATTGGGAAGGGTAAGGAAGAGACGGGAAGGCACTGCATTCAGATTCCTACAACTGTACAGCCATCCAAGAGATGAAAAGTTCTTTAAAATACTCATATATGTACCTCATTACCCTGATTTTTAATGGCACTGAAGTAATGCACCACAAATGCTCATCGTCCTTGGTAAAAATAAATAAATAAAACAGTCCACAGATAAAAACAAATTATTATTGTATTATTCTAGATTGTTTTCTTAACAGTTCATAGCTTCATAGATTCATAGATTGTAGAATTGGGAGGGACCCCAAAGGATCATCGTGTCCAACCTCCTGCCCCAGGCAGGAAAAAGACTGAGGCCAGATGACCCCAGCCAGGTGCTTATCTAGCCTCCTCTTGAAGACTTCCAAGTTAGCCGATAGTACCACCTGTCTTGGCAGCCTGTTCCATGTTCTGGCCACCTTTACCATGAAAAATTTCTTCCTAATGTCTAACCTGAATCTACTCTCCACTAGTTTGTACCCATTATTCCTAGTTACTCCTAGAGGTGCCCTGGTAAATAGCGCATCTCCAACTCTCTGTTGTCCTCCCTTGATAAACTTATAGGCTGCTATAAGGTCTCCCCTCAGACATATCCTGTGAAGGATGAAGAGATTCAGATCCTTCAACTTCCCCTCGTAGGGTCTTGCACGGAAGCCACTACTCATACGAGTGGTCTCCTCTGGACCCTCTCCAGATTCTCCACATCCCTCTTGTAGTGCGGTGCCCAGAACTGGACACAGTACTCCAACTGCGGTCTGACCAATGCCACATAGACGGGGAGCATCATCTCCCTCGATCTGCTAATACACGATAAGGTGTGATTGGCTTTGTTGATGGCTTCATTACACTGCTGGCTCACATTCATCTTGAAGTCAACTGTAACTCCAAGATCCCTTTCAGCCGCTGAGCTGCTGAGGAGATCATCCCCCAACCTGTAGGTATCCAGAAGAATACCTTGCATTTGTCTTTGTTGAATTGCATCCTGTTTCATTCTGCCCACTGCTCCAACCTGTCTAGATCGGCCTGTATCTGCTCCCTGCCCTCTGGTGTGTTAACTTCACCCCATAACTTGTTGTCATCTGCGAATTTGGACAGGGTGCTCTGCACACTCTTATCCAAATCGCTGATGAAGATATTAAATAACACTGGTCCAAGGACCGAACCCTGCAGGACGCCACTGTCCAACTCCTTCCACATTGAAAACAACCCATCTACCACCACTCTCTGAGTGCGGTCCCGAAGCCAGTTTGCCACCCACCTGACTGTGTAAGCATCCACTCCACAGCCTGCTAACTTCCTTATTAGAATAGGATGCGAAACTGTATCCAAGGCTTTCTTGAAGTACAGGTTGATGACATCTGCCTCAGCTCCAGTGTCAAGGCAGTGTGTTACCTGGTCATAAAAGGCTATAAGGTTTGTCAGGCAGGATCTAACTGTGATGAACCCGTGCTGGTTTCCTTTCATCATCATTCCCCTGCTAGGCCCTCACAAATGCACTCTTTGATGATTTTTTCCAGTGTTTTCCCAAAGATAGAGGTAAGACTAACTGGCCTAAAGTTACCCAGCTCATCCCTTCTCCCCTTCTTAAAAAATGGGCAACACGTTGGCCCTTTCCCAGTCCTCAGGGACCTGATCGGAGCACCATGAGTGCTCAAACAGCCATGCCAGTGGCTCACCTATGACACTGGCCAATTCCTTCAGCACCCGTGGATGGAGGTCATCCAGGTCTGCTGACTTGTACCAATCCAGCCCCTCCAAGTGCTCCTTAACTAAGTCAGCACTAACCATTGGCGGTCTAGAGCCTCCCGGACATCTGTCTATGTTCAAATTGGGGGAATTGTCTTGTTTCTCCAGCTACTTTCTGCAAGTAGTCTTTCTACTCTACATTTTCATTAAATTTTCTGCAAATGGAGTGGGGCATGATGGTTTGATCCAACAATAGAAAGAGTTTTATTGTTTCTTTTTTTTTCCAAACAGTCCTGTCCTATATACTTCAGCTTCAGGGTACTGTAATTTATTAATGTAAAATCTAAGACACTAGGCTGGAAGTACATAGTGCTTTGCAGTTCTTTTTTGACTTCATGAATTCAAATAGCCTTATCTACTGTCTCATAGTTGTGAATCATTAAATGGCATGTTTGGAAGCTGTGCCAAAACACAAAAGCATCCTTCATGCAAGTGATACACCCTAGATGAGTTCAGAACTGGATGGCATTGCTGATAGTTATTTTGAGAAATCAAAGGGGATCTAGAAAGTAGCAGACCATCAATGTGCTCACTATATGTCGTATGCTACAGCTACTAGCCTGCACATGCTGCTAGTAGTGCCAAACAGGAAAGCCTCCAGTTGCATAATTATAAATTAACAATTGTGTTGCAACTGCTGCTACTAGGAAGAAATAGAGAGATCATAGAGTTACACTTACCAGGGCAAAAGAGACTAAATCTATTCAATTCAGCATTTTAATCAGGTGTTTGAATAAAAGATTAGTCAATCTCTTTTCACCACTGGCTTACTTAACAATTGGTGCAAATCCACTGACTTTAATGCAGCTACACCAAGAACTAATTAAGCCCATAAGAATTCCTCTCAGTACAGCTTATTGTACATGATTCTTTTATCTTGGCTTCCGGGATTCAATGAATCAATTAAATTAAACCTTTCTAAAATGTTTATTGTAGTTTTTAAAATAAAAGTGGAGTGGAGAACATATAATCTATAGACCGTATATATATATATATATATATATATATATATACTGTGTGTGTATCTATAGCTAGATAGATAAATAGATAGATATAATCAGTAGATATATTCCCATAGGAATATAAATGATTTTATATTTTATATTATATATTTTATATTTACTGTCTATAAATTATTTTAAGCATATATATATATATATATATATATATATATATATGCTTAAAATAATTTTATATATATCTATATATAGATATATATAGATATATATGCTTCCTATGGGAATAGAGAAATGAAAGGAAACTGGAGTGAAGAACACACACACACACACACACACACACACAATACATATATGTATGTGTGTGTGTGTGTGTGTGTGTCACAAAGAATATAAATATCAACATATAAAATATATATGTGTGTATGTGTGTGTGTGTGTGTATGTATATATATATATATATTCCTATGGGAGTAGAAATGACCCAGAATGACGGATAAAAAAAATTGTCTGCATGAATAAATACATATCTGCAAACACACACACACACACACACACACACACACACACACACACACACACTAGTTGGAATTTTATCTTGGACAGCAAAATTAAATCAAGCCAAAAATCTTCACACAAAACTTTGCATTCTTTCCTCCATTTGCTGGCCACCTGTAATATGTAAATGAGTGCTCTAAAGCCTTATTAGTCCATGCTTTGCAAAAATGTAGTCCTTATTATCTGCATTCAATATTAGCAGCCTCTCCTCATCTATCAGAAATGATTTAACAAATAATGCAGTGGTGTGGTTTAATGTTCCTAAGACATTGTTATTTTTTAACGTTATCACATATATATTCTGAAAAATTGTGATAAAAATGAAACTGAATTGGGGTTGTCAACTTAATCAACAGGGTGTTTTTGTTTTTATACCTTCTTCTGGCTTTCTTGTCATGCATATTCACTCAGGCCAGTATTTTTAAAGGTATGTATGAACTGCAATCAGGTGGGACAGAGCAACAACTAAATGCCTTTAAAAAAATCTAACCCCTCAAAATTTAGCAATAGGCCCCCAAACTGAGAGTATCTTATTCCCTTTTCTTGCTTGTAAACTGTGAATAATCTCCTTTTGAGTGACTGCCATGATGTTGCTGCCAAGAAGTCTACATGAACAGAGGGACTGTGGTTTTGGCCAAGAAAGTACCCTTTACAGGGTTCTTCAATCCTTCCCTTTCCTCACAACCCTATAGAAGAGCCCTTTAGGTGCTTCCACTTCGGTATTGAAAGGGTTTTTGAAATTCACATGTACCAGCCTTGCAATGATCATTACGAATACACTGGAACCAACTTGCCTGAATCAGTCAAGGGCTGGATTGAGTTTGAAAATCCCCAAAACATGATTTATATACATAAATCCAGAGGCTTCATACATGTATGGTAAAGGGACTGGATTTTCAGAGGGAGTTCCCTGTTTTCTTTTTGGAGGTGCAAATCCCCTTGTAGTTAAGTCACCAGACTGAAACTCAGATCTAACTGTAGTTCCTAACTTTACCAGAAGCTACCTGTGTGACAGTGGGCAAGACACTGAATTTCTGTGCTTCAGTTCCCAACTTGAAACCTGGAAATGCCAGTGTTTCTCCCATCATTTAGACTCTGATCTCTTCATAGCAGGAACTATCTCAGCACTTTTACAAGGACTGGTAGAAAGGTGCAATGATCTGAGTTGGGGCTTCTAGGCACTGCCATATAGAAGCAATAAACACATGATAATGGTAGCCATAGGATTTGTGCCCCCATCTGAAATGAATTGCAAGTGCAAATCTGGATGCTTACACCTATACCTGAGATGCACACATCAGAATCTAGAAACTCACCATTTTTCTGGTATGAATCATATGGGTATTGAGCACAGCCTCAAAGGAGAAGGTTGGACCTCAGTCCTCTTAAGATTTAGCCAGTGAATGTGTAAAAGCACAAAGTAGCCAATTGGTATCCCTGAATTACTGTGTTTTATTTAGTTCCAATGGCGGGAATGATGGGCTATAGTGAAACAGAAACTAGACATATGGAAGTTCAGCAAGTCACATCAGACAATAATTTGAGCCTCTAGATGACTGGAAAGTAAAATATAAGGGAAGAGAGACAGAACGGTCATTCGCTTTCAGATCATTCAGAGCTCCATTCAACTACTGAGAATCAGTGCTGCTGTTAAGAAAAAGGACTAATTCATATATTACAGTGTAGGAACAAAGTACTTCATAAGCGGAGAAGGAGGTAAGTAAGTGAAAAGCCATCACTTCCTTCAAGATACACAGCAAAATTCCCTGTGGGGGTGGGGACCAAATTCTTCCCTTTATAATCATCATAATCCACCAGAAAAAATATATAATTCCTTGTAACTGCACGGCTGTCTCACAGATGGATGGTGTAATGTGTCCTTTCTTTTCCTCACCCCTCCTCCTTTCTTCCCCTCATTGGAGGTTTCTGTGATTGTCACTTTGTAATGTATATTCCAGCACATGGACATCCAGGATAAAACTGCACGCTCGTTTTGCACTCGAAATGATGTGTACTGCCTTGTGTCGCAAACAGTAAATCCTTTATACCAAAAGCTTGCTCATTTTCACACCATTCGCCTGTTCGGTAACAGTTGTCCAGATTTTTTAATTCAGGCCCTTCTACTAATCCAGCAACTGCTGGTCTCAGACAGGTGCAGGGATCAAACAGGCTCAATAAAGTAAAACATCTGGCCTCAAAATGATAATAGGCTCTTTTACTCTCCAGAGGAGGAATGTGAAGTTTTCGAATGTTAAATCATGCAATTAGCCTCTTTTAACATTTGATTTTCAAAAAGAAACAATGGGGTTTCTCGGGGGTGCCTCCTCTCAGCAGTGCTGCTTGGTCCCCTCACAAAACTTCCTCTTTCAGGTTTAGAAGCATGTGAGCTGATGAAATAAGAGACAAAATGATTATGAATTAAACCCCTGACTTTGCCTTAACAGCACTAAGCAACTTTATCTCCAAGCATGGAGGCTGCAGCCAGAGCTGGTCAAAATATTTCAAATATCAGCAACAAGGGAAAAGTCTTTCACAAAAGATGTTCCCAGTTTTTGACCAACTTCAACTACAGTTATAACAGACTTTGTATGGGACATGCAAGGGAGCAGGAGGTTCCCTGTGCACTTCTTCACAGAAGCACCACCCATCGTCAAGCTCCTGGTTTTGACATCACTGTCATGATACAGCCCATGAAGGGTATATCCACACAAAATTGTCTGTCCTAAGGAAGCATATAGGTACCCAGCTCTACAGGGACAAATCCCTGCATAGAGCACTTTGCCAGACAAGTCAGGGCTATGCCAGGGGATGGACTGGATGAGGCCAGCCATTCTAGTTGTTGTCACCCAGGAGAAGCACAACAGATAAAGGGCTATGGATTAATTTATGTTGACAATCTGCAACCGGCAGGAATTAATCCTTTATGCCAACTTGTTTTGGTGCAGAGTGGGAAAGAAGTGCCCCCAAATCAATACCAGTCCAACAGTACGACATGTTATTAACAGTCACTCTGCTGGTGCAGTGGCTGACTTGCAGGTGACATATACGAAAGAGGTCCTGGCTAAAGCTGGAAGAGGCTGTTTTGCTGTAACATTTGAGGTTTGGACCTTTGCTCCCATTCCACGTTAGAGCAAAATTAAGACCTTTTGAACATTTTTGCAATGCTGAACTTATGCCAAATAATCTGTTTTCGGAAACAAAACCATGGAGAATGGTACTGAGTATAAGCGGGCATGTGCATGGATAGGTTGGTGGCTAGGGCACTAGCCAGGCAGGTGGGACACCCCAATTTCAGTTCTTGATCTGCCAGCTTCAGAGCAGAAGCCGCCATCCCACGTTGCTCTGAAGTAGTAGAGCACAGACTTGAAACTGGGTATCCCACATGCCAAACCAGTGGCCTGACTTTTGAGCATTTCTCTCAAAACAAAAATGATTTTCCTGATGGCAGGGTTGTTGAAACCAAAACACTTTAGCGTTGAAGAAATGTCATTTCCTCAAGAGCGTGCTGACCAGTAGAAGTAATCATATAGCCCATGGTATACTTTCTACAGATAGGCTTCTGTATTTAGCATGCTGGCCAAATTGCAATCGAGGCAACGCTTTAACCAAAATTACCATTGGCCGTTTCTGCTGAATATGTTATTCTTCTCCTGGCTAGAGAGGAGGGATTGCCTTATACTGAATAGTGAGGGCTAGCAGTCAGAAGCCCTGGTTTCTAGCCCCTTCAAGCTTCCTGTGAGACCCTGGGCAAGTCATTTCACCACAGACTTTCAAAATTCACCACAGACTTTCAAAAAAACAGTGATCAGGGTCTCAGGCTGGCATCCACAGCTGAAGTTAGGTTTTCTCAAATCCCTTTGTGACATGCATGGTGGGCGCATCTACATGTGCGGCTATGTCGCCATAGCAACACACTACAGTGATGTAACATCCACAGGCAAAACCCGTGGTACCACAGCTACATTGCCATAGCAACATGCTCCCTCAATATAGTGCATCCCTACAGCGACATAGCGATGCACTATAAATAATATAGTGCACATATTATTATTATATATTATTACTATAAGAAAAAAATATCCATGCACAGTGCTCACAGTACAGTATGGGCTGTTACTGCACCCTCATCTAGTACTTCCAAAAGTACTAAATGACAGTGCAGTAATACTGGAAGTACTAAATGAGGGTGCAGTAACAACAGCGCTGTAGGGGGCACACGCAGACACTCCTGATGGGTATACAAGCAGCCGGTCTCTTTTTGAAATTGCTACCTGAGTTGTGGATATTGGGCACTTCTGAAAATGCTGTCCTGCATCTCCCTATACATCAGTAAAGCAGGGATTATAATACTAATCCACCTTGCATCATTTTTGTGAAGGATACAAAGGGATAACATAAAGCTGCTGATTTAGAGTAAAAAAGAACCCAGCCTGGAGCCATGTATTCCCCACCTTTGACACCACCCTTTCATGTGTAAGCCATATGTCAGGAGAGAAAACGTTCTGTCTCCCTTGCTCCCCAGGGCCCCAGTATTTCAGGAACAGGCAGCAGAAAACCCCAAACTTAATGCTTGCTCAGGTTGGCAGGGTCTGAAACACAACCTTTGGGATTAAGCCTCCTGCTGTGCAGATAGATCACATCCAGGACAGCAATGAGTTTTCTAATCCATGCTGGTAAATCATTTTTAAAAACCACTATTATCTTAAGCAATGTGCAGCATCCCCTATGACCCTCACCAAGTTTCTTGCCATATTGCTATGCTATGTCTTAGCCAATCTAATGCCTCATGTCAAGGTTGGCAAAAAGGAAGTGTATGCCAATTGGGGAAAGAAAGGTAGGTGCTTGAGTACTCCTAGTAGCCTGTACTTACCCAAATTCCAAGAGCTGCTTTTCCAGTCACTCAGGGAGGCATAGCAAACATCACCTGGGATCTCCTGGTGCACGCTAAGTCATCATCATTTATATGTGCTCAAAGGCTGGGGAGGTATATGAGGATTTTCAAACAAATTAGAATCATCTCAGCAATTAGAAAAGCTTCAAGCAGGAAATCCTAAGGCAGGATCTTAACCTGGACTGACAGTGCAGAGATGGATGGGAAGTAAGCTGGATGCACTAGATGCACTCCTCAAGGATCTTCTTCCCTTCCATGCAGCATCCCTTGATCCATATGGTAGGAGATAGGCATATGGACACTGGGTTTAGTGTAAGTCAGTGCTGTCGGTGGTCAAGCCTGGACCTCAGAGGATCTGAGTTAAAAATGGGGGGACTTTTAAGTCAAGTTCTAAGAATAGCAGTGGCAGAACATCCTGCTACTGTACAACGGGGTGAATGCAGAGCAGTGAATCCCACGGATGAGATTGTCATTACCACACTCCCCAGCACCAATCCAGCACCAGTGAGACAGCTATTGTGCATAGCTAAATGAGACAGGTTGGATAAACGGCATTCAGACAGAATCAAACAACAAGGATTTTTCTACTACGTACGTATATCTCACCCTTGCTAACTTGCTTTCTCTTGAAACAGATCAATAAAAATGTATATGCTGGGGGGAAGGATACCTCAACAATACTTTGGAACGAGTTCCCCTTTGAAAAGGGGGCATATAAAAGGTCCCTGGAATCATTTTCTACTTGTAGCGAATTTTAGTACTGAAAATTAAGGAAATTCTTATGATTCGTGGAAGAAAGATGCTATTATAGGAGCAAAGTGGTATTGCATTATATAAGACAAAATAAAATTAAATCCTGTTAGTGTTATAACTAAATGCCTTCTTGGAGGTAAGTTTGCTTGCAACAAAAGTGACTTTAGTTATATTCTACATTTACGTGCGTGGCAATTTGTATTTTTACACATTCAGATAAAGAAGTCAGAGTGAGCTGCTCCTAGCTTTCATATATTGCAGTTACATGGTGTACTCAATCCAGAAAAGAAAATGAATATCACTTGGAACAAATAAGAGAGTCACTTACTTTACTTTTGTGAATAAACGTCAATCATTAGCAAGTTATCCATCTGTACCATGTCAGGGCCAGGAGAGGGAGATGGAATTTGTATGCTTACTGCAGATGTTTCTTGTATTCATAATGAATGGCTGTGCGAGTATGTGTCAAATGGCAAAGGGACTATATTTCCTGCCATCATGTAATTAGCTAGCCTCATTTTGGTAGCTATCATTTTTTAATTTAACTGAGCAGAGGTTTCCCCCACCTCTCTATTTTATTTTTTGATGTGTCAATGTACTTGTACCTTACTGTTTCATTATTTAAAACAGCTTAGGACTGGAAAGCATCTCTTGGGCCACTGTGTCCAGTCCTCAATATTCAGAGTCCCAAATGTCATCCGTTCCAATTCCTTGCATGCCATAGACACAATACATATTACAAAGCTCAAACATTCAACACAACATGTCACTGGTAAAAAGCAGAGCAAACAAGGGCACAGTCAACGCCCTCCCACTGCAATGGCAGACTTCCTGCCTATGGCAGGGGGGCTGGACTCGATGATCTTGTGAGGTCCCTTCCAGCCCCTAATGTCTATGAATCTATAAGTGGTTAATTTATGCTTAGAAGATCATAGTAAGAAGACTATGCCTCAAGTTTTTGCAGAAACCAAAAAAACCACATTATCCCTGCTAACATTACTTTTGGGAAAAATTCCTTTCAACACCAAATCTGGGGATCAGTTTGATTTTGTGCAAAAGAGAGAGACCCTTGAGCCAGGAATCTTAGAGGTTCCAAGATACTAGTGTGAGTATCAAGGAACCCCAATCAAAATGTCACCATTAGGTGTGTCCAGCCCTTCAGAGGAAGATTAAACGATAAACCCAATGCGTATAAAGCATTTATGAGGTTAAAAAAAATTCATCCTGACCAACCCCTTCCACTTCACTCCACACACTAACAAAAGACTTGAAGCATGGATTACCAGGTAATTCCCATACAAAGAAAAAGTTACACATGGCTTAATCTGAAGGCAAAGTGAAACTCAGTCACTCTGGGATGTAGATGCTAGGAATATTAGGACTTCCAAGGGAAAGTGGAGTGGTTAAAAGAACAGTGTGGGGGAAGTGTATGCAAATCCATTAATATGTAACCCAGGTGGTGGCCCAATAGTTGCCACCCCTGCCCAATATTAAGAATGGTGTGGTGAGAGTGGGGTAAGGCTTCTGGCCAGCACCAATTTACTTTCCAGCCGGCCTCTGCTCCCCACAGAGCAGCCCGTGGTCCCAAGAAGGTCAAACATTTGACTGATTTAACTATTTACACTTTATTTACAAAACAAGAATAATAGGAAAGGTTATTAACAAGTGAACTTAAATGGCATAACCAGAATCACAAAACAAACCAGAATGCATTCGTCAACCCTTGACTCAAGAACCCCAGGTAGGGTAACTGGCAGCTTTCAGCCACTGGTGAGATGCTACCACAAGGAAGCAAGGTGCTCACTGCCAGCAGCTCCAACAGGCTTCCCAATAAGTGACAGACTACAACAGGTTAAGCTCTTCTGGTCTGCAATCAAATTGTATCAAACCCTTCCGTGGCAACCAAAAAGGCAAGCAACAAGCAACAAAGTAGGCTCCTGCAGCAATCAGCGTGACCCAGCACAAAGCTCAGAGACTCCATCCAATGACAATCAGCTGCAGAATAAGGGATAGGACTGAGTCCCCTCTGGGGCAGTCAGTGGCAGAGGGTCAGCAGCACAGGCCCCCAACTCCAGCCATCCCCCTTCCATGCGAATGAGGGGATTGAAAACCCCTTCTTTCGGTTGGCTTCTCCTTTTCCACAAGGCAGGGCTCCCCTGCTCCACCCTTGGGGTCGCTCAGAGTTCACCGGCACTGTTTCTGGCCCAGGGTAAGTATCTCAAGCCAATCTGGTGAGCCCACATTGGCAGTCTGTTACAAATATATGCATAGCTCGTCTCATTCCCAGTCAAGTTAGGAAAAAGTTCCGTTTTGCTCAAACAGACTAAGCTCTCCATCTATATCTGGTTACACAAAAACTACTTGTCAAAAACACAAAGTTGTGGTAAAATGTTCTTGGGCTGAGAGGAGAGCTTTGGGAGAAGAGCAGGGATTTTGGTCTCCAGGCAACAAATCACAATTTTCTTCCCAGAAAAATGGATAGCCTGCCTCATGTCTAGCTCTTACTCAAAGCTATTTATATAAACCCCAATCCTACAAGTTAAAATATGGGCACACTCTTTTGCACCCTCAGAAACCACTTGACTTTGGTCAACCTCCTGTGCAAATGCAAAGACCTCTTCGCTCCCTGAAAATTAGAAGATCTTGGTCGTATTCAATACCAGCTACAGTGCAGGATGTAAATGGCAGTCAATCAAAGGATTCTCTCTTTGGTTGCAATTTTATGATAAAAATCTTCTGCTTTTCCAGCATTCTCTTCATATTTCAGAGGTCTGCTTCTTTTTGCCATCTCTGATACTCAGTGGGCATGAGTACATGAAATGCTTAATGCACAGTAGACTGACTGCACATTACAGCGTGACAGCAAAAACTGTGTGATTAGGCTAATGCGCAGTAGTACTACTGGGCATTAACCATCAAAAAAGCAGCCTACTGAACAATTATTTAGTTCTTCCTTTTGCAAGTACAACATTTATTGTGCAGTAGGCACTCATTAATGAAAGTGTAGACGTGCCCAGTTGCTTGTTTGTTTAGTGCCATTGGCCCTGTCCTCATGAGTTTTCAGTTCAAATACTTACTTTTAGTACAGTAAATCCATCCCGTATGTCTATTTTAAATGGAACACTGCACATATAGTGAGTACAGCCCCGGTTGCCGTCTCTTGTCAGAACACTTTAAATAGCTTGCATTTTCTCACACTATATTTAGCTCTTTAGTCCCAGTAACATATTATCACATCATTACATGCAATAGGTAATGTCAGACAAGATGACATCACCAAATACAAACACTGGAGCACTGCAGAGAAGAGTGTTTTTAACCTGCAGACAGAGTCCTCCTGGCTTAGCATTTGCAAGCCCAACTTTCCAAAAACCACATATCAACTTGAACCCCACTCATCTCTCTCTCTTTGTCTCTTTGTGATGTATCCTATAAATGCTCAACGCATCATAGTAGAACCATATTTCCAAAAGTGCAAAAATTGTTTTTAGATAGAGATATAAGTAAGTAGATTTTCAAAGAAAGCTCCACGTATTGTTTTCAAAATCTGACTATGGGCTGTAGTAAGAGCTGCTTCAAAGAGAGAGTGCTTTTACAGATTTGGCTCCCATGGTACATACTAAGTGCTTGAAAATATGGTCCTTAGTTCTTTACAAAAATCCATTGATCTTGTTAAGTCAATAGAGTTGAACTGGTTCAAAATTAGTTGCATACAAGGTTGGAATCAGGTCCTAGTTTCTAAAATGTAAGCTAGAAATCTGTTTCTGTACACTGAACTAAACTCATTCTTTACCTGTTCCAGGGAAGAAACATTATGCAAATAGTAAGTATGCCCCATCTTGAAGCTTGAAGGTTTGTTGGGCATTTAGAGCAGAATTCTCCTTTTCTTTGTGCATCTAGATGGCAGGTTTCAAGCTGTCTACATAGGCCCTCCTAACTATACACTGGGCACATCTACACGTGAATATTTCTTGAGCAGTAACTGAAATTACTGCACAGTATGGGCATGTGTCTACATGTGCATGCCCATACTGCACAGTAAATATGGTGACTTATGCTGACTTGAGCATAAATTTGATACCTACATCATAGAGGTATCAAAGTTACACTCGATTAGTTACTGTGAAGTAATACAATGTAGACACCTTACTGCACAGTAACACAGTAACTAACTTTAGTCCCAAGTCAGTCCACACATAGCTTTAATGTGTTTTAACACCTGCACATGTAGATGCCAGCCTATTCCCTCTTATTGAGCAGTAACATACTGCACAGTAAATTTAAGCTGTGTAAATGCTTATATAGACATGACCACTGTGTCTGTGTAAGTGTGCACATGTAGACTGAGCATGTTCAGAAGGGATATGGACTGGCCTTCTGGGTAAGCAGATTACATGTGTACATACCTGAGTTTAAATCCCAGAAAAATAATGGGGGAAGGGAGGGAAAGGATGAAGCTGAGTCACTTTTTTTTTTTGCGTTTAATAATCATTGGATAAAATGGATGGAAAAATAGGTCTGTAGGAAAGTTTCTGCCTCAGTGGGAGGTAGAGTCCAGGCTGGAACCCAGATCCTGGTCCCTTCCATAGAAAGGACCCCTGACCTAATCCACACACCATTTGACTTAATTAATTCTTCCTAGCCCCACATATCTCCCTTTCATGGCTGCCATCAGGGTCAGCTTCTAAAGGCCTGACCTGTACTGAGAAGTTAGAGAAATAGAAATTCAAAGTGCCCCTGGGTAAGGATGGCCTAGAGCCCAAGTCTTCAGCTTTCCATGCAAGTGCCCTAGCCACTCAAATGTGGGGGTAAAACTGGAAGGCTGTTTCTCTGGAAGTGAACATTTGCTGCTCATGAGATTCCAGTCAGCCAGACTTTTGTGACAGATGTGGGTACATGTCCAGAATAAGCATTTATGTTATTTACAGGAATTTATTCTTTGAATTTGGAACAACAAAGATATCCCTGGGGAACCTAAGGCATGCTAATATCATAACTACCTTCAAGAAAGGAGATAGGACTGTGTGGGAAATATTGGCGTATCACCTTCCTTTCTGTCACAACCCAAGGGTGTGATTTTGTTTGTGTGCGCTTCGGCACTGCTAAAGTATTTCCCGCTACTCGGAGCTTTCTTTGCAGGGTGCATTTCTCAGTTGCAAAGAGAAATGCACGGTGCAAAGGAGTTCCTTCCACCCGCATGCAAATTTGTGTCCCACTATTGGCCAGTTCTAAATTATTCCCACGTGGCGGCTAGCGATTGGCTTGCTAGCCGTATAAGAGGCTTGAGCGGTTTCCGCCCAAGTTGGAGAACTCTGAGGAGAACCCCGCAAGGGAGGACTCCACAACCATCTGGAGGAGGAGGGCTTCACGTCTTGTGAAGAACTCTAAGCACTGCGGAGCCTATCGAACCCAGCGTGTGCCTTAAGAAGGCTATAGGGGTCTGATCAACCTCTGGCCTCTCCCCGTCGCTGAACGATCCCTCGACGAACCCCTTCCCTGCGCGCAAGTTCCATGGAGCCTAGCAAACTTCGTGTGAGTGTATCCAGAGCTCTTCTCCGAGTTGTTTTCTTCGGTTGACACGACGGGCTCGCGTTTTTAGAGCCTTCAACCGGATTGGGCTAGAGGTTCGTGTGGAAGGAACTCTTGTCCGCTTTTCTTCTTTCCTGTCTGTAACTGCAACTCAAGCAAGTTTTCCTGCCTGCACTGCGACCATCTACGGTGTAAGTAAAATAATCTTTAATCAACCGCTAAGCATCCGTGCCTAATTCTAGTCCGCCGGCCTGCATTCCCCGACCCGCGTGCCAGGGCTGCTGGCCACAGCCTGCCACGCACCCCCAAGGGCCTCGGACCGCTCCTGGCCCGCACACTTTCCACAGCAGGAAAAATTCTTGCCCATATCTTCCTGAACTATCTTCTACCTCTTGCTGAGGAAGTTCAGCCCGAATCTCAGTGTGGTTTCAAGCCATCCTGTTGGGCAATTAACATGATCTTTGTTGTCTGCCAGATCCAAAAAAAGTGTCAGTAACAAGATCAGGACCTGTATACAGCCTTAATTGACCTTACTAAGGCCTTTGATTTCATCAGTTATAAAGCCTTGTGGAACATACTGTTCAGATTTGGATGTCCTGAAAAGTACATCAAGGTCTTGGGGCTTCTCCACAACCAGATGACTGTGACTGTTCTATGTTGTGGACCAGAGACAGATCCACTTGCCATCTGAAGTAGGGTCAAGCAAGGGTGGGTCATTGCCCCCACTCCCCAACTCTGTTCTCATTTCAGGACTGCCTTCCTTCTGGAATTGACATTGAATACTGAACAAGTGAAGGGCTCTTCAATCTGGGTTGTTTTTACTTGAAGACCAAAGTACTCAAAACAATCATCCTTGATGTTAAATATGCCAGTGAATGTGCCATCCTTCTACACACTATGGATAACCTTGAGACCGCACTGGATCTCTTCAGAGAAGCCTACCAAACTTTGGGCCTGTTTCCCAACATTGAGAAGTCTAAAGTGTTCTATCAGCCTGCCTCAGAACATAAATGTGATTCCCCTCCACAAATTACCATTGAGGGAAAGACTATGGTGGTAGTTGAGCACTTCCCCTTCCTTGGTAGCCACTAGGGGTCTGCAAAACAGCACTGTTTCATTTCGACTTATGTTTTGCCATTTCAAAGGGACAGTGTTTCATTTTGCTGTTTTGAAGCACTGTTCTGTTTTGTTGAAACTGTTCGGCTGCTTTGACGTTGTTTCGACATATTTCAACATTTCACCCATAGGCTACAATGGGGAATCACAAAAATATCTATAACTTTGTCATTTCTTGCCTAATTCAGATGAAAATTGCCTGCCAAGTTTCAAGGAGATAGGTGCAGGGGCTTTTGTGAAACTGCACCTAAAACTGTTCAAAGCAAAAGTAGTATCACTTGCCAGCAGCAGCAGCATGCTGTCATCCCACACACAGATCTGGGGGCCCGCTCCCTCTGGGAAGAGTCTGGCACAGCCCCACAGCCCTTCTGGGGGGCATGGGCCCTGGATCTGCCTGTGGGATGACAGTAGGCTGCCACTGCCAGCTGAGGTCAGTGCCAGCACTGGGTTCTTCTCAGTGCGGGCTGCACCAGGCAGAATCGGGTGCTGGTGCTGGCCCCAAGCAGCAGCAACAGCAACAGCCTGCTGTCATCCGCAAGTTCCACATCCAGTGAGTGCAGAGCTTTTTTAAAAAAAAAGGCCCACACTCACCAACTATGGTAGCAGCAATCAGGGCCTCTGGGTGCTCATGGCAGAGCCCCCCTGCGCAGCGCAGGGCAGCAGGGATCACCCCACCTCACCTGGGACCAGCACCATACCACAGCTCAGCAGGGCACCACGTGCTGTCCTGGAGATGGGGCAGATCCACATGTTAGCTGTTTCCCCAGTTTGATGTCAGCTTGATTCCCCAGCTCTCTGATCATTCCCCGCAGCTCCTCCCTGGGGGCGCAACCACTGGATCTGTGTGTGGGGTTCCAGCAAGATGCTGCTGCAGCTGGGGAAATAGCCCATAGCCACCACCATCCCCAGCTGGCAGCAGCAGCCTGCTGTCATCCTGCATCATCTGGGGGCCTGCATCCCCCAGGAAGAGCTGGGGGAAGCGATCAGAGAGCTGGGGGAAAGATCGGGGAGTTGGGGAATCGAACCAGGAACTATGAAAATGTTCAGGTATCTGAACACTCCCCCACCTCCCTGTTCGATTCCCTGGCCCCCAGCTAGATTCCCCAGGCCCTGGTTCAATTCCCTAGCTCCTGGTTCAATAATCCAGCCCCAGCTGCAGGCTGGGGCCAGTGGCAGCACTGTAATCTTCCTGGCGCTTGGCACAGGCTGTGCCAAGTGGCTGCCACTGGCCCCAGCCTGCAGCAGCAGCCTGTTAAAACCCTGCACCCAGATTAGGGGCCCGTGCCCCCCAGCAAGAGCTGGGGAAATGATCAGAGATCTGGGGGAAGTGATCGGAGAGCTGGGTAATCTAGATGTCAATATCTGAGCAGTCCTTCCTGCCTTTTCCCCAACCCTCTCATGGATTTCAAAGATTTTATAAACATTAGGGGCTGGAAGGAACCTCATGAGATCAACGGGTCCAGCGACCCCAGCAAGAAATATATCCACCTGTTTTTTGTAAGAGTCCAGAGGAGTTTATGGCCATTACACTTTGAAACTCTCCCTAGTTTCTGTTTAGCTGCAAGCAAGCCCAGTTTGAAACTTGTAACGTTTGGAAACTTTCAAAATGTTTTGAGTGCCCTCGTTTTGTTTTGAAACTGTTTCAAAGCCTTTCATTTCATTTCAATTTTGCTGCATCATGGGAACAGAATTCCACCTGCAGAGTCCAAACTGCCAAACTTATTGAAAAATGTGCTGAAACTTATTTGCTACTTCAATTATTATAACAACCAGCATCCCATCAGCCTGATATTTGTTTTGCCTCGTTGCTTACTACTGCCAACTGATGCTAGCTATATCCTCCCATGAGTGAAATGGCTGAACCTAGAGGCTAACTGGACATGGAGGGATACGTTTCTAATAATGAGACTTATCAAGACAGCACATCAGTGATAGGATGTCACCATGATCAAATGTACTCAACAAAAGTTGTGCAATGGAATGCATGACCAAAAAAAACCTGAATATAGAAAATTAATACATATTGGCTGGGTCATGCAGTGGAAAAGAATAAAAGATTTATAATAGATTCAATTACTATTTTTACTACAACTTGGTAAATCAGATTGATGTATCTTAGTCACCTAGTATTATTCTGACATGTTAGACCATAATATTTGTACTTGTATTTATTCATGATACTAAAATATCTTATATGTATATGCATTATTTAATACATCATAGGATAAATACAATTGCACAGGATTCGGTATTTGTTTCTCCAGAGTATACCTATTAGCAGGTGTTGAAAATAGCTCTTCCTAGATTAAAAAAAAGCAAATAAAAAAGATTATTAAAGTTCAAATGCCTTTTTTGAATTTTTTAAACTTTCCTTTCCAATAAGGAACCCACTTTAAACAGTTGACAATGACATCCATCCATCTGTTCTCACCATAACTCAGAGCAGGCCACAATTATTTCTAAGAGGACAAATATAATAATCAGGTTAAATTATTAATTTACACCACATGCCCACCAAGCATCCTGAACTGAGCCACAAACTTTCTCATGGCTAATGAGGCTGAGGCCATCCAAGATGCTATGGATAGAAGGTGCTCTGGCACCACCTCCAGATGACTGAGTGCCAGTTTTGGGCCTGCATCACCAGCATCGACTGGTAAGAGAGAATCATCCTGGGCACCTGGGATAATGAACAGTGGCTCCAGAACTTCCACATACACCAGACCACCTTCATGGACATAGTTGCTCAGGTGGCCCCTCATATCACATGCCAGGATGTCCGTATGCGGCCACTCCTCACCTTGGAAAAGAGGGTGGCCATCACCATCATGAAGCTAGCCACCCCCAGCAGTTACCGCTGCATCATCAACCAGATAGGTATGGGCAAGACCACAGCTGATGAGGCCATCTGGGATGTGCGCCTGGTCATCCAGGATGTCCTCACCAATCGCTTCATCCACCACATCAACCTGTAGGAGATGGTCTCCAGCTTCCATCACATAGGCTTCCCCAATTGCAGGGGGGCCATGAACAGCATCCACATCTACCCAGCACAGGTTGCCCAAGCACTCACTGCAGGGCATCAGCAACCACTGGGGCCACTTCAGCAACTTTTTTACTGCCTGGGCAGGTAGCACTCATGAAGCCCACATCTCCTGCAAATCCCTACTCCCCCAGCTGATGGATAGTGGATGCTATGCTCCCTGATTTCATCACTGGGTATAAAACCTATCCCCTCTTGCCTTATGGGGGTGCAGTTGGACCGCCAGAAGGAACACTTCAACTACTGCCTGAGCAGGTGCCACACAATGATGGAGTAAGCCTCTGGCTGCCTCAAGGCACACTGGCAGGGTCTCAGCACATGCCTTGAGAACCTGATATGCCATCATTGCTGCATGTGTCCTCCACAACATCTGCAAGACCAGGAAGGAGGTTTTGCCCAAAGTCTGGGGCAAGGAGATACAGTGTGCAGACTAAGCACATGCTGTACAGGGATGGGAAAGAGGGTGAGTCCTGCTGACGTTGGGGACCCTGGCCCCACACAGCTTCAGGCTGTCTGGATCCATGAAGCCCTGGCTAACTACCACCTTACCATTGCAGACTGGGAGCCCTCTCTGGATGAGTATGGCCAAAGGGCTTTGAGTGCCTGCCCTTTACCTCAGGCCATGAGCCTCCCATCCTGCATCCTGGGCAACGCTGCCCAGAACCATCCCCAGCTGCCCAGACACCACCCCCTTTCCCCTTTCCCTTCTCAGTGCCCACCAGGGACACACACCAAGATGCAGGGGAAGGTGGCATGAGGAAGAGATATGCCTCAGTTTAATAAAATGTTTCAGCAGCCAAACCGTTCATGTGTTTAATAAAGAAAACCCATTGAACATTGCCCATGGCAGAACTTGATCCATTTTCCCAATTGACACAAACCAGCAAACCTTTGGAGGAGGCATGGAGGAGAGGGTTGAGAAAGGGATGAAAGAAGTTGGACAGGGCAGTTAAGATGGGGAGGGGGGAAAGGGGTTGGGTCAGGGGGAATGCTGCAGAAGCAGAACACAACAAACCTAAGAGTGGAGGCACGGGGTAGGGGGCTTTTGACCTGGCACCCTACATTCAGGGGTCAGAAGTAAAGAGCAGAGACTTCTTCATGTAGGAGCTGAACAGGTGTGTGATCCTGGACCCACTGTCCATTTGAGAGAGCTGTGGGAAAGGAGGCAGCTGCTCAGCCAGGGGGGGAAAAGACTGGGAGGCATCACCCCAGTGTGCACCATGGACTCCTGGCTCTCTCACATGGGACCTTCCGCCTTTCATCCCCTGCCCCCCAGGACCCTGTCTCATCCTTCAAGGACCCCAGACCTATGGTCCTCACCCATGCCTAGAGCTCATGTCATGTAGCCAGATTGAGCCTGGAGAAGCCTATGACCACCAAGTCTGCACCCCTCTCCCACAGCAAGACACCAGGAGGGGGGCCATGGGGAGCTTAAGAGCTCTGCCCCAGGCTCCACAGCTGGCAAGTGGATAAGCTGGGACCAGTGGGCTCTGGAATCAGATGCAAGTTGGGCCTTGAAGGGCCCTGATGGCCCTGTCATCAGGTCTCAGGCAGCCTGGTCCCACTCCCTTCACCCACTACCACTCCCCAGAGTGGGCCCCACAGATGCCTTTATGCCTTCTTGAGCCACGGGCCAGCAGCTCCCACTTGCTCCCACACACATCTCCTGTCCTGGCACTTCCTTACCCCCACCATCTCCCAGTCAGGGCAAGGTGTGAAGTGTCCCCCCCAGCTTCCATGCAGGGGTCTCCACCCCAGGAACCCCATTCCTGTTGACCCAGGGAAAAGTCCCTGGAGTGAGGCTCACTATACCAGGGGGGCTGGATGGCAGCCTGCCCCAGCACTCCTGCCCAAGACAGCTATGGGCTCTCCATGAGAGACAGCACTGGTACTAGTCAGGAGTGTTATACATGGACCCCAAGCAGACCAGAATCCTGTGCATAAACTTCCTGTCCTACTGCTATGACAATAGTCCATTCCTGTGCCCTGGCAGCCTGGGTGTAAGCATCCCCCAGCCTGACTATTTCCCCCTGCACATCTCAAGTCGTTCCTTATGTCAGTCCTGAGGCCTCGTTGTGTTGACTCCTCCTCCCATCCCTCCGTGTTGCCATAGGTATGTGGTGTGTTCACAGTTCTGTCCTTGGAGAGGAAGAAGGACAGCTCTTCATAAAAGGGCATGGTCTGACCTCTGCCCCTGGACCTCTTTTTGGCATCAAGCACATGATGATACTGACTTCTCATCACTTTGGTCTTTTCATGGAGCTGCGACCAGTCCCTGTCACAGCTCTGTGCCTGCATCTGCTGGGCAATGCGCTTGAAGACATCCCTGTTGCAGTGCCCTTTCTGGAGCTGGCACTGGATCTCTGCCTTGCCCTAGATGGTGATGCGATCTCTCATCTCCCCATACTCCCAGCTGTGTGCTGAGGTTTGGCCAATGGAAGAGGATGCAGAGGAATCATTTATGGTCTGCAGTGGTGCCTGAGGAATCTTGGTGTCTGTGAGTGGGTAAGGATCTGGATGCGAAAGGGTGGCAGAAAGGCTGGAAGTGCAGATGGCTGGAAGAAATGGAGGATGTTCAAAGGTGCAGGTCCTGGTGTGTGCCTCTCCCTCTCACTTCAGCTGGGTGTGGCCCCTGGTCCAGAGTAACTGGGGCTCCATGGGTCAGCTATCCCCACAACCATCAAATTTCCAGGACCTTAGAGCAGATATCATGTGATTATGACAATGCCATTTTTGCCCTGGGCTGGAAATGTCCATTGTACTGTATCTGCTACAGAAGGGGAGCTGGCTATACCAGACCTGGTCCTGAAGTTTCCAGAGGCATCTTCCTGCTTACCGTGGTGTGGATGCTGAGCTCCCCCTTTTCCCCCCTGTGCCCTATTACTCTGAGACCCTGTAGCTTTGGGCCAAAGAAGCCTTATGGCATGGCAGGTGCCCATGAACCAGATTCCTGCCTGCAGTGCCCAAGCCATGGAGGCCACAGGGTTGCTTTTGTGTAGGTCCAGTGCCAATATTCTGCCCCCTGTCACCCTGATCCAGCAGAGGCGAGCCACCTGCACTGGCTCCTGCTTGGGGGCAGGGGGTGCAGGGTGGAGGAAGGGGGAAGCCATGATGAAGTCTAGGTAGAAGTGTGCTTAGCCCTGGAGCTGCCTGGGAGAGTATGCAGGTGCCAGGACTGGGCTACCAGGGGATTGTGCCCATGCACGTAGCCCTGGGGCTACCTGGGAGGGTGTGCTGGTGCCAGGACCAGGCTCCCATGGGGCTGTGCTTGCATACAGGAACTTCTCCCAGGCTCTGCATCAGGTCTGTGGGGTGATTTGTGATGGGGTGGGGTGGAGCACAGCCACAGTATGCAGATGCCTCAGTGCTGGGGCTGGTTCAGGGACACAGGCCCCATTCCTCCCCCTCTACCCACCCCAAGCTTAGCTGTATCTCAGCTGACTGGAGGGAGGACATGGGGCTGGGGACAGGTTTTGCTGATTCTTATCAGTGACAGCCTGGGGGGTGGGGGCAGACTGGTGCTTGGGCAGAGCAGATGTGCTCTGGTGAAGGCCAGAGCACTATCCTGCCAGGAGGTGGGGGGCAGTGAGCAGGGTGCCACAAAACCTCTTGGGATTCCGGTAGAATGTGACCTACCTTGACTCACAATGGGATCTGATACAGACATTCAATAAAGTGCTCTAACCTAAAGCACTTTAGTCTGATACCACATCCATCCAGGGTTAAATTAGAATGGAATCTGTTATTTTTAAAGCGCTCTATGTGCCATGAACTTCTGTTCAGTTATGGCTGGAGAGCACATTCTGCATGTTTATTATGTGATAAGTGTAACGTCTGTACTAGCCTAAGTGTCTACTCCTTCTGCATGGCAGTGATTGTGAGGTAAATTTAGGGCACATAGCTTATTTTATGGCTCCAGTCTTTAATTACCACAGTACTGAGTAGAATATGTAACCACTTGACAGAAATATATATGCAAAAGACCTACTGGAACCTTTATTAGAAGGGTATTTCTTTTCTTCCTTTAATGTGTGAGTGTGTATAGTGGGAGGTTGAATTTATTGTTCCTTTTGATTCTGAAAAAAATGTTAGACTTTGATTCTTATACTTCTTTTCATCATCTTTTAGCTTAAAAAGCTTCTGGAAAGAAATAAAAAAGACAGGATAGCACAGAATGCACAAAGGGAAGATCTCAATAAGAAGCACCACTGGCTGTTCTCTAAGCAGTTTCCAAGCAACTTTTAATGGAAGGTCAGGCACAAGCAAGATAAAGGGAGGAGAAAACCAGACATTATTTCATACAATAAAATGACTGAGAATGCTGCCAGTTACAGGGGAAATAGATTGGCCAGCCTGAGCACTTATTTACATTTTTCTGTGAATACAAATGAAAAGTCCTGTATAAAGGGCACTATCAAATTTGAGCGGGAGTGTTAATTCCAGCAATAGGTTTGCATTTCAACTCCAAGAGGCTTTCACTAAATATGAGATGATGACCTCCCAGACTAGTAGTCATCCTGTTACACTTCTATCCCAAGATCTCAAAGCACTTTCCAACATTAATAAATCCATCTCCTCCTAGTTTCTTGTGTGGTTTGCCTTTTTGATGTGGTGGCGGTCACTTGCAGGTATCCATCCAAGCAACTGTTTACACAGAAAACCAAAGTATTTAATATATGAATGTTTTTAGTTATTTAGTATGTGAAAATGAGAAAGACATTGTTTCATACAGTCGCATAACTTGTAGGGCCAAAAATGGCCATTGCCTCATCTGGCAACTAGCCATGTTACTGCTGAGAGCAGCATGGCAGCCTCTGGTCTAATTAGGGGTAAAGTCCTTACAACATACTACTTTTTTTTTGCTTTGTTTGATACTACATACCCAATTTCTCCATCTTTGAGAAAGCCATTACTAACTATCTGATTGTAATTCTCATTGTCACAGTCTAAGCAGCTTGCAGCTGAAAGGTCACCAAAGACATTCATTCCAAGAGAGAGCAGCATCTCAGAACAATTTCCAGTCTGTTGAAGTTCTGCAAAGCAGCAACAGGGAGTTTTCTGAATGTCTTTACATAGCACTAATCCTTGTACTTGTCCTCATGATAGGAGTCAAGGTTAGACCTATCAGTCCTACAGAGGCTATTTCAAGGTGAGAAATGCCCCATCTCCTAACCATTTTATTTTATTTTGGGGATAGATCTATTTTTGCTCACTCCACCTTCTGTCATTTTCCTCCCAGTTAACTTAAGTCTATTTGGAATTTCTCACACTCCTACTTGGCTTTTACTACCTTAAATATTGTTGTATAGTTGGCAAATCTCACCAGTTCACTGTCAAAATCATTTAGGAATCAGAAGCAAACCTTTCTTAAGCCCACAAATAGCTTTTTCTGTTATTTACAAAGGGCTGCATTCTTTTTTTCCATGAAAACATCAGCAATGGGATTTAAATCTTCTTTTGGGGGGGTTTCCCTAAAGTTTCCCTTCCCACTTCATAGAAAATCTATTTTGATATGTACTCACTTGGGGGAAAAGGTAAAGATCTAAGATTTTCTCCTGTGTGACTAACTGGGATTACAGCTGTGATTTTGAGATGAACTGGAGGTAGGTTCTTAAAAACCAGAGCTCATTTTGTTTTGTTTCAGTGGAAACAAAGCAAAGACCCAATGCAAGGTAAATTGACTAACTTGTATGAAATTTTGAAGGCACAGAAAGCTGTGCCTAAATTGTCTGAAATTTGTTTCTACCTTTATGGTTGATTTTGATAGTGTATCAGATCAGATTCACTTGAGGACCTGAGTCAGACCCTGACTGAGAAAATCTACCCTGTAAAAAAGGGGTTACACCAGTGGAAAGTGTCCACTTTTACTGGGGAGACCCCAGACTGATACTGAGCCCCTCAGCCCAACCTAGTGCTTTCTATATAACTCCCCAAGGCAATAAAACTCTTGTTAATCAGTGGTAAAATCCACAAATCTCCACTAGAATGCAATGTGTCAAAGCAGTAACAATATAATTTCCCCTCATTCTCCCACTTGTGATGAGTCTGTGTTTCTACTTGATTGATAGGTAGAAGAAAGCATCCTTAGATGGAGTGTGAGAGAGAAACCCGGACACCACGGAGAAGTATCGGAGGCTGCAACATCAGGCAAAGGAGAAAAGGTAGCAGAGATGTGAAAATAGTTTCTGATGCCAAAAACTGAGCAAGAAAGCGACAGATTTTCCATCCATTCACAAGCTTAAAAAAGCTTTGTAGTTACACATGAGTAACTGGGTCCAAGACCTATTCCCAAACAAACTCATACAGAAACCAGGTAAGCCCTTTTTTAAATTTAATTAAATATTTAATGAAACCTTGTTCAATAAAATGGCAAGATTTCATTTAGATGCTTGTTCTAGAGTTTGAGATCTGGCATATTTATTGTCAGAAGCTGGACAGTTCTTTCTCCAGGCCTCCAAGTACTTCTGCACTTCAGCATTTTTCTTGCAATCTCATTCTCTACCTTTTGGCACTTTCCTTTTCCATCAAAATTATTCAAGATTCAGTCTAAGCTGATAGCTTCTCTCTCTGATTCTCTGCACCCATATATCTTCTGCAATATGAATTCTAGCTCTGTAATGACAGGAGGTGGTGCATTGTTTGCTATGTACTGCACTGGCATATTTCTGCAAGCACCACATTCCCACACAACTCAGTGGGTGCTAGCCCATGTATTAATAATAATTATCATTACTGTTCACTGCCCTCATCTGCTTGCTTATGGAAACTAGCTCTCTCCTGGTCCCTATCACTAGTGCATATTCAGTACATCCTTACTCATAGATAAGATCCTGTGTATGCCATGTGCATTGGCTAAGACAAAATATGCCATCTTTTGAGATGTATTTGGTTTAAGCTTATTTTCACTGATTTGACTGCAGGACAAATGACTCTTGTCATGCTGGCTTGGAGTATTTTATGTATTTTGGATGGCTTTTGTGTTATCAAGTTTGGTGGTATACCATACGACACTCCTCTGCCACATGATACATGATCACTTAAGAACCTACCTCTCTCTTTCCCTTTCCACCAGTACTGAATGGGCTTTGTTACTCTTTGGCTCTCTCATTCCAGGAGACATAACAGAGTTCTGTCTTGTACTGCTGACTTATGCCCTAGTAAGACCATTTTTTGCCTTTTGCAATGTTTCCATCTCTGCACTTCACCCACTTAAACATCTGGAATGCATAATTGATCCTGCATTTCTATTGCAGAGAATGCCTTTCACAAACTGGCAGAATTTGGCAGATAAAATCTGAGGAGGTCAGTATTTAAAATTAGTCCGTGCAGGTCACAGACATCTCTGCACCTGCATGTATTTTCAGACACAATACAGAGTTACTCCAATAAAGTCAATACTAAAGGAACCAATATTAATTGTTGTGCACATATCAATACTGGTTTATCAAAAAACATTTTATATACTTCTTCATCAAGTTGTATTTTTGTCTCTTATGTTTTAATAATCACATAGATTCATTCTTTTCCAAGCTAAATGGAACTTGGAAATCATGCTGGTTAAACCAGTGAAAGTCCTATCTGCCTTGTGAAACAGACTGCATCCCCTGTGCCTTTATTATTTGGCTTGTACAAGGTCCTTTGAACTCCAAATTTAGGTATCCCTCCTAATTAATGATCATTTCATACTGTTTTCAAAAGCCATTCGATTTTGATTAGCTAACAAATAAAGATGGCTTCATTTTCTCCTCTGGGCACATATTTGCCTGTCTCCTTAGCAGTTAATTGAGTAGGTGAATAATAGGGTGCTCGCACTAACAGGCAGCACAGGGCGGGTGATGCTTGCTTGGTCACCGAGAGAACTTCACTGGCGTTAAGCAACACTTGACAATTTGATCCAAAAAGAAGGAAAGAATCTACATGAATGTGTCCTGTTACATCCAGCCCCAATATTTCCTGTGCAGCTGGTGCCCTGAAAGCAGTTTGTACAGCTTTTCTTTACAATGAATACTTCAGAGTTCACCCCCTCCCCACCACCTCTTGTTGATCAAGTTCTACAATAGGGCAAGGGACAATAGGTCCTATTTTAATCTTCATTCAGCGGTCCAATTTTTGCCCTGGGTTACACCCAGTTCATTTGAAGCTAGTGTCATTGCTGGAGCAAAACTAAGAGCAGAATTCATCATAGCATCTCCATAGCCTGATTTTTATTTGTTGTTATCTGTAGAGCGTAACCTATTTCAATGCAGCATCAAGGATGTTATTACCAGTTGTGTGCAGGTTTTGTTTTTATATTTATTGCTTAATACAAAAATGCTACATTAAAACAGTGTTAGGGTTGTCAAATGAAGAACTTCAAAGTCAGAAAGCAGCAGTTATGGATCCATGTGCAGCCTTAACCCTACCCCATTGTGCATACATATATTAAGAACTACTAGGTAATCAGAAGATAAAATAGTTCTTGAACAATATCATACACGTTCAAAAATAGGCAGGCTTGTAGCATTTTGCAATAATGACAGATCATGCATATAGGATAATTAGGAGGAACAGCCAACAGTTTATTCTCATGATCTGAGAAATAGTAGCATAGCTCTTCTACATCTTTAGAAACAAGTATATTGTATATTATGATTATACATGATACAATAGATTTGTTAAACATCATTACACTTACCAAGTAATTCAGAATTATTTTTAAGGCAGATACATATGCCTCGTAAGTCACACAATACAAAAAGTATAAAACTATAAAAGTATAAAACTAGATAAAATGAACACAAATGGGCTATATAACCCAGTCAAATCATAATAGGCATTTGAACACAAAGGATCATGGAAATTTTGTTCAAATCTAGTTCAAATAATCAGGGAAGGGCTGCAGGAAATTTCTGTAATGAAAGCAGACAAGCCTGATCTCTGGTTTGTACTAATTCTAGGACAAACTGAATATATTTCAAGTGAATATGGGCTGAATTTTGGTTTCAAGTAAAAATTGTTTTGGTGGAAGTGGTGGGGGAAGCTTTTGGTTTTGCCTAGGTCTCATTTAAACTCAAAAATCAAAGTGAAATTGAAGAGATAAGACTTTACACAAGTTGAAACAGAAGAAAAGATTCATAGCAAAGTCACTAAGAGGTACGGAGCTCTTCATAGGTTCTATTCTTATCACTTATCTACCGTTAAACTAAAATTTGAACCTGTGTTGTTCGATTTGAAAGTCTTATGCATTAACCTCATCAAAAGTCTGATTTCTCTTTGCTAGGCTGTTTTTATTTTGAAAAATTTCAAAGAAGTAAGACATGTTAGAGGGAAAGAAAACCACATGCTTCACCTTGACCTTAAGTTAGGAAATAAACTAATATGAAATCATAACACATCTTTACAAAAGCACACTTAGTAAAAAATAAGTGATAAAAATTCAAGTTGATAAGGAAGTATGTAAAATGTTTTTTTGATAAACCAGCACTGATATATGGACAAAAATTAATATTGATTACTCATGTACCAACTTTATTGGGCAACTCTGGATATACAACAGTGATGTAACTGAGATAATTACATGTTTACAGTTTTTGACAAATTCTGGTTTTATGCTGTGCCTATCTTGATAGACATATTTAGCAATCTACCTACAATCATCTGATGTAAAGTTTCAACATTTTGTTGTGTTTTGCAGTAGTAAAAAGATTGGCTATGGAAACAACGAAGTAATACTAACTAGTAGACTAATTTTTCCTTCATTTTTATAGTCTCCATCTTCCCAACTGTGCACAAACAAGAATGAAATATGTTTTATAATGAAGTAATTGGGAATACAGAGTGTTTAGCACTTTCACAGCTACACAGGATCTGGTCCTTAATTATTTTCTAGTTAGGAAATCTAGGTGTGGAGACAGGGAATATGTGTGTTTTAAGGGTAGATGCATAAGCTAAAGGAAGGGGGAATTCACCTGCATGTACTACATAGTTGAGTTCCTTTTCCTTTGGCATGTATTAAGACAGAGTAAACAGAGCTATCTACATAAAGGGCTGGATATAATCAAACTGACATCAAAAGGTGTCAAATTTTCACCCAGCGTGTTTAAAGCAGCTCCCAAGCCTTTAAAGGAATGAAAGATGTCTTTATCATTGGCTCCAGGCAAGGTACAGATGCCAAAGCATTTGAACCTGGGGACTTAACATCATTTAAAAGTTAACATGCAGGATTTGTAGTCATTCAATGGGCAAAGAAAAAAATTAAGAAACTTTTCCTGTTTTTGAACAGTAATAGAAAAGGTCTAGGCTTTTTTCAAGGAAGGTAAAGGAGTGGAAGATTTACTAGAGCTGGTGAGATCTGTGTACCTCTGAAACATATTAGTAAGCCCATTTTATTGCATTTTAGTTTAATGGATTTTTACTGGAGTAGTTCAGTTATCTAAGAATACTACAATGCAGGGGTTTAAGACTTAATCCTCAGCTTGCATTATCCCCCAGTGATTCTCTGTGTCCATAGAATGTGGCAGTGTTGACTCAAAGCCAAATCCAGCCTTTCTCAGAAAAAAGAGGTCACTACAATGTGGAGCATCTAAAGATTGGGAGTAGCTATACAGCAATATATGTATATGGTGGTAATATACTAAGTACCACCTGGAACAGAGTATTTTAAAATTAAAATATACTTCAAAGCCGAAAGCACTGGTTTTCAACCTGTAGTCCAAAGACCCCTGGAGCTCTGCAGACTATGTCTCAGGGGTCTATGAAAGAAGACGACAATCAATCAATGTATATGAATACCCACACTTAGGATTCAAAAGGGTCTGCACCTCCATCCCATTTCCTTTTAAGAGTCTGCAAATTAAAAAAGATTGAAAACCACTGGCTTAGAGTAATTGAGCATCCTACATGAATGTCATTATAATCATGAATGAAGGCAATGAATATAGGTTTCCAGTGAGTTGGAAGAATTGGTTTCTTGTATGAAGAGCATGTTCTTACTTCCCCTACATGTATGTATATGAACTGTCAGCCCGTTTAGTGCTCTCTCTTAACTTCTCTCACATACATCATAAAATATGATGTACACTGCATACATTACACTAAAGATGCCAGAATAACAAGGCTTTAGATTACATCACATTAAAGAAATCTTTAAGAATAAAAACCACCCACAAGCAGGAGCAAGCAGCTCAAGTTACAGGATTTCTAATTTGCACAACATGAGAAGCATATTATCCCTTCCTTGTACTGTGTATGCATTCATCAATACCCATCATCAGACAGGCCTAACTGACACCTGTCAACACATCACTCAAACATAAACATCCTCCTCTCCTTTCATAGACATCCATCTCCACATGCCCCATCCCAGATTCCTACTCTAATGCTTCACAATGTCACGTAGCATATAAATGAATCTCTCCTTTTACACTGTATACCATCAATTATAGCAGCTCTGCAGGTGGTACCTTTTAAAGAAGAAAGGTGTCTTGAGTTATACTTCCTCTCACACCTTCCATCCTTGCCCCAGAGGAAAAAACTGTCCTGACAAAACTGTAGTACATCTTTGCATCATTTTTTGAATTTTGCCTGTAAAGTTCTCTTCTCCTTATGCACATAAATAATGCCCACAATCTGTGACAAAGAAGTCAAAACAGCTAAACTAAATTTGCAGAGAGGAAAAAAAAGGAGGATTGAGTTAACCCTGGCTCTGAGCACAGGTATATTTTTGCCACAGTTTGATAGTGAAAAGGAAGTTCCATACATGTTACTGTGGCAGTCCTGCCAGGTATGAAGGTAGACAGGTGTGTAAGGATATGCACAATGAGGGCCTTAGTTTATGAATTATTTAGGGGGAGCCAGTTTTGTGTCCACACTAAAACTCTTGTCTGAAAAACATGCAAATATTATACTAAATAGCCTGCATCCAATAAAAAGCTGCTAATAAATGGGTGATCAGATATACAGCACTTTAATGCAACAATCCTGCTAAAGCTCATACAGATTTTTCTCTGTATGAATGCATGATTTTGTGCCATTAACAAAACAATCCTAAGCATCCTCTTAAACAGAAGCTTTGATTTGTTCATTTCTTTTACAATAATGCCTAGAGGCTGCAGGCAAGATGCAGGGTTGTAGGGGTGAAGAGCTCACTGACCAAGTTTGTGGAAAACACCAAGTTATGGGGGAGTGTGGTCATGCCTGAAGATAGGCTGCAGATTCAGGTGGACCTGGACAGGCTAGCAAGTTGCATGGATCAGAACCAGATGAAGTTCAACACTGAGAAATGTAAAGTGCTCCACCTGGGGGCAAACAATCCCCAACATACCTGCAGGTTAGGTGGTGCCAATTTGACTAGCACCACAACCGAAAGGGACCTAGGAGTAATAATAGACCATCACATGAACATGAGCCGTCAATGCGATGCTGTAGCCAGCAGGGCAAACAATACTTTGGCATGCATCAACCGATGCATCTCATGTAAAACCAAGGAAGTGATTCTTCCACTATACTCAGCACTGATGAGACTACAGCTGGAGTACTGTTTCCAGTTCTGGGCGCTGCACTTCAACAAGGATGTGGAAAAACTTGAGAGAGCCCAGAGAAGAGCCACGCATATGATCAGAGACTTGCAAGGTAGACCATATGAGGAGAGGCTGAGGAACTTGAGCCTCTTCAGCCTAAAAAAGAGAAGGCTGAGAGAGGACTTGGTAGCAGCTTACTGCTATATCAGGGGAATACATAGAGATCTTGGTGAACAACTGTTCACCAGGGCACCCTTGGAGAAAACCAGTAATAGTGGCCACAAACTCCTGGAAGACCAAGTCAGGCTAATCTCTAGAAAAATCTTCTTCACAGCCAGGGTGTCCAGATTGTGGAATAAACTCCCCACCAAAGTGATGCAGTCACCCACCCTGGAAATCTTCAAGAGGAGACTGGACAGTCACCTTTCTGGGGTCACCTGACCCGAGTTGTCTTTCCCGCCTAGTGCAGGAGGACTGGAACCGATGATCTTGCAAGGTCCCTTCCAGCACCTTACAATCTATCACTCTGTGAATCTATGAATCCCAGATACATATGTGCAGATTTTCCTTCTGCAAAGTGCAAATTTCAAATTCACAGCCAAATCTTCACCAGTTGTAAGTGGAGACTCACTAATTTATTCTAAGTGGAGACTGATAAATTAATGCTATTGCAACCAGTTATTCCAGCTCTTCAAAAAAACTGAAAAATGTGTTATATCATGGATAAAGTATGTTATGAATGAATGAATCTGTTTATAGAGAGTATTGTTCTGCATCCTGGATGATATCTTTCCATCTACAAAAATAGTGGTACCTTGTGGTACCACTGTGGTCTGGAACTGTTGCTAGTACTCCAGCTGTGATTCAGGCTTGTGGGGTTTAGAAACTTCTGCATGTGACTGGATTGAATTCCTTTTAATCCTGCTACTGACTGCTGCTACCATTTTACAGAACCATAAAAAATTAGGGCTGGAAGAGACTTCTGGAGTTTACCTAGTCTAACCCCTGCATCAGGCACAATCATGCCTGTCCAAACCACCCACACAAATCCTTGTCTATTACTAAAACTACACAATCAGCCTTGCCACACAACTATAAGGCACAGCACCCTACTGACTCACTTTTCTAACAAGGAAGAGGTTTTTCCAAACAACCAACACAAACCTACTTTGCCACAGCCTCAAGACATTGGTCTGCATCCTGCTTTCTGCAGCAAGAGAGAAAAGATGTTCTCTCTCTTCTTTAAGGTAGCTCTTCAGATATTTGAAGACTGCTATCATTTCCTCTCTTACTCGCCTTTTTCACAAGCTGAACATGCCTATTTCCTTCAACTTCTTCTTGTATGGCTTGCTTGCTTCCACCCTTTTATCATTTTTGTTGCCCATCTCTGGACCCTTTCTAACTTCTTTGTGATGTCCTTTTTAAAAAGTGAAGCCCAAAACTGAACAGTTTTGTATATGAGGCCAATTCTGAGTAAAGCAGCACTATTGCCTCCTGTGTCTTGCATCTCATGCTCCTATTGATGCACCCCAAAATTGCATTCACTTTTCATGCAGCTGTCACATTGCAGACTCATATGGAGTCTGTAATCCACCACACCTCCTATGTCCTTCTCTATAATGTTGCTATCCAGCCAGTTGTCACCTATTTTGTGTGTTGTTTCATTTTTTCTTCCTAAGGTGAAGCACCTTGTAGTTGTCAGCATTGAACTGTATTATGTTAGCTCCGGCCCAATGTATCAAGATCCTTCTGAATGGCATTCGTGTCCTCCAGTGTGTTCGCAATTCTTCCCAATATCATGGCATCTGCTAATATCCTCAAGAAGATCTCTATTCCAGTCATGAAATCATTGATAAACACATTGAACAGCACTGGGCCCAAGACAGACCCCTGTCAGACTCCACTCAGAGCTTCTGCAAATCTGACATGGATCCATTTATAATTCTTTGCTTGTGGCTATTGCCAGTTGTCTACCCACCTTATAGTAGTTTAGTCTAGCCCACATTTCTCCAATTTGTTAATGAGCAGGTCATATGGGACTTTGTCAAAAGACTCACTGAAGTCTAGATATATTATATCCACCATGTTCCCTTCATCCACCCTGCTTGTTATCTTGTCAAAGAAAGAGATCAGGTTGCTGCTAACTGTATTGGGCTATGTTGCATTGAAATGAGTTGGGCTTCCTAAAAATGTAAGAAGGAGTACTTTCATCAGGCTGTTTCATAGCTCCTTCCTGATGTTGTGCTTTTGAGTGTAGATGTTTTATCTTCAGCAGAGCAACAGAATAAGCAAGCACTGTGCGAATCGTACCAGATGGGGAAATATGGACACGGCCAACACTCCGTAGGGGAAGGACAGAAGATACCTTAACAGAGTAACAGCATTTGTTAGAAGGAAAGGAAATTTGTTGCACTGTCCTTGGAGCTCTTCCCCTGCTGACTGATTAGTATTGGCAGAGACATCAGCCTCAACAGAAGCAGCCCAGCCTCTCCAGTTACCAAAGGAACGTGAAAGATACTGGTTAGAAGTTAGACTACAACAAACCATGTGCATAACTTTGTGGTGGGGTGGAGATATTCAGTGTTTTTAGTACTATGCCATCCAATCTTTTAGAGACCACACATCAATTATTTCTTCCTGGTAGCTTGGGATGCAGCACCCCAATGCAGAATTCGAGGTCTGAGAAGTCAGGTGTATTCCTAACTCTGCCATGAATTCACTATGTGACACTAGGCAAGTCAATTCACCTCTGTGCTTCAGTTTCCCCACTTATAGTTAGGAGGAAATAGCAATCAACTTTACAAAGTACTTTAAAAGGCTCATAGAAAAGGAAATGTTGTTTCACTGCAAATAGCAATGGTATCTCTCACAGTAGAAGGGTGAGATTCCCTGTGGGCAACTGAGTTTCTGCACGTTCTTTTAGCCAGGAAGATTATACCATTAGGTAACCTTGAGAACAAACCATAACTGTAATTAAGTTAATACGTACATACACACCACAAACTTTCCACTGTTACAAACTGTCCACTACTTTGGGGCTGGCAGCCTTGCTGAGATGTAGCTGGCCCCCTGCTGATGTGTCTCTCTGTTTTCTTCTCAGCTGTCCCATCCAGCAGCCACAGTTCTAAAGTTACAGGACAGTTTCTAACTTTGTGCCTGTCCCAAGGCATCAGGACAGAGGCACATGATTTGTAATTTATGAGGACACCCAGAGAGCTGTCACTTTCAAGGCAGGTGTTGAGAAACTGGCAAGCAGCCTGAGCAAAGAAAAAGACTGACCTCACCGTGAAATAATGGTGGCTAACATGGTCACAGGACAGAAAGCATTGACATAAGCGGACTTTAAAAATAAATAGGTCATCCTGCCAGACTCTTTCACTGTCTCATACAAAGAAGCCATGATGAACCAATTAATTGGAAGTGTGAATGGTTAGTCACCGGAATTAGGAAAGCATAGCATTTTGATTCGTGGTTTCTTTAGCCCTTTTTCATAAATATTTCCATTATGCACCGCAATTCAAATTTTAAATTATATCACACCTGCATATAAAAGAGACTGTTTCAATAGGCATGCAAAAACTGAAGGAAAAGCAACACACACAAGTGTGTTGGTATATAGACAAGTTGCAGATTGTATGTTGCTGTGGTCCAACTTCAAAAAAGAAAAAAGTAAAAAGAAAGGAGCTGCAGCAAGGTAATTACCATCCCAGCAGTCAATCCAGCATCCCAACAATAGAAAAGTTGGGAGTCCAGTATCCCAACAATAGAAAATATAAACCTGTCCTGTTCTCCAAATTATTTTAACCTGAAGAGACAATAAGAACCACCATGAAGTGGGCAGTCCCTTGAAGAAGACAGTACCTCACAACAGAGGCCCATTTTGTATGTCATATGTAGAGGAAGAGGAAAATAAGTGTTGACTTAGATTATCCAGAAAATGCAAAGTTTGATATAATATATGTATAAAAGCATATTAAATATTATATAATCATCCAAACTAGGAACAAAATACTGCTGGCATAACAGAGGCTTAATTTCCCCTTTCAACCAAATTCAGCTCTGACCTACTGAAGTCAGTTTAGAATGGACTAAATAAGGTTCAGTTCATAGATTCATAGATTCATAGATGTTAGGGTCAGAAGGGACCTCAACAGATCAAGTCTGACCCCCTGCCTAGGCAGGAAAGAGTGCTGGGGTCAGATGACCCCAGCCAAGTTCACTGAGAATTAGAAGCAAACATGGACATAAGGACTGTGATTTTCCAAGGAGGCCAAGGGACCTGGGCACCCGAATCCCATACAATTCCCAACTCCCTTAACATTTATTTTAAAACCTCTGGACCTTAGCCTGTGAAGCATAGAGGGAACCAGTTACAGTGAAGGCTTTTTTATTATTATTTAGCCTTTCCTTCTGTCAGATAGCAGCAGTCAAAAGGGAAGTCAATATAGTATCTGATACAAGGGGATTTCATCTGGGTAAGGAGCACAGAACTTGGTGTTAGGGAAACTATATTTAGTAAAACTAGACATAGAAGCAGACATTATCAAGTTTTCTGGGCTAAGGCCTGTTCACTTCACAGTGATTTCTTGAGCTTGAATGCATCCAAGCAACTTCAAATCCACATTTTTGTTTATGCCCTTGTTCTATCAAATGCTATTGTTTCTTTAGATTAGTTTTAACAGTTGCTGTAACTAGAAGTAACCTTGTAATTTCTTGACATACTCGGGCCAAAGATGAACCAAAGCTTCAAAAGCCAGATTCTTTGCTGCATCCAGACAGAGGCATAACTAACAATTGTCCCCACATGAGGGACACAAGTATGCTCCCTTATTCTCACGTGGGCAGCATCCCAAGCAGGTGATCTGAAGTTTCCACTCCCTTTTTAATACCTGAGGAGCATGAAAGGTGAGACTAGAGCCAACTGGGCATTAGAGCTTAGCCAGGAAAATAGAATTTATCTACCAATCTGGTATCTATGCAGGCAGTTGGATCAGATGACCTCCAAGGTCCCTTCCAACTCTGAGTCTCTGTGGCAACAGGAGAATTAATTAATTAATTTTCTGTCAAAAGTACAAGTTAGCAATTACCTCTTCTTAGCTCTTGTTCTCAGCAGAGAAACTGTGCCTGGAAGATGATGTGGGTCATCTCTGCATTTGCAGAATAGCTTTACTTGACAAGGAAAATACAGGCAGCATTGTGCTGCAAACTCTGACAGCACTTGCCTTTTTCCTTGTAACCAAGGTGTCTTTTGATTCAGCTGTTAATGCCTAGTCACATGATGGTGACCGTCCCTAGCCTAAGGAGCTATAAGAAGTCTGGTCTTAATCACCAACAAAGCCACTAACCATTAATGATCTCTAGCCTTTCTAAACTACTTTAGCTATCAGTTTTTGTCTTTTTTTTTTTGTTTAGCATTGAGTCAAATAATGTTGCACTTTCTAAAGCTGCCTGGAGAAGCAATGGGAATAATACAACCTCAGACTCACCATGTTTACTTTTCTGTGCTGCTTTCCCATTGGCATTTACAGTGGTACACTGGTCACTATTAAACTTTCTCTCTGGCCTGGTTCACCTAGTTAGCTTGGTTTTCACGGTATCATACTACAGAGTAAGGGCAAATAAGTTCAAAGCAAGAGTCAAGGGATCTACAAGCACTTTAATGACATAAACAAGGAAAATGTTTTGTATCTTCTTGTAAGACATTTTGTAAGACAGGCCACAAACAAGTCAAGCAGCTGGGAGCAATCTGCAGCATTTCGTGCCCAATTATAATTGGCAAGGCAATTAAGTGGGAAAAGCCACAACAAAGCAGCTCCAAATATCCTATTAAAGTGACAGATCACCTAATTAACATTAAATAAAACTAAGAGTTTGGTCTCTGTTTCTTCTCTACTAATATGGCTGACCTAATTATCCATATCCCAGTACACTAGCTTCAACTATGCTTCCTTTTCTTATTAGAACACTTCTGTTAACTAACTGATTTCAAATTAGGTCTGAGAAAGCCAGCACTTGATTACATGGTAGATCTGAGCTAGTACAGACCTGCTTGGCAGTTTCTGTGTGATACTATATCAGTAGTGCTAAACCTCCAGCCTGTAGCCCAGATGCAGCCCATGGCATCATGTCATCAAGTCTGCAGGGCTCCCCATGGGTCCAGAAATTAGCCAGAAGAAAAGCAGTGGCAATTAATACTACCACTGCTCCACGGCTGCCAAATTTCCAACCCCTGTGGGCCAGATAACATGGCCCTGCACTTGGGTCCAGGGCTGCAGGTACGATCTGCATGGAGCCTCATCTGGCATGCAGGGTCAGGGCCAAACCAGGGACCAGGGCCAGGGCTGGGACCCTATATAGCATGCAGGGTTGGGGCTGGTCCTGCACACCTGACTGAGCCCCAGCCAAGCCAGCCCCAAACATGGGATTGGGCCCATGGACAGATCTACCCCATAAACCAATGCTGCATTGGTCATCCAGCCCATGGGTCCAAAAGATTGGGCACCAATGAACTATATTAACATGACTCAAAATTATAAATGAGAGCTGAGTGAACTTTATTTCAAACTCAGTAACTAGTAAAAGTTTCTTCTACAAGAGATGTTACTCTGATAACGTTTGGCTGCTGTCCTAGGCTGCTACAGAACACAAGGTGATCAAGCAAACCCTAAAATACACATTTATGGCCAACATGGATAGTCTAAAGGTTCCTTTTATAGTATCTATCCTAGGTGAGCTTGATCCAATTATCTCTTCTCATCCTGTTCTCTCTTCCTTTTCTATATAGTTTTGCAAAATTGCAATTAAAGTAAGTTTTGATTGTTTGTATTAAAAGAAAAAAATTCCTGACAGGCATTTTTAAACTAACAAAGGGCCAGGGAAAATTAACCATGCAAGCTTATATATGCTCAAGATTACAAAGGAGGCTATAGCCCTATTTCTAAGGCAGTTCTATACAAGGCCTTGATGCCAGCTAAGTACTGTAGTCAGATTTACCTTAGAGACTAACTAAATCGAAGATGCAAAAGCTTTTGTGAGCCCAAGATCACTTCAAATCGCCCTCCCTTGGATAGACTGCTCTGTGTGTGTCCTTTCACAGCATCTGATAAATTGAGCTCAGGTTCATGAAAGCTTATTTATCTCTGGTTTATTAGTCTACTAGGTAGACATGTCTACCTTGCCTTCTGCCTTCCAGATTCAAGTGACCCCAAGAATAAAGTACTAATGAGTGCCATGTTTATTCACCAGTACTCCAGCATTAAGACTCAGAAACAGTTGGAATGATGATTTTCTTCCAGCCTATTTTGAAATGTAACATAGGGACCCACAGGAATGCACTAGAGGTACAACAGCTGCACTTCCACGTCCTCTTGTGTGTGCCCCTAACAGAGTCTCAGAGATACTGTCCTGCTCTGCACATACTTGTGCAGAACTTCTGGGAACCTATTCAGATAAGTAGGTTCTGCCTGAGGGGACTCAGCCAATGACTGCACTGCACAGGATGAGAGATGGAGATAATTTGTGAATGAATGTGCTTAAAGACAGGCTTTCCAAAAGTGTCTAAGTAATTGAGGAGCATAGGTCTCCTTGGTTTCCAATGGGACTTGTGCTCCTAAGTCTTTGAAGGAAAATCCAAACATAACTGGCGAGAAGCGTGCAGCATGGAGGAAATTAAGTATCTGTGATGAAATGCAGGAAAAGTTTGCCAAGGACATGGCCATGAAACATTGCAAAGGAGAGATCAATTACTCAGCTCCCTGGAATACTGATCCACAGCCAGTAAAACCATCCATACAATTAATGTGAAACACTAGGACAGTAAATAAAACTGCCTAAAAAAACATTAAAAACATGGCTGTCCTGAATTCAGCTGTTTCTGTTCTCAGAATGGGATGTGAACCTTTTCTTTCTGTCCAGGCTTTAGAGGCGAGGGTCAGGAGGTATTCATATAAATCAAAGTCTCAAAGAGAAAATTGGTTGGAACTGTTGAATTTAACCTACTTTCATACCAGCACCCTATACATCAGGATAGCTTTGCTCAAAAATAAGGTCCATTTCACTTACAAGGATCATAAACCTCCTCAAACATTTTGATAAAGTTGGCCCAACCTTAAGATTTGTAATTAAGCTCCCAGGGAGGTGAGATTGTCATGGGTTGGGGCTTTATGCCTGAAATAGAATAGAGTTTTCACAAAAAGGAACAGAGGTCTCCAAGTGATAGAGTTGCTGGGAAGCTACTTGTAGCTCTGCAGATATCCTAATTATACTACAGGTTAAGTAGGTTGGATATTTGAAGGTTACCTACCATCAGACATCTTGATTAGATAGTTCTAAGCTGACATCATCCCCACATTTGGCTTTTTGATAATTAATTCCATGCAGCTTGTGCATTGTTCCAATCACATAAAAGCATTCATTATGTTCATGGCACCATGGTTAAGGTTGTACTGAATTTTGTATGAAAACAGGTTTTCAGTTTCTTTGTGCTATATGAATAATGCAGTGCACCTTCCCGAAAATTAAGGCACTTGCTCTTTGACTAGAGTATGAATATAAAAATGAGGGTGCTCGCAGAAGGAAAATACTGATTGGCAGAGGCAAGAATTTTATGTTAATGTATTCATCAAGCAGAGTGGCTGAATTGTTTCAATTGCCACTTTCTAATTTTATATCTAGATAGATAGATAGATAGATAGATAGATAGATAGATAGATAGATAGATAGATATAACATCTATATATTGCAGACAGAGTAAAACATGTGAGAAGGCAATGGTTTAGAAATGAGCTTTGATTCTCATTCTTGTGCTCCACTTCTAAACTAGGTGTGTTTGTGGAAAAATGGGTGTGGTGTCATTTCTAACTGCAAGGATGTAATCTTTCTCTCCTCACTCTTATGTGCTTTTGCTCTCCATAAATTCATCAAAGCACACCACTGGTTTCCTTCTAAAGTCATGTTACAATAGGTCCCTGTCACATCATGATTGTAAATTCTCAACTCCCAGACAGTATCTCCAAAATCCTTTAAAATCACTCCTTCCCCACCTTCTCTACAATTTGCACTAAAGCAAACACAGAGCTTAGTTTTATAGGCATTATTTCATTGTATGTGCGCCATTTCAGTACTGTGGGGCTGCTTTAAATCCCTCAAGTCACTTGCTAGGGTATACAACTTTGACATGGAACTGAAAAACAGGTGCCTTTTTTCAGTAACCCTGCTGTCAGATGTTTACAGCTCAGATTTTAGCAGGAGACTATGCATGTATATACATACAAATATATGTATGCAATGTGCTATATAAATAGTCTATGTAGAGATGCAAACTTTCTTTTGAGAGACTTTCTCACCCAGGTTAGCCCTGTTCCACCCATCTGGGTGGCCAAGAAAACAATAAATTTGATCCATGCAAAGCTGGTGGTTTGGAATGTCTCATTACTGGGAGTCAAACACAGAATCCAATTGACTAAATCCTTTGGAATTCCATATGATGGCAGTTTCCCTTACTCTCTTCTCAGTAACATGTTCAGTTCCTTGTGGTTATATTTCTGTACCATGTTTTTCCCACTATCTTTTCTTTCTCCTCACCACGTAGGAGTTAAATGCTTTTCTGCGTACCGGTATTAGGAATTCCTGCTTCCGGTTCTCTTTCAAGAACTGCTTCTTTTCTAGGAGGCTTTCTCTTGACTTCATTAGGCTAGGAAGCAGGCCTCTGGAATCTGGAGCAGAGAGATGCCAAGTACTTTAGCAAGGAAAATCCATGATGGGCTTGATAGGAAGTAAAAACAGAACCAGAGCCTTTTAAAGTCATATATATTCAAAATGATTAATTGCTGGTGATTGCTGTAGTCCACAGTGCTCTCCAAGTTCCAAGGTGGTCAGGAAACCATTATAAGAGTATGTAAAAGAGTTTTTACCTAACACTCTCTCACACATTTCTGAAGCTGCTCATACTTAATAAAACTTCAGGAACTCAAAATGCAGCTAAGAAACACGAACTCAATGCTCCCAATGAAACTCTCCCAGTCATTAAAAATTGGCTTTAACAAAAACCTGATAATGATTCTCAGCCACAATATTCTGCTTTGTCTCTCAGCAGAAAGCTCTTCCCAAGATTGCTTTGACCTGTTCCTTCACAATAAGGACCTATATTATACTAGAATTATAGTATTACAGCTTTCAATGCCACTGAAATCTACTATTGAACCATATTTTATGACAGAAAAATAATGGGATATTGTTGTTTTCATTGGGGAGATACCCAAAGATCTCACGCAGGATCAGAGTCATTGTATTCGGTGCTGTACGAACACTCAGTAAGAGGCCGAGGTGGCTGTCTATGGAATCTTTTAGTCTAAAGCACCATTTAAAATGCCTACCTCTTTGTGATATGAAAAGTCCCTGGTTCTCAAGGTCCCTGCCCTTTTAGAATCAAAATACTGCAGTACCTGTGAGGTAGCTATTATTCACAAGCATCTTAAATGGTCCTTTTTTGCTTAAAAAGCATCAAAAAAACTTGAGGTCTCTGGGAAGTAGCTTTGTGGGGACTAAGTGGAATTGATATCTCTCAGTGGAGACCTTAGAGGTTCATATTTCATAACTCTGCCTGTCCCCATTAGTTCCAGTTGCTAGAGGGTTTGAATGTATCACCCATTAAAATGTTACATTTGGCACTTCCCCACCCAGTCCAGCCTGCAACTCTCACGTGTAGGCAGTACTGTTTTAAAATCTTATTTTAGAATCACAACATGCACTTCATTTATAGAAGGGACAATTATTCAGTTTTGCAGCTCCTTTGAAGGACAACTTGACTGCAAGCAAATATGAAGTGTATGCAAGAATCCCTGAGTGTGCTTTCATTTAGCCACAATAAGATTTGTGACTTGTTGAAAACAGAGACGAAGTATTATGGAACCCAGGAAGTAAAACTATCAAAAGATGCCTTGAATAGATAGAGAAATGTGCCAACACAAATTAGATTTGGCAACATGGCTTAGGAGATTTTTGAAAATAGGAGCATAACATGAAATATTTGAAAGAGACAGTTGCTCAGAAGGGATTGTCTACTTTCTGATGTTCGTTGATTCCTTCCTATCAAGGTGCAATTGTAATGGGCTTACATTCATTTCCTTTTCTGTTGCATATTACAACAACTCTGATTCTAATGGGTAGTGCATACATTTTTATGATTGCTGGCTTTGAGTTAACTCTGATAATTAAGACACAAATTCAGAGAATTACTTCTTAAGTAGTGCTCCACTCAGGAAAACACAAATCCAACTGATTCCAACAAGACAAAAGTGCATACTTAAGTGATTTCCTGAATCGGAGTGTAACAGTTTATAGCAAGAGAAGCTGCTCTTCCAAACCTTTAAGAGTCATTTTGTGCACCAGCAATGGGCTGAACACAAAAAGGAATCACATATTAGCAGCAATAAAAATTAGCAGTTTTAGCTAATAAAACAGAGCAGGCCAGAGTTGTTAGTAACACAGTCAGCATTACAGGGTTCGGCATGGAATGAATAACTCGGGCTGTCAGTAATTAGATACAAAACTTTTCACCTATAAGTCACCAGTTCAAATGAGGCCCAGGATAGCAGTACTCAAAAGTCATGACCCCGGATGGCCATACCCTATTGTTCAAAGTGGGTTGGTGGACTTTGCCCAGGTATCCACATTGCAAAAATCCCCATCACTAATGGTCTCAACAGAAAGGCCAAGGACTGAACAAGCACAGAAGTAAGAACTACTTTTCACGCTCATCAAGGGCATTCTGGATCTTGTAAGATGGAAGTCTGTAGCAGAGCCCATCCTGCACCACCTTTATGGAGAGAACATTTAGATTCCAGGTGATATCCTCAGCCCCTTGAAGTCAATGGAAAACCTCACAGATATTTCAATAGAAGTAAGATTTTACCTTAGGAATTCAAGACATTTGTACAGGCATGAGGAAAAAAGAAACAGGCTAACGCATAGGATGGAGAAGGTGCACAGGCAGTACTTATCTATAAAATGGTCCATAACAAGTCCTGAGATACCAGACCCAGAAAATTTGGACTATAATTCCTATTTTACAAATGGGCAAAGTGAAGCTAGGGGAGATGAAGTTTGTCCAAGGATCACTCAAGAAGTCTGTGCCACAGCTGGAAATAAAATCCCAAGAGTACTGCCACCCAAACTTGTCTTTTGATTACTACACACCTCATATAGCCAAAACCACAGGATGCTAACTAACTGCACGTTTTGACCTCAACTGATCTGATGGTCAAGATAAGGAAATGAGAAGAGGGAGAAAATGTATTTTCCCCCGAAAAAAGAAAAAAAAATTGAACACGGAAATGAAATATTTATGACTGATCTTGTAGAGCTTGTCAAAAGATGGAAACCATTATTCAGTGAGGAATGCTCTGGTCCCTTTGATCCAATTGGAACTCATGTTACCGGATTGTCTCATACAAATTCCCAGCCACCACTAATTTGTTACTTGTATGGCCTCTCCTTTTCCCTAAAAATGACAGATGCTAGTGTTAGAATAATAATCTGCACAGATGAATCCCAGCAGCCTCTAACTCGCCAGTCCTGCTGAAGGCTTGAAGGCATGGTGAGTTAAGCTTAAGATTCTCAAGATTCCCCACAACATAGCAGCAATGCTTTAGAGAGTTTCTGCAGCTTGTTATGAGAGATGCCGTACGTAGTTACTGGAGGGTATATTTTCATTTAGTCTGAATGCTTGGCACACCCGGGCTGTAAACAGAAGCCTAGGTAGAAATAGATAGAATTATTTGCTTGCACTCAGAGTGATGAGAATGATTAATCAATTAATGTTATTAATGTACAGTGTCCGACTAGGAGATAAGATATAAAAAAAGCAAAGCTGAACTCCAACTCAATGGAGCAGCCCATTGGCCTTCAGGCTAATGTACAGTGAATTATGGCAGGTATGCAAATTATGAGAGTTCCCTTTTATGTTTACATTTGTGCATTTTTCTTCGGCTATTTCTGACAGTAGGCAGATTAGTTGAGCTGCTTATAATTTGATATCATTGACAGAAGCACATTCAGCTTGGAAAGATATTCACCATTCCAAGACCCAGCTTCCTGTCGCTGCAACAGACGATGAATACCCTGTTGGTAAATATTTTTGAGAGGAAAATTACAGCTAAAATTAACCATGAGGACATTACAGTGACCACAGGAAAAAAAAATGCGACGATGAAAAAAGTTTATAACATGAGACAGGTTCAATTAGTTATTCAGTTCACTTAAGCAGTTCAGTTAGACAGTTATAGACAGCCACAGATTCCATTACATAACTGTGAAGCAATGTCCCTGTGAACTTCTATTTGTGCATCACTGGGTCTCTCCAGTATCTGTAAATCTCCTTTCCATCTGCTCATCAAATGCATCTTACTCTCCTTGTGCAGAATTTGCTCATTCCTAATCTGTACTGTCTCATGTGTTATTTGCATCATAGAATGGGACCTGAAGACTTCTCAACGTACATCTATAGCAGTGATCTCCAACCTTTTTAAGTAGGAGATCATCTTTGGTAATTAAAAACAACCCAAGATCTACCATACGCTGCCACACCTCCCTCCCCCTCCTGCAGGTAAGTCTATGGGGAGGGAAGAAGGGACAGATCAAGACAGAGGGAGGAAAAATTATTTGAGGGTGTGCCTCCCCAGCAGGTAAGTCCCAACCAGCTGGGGCCCCCCTCAACTTACCCCTGCTCCTGCCTCTGCGGCACTGTCCCTCACTGAGGGGACCTCGATCTAGCTTCCACCCCTTCTCTCCCCCACAGACTGACCTGCTGGGCTGGGGTGCACACGTGCATGCACACGGGCACTCAGCCTCCCACCCCAGCCTCAGATCACCTCCAAGAAGCTCTGAGATCTACTTCAAGAGGCTCTGAGATCTACCAGTGAATCAAGATCCACTGGTTGGTGACCGCTGATCTACAGGGTACAATGCAGTGCCTTGTAGAGTTACACAGGATAGCTTGGGTACTAAAAGCAGTTTACCCTGGTTAACCTGGTACTCTGCACCGGCTAGGTATACCAATGCTTTGTAAACATACCTTTCCTTTCATCTTGCAGTTGAGCCCAATGGCAGATCCTCACACCTATGTGAAGTCCTATTACATCAGAGCTCCATATGGGTGTTAGGGACCTCCTATATGGACTCTGATTTCAAGACTGGGACCTCAAGTTTCCTGTTTGAACCCCTTAATAGCCAAAACATAAAGACCTCCCATGGGGGAAGATCATCGCAAAACCCTCAGGTGAAAATCCTTTAAGGGATTCTACTATAACTGACATACTAGCAGCAGGAATAAAGCTTTTGCAAAACATGGCAAACTGTGAAGAGCAAAGCTAGATTAGGGGACACTTATACCCTACTTCTAGCCTTAACTACCATAGCTGTTTTGGAACCACACGCAGTCTTCCCTGGCCATGTCATTAGTCCCTGGAAATCTCCACAAGGACACTGAGAGGATGATGACCATCTTCTACCTCTGGGTAGCTCCATTCATGGTGGACTCCTCTCTCTTCTGACAGACCTTAGCCCTATGTCCTGGCCTGTGAGGGATGCCAAAAATGAAGGTGTGTTTATGTGTTTAGGTTGTAGGATACTGATCTGTGTACTACAGCCCTTCCTACATGGATCTCTTTGAGGTATGATCTGTCCTTTATTTCCTGGCTAAAAATTCTTATTAAAGTCTACAGCAGTTTTACCAGTTAGGACTGCAGTGTACAAACTGGCCATAAAGAGATTTCTCTTTGCCTTTGATTTTAATGGCAGTGTTGTGTGTGGAAGGAATCCAAGGACAAAGCCTCATATAGAATGTATTTAATAGTTTCTGTGGCAGGGTTAACTTTCAGTCTCAAAAACAATTCCAAGTCCTTAAGACAAGGAGGATTTTTGTGAGATCCAGAACAGCAAACTCCAAGGTCAGGCAGATGTACTGTACAATATAAGGAGCAACTTGCCTAGCCTTGTCCATATTCCATTTGAACAGTCCCTGTTGTAATGCTGCTGCTGTAAGTCAAAGTTTTGATCTGATCTCCTCTTCCTTGATCTTAGTAGGCTGATTGTCCTTCCTTTGTGATGTCATGAACTGTCTCAGTTTCAAAATCTTCTGTGAACCAAGAAAGCACAATATTTTCCACGCTGCATCAGTTTGATTTACACAGACCCTTGCTCAGCTACAGACCTGTCAATGGATCCATCTGCATGAACTCAAAAACTTAGCCTTGGGGATGTATTTCTGACACGTGACTAATACTGTATCTATACTAGATTGTAATTGCTGAAGCTTTCCTAGGTCTAAGAGATATGACACCTGACTTGGGTTTTTTCACTGCATTGTGTTAAGAGAGTTTGATGCAAAATTAAGGCCATATTTATACTGCAAATAGTATAATGCTTAAAAATGTCTAAAACTGAAATATTTAATGACTATAAGCCATAGATGGGAATGCATTATGGATCCCCTTCTGCAGTAGATCACAGAAGATACAAGCTTTACTAGAGCATCAGCTCTTCAGAAGCTCATAACTTTAACTCAGGATGTCCTTGTTCAGTAACTGTTCAAGATGACAGTTATCATAGCTGGATAAGCCATGTCAAGCAAAGTGGCAAACTTCTGGTTCCTTCATGGTGTACTTTTCTGATTGCTTTGGAAAGAGTGACATTCCCTGCATTACTCAGGAGAAGCTGAGAAGTTGTATGCAAGTAAAGAATTATTTAATTTTAGCTGTTTTGCAGAGGTGTGATAAGCAGGGTTTGCACCCTGGGCAAACACTGCAAGAGAGCGGAGGGCAGAGGAAGAGGTATGTATCTAGTTCCAAGAGTAGGGGTTGCAGGACCGGTGCCCCAGTCCTCAGGTGTGGTCTTACTGCTGCTGCTCTGGCCACACAGGCTCTTGCTCTTAAAGCAGCAGCACCTGGGTGTCTGTGCGGCGGCTGCTATTGCAAGAGCAGTGCTGTGGGACTTCTCTTGCTGCTGGGGTACAGACTCCACAGGGTGGGATATGACTCTAGAACCCCTCCTACATTGGCACCTGGGACCAACAAGACTGCTTTTAGCAGAAAGTTTCTCTTGAAAATTATTCAATACAGAAATACTTTCTGCTTTCTCACATGTATACTTAATATTTTCTTTAATTATAGACAGTATCTTTACCTCCAAGTCTGTTGCTGACACACACTTTTTATGTACTCATACTACAGATTCACAAATTCACAGAAATTTAGGGCTGGAAGGGACCTTGTAAGATCATTGGGTCCAGCCCTCCTGCTCTGGGGAGGAAAGACTGCTGGGGTCCAATAACCCCAGCAAGGTGTGCGTCCAATCTCCTTTCGAAGATCTCCAGGGTAGGTGCCTGCACCACCCCCACTGGAAGTCTATTCCAGAGTCTGGTCACACAGACTGTGAAGGACTTTTTCCTGATATCCAGCCTGAAACCTTCTTCTAGGAGTTTATGACTGTTGCTCCTGGTTTTCCTCTGGCGCGCCTTGGTGAATAGTTGTTCGCCTAGCCCCTGATGCTCTACCCTGATATATTTGTAAACTGTCACCAAATCCCCCTGAAGTCTTCTCTTTTTGAGGCTGAACAGTCCCATATCTGTCATCTATTCCTCATATGGCTTGCTCTTCAGGCATCTAATCATATGAGTGGCTCTTCTCTGGACTCTCTCAAGCTTCTCCACATCTTTCTTGATGTATGGCACCCAGAACTGGATGCAGTACTCCAGCTGCAGCCTCACCAATGCCAAGTAGAGTGGGAGAATAACTCTTAGTTTTGCTTGAGATGCATTAGTTGATGAATGCCAGCATATTGTTTGCTCTGCTAATTGTAGCATCACACAGGTGGCCCATATTCATTTTATGGTCAATTATGATACCCAGGTCCCTTTTGGATGTAGTGCTAGCTAGTGTAGCACCACCAAGCCTATAAGTTTATTGCGGATTTTTCCTCCCCAGATGGAGCACTTTACACTTTTCAGTGTTGAATTGCATCTGGTTCTGATTCATGCATCTAACTTATCTATCTAGGTCCACCTGGATCGTCAACCTACCCTGATGTGTGACCGGACTTCTCCACAGCTTCATGTCATCGGTTAACTTTTCCAGTGTGCTTTTCACCCCACATCCAGATCACTAATGAAGATGTTGAAAAGCATTGGTCCAAGCACCAAACCCTGTGTGACCCCGCTGGCTAGCTTCCACCTATTACTGTTCTCTGGGTCTACCCCACAGCCACTTTCCTACCCATCCTAGCCATTGAATTGTTGAGCCCATAGTCCCCTAGTTTTACCTTGAGAGCCTCATGGGACACCAAATCAAAGGCCTTCTTAAGGTCCAAGTAAACACTGTCAACCATATCTCCCTTTTCCAGGTGGTGAGCAACCTGGTCATATAAGGAGATGAGGTTAGTCAGACATTACCTACCCATGACAAAACCATGCTGCTTGTCATTCAGAATTTTGCCTTCTACTAGCTTATCGCATATGGACTCTGTGAGAGAGGGTGGAGTGCAAGAGATTCCAGTGAGAGGGGGGTGGCATGAGTGTGTGATTTGAATGAGACCTGACAAAGGATTAAGTTGGCCCAGCTCTAGGCCAGGAGCATAGTGACATCTGAGAGGCATGGGCCACGGTGCAGGGGCAGTACAGAGCCTATATGCCTCAATGCATCCCCTGGCATTGGGGCATATAGGGCAGTCTCCCACATTTTCCACCAGTTTATTGTAAAAGCAAAGTTGTGGCAGGAGAGACTGGGCCAACTGCCCTACATAGATAGGCAAGCAGGGTGACTTGAGACTCAGCCCCAGGCTTGCCCCCTGTCACAGACAGGTAGAGCTCATCGATACAAGTCAGGAATCTATGTGACCAGTCAGATCTGGCTAAGAGTTCTTCCCAGGAGATGTCTGCATAGTTACAGTCATCCATGATGATCATATCCTGTGCTCTCGCAGCCCCTTCCAGTTCTCTGGAGAATTCCAGATCTAGCTCCTCATCTCATCAATTATGACCCCCAGGTCCCTTTTAGGGGGCTGGACTCGATGGTCTTCTGAAGTCCCTTCCAGCCCTAATGTCTATAATCTCTATGAAATCTTGATTCGGAGGTTTGTAATATATTCCTACAGTCAGGTCCATGTTGCTGCATCCTTCCCCGTATCTTGATCCAGAGGGTTTCAGGTTGCCCTTCCTTAGTACCAATTTTGGCTTCTGAGGAGGTATACTGCTCCTTTACATGTAGAGCTACACCTCCACCCCCTTTCCCTAAGCTATCCCTCCTATGCAGAGTATAGCCTTCTATAGCTATGGTCCAATCATGGGTAGAGTCCCACCAGGTCTCTAGTATCCCTATGATATCATAGTCCCTACTGGAAAGCAGGAGGGCCAGTTCCTCCTGTTTGTTCCCCATGCTCCTGGCATTTGTGTATAAGCATTTGAGCCCTACGCTGGAGGTCCTCAGTTTCCTGTCACATTAGGACCAATACCTTCAGAATTTCCCCTTTACTCCTACCATCTCCAACGCTTCCTCCTAACATGTTTTTGAATAGAGGTGACTATGAGTACTCTGCTTTGTAATAAATTCAGTGCTCTCAGTGGGCACATCTACATCTTCATCAATGCACCATTGTTACTGCACATTGTTTAATACAGTATAACCTCATAAATCTAGATGTCAAAAATCTGGAATTATCAAACATCTGGCATTTCCCCCTGCCATTCTGGAAACAGCTGCCACTCCCCCCACCCTCCCAGATGAAGAGGGGGAAGCTTGCACACAGCAGCTACCACCACCATTCACCACCCCGTGCCACTGCTCTGTGTGCGGCCGCTGCTCCAGGACCAGCCACCACTATCCCCTCTCCCCCCCTGCCCTGCTTCAAGACTGGCTGCTGCGCTAGTTTAAAAAATCCAGCATTTTCAAATGTCTAACAGGTGCTCAGTCCCAATCATGTTGGATTTATGAGGTTATAACTCAATGCACATTAGTAGTACTGGCGCAGTCTTTTAGTGATGCTAATGTGCAGTAGACTCATTCTACTGTGCATTAGCATGTTAGCATGGCTTTTGCCTGCATTAGCATGTTAGCATGGCTTTTGCCAGAATGCACTAATGCACAGTAGAATGAGTCTACTGCACATTTAGCATCTTGTGTAGACTTGCCCAGTATGTTTTAAGCATGTTCAGTGGATGTTTATTGGATCCAACCCCACTGGTGACTTACATGCAGATTGTGAATCTCAAAGGGCTATGAACAGGAGGTTGGAACCGAAATGTTTGTTTCAGCCAAGATGATGAACAGTATGTTCAGTAAGTACAGGGATGTACAGTAGCAATAAGCACATAGGCAGGTATCCTTAGGCACCTACACAGTTAGGTAGGTGTTACCTACTCATTAAACTCAGATACCTAAACTCTTCATAAAGAAGCACACAAGCATCTAAGACCTTTTTTAGATGTGGTCCTTAGTGCACTGAACTTTCTACAGTCAGTCTCCCCATCTCACAGCACAAGTATGAAACTTACTTTTTTCACCCCCATGCTCCAGGCTCCTGGTTCCTGACCATCTCTTTGCTCCTGGCTCCAGTGCAGACCCCTGTTGTGTGACAGATGGCTGCTGGCTTATGACTTTAGTTTGGTAATTGCCCATGTTCTGGTCCTGTACACATACAGCTGCCTACTCCAGACCACCTGGTTAATGACTCCAATCTGGATCCCTTCATCTTGTTCCTGACCCGCTGGCTCCTGGCTCTACTTGAGAATATTTTACACATCTTTAATCTTGAGACACAGCTGTGCCCCGTCTCTATAAACAAAAATCCTGATCCAAGCTATCTTCAACTTTGGATTCAGGTCCAAACATTAGGACATCTTGTATTTACAAGGTTGCGAGAGATTTACAAGGTTGGAGAGGACATAAACAGCCTCTTGTAGACTCTTTGCATTGACAAGACATAATCATACACTCTTTGGGTACATCTATATATCCAGTTAATGCAATGTGATAAACTCTGGGTCTAGGGACAGACATTCAAAAAGCCTGAGCCTGAATTGAATCAATCTTTGCAGTTTAGTCTAACCGGCAGAGATTAATTTAATAGATTTCATACACATTAGGGCTGGAAGGGACCTTGCAAAATCATCTGGTCGAGCCTCCTCCCCAGAGGCAGGAAGTCAGCTGGGGTCAGAGGACCCCAGCAAGATAATCATCCAAATTGCATCTTGAATGTGTCCAGAGTAGATGCTTGCACCACTTCTGGGGGGAGTCTATTCCAGACTCTGGAGACTCAGACGGTGAAGAAGTTCTTCCTTATGTCCAGTCTAAAATGGTCTTCCAGCAGTTTGTGACCATTAAACCTTGTTTTCCCTAGGGAAGCCCTGGTGAACAGATGTTCTCCCAGGTCCTGATGTACACCCCTGATGTACATATAGGCTGCCACCAAGTCCCCCCTGAGCCTACACTTTTCAAAGCTGAAGACCCTGGGCCTCTCAGCCTTTCCTCATATGGCCTACTTTCTTGACCTCTTATCATGTATGTGGCTCTCCTTTGGACTCTCTCAAGCTTCTCAACACCCTTTTTAAAGTGTGGAGCCCAGAGTTGGATGCAGTACTCCAGCTGCAGCCTCACCAAGGCTGAATAAAGCAGGAGAATGAGATCTTAGGTCTTATTTGAGATGCATCAGTAGTTCCATAAACTGGTTTGGCCCAAATCAGTTAAGTCTGATACTACATTCAGCCAGGTTTATCTTAAACCAGTGATGGCCATTTTGAAACTGCTTTATGTGCACTGAACTTCTATTCTGTTACAGGTTTAAACCAGTTTCTGATCACTTAAATCGGTTTATGTGTAACTTAGAACCCTAGCCTGGAGCAGTTTTCATCAGAGTACACTGCTTCTGTGCACGCATCTACATATGTGCCTGGGACAGAAGCACTTTGAACTGGGGCAGAGCAGCCCTGGATTGGCAGCAGGCTCAGAGGGTCATCCCTGGGGTGGAGGGGCACAAGAGTGCTGAAACTGTGAAGCCATGTGGCTGATCCCCCAAACCTGCTGCCTGCCTGAGGCTGTTCCACCCCAGCTCAAAATGCTGCTGTCCTGGTCACTTTCCACATATGCATTGCCCCACAGTAAATGACTCTGCCATACTATCAGGACAGTACTGTCCCTGACAGGTCTATTTTATAGCAGAGTTAATTAATTTACTGCACCTAAATAGCAGTGTACATGTAGATGGTGATTGTAGAGCTAATTAGTCTGCTTCACAGCAAAGTGCTCATGTAGATGCACCCTGTAGGGTGTAGAGATTATTCCACACTAAGTCCCCTGGGAAGGCAAGGCCTGGGAGAAGATGGGCATGACTATGGCCTATCTCTATCTCCACAGCAAACATCCAGTCAGTAAAGCCAAATGGAGGCATACAGGAAGGAAACAGGAACCCTATGTATTATGGTATCTCTGGGAGAAATAGCAGTTCTTCTAGATGCTTACTCCACAGTTGGTGTGAGGTAGGGTAGCCATTGATCTTGTTTTATACTGGACCGTCCTGTTTTCAGAACCCGTTGTCCCCTGTCCAATCCTGAATGAGGAGCAGACAGCAAGAAGTCCAGTTTTTCATTTCATTGGTGGAAATACATGTCAATCATTTGTCCTCATGATTCTGCTGGCTGTGCCTAGAGGTAGGGCAATGCACAACCAGGAGGAGCAGGGTTCTGAGCCAGCCAGGGAGGGTGGGAGGCAGAGTATCCCAGGGACTAGTTGCTCTGCACCTGTGCGAGGAGCTGTGGCTCCAGTGCATATGGCTGCAAGCACAGTGACAGCCGAGGCACTGCTGCATGCCTGAGCTCCCTGGATGTGTGCTGCAGGTGGGCCTAGGCCCAGGGAAGCAGCTGGGCTGCCAGGCCCAGGCAGTTGGTCTGCACACACCCCCTGCTGTGCTGCCTCTGCACAAGGTAATGGCTTTGAGAGCAGGCAGGTAGAGCGCTGCATTTCCATCTGCTGGACACTGGTGGTACTGGGATGAGGCACTTGTCACTGTCTTGCAGCCCAGTGAGTCCATGGGGTGTCCTGCTGTGCTACCCACAGAGCAGCCCAGTGGGCTCCTGAGTGGCTGGGCCAGCTCATTGAGCCATTATTTCTTCCCCAGGACAGGCAAACCTCCTGGGGAAGGAAGGGAAGATCCCTCTGGGCAGCTGACTGTACTGCCACAGGCATCCAATACCCACCAGCCCCACTCAGTCCAGCTCTGACCAGAATGTGGCCAGGGCAGATTTCTGGGTGCCCAATGTCTCTGCTGAATGCTGATAGTGGGAGAGGTGAGGTTCCTGTGCAGTGAATGACCCTGGCTTCCAAGCGTGGAGCTGGGCTGGAGTAAGTGTGGGGAGGGAGAGTTTGCACCTCACACCTACTATTTTATTGTTTTTGTTGGCTTTATTTTATTGGTATAGTATGACAAATAATAAATATTTTAATTTAAAATAGTTATACTAATTGCTTGTACTTGTAAACAGAATTGCTACTATCTGCATTCAATGTAATTAAAAGTGCAAAATTAAAGAGAATTAATATTTTATTATAACAGTCAGCAATAAGCCAAGGCTTTTAGTGGTGGCTCCGCCCCTCACTGCTGATTGGCTGAGGAGGCGGCAGCCCTGCCCCTCACCAATGGGATGTCCTGTATTCTGGGGATGCGTCAGTGGCCACCCGAAGGTAAAGCCACAATTAAGCCCTAAGTGACCCACTGATTTTTTTTCTGGTTAGCTTTCAAGATGCTTGGGCAATATTTTCCTGCTTAGACACCTTTCAGTGACCTGACCTGCAGTAATGTAATGTTTGTATAACACTCCCTGATGACCAGTCTGAAAAGCAAAAGCTGACTGATTCTTCACAAGGCTGATGTAAAAGCCAGTCATAATAGAGCCCACTTGATTGAGCTCTTATGTTTTCAATTGTTTCATTCCCTTCTGACAATTATCTATCATATGCTGTTACATGTTCTATAGAGTATTTATGTGGGGATTTCTATTCTGCAGTTGTTTATTCTCACCAGGAATACACAATACTTAGGTTGCACTTCCACACCTGGGGTTCTTTGTAAAAGACATAACTAAAAGTTACATAGCTAGAACCACCCAAAATGTTCTTGTACCCCTTATCACTTAACTGTGTTAAGTGCATTATTGCTCTGATAGGATCATTTGCTACATTTCTGCAGCCTGGGTGACTATCTCAAATTCTCATACAATGAACTATGGCCCAAACATTCTGTCCCCATGATCAAGAGCAGCGATCATGCCTCTGGCCTTAAGACCCAGAACCAATAGTACAATTATCAGAGGTGCTCAGCCTGTTGGGCAGCCGTAATGTGAATTTTGGGTGCTCTAATATGCCTAAGATTCAGGCTTCTAAAGCAACCTTCTGCTTCCCACCCATTTATGACTCTGTTAGTGCTCACTTAGTAGCTAATACTTCTTGTCTGCCTTGCTAACTACTAAAGAAAGAGATGATTGAACCACTTTGTTACCAACATCAGTAAGATGTTTCCCCCTTTCACATCTAAATGATGTAGTAGTAGTCATAGTAAACACTTTATTATTTTAGAAATAAACTGGTTTGTGGGTTTGGAGAAAAATCAGTAGAGGCAGCTCCTAGAAGAAAAATGGACAATGTTACTCCTCTTGGCACAAAAGTGTCTTCCCCAGCAAAGAGCTTCTTTTTGCAAGAGGCAAGAATTTTTGGCGGCCCTCCCAGGTCTGTAGAATAAACCCTTCTAGGAACAACAGACCATCACAAGACTCACCACCTACTGCTTGACATACCAAGTACATTTCCTTGACTTTATCTTTTGTAACATAAAACATATAGCAACATACGCATGTGTGTGTGTGTGTGTGTATATTGTATTTTTTGAAATTCCAAAGCAGAATACTGTGCTGCACCGTCCTTCCCCTCTGATGAGATGATGAGAGAACAAGCATGTGATGGACATTATCACATTGCTTGGTGCATTTCTGGAAGTGACTTGGACACGGTGGTGATGACCATATTCAGAACAGATGCAGAACAGAACAGAATATTAGAATTATCCTTCTAAATATGAATTCATGAAATAAAATGCTGTAAAACGATGCCAGGCTTGCCTAGCACCAAGAATAGTATCAATCCAAACAAGTCAGAAGTCAGAATCATTCTTGTTTGCATTTTACATGATACCATTTTGTCCATCAAAATCTTTCAAAAGGATTGCTTTTGAAGATGAAGCATTTGTTCCAATTCAGCAACATAATTTTTACATCTTAACAGCACAGGCTAGAGAGCTTTACTGAACAAACACGAATGGCTTGCTGTCTTGAGGTCTGATATGGTTAACGCAAAAGATGGGAGGGAGGATAAAGTATATGAAATGCACTTCCATACAGTTATGACTTTGCAGGGCAGCAACAGGCTCCTCTCCTTTTACACACCCAGCTGCTCCAGAAATACTCACTTGTTGATTTGTTGCGTATGTATGTGATACTCCACCAAAATGCAAAGAAAAATGTAACCCAGGAGCCTGTGCTTGGTATCCTGCTGTCAAGTGATCATTTAGGTTTTCATTTATTATTTCCTAGTTTACAAACTCTTGGCTATCTTTTTTCCCACATTGTTAATGCGGGACCCTTTACAGATTAATAGCATTCTCCCCCTGCCTGTCATACACCTTGTTTCCAAGTATGGTCACTATGAGGGAACTGTCGCTCAGAGCCTTTGTGGAAAATTAATGGCAGACAGGAAAGGGCAAAAAAGACAGGACAGATGGCTCTGTCACCATCAGCAGCCTGATGCTATGAAAGAAGTTCAGTGTCTGTGCAAATGACATTCTGTCCTGTACACACACTCTCAAGTTGATCTGATTGCCCCATCCGCAGCTGTCTTACTTTTTTTTTTTTCAGTTTTTCCCCTAGTTCTTCTACTTACCAGATAAGTCCACTGAGAAAATTGAAGGGGTCAGTTTTTCAGCCAGCAGCTGGGTGCCGAGGGTCTGAAATGCTGTTTAATTATGAGCATACCATAGTTCTGCTAGAGGGAGCCAATGCTGAATAATGTTGCTAATATGTCTTCTTTACTTGCTGATTAACACCCAAATGAAATCAGTTGAAACCTGAAGGGTCATGAGTAAACCACTACTCATTTGAGTAGTGGCCTCATTGCTCTACTTCTCAGTAGAGGAGTAGAGCAATCGTGTGATGATGTCATCTCTCTTTATTCTTTGTGCCTAGTTTCACTTTCACCATGAAATACCTGGTGTTATATATAGGGACTGGTTAAGATGCAGTTTACTTTCTCATTATATAAACTGTGCCAAACTTCTCACGTTCATTTCATGCTCATAATCAAGTGGAGATATAAGGTGCTGCGCCTTTAAGGCGAGATGTATTTTGAATAGGGTACTAAATCATGATGAGACATCTGACCCTGTGATCAGGGTTTGCAGGGAGAAAGCTAAACCCCTATACTCTGAAGTAGCAGAACTGTAATCCCTGCGTTCCTTAGTCATGTAGTCACTGTCCCTATAAATGTCATTATAGTGAAAGTCCTACATTGCCTGCATCTCTACCTGCATGGTTTACATTATGGTTAGAAAGTAACTATTTGTTTCAGGAGTGCAATCATTGGTCCATTGGTGATATTTTCCTAATTTGATCCAGGGGGAAGTTTTGTTATTTCTTCCAGACAACATGATTTTGGAGGCTTAAATCATAGATTTCCTTATGCTGAAGGCTCAAGTTCCAGAGAAGTGTATTCTTGCCACTCAAAGTGGTGGGGCAGGGCATGTAAAATTGGAGTGGTGCAGTATAATCACACTGGCCATCCTACTTAATTGCACTATAGCCCTTCAATGTGAGAAATTATGGGAGAATACTACATATTATCTGGTATAAACTTTCCTTTTCACTTACTACACATCATATAGATCTCCCAAAAAGTCATTCATTTCCATGTCAGCACATGCACGGTCCTTCCTTTTCCATGTCCTTATGACAAGGTATTTAGCAGAATTCACAGATTTATTGAAATCTGACAAGCCTCATTGTGAGCACTTCTGCTATGGCCTCAAACTTGCAACTTCTGGGCTGTTAACCATGCATCTTAGCAGCCACACCACCCTATCCCCCACTACATGTATGACATGAAATGATGAATGAGAAGCTAGGTGTCTGTAATCATCTTTGCATGGGAACATGCACTTGGAGACTGAAGTCTGAGAGCACCTAATACATACCACTCACATACCTCAGCTTTAGTTTCACACTCCAGAAGCTTTATGAAAGCCCCAAACTGTACCTAAACCATGTTAAATGGCTCTATGTTCTCCTCTGTTTACAGCAATAATTATCTGTTATGTCTTCAATTTATGACTAGGAGGGTATCCCTATTCAACAGTTTAGGGATATCAGGTTGTTAGATGTGCAGAGTCTAACATGAAGTTATTTCTAAGCTGCAAGCCTGAGGCAAGTGCATTTTCCCAATTAAAGTAGAAGAGAAAAGGAACATTTGCAGGAGTGACCCCATAACTGGGGGAGGTAGGGGGTAACACTATGGCAAGGATTAACCATTGACTGTAGCCCTCCATGTAAGCTACTTGGAGGACGAACATGTCATTAGGACCTTGGTTTTATAATACAATAGTGGTAAGCCATTTTGGGGAGTTTCCTACTACTATGAGAACAATAAACCACATCTTTTCTCACCAGAGAAGTTGCAGGCTCTGATAAAAACTGTCCAAATAAATGTTGGTTTTACCCAAATCTCAAATGCCTGAGATGAGCAATTTCATTGGTCAGCAGCAAGTTTGAGGCTAAGCAGGAAGTTGAAAGTCTTGTTACAGTTACAATGGCATCATTTCTGTCCCATTAGCTACTTGTCATGACAACATCCCACTTGTTAGTCTGGGGAGAAATAGAAGGGCAGCAGATACCCAAATCTGCCAGCTAGCTCCCAAGTGTCCCATGACAGCAGTCAAAAGAACACAGGCTCTTTTGGTGCGTTCAGTGACTGTTGTGTCCTGTGTACCCAGATGCTGGGTGGAGGAAAAGAGTGTTTCCCTTTATTTTCCATCCTCTTATTTTCCTAAATCCATAGCTGGAAGTGAAAATAGGTGGAACCAGGGAATGGTTGTGTGCAGGAAACGTGTGGCATTGGTACCTCAGCAGGCACAGTGAATAAAACAGTGAATAAACAAAGGATTCTTATTTCCCAGTGGAAAAGTTTGGATGTGTGAGTTCGTTGGGCCAGTTTTGTCAGTTTGGATGCACCAAGTGCCTGGCTTTGTGGATGGGCTTGGAAATGCTCAGGCACTGAAACTGAGCCATTAACCTGTGGGATGGTTAGACTGAAAGGAGAACAAGTACCTCCTGGAAACATCTGAACCTACAAAGGCACAGGTTCTGACTAGGTCTTCTGCCCAGTGCAGCTAATTCAGTGGGAGAGGGGTCCAAATGGAAAAGGAAATACAATAAGAAATTAGGACCGTGAGCAAGTTCAGGATACAGTAATGCAGCTTGCACTTTGTGATGGCTAGGGCAGGGATTTTACATCCTTTGATGCTATAAATGTTTTCCTAAATGAAGCTTTCAGTAAAGCTTATTTATATTGGGTCCCATTTCTGCAGAGACTAACCTCTTTATTTCCTTTGTCACCAGTGGGGATCCAGTCTTGAGACAGAAAGACCCTTTCTTTTCAACAATGGGATTTTTAAGATCTGGAGAAAATAGCATTATACCATACCTCTTCCTTATTCACCAAGGTAGAGTTTGCAAAGTGTAATGAAGTTTCTACTCATGACTATTAATCAAATCGAAATCAAGATTGTATGAGAAATTAGGTGAAATGCAGAAATGAAATGTTGGCCAGTGGCATTTCTAGAGATAGCAGGTGATGTAACAGCTTTGCAGTGCAGCTAGGAGGTATATCATCAATGTTTTCAGGCAGACTTGTCCCACCAGACAAGCAAAAGCATACCTTCCCAGTCATCTGCTGGCATAGGAGAGTGAAGTATGTAATTGGTGGAAAAGATAATGGGCAAGGTCAGTAGGATTTTAAATCTCTTTCTCACTTTTCCCTCCACTAGGAAAGGAAAATGTCATGGGGGAGGTTAGTTTCATTATGATGCTGCTAAAGGCAGATTTATGGTAATGGAAAAATGCAAAGTAAGCATATTTGCAACACTTCATTACTGGGTAAATCCATGATACAAAGAGAGAAAAAGGTGGAAATCAAGCTAGTAGAAGTTCCCATTCTACATGTTTGTGGACCCTGTGGGTTCACAAGGGTCACTTGGCCACTATCACCCCTTAATATTTGATCTGGCTCTCAAAATTTTGGCAATGGCTATTAGTCCATACCCAGGTCCAAAAACAAGAAGCTTCAATAATGTCAGCCAAAAGAGATATATGAGCAGCTTCTGTATATAGATGACATTTGTGACTAATATGGATCTGAAGATACATAGTTGTGCAGAACCACAGTCAGGCCATGGGGCCTTCATGTCTTCAAGGGCTCAGTGACAATTTTGTTGCACCAAACCAATTATGTATTTTCAAACTTTTTCAAAAGCCGCAAGTCAGTCTCAATCAGGCTTTTCATATAGAAAATTAAAGCAAAATAATAAAATCATGATAGCTCTTGCAGTTGGCAATCCAAAAGGTGGGGAAGTTATAGAGTAGCAGGAACAGCAATGATCAGATCACTTAGGAATAACAGATGAGGGATGGAGAGTTCCCCCCACTGCCACGACAGCAAGAATTTAAAAGAAAAAGAAAATAGCATGTAAAAGGACTACACATATGGCCTCTCTTTAGGTATAAGATCTATGAATTTCAAAATAGATTTAGCAATTGAGTTCAAGTGTGCACTGAAATGTCTATTTTAATTTTTTTTATTTCCGTCATGCTTATCCTTATCCATGACCCCTACCTTTGTGAGGAAGTTCCCCACTGTCTTCTTCGGGTAGCATCTGTTGGTGCCCTCAAGTTGCAGAGTCACAACAAGACTGTACTCAGTGAAAGGACTGTCATTTGAGAAAACCTACAGCTGATAAGATCCTAGTAACTGAGTGTGGAAATAATGAGAAGAATGGAAAAAGCAAAGGTAGCTTTTAAAGCAGTCCATCACCTCCAAACATACTGCAATTCATTTTACTCCAAACCTTAACCATGTCATTGCTTCACTTGCTGTTTGGGTTATATTGGTTCACCAAGCTGTAACTGAAACAAGTTGAATACTGCAGATACATACATACATACATACATACATACATACACACATACAAATGTGTACAGACTCATCTGTACCTGCATATATATACTTAAACATACATATATGAGTATGTATCAACATATATGTTGTTGTTAAGGTTATACACACTATATTCAACAAGTTATCTGTTACATAGTTATTCAACATATATAGATATAGATATAAATATAACAAGTGCATGTACACATATACTTAAATATACATCTGCAGTATTTAACTTGTGGCTAAGGCTAGATGAAACATGTGTATGTGTGTGTATGTGTATATGTATGTGTGTGTGTGCATGTGTGCAAGCTTGGGCACACAAGTGTATGTATGTATACGTACATATTGCCTGCTATTTATTTAGTGTATGTCCTTTTAACTACACATATTCTATTTTATGCCCTGAGAAGACCACTTAGAAACCTCAGCTGGTGCAAAATGTCACAGGCAATTTTTGTCATGATGAAAATGAAGGTGTTGATTTTAACCCATAAAGCCTTAAATAGTTTGCCTGCTGTCTTCCTTAGAGAACATCTCTCTCCCTATGTTAGTAAGAGAGAGTGCATGAGAGTTTAGGTCAAACAGCTTCCTTAATTAACTGAGGAAGGATTGATAACAGGGTTCTTTCAATAAGTAGCCATCAAATCTAAGACTCAGCCTCTTCCTTTGTCTAAGAGAGCCAAAAGTCAGTGTCCTTAGCAGATGCTCTACATTCTCTCTCTTCTCATAGACTTTTCCTGAAGAGTGAAGGTGAGTGAGTGATAATTAAGTGAAGGGCAAGAGGATGGGTTGCCAAATGAGAAGTGGGAGTGACTGCAAAAGATGAGGTCTATCTTGGGCAGGACCACACCCTGGGAAATCCCAGTTTATGGCTCAGGAACCTAGGTATATTTATCAGAAAGTCTGCTTGTTTTGATTAGTGAATCTGTTACAGATAAGCTTAGACTATGGACTTTGGAGCCTGTAAACTGCAGAGGAGTCTTGGCTCTGACAAGTCTACTCCAGCAGGGAAGCTGTTCAGAAGTTCTACCTCCAGTAAGTGTATCTGGTCCTGTGAATGTATCTCTTGTTGTTCTGGCATTGGTATCTAAATAATCCTTCAGATTTTATAAATCCTGCAGGCATACAGGGATCTGCATGGGTTGGGTCCAGATCTGACAGAGAAGCAAGGCTCTCAGTCTAGAGACTCTCCCCAGGCCTGTGGATTTAGATGCTATGCAGGCTACCTAAACTTAAAGGCCAAATTCTCCACTGTGTGCTGGCTCCATTCAGGTGCAAGGGAGTGAGCAGGAACAGGACAAAACAGTTTGGGTTAGTCTTGACCCTGAGATTAATTAAAGCAACCCAGGAGCTGCCCTCTTTCTTGCCATGGTTATAAGCACATATGCCAATCTCCAATTTAGCAGATTTCTGCCAATTTTCTTTCTCAGTCTGCTCCCTTCCCTGACAAGCTCCTAGGAAACAGGCATGCTGTTAGCACAAAAAGATGTCTTTATTGGTTTTAAACCAAAGGGAAGTCTCCTGTTGGCCATTTACTGCCAGAACCCAATTTCTTTCCTCCATCTGCATGTTATAAACATGACCAAGATTTAAAGAGAGCCTAACCCAGTGAATCTTCTGTTTCCACCAAGAATTATAAACCTCTCCCAACCAAGAACCCTGCTCTGATGATTTTCACAAATTTGAAATCCATAACAAAATGCTGTAAAAATGAATCCTCTGCTACTTCCAAAACCAGCAAAAAGTAGGAATTGTGAGGGAAGACACCAAAAAAAAATACAAACCCCACTTAACTTGGAGTGCCCACATTAAGCCATTTTGGTATTAAGACAGAAAAATATTAAAGAGGTTAAATGCCTCTGATTTTTTTCTTCATGTTCATATCTCAGATGTCAGCATGCCAGCATCCATGTTCAAGGTCACTACTGGAAAATAATTTCACTGCTTCCAGGTTGGTAACTCTGGGTCTCACTAATGGTAAAAAAAAAATTGGTCAAAATAGCTAATATTTTACAACTGCTTGGCAGACAATTAAGCATGAGACATTTCAGTCAGAATGGTTGTGTTTTCAAGAGGTTAGCAGTGTTTCTAAACCCATGGGTCACGACCCAAACATGGGTCACAAGAATATATAAATGGGTCACAAACAAACTTTAAAAATGGATTCTCATTTAAAGGAGGAAAATGTGGGAAACTGTGGCTTTTCCCTTGCAGGCTAGCAGAGTTTCCATCTGCAAGGGGCTGCAAGGGGCCCAATCCTGCCCCACACCAGCCCCCTACCACACACAGTGAGGGTCAGGGCCTGAGGACAGAGGGCAGCGGGTCAGGAGTGAAGGGCGCTGGGTTGGGACTGGTCATCAGTGTTTATAAATGGGTCCTGGTACAAAACCCGCCCTGGATTAGACAAACCCAAGCCGTGTTTATTATAGAAGCTATTCACGATGACTGAAAGTCTTATGCAAAGTAGCCAAGTTTTGTAACTGGAACTCCTGGACTCCTTTAAAAGTATATTTTGCCAGCTCTACTTTCAAAGTCTTGATCTTGAAATGATTTTTTTTCAGTCAGATTGAGATTATGTATCAGCCTAAAGGAAGGTGCTTCATGGAATACCTAATCATAGGTTTGCAGTCACTCTGCAAAAGAAGGTACAGTGATCTCTAATGCAAGCAGGAAGTTCATGAAAATGTTTGGGTGTCTCTAGAAAAAAAAGGACAGCATAGACGGGGCTCCCACATTGCATGAACAGAATGCATGATGGAACACTTTAGATCTGTTACAAAAAGAGCCCTCTGTAGTCATGTAGGAGGAAACTTGATTTGGCTGTAATGCTTCAGCTTATTACCATTATTATTTAGTTTTTATATTTCAATAGTCTCTGCTACCTGGGCCTGCTTAGATTAAAAGCAAGAAATTTGGAGATCTGATGACAATATAGTAATCTCTTAAATTACTTACATACTTGATTGATACATGGCACCTTAATTGCATATCTTGTCTTGCTGCTGTTTTGTGGCTATTTTGTTGCTGTTCCTTATTATTTAAAAGATTTATTTGATTTTATTCTCCTATTTCCAGCTCTAATAGTTCTCATAAAGATTTTTTTTTTTGAAAAAATGTAATTTCATTTACATGAAAATTCAAATATGTGTTGATGTTGCCATTTTCTCTTTTTCTTTTCTGTTTAGAAAGCAAGTAGAGGCTTTTTCAGTCTGAAAAGTTCAAAATGGTCATATTACACATTTTAAATGAAAGATTTAGATTTTTCATTTTGAAAGCTTTGCTTTAATGTTTCCTTTAAATGTATTTTTAAATGTTTTTTACATTCCAAAATCAAAATGAAGCATTCCAACTTTGTAAAAATTAAACATTTAAATCAGGCCAAAAGTAGATTTTTTTAAAAATCATAACATCACTGAATTTGTTGAGTGTTTTGGAAATGCTGAAATTGCAATGAATCAAATTCCATTTTTCAATCAGCTTGACTCACTGCAACATCCGTTATTCTGCTACAGTGATAATCAGGCTATTAAGGTCAATCAAAAATATAAATACCTTTAAGTCCTAGTGAAACTCAAGTATAAATATAAACCAAACAAATATGTTTGAGCTTATGATTTTAAAAGCAGTTTGATCTGGACTCTTCCATAACAAAATCCAACTCCAGTAGTTACTTCTAAGGAAGAGTAAGAAGCCCAGATACAGCATGTGGAGCTGTTGGGACAAAAAATGCATTGAATATTTACATGGTAATGCCATTAATTTTCCACAATGCCCAGGAGTCATAACAGCTGGAGCCCTGAAGTCTTCCAGTTCTTCATCCCATCTCTGAAGGTGCTATTTCAGACTTACCAGCTCAACTGACTAAGTGGGACACAAGGGCTAGGGACAGAGATTTAAAAAGCCTGAGCCTGAATTGATTCAATCTTTGCAGGTTAGTCTAACCTGGCTAGGCTAAATCAGTTTGTAACCAGACAGGCATCCCAGACATTCAGGCACATGCCTGCAGTGGCTTAGTCCAGAAGCCAGGAGGTGCTAGACCAGCCCTCCCTTCCTTTCTACAGTACTTAGCTGAGGGGGGGAGGGCATGGCCAGGACACTGCAATTAGGAAGGATTCCCCCACATGCTGAGCAGCACAGCAGGGAATTTTATCATCCCTAACTCGGTGTTTATCAATCCATTAAGAAAACAACAGAGGGATATTACCAGCTACCTGTTGATTCTGCCTTTGTCCCATGCGCCACAGCTCGGAGGTAGCCAGCATGTGGTCTGCTAGCTAATACTGAGAGGTGTCTGTGAAGGATGAGGGAATGCCTGCTTAGCAGAGAGTGGGGAGAGAAGGGGTGGAGCAGAAGCCAGGCAAATGTCTATAGAGACTACCAGAGCTGCAGCCAGGGAGCAGAGCGGAGGGGTCAACCCTGCTGTGGAACAGAGAGCCCCACACAGCCAGAGAATATGCCAGGATGCTGAGGGAGTCTGATTTAATTTAAACCAGCAAGAGGTCTGGGACAGACATTGCATAAACCGGTTTGAGCCAAATTAGTTAAGTCTGATACTATATTCAACCAGGCTTATTTCAGCCATTTTCAAACTGGTTTATGTGCATTGAACATCTGTTCTGCTACAGGTTTAAACCAGTTTCTGATCACTTAAACCAATTTATGTGTAATGTCTGTTCCTAGCCAAGATGCCTTTTCTAATGTATGCAGTTATGACTCCCAGCCTTGCCCTGTGCTGCTATCATTTCCCCGTGTTCCACTCCTCTGAAAACCTTGCACCACTGCAGGTGAAAAGTGATTGGTAATTTGTTCCCTCTCAGGATCAGGCCTGAGAGACTGGAGCCATAGTGGTTTTTTTGGTGAGGAATGTGCCCCCGAAGGTAGGTATTGTTGTGTTTGATAGATTTCGTGTGCAGTTTGTGGGGGTACTGGAGATAGTTGGCAGGTTTGGTGTTTTGAGCTGTAGGAAGTTGGCTTCAGTTCTGGTGATGAGGTTAGGTGCTTGTTTGAAATTACTAACCACTTATCAGAGCTGGGCCTATGAACTACACTTCATCAGCCTCCTAGGTAGTAGGTACAGAAACTCATGGACTCAATATAGATTAGACAGTGGAATTCTGACACACTGCAACCTGCCGGACATCTGACTCCCCAGGTACCTCTGCACTTTTATGTTTGCTGCTACATCCCCCTTTGCCCCCTACCCCCCACCCCAGCCTGTCCCTCACCCCCTGATGCCTCCCTTTCCTTTTTCACTGACTGGCTTTCTTGCCTGCATTGCATGGCAGGCCAGCCTCTAGCTTCTTTACTGTTTCTTCCATCCAGGACCAGGATTCACACCAGCTGCAAGTACTTCCTCAGCCTCACAAAGGGTTTTTCAACCTGAAAGCTTCCTAAGAGATATTTCTCTAACTATTCCATTGTTTTCATAATAAACATACAAACATAAAAACACAAGATAAGCCATCACACACACCACAAGTAACATATATCCAACACAACATCTTTAAGTCTTGCTGCCAACTCCTTTATAACAAGAAAGGCTCTGTGACAGTTCCGTTTGGCTACCTTAGATGCTGCTGGTGCTGCTGGTGCTATTGCTGTTGAGCCAGCTATGTTATTTTCACCTGCCATCTTTTACAGTGGTTGACTGGACCAAGGCTGTAGGGGAGGAGGAGACCTCACTGGGACATACTGCTGTGTTGTGCAGAGGCTCCAGCGCTAGGAAGGGTGCACCTGAACACACACACAGTGTCACAAGCACCCATGTCACAAGTTTTGCCTGTCAACAGCCAGAGGTGCAGGGCCCCAGAACTCCAAGCCCCGCTGCACCTATCTCAATGAGAGCTGGCAGGCTTCTTGGCTGCAACAGGGCCTGTCAGCCAGGCCTGCAGTGGTTCCCCCCTGCCCCAAGCCAGACTCAGTGTCACAAGCACCCATGTAATGAGTTTTGCCTGTCGACAGCCAGAGGTGCAGGCCCCAGAACCCAGAGTCCCGCTACACCTATCTTGTTGAAACTTGGCAGGCTTTGTTGCCTCAGCAGGGGCTAGCAAGCCTGCAGTTTTGACCCCACTGTGGCTTCACACATACAAGCGACAGGAGTTTGGCTCTCAAGATTTTGGAGTGCAGTTTCTCTGAACCCCCTGCACCTATCTTCTTGAACCTTGGCATGTGTCATGCCCTCAGAAAAGGCTACCATTCCTGCAAGCTTCATCCAAATCTGGCTAGAAATGACAAAGTTACAGCCTGTTTTGACCTTCCCCATTATATCCTATGGGCAAAACATTGAAACAGGGTCAAAACAGCAAAAAGTTTCAACGTAACGAAACAGAACAGCCATTTCAACTCAAAACAAAAGTTGAAACAAAACACTGTTCTGTTGAAATGCTGGTCAAAATGAAACGCTTCCATTTTGCACAGCCCTACTAGGTGGCCCCTGAGTGGGCACAGAATACAGAAGCCAGAGGGGCAGGGGGGGACCCAGAAATTCCAGCTGCTGTTACAGCTGGAGCAATAGAGGGAGTGACAGCCAGATAGCAGCCCAGGGGCCACACCATAATGCCTTGCAGGCCACATAAAGCTTGTGTGCTGCCAGTTGGACAGCCCTGATCTAAGCAGAAAAAAATGATGGCAGGTGAAAATAGCGTAGCTGGCTTAACAGCAATAGCACCAGTAGAAAAAAAAGTTCTGCTGTTCTTAACTTTAAGAAGCCCTAATATGATGCAGTTGCTAGAACTGGTTGCTGTCTTATGCAGAGGCACAGTCCTGATCTGTAACCGAGGATGGACAAGAAGCAGACCTCTGTCAGTGAAGAAAACAGAAGGATAGATAAGTAATGCCATCCAATACAATGATTAAATAGAAACATATATTGCCTTTTTAGTTAGTGTTAATAACAGAAAGCCAGCTTTTTCCTTCTGTACCCCATTCAAGTCATCCCTCCTTAGCAGACCGCCTACAGGAATTCCAGGATAGATGGGCCTGAAGGGGAAATTTGAAGGAGAGGGGTAGTGATGGTAGAAAAGAGGTGCTTGAGAGAAGACATTATAAGGTTTTACAAAATACTAAATGGCGAAGAGAAAGTAAATTATTATTTGCTCTCTCGGAATACAAGAACTAGGAGTGACAAAATGAAACTAATAGGTAGTAAGCTTAAAACTAACAAAAGGAAGCACTTTTTCACACAGTGTGTTGTTAAAGTATGGAACTTATTGCCAACAGAAGTTGTGGAAGATGACATTTTAGCCAGAATCAAAAAAGGAGTGGGAAAATTCTTGGAGGAAAGGGATACCAGTAGCTATTGAACATGGGCGCTAGGGGCACAGCCTCTGAATCAGAACTTCCTAGATCTTAAATGCTGGAGGCTGCAAGTGAGAGGAACAGAGGAAAATCCCTGGTCATACCCAGTTCACTCTCCCTTTCAGCCTCCAGTCTCTGCCCCTGTGTGACACAGGATACTGGGCAAGATGAACCTATAGTCTGACCCAATAAATGACAGTTTTTATGTTCTTACTAGCCAAATGCCCATCAAGAATGACGCAAGGGCAGGGGCAGGGAGGGAATGGGATGGAGCGCCGCCACCTAATGCCCTATGCTGCTTCTGTTTTCCCTCTTGCAGGGAGCAGGGTGGGGGAAGCAGAGGCCAGCACTGCTGCCCTGGCTCCCCCACTCCCTATCCAGTCCTTGGCACAGCTTCAGAATTATGGCGGTGCTCCCCCACACTTGGAGCACTCTGATTGGCTGTTTCCATCAGCCAATCAGAGTGTGAATAAAGTGTTACAGGCAGACAGACAGACTTAGGCTTTTATAATATTAGAATGATGATTATGGATGAATTTGGGGAGAGCAGTTCATGCCTGAAAATATACAGAGATGTTTTATGAGACAGTACCAACAAGTAGGCAAGGCTAACATCACTGGGGAAGTGGATGAGCTGGGCGGGACATCAAGACGGTGGAAGAACTGGTGAAGTAACTTTTTCTTTACACAAACTTTGAGTGTATACAGACAGATAGGGAGGTTAGATCATGTTAAAAATGGCCACCCGATCTAAGTTAACTCTATCTCCAGGGTAGTCTAACTTAGATTGGGTTGGCCATTTTTAGACCAATCTAACCGGCCTGAACTACCGTACAGTTCCCAACGCAGCCCCAGGGATGGGAAAGCCCAGCCTCTGGCCCCAGCCCCATTTCTGTGCTTTTCCTACATCCTCCCTGGCACTGGGCTATTTTTGGGCCCCCCCACCAGCCTCTCCCTCCACCCCAAGACAGGCAACTTCCCTCACGTGCACCAACCAGCCCTCCCCCACAACCCACCAAACCCTCCATCCTGCAAGCTGTTCCAGGTGCCAGTTTTACAGGCGTTCACCAGTGCCAGGAGCAGAGGAAGTTAAGTTGAGGTGGAGGAAAGGTAAGCAGGATCTGCCGGGGGGGGTCAGTTCACAGAGAGGGTGTTTATCTGGGGGACCTGGGGGATCAGGGAGGCTAAAAATAGCCTTTGGTTCCAGGGGTTGAGGGAAAGAGACTCCCCCACCCCATTCTGCTGACAAGCTCCACAAGCCTCCTCATCCCCACCCTGTGGACCCTGCCTATACCCCAATCCCCTGATCTCCCCCACAGCCCCCATCTGCCCCCCAATTCTTCCCCCAGAGACCCCATTTGCACCTCCTATTCCCTGACCCTCCCAGGGACCTCATCTGCCTCCCTGATTCCTCCCCCCCAACAGACCCCACATGCCTCCCCAACTCCCCTTTTTCCCCCTCATGGATCCTGCCTGCCCCCCAATCCCCTGTAGAGCATGTTTGCCCCCCTGATGCTCCTAAGCACTTCCTCCACTAGGCCCCCCATCCTGATTTCAGGTAGCTCTAGATTAAGCTAACCTTCCCCTAACCTCCCTGAATGTCCATACACAGCCTTTGGGAAATATGTTAAATTATTTATTTTTTTTAATGGAAACTCACGATCAACGAGCAAGCCTAAATTATTTCTTATACAACCACCCTGCCAGTTGATGTTTCAATCTGGAAAAAGCTTTTACAATCAAGTAGCAAATGTCATGATTCTCAGTTACACCCTCTTGCCACACTGTCTTTAAACTGGTGCAGCAGATAGGAGATCAGGCCCAGTATTGCTACTGTGGAAATGGTATTATCATCATCTTAACATTAGCAACTGTTATAATCACCTTAGAAGTCATAGAACAGAAGGAAGCCAGCAAGGCCGTGTAGGTCTGTTCCCTGAGTTATAATGAACCTCAGCTGACATCTGAATCATGGGATTTTAATCTTAAACCGATAAATTGCACACGGCACTGACATAGAACCTCGCTGTGCTAAGCTCCCCTTTGGTTTTTTAAGTATGTCTTCCCTTTGTTGGAGAATAAGCATGTGTTGTCACAACTTGGCTGCCTAATTTTAACCACTAACGGGGTTTGCTTATCCCCCCAGGATCAAGATCCAGGCCAGAAATAGGAAGCAGAGCGATGGTCATGTGTTTGACAAGGAGCCAGGCAACAGGCCAAAACACATTTGAGCCGGATGGAATTTCTTGCCCCTGTGAAAATGCAGTGCTAAATCTTCCTCCCCCACTCCCCTCTTTACACACAAGTGAATCTCTCTAGTACAGTGAACTGTCACCCGAAACTAACAAGGAGGATGTGTCTCCCAGCAATCTGAGCTTCGGTCAAAAGTTCATGACTTACCAGCCCTATGCCAACTTGGACCAAGATTTCTGGAATGGTTAGAAAAATATTTTAATGTAATTCACCTTGCTATGCTATTTCATTAATAACCTCTAAAAATGCGGAGAGTGTGGCCTGGAAATTCCTTGACATCCTCAGCATATGACTAATTATAATGAAACTTTTATACTGACAGTGGAGGCACTCTTGTGAACTCTGTTTTCCCTGGAGTTTCATGGAATCTTTAGCAAATGTAACCCATTTGCCATGTCCATTTTTTCTATGCTACTAGCTGCTGAGTAGCCATTCATATCTGAGGCTAGCACTTTTTCCATCTAATTCATTCTTGATTCTTCCATTCATCCTGTCTATTTTGTGGCATTTTTATCCTATGTTATTTTATACATGCAAAACATAGATACACACATAGCCTCATTTTATCCATTATTGCTTGTATTTCCTATTTATCCACTTTGGTTCAAGTCTTTCCATGGAATCCTAAATATGGAGAATTGGCAAAGGTCTAAGTTGTTACAAGTTCAGGATATTAAAGACTGAAAGCTGCATCAGAAAGGAACTCCACCAGAAGGGGATAGGGGTTTGATGTGCCATTATAGATGGGTACCTACTTAAATTGTGGTGAGACAAAGGGTTTTCCATGGCCCACTTGCAGCATGCAGAGCGAATTTTGCAAGCATTTCACAGCAGCCCCACACCTTGGAGCTGATTAGTGGAGAGGCCCTGAAAAAGAATAGGGAAAAGGGGGCAGCCACCATCTTGATGGCTGCCCTTCATGCCACCCTGATTGACGGAGAGTCCCTGGTGGGGAAAGGAGGGACAAGGGGGCAGCTGCTATCTTGTCTGCTGCTGTTCACACCACCTCACCAGCTGCTACCTTCCTCTGCAAGCAGTAAAGACCCCTGGCATCCACTGGGGAGCCAGCAATTTATTTTTTATTAAGTTTTTTGTTGTCTTGATTTTGCAGAAAGTGTGAAATCCAGGATTGTCTGCGAAATCCACAAAACAGAGAATTAAGTAGGTCACTAATTATAGAATACAAAACAAGCATAATGCAATTATACATCTTTAAACAAACATTTTGCAGTGTTTTCCATTTTTACATCTTGCTTCTGGCACAACTTTAAAAATGAGTCCTTGTGCTACCAACTGGGCAGCTTCTGATTTTTCGTAACTGTGAATCTAGAGCAACTGCATTGCCTTCAGCTAAATTACTCTCGATTCAGACCAGAATAACTGAGAGCCTTTCCAGATTAACAACTGAAAGGTATCCAGAATTAAACTAATACCCTACATGGCAGAAGAAGCATAGAATATGTTCAAAATTGTTCAACCCCTAACAGCTCCCCAAATATGACCGATAGTGGATAAAACACGATGATGAATATTTTAAATAGGGATTTGATGAAGTTACAATGAAGGACAATCCCCCCATGTTGCAGTCCATTTCTTTAAACCATGAAATGAAAGGTTTGATCCTGGGTCAGCTCATTTTCCCATCCATTTGGCAGAATAACCCACCACCCTGCATGGCAAAATCATGCATCTTCTGTTTCCACAGCTGCCAGTTAATGCTTGTACCACTTTGAAATGTGGTGTTAAGACACCCAGACCCTTTACCCAGGTTAATAAGATTTTTCACAGGTGTAGTGGTGGAACAGGAAGGTAAAACTGCCCTAAAGAAGAAGCTTGGCTTTCTTTTGCCATAAGGGGCATTCTTGAGCAAGTTGCTTCTTGCAATCATCCCCAACCAGTAGAACAATCTTTTGAAGATTGTTCCACCCAGAGGTGTAGCAGGAAAGCTCTGTGCCCTGGGTATAGCTGGTGCATGGGTCAGCACTAGCTGCTGTACTACTAGCACAGCTGCTAACACTGCTGACCCAGTCACCTTCCCTCCCCCCACCCTTCAGTTAACCAAAAACAGAAAGAAAAACTGAAAACATTTATTAAAAATATGCTGCAAAGAGATTTCAAAATTCAAAACATTTTGAACAGCCACAGTAAATATTTTGAGCCCTATATGTCTTTGTGAGAACCTTGCCAATAAACAACCTAAACCCCTGCCAATAAACGATGTTTGAGAGAGTGGTTTTTGTGATGCTGACTCTCACCTTTAAGGCTAAATACAGATGTTCAAAAAGTCCAAGGTGGAATCACGCAGTTTTCTGTAAGCAGCCTACGTTAGATTGGTAGCAAACAGTATACATGTTCACGTTCACCCTTTGGTTGGAGTGGGGAGAAAGGAGAGGGGGGAAGAAGCATGCAGGCTGCCTAGACTGACCAAGGCCTGCAGATTGCAGGTGCTCCTGCAGGCCTTGGTCAGTGTGTCCCGGGTGGCTGGGGGGTGCAGCAGTGGCAGGAGCATGGCAGCGGGAACCGGGAGCTCCTGCAGGTGCCGCCAGCGCTGTCAGCAGCAGGGGTGACAAGCACCAACCAGGGGTCAGTGACCACCAACAGACACCACCGGCAGCAGTGGCCAGCAGGGATCAGAGGGGGTGCACCACCATGCTCAGGGAGTGTACATGCACCCACGTGCACCCGCTACTCATCGCCTCTGCTCCTGCACACCTCCCAACGTGCTCCACAGACTCCCCAAGTTGCTGGAGCCTGCGGAGCAGAGCCAAGTGCCTGGGCCACCCCTGCTTGGCAGCTGAGTAACAGGCAAGCATGCCCCCACACCTCCCCACCCTTGTAGTCTCTAGGACCCTGTAGCTGTGAGCTAAAAATCTTTGTAGCACTCCAGGTGTCTGTGGCTTGGGTAACTGCCAGCAGGGGCTGAGCCACAGAGGTCATAGGATTGCCTCCGTGCAGGTGCAGTCACAATGTTCTGTCCCTTGCCACCCTGCCCCACCCACTGAATAAAGCTGCCCACATTGGCTCCTGCTTAGGAGACGTGGTCCATGCTGGGGTCTGGGTAGCAGGGAACCTGTCTCTGGTCTCTGAGATGTGGTGTGCAGGATCCAGAATCAGGTTCATGGAGTTGTGCCTGAGCACAGAGACATAGGGTTCCTGGGCTGGATGTGTGCAAGCCAGGGCTAGGCTCAAAGAGCAATACACATCCTCTGCCAGCAAAATGGGGTCAGAGGAGGGGCAAGCTGAAGTGCTCTGGGTCAAGATACAAGGGGGTTGTAGGGAGAGGGATTTAATGGTGGGGGTCTACTACAGACCCCCCAACCAAGGGGAGAAGCTGGACCAGGAATTTTCGGGCCAGCTTGCAGAGGCATGTAAGGCAAGAGATGTAGATGTCATGGGTGATCTAAATTACCCGGACATCTCCTGGGAGGAGCAGTCAGCCAGGTTGGACCATTCCAGGAGGTTCCTGGCTGAGATACAGGACCTCCACTTAACCCAGGAGGTGCACAGTCCGACCAGAGGAAATGCCCTGTTGGACCTGGTCCTGGCCACAGGCGATGATCTGGTAAGGGGGCTCCAGGTCCTCGACCACCTGGGTGATAGCGATCATCACTTGCTGGAATTCACCATCCAGCGCAGGGTGTCAAGGGTCTGCAGCAAGGCGGTAGCTCTAGATTTCAAGAGGGCCAACTTCAACTAGTTAAGGAGATTAGTGGGAGAGGCGCTGAGTTTCTTGAGGGTAGGGGAACTCAGTGCCCAAGATGAGCGGTCGTTCCTTAAGGAGACGATACTCAGGGCACAAGGGGTGATGATCCCAACAAGTAGCAAGGGGGACAAGAGTGCCCAAAAGCCCCCCTGGCTCACCAAGGACGTCCGGGAATGCCTGGTTGCCAAAAAGGTGGCGTACACCTGGTGGAAGGGGGGGTCTATCTCCAAAGAGGAGTATACCTCCACTGCTCGGGCCTGTAGGGGGTCTGTTAGGAAAGCTACGGTGGACATAGAGCTAGGACTAGCGTCCAAGATCAAAGATAATAAAAAGTCCTTTTTCAAATATACAGGGAGGATGAAGAAGGCACTGGAAAATGTGGGGCCCTTGCAAGATATGCTGGGCAATCTGGTGGTTGCGCCAAAGGAGAAAGCAGACATCTTTAACAAATTCTTCACCTCTGTTTTCTTGTGCAGGGACTGGGACTCCCCCACCGTGTTTCAAGATGGACTCGAGGGGAATACCTCCAGGCCTAAGGTCGAGGAGGACCGGGTTAGAGCGCTTCTGGAGGGGCAGGACGTGTTCAAATCAGCAGGTCCAGATGCTTTCCACCCCAGGGTGTTGACAGAGCTAGCAGGGGTTATTGCAGGACCCTTGGCACGGCTTTACAAGTGCTCATGGTGCTCGGGCCAGGTGCCAGATAATTGGAAGATAGCCAATGTGGTCCCCTTCTTTAAAAAAGGGAGGAGTGAGGACCCGGGCAACTATAGGTCCGTCAGTCTTACCTCAATCCTGGGGAAACTCTTCAAGAAGATCATCAAGGAGCACATCTGTGATGGGCTGGCATCGGGGATGATGCTCAAGGGCAACCAGCACGGTTTCATTAGGGGCAGGTCATGTCAGACCAACCTGATTGCCTTTTATGATCAGGTCACAAAAGCATTGGATGCAGGTGTCGCTGTGGATGTAGTCTTTCTGGACTTCAGCAAGGCCTTTGACACTGTCGACCACCCCATCCTCATTAAAAAACTAGGCGACTGTGGCATCAATGCCTACACGGTCAGATGGATTGCAAATTGGCTGAAGGGTCGTACTCAGAGGGTGGTGGTGGATGGGTCATATTCGACCTGGGGGGAAGTGGGCAGCAGAGTCCCCCATGGCTCGGTCCTTGGGCCCGCACTGTTCAATTTCTTTATCAGTGATTTGGACGACAGGGTGAAAAGCAACCTGTTTAAATTTGCTGATGATACCAAAATGTAGGGTGAGGTGGGCACACTGGTAGGGAGGGAAAGACTGCAGCAAGATCTGGATAGGTGGCAGGGGTGGGCTAAAAAAAAAGGATGCGTTTCAATACTGACAAGTGCAGGGTGCTGCACTTGGGCAGTAGTAACCAGTAGCACACTTATAAGATGGGAACCTCCCTTCTTGAGAGCACGGAGGCAGAAAGGGATCTTGGAGTCATTATTGACTCCAAGATGAACATGGGCCAACAATGCAAGGTCACGGTCGGCAGAGCTAACCAGACCTTATCGTGCATCCACAGGTGCATCTCAAGTAGGGCCAAGGAGGTGATCCTCCCCCTCTACGCGACGCTGGTCAGGCCACAGCTGGAGTACTGTGTCCAGTTCTGGGCACCCCACTTCAAGAGGGAAGTGGACAACATTGAGAGGGTCCAGAGGAGGGCCATCAGCATGATCCGGGGACAGCAGGACAGACCCTACAATGAGAGCCTACGGGACCTGAACCTATTCAGCCTTCACAAGAGAAGGCTGAGGGGAGACCTTGTGACCGTCTATAAACTCACTGGGGGGGACCAGAAGGGTTTGGGGGAGACCTTGTTTCCCCTAGCGCCCCCCGGGATAACAAGGAGTAACGGCCACAAGTTGTTGGAGAGTAGGTTTAGATTAGACATCCATAAGAACTACTTCACAGTTAGGGCGGCTAGGATCTGGAACCAACTTCCAAGGGAAGTAGTGCTGGCTCCTACCCTGGTGGTCTTTAAGAAGAGGCTTGATGCCTACCTGGCTGGGGTCATTTGAGCCCAGTCTTCCTCCTGCCCAGGCAGGGGGTCAGACTTGAAGATCTAGAAGGTCCCTTCCAACCCTACTTCTATGATTCTATGATTCATGGAGCTGTTTCTGAGCATGGGGGCATGGAGGTCCCTGCCTGGGTGTGCAGGAGCCAGGGTCGGGCTCCATGGCTGTGCCCGAGTGTGAGAGTTCACAGTGTCAGGTGTGTGCATACATCATGGGGTGCTTCATGAAGCAGTGCAGGGGCACAGCCTAGGGATGTGGGTTCCCAGGTCCTGGGGCTCATGCAGGGGACACAGATTCCTCCCTTCTCCAGCCTGTCCCCACCATGGCCTGCCTGCAGCTGACATATGCCTGGAGGCAGGAGATGGAGCTGTGGAGAGGGTCTGTGCCAGCTCAGCTCTGGGAGAGCTCAGGGGTAGGGCCTGCTGAACACTCAGCTGGAGCAGGAGAGCATAGGCCAATTGCTAGCACATCTCCCCATAAGGGAAGGAGTTGTGTGGGAGCCGCAAAAGAGGCTAGGATGTCAGAGGACAATGATCTAACTTGAATCGTTAGGGGATCTGGTACAGAAGTTCAATTCACTGGTCTAACCTAAATCGACTAGATTTGTGTGCACATTGATCCAGATTTATCTTAGACTGGGCTCCACCATTTTTAGACTAGTCTATGTGTGTTGAACTTCTGTAAAGTTACAGGTTTAAATCAATTTCCAGTCACTTAGACAAATCCATGTGTAACGCCTGTACCTGATCTCAGTGCTGAACCTAGACTCCTGGCGGCCCTGCATGAACTTTTAGTATTGGACCCCCATTGCCTGAGATAATGATTTTTTTGTTTGTCTTTATCACATCTGTCGTATTGATGTCTTTAAATAGTTCTTTCTCAATTGATAACATTACCAGTTATTAATAAGCAATATTCAAACTTTTTTTTCCAATTGTAATTTTTTTTTCATTTTTGGGCCCCCTTTCTGTCTAGGCCCTGGGTGGCTGCCCGGTTCATCTATGCCTGTGTCTGGGTCTGCCTGGTCTAACACTTGTCTGGTAGAAAATGAGTATAAATCAACATTCCTATAAATTATGAGCAACTACTACACTTACACTAAATGTTGCTGTATACATAAGCATTGGGTTTTTCACCAGTTCTTCCAGAGTTTATACTCTCCAGTCTAGAGACACACAGCAATGACTAATGGAGGCTGACTTTGAACTCCTCTGGGAGGATAAAGAAACCATTTGCAGATGTATCTGAAAAAAATCCACCCTACATGGCTTCCAGTGATGGGGGAGAGGAAGAAAGCTCTGCTGTTGGGATCTTAATTTTTCCTAAGCATTAATTAGGTTGGCTAAATATTTTATGTTGCGTCTTTTTCACCAGCGTATTGGCAAAAGTCACCTTAGAGACTAAGTGATTCAGAGAGGCATAAGTTATCATGGACAACCTATTTCACGAGCTGCTAAAAACATAGTCCACTTCCTTTGGCTGAGCTCAGTGCCTTCCATGGGCAAAGGTGTTTAGCTATGTTAGTCTAAAGTCAGCAGAAGACAGGGCATCTGACAAAGCAGGCTATTGCTTTTGAAAACTCATGTGTTTCTGAACCACTTCTAGTCTATAAGGTGCTCCCCCCACCTCTTCCCCCCACCTTCAGGGCCACTCTGCCCTGACTTGACTAACAAAGCTAACCACCCCTCTGCTCATAAGCAGCATAAAGGAGTTGTGCCTAAACTCCCATTTTTATAAAAAGTGTCGGCTTTCCTCAAGCATATATTGATATTTTGTTTAAAAAACCTAAGCCCCCAAATCATTGGTTTGCAGTTCTTGGAAGTTTTTAGCTAGCATTATGTCTCTTCTTGGCAAGTTCCATCTGCAAATTTTCACTGCAACTGCTGAAAATGAGGAGGGGAAATGATTTTCAGTTTTGTGATGAAAAGTCAAAGTTTTTCATTAAGAGATTGTTATGAAAATTGATTTTATTTTCCATTTGCATTGAAATGTGTCATGGGGGAATGAAAGCAGAAAACTATTTGTTGATCCATTCTAGTGATTACACAGAAGCCATTTTCAATGGCATACTCCAGATTCTTTGTACCATTTTGATGACAAAGTAGGCATGCACCCTGTATGACAAGCCAAGCTAAATTTATAGCTCCTTTGCATCAATGAAGCCATGCAAACTAACCAGTACATATCAGCTAATCTAGCTGATAGTGTTTGTGAAGCACAATGAACTTGGAAAGTGCCTATACACATAGTAAACATTCCTACAGGCTTCATCTTATTCTAACCATATGGTGTCAACCTTTGCATGGAGTATTCCTATGCAGAGTCCTACCTCCTTCATAACTTCTTTTCTTGCATTGCTGTTGGCTGTTTCTGCACTACAGACTTTGTCTCATTTTTTCTACCATTATTCACCCTGGTTCAATGCTACTGCGAAGTTGGAAGCTGTAGCGCAAATTGGAGAAGAATGTCATAAGCATTTTAACATGTCAGCTAAACCTTCTCTGTGTAGGTTTACATGGCATGGTGTTAAAAAAGGTTGTAGAAGCCAGCTGGCCATCTCCATTAGGAATTTCAATGTTGCTAATGCTGGTCGAGTTGAAATGATGGCTAGTTAGGGTGAGGAATTTTGAGGAAACATTCCTAGTGAAAACAGCATCACAGAAATGCAAATCACGCTTTGAAAGCATTGCAGAAGTACACTTGGGATGCAGTCAGCAGTGCAGAAGCAATATGAAAGGAGATCTACTGGGACTGAGTCATCAGTAGATGAAAGAGACTCAGGAAGAAGGTGAGTGGAAAGAAAAATGTTATTCAGAGGGCAAGATAGAATGACCTGACAGTGTCCGACTGCCATGAACCTCCATTGGGAATTATTAGGTTATAGAGTCTTATCACATCCAAGGAAACTCCCTTTGAATGCTATAAAATGTGAAACAATAATGATATGTAATGAAAAATATAGCACTAATAAATCCATGCTCAGGGCTACAGGGCAAAAATGTTTCAGTCTTTCCAAGACGAGTGGAGTGTTTTTCAGCTGTCCCTAAAACTGAAAGAAATAGAGCAAAGAATGATATGTTATAGAGCTGGCTGAAACGAATAGGCTTGGTCTGAGGCAGGTTTCTTAAAACGGGCAAATAACAAATAGGAAAACGTCTGCCAGGGCATGACAGTAAATAGGAAAACACTGGACATGTAGCTTACCTGTTTCACCCCTGCACTTCTGGGGTGAACAAAGTACATTCTGAATTCTTTTCTTTGAAAGCTCATCTGGATGCTTGTTAAAGATTTGTTTTCAGAAAGTAAGTGCTTGGCACTCTGTGAAAATCAGGCCCAGGTAAGACATCTTTATTTGGGTACCTAAAGGATGAGACAAATTGAGGTTATATGCTGGATATAGTTAGCTAGCTAACTAAATCGATAGATTGACAGGTAGCCAACACCTGCTAGGATTGAGCACCTAAGTCACAACTTGCAAAGCACTTTGGGTTTTTCAGGAATAAAAGACACCTGCTAGTTATGATTTTTCTGTGACTACCATTTCAGGGCTTACTCAGCTTTAAGCATAATGCTATTCTGCCAGAGCACATACACAATCATAGTGCAGGAGTAGGATGCTCAGGGCAAGTGTTGCTATGTGGAGTCTAAATTGTACATCAATATCAAAAACTGGATTTATGCGATTGTGTGTCAGGAACTTGTTCCAAAGCACTTACAGTTTGTGTGATATCGTTCAGTTGAAAAATGCCCTGGAAACTATTCTGTTTTGCCATGGTATCAGTTTTCTTTCATCTTTCTAAAAAGTGTATTAGAGGATTAACACTAAGGGTGGAAACAGACACTGCTTTTGTACCAGAAAAATGTTCATGGCAACACAAACATGTCCACACCCTCTATTGCACCATGGATGCTCAAAATTTGTAGCTACAACATAGATGTCATCAATTTGTGCCACCTTATTGCAGCAGACATTTGTTGGGCTTACGGCAGGAGGATGCAGTCAGCCTGGAGCCTCCCATGCTCTCCAGCTGCTCTGATAGGCACTTTCAGGACTTGAGGGCCCTGATCCTATGCTGCCCAGGAACTCCTGCACAGGATTAGGCCCCTCAGGTCCCAGAAGCACCTGTCCAGTTTTTCCTGCCTACAAAGATGTGCCTCAGAGATTCCCCAGGGTGCACCCTGTAAGAGGGGAAACCAGGCTTTCCTACTTGCAGAGAAGCTCCCCAGAGATTACCTGGAGAATCTCTGCGGCATGTCTTTCTAAGCAGGGAAAGCCAGGGTTCCCCACTTACAGACATGCCCCAGAGACTGCCTGGAGTTTCTCTCTGCAAATGGGAATGCCAGCTTTCTCTTCTTACAGAGACATACCCTAGGGAATCTCCAAGGCACATCTCTGTAAGTGAGGAACACATCGCCTGTTGTCCCACAGGATTGGATCCCTGCCCAGTGCGGGACAACAAGCAACATGTGTTTCACCCAGTGAAGTGGATCATCTGCAGTGGGACTTATCCCACCACAGCTGATCCATTTCATTTGGTGACATCTATTTATACCATAATACACCCTAGAGAACAAGCATTTCTTTGTTTTTCACACATCACAGAAAAAAATAGAAAGGTATCATTGGACTTCTGTAGGAAAAGGTTCCCCCAAGTTTCTCTAGACAGGGGACACTGGAGAATGTAGTCAGGTCTAATACATTTACATATGGCTATTGTCCTTTTGGCACTACATCAAAGTAGCATGCAAATGTAATGTGAACAGAACATACCATCAAGCTCTGAAATTCCAGTGGAGTAAAGAACACACCCCACCATCTGGTTACAAAGAGAGGAAGGATTTGTATCCATGCCTGTGCCTCATGAGATTGAGACTGAGAGATATTAAGGACTGTACAAAGATGTTCCAGAAGTTGAAAAAAAAAATCTTATAAAAATATATACAATGTTGGCTGAACCTCAGGCTTCATTAGGATGACTGGAAAGGGGTAATAGCTGAAACTTCCTAAAACTTTGAAGACTTAGGATGGATCAGAACAGAACTGAGTGAAACAAAAACTCCTGAAGCTTGGCATAGAACAAGATAATGTTAAAATATACCCATTTGAAATAAAGGTATGTGCATAATAAATATTTGATTACATGTGTGGTGTTGGAATCAGTCTATCCTTGCAATATTCTCCACTCCCACCAGTCTGATCAACAGTGATTAACGGTTATTCAGGTAACAGCTCATGACTCATGCTTTGTGCATTCAAAAGACTGTGCTGACCACAACATACTATATTTTCTATAGCAACAGGTCCAAATACTTCAGTAGGACTTATCAGTATTCTGGGCCATTATCATGAAATACTGTTGTGTTTGTTTAATAAAGGAAATCTTTCTGTCCTTCTGAGAAGATGCTCACCAAAGAAGACAGCAGTATTAATTAAGCTATAATGTCTCCCTGGTTTCCTTTGGTGTGCAACAGCAATCTCTGCTTCTTGTTGAAAGAGGTGTGATAGCTGTGTACTGAACTGCAGGAATGTGAGGACTGTGGAGTTTGCATGGTGCTGGAAGGCGAGAGACTGAAGTATGGCTTGGCAAGCACATGCTGGAAAGGATATGAAAGTACTGAAAGACAGGCTTGTGTCCTAATGTATGCTGGAAGCTAGGACCTAACACTAGGCATGTGGGAGGAAGAAATACTGGGATTCCCAAGGGCTCCTTTTCTCCTTTTGAAATAAGGGTTGATAGCAGTCTCTTCTCCCAATTTTTTGGTTTCAGTTGAACGTTACTTTGGTCTATGCTCCAACTGCTTGGCTGAAGCACACAAAACATCTACCAAACTGCACTGACAGGGCACACACGGATTCCCAAAGAAAAGAAATTCTTGGATAGCGTGGAGCCAACACAGCCAGTACTACGGCAGCACCTCCTTCCTTCAATGTAGGGGTCATGTTGGAGGAAAAAAGAGCATACAAGGAATAAGAGTGTATGGAGTCACAACCATAATATACAACCTTTTAACTTCTCATCAGCCAGAGAAACTGACCCTGTAATTTGTAGCCAGGGTAATACAGAATAGTCTTTAGGATGCTCTTTTAAAGTGAGGGCTGTGTTAGCTCAGGACTGGAGAGCAGGAATGTAATTCTTAGACACTTTAACATTCCTCTGGATCTGGTCTGCTATCTTCTTCAACTTCCCTCCACTCCTCTGATAAAAAATGTCTACCCTTCTCATCAGCAAACTGCTTCTGAACCTATATCTATGTCCATGCATCATTATTTGTGACTTGTGCCAAAATGTTTTAACGAATAATTCTCTACCTATTAGCTCTTTATGAAATATCAGTTGTAAACCTTCATTATTTATGTTATAGGACTGCATTTATTTTTCTTTCTGATGGGATTACATGGCTTTAAGACAGGTAGCAGTAGAGAACAATCCTCTAGGAATTGAATGAATAATCCTTCCCGTTAAAATTTGTGAATATTTCAACATAAGCAAAAAAGTTCTCCGTTATCCAGAAGCCAGATTAATTCTAATCAATATATGATCTTGTATGAACCCTAGTAAGCTCAACTTTACACCTTTACTTGAAAAAAAATCAGTTGCTTTTCACTAAAAAATCGATTTGACTTGTTTTTTTTCCAAATTCAATATTTTCATCATTATTGCTTAGTAGAAGGAAAATTGCTCCACCTACATACCAAAGTGATAGATGCATTCAAAATACCTAAGACAAACAGAAGAGATTGTAAACTCTGCTAAAACTGTGGGAGATTGATTAGAGCAGACAATATGCAGTCTTTCTATCGCCCTCCTAAATCCCTGAATCAATAAATCACATTGGTTAAAACCACACCTATTCAGGACAGCACTTAAGTACCTCATAACTCTGTGTGCTTATCTCTCATTGACTTTAACAGGTCTTCAGCATATGCTTAAAGCTAACTTGCTTAGTGATGTCCTGAATTAGGATGTTTTGTTTTCCTGAACTAAGCCTAGATTTTGTGGTATTTATGTAGAAAATCACCAACAGAGAAGGCCAACTTTTTTTTCAGAGGTACTTTAAACTATACCCTCTCTAAGTGTCTTTCTGGTGCATTCTCCAGCCTAATCTGCTGCTCTGCTTTCTGCTCCCTCCCTCACCTATCTGCAGCTGAGCTCCCTGTCATGTGCCACACAAAGAGGCTGCCTGTGCTACTTGTGGCATCTATATCACAGGTTAGCCATCTGCAGAGCTAAAACACTTTAGATACGTACAGACATTCAGGGAGGTTAGGGGGAGGTTAGACTGAGTTAAAAATGGACACCTGAGTAGGGATGGGGGGTGCTTGTGGAGGAGGCAGCTTGGGGGCGATCAGAGGGGCAGATGGAGTCCATGGGAGGGATTAAGAGGAATCAGAGGGCAAGCAGGCTCTGGGGGAGAATCAGGGGGATTGGAGGGTTTGGGGAGGACAGGTGAGGTCTGTGCGGGGATCCCTATCTAACCCTGGGAGTGCTAGTGGGGTCCATGGGGGGATTAGGGAGATTAGGAGGGCAGGTGGGGTCTGCAGGGGCAATTGAGAGGGCTGGTGAGGTCCACAGGGAAAGATTGGAGGGCAAGCAGAGTCCATGGGAGGGATCAGGGAGATCAGGGGGACAAGCAGCATCCACAGGGGGCGAATCAGAGGGATCAGGGGACTGGCGGGGACCATGGAGGGGTTAATGGAGTCCAGGCCCACGATCATATCAGTTGCAGCGAGACCAGAAAGCCCCAAGAAAGAAACTTCCCTGGGTCTCTCTGGTCTTGCTGAAAAGGACACAATGGTTCTACACTGAGAATGGGCTGTCAGGCTTAAGCCCTAGCAGCCTTGCTCTCAGCACAGAGCTGCCACAGCTCTACAATACAAAGCTGCTTCCCCAGGGCTCTCTGGTCTGGTCAAGCTGCAGCAGCTCTGTGCTGAGAGGAGGGCTGTCAGGGCTTAAGCCTGGTGGCCCTGATCTCAGTGCAGAGCCACTGTGTTCGTTTCAGTGACAGCAGAAAGCTCCCTCTGACATCTGAAGGGCCTGATCTTTTTTTCTCCAGAGCTCAGGAGGCACCCACCGCCCTGTACACCACCAGCTGGGCTCCTGGCCAGCCAGTCGGCTGGGTACCACCTGGGCTCCCAGGGGCCTTATCCTTTTTTCTCTGGAGCTCAAACGGCACCCACCCCCATGCCACTGCCAGGAAGAGCAGAGCCAGTCCAGGCAATGGTGCAAGGCACCACGGCTTCCAGGGGCTCTGAAGCTGCAGTGCTTACTCTGCCCAACATCCCCAGGGAGTGAGGCACCATGCCCAGCCCCACTGCATCCTGGCATCCCTGATGACCCTGAGTCAGGAGGGGCCACTGCATTCTAGGATACTGGAAGACTTCAACTTGGGTGGAACAGCTGTGGGAAGTGGCCACATGGTCGTGGAACAGAAACAAAATTAGGCAGACTGGAGATAACCTGGCCTAGTGGCATAACTTTAAACAGAATTATGAGGTCTTTAAGCCACTTAAAAGGTTTTAACATGCAGCCAGTCCATGGGTTAACAGCTCCAGAAGCTGCCTAAATGTATCGTGTAATAAAACCCTTAGATCAGCCTAACTAGGGATATAAGTGTAAGGTCTGCACCTGAGCAAACTAAGTTAGATAGAGTGGCCATTTTTAATGCAATCTAACCTCCCCCTAACCTCCCCAAATGTTTGTATGTACCACTTGCTATGCACACTAAAACCACTTTGCTGCAGCTTCCATCAAAAGGTTATTTAACAGACCTCAATGTTCCTTAGCATATGGGTTGAGGTGTCTTTCCTAATCAAGAAAACACAACCTGAATAAAGGGTATAGAAAGACTAACATTCTTTAAAGTCATGAGTATGGTTTCCTCTGACTGCTTGCTTACTAATGTGTAAGTACATGGAGAAAGGTCCCTTCAATCTATAAAGTGTACCTACCTGAGTGAGAAAAGTTCCATTCCTGAAAGGGCCTAACCATCCTATGTGACATATAGGCCCAGATTCTATATCACCCATTAGACATTTAGGCATGTTTCATAGTTTCTAGGGTCAGAAGGGACCTGAATAGATCATCAAGTCCAGCGCCCTGCCCTGGGCAGGAACAAGTGCTGGTAATACCCCAGGCAGAAATTCATCCAACCTCCTCTTGAGGCTATGTAAGTGTTGTTCTATTTTGCTAGGTTCAAATTCCTGAAAATCCACTAATGTATCTACTTTTATAACATACCATCATCAGACTCTTAAAACTGAGTTACAAAAAAGCAAGGGGAAGAAGCACCCATCTACCTTTTCATTAACATGGATTCAGGTATGGTGGAATAGATTCACATTTAGGAACCCAAGTCCATTTAGACTTTTTTCTACCATATGAGCTCTGGTGCATACATTTATATCCACTTTGGAGGCTACGGTACATATATTAGATCCTACTATATGAATCCATATATAGATACACATATTACTTTGAACTGTACGTGGTTTGATACTTATTTTAGTTTCTATTTTATAGTATTTGGTGCATATATTACATTTCTACTGGATAAGATATGGAACAAAATTATTGTGCCTGCTGTTATGATCTATCTCATTTACTTTTACCTTATCTTACTCTCTTCTTAGTTATGAATTGTCCACAAGATCATATATATTTTTTTACAAACATGTTCTTGGAAATTTGCAGCATTTATCAGCTGATGAATTACGTATAAACTATTTGCAACAAGTAATTAATATTCACTCTTAATATTCCACATGTGTGACAGCTCATGATACTGCTTCTGCCCCCTGAATGAAGAGCTGGGAGAAGAGGGAGGAATGCACACAAGCAGCATATAGGGCTGCAGGGAGCTGGTGTTCACCTACAATGCTCTCTATCTTCATTGCTTTTCTTGGGCAAGCAACAGCAACTAGCAGCAGAGCACAAAACTTGGTAAACAATACTATAATCTAATATCATAAGTATGTAGGAGCCACTGGTGTGCAGGCTGATCCATTCATGCGCTACTGGCCTATCTCTACTCTCACTTACCCTGATATAAATCAGGAGTGCTTCTAATAAAGTCAGTGAAGTAACTTCTATGTGGATGTCACTTTTTGGAAGTACTAAAGCACAGCGCAGTATGGGCAGTTAGCACGGCGCATGGTTAGATTTCGCCACTACATCACCGTAGCTGCACACTATACCTGGGGAGCATGCTGCTACAGTGATGTAGCTGGTGATCACGTGTAGACACATATGATTGCTATGTTATCGTACTGCACCATACGACAACGTAGTATGGCGCTACGTCACTGTAGGGCAACGCATAAATGCACCCTGTAAGTGGGAAGGGAATCAGGGTCTTTTCTAAATGTTAACCACTAATATTTTATATAAATATAATCGGAATAGTAAATGGTGCACATTGTTTTCTTACATCAACACTAAATGAGACAGTGGCATAAAAGCAAGAGAGTATATATAGCCATGTAATTCAATTTGCTTTAAGTACATATTTAGTAGTTCTAAGAAGTTCCATCCATATATTTTCTTCTTCATTTTGTCCCATTAAGCTCATTTTAACCCAAATAGTTCTGGTGCTCATCTGCAGTTGAAAAATCCCTCCATTCTGTTCATTTAGTTGTTCAACTATGTTTCTAGAGACAAAATTTAGTTTTGCAGCTATAGTGATTAAGTTATTTCATTGGCAGGAGCCACAAAATTCAAGTATGGTATAATTCTCTATTTAATTTCAGCGAAATGAATATTTTCTCAATTACATAGCCAGGAGAGAAGCTATACAGTTTGAGGCAATCCCAAAACATATGACGATTATTCCCTGTACCATGTTACCCTCTCCAGTATTTTGCTGTAAAATTTCTGATTATTTTATGTTGCCAGTCTCTTGTGTAAAACAATTTTAACAATAATTTTTACTGTCATTTTTCTGGGACCAAGCAAAAGCGCATTTAACCAAGAGAAAGACTCCCATTAACTTCAGTGGGCTTTAGATCAAGTTTTCCATGAAGGGAAATTTGTATTAGTCACAAATGACAATCCTTTCAATACTTTCAATCCATTCATTCATTACCACTTCCCAACCTAATTGTCAATATTATCTTGAAATTCTAGAGAAAAAAAACCATGCATGTAACTTATCTCTTTTTATTTTCTCAAAGAACTGATTATTTTATAATTTTCTTTTAGTAAATCACTCATTTTCTCACAGCATTCTCTCCTTGCCTCCAGCCTCCCCTCAGCTCCACAAAAAATATAATTAGGGTGGCACAGCAAGTATTTTTGGCATGGAAACACTGCCATGTAATGTGCATTTGTATGAACAAAATCTTCCCTAACCTTCACACAAATAAGCCCCTTTTCTGAAAGCTTATGTAAAAGCACTTAAAAAGTGTTGGGAATATGGTCAAAAGTGAAAGCAATTCAAAATGCTTATACCTATTTTTTCCAGGACATTCATTCAGATATATGTATATGTTATATGGTAACTTCATGGAATCAGGTGCATATATATAGATATATATTGTCATTACATGTATATATTACATATATATATGTGTTCTTTTCTTGCACACATTACATGGTTTCTGTGCAGGATCGGGTGAATACATAGCATAATTACTGTGTGGGATCTGCTATGCACACTATATTGTCATTGCATGGATTCTGGCAATTATATTACATGACTAATGCTTGGAATCTAGTGCATGTGGCACATTGTCACTATGTGGGGTGCAATGCAGGTTTTTGTTTTACTTTTTTCATTCTAGCAAAAAAAGTCATGAAAACAAACAAAAAAACCCATTTGAAAGTGGCTAGCTTCAGTATACTATGGTAGTTTTGATGACATGTCTGCTCTGTGTTTGACTATGAAAACTTCTGATAGTCCATTAAGTTTCTATATGTAACCCGGGCAGTACTGCAAGAGGTACCCCCTCTCCAATTGAAGGGATCAAAGCAGGTGCACAAGCGCTGTGGGAGGTGTAGGGACTCTCCTCCCCCTATAGAGCAGAGCCAGACCACCACAGGGGACTTAACCATATACCTTTTAATGAAAGAACAGTACTGGGAACGTAACAGGCATAAACCAGGGGGTATAGGTGACACTACAATGCCCCAAGGGGGCAGGATTCAACAAAGGTTAGACACTTACAATCATTGACAAAAGACAGGGTTAACAAAATATAAAACACAAACAGCAGAACAAACAATACTGGTTGGTGAAATATAAAAAGGCATAAAATACAAAATGTCAAATGACAAGGAAATATAGGGCCTAGGTACCTGGAGGGGGAAAATACAACAGCCCCTTTCCACTGTAAGAAGATTTTGTCCTTGTTAGCTCACTCAACCCAAGCCACCCCACTGACACTTGAACTTGGATCTCCCACATGGGAGGTAGAAACACTGCTACACAGCCACCAGTGCTGGCACTATATTAGACTGTTAGGGGTCTTGACCTTCCCAGAGCCCCAGCCTCATGTCACACTGCCTGGCCTCTTATCGGAGGAGCTGGAAGCAGAGCTGGGAACCTCTCAGGTCACTGCTCAGATCCTTGCTGGAGCGGGAAGCCTCACCTGCTGGCCACAGCCTCTCGTAGGGGATCCTGGAGCCCAGCAGGAAGCCTCTCCTGCTGGCCGCACGCCATGCTGCTGAGGGTCCAACTGCTGCCTGCAGGTCCTGCTCCTTCAGGCTTTTCTGGGGCAACTGCTTCCGCCCCATTGGCTCAGCTCTTGCCAGCTCTTTGAAGCTCCTTCCTTGTGGTCCCTCACTGGTCTCTCCCTTGAGTCAGCTGTGCTGCCCCTTTTATCCCCCTCCAGGTGACCCAAGGGGCCAATCAGGCGACACGGAGGGTGAGTCTCTGGGGCCTGATTGGTGAGGAAAGGGAATCCCAAGTCCTCCAATCATCTTTTGCCCTTTCAAAATCCCTGGGCTAAGTCACTGCCAGCTAACCCGTCACATATATATATGTGAAAGGAAGAAAGAAAGACTTTTGACTTTTAGAAACTTTTATTCTGGGGACGGTGACAAATGGGGTGCAGTAAAGACCCTACAGGTTGGCCCAAAGGTCTGGGCTTCCAGGACAAAGACTAGGCTCATGGCCTGCAAGGCCTGCCCGCACACTCTAGACAAAAACAAAACAAAAACAACCCCACAAGAGACAAAGAAATATATACATATATACAGTTCTACAGAGGGGATGCCCAGGGGGGCCTCAGGACATCAGGGGTCGGCCAACACAGACAAAGCCCGAGCTCTCGGCTCACTGGACCCACCCCAGCATCCTGAGCAGGTGGTGGCTTCACAGCACAAAAAGCAGGCGTCCCCCCTTGACCCGGCATAGTGCCCCCTTGATGGCCCTGTGCTCCTCAAAGGTGGGCACCATCCGCCGGGGAGACGCATGCTTGAATTCAAGTGAGAGGCATGCCCACACCAGCAGGCGGAAAAGCTGCAGGGCTTCGTCGATCCCAGTCCTGGCGAGCCAGTTTTGGCAGCTCTTCAGGGTGGCCATCTTGGCCTGGCCCACCAGGAAGTTGGCCAAGCTGACTGCGCCCCATTCGGCCACCCAGAATGGGAAAGAGCAGATGTATGTGTGCTTTGAAAAGTCCCAGCCCAACACCCGAAGCAGAGCCCCAAGGGTGGCAAAGAGTGGCTGCAGCCGGAGGCAGTCAAGGAGGGCATGAAAAACATTCTCTTCCATTGTCCCCAGGCAGAAGGGGTAGGCCACTGAGGCCACGGGGTCGAGGTGGCGCACAAAGGATCGGGGGGCCAGTGGTCAGGCCCAGTGCCAGTGGCAGGGCAAAGCTGGTCAGGCGATGTCGCAGAACATGCAGCAGCGCTTCGATGGCCAGGGCGTACAACTTGCATGACAGGGGGCAGCCATGGTGGATTCTCCGATGCACCGGGAATGGGATACACAGCACGCCGTTCACCTTCAGCAGGCTGAAGGTGTTGTGGTACAGGACCCAGAGCGCTGCGCCCAAAGCCAAAAGTCTCAGGGGTGCTGATCAGGTACTGGTGGTCGACCCAATCAAAGGCCTTCTCCTGGTCCAGAGAGACCAGGCTGACATCCAGGCCGAAGAGCTCTGCAGCTGCGAGCAGGTCGCGCAGCAGGAACAGGTTGTCCTGGATGGTTCTGCCCGGCGCACAGTAGCTCTGCTCAGGCCTGATGACAGAGGCCATGATGGTATTGAGCCGGTTCGCCAGCACCTTCACCAAGATCTTATAGTCGGCACACAGAAGGGAGACTGGCCATCAGTTCTTAAGGCAGCCGAGGTCCCCCTTCTTGGGCAGCAAGGTGAGCACCGCCCGGTGGCAGCTGGTCAGCAGGGTCCTGTCGGGAAGGCTCTTGAGGAAGACACGGAGGAGGCTGGGCCCAAGGGGGGGCCAGAAGGCTTTGTAAAACTCCACAGGCAGTCCATCAAGGCCCAGAGTTCTGCCCGTGGTGAGCCCCGCCACAGCAGTCTCGAGCTCTGCCAGAGAGAGCTCATGTTCCAGGGCTTTAGCCTGCAAAGCACAGAGGCATGGCAGGTCCTCATGCAGCCACCAAGCAGCCTCTGGGCAGGTGGGGTCAGCTGCAAACAAGTCCTGGTAGAAGGCGATGGTGTGCCCTCGCACTTTGCCCGGGTCCATGAGCAGCCATCCCTCCGGGGTCTCGAGATGGTCCAAGGTCAGAAAGAAAGAAAGATAAATTCATCCTTGTGTAATTTTGCTAAAATCACTGGAGATGCACCTTGATTTAAATTATATATCAGTGGGCACATCTACACATGATGCTACATTGCCATAGCAATGTGCTACGGCAACATAGCATGGGTGGTTACAAAATGTGACACCACTTCTACATCACCATATCACCATAGCAATGTGCTCCCTTGTTATAGCACATTGCTATGGCGATGTAGCAACTAAAAATAATCGTGTGCAGCACACACGGTGCAGTCTGGGCTGTTACTGAGCCATCATTTAGTACTTTCTTTGGGAAGTACTTTTAGAAGTACTAAATGATGGCACAGTAATAAAGGCATTGTAGGGACATGTGTAGACATGCCCAGTGTGGCCTAGATATCTGGAAAAGTGGCCTGCTATATGCATAGGGAAACAGGGCTTGATCTTGCTCCTGCTTGAATTAATGGAAAAACTTCTGAGAGCTTTAATAGTGCAGGCCCTCAATTCAATATGTTCTCACGCATGTTAATATATTCTCTCATGACAGCCCTAGATTTTCCTTCCAAGACTGCATAATGATTTCTTCATCTGCCACAGTCAGTAGAGGAGAGACAGGTGATCCATCCAGCCCACTAACAGGCATGCTCTGTTAGGATTGGATAGGGACAATGATTGACAGGCACCAGATGCTGAGTTCAGTTCCAGGCTGTATCTTTCAGTTTAAATACATCATTGAGTAAAAATCACCACGTACATTCCAGCTGCTTAATAGCGTAGCACTAGAGTAGACATGTTATCACGCATATAAGCATGCACCAAACAATATCTATGAGCATGATTAGTAAGCAGCAAATACTTAATGATTGGATTTGCTGTCCCTATTGCTAAGAACACGTTACTTAACGGAAAAATCAGAGCTAGCCGTTCGCTGTTCCTGAAGTTAAAAAACAAAAGAAGTCAGGTTCCTTAGACCAGCAGAGGAAAAAAGGCAGCGGTAAGTGACCTCAGCACCCTCTTTCACCATGCTGCATTTTATCTATAATTCCAGTTAATTTAGTACTCATGCAAAGTGCCAAACTAGCAGCTCTTGGTCATATCCATACAAATGTTGCTCCGTGCAGTTGTTACTGCACAGTTATATAGTATTTGCATAAGCAGGTACTAAATGACTGTGCAATAACCATATTACTGTGTAGCACCATCCCCGCACAGTTTTTTTCTGATGCTACTGCGCAGTACCAACAACCTATTACGCAGTAGCCCATTACTACTGCGCAGCAGTGGCACATCACAGTTAGTGCCTGGCAACACTACTTAGCAGTAGCAATGAACTGCACAGTAACTCTTTGCTACTGTTCAGCAGTGTCTCATATAGACGTACCCCTTGAGAAGGAAGTATAGTTTCAGAGCATGAACTTGAAAAGCTCCCTGAAAAACTCTATGATATCACTTGCTCTAAAAACAAAAGGCTCTATGATATCACTTGCCCTAAAAATGCCATCAGGAAAACTGATTGCAAAGTCTAACTAGATGAGTGAGAAGAGTAATAAGATTGATCTTTGTCAGCAGGATTAAACTTCCCACATTAAACCCCAACCCATCAAAGCAAATTACCACAATTTCAAATTTAAACATATGAGTAGTCCATTTTGACTTCAATAACCCTATTCACACACTTAAAACTAAGCACATGCTTGAATATTTAACTGGACTGGAACTTTAGAGAAACAAGTGTGTGCAAAAATGGAAAGTTCAGTGAAACCAGAAGAGTTATTATCCGAAGCAATTGTGCTGACAACACTAGGTGTATCTACACATACCATTAAGGCAACATGATAACTCCAGCACAATTTGCACCAGAGTTAACTGCTCCTGGACTCAGTGTTGTTAACATGTACCTGGGACAGCAGAGTTAATATGCAGAGTTAATGTGCAGCAGTAGTTTGAGCCAGGGTGGAGCAGACCTACGCTGGCAGCAGACTTGTGGGGGTCAGCCCCGACCTCCAGGGAACAGCATCACTTGGAAGATGGCCTGGCTGGGGCACGAAGAGCGGAGCCCTGTGGCTAGGTGGCAGGCAGGGATCTGGTCCTCTGTTGCCTGGGCTTACCAGGTGCAATGTATGCCCTGGTCATCATTTACATATGCATTTAGGCGCAGTTATTTTTGCCACTGTATGATAGTACTGTCCCAGAAAGTGATATCTTACAGCAGTGAAAATTAGCTTGCTGCAGTCTAATAGCATTGCACATGTAGACTATGATGCTTTATACCATAGCAAATTACTGTACTGCACAGTTAAGGACACATATAGATGCACCCACTGTATTATAACAACAAAGCACACCTTAAATTAAAAACTGAATGAGCAGATGTCCAGAAGTAGTGATTAATAGCAACCATTATAAAATGAGAACTCTTCTACTGGGATTCCAAAGGGACTGATGCTAAGCAATATGTTATTCAAAATCTTCATCAATGATTTGAAAGTAAATATAAAATTGCATTGGGTAAATTTTGTGAAACAATGAAAGCCAAGGGGATGAATAAGGAAGACAGGGCAGTCATACAGAATAGTCTGGATAATAATAGTTGGCAAGCTTGGTATTTCAAACCAAATGCATTTCGATACAGCCAAGTGTCTAGTTGTATGTTGAGGAACAAAGCATGCAGACCATTGCTACACCACAGGGAATCATATCCTGGAGAACAGGTGCTCTGAAAAGAATGGAAAGGTAACTCCACCTGAGTTCCCGCTGGTGTAGCCAAAAGCCCTAATACAAAACATGGATGTGAAAAGCAGGAAGTAGAAAGCATGGCACTAGTAAGACCAACATTAAAATATTGCACCAAGTTCTGAAGTCCATGTTTTCAACTGGAAATTTAAAAATTGATGAGAGTGCAGAAAAATACTACAATAATTATTCAAGGCCTGGTGAAAATGTCTGACAATAAACAACTTAAACAGCTTCATCTAACTAGTTTATCAGAAAGAAGGTCTAAAGAAAAGTTGACTATGGTGTATAAATTACTTTGTGGGGAGAAACTGTGGCATACTAAAAGGCTCTGTGTTCTAACAAAGAAATGTTTTACAATAACCAATGCCTAGAAGCTGAAACTAGAGAAATGCAAACTGGAAATAAGGCACAAGCTTTTAACAGGAAGAGAAATTAAACTGGAAAAATCTACCGGTTGGTAGGTTCTCCATCACTTGATGTCTTAAGATCAAAACAGTATGTCTTCCTAGCATATGCTTTAGCAACTACAAGTTATCAGGCTCCATAGAGACCTCCAAGTCTTTTTTCCCTGAACAGTTATAGCTAATTTAGAATCTATCCTTGAGCATCAATCTAAGAATGTCTTCCAAATGATGTTAAAATTGTCTACAGTCTTACTAATTAGAAACACTGTCCTGACAATATAGCCACACAATGGAATTCCTGTTTTATCACTACCATGAACTATTATCCTTTTCAGTATATGACAGATGGATGGATACCCATATCTACTTAACCAGTCTGAAAGAAAAAAAAATACACTGGCAATTCTTTACCCCATTATTCTTACTAAAAACATTCATTCATGTAGCGCTATCATATTTTTCCCAGAGATACTGTTTAGGAGGTGGGTATTTTTCCACGGTATTTCAACTCCTTCAATTTTTCAAATCACCTAAAGTCCTTTCGTTAGAATTAGAATTAAGAACAGCTATTTGTATGTAATTGATAAGAAAAAGCACACGTCATTAGTAAACATCCCTAGTTTCTGCCCTTACCTTCCAGAAAAAAGTATCCTCTGTTTTGACTGATTTTACAGAGTATTCTGAAACTGCAAGCAATTCACTTTTTTTTCTTCTTCCTTTAAAGCTTTTTTATTTCTCTCCATTTTATTTCTCTCCTGGAGTGTGCTTCTGTCTCAGGTTGGCCAGATATTTTGCTCAGCATTTTTATGTAGAAATGGAATCCATGTCAAGTGATATTGGGCCAGATTTTTCTTCTTACTTATACCTATACTAGTATAAATCTGAAATAAACCCATGTAAGTCAGTGGAGTCATGCCAATTTAAAACCAGCATTAATGACAGCAGAAGCAGGACCACTACCTTAAAAATGTTACTCATACTAAATTGGGAAAAAAAAGTTATTTAAAGTATTTAAAATTGCAACAGTCTTTCAGTGTGAAGATGCTGACCTCTGCACAAAGAACATATAAGAAAAATGAAGCATTATGATTTCTTAATGCTTGCCTTTAAAAAATATACTCCTGTAAAGAATAATACCTTGCATTTCTCTAGTGCCTTCTGACCTAAAACCTGGAATCAATGGACACTGCCCAGTCTCATTTGTCATGTTATTGTTCATGTCAACAAGTGGTGCTGCTACACAATCTTCCGAGTTCTTTTTTTTCATTTGTGAAGAAATGTCATTTATGTCGTTTGGGAAAACACATTATGCTAACTTTTGCCTTGTTGGGCTGTGTAGAGGCATTAGACCCTGAAGAGGAGGCTATGAGAGCAGCAGGAGACTTTACTGTCTCATTAGACTAAATTATTAAAACAGATTTGCTCTCTGGGAGATGGACATTCCTGGAAAAGAGGATTGCCCTGCATACTGTTTGATCCTCTGTGTTTCAGGACTGCTGCACATGTGTAAAACAAGTTACACTTCAAATGCATCCAGATTTGGCATCACTGATTTCTCCTCTACTGGGAAGGCAACATCCAACTTCCAGGACATTTGTTACCATTCAACAGCAGAAGGAGGCACTGATTTCAAAAGACAGGACAACCGTATTATAGTCAGTGTCAGTGGGCCCCTCAGCATCCTAATGCAAGAAGAAACAGAAGGTCTGTGCATCCCAAGGATAACCTCCCACCAACAATATGGATTTCACAGAACTGAAACCACCCCAACCATTTTGCTCTCAAGAAATAAAATGTTAGTGAAAGAATAGACTACGCACATTTCTCTCTTAAGGCCTTATGCTATCATTCCATCTCAACTGATCCCATTTTGCCCCTAACATGCACACAGATACAGCCCTCTCTTTAATGGGATAATAGGGTAAACAGGTAAAATAACTTAGCCAAAGTCATATACGAACTCCATGGCTAAAGCTGAAATAACACCTCCCCCCCCGCCAAGATTATCTGGTTCCCACTCTCAGTTCTGGCCAGTGAGCTATGCCCCTTTAGCTCTAAATGTATTTCCAAACCTAGAGAATATTTTTCTCTAAGTAACCAAGGGAATTAGATGAATTTGCATGTTTGAATATGCATTATAAAGGGGCATAGTTAAAAAAAAAGTTAGACATCAATGTATTTAATATATATTTTAGCTGAAGTTGGGCAATTGGGACAAGCTGCTGACACTTAGAACTGGAAAACATCATTTTTAAATTATCAGTATGTGGGAATGAAATTCCCTTTGGGAACCCTAGACTTTTTCAATACAAAATTTCCTTGAAAAGCTGCAATTATGTTGTAAATGCTCAGCATTTGAAGTCTGCATATGTTCCTCATTTTCTCAAATAAATTATTTTGACTTTATTACATATGCTTGAGAAATAACAAAAAGTGGCTCTCTTTTCACAAACCGTAATTGTGAGGATTGGTAAGAGACTGGAGCTTTCAAAGGCTTGGTAGTAAGATAGAATGTGTTCATCTCCCTACCAGGTAAGCATTAATCAAAAGTTGCTATGTTCCATTTTTTTTTTAATGTAATAGTTAAGATATATAAATAGTGTGTATTTACATAGTATATACATATACTTAAAGGTGAGGAATCTGGTCTTCTTTTTATGTCCTTCCATTCTAAACAATGTTAGACATCATCTCTAATTGGGAAGTGGCATATTTTCCAGAATTTAGCTGTTTGTTTATTTGGGGGGCTTTGTTTTGGTTTGGGTTTTTTGCATTGCTATGACATTTCACCTTTTTTATTGGCTTCAGTCTTTTCCCTCTGCTTATCATATCCTTTGGTTTGGTCCCTGGTTGGTTCAGCCTCTCGATTAATTCATTTTTTCGATTTGGTGTTTGAAATGATCCAAATTCTTTCAGTCTGCTTGTCCTCATGAGTCTCCTTACACTCCTTTGTAGACTGTTAGACTAGTTGTGTTTTCTTTTTCTTTAGTTAAAATATGTGAAACTGAACATTTCAATCCTAAACGCTGGAGAGCAGAAAGGGTTAGAAACAAGGGTTAGGTGACCTCTGAAGGTCCCTTCCAGCCCTTCTTGGAGAAGCATAAAACTAGCGGGCTCGAGATGCGAGGCTGACAAAATGAAGCAGCAAGCAACTCGAGGGGAGGGATTAAATATGGGACTTTAAAAAAAGAAGTGAATCCAAGCTTGCGGAGAAGAGAAGGAGTCGGAACTGAGTTACTAAACAGATGCCGCCCCTGAGATAAGGTGCTGGGATGAAGCTGCCAGAACAGAAGGAAGCAGAAGGAGTCCGAGGAAGGGATGTGCCAGGAGGATCCCCAGGCAGGGATCCTCCTCTCACGCCTTGAGACACGTGTCAGATGAGAGGCGCGGCGCTGGCAAGGGGGTTTCTTTGACTGCAGAGTGCCAAGGGCGGGAAGAAAGGGGCAGACCCCCCAAGGCTAGCGGGGACCCACGCCCTGCCTGAGGCAGGATCATTCCTGAAGCCTCCCTCCCTGCCTGCCGGGCTTTCCCAGGGACAGCACATCCCCAGCGGGGACCCCTGTGCCTCGCGGGCTGCAAGCAAGTCCCAGGCTGCTGCTGCTGCTGCTGCCCCTTAGCCCGGCTCGGGCAGCACGTGGGAGGCAGCGCAGCGCGGGCAGGGCAGGGTAGGGCCGGGCAGGCGGGCAGGCGGGCCGGGAGCTGCCATTGGTCCCCGGGCGCCCGCCCCTCCCCCGGGCGCCGGGGGTTTAAATGCAGCCTGGCGGGCGGGCAGCCTGTGCCGGGCGCGGGGCTGGGGGCAAGGCGGGAGCTGCGCTGCAGGGAGGGGGGGCGTCTGCCGCTGCACCCCACCCCCCTTCCCCAACTACTGCCCCCCCACCATGCCCAGGGACTCGTAACTCCCCCCCCCCCCCACACACACACACCCCCCCTCCCGCCTATGAGGCAGCCGTGCACTGGGCAGCCCCGGAGTTGATAACCAGCCCGCTCAGCGCCCGCTGCCTTCAGCCATGAGCTGTCTGGATGTGATGTACCAAGTCTATGGTCCTCCCCAGCCCTACTTTGCAGCCGCCTACAGCCCCTACCACCAGGTACGTGCGTGCGGGGCGGCATGGCCCCGGGTGCCGGCCCGGGCCAGCCGGGCAGACGCGCGGGCTCGCGGCGCGGGGCAGAGTCTCGGCCAACTTCGCTGGAAGCGCGGAGCGGACCTGGCCCGCGGGCAAGGGCTGGGCAGCGGCTGCGAGCATCCCGGCGGCTGAAGCTCGCCCGCCCCCACCCCCGACACTTGGGGTAGGGCTGGGCCGCTCCGCTCTTCTCCAGCATCGGGAGGAGTAGTAGTCATCTCATTAGTATCATCATAAAATCATGGAAAATTGGGGTTGGAAGGGACCTCAGGAAGCATCTAGTCTAACCCCCATCACCACTATTATGTTGTATTGCATCGCATATCATATCATATCATTAGTATATATTATATTATATTATATTTGATATGACATTCGTCATCAGTTGTAGGAGTATTATTATTAGTATTACGATTGGTATAAATCGTATTGGTAGTAGTAGTATCATCATTATTATCAATATAATTGTATTGTGTTGCATCGCATTGCATATCATATCTTATATTATATTATATTATATTATATTATATTATATTCGTCATCATTAGTAGGAGTATTATCATTAGGATTAGGATTAGTATCATCATCATTATCACTATGATAGTTGTAATATATTGCACCGCGTTGTATATCATATCATATCGCTGATATTATATTATATTATATTATATTATATTATATTATATTATATTATCGCCGTCACTAGTCATAGTAGGGGTAGTATCACCATTAGTATTGGTATAAGTCGTATTAGTAGTAGTAGTAGTAGTAGTAGCAGGATCATACAATCATAGAAAAGGAAGGTCGGAAGGGACCTCAGGAGGTCACCTAGTCCAGCCCCCTGCTCAAAGCGTTATCATCGTCGTGATCACTATCATTATCGAGTTGTCTTGCATGGCAGTGCTGCGCTGCGCTGTGCTGCGCGGGTGGCGGTGCCCGCTCCCCGCGGGCCGGTCCCGTTCGCGGCCGCGCTCCCGGGGGCCGGGGATGCTCATGCCTTGATTCATGTGTCAGATGCCTGCAGCCTGGCAGGGAGGACGCTGCGGCCCGCGGGGGCCGGCCGGGCTCTCCCTGTGTCCGATCGCGGCGCTCCGAGGTGGTGCCCGTGCCCGGCAGCCAAAGGGACGGCAGAGGTGCGCGGCGGGCCCGCGCCAGCCCCGCGCCCGCGTGCGGCTCCGGGAGCCGAGCTGCCGGCGGGCGTCCCGCGGCTCCGTGTGCAGGGAACGGCCCGGCCCGGCCCGGCCCGGCCCGGCCGCGCTGTCCCGGGGCAGCCCCCGCCAGCAGCGCGCGCTGGAGGCATCCCTCGCCCGCTCGCCCTCCCGCCCCTGCCTCGCCCCCGTAGCCGCGGCTGCCGCCGCCGGCCTGCCTGGCCGCCCCCCCCCGCTCGCGCTCGCTCGCTTTCTCCAGCAGTGCTAGATCTGGTTCCTGTTCTAGCTGTGGCTGTAGTTACAGGGCTAGCTATAGCTATAGCTAGAACTACAGCTAGAATTACAACTACAACTATAGCTAGACCTGGAACTACAACTGCAGCAGCAGCTATAGCTAGAACTATCGCTATATAACTGGAAGCGTGGCTATAGCGTCCTTTCTCTCCTGCCCCAGGCTTTGACTATAGCTATAGGTCTATAAGTAGAGAACTGTAGCTGTACAAAAAACTAGAACTCTTGGTTCCAAAAATGATCGCTTTTCTTAAACCAACTGGGAAATCGCAAGAACATTGTCCTTTTCTGCAAGCTTTCAGGATCAACGTCCCTTCGTCAGGCTCTGGGAAAAGTAGATGGTACAAGATCCCTACCTATAGCTATAGCTTCCCCTCCTGACCCAAGACTCTAGCTATAGTTACAGTTATAGCTATAGTTGTGTAGTTGTTAAAGCCCTGGGCAGGAGGGAAAGCTATAGTTTTAGTTACAGTCCCAACTATAGCTACTAAGATGTCCTTCTGGGCTGCAGGGCGAGGACTGAAAGGCTCCTTTGCTTCCCTGTCTAGACACAGTGGCAGAGGCTGACAGTAGACATGGAGCCAGGAGGGTTCCCTTTGCCCCCCCGAGCCTTGATGTCTGCAGCCCCCAGAGAGTGGTACCCGGGCAGGCCGGTCCCAGGCACCCCAGCTCTACTGCCTGCAGGCGCCCAGCGGTGGGGCTGGGACATGCACCCCCAGATCCAGCCTTCATGTCTTTGCATGGGCTCATTGCCCAGCTGCCCCCACATATCAGGGCTGTGCAGCCCCGCCTTAGTACTCTGCTGGGGATGGCAGCACCGGTGGGGGCCAGGGATTCCTCCTCTCGCTCCTGGCTGCTGGAGATCTCGAGATGGGGGGTGGCGGCTGAAACCTTCATTTGGCAAGGCTGGAGGGGGTTGGGCGGGCACGGGTGGGGGGGGGTGACGGGGGAGGGAGCGGGAAGCCAGCCTGACTTGACTGGATCTCTCTTCTCTCTCCTTGCCTGGCAGAAACTCGCCTTTTACTCCAAGATGCAGGAAGCCCCAGAGAGCACCAGCAGTGCCAGCACCAGCAGTGCCAGCAGCTCCTTCTCCAGCCATGCCCCCCCAGCCAGCATCAAGGAGGAAGATGCCAGCCCTGAGAAGGAGCAGCCGCCAGAGGCTGAGTACATCAACTCCCGCTGCGTGCTCTTCACCTACTTCCAAGGGGACATCAGTGCTGTGGTGGACGAGCACTTCAGCCGAGCCCTGAGCCAGCCCAGCAGCTACTCACCCAGCAGCACCAAGGCCTCCAGGAGCTCCAGTTCATGGCGGGGTGAGCACCTAGAGCTCCTTCCAGCCAGGCCCTTGGTATAAAAAACCAAAGGGGAGGGAAAGATCAGGCTGGGAGGGAGGAATTATTTTGCCAAGACCCAGAGCTCCCTGCAAAGCCACCTTGTAAATGGCATTTGTTCCTCCCCAGGCTTGGGATGGTAAGGGAGCCAGCAGCTGCTCTTGTGCATCTCCAGGCCTTGGCTGAGACATGGTTGTTCCCTAAAGGCCCTGGGCTCTTACAAGTAGGAGTATTTTAAAAAAGAAGCTGGTGATTCTAGATGGGCATAGCTGCATCCCTAAAGATCTGCCTGGATGCGTCTGCTCTGGGTCATCTGAGAGTATTTACAACAAAGCAATGGGCTGCCCTGTTTTCTGCTATGATACCACTAAATTCTCTCCTGCCCCCAAAGAGATTAAACTAACTAACCTGCCTTGTTGAAATAGCTGTAGGGAAGGCTGGGGAATCTCCATCCTTAGAGGCTTTTAAGGATCAGCCTTTGGCTGGGATGATGTAGTTGGGGATGGTCCTGCTTTGAGGTCCCTTCCAACCCTCATTTGCTATGATTCTAAGGGAACCAATGGTCCTGAAACTGCTTTGTGGCTTATCTGCCTGAGCAAATTTAAGGGAAGGGAGGGGAGGATTCTGATTTTATTTCTAGGACTTAAAACAGAAGGTCTCATCATTGATACCTTCTGGCTTGTAATAGGATTTTTAATAAGGGATATAAAAAAGGTGTGTGTGTGTGTGTGTGTGTGTGTGTGTGTGTGTGTGTGTGTGTGTGTGTGGTGGGGGGGGGGGTATTTACAACCTTCCCTATCCCCCCAAATAGATTATATAGCACTTTGTCTAGCTGTAGGTATGTAACTGTTGTAGTTTTTCCTGAGCTGGGGAGAAATAACTAACTCTGACAAAGTTATTCAATCTTCATAATAACGCACCCCCCCTCCTCCCCCATCACTGACCATCCTGAGGCTCTAATCCTCACCCAGTGTATAAAGGGGGGAGGGCAAACATGTGCCATTGCCTAACACAGGATGTACTTGGGAATGCAGAACAAGGGAAAACCCCTGGTGATACCCAGTTACTCTCCCTTCCAGCACCCACTCTCTACATGCACTGTGTGACAGGATGACAGATGGACATAAATAAAAACCTAAGAATTTCTGGTTCAGACCATAGATCCATCTTGCCCAGTGTCCTGTGTCATATAGCAGCAGAGAGTACATGCTGAAAGGGAAAAAGGGAGATGCCAAAAGAGACCCAGTGTCTGACTCAGTAAATGATAGATAGCTCTTATGGTCTGTGGAAGTCAGGTCTCTTTAAAATCCTTATCCCACCCTGCCTGCTGCTTCCCAGGCTCCTAAAGCACAGAGCTCCTGACCTGAAGAGCTGTCCGGGCCACAATGAGGTGTCTATCACTTTGCAAAGATGAGCAGGATGTCCCTCTCTCTTCTAGGGACCAGAGCCCATGGCCCGACCCACAAGAAGGGGCCCTGATGACTTAGAGCCATGTCTTCGTGGGGAGCATATGATTCTGGGCAGGACAAGGAGAAGACAGATTCGCGTGTTGCTGTTGCAAGGGGCAGAGATCAATGTCAAATGCAGGCAGGGGTCTGGGCCATGTCCATCTGGAGAAATCCGGCTCCCTAGACCTAGAGGAGGAAGGGTAGGGGGGTTCCCCTAGAAGCACACAGAAAAGCCCAGCAGCCTTAATCCCTTGGGTTCAATGGGGCAGGCTAGAGAGGGAACTGGGGGATTGTCTCTATGGGGATGCACCTTGGGGGGCTGCTGCTGACTGTCATCTCCCACCCACAGATGGCTCCTTCCCGATGAGCCAGCGCAGCTTCCCACCCTCCTTCTGGAACAGCGCCTACCAGGCATCCGCCTCACTGAGCAGCAGCCTGGGCAGTCCCCTGGCCACTGCACACAGTGAGCTGCCCTTCACTTCAGCCGACCCCTACGCACCCACTGCCCTGCACGGCCACCTGCACCAGGGCAGCACTGAGCCATGGCACCCAGCGCACCACCACCACCACCACCACCACCACCCTTACCTGGGCACACAGGGCTCTGCTTACCCACGCCCTGCCGCAGTCCATGACGTCTATGGCCCCCACTTTGACCCCCGCTACAGCTCCTTGCTGGTGCCCACTGCCTCTGTACGCCCTCCCCGGCTCACGCCAGCCCCTGGAAGCCCCCAGTGCGAGCTGGGCAAGGGTGAGCCTGCTGCCCCGACGGCCTGGACCACGCCTGCACCCTTCCCCAGCCCCACGGGGGATATGGCCCAGAGCATCAGCCTCAATGTGGACACAGGTAAGGGCTGGCAAGAGTGTGAGAGCACCACTCCCATCCCCACACCCTCACACACCACCTTCCTGCCCCCTCCTGCATGGTGATCAGGGACCCCTCAGCTGCCTTCCAGGAAAAGAACGGGGTTTGCTTCTCTGGATTTGCCCAATGCAGGTGACTGGGTGGGGTGAAAAGGGGAGAGAACCCCCCACCGCCCCCTTGCACAACAGGCAGTCCAGGGGCTGTGGTAAATGTATTGGACCTGCCCCTGATCTTGCCTTCCCTGATTAAGGAGGAGGATGTGATGGGGGTGGTACCCAAGGTGAAACGTTGACTGCACTGGGCCAAATTAGTTTCCCTGCCCCAGGATCGTGGAGACTGGGCATGTTCTGAGACTATGTCAGGTTTAAGTGAAAAGGTGTCAAGGGTAACCTCCCCCCCACCAAATAATCTTCTTGCAGCTGTTTGAAGGCAAAGCTTTTGCTCCCATAAAAGTGCCACCCATTTTCTCCTCCTCCAAGGAAGCTGATGACTTTTATTTTCTGTCTGGTCAGGTGCCTACAGGAAAGGTTAAGCTGCTCTGTTTTCATGGGAAAGGTTAAGCAGATACAGTTGAGTGGCATAGTTTCTAGTTCAGCGAGCACATAAAACTAGGAAAGTCCTCTCTGGGAAGCAAGTCTCAGTACCAGGGTAATGGTTTTACCAACCGTCCGGAATGGGTCCTGTTGTGGCCTGGCTTTAGATAAAACATGTGCCTCTCCCTGGCTTTGTTTGAGTTTTTCTCCTTATTTCACCATTTCTTTTCATTCTGGGAATCCTTGCTTTTGAACTCAGTCCCTCTGCTCTCACAGGAAACTAGCAGTGTTTGTCTTTCTCTGTCCTTAAATATCTTGTACCTTTTTTTCTTCCTTTTTTTTTTCTTTCCATTCTCAGGTTTGCAGACCCAGGATAAAAGCAAGGATCTGTACTGGTTTTAGAGCTGTCTTCACCTCCTCTCCCCCGGGGCTCTTCCCTGTATATCTCTGCCTAGTAGAGTTGGTGACATTCACAGATGAAATCAAGTCGGTTTGTAACAGCTTCTGATCTTGGTTTGCAGCTTGCCGTTACGCCTTCTGTGGTGGATCCCTCCTGAGCTGATCTGCTGATTCAAAGATCCCCAGAGAGAGCCCCACTTCCCCCTTCCCTGCAGACCAGCCCACCACGACTCAGCATCTATGCCAAGCAAAGACATGTTCAAAGCCAAGATCATGGGAGAGAAAAGCAAAGGAACTTCAAACTACTTGGCATTGCAAGGACAGCACAGACTTTTTGTGGAAGCCGGGGTTCCTTCTGTTAGAAGAGGAGAGCCAAAGACGCTGACTTTTATTTAAACTAACTCTGCACCCTGAACTGTGTTTTAAAACAGTCAAATGTCATGGATGGTGACGTGAAATCACAGGTCTTCTTAAGGCAGGGATGACATTTTTTTTGGTGGTGTTGTGAATATTTTTTTTTTATGCCAATGAGAATTATTTCTTGAAAGCAGCGTGGGGAGATATCCAGCAATTTTGAACTGGATTTTTACTTTACATCATAGAACTGTAAAAGGAAAGGACATTTTAATTCATGAACATTTTGGGACTGTCAACAAAACTGGTCAAATCTGTCAGCCTGTGGTTATGAGTGGCAAGTGACTAGCTTGGCCCACCTGCCCTGGGCTTATAGAAATGCAGCTGTTCCAGGGACAACTGTTCAAACTCCAGAAACATGACAACCCAAGGTGGCACTTCTCAGAGTTTGGCACAGCATTTGCATTGGATATATATAATTTTTTTTACAAGAAACATTTTATGGTGAAAGAAGAAACCCTTCAAAAAAAGGAGGGAAACAAAACCAAAAACAAAACAAAAAAAGCTGACAGCCATTATGGGGAACAACTGGAGAACACCAGAAGGAAAGGCATGTTATGGACGACTGATCTCAGTTGCCTCTAATATTTCTCTTTGTCTGTGTGTTGCTGTCGTTTGGTCACTTTAGTGGTATTTCTTTTTTTGTTTTTTTGGAGGGGGGAGTAAGAGATGTATTTAATTGTAGGAAAGCTGCATTAAAGATGTCTCCTTCTTTCACCCTTTGTGTGCTTTTGTGAAAAATTAAAGTTAAATAGTTTGGGAGGAGTTTCAGGGTGTGGATAGGGAAAAATACCTGTAATGTGGACAAAACAAACTATTTTATTACTTTGCATTAAAACTAAAAATAAATCTGTATGGTGCAAAATGTTTTCTTACATGAGTAAAAGAAATGGTGACGAATACAGAAGAATAAAATACAGTCTTTTTGAGATGTTCTGGGTTTCAGTTCCCCTGTCTAATGAATTAACAAACAAACAAGGGTGCTACGTTACAGTACAACATCTCTTCAAAAAGATGACAAAAGACAGGGATTATAATGGCATTCCTATTACTCCTGTAATTCAAAACACTGATTCAATCAAGGACAGCAGTGAAGAAGTGAATATTTTCCTTTACTTCCCCTTAAAAACAATATTTTATCTACAGTCCAAACCTGCATTGTTTTGTCCTCTTCTGGGTTTTGGGGGGTTTTCTTTAACTGAACAGCCCTTGAATGTTGCAAAAGAAAAAGATGAATGCAAGAGGACAGGCTATTTTCTTAAGCTTAAATTTGGCAGTAAGTGTAAACATAGCTGGCAGGGCACATAGCCGTGTATTCTGGTGATGGAAGAATGGCACTTATCTGGTGTGCAAAGGAAGGGGAAGCAGAGACAGATCTTGCCTCTTGGATTTCAATCAAGTAGTGGCGAGAACGTAGCTAGATTTATAGGGGAGACTGGAATCATAATTATGAGAATTTTAAAAAGCACTGGGTATAAACACTGCAAGAAGCTGGCAGAGAATTTGTTTGGGCTATAATTTATGACAACTATTTTCAGTTAGAGATTTGCAAGCGTCAGGGGAAGATGGGCCAAGATTCTTTCAACAAAAGACTCCTAAAATAATTTCTTCCTTAGTTTACAATAAACCAGGTCCCAGGCAGGTTGTAGTAAGGTACCCTGAGACTGGAATGTATTCTGTCACTTAAAACAAAATGTGTCAGAAACCTACCAAGAAACAAGGTAGCAGCACTTGTAAAAAAGGCAGTATTTGGTTTTGGCTCTATTGTTGTATATGTTTCTTTTGGGAGGGGATGAGGATTTTTTACTTGCTTTTTTGTGTGGAACTTTTAAAGAATGAGAACATTTGCACCAAATCCAGAATGAAGTTCACTTCATTGAGAATATTGTTTTGTTTGTTGGGTTTTGTCTGTAAATTATACTGAACAGAAAATCTGTTGATAGTTTTGCCAGTCTCTCCCACTCATCAATTCCACTGCCAGTCACAGCCCCTTTTATCTGTGAACATGTGGTCAAGTAAGAGCTTATTTGCAGTGATGTTTGCAAAAAGTGAGATTTCCACAAAGACTGCATGTGTGGGTACTAGAATGAGTATGTGGGCTCAATGTGCTCTTCTTTATCTCAGGGGATTTCTTTATTATTACAGGGCCTAGTTAGGGCCTCATTGTACAAACAAGTAAAAAAAGAGCAGCTCCTGTTCTAAAGGATTACTCTCTATGTAGTAGATAGTAAATATGCAGACTTAAATAAGTGTTTTACCTGCTTTGTGTTATTCCATTGACTTCATTAATACTAGTCACAGTGCCTAAAGATCAGTGAATGCATGAGTCTTTGCAGGATTGGAGTCTTAGATTATAAAATTTTAGGAAGGAAAGAACTCTTTCTTTGTTATGTGTTTATACAGTACCTGATACACCAGGGTTTGATGCTACAAATAATACAAATAATTTATCTAGTGGCTATCCTATAAAGCTATTTTATTGCTTTTTGTACAACAGATGTATTGAATAACCATGAATATTTGTAGATCATCTTTAAGGAGAAAAAAGGATTCTTTCTGCTTTGAACTGTTAAGTGCCCAGTCTGGTGGCCAGAAGAACGTAAATTCACACACTGTCTATTTTGTAAACATCCTATAGGTTTAACATGGGTTTGCCCTGGCTTGTTCCACAGTTGAGACTAAGTAACAAATTAATGTCACCACCTGCCCACGGAGAATTTACAGGAGGGAAAAATGGATTATATTTATTGGATAAATTGCTTCAAATTGTTTACCCAGCTGGTATATTGGTACAGTGAGGGTTTAATATACAATTTAAGGTGTATATTTTTAAGGGTTAGGGCTAAGCCTCTGAGTATATCCCTTATCTTTTCATTCTGAAAACCCCTGGTATCTGGCACAAGGTATAAACTGGTTCATACCACAAGGAAAAAGTTGCTCTATAGAAATACCTTAATGAGATCCAGGGCTATCACTAGTCTCCAGCAGCGATAACTGAGCTGCATCTAAAGAAGGGGAGAGATCCATATGAGGTAAGGAAGTTGTACTAACCTCCATTTTTATTTTTGGTGGTGGAATTTTAACAGGGGGCTCCCAGGCACTTTTGTCGATAGAGGACTGACTGAAAGACTATTGCAGAGGGGATATAGCTACACATAGATACCTCTGCTCTTAGCATGCAAATGATTTATCCTAATTGGGGCTTACATTAGTAGAAAGATCCTGGTTTTCCCTCTCTTTGCCAGTGAGTTATTCACATAAGCCCCAATATGGGTTGAGGGACAGGTAAAGCAGATTCTGAACAATTCCTCTGCCCCTCCAATGATTGTGTATTGCCTTTCGCTGGGGAACTTTATCTGTCCTGTCTCCTCCTGAGGTCAGAAGCTGCTGCTCTCTCCTCTCGCTTTCCCTTTGAAGTTCTATTTAGGTCCATGACAAGTTCTAGCAAAGGCTTAAAAATTGGGCCCTGTCTGGAAGGGAGGGAAACGCAGCGAATGTTTTTGGCACATCAAAGTTCACTTTCTGGCTGCCCTCGTGCATCTTTTTCTGGCTGAGCATTGTAATTCACATGTCCTTTTACACTGCAGGGATGCAGACCAATTCCTTTCGAGGACTGTGATTTCCTGGCCTGTGTCCCTGGCCTACCACCCAGAGGAGCGGTTGCAGGAAGAGAGGAAGAGAAGCTGAATGGTTGTGCATGCAATGGCTTGAGAAGGGGGGGGTCTCTTCCTTGTTTAGGTTACACAGTTTATTAATTTTTCTGGCAAGGAGAAAAGGAATAAAAATGGACAAATGATAAGGTATGGATACCCACGAGCTGAAACCCCACCTCCAACCACCCTTACACTTTGAGGTGAGGGGACTTAGGATCCAAATAGCACACTTGTTTCTGGCCAGAATAATATGTTCTGTCTAAACTTAAACTTAACTTGCTCTATCTGAACACACCCTGGGTTCTATTTTGTGTGCCCATCCATCATATTACTGTATATGGACTTGCTTTAGCTACGTGGAAAAGTAGCCAGGTCCCACTCTCCACAGACAGCAAAATAGCCACATTTTATCTTCCAAAAATCTAGAAGTTGGCCTGTAAACCTATGGTAGCCTTGCATACCCATATGACTGCATGTTATACATCACATCCACCCTAGATTCTGACATGGGAAACTGAAGGAGGCTTAGGCATATTCATCATTACAAACATGCTAGATTTAACTGAATCTGCACCCAGCATTAATCAAAGTGGCCTAAACTCTATGCCCACTTGTCTCAGGTGGTAGGGACTGTTTTTGCCCTCTCTGATAGGTGCCTGTATCTGTATCTTTACCTTAGCACATACCATACACAACACCTTCCATACACATTTACAACAAGACCAACTCAGGGGGTGCATCTACACGAGATGCTAACTGCGCAGTAGCCTAATTCTATTGTGTATTAACATGCAGGACAAAAACCATGCTAATATGCTAATGCCCAGTAGTATTAGGCTACTCCACAGTTAGCATCGCTAAAAAGCTGTGCACTGGCACTATTGCACAGTAAAGCCAGTTACTGCACATTGATTTAGTACTTGGTTATACAAATACTAAACTTAATGTGCAGTAACTATGGTGCATTAATGAACATGTAGCTTGTAGATGCACCCAAAATGTGGGTGTTTCTTTTAGAATGTGTCAGTGAGTCAGATACAACAGTCATGAGAGGAGAAGGAACAGAGGGATGCACTTAAAAGTGGTCTTTTTGCCACCTCACATGACTGGTCTCCATGTCCTGAGGTGTATCCTCCTCTCCCCCCTTGCAATTTCATATTTGCCTCATGTTTCAGTCAGGAGGACCAGAAGCTTGAAGAGTGATGTAGTCATACATACAGATGCTACTTATATACCATCAAATAATGGGTACTTATATAAGGAGCAGAGATAAACAAACACAAGTTTCTTTAGGAGATCTGACAAATTCGCTTTCAGCCCTGCACCCCACCCTACAGCATGAACTATCCGCAAAGGAATACATCTTTTTTTTTCCATCCACCAATGAAGCTTTAAAGATCTGTGACAGCCCCAGTCAACATAGACACAAATGATTATTCTCTCTTGACAGACCTGCACAGCTCTCTCCCTGTATTTAACTGCAGCCCCAGTGAGCTGGATCAGGAAAGAGACACTCGATACCTGCTGTTTCCGTGGTTGAAATATTTGTGAAGTTAGCGCATAAACTGAAAGCAGAAGCTAATAAATTATAGGGTGCTAATTGGGGCTGGAGTGGAGCTGTCAATCATATTATCCCAAACACACAGAGACCCTCATAACCTAAAAAGGCAACAGAGACTCCAAGAGCAGCTCCCAGTTGTCACTAGCCATGACCTCCACTTCAGTGAGAGCGTACAGAGTCAAGGCAGAGGGTGTCCAGAGATTAATTCTGTTGAGAAAACACAAATAGTGTATTCAGTGTCTCAATTTACCTTCTTTGCATATTTACTATCTAGATCACTTAATTATTTTGCTTTGCAGTTGGCATTTGCAGACATGCAATTTTAAAGTTTTTTCAAAAATATGCAGGTCATATGGAATTCACAAGTTTCCACAGCCCTTACAGTCATGTTCACTGATTCTGATCTCAACTTGATCCAATGAAATGGAATCCTGTTTTTAAAAGCCATTTTCTTGATTATATTTTTCCTTACACCTAAGAAATACAGCTTCCTTCATCAATATATAACCAAAAAGATGTATTCTGCCCTCATTCTACTATTTATTAGTTATTATGATTTACTGTTAGTATTAATGCAGTGTTTAAGCCCCAGTTATGGATTAGGGTGACTTTTTTTGCAAGTTACTGCACTTCACAGGAAATACAAGCAAGAGAAATTTTGGTTCAGAAGGAAAATTTTAGGGTGGGAGAAGTAAATAGGAGTCCTAAAACATGGGAGTGGGCAACCTGGATTTTAACTGCCATATGGCTGGTAAAACACACACACACACACTCTCTCTCTCTCTCTCTCTCTCTCCTCTCATGAGGGCTTTTAACTGCCTTAGGCCCCTGTGTGTAAATCTGGCATAAGTGAACGTCAGTGGAGCAACTAAATGCAAAGCAGTGACAGCAAGATTTGGCTAATAACCTCACAAACAACACATATTTATTTTAAATATGGCATCACCCCACCATTTTCAGTCTGCAACTAATCTTTTAACATAAAAAGTGAAACACTGACCAGGAGCAAAGGGAACAATTAGATGAAGGGCAGATTCTATTTCACTTAGGGCTATAAAATGGCAGTTTTCTGGTCACATAAATGATCTTGTTTGCAATTCTATTGTCCCTGCAGCATGGATGTACAAGCATGCACATTAATACTGAAGCTACATACTACCTGGGCTGGTATGCAGCTTTGTTTGTGCATACCTGAGCATAAGTCCTGGGGAAAGAAAGAATAAATAAAAAAGAATGAGAGGAGGGTGACACTCTAGTGTTTCACCCCCAGTAGCTGCCTGGCTAGGGCATTCAGCCAGGATGCAGGTTCTAGCCCCACTTACCACATGGGTTTGAATCTGTGTCACTCAACTTCCCACTACAGTGCTCTAACCACCACCCCACCAGTTTAGATGCCAACCAATGCTTTTGAAGCTAAGCCACTGCACTTTGCATCTGACATTTATTGGATAAAAATAGGTGGAGAGCAGTGCAATAGAAGCAAGTATCCAGGGAAGAACCGATAGCTTGCTCCCTTCCAGAGCATCAGCCATCTCACTGAGTGCCATATCCTCTAGCTTGTTTTCTTCCTTCTGGCCCTACATATCTCCCTTTCTTGGTTGCTGAAGCTTCAAAAGCCAGGAGGCTAGAGACTAAGATATTGCCTGGCTGCGCTGCAGTGTTAGAGCACCATGATAGGAAGTTAGGGAAATGCAGATTCAAACCCCTTCTGGGTAAGAAGGGTCTTGTATCTGTTCTCTTCCTTACTGAGCTAGTGCCCTAGTCACCTAGCTAATGGCCCTAAGGTATGGAAGGGCTACCACCCTTCTCTGGTATCTAGCGCCTGTTAATCATGGGTTTTTGTCATGCTGTATTTTCACAACTTACGCAACTATAATGGGTCATAGTCTATATAATGGTACATAGTCTAATACCTGCCCAGTCAGTGCATAGCATATGCTTATTATACGCATGCATGCTCATGGGAGATGCATGGGAGATGTAATAGAGTCACAAAATGTGCGTAAGTGCCAAAAAGACCACGTCTGGAAACTGTCATTTAGGTACAAAATGATAATAGAATTCTGTCCAAAATGTCTGTCTGAAAAGATGGATCCTTGTCTATTATTAACAGAGGTCTGTGGGCATATAGTCAAAATGAACTGTTTGGCAACCTGTGGCTCACAAAGGCCATCCATTCCCCACCTCTGCCTGTACTGGCTGATGCATCAATTCATCTTTTATACTGTTGAAACAGAAGACCTTCAAGAATGGCAGTGTGAAGAAGCCAGAACACAAGTTTCTTTCACTCATCCTTCAGCATTTTTAGGCTCTAATAGTATACACATGCAAAGTAATTCCAGATTTATGTATGCATGATTCTATGTGTATGATTGGTTGTCCCTAATTTATGTATTAAAATAGCTGCTGTGTACATGCTCAGAACAGGAATTTTCAGGGACACGTGGCCAATTAAGCACTGTGGGCTTGAGCCTCAGTGCCATTTAGTCAATGAGAAAATTCCATTCAACACAAATGGATGAGGGGCAGGGTCTGTGTAATCATATTGTGTACAGAAGATGAGTACACATGTACTTATCTAGTATACATGAGATAACAGGCACAATAGTTATCTTATCACTTGGTCTTTGAAATTTAGCCCAAACCATTTGCCAAATGGACAAGTGAACTTGGCATGAGGACAACCATGAGGACAAGTGAAAACAATGGGCATAACAACAATCTGACATCGTCCAGCTATTACAGTTCCCCCGTTTAATAGTTAGCTCAATCTAAAAAATAGTCTTTATTTTTACTGTAATATCAATCATGTCCCTGGGGATAATGACAATACTGTGGCATCATCACTTGGCTCTGAAGCTCAGGGTTTCTGGCTATTTAATTGAGTTAAAACATAATGTCAGTTGGAAGTGCCAAGTGTCATTATAAATAGAGCCCTGATTGTTTGAAATATCCACCTGGCAATCAAGCTGCTGTAACTCACTCTGTTGTGTAAGCGTGTGGGAAAAACTCCCCCAAATTGCAAACCCATTTGTAATCAATGAAGAAAGTGAAGTCAGATGTAGTAGTCAATGGGAGTGATACTATATATCACACACATGCACACGTATGTATGTATGTATGTATATATGACTGAGTATATACACACACAGTTACATCAAATCACAGTTACATATATATGTTGTATACACACACACACACACACACACATTATTATGGAACTACTGTTTGTGATTTGATGCAACTGAGAAAAGAGTAGTTTTGTTAGGAACAGAGGCAAAATTACATCTGAAAGGAAGCCCATCACTCACAATTATTTTATGTTAATGAGCCAGATCCTCAGAGTATATTAGTTCCATCCCACTGCCTTCAGTAAAACTACATTTGAGCATCTGTGCCCGTATAAGGAAGGCATCAGCCAGGCAAGTGGTCAAAGGAAAATGGGAGTTGAGGGAAAAATCCTGGTCTTTTCAAATCAATGCACTCCCCTTGAGTGCAATACAGTAGGTCTAGAATGTCAGTCCAATGGATCCAGTGGACTTGCAACATGACCTTTAGTAAATTACTTCACCTTGTCCCAATCAGTAGAAATGGTGATGATGCTCAGATTTTGAAGCACCTTTAATCCTCAGAATATTTGTTCATAACTACTTAAGACACCATAAGGGCTGAGATGATGCATCAAGGAGCAACAGATCTCCAACTTCCTGCCCCTTGTAGACTCTTCCAAGCTGCAAGAGGTCAGAGGAAATAGAACTGCCGCATCTTTTATCTTTTATAGGAGTTACAGATTGAAACACCTAACAAATTACTGAGTCCCAAAGAGCCCTAAGAGTTCTTCAGAGACCTAAAAGGCTGTCTGGTCCCATGGTGATGGTGATGGTTGATATATTTCCCCACAATCTCTGCAGGAAGTAAAAGAAAACACTGTTGAAAACATGTTGCCAACTGACATAGAATGAACCATTAATCAGGACTGAATGCTGGGAGTCTATCCTTACCCTGCCGTTTAGGATTTCAGTCATTTTAACTTTACCGTCTAATAAATAAATAATATCCACAGTTGCTACAGCATGTTTACAAAGCAATTTACCAGCAGGAGTTTAATCACTACAGCATAGTTTCAAGGTAGCTAATGGTAAATATTAGCTGTGCTTTACAGATGACAACATTGAGGCTGAGGGATTAGCTAAATCATCCAAAGCCAGAGAATGGACACATGTCATAGATTTCATAGACATTAGGGCTGGAAGGGACCTTGAGAGATTCATAGATTGTTAGGGGCTGGGAGGTACCTTGTAAATCATTGGGTCCAGTCCCCCTGTACTAGGCAAGAAAAGACAACTGGAGTCAAGTGACCCCAGCAAGGTGACTGTCCAGTCTCCTTTTGAAGATTTCCAGGGTAGGTGACTGCATCAACACTGGGGGGAGTTTACCCCACAGTCTGGACACCCTGCCTGTGAAGGAGTTTTTCCTGGAATTAAGCCTGAAGCGGACTTCCAGGAGTTTGCTCCTGGTCTTCCCCAGGGGTGTCCTGGTGAACAGCTGTTCATCAAGTTCTTGATGTACTCCCCTGATGTAGCAGTAAGCCACTACCAAATCCCCTCTCAGCCTTCTCTTCTGTAGGCTGAAGAGGCCCAAGTCCCTCAGCCTCTCCTCGCATGGCTTGTCTTGCAAATGCCTGATGATACAGGTGACTTTTCTCTGGACCCTCTCAAGTTTTTCCATGTGCTTGTCAAAGTGAGGTGCCTAGAACTGGACGCAGTACTCCAACTGCAGTCTCACCAGTGCAGAGTACAGTGGAAGTATCACTTCCTTAGTTTTGCATGAGATGCAATGGTTAATGCATGCCAGCGTGTTGTTTTCCCTGTTGGCCACAGCATCGCACTGCCATCTCATGTTCATGTGATGGTCAATCACTACCTCTAGGTCCCTTTTGGCCATGGTGCATGTCAAATTGTCGCCACCAAGCCTGTAGGTATGTTGGGGATTGCTTGCCCTCAGATGGAGCACCTTACACTTCTGAGTGTTGAACTTCATCTGGTTCCGGTTTGCCCAACTCTCCAGCCTGCCCAGGTCTGCCTGTATCAGCAACCTATCTTCTGGCATGACCACACTCCCCCGTAACTTGGTGTCCTCCACAAACTTGATCAGTGAGCTTTTCACCCCCACATCCAAATCATTGATAAAGATCATCAGATCCAGCCCCCTACCCTAGGGGCAGGAAGTCAGCTGAGGTCAGATCACCCCAGCAAGATAACCATCCAAGCTGGGATTAAAACTGTACCTTCATCAGTGGCAGGTATCACATAAAAATGATGATACATGGTTCACATAGGTCAAGAGGTCAAGTTAAAATTTTAGCAGTCACCATGAATAACAATTGGAACAGGCTGTCATGGGAAGTGGTAGATTCTCCATTTCTTCACTTCTTTGAAACAAGATTGGATAACTCTTCTGGAAGATACTCCAACCAAAACAAGTTACTGGGTTCAATGCAGGAATAACTGGATGCTATTCTTCTGTGGCTTGTGTTACACAAGAATGGCACTGGTCATCTTTTTGATTCACTGGGGATTAGTGGAGTGCAATGCATTATTCCTTCCAGATCCAAATGGCCCCATAGTATCAGAAGGTAGGTGATACTGATGAGGATGAAGAAGGGCTACATAAACGTGGAACATTGGCTTTATGCCAGCCCAGGATTCTGCCCACAAGAGAATCCTCAGCTGCTTCTTAAGTCAGCAACAATAAGGAAAGTTTTCCCCTTTCTAGCAATTCACATGGACTTTTGTGCTTGATAATAATATTGAGTAGCTCAGAGGCTATTCACATGGCAGAAGAAACTGAAAGCATGATTGAGAATTGCCCATATGAAATAACAAAAAAAACACCCATAACTTATTGGTTGGCACATAGTACTGTATTATATTTGCAATAATGGGAGATATATAGTACCTTTGACTGCTATGTGCCTGCTGTTCTCTGGATCTACAGTAATTACTATGTAAAACCCTGCTCCAGCTACCTTACCTGAATCCTCACCTCCCAGAACATACTATAATGTTTCAGATTTGACTTATGTGAAAAATGTCAATGACATATAACAGCCATGTGGGATATTTGTACTGCTTGACTGTAGTATCACACCAAGCTTCTTTATGGCTAAAGTATTAACATTACACACATTCCAGTCCAACCACGTGTTATCCAGGGAAAGATCTTTCAAGATTTTGCCAGGCATAAGCTTTATAAATGTGATGCTGCTGTGGACATTATGGCCAATAGCCATTTACATGGTTTTTTAAATCTGCATTAAATCCATGGAATTATACTGGATTTACCTGAGCAAAATTAGACCTGTAATGCCTTAATGCAGACTGCAGTTGCAATTTTATGCCAAGTTTTCAAAGTATGAAGACCTCCATTGCAGTAAATCAGTACTAGGGGTGTTGATTTACACCCCCTGAGGAATTGGCCCTTCTACTTTAATACAGTGTCCCTGAATGATGCTTTTGTTAAAGGGATTTTATCCTTTGTAATAAAGAGCCTTACTTTCAGTGTATTTATGATTAAAGTTTCAAACTTCACTTTTTGATGCTAGTTTCTATAGAAGCATCATACCAGTTGGGATTTCTTTTGTCAGTTAAACTATTTACTGTGTATGGGTTTCACTATCTATGAGGAGAAGATTGTGAAAGCACAACACACTTGGGCCCTGATTCAACAGAATGCTTAAGCACTTGCCCATTTCTATGCACATGAGCAGTTCCAGCAACAGCTAGTTAAGAGCCAAAGTACTGACTGCTTGAAGGACTGAGCCACAAAATATGGGTGTTTCACATCCTCTTTTGTAGTCTTTTAATTTCAAGAGCATTTTGACTTGAAAAAACAATGCAAGTATTTAATCAGCAAAGTGTTCTATTTTCTGAAATAGTTAAGATCTGGAAATTCAAAGGTCATTACAACTACATCTCTCTACAGCAAACACATCCTTATTAAATAGCTTCTGCTACAGGTGAAGCACTTAAAAATGTCCAGGCAAAGTAGTTACAACAGAAGTATAACAGCAGCCCTGTACCCAGGGCAGTGGGATGTGTAGGGCCAGTGGTGATTTCCAGCTGCCATTGTGCCCCAGGTGTAATTGTATAACTGAGGCAGCGGCTGATATTTTTCTTCCCCTCCCTTCCTAAGTCGGCATCCAGGGTGGCCAGCTGTCTTGCCCTAGTTATGCTACTGAGTTAGTGTTTCACTACAGTGCTCAAGGCATGAGTTCAAATCCCACTCCAAACTACTGACAAAAACTGCCTCCAGATGTAAACAGGACCCCTGGTTAAGGGTGTCTGGATTTGATTTTTAACCACACCACTCCCTTGTGTGACATTAGCTACAGAAAATGAAATGCCTTTTCCAAGCTACCTCAATGGAGTGATGGACTGGAGAGGACCTTTGACCTTAATGGGTGCATCTACTGTGTAGTAGACTAATTAGCTGTGCAGTAAACATCTCCGTGTCTACACATGCAACCCTATTACGCTAGAGTATACTAATTTACTCTGCAACAGGATAGTACTTGTATTTACTTATATCCTGCTGCAGAGAAAAAAACCACAGTAGCACATGTGTAGATGCTGGAGGGGCTGGCTGGGGCACAATGGTGCTTCAGTGCAGGGGCTGCCTGCTGTCTAGCTCCATGCTGAAGCACCCTCATGCCTCAGCCAGCCCCAGCACAGTACATTGGGCCAGGAGGAGCAGCCCCAGGCTGGCCTCTTAGACCCCCTGCCAGCCAGGGCTGCTCCACCCAGGCTCAGCGTGCTACAGTCCCAGGCACATGTAAAGAATCCAGATAAGCTCCGGAGTTTATTCACACACATTAATAGATATGCATTAGTAGATGTGCCCCCATGTTGAACTTTGAGGTAATGTTTTAAAGAATGAGAGCCAGAATAAATATTGATGCCTCTTATGTTGGGAAACTGAGAGCCTCTTGTACAAGTAGTAAAGCACAATGACTATTTTACTCATTCTGAAAGCTCAGATTATAAACATCTCATATATGCCATATAGAACCACATGCATACACATACATACGAGATTTTTTCTTCTTCAAAAATATCAAAGTTCCTTACATTAAATGTTTTACCCATAGACTTATAAAGGATTTATGTCATAACACCTCTATAACATCTTTATCTTGTTCCACCAGAGCTGGAGATTGGCCAGTTCAGAGATAAACGAAGGCTGGGCAATGACAGTTTCTTATCACATAGATAATGAATCCAGAGTGAGGTTGGAAAGCTAAAAAGGTTCTCCTTGCTTCTTAAATGTTTGGCCACTCTGCTACAATTGTCACCAAAACTCTCTCTAGGTAGAAGGCAGGGTAGGATGACACCTTAGAAACTAACTAGTTCAGAAAGCTAAACTTTCATAGGTGACAGCCTTCTGTCAGATGATATGCTATGCCCTGCCTTCTGCATGACTTCATACTAACAAGGCTAACTACCTCTCAAAGTTCTCTCTAGTGGTTTTTGTGATACGAGCAACTGTACAGGCAGAATTGGATTGCACTGTCAACATATTTCATGTAGGTCACTGAGCAGCCATCAAGCAGCCCTTAGCTAGACCCAAAATACCAAACTATGCTGCTGGGTGAAATTCTAATCAGAAGGCGAAGACAAGGTTGTAACTTATATTTGATGTTATAAAGGAAGAGGGAGCATCAGAGAGATGCAAAGAAAAGTGTGATATGGTTACATTTGACAGGGTAGGAAAATGATGTAGGAGATGCTATCTAACTTGCTGAATTACAACTCACTATGACATGGTCCCAGTTGACTATCAATGTGTTTTTATTCCTCACTGTGGTATATGCCACCTGGGAAACTTGTCAAATAATTTGCTCTGACTTCCAAATACATGAAAGGATAATAGCATCTTTTAATCTTCCATCATGACTGATTACCATGGTCTCCTGTATCTTCCTGGAATTCCATTTGCCAGTGCATCCCCATTAATCTAATCACTATAAGAGAAAGCTCCTGACATGGTGATCTTATAACCCAATATGAAATAAGACAAACAGAAGGAGCAAGGAGGACAAAGGTAGTATGGTAAGTTCATATGGATCCACAAATAAGCAACAACACAATTTAAGAGGTCTAAATGGTTCTAGAATCTTTTCTTTTTCTCTTTTAAATTAAGTAATAAAATAAACTACCCCCACTGATGAATAATCATCATTTGTTGGCTGAATTCTAATTTTAAATGGAATTTCTTTTAAAAAAAGATAAACGGTCGTTAAAACATTTAAATTGCCTTTTCAGCTTGTAAAAGTGTGTTTTGAAAAAAAAGGTCTAAATTTGGGAGAAACTTTCAGTTGATTTTGTTTCTCTAAACCAGAGGAAAACATCTTTATAATATATACAATAGTTTATCAATGCTTCCTTTTAAGCATGAATGGGTGTGTGCCAATATGTTTGTTATCTGCCAAAAAAGATGAGCATACTAGATAAAGAATGGATAATTCAGTGTTACAGAAGAAACACGTCTCAGCTGATTACATGTTTTATTCCCTCACTTTATCTCCTACAAAACTAGAGGTCATAAAATTCAGAAATTCTTGAACAAAATAGTCATGTGCAGTTGTGTTATTATTTCTATTCTATTAAACAAAATCCATTTCCTTGTGATATTTTCCCATATTTTACATCTCTAATTACCATAAGAAACAAACTTGCTAGTTCCTTAAACTGAAAATAAACCAGACCACAGGCATAGTTCATGCCTTCAGGATTGCTGAAAGAAGGGCCAAGTGAAGGGCATTTTCCTTGGCTTATTTCTTCATCTACATATTGTGCCTACTCTTCTTTTCTCCAAATGACAATTAGATTTTATTACATCCATTTGAATCGCTGTTTTCTTCATCTGGATTGCTTTCTCTGACAAGTACCAGATAATTTAAGCCTTCTTCATTCTTGGTTTCCTCTAAAGCAGTTGAAATAATACTATCTGAATCTGTACACAGAGCATCGCTATCTGCATTTGAAAGAAAGACCAGTTATTATTAATTCAAATACAATATTGGAAGACAAATGAATTCAAACAACTTGCAGAGAAAGTTTGTCTAGCGACCATAAAAGGAGTAACCAATAGCTTGAATTTATTCTGTGCTGCTACAGCATGTCTAGATTACATCCTGAACCAAAGCATTTAGAGATCCTCACCATTATAATAATTTTCATGTGCACCACCTCCCTCAGATAAGAAATGTACCTTTTTTTTTTTGGAAGGCAGAATACAGAAAAAGAGATGTTTCCAGAGTCATAGCCTAGAACTGGCTTTTTTATGGAAAGATGGGGTGTGTCTACACAAGATGCTTTACTGTGCAGTAGACAAATCTACTGAGCAGTAAAGCGTCACCGTCTACATGTGTGCACCATTTACTGAGCAGTAAATTAATCTACTGCACAGCTGCCTTCTACCTATAAATCAAGATCACTGGGGATCGGGGCATGGGACTGGAAAGCAGCAGCAGGGGAAGAAGACATTTTCCCACCCCATGCCCCAATCTAGCAACTGGGGCATAGGGCTGGGAAGAAGTAGCCAGGGGAGGAGACATTCTCCCAGCCCTATACCCTGATCTGCTGGTTGGCACATAGGGCTGGGAAGCAGCAGCTAGGTCTAACACCACTCCCTGCCATGTTCCTCCCAGAAACAGAGGTGCATAGAGCAGATGGAACAGAGTTTAGCAGCAACACCCCAGCTGAGAACCACTGAGGTAAGGTGAGGCAGCACAACAGTGGTGGGGTGGCACCAAATTAAGGAAAGTTATGGATAGGTGTCCTGAATCTAAAAATGTAGAGCCACTGGTCTAGATGCCTATTGCTTAAAGATCAAGTGTAAATTGATGCATCTTCCAGCAGATAATAGGTGTGCACCAATAGAGATTTTGGGGGCCAATACCAATAGCTGATTTTTAATGCCGATCCAATTTCTGATACAGCTGCATCCAGCTGGTAAGTCTGTTGTGGTGAAAGGGGAGGGGGGAGGGAAGGGGCATGGAGGGGCAGATAAATGCCTCCCATGGTGAAGGAAGGAGTGGGGCTGGGGCTGCCCAGATGGGGCAGGGTGGGGCATGGGATGGTGCCGCAGCTTGTCCGGGTAACACGGAGGGTGGCAACTACTGCTGCTGCATGCACCCCAGGAGGGCATGGAGTGGGCATGTGCCCCCCCGGATCTGTGCAGGGCAGGGTGGGGCAGGGCAGGGTAGACTGCAAATGCAGGCTGGGGCCGGGATGGCGCCAGATACTTCCCAGCAGGGGCTGAGCCAGGCAGCACTCAGGGTGGGCAGTGGCAGTGCTGGGAGGGGGGACTATGGTAAAATTTGGGGTTGCTGCAACCCCCCCGTAGCACCACTTCCTCCTGCCCCGAGCACAGCCTGCTGCAGCCCCAGCCCCAGCCCACAGCTGCATCCTGCCCTTGTTTGCTCGACCCCATGCAGATCCAGGGGGCACACGACCCCCCCATGCAGTCCCGAGGTGCACACAGCAGCAGGAGCTCCCCCCTCCCCACACCCCTGGAGAAGCCACAGCTCCATCCCACACCCTGCCCCACCCCACCTCACCCTGGCTGGGCAGTGCCTGCCCCAGACCCACTCACCCCTCATTGCAGGGGGCATTGATCTGCCCCTCCACACCCCTCCCCTTCCACCACAACAGATTTACCAGCTGCACGCAGCTCTCCAAACTGCCGGTCTGTGCTCCTCACTGCCTGCATGCTGTGCTGCGGCTGCACGCACACACAGGCATTTATCAGCCAAATTATTAGCCACATCAGTCCGATTTCCAATACAGTCAATTTTCTTTATATTGGTGCTGATCTGATATCGGACCAATGGACTGGTGCACCTTTACCAGATAATAAATGTTCTGCTCTTCGAGGAACAGATTAAGAAACAGCTTTTAGCTATTTCGGATGTCTTATTTGGCATTATTATATTAATTTTGTCTTGTTTACATTTGCACATATGTACAGAACCAATAGTGATGGAAATGACTTTTAAAAATGGAAAAATAATTAAATAGCTAAAAGGTTCGAGTTATTAGTGTTGCTCTTCTGCGGATTTATTCTTAGTAACACATACCTTTTTTATTACACCCCTACTTACTTTACTTCACAACTGGAAAGTAAAACATGTGATATGCAGGGATCTACACTTGAGAATCACAAGCATTGTGCTCTTCTAGTAGGGGACATTCAGTTTATTATGTCACTTCACTGGGGTGCTTTTCCCCCTTCTTTATACTGCAGAAAACTCAAAGCCTTCTGCAATCAATATAATAAATTAAGACAGATTAAAAAAGAAAAATAGGAATGAGAAACTTAAATTTAAGAACTCTGTTGAGGGAGGATGGGGTTTGGGAGACAGAACAAACTGTGTTCACATACTGCAATGATTAGCAGCAAAGAAAAATCATTTGATACTCACTTTGTCGGTTCAGGAATATTATGGCAATATTTAGTCATTCAATCTGTGCTTGGTTTTCACCAATCTCTTTTTTGTTTTTCTTAATAAAGCACTTAATGGAAACCCTGAGGGGCAAGCTGCCTTGGAATTGGCATGTGGCAAAATGTAGAGGGCATGTTTGCAACAAACTCTGAAGACAGAAACCTTAAAATAAGGTCTTCCAAGTAAAACCGGGTATTTTCAGACCAGACATATGCCGGCTGACCTGCCTAAGTATAGAACACTAGAGGAGCTTTCAGATTTGTTTCCTGTATAAGTATCTAGAGCTGATGAGATGATGTTTACACAAATGTGAGTATGAAGTCACTGTGATATTTTTACCAGATATATGGATACATTACTAATTCTTTCCCCAACAGATCTGCAGGATCACAGAATGTACCAAATATTGTGTTCACTTTTAATCTAGTGTCATTGTGTTTACCATTAAACCAAATAAAAAAATCATTTTGCAAGTAAACTTCTTGCCTTTCTTTTATCTTTGAGCTCTAGACATATATTAAGGAGAAAGCCTATTTGTAGAAGTTCTGCATACTGTACAATACAATGTGGATAAACTTCCTTTTAACTTTTGGTGTGACATGACGAGTGACAAAGTTACTACAGAACTGGTGCCTTGTCACATTTATGTTGAGATTTTACATGCAACCAAATATGCATGTTCTTCCTTTTGCCTTTATTTATTCTCCTGTTAGCACAATGGTCCAGGCTCAGACCCTCTAAGAAAATTTAGTACTAGATACACTATACAAATAAGACAAGAAATAAATGTTAACTTATCAAGATATTGAGTAAGGTGATTACCTTTGTTATAGGTCAGCCTATCAGGATAAATAAAGCTAGCCCAGTTAGTTACAGCTGCAACAGAAAAATGGAAGATACACAGCATAGAAAGTGAGGAAAAGTCTTGGCTGGGAAAGTCTAAGAAACCAGAAAAATGTGAGCATCTAAAATAGCACTAATGACCCAAGAAGTCATAAACCAGCAAGAGAACAGGACTTGAATGAGCCTTGAGAGACAATAACTAGCAGGAACTAAAGGGAAAGTAGAGAAGAGGGGAATTTTATACACAGTGTGCGCATGTGTGTGTTGTTAGTTTCACCATTGCTAAACTTAGGTGATTGATTTACACTAAGCAGAGTTATACATATTAAATGTAGCCATAAAACTTGTGCAATGATCCCCTCAGATTCCACAAGCAAAGCCTAAGTCAACTAAATACTCAAGGAGCAGACTTCCTAGGAACGTCTAAATGATGTCTGAAATGGTGCGGGTGATTCAATCATAGGCAGTTATTCCCTTAGGGTATGTCTACATAGTAGTGGACTGCAGTGTAATGTAGAAAGATGGCTAAGCTAACTTTAACTAAAGACAGGCTTCTGCAGTTGAGAAGCTCTTTGTGGATCTCTATGCTGCAGTTAGGCGGCTTCCAGAGATTCAGCTAACTCACTTAAAGTAAGTTCTGGTATCTCTATGGTATGCTGCAGGCAGCAGTGTAGACGTACCCTTGGATCAGGTACTGATCATTTGGGCTCAATAACATGGCATTTTTTGCAAGAGAAGTTAACTGCAATGCCTGCAAGGTGTCTGTCAGAATGTCCTGGCCAAACTACAGTTGAATGGATTCCATTGGACCTACACTAATTCATCTTGCACTTTCCATTGCCAAATTTCTGCAGTCTTTTGTTATTTCCTGTTCCAAATTAACACACCATGCTGTTCAGTGCTGTCAAACAGCTATTGCATTCCATCATGGCCCTTGTTTAAGAATCTGCAACCATATTCCTTAACTACCTTGTAGGCAGTTGTATAATTAGCTGATGTTAGCAAATACTCTGCTGTCTTACATTAAAAGGTGCAAATTGTTATTATGCTTATACAAAGACTTTCAGTATATTTTACATTTAGTGTTTCTGTACTTTATTTTTCAGAAGCTGACAATATATAAGACAAAAAACAACTAGTGGAAGACATGATTGATGAACACTGAACAAACAGAACATGGCCTACAAATGTTTTAGGAGCCATCTCTTCAGATGATGCAAATGGGCATAACTGTCAGTTAGTGAAGCTATGCTGCTGGTTTACAACAAGGTACTGAGCCCTGTTGGTAATAAAGCTATGCCATGCAAATATATTGATATATATTGTTCTCAGTGGTGCCAGATGACAGAACAAGGAGCAATGGGATCAAATTGCAGCAAGGGACATTTAGGTTCAATATTAGGAAGAATTTTCTCACTAGGAAGGTAGTAAAACACTGGACCAGGTTACCCAGAGAGGTTGACGAATCTCCATCCTTGGAGGTTTTTATGAACCAACTAGACAAAGCCTTCGCTGGGATGATCTAGGTAGGGAGGGTTCTGCTTTTAGCAGGAGGCTGGTCACTAGATGACCTCCTGAAGTCCCTTTCAACCCTAATTTTCTATGATTCTGTGATTCAATATCTAATATCCTACCACTTTATATGGTGAGAATCACTTTGATCAGAAGTAGATTTAAATCCTCTCTTGTTCCTCTTAAAAATATTGTCCTGCTTTTCTTGAAATAAATATTATATATAATGTCTCCTCTTCCTTTCAAATACCAAACTATTTACACACTGGTGAACAAGGGATGCTGGTTGACTTGTGGAGACAGCAGAAAGTTGTGCACCATGATAAGTATATTCTAGACAAGAGCTCAATTACATATTTCTATCTGAAAAAGAATAAAGCTAAAAATGTGGTTCCTTAAGCCTCGATATCTTACTCTAAAACAAGTTGGACAGTATGGACATAAATTATTATGCTGCTACCTGTGGGGTACCTGGAGTTGCAAGTACTTTTATTTCAGTGTCCCCTCATCTCCAATATGGAGTATAAATAGAACACAATGTTTTAATACTTCACACAATATTACATATCAGTGGAGATGCATTTGTGTCTCCTGTGTCACATGGCTTTAGGATGACTTGCACAGGTTTGCTGTTCTTTCAGCCAAAGGATGCTAAACATAACATTTTTGCCTAGCTCCAGACAAGTGTGCTGTGCATCCATTTACATGGATTTTAAGTTTTTTATTTTTTCTTAAAGTATATTTTTCCTAAGACATGTACTGACAAGGACCTCTAAATGCCTCAAGCACTCTTGGTAAATACATCCAGTGTCCCACACTCACAGCAGAGATAGAGACAGCTGGTATCATTTATTCTGGTTTATTATTTGTGTAAGGGCATAATCTAAGGGCTCCAAGCAAGGGCCAGGACTTCATGATGTCAGGCACTGTACAGACACATCACAAAGACAATGGTTCCTTCCCTAGATTTATAGTTTATGTTTATTAGTTTTTACAATTAATACAGGTTTCCCTCAATTTATGCTGTACATGTGTTCCCAGAGAACAGCACATAAATCGAATTCGCATAAAGCAAGCCCACTTTACAATGTAACAAATAGGGATAGGTTCCCATGGCGGTGAGGGAGGGATTGAGGCTGGGACTAGGGAAGGGGCAGGGGGAGGGGTGCCATTCCCAGGGATACACAAGGCAGCAAAGCAGAGGGAACAGAGTGGCACTCACCCCAGTCTTGGCTGTAGCAGTCCCAGGAGTGGCCAGCACCAGCTGCCTGCAACCTCTGGGCTGCACCGTGTTCTGCCTGTCCCCATTCACCTCTGTTTCTGGGCTGCGCCGTGCCCTAGTGTAAGCAGCTGATGTCGGCTGCTCCCAAGGCTGTTGCAGCCGGCGCTGGGGTGAGTGCTGTGCCTCGCCGCTCCCCGGGTTCTGCTTGTCTGCACTCACCCCAATCCATGCTGGAGCAGTCGCAGGAGTAGCCGACACCAACTGCCTGCACCATGGCATGGTGTAGCCCAAGAGTTGGAGTGAGCCCAGGTGCAGGGGACAGGTGGAGCACGGTGCAGCCCAGCAGCTGCAGGCTGCTGACACCGGCCACTCCCGGGGCCGCTGCAGCTGGGGCTGGGGTGAGTGGGGCCCTTTCCCCTCCCCACAAAGACTTACCTGCTTGGGGGGGGGGGGTGCATTTATGCTGATCACATAAGAGTGAATTTACCTTGCATATAACAAATTACGGGTCTATATATGCTCATAGCATAAGAGCAAATTCACATATAAAGAACCTGCATAAATCGAGGGAAACCTGTAGTTTCTGGGTTCTTTTCTCCAAAACTTGAGGATTGGTGTGGCTGTTCTTCTTCCAACCTGGTTATACTCACAATTTGCTTCTTTTTTTTTTTTTAAATGAGAGAGAATTTATCAAGGGAAGAGATATGGCATGATGGTTGTGTGCTGCATCAGCTTTGCAGGCAGTGTGTTATAAAAACCTATTTCTATGGCATAACTAAAAGCTAATTGAAGCCAATGGGGAGCATTTCCACTGACCTCCATAGGCTTGGGGGCAGATGATAACTGAGTTAAATTGAAAAAGGGATTACAGAAGTTCAGAAATGTACAAAAGTGGCCTGATACCAGGCTTAAGCAATGCCGTTTATCAATACACTTGTGTTAGAGAAACTTGTTTGTCTAAGTGATTACCTTAAACACAGGGAGATACACAGAAAAGCAGTTGAGGAGGATTGTTTTTAACAAGGTAAATTGACAATGTTTAAATAGTAAGTGGAAAGCCATTGGTACATCTCTGGCAGTGACACACTCCCTGATCCTAGATCTTAACCCTGCATACCCTGAGTACACCTGAGAAATTTCTAAAAAATAATTTAGCCATTTCACTAATTTTCTGTCCAAGGGAACTAACTCAAGGGAAAAGTAGATTCAAGACTCAGGTGAAATATTTCAAAGAAATAATGCAATTCCCAAAACAAGGAGTTTTGAGTTGACTGGACCTGGGGATGAGGCAGGGGGGAAGAAGGTAGAAATGGGAGGGGAGAAAAGGAAAAGGGAGGAAGAGAAGAAGTCATATATTTTATTTTTACATTTTTACAGAAAACATTTCAATTCTTTTCTTTCAAAATGATATTTGAAGACCACATTTTCTTAATTTTATTGTTTTAAAGTATTAAAAAGTCTTTGTAATTAAAGTGTGTTGGTTGATCTGAACAATTTTTTTTATTTCTTTGAGAATTCAGATTTTTTCCCAATCCACCCAAAACAATTCTCTCTCTCTCTCTTTTTATATTATTGGCCAAACCAAGAAAAAAATTATTTACACAGTTCTACTGAAGAGATATAATTCTGAAGATTAGTTTAGTATTAGTTTTGAAAATGCAAAGATGATGGACTGAAACCTCTGCAGAAGTAATACTCTATCCATAAAAGAACTACACCAGGGACTATGGTAGTACAGACTTCCTCAGATTTGCCCTACCATATTTCTCATACCTAACCTGACTGTAAGAACTATTTCTACAGTTGTGATTGTAGCATAGAGTTTGATTGCATCACTAAACAATTAAAGGTCTGCCTAGTACAGGGGTGGGCCCACAGTGAACCAGCAGCCCCTGCAACCAGCAGCCCCTGCAACCAGCAGTTCCTTCTAGCTGCCACTGCTAGACCCATGGAGCATGGGGCCATAACAGCATGGGCCTTTGACAGTGCTGGGCCAGGCCAGATCAGGGCAGAGCCCCAGTTCTGCAGGTCCACTCTGTCACAGCCCATGGAGACTGTCCAGAAGTCCGGCCACTGGCTCAATCCACCATTTTGCACACCCCTACCAAGAGTGGGAAAGCTAAAATTAAATCTGGGTGCTCAGCATGAGAATTAGTCTTTCGGGCAGGAAACTGATCAGCATGCTTAGTTTTACTAAGGAGCCAGAAGATAGATGCTGGCAAACATGTCTCCAAGTAAAATTCATGCTTACCCAAATAAATGGTCAAATGTAGGAAGCAAAAAAACGCTACAGGCCCAGTTTGTATGTCCAAAAGTAGAGTTGTGTCTGAAAAGACTTGTGTCTTGGATCAGTGGTTATTCTGAAGTTTGTTGTTCTAAAGGATCAGAATTTTGTTCCCCCTCCGAGCAGTGACCTGTGGTATTTATTTAGTAAAGATTATATGTTTCTTGGAGGAACACTGCCATGCTTGCATCATTTTATGCTGAAACTGATAGGCTGTTGCTTGATGTTCCAACAGAGGAACATGTCCTGATCACTACATTGGAAGCAAGGAAAATAAAATGGATAGTTTTCAAGAAACTACTAACTTCTTTTTGGCAACTGAGAGGACTTTTTATATCTTGGGGCTGGAAGATGCACCATCTTTTCAGAGTTCTCCTTTCTACATTAGCCCCAAATTAGTTTGCTGCACCATGGATGGCATAGAGCATTAAACACTGAACTGATCTCTCTAGATATCATCCTTTCATCCAGTTACATTTCAGGATATTTGCTGGAGTCTTCATATCATTCACACTTCTCCACTACACAAAATCTCATTTCTCCTAATAGTTATAGATTATAAGTATGACATCTGTATCTCTCTTCAACTGGGGAAGCAGAGGGTAGCCTTTAGGTCAGAGATATGCCCTCTGTCATCCCCACAAAAATAAACTCTAATTTGGTCTTCTCTTTATATCTTCAACTGTGCCCATAACAATGGTGTCCAGATACCTAATGACCTAGTATCCTACTCGCTGCTTGGGACAAGGGGCCAATGAGGACATGGAACATAAACATTGTGCAACTGAAGTCTGTGGAGAGAGAAACCAAGTAATAAAGGACTTGGAAGAGCTGGGCAAAGAGGGTGCATTAAAAAATCCAAAAGGATGGGGGAAATGGGAATGACTGAGCAAGAAGATTGGGAGTTAGATGAGAAACCTAAGGAGTGGAGAAGTGGAGACTGTGAATAGCTATGTGAAATAAATGGGACTGGGACAAGTTGCCAGGATAGAGAACAGAGAACATTCAAACTGGATAGCTGGAGGGGATGGGGCAGCAGGGTGAGAGCATGGGGGGAATGTGTAGAAGAGTCTGTGCCCAGTAGAGCACATTCTTCTCCAGAACCTGGAATGGAACCCATGAGGCCTGACTTTCAGCATTCCTCCACGGTCAGCAAATATCTTTGAAGTTCACTGGCAAACAGTGTGTCTAATTCCCTTCAAGTGCTGGTCCACATACAGAATGAGAACCTACCACTGCTATCAATTACTCCCTTTGATCCAGTGGCAGAGGCCTAGGCAGTAGCTCTAAAGATCCCAAGAGATGACTTTTGAAGGTGTCAGTTTAATGCTGGAATAAATTTCTTTTTCAGCTTGCTTTTAAAAAACTGAGGACACTACACACATGTATAAAAGTACGCATACACAGAGAGCCTACATTGAAAGAACATTATTAAGGTTGCAAATTCAAGCACTCAGAAAATAGGATGTCAGAATTAAGGTTTCCTGTGCCATCTTAACCATATCCTTATTTTACAGAACCCTGGCCGGGGCTACAGTAACAAAGACAATAATACTAATAACTCAGTTTCTTAGGGTCTTGTTACACCTAACACTGTGAGATGCACAAATGTTGATTGATATTAGTGCTAGCTCAAGTTTGGTGTGGTCACACATTCAGGCCATAAGGAGCCTGGAGGACTGCAAAGTAAGACCTCCCTCGCCTTCCATTCTGGGCTTCCCCTCTTACCCCTGCCCTCTGGGGCTCTGATGTTCTCCCCTGCACCTGGGGTGCCCCCATCCCACCCCTGCTTACTTATAGCTGCCTGTATTGTCTGTTCCAGGAAAGCAGGCAGGGAAGAGTTAACCTGCCTCCTGGGCAGCAGCTGCTGCTGTGCTGTTGCTCTTCTCTAGGCTGAGTTCATCCAAAAAGCAGCAGTGGTGGAGGCTGAGCAGGAAGGTAAACCCTTCCTGCCTGCCCTGGACAGACAATGCAGACAGCCACAGGTAAGCTGGGGAGGGAGCAGGGATCTGTGGTTCTGGGGAAGGCGGAGGCAGTAGGCCTGATCTGGGCCAGGAGGGGAAGCAGGGCAGGTGGGGTGTTTACACTAAGGTGTAACACAAGCTGAGTAACATGGATCAGAGATAATCCTACCCTGGAGTAGCATAACTTTGAACCATGTAACGACCGCTTAAAACTAGTTTCAGGTGTTAATGTGTGGACAGTCCATGTGTTAAGAGTTCATAGGAGCCACCCAGAATTACCATGTAACAAGCCCTTATGGTGATCTCCTTTGTATTTGACAAGAATTAGCTAATTACTCTTCACAAACCACCCAGAGGGAGTAAAGTATTATTATTCCCATTTTATAATTACGTAAGATGAGGTAGAGAGATTACAAAGGAAATCAGTAGCTGAACTCGTATTAACATCAATTCTTGAATCATGGTCATCCTTGCACACCAAGGCTAGGGACAGACATTCAAAAAGACTGAGCCTAAATTGATTCAATCTTTGCAGATTAGTCTAACCTGGCTAGGCTGAACCGGTTTGTAACTGTACAAACATTCCCTTTGGACAGTAGCAGGCCCCAGCAGGACACTCTGATTAGAGTCCCTGGCCCCCCCTTGCTGCTTCTGACCAGCCCAGCGGGGAGTTGATAACATAGCATTTAGCACTCCATCAAAAAAACAAAAGCCTCTCTCATTAGTTCAAGCTCTTCTTAAACACCTTTTTCCAAGGAAAGAACTGAGGGACATTACCAGCTACCTGTTGATTAGCTCCAAAAATCCCTAAGTAGACATTTTCCTATCTGCCTTTGTCTTGTCTGCCTTACACAGATACCCCTCAGCATTAGCTAGCATACCATGTGCTAGCTGTGGTCCGTTCTCTGAGAGAAGGGACAGGGAGAATCCCTACTTGGGGGAAAGGGGAGGCAGGAGCAGGAGGAAGCCAGGCAGATGCTGATGTGCCTGCAGTCTCTGCTGGAGCTCCCACAGGGAGCAGAGGGATGGGGCCAGCCCTGCTGTGGAGCAGAGAGCTCCGCCCAGGGCTGAAAAGCATCTGGGATGCTGGGGGACTCTGGTTTAAGCTAAACCAGGAAAGGGTCTGGGACAGAAATTGCGTAAACTGGTTTGACCCAAATCAGTTAAGTCTTATACTACGTTTAAACATGTTTACCTCAAACAGGTTTCAGCCATTTTCAAACTGTTTTATGTGCACTGAATGTCTGTTCTGTTATAGGTTTAAACCAGTTTCTGATCACTTAAACCAATTTATGTGTAATGTCTGTCCCTAGTCCAAAAGACTCTTCTCCCCTTGCTTTTATATTTCTTCATATTTTACAGCATTTCTGGGAAAATCATGACAAGCATGTTGTCATGATGTTCCCTAATCTCATTGGCACTGGAAAAAATCTGAGAACACCCTTCATGCCAGTAGACTTACCCCAGATTTAGATGCCCACTTAATGAAAAAAATTCACACCTAAAAAATCTCCAGTGCTTTTGTAAACAACCTATTTTTTTCCAGTTATTTAATCATTTGTGAATTCTGCTTAACACAATTTTAAAAGAACTGCCTATTTCACATGGAGTAATAAGGGAATGAAATGTGATCATGAAGAAACAGGAAAAGTTTAACTACTGTACAATGTTGGGTTTTTTTACTTTTCATTAATATTGTTAACAAGGGGAAAAAGAAGGGCTACAGGCCACAACTCAAACTCACCTTCAAAGGCCTGATTGATGACTCCAGTGGACAATGTCTTGCTATAAAGGTGAGAGGTATAGCACAGAGGAGAGTTTCTCACCTCTTGCATTTGATCCTGAATATAACAGAAAGTGGGTCTGTTACATGGTTCTTGGACCCAGCATCTTATCACCAAGTCCCATCTGAAAAAAAATAAATGACATATTATTAAATATAATGCCAACACTTAATCCTCACCAAGGATCCTCACCTGGCATAAATGGGCATATCTCCACTGACTTCAGTTAGACCTATGATGACTTTCACTAGTAGAGCATCTGGTCCAGGAGATTTCAGTAATGGCAAGTGAGAGGAATAGAATCCAAGAAATCAATGATTGTTGCATATGTTCACCATGAAAACTATTTTATTTTACCAAAACAGATGTTTCTGAAACCTAGAATCCACTGTAATATTACAAAAATTACATACTTATCAAGGTTGCCTGAATGCTTTCTAGATGCCACTAAGCCCCTCTCTATCTGCTACACATAAGGCTCTCTATCTGTTACACATCAACCAGCTAATCATACCCTAACTTGTGACCCAGCTACATGTTCCTGCAATTAGCGGCTTGATAAAACAAGCAATACAAAGTTATTCCACATAAAAGTGGAATTTGTAGCTTGTTCTAATCGTACCAATAATTGAACGTGTGGCCAAGTGCTCCCCAGTAGCTGGAAGCCCATCAGCTGAAGGGCTCCCAGTCACAGGGGTGCACTGCCCACTGTCAGCCTTGCAGCTGACAAGGCTCTTAGCAGGGGCAGCCTCTTTGGCTGTAGGGCTTGCAGCGAGGGCAGCATCTTTAGCTGTGGGGCTCTTAGTGGGTGTGGCAGGGAGCACACTGCCCCTGCTGTGAGCTTCATGTGCTATGGGGCTTATAGCAGTGGCAGCAGGGAGAACATTGCCACCACTGTGAGCCCCACAGCTAACGATGCTCACAGTGAGGGCAGCATTCCCAGCTCTGCCCTGGCTGCGAGCGCTGCAACCCATGTTGGCTACAGGGTTTTCAGTGGGACAGTGCGGGGGAATGCTGCCCCCACTATGAGTCCCACCAAGCCCTGTCAGCTGTAAGGCTCATAGGTACAGAAGCTGGTGCGGACAGAACCCCATATCATGATCCCAGGCTCGCCTTGCATCGGTGATAAGGTGCAATGGGATCTAATGTGTGATCCCACAATCACACCTCCTGCCATGCACGGTTGGCATGGCAGGAGGCACGATTGTGTAGATCATGCATTAGATCCCATCACATGTTATCACTGCTGCAAGGCAAGCCTCGGATCACAATTACCTGCATGTGTAGAGGGGCCCTGAGATGTAGATATTTGCAAACAGAATAAAAAAACCAATAACATCAATCACTAAGGTGACTAAGCTATAATGCTTAGTCACTAATCACTGTTTCCTCAGGCAGGATTTGAATAGTGAGCACTCCATATTCCATTAGATGAACTGAATCATCTGTTCATTCATTGATAAAATGCTTTATTATCCAGTTTTGAAACCTCTTCTCTCCTGACATTCAGTGGATGCAGATACTATGATTTCTTATAGTTCAACAAACTTAAAGCTAAAATCACTCAGAATCATGATGGGCCATTTTAGTATCTTGCATATTCTTATTTCCTAAACAAATTTGCTTAGATAGCTCAATTTATTAATGCCAGATATGATGGGTAACATGGAACAATAATATCATTAAAATATTTATCTGATTCTCAGAATCAAAAATATTCACTCAGCCTCTTAATGTGTATGGTATTTTGCATGGATAGCTATTTGTGATGTGCCAGATTTTATCAATGACATACAAAGCAACCTGTGATATCCAGCTTTTCTTTCATGTTACATGGTGAAAATTTGCATTAGATAGAAAACTCAGCAAAAAAACTCAGCAAGACAACTTACTAGAAAACTCAGTAAGTTGATCAGCAAACAGAGAGCAGTTGCTCTGGGGTAAGCAGTGCAAGTGCAAGGCGGCCTTGAATAGGTTTTTCTCTGTGCTAGTGGCCTAGGGTGGCTGACTGGTGCTACCGTGTTTGCCTAGGGCCTAATGTGTGTGTCTGAGGGTGTTCTTTTTTCCTTTTCCCCCTGTGTTGTGTGTTTGCTTTTCTCTGTCTGGCTGGCTGTTTGTCTGTCTCTCTCTCCCCCTTGCTCTCATATTTTTCTTTTCTTCCCTCCCCCATGTGACTAAGGGCACTGACACAAGTGACATTTTGTTGTGCAATCAGCCCCCTGAAGCACTGTACAGCTGTGCCCTTTCAGACAGCTGCAGAGCACTTTGAAAGGGCTACATCTCATGACAATCTGAACCCTCATTATATGAAGGTTCAGAAGAAGGTGCTCCAAGGTACAGCACCTTCGTTAACTTATGTTACCACATGCTGGGAGCAGGGCTGGGCTGAGCAGGGGGAGTTCAGTCCACCTGCTCCACCTTCCAGCACAGGTTGGACAAACCCCAAACCAAGCCTGACCAGACCTCTACTCCTTGCCTGACCTCCCTTTCTGAGGGAGCACTGGGGCTAAGAGTGGGGAGGGGCAGGGCTAGGGAAGAGCAACTGCATACTCACAGCTGCTCCAAACTGTAGCTTGATCCCCCAACCCATGGGACCCAACAGCAAATGTCTGTCGGGTCTGGGGAATCACTTTAACTCACAGTGTTTATGTGAAGTACCATGAGTTACAGCAGAGAGCTGCATGTCTGTCAGTGCCCTCAGTAACAGGGCTTGCTCTGGGTGGGGCTGGTTTAGGCAACTGTGAAGTGGAGCTGTGAAGTGGAGCTAGGATAGGCAGCCTTATGAAAAGGCAGCCCCCAGTGAACCATAACAGCAGCAAACAGGGTGCATCTACACAAGATGTTGTAACTACGCAGTAACTGCATGTTTACTGCACAGCTGCCTAGTTAGTGCAGTAAATGTCTTAGTGTCTACATGTGCTCCCCTATCCTGGCTCAATGTGCTGTGGTCTGAGAGCAGATGCAGACGTGTGCCTGGCAGCAATAAGCTCCAGAACGATAAGCTCCAGAATTTATTGCTGTGCATTTATAGGCATGTGTGAACACACCCACAGAGAGGGAGTTTGCCTAGGGAGTTTGCCCCAGGAGGGAGCCAGGGAGCAGGAGACTCTGTGCATGGGTGTGTTTGAGTATGTGCAAGGGTCCTGGTGTGATATTTGGTGTTCAGATATTCGTGCTGCATTGCATCAGGAACCAGGAAGATTACTTGGACAAGAGTTACGAGAAGCTGGTAATGGAGAAGTGGCAGCATGTAACTTCTTGAAGGAGAAGGGTCCTCAGAATTCAAGAGCAGCAGATTGAGTCAGCAACCACTTTCAAGTACTCCGTGGTGAAACTTTTGAGGAAAAGGAAGCAGGATGGACATCTGCAGGCATCAGGCAGAGGAGTCAGTAGCCTAGAGCACAGGTAGTGCAAGACCCAAGGAAAGGGGCTCCAGGACCACTGCACCAAGAAGGAAGAGAAGAGTAGTGGTGGTTGGTGACTCTCTTCTGCAGGGGACAGAGGCACCAATTTTTTGTCCACATTTGGGGGCCCAAGAGGAGTCTCAGAAAGACTACAAAAGTTCATCCATCCTTTGGACCACTACTCCTTCCTGCTTCTCCATGTAGAAACCAATGATACTACCTGAGCAGATCAGAGGTGACTATGAGGCTCTTGGCAGGAGGATTAAGGAGCTTGAAGCACAATTGGTGTTCTTAACAATTCCAGGCAGAAACTATTGTATCCTGGAAGTCCATACATGGCTGAGATGGTGGTGTCAACGTGAAGGCCTTGTCTTTGTTAACAATGGGTGTACATTCTTGGGAGAAGGATTACTATCAAGAGATGGAATCCATCTGACAAGAATGGTGAAGAGTACATTTGGACATCATTTGGCCAACCTAAAAAGGAAGACTTTAAACTAGGTTCCACAGGGGATGGTGATCAAAACCTTCCAGCAAGAGACCACACAGAGGCCAATGTGGTTGCAGAAAAAGCTTCTAAAACACCTCAAATGCAAAAGGGAAGCATACAGGCAGTGGAAGAAGGGGCAGGTCAACAAGGAAGCATACCAAGAAATGGCATGTATCTACAGCGACAAAATCAGGAAGGCAAAGATAGAGAATGAGATGCACCTGGCAAAGAAGGTTAAGGACAACAAGAAGAGGTTCTATATGTCGACCAGAAAAGAAGGACCAAGGAAGCTGTGGATCCTCTGTTAACAAGCCAGGAGAAATTCCTATCTGAAGATGTAAAAAGGTGGATCTACTCAACAGCTATTTTGCCCCATTCTTTGCAAAAAAATTAAGCTGCAGCCAGACACCTAATAGGGATTATCTGGATAAGGAAGGGGACAAGCTGTGGGAGGAGATAACAATAGAAGTAGTCAGAAAGCTTTTGTTTGGTCTGAATGTATTTAAGTCAACAGGGCCAAATGAACATCATTCCAGGGTACTGAAGAAAATGGCAGAGGAGATCTTGGAGCCCTTGGCAATGATATTCATGAAGTCATAGAAGATGAGGTAGGTACCAAAGGACTGGAAAAGGGCCAACACAGTGCCCCTCTTTAAAAAAAGGCCAAATGGAGGACTCAAGGAACTACCAGCCAGTTAGCTTCACTTCAATACCTGGAAAGTTACTGGAGCATAAGCTGAGGAAGGTCATTTGCAAACCTCTGGAAGAGGAAAGGCTGATCATAAGCAGCCAGCATGGATTTATGAAAAACAAATCATGTCAAACAAATATGATCTCCTTCTTTGACAAAGTAACTGCTTGGGTGGATGAAGGGAATGCTGTGGATACAGTGTATCTGGACTTCAGCAATCTTTTGACAAGGTGCCGCATGACCTTTCATAAAAAAATTGGAGAAATGTGGGCTAGACAAAACTACTATAAGGTGGATACTGGTAACTGCCAACTGGCTCAATAGCCACAAGCCAAAGGTAATTATTAATGAGTCCATGTCAGAACGGCAGGAGAATTTTAGTGGAGTCCCACAGGAGTCTCTCAGGGGCCTGGTGCTGTTCAAAGTGTTTATTAATAATGTGGATGCTGGCATAGAAAGCTTCTTGAGCAAGTTCATAGCTGACATGAAACTGGGAAGTATTGTGAATATGTTGAAGGATGCAAGCTCATTTCAGGAGGATCTTGACAGATTGGAAATTTGGACTAGAGCTAACAGGATGAAGTTCAATGTGGACAAATGCAAAGTCCTACACCTTGGGAGGAATAACCAAGAAAACAAATATAAAATGGGTGGCCACAGCAGGAACAGGATGTTTAAGCCTCCCTCAAAAGCATTAGATATTGGCTACAGCCAAAGCTGAAGATTTTGGCTGGGGCATGCCAATGTTCCTGCTGGAACCAAAGCCAGAGGTTCGTGGCTCAAAGGTCTTGCCTTTCTGCTCAGTGTCTGACCAATCACCATATTTGGGGTCGGGAAGGAATTTTACCTCATGGTAAGATTGGTACGGACTGTGGAGGTTTTTGCTTTCCTCTGTAGCAGAGGTCATGGCCCCCTATCTGGGATCTCTTAAGCATATATTGACAACATTTTATAGGGCATTGGCTGCATGTTCCCCTACTTTACCTCTGGCAGGTTAGGGTGTTAGGTCTATGTTTTGTCAGGGTTTACAGTAGTCTTAGGTAGAGTTTAAGTTGTGGATTGTATAAGATGGTTTGGATAGGGATCTATCCACCATAAAGTAGTTCTGCCGTAGAGAGGATAGTGGACTAGATGACCTTTGGAGGTCCCTTCCAGCCCTACTTCCCTATGATTCAATGTACTTCACAATGTGAGAAGCTTGGGAAGGTGAAAGCCATCTGAGCATACCAGCCATTCGTTTCTATGTCTGAATGAAAATATGAGAACAAACACCTTTTGCTGCCAGGGATGAATGCAGAGTAACAAATAGTGTGTCAGCTTAATACGCTCAACAGGAATTTATGAGAAAGACCACAAGGATAACTGGTGAAACTTGATATTACTTCTGTTTTCCACTCATTCACACTATATGCATACATGTTTAAAATTGTGACACAGGATTATATTATTTCATGGGAAATGTCTTTCAACAGACATGAGAAAAAGTAGATCAAAACTCTATCCTTCAGCCAAACTTCAAAAACTGATTTAATTATAGGTTTAAGCAATACTTAAAGCTTTATCCTATTTAAAAAATTCAGTTAAGATCCAGTTAAGGTTCAGTTAAGATCTACACACTGAAATTATGTTTTAACTAGATTAGGGAAAAAACAAGTTACAGGCAAGACTCTGACTGTATATGTAGTGTAGACAGGGATGGGAGAATCTGGTTTTAAGAGACTCTAGATCATTCTCTAGAGAATTCTCAAAACTCTAGTTATTCTCAACACAACACCTCTGGGGTGTCTGGATTTCCTTTGAAAGGTGCCTTGGGCTGTCACACAATGTTAGCACTCTTTGATATGCAAACATGATTTACAAGATAAACCCAAAGATTTCAAAAAGGAATCCATACTATCAAAAACATTCTGACCTCTTGTCAGTTCTTTGCAACAGAAGAATCGCTCTATTATTTTTTTTCTATAGTCAAAAAACAAAAGAAAACTAAAAGCTAGCATTTTCAGAGGAGTGCCTTAGAGCTAACGAGAGGTGCCTTGAGTCTAACAAGGTTGCGAACTGCTGCTCTAGGTAAACTACAGCTATGAAGTTTAATAGTATACACCGGGTTCTATAGGAGGCTAACAATTCATAGATTCGTAGATGTAGGGTTGGAAGGGACCTTACAGATCTTCTAGTCCGACCCCCTGCCCTGGGCAGGAGAGAAAACTGGGCTCAAATGACCCCAGGTAGGTAAACGTCAAGCCTCCTCTTAAAGACCCCCAAGGTAGGAGCCAGCACCACTTCCCTTGGAAGTTGGTTCCAGATCCTAGCCGCCCTGACTGTGAAGTAGTGCCTCCTGATGTCTAGTCTAAACCTACCCTCTAACAACTTATGGCCGTTATTCCTTGTTACTCTGGGAGGTGCTCAAGGGAAAAGGTCTCTCCCAAACCCTGCTGGTCCCCCCTAGTAAGTTTACAGACAGCCACCAGGTCCCCCCTCAGCCTTCTCTTGTGAAGACTGAACAAGTTAAGGTCCTGTAGCCTCTCCTTGTAGGGTCTGTCCTGCTGTCCCCAGATCATACAAGTGGCCCTCCTTTAGACCTTCTCAATGCTGTCCACATCCCTCCTGAAGTGCGGTGCCCAGAACTGGATGCAGTACTCCAGCTGCGGCCTGACCAATGTCGCATAGAGGAGGAGGATCACCTCCTTGGCCCTGCTTCTGATGCATCTGTGGATGCATGACAAGGTACAGTTAGCCCTATTGAACGTGTCCTCGCATTGTTGGCCCATGTTCATCTTGGAGTCAATAATGACTCCAAGATCTCTTTCTGCCACCTTGCTTTCGAGAAGGGAGTTCCCCAGCCTATAGGGATGCTGCTGGTTCCTACTGCCCAAGTGCAGTACCCTGCACTTGTCAGTATTGAATCCCATCCTATTTTCATTTGCCCACCCCTGTAACCTGTCCAGGTCCCAATGTAATCTGTCCTTCCCTTCTTGTGTGCCCACCTCACCCCAAATCTTGGTGTCGTCTGCGAATTTAAACAGGGTGCTTTTCACCCCATCATCCAAGTCGCTAATAAAGAAATTGAACAGTGTGGGCCCAAGGACCAAGCCCTGGGGGACTCCACTGCCCACTTCTTTCCAGGTCAAATATGACCCATCCACCACCACTCTGAGTATGACCCCTCAGCCAATTTGCAATCCATCTGACTGTGTATGCATCAATGCCACAGTCACCTAGCTTTTTAATGAGAATGGGGTGGGAGACAGTGTCAAAAGCCTTCCTGAAGTCCAGAAAGACTACATCCACCATGACGCCTACGTCCAATGATTTTGTGACCCGATCATAGAAGGCAATCAGGTTGGTCTGACAGGTTGGTCTGACAGGACCTACCCCTAATGAAACCATCATCCCTGCTGCTGGCCCATCACAGATGTGCTCCTTGATAATCTTCTCAAAGAGCTTCCACAGGATTGAAGTAAGACTAACGGGCCTATAGTTGCCCAGGTCCTCCCTCTTCCCTCTTTTAAAGATGGGGACCACATTGGCCTTCTTCCAGTCATCCGGCACCTGGCCAGAGCACCACGAGTGCTCGTAAGGCCGTGCCAGGGGTCCTGCAATAACCCCTGCCAATTCCCTCAACACCCTGGGGTGGACAGCATCTGGACCTGCTGATTTGAACACATCCAGCCCCTCCAGAAGTTCCCTAACTTGGTCTTCTCTGACCCTAGGCCTGTCAGAGTCTCTCCTGAGTCCATCCTGAATCTCTGTGGAGTCCTGGTCTCTGCACAAGAAAATGGAGGCAAAGAAATTGTTGAAGAGGTCCGCTTTCTCCTCTGATGCAACCACCAGATTGCCAAGCATATCCTGCAGGGGCCCCACATTACCTAGTGCCTTCTTCATACTCCCTATGTATTTAAAAAAGGACTTTTTGTTATCCTTGATGCTAGCCCTAGTTCTGTATCTGCCTTAGCTTTCCTAACAGCCCCACTACAGACCCAAGCGGTGAAGGTATACTCCTCTTTGGTGATAGCCCCTCCCTTCCACTTGGTGTACACCTCCTTTTTGGCAATCAGGCATTCCTGAATACCCTTGGTGAGCCAGGGGGGCTTTTGGGCACTCTTGCTCCCTTTGCTTCTCATTGGGATTGTCACCCCTTGGGCTCTGATTATCGTCTCCTTAAGGAAAGACCACTCATCTTGGGCACCCAGTTCCCCTACAGTCCAGGACCCCAGTGTCCCTCCTACCAATCTCCTCAACTCATTGATGCTGGCCCTCTTGAAGACAAGGACTACTGCCTTGCTGCAGGCCCTTGACACCCTGCACTGGATGGTGAATTCCAGTAAGCGATGATCGCTATTGCCCAGGTGGTCGAGGACCTGGAGTCCCCTTTCCAGGTTGCCGCCAGGACCAGGTCCAGCAGGGCATTCCCCCTGGTGGGACTGTGCACCTCCTGGGTTAGGTGGGGGTCCTGTATTTCGGCAAGGAACCTTTGTGACCGGTCAGACCTGGCTGACTGCTCCTCCCAGCAGATGTCTGGGTAATTTAGATTGCTTATGACAACTACATCCCTTGCCTTAAGTGCCTCCACAAGCTGACCCGAGAATTCCCGGTCCAGCTCTTCCCCTTGATTGGGAGGTCTGTAGTAGACCCCCACCATTAAGTCCCTTACCCCATGACCCCCCTGTATTCTGACCCACAGCACTTCAGCCTGCCCCTCCTCAGACCCCATCCTGCTGGTTGAGGATGTGTATTGCTCTTTGACATAGTGCAATGTGCAATGAAAAGTACTCTGGGTGGTTTTGTTACTAGAAAACAAGTAAAATGTTTAGGATTAAGAAGAGTCCAGTGAAAGTATGGCTACCCCACCATGCTGTTTTTTTAATCACACTTTTTCTTAAGGAGAATTTCTCCAATGTCTGCCTGCCTATGTGCTTGGTTGCATACAGTCTAGAAGTGTTTTATCACCTGGTGATGAACCTGGTAATGAAAGCAGCAGGAGTTCAAAGGTAGTATTGGAGGGATTCAATATGGAAACTTTGGTTTTACCTATGTAATGTAATTAGCCTTGCTTTCAACAATCAATATAGCTGTGCCTGTACACACCCCTATGTACAGGCTTTGGGCACGCAGAACTTTGCACTGATTTAGCTCAAACATTGCCTTGCTCCATAACCAGGGGCTCAGCACTGTGGTTGTACCACCTGTATTGAATCAGATGCTACCAGTGTATATAAATGTATTTAAATGGTGTAAATACCATATTTATTTTAATAAAGGTAAGAGTTTATAGATGTTGAGCCTTATTTTCAACTCCAGCCCTCCTGCGCTCATTCAGAAAGTGGATTATCTTCCTGGAGTAATGTTTTGAGAAACAAGTGAAGGGAAAAAAAGCACCACAGCCTTCCCAACCCCGCAAGACTATATGTATAATTCCTATCCCCTTAATGCTTTCTATATCCTAAGGTTTCATGTCAATTCTACTTGCCCTACGGCATAAGCCTATAGTGAATTCCCAAACACTTCTCAATTGAAGTAGTTTGCCCTTTGAACCCTCTTCCTATCAGTGATGGTTTGTTTTGTAAAATGACAATGAGTGAGCTAAAGTGCAAAGGAGACGATTAATGACTGCGGCTGTCCAATGCAGGTTCAAAACCATGTAGAGAGGAGCAGGAATCCCAAGAATCTAGGCATTCCAGTAATGACCGTGCAAAGTAGCAACAAACTATTTACTCGACTGACAGAACCTATGTGCAGGTGCTGAATGTTCACCCAAAGAGATAAAAGATGGCACAAGATTCAAAAGAACTAATTCAGACTCTTTCCTTTTTAAAGACAAGGTCATTGATCTTAGGCCCCGATCTACAAGTTATGACACCTGGACAAACCTTTACTCCCCCCTAGTGCCTCACGGAAATAAGGAACTCCATGAGGGTCGGCCTGCATAGTCTATCTTTTGGGAGTGGACCCTTATAGGGTTATTTATTGTTTTGTTCAGTCTTTTTACATTTCCACTTAATTTTTATCATGGTAACATGAATCAGTTTGAATAGCATCTTACTAAGAGAGAGACATTTCATGCCATAGGTCAGGGATCTTTTGATGACTTTTTTTATAAAAAATATCAGTTAATTGACACAATTTTTCTGTTATTGTTGTTGTTCAACCGTATCAATTTTGACCAAATAGTCTGATTTCTTATTAAAATGATGGAGAAAGAGAAAGAACCCAGTGATAGAAGAGCCAATAACCCAGTGATTTGGAAAGTCACCTAGGAAGAGTGGCACCTCTTCCTGAATGAACGAATATTTAATTTTTTACATGAAGTGGAACAGCTTCAACTGTGAGACTAATACAGGCAGGGCAACTTGAACTTGGGGCTCCTACATCCCAATACCATAAACACAGGACATTATTTAATCTGTGTGTGTCTTTTTCTTTCTTCCTCTCTCTCTCTCTTACCACTGCCACCCTACCCTCTCTTCAATTTTTTTGCCTATCCATTTCCTTAGTTTGTAATGAAACTTTTGTAAAAGGCCACAGTTTTGCCTCAATACAAAATTAAACCAAATTTTTGGTTGAATCGGACTGCTTGTTCTCTGAATAGTTCTATGTAATGGCAAATACTTTGTAGCAATTGCCTCTGAAACTCACAGTGGGACAAATAGACCCACCTGTAAAAACCAGTCACAGAATGATTCCTCCCTTTAAAGAATCTCTTTAATATAATTGAAGTTAATGCTTGAAAGAGACATTAAAATTGGAAGCCTCTATTAAGCTGCAGAATTGTTAAAGACCAATTAACTGCAGACTTCACCTTCATCATTGCCTCAAACTTTGCATTATATCTATAGCAGTGGTTCTCAACATTTTAATACTTGAGGCACCTCTCATTAGACTGAAGGTACACTGTGGAAAATGTTAGCTCTTAGTTTTCATTGTTTTTTTGACTACAGAAAGATAATAGTGCCGTTTTTCTGTTGCAAAAAACTCAGAAATCACGCAACAGGTCAGAATGTTTTTAACACTGTGGATTCCTATTTGAAATCTCTGGGTTTGCCTTGTGAATCATGTTTGCATACCTAACAGTGCTAACATTGTGTAGCACCCTAAGACAGCTTTGAAAGGATCTCAAGACACCCTAAGGGTGCTGCGGCACCCTGGTTGAGAATTACTGATCTACCGTGAGAGGTTAGCTTAGTCTTTGTATAAATTCTATCTAACATTTCACCTGAGGTTGCAAGCAACAAATCTAGTTATGACAGGTGTATGGGCATCAAGTATACTGGGAACTAGACTAAGACCAACAACTCATTTCTCAAAACCATCATGATTTCCTATCATTAACAGAGTGAATGAATTTAATAAAAATACCTAAATTTAAACCTGTGACTTAGTCATGAAAGGCTGTATAACCTAGTGGACTCCAAGATGAACATGAGTCGGCAGTGTGACGAAGCTATCAAAAAAGCCAATGGCACTTTATCGTGCATCAGCAGATGCATGACGAATAGGTCCAAGGAGGTGATACTTCCCCTCTATCAGGCGCTGGTCAGACCGCAGTTGGAGTACTGCGTGCAATTCTGGGCGCCACACTTCAAGAAGGATGCGGATAACCTGGAGAAGGTCCAGAGAAGGGCCACTCGTATGGTTAAGGGCCTGCAGACCAAGCCCTACGAGGAGAGACTAGAGAAACTGGACCTTTTCAGCCTCCACAAGAGAAGGTTGAGAGGTGACCTTGTGGCTGCCTATAAGTTCATCACGGGGGCACAGAAGGGAATTGGTGAGTATTTATTCACCAAGGCACCCCCGGGGGTTACAAGAAACAATGGCCACAAGCTAGCAGAGAGCAGATTTAGACTGGACATTAGGAAGAACTTCTTCACAGTTCGAGTGGCCAAGGTCTGGAACGGGCTCCCAAGGGAGGTGGTGCTCTCCCCTACCCTGGGGGTCTTCCAGAGGAGGTTAGATGAGTATCTAGCTGGGGTCATCTAGACCCAGCACTCTTTCCTGCTTATGCAGGGGGTCGGACTCGATGATCTATTGAGGTCCCTTCCGACCCTAACATCTATGAATCTATGAATCTAAAACCAAGCCCCTCAACCAGCCATCTTATTTACAGTTTACATAGAACTCCTTGATTTATAACTGACTGCACAGACTGAAAATCTCACATTCTCCTCTCAGTGGTTTATGTTTAGGTTCAGAAAGCCATCCACAAGCTATTAGCAACTGTTATTATAATCATGCTTCAAGATTCATACCCAATCTCAAATGCTCGTTTGATATCTGAGCTCTGATTTAAATCATCAGCACATATGGTCAATTCAATCTTGAAGCTTACTTCTCAGCCACAACCAAAATCCTGCATTAACAAACTGAGTCACTGGTTTGTTACCCAGCTGGCACATACAAGTATGAGTTATAGAAAAGGGAGCACAAGCTACGGGCACAAGATGTTGCTCAGGAAAATACTGCAGAACAAAATAGTGGCTAGCTGGTGGTGTCATCCACAATGTTTCATTGTTTAATAATGTTATGAACCAAAATTAACTTACAGGTTATCAGGACAATTATTTGGCATCTCCAGCCTCCCTCCTGATCGTACATGATGCAAAACCTCAAGAGTGGAGAAACCTGGATATGGCTGATGACCCAGGGTTAAAGTTTCCCATACTAAGACTCCAAAAGACCTAAGAAAAGTAAATAAAGGTAGAATGTCAGTGATTTTAAATGATGGTGAACTTTTAGAAAAAAGATCACTATGTCTGTTCTCATTTAGCTAAATTTCTCTAACTTCAAAATAAAGTTCAGTTGGAAAAATGAGGGCTATTGGACTACTAATTTGATATGAACCAGTTCATATATTCTCAATTGCATCTGCAGATCCGCTAAAAATTCTACAGATGCTTAGCTATGATGCCAGTCACACTACTGAGACTAATTCTATAAGACAGTGGTAGGTAACTACCTACATTCCAGTTGCAGACTGGAATGGCCCCCCTGGGTCAGAGGAAGGCAGCCAAGAGAACAGTAAGATCCAGTCACTGCCACTGCTTGTCTCTGCAGCAAAACCAGAAGAGTGTCCACAGCCAAAGTCCTGCAACTACCAAATGCTGCCAAAGCCTCACATCTGCAAGCCAGATCTAGTAGTTCCATGGGACAGATCTGACCCACAGGCCCTAGGTTGCCAACCCCTGCTCAAAGGGGCTGACCATCCTCAACTTTCATTAGCTCCATGTATCTTTTGGTCGTATCCTGTTTAGATACACAAGGGTTCAGAAGTCTCCAGGGATGTCCTTGGAAGCTGAAGGAGTTACTAGTGCTCAGTGTCACACAGAAGGAGCTAGGCTGCACAAAGGAGTGAGTCCAGGGCACTTAATATTTCACTTATATGCATAAAAGTAGAAATACAATGAACAGGCTGCAATGAAGGACAGGGTGCAGTCATGTCTGTGCCTGGGTGGGCCAGAGCCCACCAATGCCTAGATATGAACTTATGTGAATCCCAAGTTTAAGCAAATGTATTAAAAGGTGGGGTTTATGAAGTTGAGGACCAAAGTGTCCATTCCAAGCTATGCCATGGGAGTGAAGCACTATTGAAAACTATGTTGGTGCTTGGGAGAGAGATTCAGAAATGGCAGGGGACCTAATAATGTATACTAACTTTAAAACAAATAAGATCATTAGGGGAGGGTGAAAAAGCTAAGGAGAAAATATTTGCCTCCTATAGGGAGGATATGCCATTTGATCTAAAGGACAATGAATAGGGAGAATGTGATGTTGATGATCCATTCATAAACCAAAAAACACATAAATGATCCTTTGTGGGAATCTGTACAAGATTATTGTGGTCATATGACCCCAGGAACTTCTTACAGGAGGGCAAAGTTAGACTCTAAGGCTGTAAATAAATATGAACATGCAGAAATATGAACAGCTGTATGTCACAAAGTTACACCTTCAATTAGCGCATGAAACAGACAGAATATGTCTCAGTACCTAATTGACCAGAGGTGGCACTAGAACAACGCACTATTGCTACTGTAAACTGATTTTTTTTCTTGCTTTAGTGTTTATTATTATTATTCCCACAGCTTTGCCATGCCAGGAACTTACCATACATCAGATCGACTAGTAAATACACCATCAATCAGGCTTTCAGGGGCCATCCATCTCACAGGGAGCAGGCCTTCTCCTCTTTTTCTGTAGTAATCATTTTTATAGATATCTCTGGCAAGTCCAAAATCCCCAATCTTCACTATTCGGGAAGCGCTGCTGTATTCCTTCACAGACACAAGGCAATTTCGGGCTGCTAGGTCCCTAATTTACAAAGCATAAACAATGACAGAATTGTGAGAACTTTTGCTAGGCTATCGTTTTTCAGTTTGAAATATTTGCTCCTTCAGCTATGTGAAAGAATCACAAAAACTACAAAGAAATTAAACCTGTACCTGTGGATGAAGTGCATTTTCTCTAAATAGACACAACCTTTGCAGATATCCAGACAAATATCCAGAAGATCAACTAGTGTTAGCAAGGGACTTTGGAACTACAAGAGACAGAGGCACCAGTTATTATCTTCGATTTATATACGTGCAAAACAAAAAGGATCTCCTGCTATGCCAAGATGGGTTATTTTTCTCTTTTTTATATTAAAGATTTTCTAAGGTGAAAAATCTTTGTACGTTAATAAAGCAGATAATGTTAGTTATTCATAATTTAAGAACAAGTGCTCTACTAATGCAGGTGAGAGATAGCAAAATAAACCACCTACTTTTACCTCAGGAGAAGGATAATGTCTCCAGAAGCCCAGGGGATTATTTGTACATTGTAGTGGGGCAACTAGATGACCAATCTGTGGCGTGCTTGCAACAAGTTGCATAGGTAGCCTCTGTGTATAGCATGTGGCAAAACAGGGAGGGTAGGTAGCACTGTGGTATGGGAGGGAGCAGAAAGCAGAGCAGCAGATTGGGCAGGGGAAGGGCATAGAAGTGGTACTTAGAGCAAGTACAGGATTTAATTTTTGGTACAGCTCACAAAAAGTTGGTCCTCACCAAATTAGGCAGTAAATAAACTCGTAATATCTTGGCTCTACATTGCCTTCTTCAAGGACCTTATAATCCATATTGTTATTCTGTGTACTAAATATGGACAATTTAAAAGTTTCTCTCTCCTCCCTGATTTCTTAGCTTCTAAGCTTCTTTTATCAACTAAACTCTTTGGGGGGCAGGCATAAAATTTGCCTGTGAGCTTGGGCTCTTCCTAACACATTATATATATTTCCATGATACAAATAACAAGAAAACAGTGAAAATACTATGCTAAAAGTTTGTTTATGATTATTTCAAAGCACCGTAGGAAGACCCAGTGAGCATTTTATGAGTAAAACCCATTTTTGAAAACTCAGTCTTTGATCTGTTAGCAGCTCAGAATCCTGCTACACAAGAGATCTGAGTTCAGATTATGAATTTACTTGGTTCACTACTCACTCAGATTATGAGCTCCTGGGTAGCGAACAGACCAGCCAGTCCAGGGACCCTCAGATGGAAGAAATCATTGGACAGACAGGGCTTTGATGGTGGGGAAAAGAGGAAGAGGGTGGGATATTTGAGGAGTATCATCAGTAGCTAAAATGCACCCTGTTCCCACCTTTTGCATTCTTGCTCCTCGTAGATAGCTAAGTAGATCCCCTCCTTCCATCAGTTCCAAGATAATGTACTGGGGTTCATTCAGCAAACAAACTCCAAGTAACTTCAGGATGTGTGGGTGATCAAATTTGCTGAGGAAAAAAAAATGCCTCATAGTTATCCATGAGAAATCCTGCCCTTTAATAGCAGAGTTAAACATATTCCGTTGTGTTGTACTAGCAGCTGTATCTTTAAAATCCTGCCATACGAATAGCTGGCTTAGGAAAGCAAGGTGATTCTGGATCTCCTTCAGCTTAAGGGGAGCTTGGGTTTATGCACCTGAATTTTAGTTCTATGTTAAACATCTTAGGGAGTCGTTCTTATGCACATGCATGCACAGCCAGCACCCTGCATAGTATTTTTAGAAGAAGGGAAGTGAACTGAAGTAAAAATGAAGATGATAGTGTCCTTTTGGTGGGACTTAATATGAATTTCACTCTGTCCTTGACAGATTGGAGATATACCATATTTACTCACATAGCACATACCCTTTCCCCCGAAATCAGCCCTGCAAAATTGGGCTGTCTTATGTGGAGAGCTTGATTTTTTTTTCCTTTGCCAGAACAAAGGAGACATTGTACTGTAATGGCTGCCACTTCTCTCTGTGCTAGCAAGCAACAGCTGCAAAAGGGTTAAACACTGTAGCTTTTGCCCAAAGTAGCCAGTGAACTGTTGCATATAGTTAGCTCTTGGACACAAATCTGGAAATTTCCTTTCTAAAAAAACCCAAAACAAAACAAATTCTGCTTCCAAAAAAACAAGCTGCATGTCCTATTTTGAGGCATGTGATAAGTGAGAAAATACATGAGGTTCTCAACCTCCAGCTTGCAGACATCCAGTCTCTAGCCTATGGAGCCACAGGACTCCCCATAGGCTGGATTTGGTGGTGGGGAAGCAATGGTAATTAATGTACCTCTGCTACCCCACCACCAAATTTCCAAGCCCTGTGGCCAGATGGCATGGCCCCATACACTGGACTGAGCCAGCACATAGGACCAGGGTTGGGGGCCTGATCTGGCACATATGGGACCAGAGTCAGGGCCCAGGTGGAAGGCACAATCTTATGCATATGCAGCTGAGACTGGGGCCAGTGGGCCAGGGCCAAGGGCAAGGTACATGGGGCCAGGCCTGGAGCAACAGGCCCAATCTAGCATGTGGAACCAGGGTCCAACCCAGTGTGTATGATCAGACCCACATGCTGATCCACTAGATTGAGTCCACAGGTCAATCCCACGCACTGGGTCTAGCCTGTGGATGGACCCCACACTACTCATCTGACCTGTAGCCTAGAAAGGTTTTAGAGCTTTCTTCAACGTGAAATTAAATGAGAGAAATTGTTCCATTTTATATTGGTTGCTCTAATCAGAGTAGAACGACACATCCAGACCATTCCAATCTATAATAGGGGCAAATATTCACAGAAAAATATAATTTAGAGATATAAAAGACTTTTTTTTTTTTAGTTTCTCCAGGTGTCTGTGGAAAGTTGTTTCTTTTATCACATTTTCAAGACAGAGATAAATCAGTACAAGTACTATGTCAAATGGAATCTGTTTGCAATTGCATACTTTTGTAAACAGACATTTATGGGATATTACAGGGCTACTGTCAGTCTAGCATATTTAAAAAATGAATTGAATTAAGAGTAGTTACAGATGGAGGTGCACCAATACATTGGTCCAATATTGGATCAGCAGTAATATAAAGAAAATTGATCTTATTAAAAATCAGCCTGATGTGGCCGATAAATGCCCTTGTATGTGCGCAGCCACATCGCAGCACATAGGCAACAAGGAGCACAGCCCAGCAGCTTAGAGAGTTGCATGCAGCTGGTAAGTCTGGTGGGGTGAAAGAGGAGGAGGGAAGGAAAAGGTGTGGGGGGGGGGCAGATCAAGGGCCACACGATGAGGGAGGAGTGGGGCTGGGGCTGGGGCTGGAGCACGTGCTGCTTAGCCGGGGCAGGGCAAGTGCAGGACAGAGCCATGGCTCATCTGGGGGCATGGAGGGGGGGTGTGTGCCCCCTGATTTGTGCGGGGTGGCACAGGGTACATGCTCCTCTTCCCCAGGCCCTCTCAGACAAGCAGCAGGAGCAGCAGTGGGAGGTGCCAGACAAGCAGGTGAGTGCTGGACCAGTGGCTCCTAGACGAGAAGCACTCAATGGCAGGAGCCGTCCTCCCACTCCCCACACCCCCAGATGAACTGCAGCTCCATCCCATGCTCACCCCGCCCCACCCCAGCTGGGCAGCACTTGCCCCAGTCCCAGTCCTTCCTCACTGTGGGGCCATTGATCTGCCCCGCCACACCCTTTCCCTCCCCTCTCCTCTTCCAGCACACCAGACTTACCAGCTTCATGCAGCTCTCCAAGCTGCCGGGCTGGTATTGGAACTCGGATCAGTATTGGCCAATATGCCTCCTTAAAAATTGGCTTCCAGTATCAGCCCCAAAAATCTCTACTGGTGCACCCCTAGTTTCAGACTCTGTCAACCTTTGTATTTTTGCAACCATATTTTCTTGCATTTTAAAATGGCTTTCTCTCCCCACTGCTGAATGTAAGAATACACCAATAATCTGGGAAAGTAACAGTATTTCCTTCAGTTATGGTAATCATAGGCATTGCTTGTGGCAATAGTCAGTAAAATCTTTTTAGTAGGAAGTGTAGAAGTTATAATTTAAAGAAAATCTCTAACTAAGGAGATTGAGTTGGTAATTGGAAGATTGTTCCTCAGTGAAGTAGCCAACCAATCAGTTAGTAAAAGACAGACCAAGGGTCTGCAGATGTTGTGTACTGCTCCACTAATTAAGTGTATTTTCCTCATTCACATACACCTGGGTTTACTGAACCCAGGGATCACTGCAGGAAGTGTGATTTTTAAGTTGACAGTTCCCTTTCCCTTCCTAACATATACCTCTTGGTCACACACAAACTCTAGTGCTATCAAGAACAAAAACAGGAAAAAGAGCACTTGATACTTTTTTCCAAGCCTCCCAAAAATTTCTCATTAAGCTGTCAATCCTTAGCTTTATAGTGATTAAGTATACCAAAGATTTTGCAATATATTCTTTAGTACAAGTGACTCATTTATTAATACTTGATGTCAAAAGGTTAATTGAAAACATTGTGGTGAACTCAATGTCTCTAGCAACAATGCTCTTAAGTTCACTGCACTGCTCCAAGCAGACTGCCTCTTATGCTAAAACCAGGTACCCACCTCTCTATGGGGCTTTGGGCCAGTTGGAGGACTGCTGAATTACAGTGCTAAATAGGTTGTCCCTGAGCTAACTAACCAACCTGTACAGCCCTGTGGATTTGGCTACACTGTGTCCAGTTTAAGAAACAGCCTACCTGGAGAACTGCAGGACAGTAAGCTTATTGTATGGACACAGTCAGAAGGTGACTCAACTGCTTCCTTTCCATACATGCCAAACCTGGAAATGAGGCAATGAAGCTGCTTTGAGTGCCTTACCACTACTAGAGGCATAGCAAAGCAGCCATGCACCCTGAGCAGCCCCAGTGCACAGGTGTAGTTCCAGCTGCCATGGTGTCATTAGCAGTGGTACATCCGACACCGCTGTGGTGGCTCCTATTTTATCCTAACAAGGAAAGCACCTGAGGCTGCTGCCCGACTTCCCCCACTCTCCTCACCTCCCACCCCACCCCCTCTTCAGTCATACTACTGGTTTTATCGCTGGCATATAATAGTAACAGAAGCAATATATGCTCCCTATTTGAACACAGTGGTGTGCAAAACATTACTGTCTTCTTTTGCAGTATATATTTAGAGAGGCAGGCCAGAGACAGATTACATTTAGATACAGAATAGTCTGCTCCAATTATGTTGTCCATTCAGTCCTTAGCTTTAACCATTTGTGGGTCACTTACTAGATCAATATCAAGAGGCTACTTGATATCAATATCAACTACCTGAGAGAATGAAAAAATACTTCCCTTTTGTTAAGTGTCTCAGATGAAATCTTAATAACAAGCGAAACACTAAAAAGTTCCTGGTTTAGTGAAAGAACATGACACATTTATGCATTTCTCATATTCTGCTAGTCCAGTGTATGTTTAAATTTTAATTTTAATGACTGTCACTCATATTCAAGTATGACTACTACTGATATTGGAAATTAGTTTCCACATGTAGGATTCAGGAAATGTGCCAGGGCAAATTGGTGCCTACATTCCCCCTATCGTCAGCCAAGGTGGTGTGATGATGTTCTGTTGCTCATTCTGCTTCCTTCGCAGTGGAGTGCCAAGCTCGCTTATCACGGGCTGTATTCTCCCAGGACATTAAGTCTAGCCCAGAAGACTGTATGTGCCGCTTAATGCAGTCCTTGTAGCAGTTTGGAACAGCCAACCTTTCTACTGCCTTTTTAAAATTCACTGTACAGAGCTCTTCTAGACAGTTGATTGTTGTCCATATGTATGACATGGTCATATACCAGTGTATGTATGTGTGTATAAATGTAACTACAAGATTTCAGTAGTATATATTCTCAGCTTTTTGTATTGGGATTGTTTTACTTGTAAGCAATAGATGCATCATATATTTCATTTGTACCATATATATCTAACATAAGAAGACCTTAAGGTCACATAGAGAAGCATTCAAAAGCCAGAACACATACCCTTAACACTTTTACTTCATGAATGTGCATTTTGACAGTCTTTCATTATAATATCCCAAATTAGTATTTTCAGAGGACACTGCACAGTTTGCACAGGGGAAACACAAAAGGAACGTGAAAATCATTTTAAAAATGTATGGAACAGAAACAAATAGGAAGACTGTACATACTACAACTGTTATCATTGCACCAAAATTTAATGTTACGCTTTCCTTAGAAGACAACCCATTTTTTTCAGAAGTGTCCCAATTTTGAGTGCCCAAAACTGAAGTCAGAGAATAGCAGGTGCTCAACATAGCTGGAAATTAAGTCTTATTCATGCTCTTACACTATGAAGTGAAAGACTCTATCTCAACTCTCAGTGAACACACTGGGGACTCTGGAGAACTTCAATTTCCAGCTCAAACACTGACCTTTCTAAGTAAATTCATTCACAGCTGGCACATAAACATACCATATGTTTGTGTCCTGCTTAGCAAAAGAAGTATATGGCAGCCCCTAGTGGTGAGCGTGCACATATTAAAATAAACATTTAACTGTAAATTCAAGCTGTATAGCATCTTCTTATCCTGAAAAACAGAAAAATCAAATGCTGTCCAATTATCATCACTAACTGGCCCATAGGGAGAAGCAATTATGATGAATCACTTCAGTCAAAGATCCAGTAAATCCATGAAATTAGTACACTAAATTTTCAGTTTTATTTTGCCAACCAATACTGCAGATTAATTTGGTATGATTCTCCATGTGAAGATTTAATTATTTAGCCAAAATGGAATGGACCCAAGCTATTAAGTGTTTCTCTGTTCCCTCCTGAAGTCTAAAGCCCTCGGTTATATCAGTTTAAAAAGAAATCTTAAGGTAAAGTTTGCCTTACCTCATTAAGTGTGCCTCCTTCAGGAATTCACTCTTTTCATAATCTGTAGCACCTTTCTTTAAAGTCTATTTGACAAGGGGGAAAAAAAAGTCAAGACAATTGCATCACTGCCACTGAAACTTGTACAACATTTATATAAGAAGAGATGCAACAGGCTGGCCTTTTCTGCTAACACTCCCCCCACTCCCAACCCTCAACACATGCTTTACTATTACGTATTTCCAGCAATAGCCACAAAATAATAGATACCTTCTAAACAAAATAAGTCATCTATGCCTTTTCCTTACCAAAAGATCCCAGTTCAAGGATAGACTAGTAAACAGACAAAAAAGTATGGGAAAAAGGAGTAACTTGGAGAAAAAGGATACTTGAGAGTATGTTAGAAGAACTGGCTCTAGTTGTATACTACGATGGTATTAATGACAGAATTATTTTTAAGAGGGTCCTCTTGTTTGTTATTAGCTTCTATTTTCATCAGGAAGCCCTTGACAAAAGTAAAATTACAGGTGCAGTGTTGCTGTACACACTGCCGCACAGCCCTATTCCCCAGTGCTTGATTAGCATGATGATTAGTGAGGAGAGAGACTGGTTCTTTAAGTTTGACCATTCAGAAGCCAGTCATTTGGGGTTTGTCTAATAAGACTTTTGAAATGAGGGTGTGGATTTTTTTTTAAATGACTGCAATAAAGAAATATAGCGTGTTGCCAGAAATATAGAACTGTGCAACAAAATCTCAATGATCAGCTGCATCAGTGACTCCATTACAATGATCAAGGTTGTGAGGTATTAGGTGGCCTAATGACTTATTCTCACACTCAAGAGTTTTTTTAACTGAATGCATGTTTGATCTAACTGGAGTTCCTATGAGATGTGTTTCTAAAAGTGTTTAAATATACAATTTAAGTGAAATTTGTACCATGATTGACTGTCTCCAAGATTTGAAGTTAGCAGGTGCTGTAGTGAAACCTCAAGTCCTAAGTGACTGTGCAAGCTCATACAGTAATTTAGTAGCAGAGACAGATATACAAACCATGCCTCTTGACTCTTATTCCTGTGGTCTAAACACTGAGTCAGGACTGCCTGCCTATGGTGCCAGCAGTATAACGAGGAGTGGGCAAGTGGGGCACTGTCCTGGACAACATCTTAAGAAAGGTACACAAATGGCAATCACTGCTGGTGCCAACCGGACTGCCACTGCCTCGGGCACAAAACTTCTATTTATAGTTCTATATATCGTACTGTCTCTACGCAGCTAAAATTACCTTCACTGCTACTTTGGATTCTCTGCTTCCAGCTGCAATGATATCTACAGCAGTCCCTTCATACACCTCTCCAAAAGCTCCTGTTCCCAATAACTTATGCAAATTCAGTTTTTCCCGAGGAAAGGCTGGCAAGGATTCAGTCTCACCTGGAGTAGGGAGATTGCTACAAAACAAAAGTATTCTAATTAATTAATTAAATTAGTTTCTTAGATATGAACACTTCATATATTTTGCCTTAAACCAGTCTGGGGAATTCATCTCACCCCACCTGGTTGATCTGGGTTGTAAATGATGCACGAGCCTTTTGAAATCTTTCTGCAGAAGAAAGTATTTCACCATTTGGCTCAGAATGAAACAAAAGCTGTGTTTTAAAACTGGCAGCAAACTCTTTTGACTATTTATCAGTTTGTGCCACAATAGGAGTGGTTATGGCCTGTTGAAAATGTGGCATTTTTTTAGAGACCTAGAGGGGTAGGGAGCTCTTTTAAAAAGCTGGCCTTGAGTCATGGATCACTTTCTCTGAACAACAGGGGCTAATTTTTGAACGCTGAGCACCCTTAGTTCCCTAGGCTTCACTTAGAGTTGTCAGTGCTCAGAGTTTCCTTAAACCAGTCCCAAAAAGCCCCACTAAATTTTTGCTCTGGAAGTCACTTTGACACGCATCAGTTACGTACTGCACAGCATAGCAAGCATTGGCCAGTCCCACAGCATCATGAAGTCCCCTAAGTTGAGCTAACTCTTTGTCTTCCTTGACAAAAACAATCTGCCCAGGCTGTGTCAACTTTCTGGATTTCCACCTCTGGTGCCAAACTGAAAAAAAAAAGAAAATTAGAGATTTAACTTCCAAGATATCACTTTTACATCAGAGGGCTGAACAGTTAAATTTACTTTTACTCTCTGTTGTAGACAGTTTTCCATCTCTTCTCTGTGTTTGTGTCTCTATATATGAACATCAATAAAACACCTGACACAACCGTTAGTAACTGTACATGTTTTAGCACTAATAAAAAAGTGTAAAGCACCTAGCTTTACTACTTCTGCAGTGCCTCTGACTGCACTGCTAAGCAGCATAGTATTGCCCACCCACTCCCAAGCTGCACATGCCAAACCCAGAAAGAAGCCAGTGAAGTCACCTGGAGGCATTCAGGCCACTAGTCTCAAGCAAGCTTGTGAGTCTCAGTGGGAAGGTGCCTTCAGGCTAGCTTGACCATCTTATTTTCAGGTTTGGCATGTGTGAAGTAAAAGCAGGTGTGCAGGGCCACTGTGACTTAATAGCACACTCAAGAGCATGACAGAAGAGAAATAGGCCCACTCAAAGAATACCCTCTGCTCTCCCTACAGGGACTCAGTGGAAGAAGCCTAGGAACAGGAATGGGATGCACCCAGGAGCAGATTCAGAGGGGCTGCAGTAGCATGACCACACAACCTTTTCAGACTAAACTGCACTGAGGGAGGAGCAGCTGGCAAGTCCCCAAAGCAGGTAAGAATCTCCCCTTCTCCCCTGTACTCAGAGACACATTCCCCCACACCCTCCCTCCCCCTTCCTGCCTGTTGCTGCTGCTTTCATTGTTGTCCCAGGGGCACCAGAAGCTCCAAAGCCATTCCTGCCTGCTCCATCTGGGCTGCATGGGGGCCAGGCTCAGCTGAGCTCAATAGCAGCAGAAGGGCCATGACTTCCCCCTTCCTACTTGGTCCCCCTGGGAGCTGGCAGAGTGAGGGGAAACTTCCTGCTCATCACTGCTACTACTGCTGACTCCAGCTGTTCTGCCAAATTTACATGATGAATTAAATGTTCAGTCACATACCAAAAGCAACTAGTGCAAACACAATCAAGATTAGTCCAGTTATTCCGATTACCACAGCTATGACAATGATCGCCTCTGGGAAGGGTGCAGTATCTGTTAGATGGGGGGTAAAAGGGAATCATTATCAAGAAAAACTACATATGCATGAGTGAGTTAAGTGCTTTAGCTTTATCTTTCTGTCATTTCTTTAGTGCTCCATTGTTGTAGGTCAGGGCTATCCAACCTGAAGTGGCTGGGAGCCACAGGCCCCTTAGCCTAAGGTGGCCATCATAAAGGAGAGTCTGGTCATCCTCTGTCTTCTACTGATATGAAAATGGATGCCTTTATGTCCTCTATTTTTCTCTTGAAGAGAAAGCTAGGGGATATAAAGGTGTCGGGTTTCATATCAATAGAGGACAGAGTAGCAGAAAACTGGAATGTCTTCTATGATGACCACTCTACCTTAGCCACATATTGTGTGGGCCACAGATTCCCAGGTTAAATGTTGTAAGGGATGCATGCCATGCTACTCAACACCCCCTCCCTCCCAATGCACTACACAGTCCCTGACATGCCATATGAGGCCCCTACCCCACTACCACACCATGCTGGTGTATCATATAATTCCCCCATCCTAGTGAAGCACATGGGCTCTGACATGCCCTGTGGCCCCAATACATGGATATGCTACACCATACAAGTCCCCTGCATATGCTAGCATGATGTGCAATGAGGTCCTGCTACACGTGCTACCTCCCCCCCACACCCACAGTGTGATCTCCAGGTCCTCCCAAGCCCTTTGGCCATCAGCTCCCTCAGCTTCACAGACTTCAGGGGTAGGAACAGGCAGAGGAAGTTGGAGAAGGCAGGGGAATCCAGAGACTCCAGTGGCAGCAGCCAGAGTGTAAAGGGGGGAGCAGCATTCAAACTAGGAGCTGAGGGGGCACAGTTTAATTCATGAGCCACCAGTTGGAAAGCCCTGCTGTACGTGAAAGAAGACAGCAGAACCATTTAAACAGTGGAGGCATGATTTTTAAAAGCACTAAGAATGGGGCTAACTTAGCTCCTCCTGAAGTCAACAGTAAAACTCATCATGAAGTCTAGGGAAGCAGAGATAAGCTAATGCTGAGCATCTCTGCACCCTGCTCCCCCTTCAGGAAATATACCCACACTACACAGTACTGGTAAATAGATCTGTACCAATATTAACTACTGCAAATCATTTGGCCCCACGTCTTCTATGAAAAGAAAGTGCATTAGGTAGGATCAGCTGGGAATCATCATAGAAATGCTATTATTAATCATCCCTTAGGCATATTATTTTATATGTCTAACAATATCTTCAGGAAAAGTGTGGTCTGTTGATAAATCAGTAAGGTAGCCCTGTGTCCTGTAATTAAACTGTATCTTATTAAGAAAATAAAACAGCATGTACCTTTAACTAACACAATATTCTCACTTATGCCACTGTATTCACCAAGTCCAAGCAAATTTGCAGCGGCTGCTCTGAACTGGAAAGTTCCTTCTGTGTTCTTGGCCCTCCATATACATACATCGGTGCAAGAGTCATTGTAAACCACCTCCCAGGATGGTTTCATTTTGCTTGTATTATGGGAACACCTCCTAGAAAGAGCACGGTGGAACAACAATGATGAGAGTATTATCTACTGCTTCTCATATACCATTTCCATTCAATGGCCTACACAAGGACTCTCTTTATTGCACATGCTCCACATTCAATATCATTCCATTGGGGGTTTGGCTACAGAGTGACCGTAGCACGTCATTCCAGCAATGCAAGAGATCACACAGCTCTAGTCTGGCACAGAGAAGGAAATGCCAGAACATTTTGGATGTAAAAGGCCAGGGCACTCTTTCTCTTGTTTCAGCATGCATGTCAAAATCAGGATTTCAAACTACTGTTATCTGATCGCCAGCAAAATGTTTTGTTTCTTTTTATGATTAGAGGGTTTCGTTTTCTTGGGCCTAGAGCTATTTACTGTCTTTTATGCATCGGGTTTCACAAGCTAATACAGGAAGCAGGTCATTGGCACAAGGCACAATTCTTTAGCAAGTTATCATAACCGCTGGCTGGTGGGTATATTGCTTCCTTTTCACAGTGGTCTTAATTTGCTCACCTATAATAAATTTGGAGTCAACTGTTCACCATCTAAAGGAATAGCATATTTCTAATACTGATTAGACATGAAAATATATGTCCAAAAAAGTCATTTCATGTTATGACTATATGATGACTTCAGATTAAATGGCTTGGTATATTATGCCATATAACCTTGTCAGACTTTGCAACCAAAAAGCCATACAGAAGTTATATGTACGTGTTATCAAGTTATTCATGTTATGGAGTCAGAACTCACTGAACTACTTGGTTACACTTCAAAGGGGTTTATGTAAATATTTTCTAAAATATTAATTGCTTGAGTTCAAAATGATCTATTTAGAGTCAAATGAACCACCGACTCACAACAAAAATCAGCAGAAGCCACTGACCTCTTCATTTTCCTGTGGAAAAGTAAATTTTACAAAACTGAGGAAAAATCAAAGATGCACCACAGACTCAATGAACAAACCAGGGGATTAACAGTTGGAAGAATACAGGGTTGTGAACATGCATGATCCCTGCATAAGGACAAGACTCTTACCCCTCTTCTCATCTGGCAGATGCACAGAAAGGAAGGGGCAATCTGTCCTTTATCAAATCAAAATCATTGTGGTCTTACCATATACAGTTCACTACTATTGTGTGCTTACAGAAGGGCATAGAGAACACTTACAACACCAGGGAATTATGCCTGAGTGAAATTATACCCAGTTGTGGCAGTGCTGTCAACTCTTCACCTAAGTAAACATTAAATTAACTTGGGGGGCAGGAAAAGTTTAATCTTTCAGTTCCTTCCATCACCTCCTAATTTTCTTGGACAGGGAACAGGACAGCTCTCCCACCACAGGTAGGGGCAATCTTGAGGATATCACTGCCAGGCCTTGGGTCTGCACAGAAGTAGTTAGGGATCTTCTGGAAGGGCTGGATGTTTTCAAATCTGTGGGCCCTGATGCCCTCCACCCATGGGTGTTGAGGGACCTGGCGGGGGTCATTGCTGTGCCCCTGGCCCGGCTGTATGAGCGATCGTGGTCCACAGGCCAAGTGCCCAGAGATTGGAAACTAGCTAATGTGGTCCCCATCTATAAGAAAGGGAGGAAGGAAGACCCGAGAAACTATAGGCCCATAAGCCTCACATCGGTCTTGGGGAAAGTCCTTGAAAAAATCATTAAGGAGCACATCTGTGAGGGGCCAGCAGGGGAGATCATGCCCAGAGGTAATCAACACGGGTTCATCAAAGGCAGGCCCTGCCAGACCAACCTGATGGCCTTTTATGACCAGGTAACTAAATCCCTGGATGATGGTGTTGCCGTGGATGTAGTCTTTCTGGACTTTAAGAAGGCCTTTGACACTGTCTCTCACCCCATTCTCATTAATAAACTGAGCGACTGTGGCATTGATGCCTACACAGTTGGATGGGTCAAAAATTGGCTGATGGGGAGCACCCAGAGAGTGGTGGTGGACAGGTCATACTCGACCTGGCGGGATGTGAATAGTGGGGTCCCCCAGGCTCAGTCCTGGGGCCCACACTGTTCAAAATCTTCATCAGCGGCTTGGACAAGGGGATGGAAAACATGTTGTCCAAGTTTGCCAATGACACCAAGATGTGGGGAGAGGTAGGCACACTCAAAGGGAGAGAGAGGCTGCAATTAGACTTAGACAGACTACAGAAGTGGGTGGACGGTAATAGGATGGGCTTCAATGTAGATAAATGCAGGGTGCTGCACCTGGGGAGAAGGAATCCACAGTATACATACAATATGGGCAGCTCCCCCCTTGTGAGCACAGAGGCAGAAAGGGATCTTGGAGTCATTATTGACTCCAAGATGAACATGAGCCACCAATGCCAGACAGCAGCCAGCAAAGCCAACCACACCTTGTCGTGCATCCAAAGATGCATCTCAAGCTGGCCCAGAGAGGTGATATTCCCTCTCTACACAACATTGGACTGGCCTCAACTGGAGTACTGTGTCCAGTTTTGGACACTGCACTTTAAGAAGGATGTGGCCTGCCTTGAGAGGGTTCAGAGGAGGGCCACCCGCTTGGTTGGAGGGCAACAGGGCAGGCCCTATGAGGAGATGCTGAGGGACCTGAACCTGTTCAGCCTCAGCAAGCGGAGGCTGAGGGGGGATTTGGTGGCTGCCTACAAACTCGTTAGGGGAGATCAGCAGCAAATAGGATGAGCCCTAGTCTCCCCAGCAGCACCTGGGGTGATGAGGAACAATGGCCAGAAGCTGCTAGAGAATAGGTTCAGGTTGGAGATTAGGAGGCACTATTTCACTGTCAGGGTAGCTAGGATCTGGAACCAACTTCCTAAGGAAGTGGTCCTCCCTCCTACCTTGGGTAAATTCAAAAAGAGGTTGGATGAACACCTGTCTGGGGTCACATGATCCTAGCGTGTGCTCCAACCAGTGGCGGGGAATTAGACTAGATGATCTATTCAGGTCCCTTCTGACCCCTAACTACTATGAAACGATGAAACATGACATTATAGAAATAGCTCCACAAAAATATATATTTAAAATATTATGAAATGCATTAACCAATCTTTAAATGAATTAGTCTTTACGTTGTATGTTTGTTCTATAACATTAAAAAAGAATCCCATCCAGATTCCAGATTAGGAAATGGAACCAAAGAACCAAAGAAGACATGGCTTACAAAAACATAAACTCAGAAAAAAGATGAATGGAAGTCATACTTTTAGTCTGGACACTACTGGGACAGGATTTTTAAATTGTAGTTAGAATTTTCTAGAGGCAAATGGATATGGGTATTTAGCATAAATTAATTATTGCTTGCCTGAGGATTAAGTAAACACATTTCCAAGAACCTGGAATATTTCATGCCTTTTTCTGACAACAATTTAACTTTTTCTCCTAATTTCTCTTAATTCCTCTGGATAACAAATTATGTATGTGTATTAAATTCAGAGCCAACTCTAGGGGTGTGTGGGGCCCAGGGCATATCAGCCTGTGTAGGGCCTGTGCGGGGTGGGGTAGCGAGTGGCTGGAGCACAGAGGGGGGACAGGATGGGGGGTGGCGAGCAGCCGGAGCAAGGAGCAGGAGGGGAGGGTTTGGCCAGTGACCGGAGTAAGGGTGGGGGTGGCAAGTGGCCACAGTGTAGAGCCGGTGGCGCACAGTGGCCACATGCAGTGGTGGTGCCCTTGGCAGGGCCTGTACGGCACTGTCTGTGCCGTACTGTGCCACGTTTGTGGCACTGTCTGTGCCACAAAGCGCAGGGCCTGGGGTGGTTGCCTCAATTCACACACATACACACACCCCAACCCCCACAAGGGACAGCTCTTATTAAATCATTCCAAATTTTGAACTGGAAAACTATCTAAAACATTAACTGATTAACCAAAGTTTTTTCCAAATATGTTCTGGTGTGTGGGAGATGACATAGAAATCCAGGATTTTCTATTTTTAGGAGTTTGTCTATGTCAGAAACATTGTGAAGATGATCTTTCACAAGATATTTCAGTATTTCTATCAGACACATCTTCAAGCACAAGGAAGACCTATCTTGGGTCTAGATTTTTTTTTAAATGATTAATGGTTTTGGGTACTTTGATGTTTGGGTACCCAATCTGATGCACCTCAAAAAGACTGATTTTCAGAACACACTCAGTAGAAGTCTCCTGAAAATGAAGCCTCTTTAAATTGTCTCAAAATGGGTATCTAGAACTGAGGGAGATAAAATTGCATATCTGTTTGGAGAATTCAGTCCTCTGCTTTTGAGGTCCCTTCCCAGTCTCATTAATTCATAACCATGTCTATCCCTTCTGTTAGCAAGTACAGAGGAAGATGCAACTCAAGACCAGAAATCCCCTTGCAGCACTCTCATGTACAATAAGTCAGGTGGCCAATGTTCTTTCATATTTTGTCTGAAAACAAATAAAGGGCCGCACAAAAATATTTTTGAAAGAAGGAATATGAAACTTTTACAAATCTCTAGAATAGCTTGTGTTTAGTCTATAATTGGGTTCAACATTTAGGTCTATTATTATTTCATCTGAACCTCTTTCCTGCCTTGTTCCTGTAAAACAATCTACCAGATGTACTTACATCAATTTGTCATTAGTCACTGGCTGATATGAAAGTGCCGTACAATTCATTTACCTGCTTTCCAAGATGTGGTATGTAAGATTACTTCCATTGTCTTCAGCTTTTTGCCATTGTACAACATTTTTATTCTCTTCTCTTTTTGGAATTCCTGGCTTACTTGGAACTCCAGCTTTTGGGCAAAATGAAAAAAGTAGAATCCTTAAAACATGAACATGATATGATGATGGACTAGAAGATCAAGAGCAAAACTTAGATAAACACATGTATGTTAAGAGACATAAAGAAAGCAAATGCTTGCAGCACTGGGACTCATGGAAAATTAATCTTTGGGCATTATTAGCAACACTTCAGTCAATACAGACTTCATAAGTTCCTATATATTAAGGTATATTATTTCAATTTCACTTTCTCTTTCCATTTCTCCCAATTTTGAAACACAGGCCTGCCTGCTTTCCATCCTTATGTAGCTACCATACCATGTGACTTGATTGCAGGAACTGAGGCTGAGAGCTTTGTTAAATTACCTGCCCAAATATATTCAAAATGTTTGATAAACTGGCAGATTTAAGATATTAGTCTAGAATAACATAATTTAAGGGCTTACCCATAGTTTTAAAGCTTGCTGGAGGTGAGATGCTGTGTGTTCCTGTTACATAAATTACACCTGCCCGCACAAAGTAGGCGGTGTGAGGAAGAATGCCTGTGAGATTACATGTAAACCTGGGTCCTTCAGCACATGAAGTAGTTGCAGGAGAAAACCAATAGTTCTTGGTCTGCCACTACAAAAAAAATACATCTTAGTCAACATTCCTACTTTATTAGGGATGAATATATAGCCCACTGAAATCAACAGTCTTTCAATTGACTACATTGGGCTTGGGTTCAGATCCTCTAAAAAAAACTGTATTACATATATCTTCTTCCAGACCAAAACTAATACTAGGCATTTTACATTTGTTTTTTATGAGAAGTGCAAGACCTGGAAATCACATACCCATGCATCATGGTACAAGTATGAAAAATTCTGCCCTTGGTCTGTTGTATTTAGGAGATAAGAAAATTTAGGACAGGGTTTTTTATTATTTAAAATACCCTTTTTTAAAAGATGGCACCCATTTGTGGCTTTGAATACACCGTCCATGCTACAGGAAGCACTGTGAGAAGACTAGGAGGAATTCTGGCACAGTCTTCTAAAATTCCCTTCTGAACTCCTAGGGCACGTCCAGATGAGTGTGCATGCGTGTCTTGCAGCGTCTCAAAGCCCTTTGAGACGCTGCAAGAGGCACGTGCGGGAACAAAAAAATGTTCCCCGCATTGCAAATTCACAGCGTGAGGGCAAAATTAGACCCCAAGAGTAAAAAAAAACTGCAGCGGAAAAAAGTGGGGATGGGCACAGTCCTGGACCATGTCCTGAGGCAACAGGAGGCTGGGTCCTCCACAGAGATGCTCAGGTAGCAGCCAGAGAGTCTCTATGGCTGGCCCTTGCCCTGGTGCTGAAACATGCTGAAGCTGGACCCAGATTCTAGTGCCAATAAGCGGGGAGTGGCGGGGGCTGGAGGAGAGGGGAAGGGGACCATGGGGGAAAACCCTGCTGGGCCTGCCCACTCCCCCAGCCCCCTGATCACTGCCCTACCCCTGCCTGCCCCCTAAGCCCCCGATCCCTGTCCTACCTGCCCCCGAGCCCCCCTGATCCCTGCCCCACCCAGCCCCAGCCGCCGCCTGCCCCCCTGAGTGCCCCCAATCACTGCCCTGCCAGGGCCCATGCCCCTCAACTCCCACAACTGCTCCCAATTGCTGCCCCCCCCCACCCCAGCATCCCGACAATTTAAAACAAAAACCAAAAAAAACCCAGCACTTACCAGCACTAGCAGCTGCCTTTGGGGTCACTGTGCCCCCCCACACACAGTGTGGGACCAGGTGACAACCACAGTGGCCCCAGCCCAGACCCTGCTGCCTCCTGCTGCATGGGGGGGCTCTGCCAGAAGGCCCCAGAGCCCCAACAACCCCTGCTACCATGATGAGTAGAGGCTTTTTTTTTTTTAAGTGCCAGAGGCTGGGGAGCTGGGGTGCAAGCAAGGGATGGGGCCGGGTGGGGCAGACATTGCAGGGTCTGGGGGAGTGGGCAGAGGGTGGGGCAGCCATCTGTGGTCTGCAGGAGCCAGCAGGGGATGGGGTCAGGCAGGGCAGCAACCCAGGGGCTGAGGGAGCAAGTGGAGGTGGGGCATGTGGGCCCTGCAGGGGGGATGGTAGCCCCTGCGAGGGCCATTTGGCCACTGTTGGGGGATCTGTAACCCCTGTGGGGGGGCTGTGGCTCCTGTGGGGGGAGGGGGCCGTAACCCCTGTGTGGGGGCTGTAAACCCTGTCAGGGAACTGGTAGGCTTCCAAATTGCTTTAACACTGTAGATATATCAATAAAACATTGCCCAACTGATCACTGTCTCCTACTCTCTCTCTCTCTAGTGGTCTTTTGTTTTAATTGTGGAGGAACAGGAATTTTGAGGTATTTTACAGAGTGATTTGGGTTTTTTTTTTTTAATCAGGGATTTTTCAGTTTTCCAATAGGGAACACCAGAATTCCTGCCAGGGAGGCCAGTGGCAGGACCCTGCCTGCTCAGAGCTGGCACCTTGGGCCCAGCTGAAGGTGGCTGACCTCCTGGCCAATTGGGGCCAGGAGGACATGCTTTGACAGTTCAAAGCAGGCCACCATGCCTGGAACATCTTTCAGGTGATAGCTGCCCAGATGGCCGGGCAGGGGGCACACATGGCAGCAGTGTTGCACAAAAGCCAACTCTGAAGCCACAGCCCACTGGCAGCTAGCCCAGATGCCTCATCCGGGTCTGGCAGGTGCACAGCAGGTCACAGCCAGGCAGCAGCCCCCACTGCCAGACTGCTGCAGTGGGTAGAGGGTGCAGGGAACTCTCAGGGCTGCTTCAGCAGTTCAGGTGGCACAAGGGGTAGTTTCCTCAGGTACCAATTGGCTGGACCCCAGAAGCTCCTGAGAGTGAGTAGCCCTGAGCTACTTGCCAGGGCAGCTTTTTACACTGTGGGGGACAGTAGAGGTGCTGGCCCTAGACTCTAGCTCCCCCTGGCCGTAGATCCAGGAGGAGCTGGGCAGGGTTATTTTGCCCCAAGTGGCACAACTTGCCCCACACCAAAGTGCATGTCCAGGTACGTGCACTGAGGCAAAATGCCCCAGCTCAAATTTGCAACACTTCTATTTAAGTGCTGCAAGCGCACGTGCCTGTGTATGTGGATGCACCCCTAGAAACTACATGCTGGCAAGATACCTCCCCGTTGTTCCTAGCACCATTGCTTTTACCTTGCCTCTTTCTGGAGGGTTAGAAGAGGCAATGACATATTCTCCAAATTCATTAGTGAGTATCCTTAACTCTTCTCTTGACTTCCCCATTCTGAGCATCCCTAAGGAGTTGAACAGATTCTACTTTTCACCTTAAAAGAAAAATGGAAGTTTTTACCTTCTGCAATTCAAACCAAAAGCTGGTTTTGTTAACATGTAAAGGAAGTGTCCATTCTATCTGTACACTGGTGTTTCTGGCAATAATATTGACTGGTACAGGTGGAGTCTCAAAAGTTGTTGCAAATACAGGGGCACTTTCAGAAAACCAGTTCTTCCCTGGATGGAAAGCAAGAACCTAACAGGAGAAAAAACTAGAACATATAACTTACTTTATAAAACAGTGACTTAGTCATTTGCTGCTGAAGATGTATAAGGATATTTTCAGGCTTAACCCATATAAAAAGTCACTTCTAACTATACCTTAATTTTGTACTTTGTTCCACTTTGGAGGTTGTTAATAGACCAGGCAAGCTTCCCATTTGGAAATTCACTTTTTTTCAAAGGAGTTGCAGGAATAGCAGGCAAGAAATTGATAAGGATTTGATAGCGAATTGATTCTCTAGGTCCATTTGGCTGTGAGGGCTCACTCCAAGATATATTGATGGTGTTGTCACACAGAACTAGCACCTCAATTTGGCCAACTGCCTCTGGTACTGAAACAAAAAGGAAAATAAAAACAAACCTTGTAGAGCTGGGTTTTTGTTTGTTATCAAATATGCTTGACAAATTATTTATTTTCGGTGGTTACAGTCTACCCTCAAAACAATACACTCAAAATTCACATTCTTGTATAATCAAACTGTACGCTGGTATAAAAACATTTTGAGGTACTATTTTAGATACATAATATTTTCCAATTTAGATATTTTAGACTTGGAAAGTATGTTTAGGTGCTATTCTACCATCTCCTTGGCTGCCCCACCATTCCAGAAAGCAAAATTATATAAATTGTTTTTTGTTACCCTGGCAGCAGAGCCATAAAACTCATGCTTTCTGCTAGACGCCTAGGCTAGGGATGGAAGTTACACATAAACCAGTATAAGTGACTGGAAACCAGTTCAGATCTGTAACATAACAAAAGTTCAGTGCACATAAATCACTTTCAAAATGACCAAAAACAGTTTAAGATGAGCCTGGATGGATACAGACTTAACTGATTTAGGCTAAATCAGTTTATTGAACTTCTGTCCCAGATGCCCTCCAGATTCAAGTTAATTCACAGTCCCCCAGCATCCCAGGATGTTTTGCACCTTCCTCACAAACCCTCCCCCCTCACAGGGTGGGTGGGCTAGCCTTGGTCCAAGATGTCTGCTCCAGCAAAGCAGGGTGGCATGCTCTAGCATTCCCTGGCTTCTGGCCTGAGTCACTGCAGGCATGTGGCTACGTTTCCAGAATCAAAATAAATGTCTGTTCATTTACTTATCAATTCAATCTACGCAGGTTAGGCTGACCTGCAAAGACTGAATCTATTCAGATATGGGATTTTTTTGACTGTCTGTACTTAGCCCAAGTCAGCAACTCAAATGTATAGCATGTTTAGAACTTAGCAATGCATATACAAAAGAAAAAATACATACATATTTCAACCAAAAATTATGTATAGTGGTAGCTAGCAATATCTAGAGATGGAAACATGAAACTTGGCTTCATTTGTAGATCTTCTTGAAATACAAGGAAAGTTTCAAGAAAAACCGTATAGTAGTTTTAAGGCTATAAATTGGGCAGTTGCACATGCGTAGTCTGATGTTGATTTCATTTTGTTTTGCTTGATTTTTAGAGCCGGAGTTTCTTAAATTGTTACTTTACCTCAGAAAAAGGATTACAATATCTTCTAGGATATTTATGTTTAAGTTCCATATGAAAGAAGTCAGAGTTTCTGCAGGTCAAGTACATAGAACTCATTTTATAATCCAATGAGATTTCTAAACTTCATAGGTGCACTACACTGATATTTTATATAATGAATACCATTGTTTTCTTCACTTTCTTAGCCAACTGACTCAGGCAGAAGTTTATAAAAGAAAAACAAAATATTAAATATATGTCACAGAAGCCTAACAATTCAAAATAGAGAGAACAATTAGGTTAACTAAGTTATCATCAATCTTATATTTCCATAAATTAATGTATTCTTCAGTGTTTTGTTCTGTCCCATTTTAAATGTATTAAACAATGAGACTTTAATCACTTTTCTTGAGGGACAACTATAAACTACAAGAGCTATGTTGCAACCAAATAATACTTTGCTTTTTTTATTTTATTGCATTGTTCCCTATTAAACCTTCATACTGTGGAATATATTCTAAACTAATTCAGATAAAGGACTTAGTTTTTTTTTTATATTAGCAAGGATTTGAATGAATATACACAGATTATTAAATAAAGTAGTGTGAATACTAAAGGTATTTTTCTGTGTATATTCATTCAAATTTCTAAACCTTCAACCATATTTGTATACATCTTCTGTGGTTTCCTTCTGTGAAAATCTGTGTGTGGGATAAGGGAATGAGGAAATGTCAGCATAAGGCCCCCTCTACACATTACATTTATTGCACAATTACCTGGTTAACTGCGCAATTAAATCAGACTGGTTACATGTGCAAATAAATTATGGTGCCTTAAAAACATCCAACCAGCTATAAAGCTATCATTTGAAAGTGTTTAATAACTTTATAGCTGGTTTCTAACCAGCTTTAATTTACCCATATAGTCTGTGGCCCAGTGGCTTAGAAACACAGGTGCTGCAATCTCCCAGCCATGAGAGTGTCCTATGGCTGCAAAGACTGAAAGTTGGCAGGACTCTCAGCCCCATCTGTTCCCCATACCATGGTTCCATGTGGGGTGCACCAAGGGCTGAGAGTCCTGCCAGCTGTGGGACTCACAGTTGTAGGAGCTTGATATTTGCAGATGGTGATCCTGGGCTCGCCCTATACTGGCCATAATGCATGACAGGATCTGATGTTGGATCCCACAGTTATGCCTTCTGCCATGCACATGTGGCATGGCAGGAGGCGTGATTGTGTGGATCATGCATTAGGTCCCATTGCGCCTTTACCTTTGTGTATAGAGCAGCCCTAGGGATGGGGTAGAGTATTTGGTGTGGGCATATAGAAAACATGTTCTGAGGGTAGTAGCTACCCTGAGTTAATGGATCTGAAGAATTAATAGTTAGACCAGTGATTCTCAACCAGAGTTCCATTGCAACCTGAGGTGCCTTAAGATCCTTTTAAGGGCACCACAGCGTGATACACAGTTGGGCGCATCTGCATGTTCATGTTCACTTTTGGTAATGCACATTAAATTTAGTACTTCCACTGTGAGGTATAAAAAGCCACATTAATCCATTGTAATGTGCATTAGTGAAAGCACGTGGATTTTGGGATGTTTTAATACACATTAAAATAGGCTAACGCACATTAAAGCACATGTGTAGACACACACAATGTTAGATTTGTTAGGTGTATAAACATGATTCACAAAGATTTCAAATAGGAATTCTTGGTGGTCAAAACCACTATGACCTGCTGTGGTCTTTCTGAGCTTTTTGCAACAGGAAAAAAGATGCTATATTTTTTTTCCATAGTCAAAAAATGAGTGAAAACTAAGACCTGGTATTTTCCTCTAGTCCAACACAGTGTGCCTCAAGTATAAAAGGTTGAGAACCACTAAGCCAGGCAGTTGTATATTAGGAGCTCCACTGTATCCTTAACCTCAAATTAATCCTCTATGACCTGCATTTTTAAAATGAGTTATATTTTTGGATGCCCAAAATGAGAGACCATGTGCAGAAGAAATGAGCCCAGTGCTGTAAAAATTAAGTTCCTTAAATATAAGACCCCCTTTCTTTGGTAACAAGAACATATCAAAGGTAATAAGGAAATATCATCTGGACAGTTACAGACTGTGGGTGTGTCTACACATGCTATTAATGCTATAAAGGTTTACTACATAGCAAAATTCTGCACAGTAAGCTTTCCCTGGGAGCACATCTACATGTACTCCTTGTTGAGAGCAACCTGGTACAGGGCTGCTCCTGCCCTGCTCCAGGATCCCCCAGGGTGCTAGCCCAAGGACTGGCAGGGAGCATGGAGCCAGTACTCAGCCAGTCCCATGCTGAGTGGGGATTTCCTGGCCATACTCTTTGTATCTCTTCAAAACTAACTCAAAGTTTGTTCTTCCTCTTTGCACCAAAATGAAATGAGGAAACTCATAGAAAATTCTACCTGCTAAGTGCTGCTATGATTTGAAAATTTGCCAAGGAAATATGATTAGGTAAGTCAAACATATTAAATATACTGCTTTGCCTATCTGATATCCATGTCAGCTAGTTGTTACTTAGCCATTTTGCCAAAGCAAAGACTTCTGAAATTCACAAGACCATAAATTAGTTTATAGCATGCCCAGACTGTACCTTATATTTTTTCTTACTAACCACTAAGACAAGATGTAAGTTAAGTTTTCAACTAGGTAGAGTGTCAAATACATCAAAAGGAGCTCTTTGTAAATTATCTACTTGAACCACTTATTTTATTTTTAGATGTATTTTTTCCATAGAATACACTTATGATTTGGCTACAAGATCATAAACTCTTTAAGTTAATTTTGCATGAGTTGTATTGGTAAGGAGAACAAAAGATTTATTGCTCTGATAGCTAAGCAATATGTGAAGTAAGAGTGACACTCTGTGGCAGGCCTAATGCATTTATTTTCTCTAGTCCTATTTCTTTCTAGTCTCCTCCTATCCTTAATATTTGAAGAGAACCAAAGACCAAATCAAGCTTCACTAATATGAAACAAAGAAAACACTGTGAAAACAAAGAAAAGACTGAGATAGAATCCACAGATGTCTGAGCTGTTAAATAAGCTAAGACAAGAAAGAAACACTGATAGCATCTGATTAAAATTAAAACTAATAAGTATACTCAGAATACTACAAGGACAAAAGCCAGGACACATGCACAGTCTAACAACAGCTGGGGAGAGAATTCCTGGGAAAACAGTTTTCCATTGGAAAAGGCAATTTCATCAAAAGGAAAACATTTAAAATTTGACATTTTTCTTCTCCTAAACCTTTTTTTTTTTTTTTTTTTTTTTTTTAAGAGAGGGAGCTTTGTTTTGGCTCTGCTGTCTTGTTTTGATTTTAGAGTTTTGTTCTGAGATTCCCATTTCATTTTAGCTTGATGCTGTAAAATTCCATTTTTCACTTTTGTGCCTCATTCTCTCTTTTTCCACATTCTTTCACTGGCTCTCTGCATCTTGCTTCAGTTTGGTTCAGTTGACCCACATGAAGTTACAGGAAGACCTGCTGCAGCCTCTCCAGCAGGGTTTTCCCACAAACCCTGCTAATTAAACCTCTGCTTGTATATTTGTGCTGGTGCCACTGCCACTCCCGGAGATCCAATCGGAGACATCCATCAATGGAGCTAGCAGACAACAAGAGTGCAATAAGAGTGATGTCTCTCCACTTCCATTGCTGTGTGCACTGGTTTCAGTGGACAAGTCTAAGTGTAGGCAGTTAGAGTGTATGTATAGGGTGTTTGGGTGGATCCCAAGATGGCAACTGAGGAGATTTGATATCACCTGTACTATAACATGAGCCACAAATCAACAGCAGAAGTTAGGAATAACATTTCCTATTTGTTGTTTTCAGAAACAGTTTTCTAAGTCAAGGAAGCTCGCTTAGATAGCCTTTAGTAGCACAACAAAGGAAAGAACGAGAGAAATTCATAGATTCATAGATGAGGAATTCAATGATGAGGAATAGGCTATTTTCTTCTTAATTTAAGATGAAGGAAAATTTTAAATTATCACATTTTTAGGATAAAATAGACATTTCTATTTTCCAGATAGTGCTAATGCTCTCTCTGTTATATGGTGTCAGATATCAGCTTCAAAATCTATGAGCTATCTCATATTGTCACTCAATGTGCGGATTCTATCTAGCCCATCTGGGCATTTCTAAAGAAGTGCTAATGCTGAGAGCAGTATACAAGCTAGAAATGCTCACACACATTAAATTTAAGACAATACCAGAGTCAAAAGAAGTCATTGCCTAGCCATTATCTTGCCCTTGTTTTATGTCTTCTCAGGGAACCAGCAAACAAGAGCATTAGACAGTGTGTACATTTGCTCAGAGATTCAAATCTCACAGACATATACTTTGACCTCCAGGATATTGTAAAGTATCAATAGATTACGTTTTGTTAGGAAGTTTCCTATTTTTCTCACTCCTCATCATTACTAAAAATGAAAAGGGCCTTATTCACACAGGCATAACCCTAAATTATGTGAACAAAGTACATTAGTATAACCAAGAACAAAATTAGGCCCCCAAACAGAAGAAATCTAAAACTTACCTCCATAGAAAGTTGTGCCAATGGTTTCTTTCCCCAAGGATGGCTGTTCAGAAGTTTCTGAATAATAGTTTTTCACTGCCACTTGTATGACATACCTTGAAAACGGATCTAGGCCTTCAATAACGGTTATATTTTTTTGACTTTCCTGTAATGAAGAGGCAGAATCTCAGACAGTAAGTATGTTTTGGTAAACAAAGAACTACAAGTTCAAACAATCATCTAGCAATGAAATAAGTTTATAAATGTATAAAATAATCAGGAAAGATGCCAATATGACAGTTTGGGAAATGAATCTCTATCAGCTGAAAAATTTGTTCAGTGAATATTTTAAATATATAACATTTCAACCTCCATTTTGAATGTAGCATTTAGTGTGGCTTTGGACATATGTTTTGTCACAGGAACTTGGCACCTAATGAAAAAATTATGACTGAGAAGCTGTAGTGAGTTATTAGCACTGAATGGATCTACTCTAGGGAAACAAAGGGATATGCTAGAAGAAGAGCATAAACAACCTTCTGCTTGGAAACCAACCAGGGAAGATCAGAACCTGGAAATTCTCCAGTGAAAGCACATGGCACGACAGGTGGCAGATCCTGCTTTGTAAGAAAACTATTTTTCTAAATAGGAAGGCCATTCAGCTGCCAAAAGCAAGATGGCCAGACCAAGACGGCCAGAAGGTTTACCCAACCTGAAGACTTAGACTAAATCAGGGCTCACAAGGATGATGAGGACATGACAGAAAAGTATTCAGGAATTTACTTCTTTTCATAGATACAAGAATCTTGTGTGTGTTTTAAAAGTAAGCTACATGTATGTGTAAAATTTCCTCTCCTAAGCTTGCATCCCTTGCTTTGCTGCCATATTGTCACTGAAAGCTGTAAAGCAGAAACCAGGGCTCCTGCAGCCAAGTGAACTCTTTAGGAATATATAAAGTAACCAAGAGCATAGTAGGACTAGGGCCTAATTCTGGGGTCATCTGACCAAGAAAGGTGTCAAATATAAGTGTATGCATCTGCAAACCCACTAGGGAGACTAAACAGATCTGCTCAGTTACTATCCAAACCCAGAAGTTTAGTAACGTGCTATCTAGCCCTGGGCTCCCATTACAACAGAATGGTGCCTGCCTAGGAAACAAAATTCAGCTAGGCTTCATCAGCAAGACTGAAATATTAGAAAATTAAGGGCCCTGTTTATCCACAGACCAGATACAACACAGCCCATGATATTGCACTCTACCAACATACTTAAACTTGGACACTGGTGAATTACTCCCAGGGATGAACTGGGTTCTTTCAGTTTCTGTGCCTTTGTAATCCATGGCTGCCAACAAGCATGTCTATTAGAGCTATGTGCAATGGTGTTTTTTGCCACATAGACAAGTGTCCTTGAGGAAATGGTCTGAGATCAACGAGCCATTTCACATCAAGTTCCAAAGAACCCTCAAACAATATCATTGCAGAACCTTGGGAACAAATGAGGAGCTGCTCCTATCAAAGAATCAAGACACTGCTAAGAAGCAGAACAGGAGATCATCACCAGGATACGTTTTTAATTGAGTGGGAAGTTAATATGTGATAGTGTTTTCTTGTAGAAAAATTGCTTGTACAAGGTTTCATAACAGAATATTAAATGCCTAGAGGTGACCTGGAGTCACCTGCTCATAAATTATATCAGGCAACTATTCACTAAAAAGTAGTCAGTCTTACCATTATTCTACACTGTAGTCCGGATGAACAGCTCATACCCCTGCTGGCAATTTTTCCATAGTACACAAGATATGTTGGAGTAGGGAGAGTTATGCCTGGGCACAAAAGCTGTGTTTTGACAGGTGGCAACCTCACTGTAATACTGGTATTTGTAGGATAAACTATAGGTTTCTCAGCATTGGAGGCAAGAATCAAGCATTCTTTATCTAAAAGGGAGGGAAAAAACATTTGAAAGCATACACACCAACTGCTGAAACCTCCTTAGCCTGATGAAGGGTTTTTGAACTCGAAAGCTTGCTTAATAACTATTCTCCAACTATTTGGGTTGGTCTAATAAAAGATATCAAATTCAACCCAGGAACCTTGTCTAACTGTAGCAAGGGCACTCTTATGTCTGGGTGTGCTCCTACTACCATTTGTCACTGAAAGAGTAACCAAATTACTGGTTTCAAATCTACATGTAACACATTATCTTTGCAGCCAGCAAAAGTAACATTTCTCAAAGTGTGGATTTTACTTATTTTCATTAAAGGAATCAAACCCAGATTTTCCATGGGGTTTAGGCACATTCTGAGGCATTTAAATGTCTGAGAAATCTGGTCTCTCTCTCCTCCCCCACCACAGACTGGGGGGGACAAGTAGGGTCTGTGGGGGGATCAGTAGGGCAAGTGGGGTCCACAACTGGAATGGGGGACAACTGGAATCTTCAGGGAGGTAAGGGGGATCAGTGGGGCTAATGCATTTCATTGGGGTGCTTGGGAAGATTGGTAGGCTAGCAGGGTCCACAGGGACCTTGGGAGGCTAGGGGGTTCCCCCTAGGACCAGGGGCTATTTTTAGCCCCCTAACTCTCCCCCAGACTAACAACCCCCCCAGCAAATGCTGGTCAAACTGGCACTGGGAGTGGCTTGCAGGATGGGATATTTGGCAGGTTCAGGTAGGCTGGCTGGTCTGCAAGGGTGGGTTGTCTGTCTAGGTGCTGGGCAAGGGGCTGGGGGGCTAAAAATAGCCCAGTCCTGGGGGTTGGGTAGGAAAACCACAGCCCCAGAACTGGGGCCAGCAGCTGGGCTTTCCCAGCCCTTGGGCTGTGCTGGAAAATGTATAGAAGTTCACTTAGATCCGTCTTGCCAGATCCAATCTAAGTTAGACTCTCTCAGAGGTACAGTTAACTTAGATCATGTTGGCCATTTTTAGACCAATCTAAACTTCCTGAACTTTTCACTTGGATCCACTTAACTAGGGATCTAAGCGTAATGTCTGCACCTGGGCAAACTAAGTTAGATTGGCTGGCCATTTTTAATATGACCTCACCTTCCCCTAATGTCTCCAAACGTATGTATGTACTCTAGGTTTTGTGATCATCTTTGTATTAGCAGCATTCATATCATTGGCAATGTGTAGGGGGTGCATGCGGGTGCACGTGCACCCCCTAAGATTGGCCGTGCACCCCCTGGAAGCACCAGCCATGAAGCCAGAAATGCCGGTGGAAGTACACTTCTGGTTTCACTGGTTTCGTTGTTGATGGTTCCGGGCTTGCTGGTTCGGCCACTGTAGGACCACCCCCCCACCATCAGCAATCAGCTGTTAGGAGACCCCCCGCTCCCTGTTGGGAATCTGGTCCCCACCCCAGACTCGGGACACTCCAGTCACCCATGATTCACAGTCACAATAGAGAATGGAAAAAATATATATGGAGACAGAAGGGGGTTGGTACTATGTAGATCTTTAATTTCCCTACTGAGAGATCTGAGCATGTAGGGATCTCAATTTGGCAGAAATGTAGGGATCTCAATTTGGCAGATCTCAGTTTGGCAGAAATAAATGAAGGATTCTGCCCTGTATTTTTATCTCTGTTTAGAGAAGAAAAAACCTGGTTGTTGATGGTACCAATCTAGTTCTACAGTTATAATAAAAACATGTTTAACCTGACACAAAGTTATCTCAAACCACAGTGATTGGTAGAATTTGTGATATGTTAACCACTTCCAGGGAAAGCTACTCACTACTGTTGCCTCACTGTATGGCAATAAAATGGGTTAGAATGGAGAAAAGCTACAACAAAATATATGCACATATGGCTAATGAAGTAAATAATTGTATCAGCCACAAAAACTATTCTTTAAAAATATCAAACTTTAATATACTACATTTGCCTTAGTGAGCTACAGTTCTAGCCCTTCTTTGCAAACACATTAAAATATATCAAGGGATATCTTCAGGAAGCAAGATCCCTACTTAGAAATGTGTACTCCCTGTACCAGTGCCAGATCACCAAGCTTTCTCTGTACACAGATTTGAATGGAATAAACTGAGCCAAAGTATCTGTATGAAGCAAAACAAGGCTGGTTCAGAGCTGCTGGGAGCAAGTGAAGATTGTTAGGCTTTAACTGTGAAGGGGGTTGTTCTATTAAAATAGGAGCTTTTTAGTCTATTAGTTCAGAGGTTCTCAAACTGTGGGTCACGACCTCCCGGGAGACCATGAGCAACTTAAAAGGGGGCACAAACTTCCCAGGGGGTACATGCAACGGTGCAGGGAAGTGGCACATGGCGGCAGTGCAGAGTGGTGGATGGCAGACAGAGAGTTCCCCATCCCCTGCCGCCTCCATCCAGCACTCGAGGTCATGGTATCACAAAGTTTGAGATCTCATGTATTAGTTTAACTAATTATTTATAATATACTAAATGTCCTAGTGGCCTTTCTGATTTTCTGCCATTAGAAATATAAACCCTATAGATCACCAGGAAGTCTAAACCTTTACAGATCTACACATTCTTTTCTTACTTATTGTCTAACCACTCACATGCCATGCTCATGGTGTACATGTATCCTCCACTGTCATTATGATCTTATATATGATATACATGTAACCAGCTTTCCTTCTTCCTCCCAAATGTGTATCTTATTATCTATTTTCTTCTGAAATGTATTTGCAATCAGCTGGTAAAATTTAAATATACACAAATAGGCTAATTTACAATCTAAGGTTAAAAAAGGGTGTTAATATTTCTAGAAACCTGTTACCTGGATAGGGTTGCATGACTAAGCTGTAGGCTAAGATTTGCAACTTTCCATGTGCTCTTTTCTGGATGAAGAGTGCTTTGCTTTCTTTATTTGCTTGATAAATTGTGGTATAGTCCTTTGTTACGATACTCCAATATATAAACTGTCTGTCAACCGTCAAACTGCCAAAAGTCATATCTGCAGAAAAAACATTAAGTTTTGGGATGAAAATTAAGGAGGAAATTTTCAAAAGAATAGGTGGATAGTTGTTCAATAGCTATGAAAGCAAGCTAGACACCTAGCTCTCATCTATGCCCTTTAAAATCTCTCCTTGAAACAGACTTCCAACATTTTCCTTCTCTTATATAAATTTTGTTATAAGTTCTGTTGGAGTTCAGTTACCAAAACCTTTAATCCTATAAGACAAAATGTAGATAATTCTTTATCATTACTGAAATCCTTTAGTCTCTTTCCATGGGTACAGATCCATGAGATACTTACTATACACTACACAAATGATGCTCAGCTCTTCTGTATAGTGAATCACTGAAATTTGGAGTTAGGTTACTCTTTGAAAAATGTGTAGTAACTTTACTACATTCTGTGTCCATTCCTGCAGCCATTTTCCTCCTGGAGTTATCATTTGCTCAGTGCAAACTGGCTCTCCCACCACCTCAGGGACAAGTGCCATAATAGTGCCTAATGCCTACACCTAGCTCAGGAGAGCTGGTCCTTACTACGGAGTAAATTCAGGGGTAAATTATTCCATAGTAATTGCAGCAGGTGTTCAAATCCTAAGATGAGATCTTAAAAGCAATGTCCTGCCTGCTGTGCAGGAACACTGAAGGATATTTTGTAAAAATACAAATTTACTCATGTGTCTGAATAAAGTTTCCAGGACTAGGCTGAAATGAAGCAACTAAGATCCTGTTTTAGCATTATAAAGTAGTCAGCAGAGTAAAGCCATTTTATATATAAAAAAAATCTTCACATCTTCAGAACATCTTCCTAATACTAACCTTTCTATTTCTATGGTAATAAAGTAAATATACTGGCATCCATTGGCAATAGCATTGATGCAGTCATACATGTCTATATGACTGATGACTTAATGGGCAACATATGTGTTAGGATGACTATATTTGGATCTTAGGGAGCACTGGATTTGCAGCCGAATACAAGGCTATAACCTGTGGCCTAGCAAAGCTGCTAACCACAAGGCAGAATGATATATTAAAAGAAACATTGCAAGACACCTAGGCAAGCATTTTTCTAACACTGTAGCAGTGTCGCAAGATATACTCATTGTATAAATAGAACAGGATGCAGCCACCAGCTATCGTTAGGAGATAAGCAGAAGCAAGACTTTGGGGATGGTGAAGAAATCAGCAAGAAGTCGCAAGTGACCGAGAGAAGCTGGGGTCAGAGTTTTAAGCATGTGCTCATAGCAAAAGACATGCAAATAAGTAAAATGCATAGGCAATTCCATGCTAATCAAGTAAACAGTAAACTGAGGTGGAGCTCGAGTTAGGAGGGAATATGGGTGGAACAAAGGAGGGACAAAGATGGAGTAAATGTTAATGAGCATGAGCCAAGGTGTATAAATGTGGAAAGAACTAACGTTCACTGCAGTTCCCCAGTTTGCTGGAGCTGGCCCAAACCTGTCTCCATTTTGAATAAAGCTGTTTGATGAGCAATGTGTGCAAGTGATGCATGATGGCATTGATCCGTTGTCTCCCTAATAGTTGGGCATTGCATGGAGTCGGGGTCTAACAATATGTTTCAAATACTTTCATACTATTCTTTCCTGTGCTCTCCAATGAGAGTGAAATTGAATATTCAGATGCAAATATTTCTTTTCCTTGTCCTCAAAGTAGTTAATTTTGTATGCACTGCATTATTTTTGCAGAAAAGTAAATCCTCCAATTGAACAGTGTTGAAAACAATTATTAAATGAGAATTCAAAACATCTATGAATACATAGGAGCAACTTACCTTGATGACTAGGAACATGGATAACTCTCCAGCAGTAGCATCCATCCATATCTGAGGCCCATATTTCATCCCTTCCTTTGACAAAGAGTATGTGTGGCTTCTTTGAGTCAGTCATATCTATAGTCATTGCTCTACCTAGGTCCGTTTCAGTTAGGTTGCAACTGCAGTTATTTCTTGTCTGATGTTTTAAAGATGTGTCCCCCAAAACATGGTATGCAGTGTTATTCAAAGTATCATAATAAAAGATCCAAGCACCATAATCAAGGGTTTCCACCCAGTACAGACGACTGTCAAACAAAGTGGATAATTTACAATAGAATAACCTTGTTAAGAACATAAGAATTGCCATTTACTGGGTCAGACCATAGGTCCACCTTGTCCATACCATTATCCATCCTTGTTGCCCTTCTCTGTACCTTTTCTAGGTTTTCTCTATCCTTTTGAGGTGTGGGGAACAGAACTGGGCACAATATTCACGATGTGGATGCAACATGGATTTATAAAGGAACATAATGATACTTTCTGTCTGTGCATCTACATGTGCACTTTACTGCAGTTGACTAAATAGCTCACCAGTAAAGCATCACTGACTACATATGTGCCTCTAATAGGCTCAGAAAATTAATTAACTCTGCTTTAGAATAGTACTGTCCAGCAGCACCATTCCTAGACTCCTGGTGGACCTGGGCAAACTTTTAGTATCATACCCCCCTTCACCAGAGATAATGACAATAATAATCAACAAATTACCATTCTGGGGCCCCCTTTCTGTCCAGGCACCAGGCAGCCATCCAGTTCACCCATGCCTGTGTCCGGCCCTGCTGTTCAGAACAAGTACTATCCTATGGCAGAGTTTAGTGCACTGAAACACATGAGTAAATCGTGACGTGACTGGCTGCTCCACCCCAACTCAACGTGTTGTGGTCCCAGGCACACATATAAACATGGTGCCCAGGAATAAACGCTAGCACAAACTGCACCGATGTCTATTGCTACATGTTAATTGAACATGTAGATGCACCCAGTTTTGTTTACAGTTCCCCTCTTAATAATCCCTAACATTTTGCTTGTCTTTCTGATGGCTGCTGGGCACTGAGCTGATGCACTTAGTGAACTCTGCACAATGATTCCTAGATCTCTTTCCTGTGTGGTAACAGATAATATAGAGCCCATTATAGTGTAGGTATAATTTGAGTTATTTTTTGTCCAGGTGTATCACATTACACTTATCTACACTGAATTTCAAGACAATCCATCCTAAATACAATCTTATGAATGAATATTGTAGTTAATGTTAATAGCTACTGTAAATATAGAACTCTCTGTTACTGCTATGTGGCTTTTTTGTCTTTGCACATCTTTAAAACAAGGTTTGTCATAAATAGAACAATTTGCACATTGTAAAAAGCTGTAATTTGCGTACTGACTTGATTTTACTTCCCTATACATACAATTGCATGTCAATATAGTTAACACTTGAAGTCTTTAAACCAATGGTTCTCAATCTTTTTATACTCAATACACTCTTCATAAAATACCAGCTCTTAGCTTTCACTCTTTTTTTTTTTTTTACTTTAGAAAAATAAAGGAACTATTTTTTTGTTGCAAAGAACTCAGAAAGACCACAACGAGTCAGAATGTTTGACACTATGGATTCCTATTTAAATTCTCTGGGTTTATCTGTGAAATGTACAGGTGTTTGCACACCTAAGAGTACTAATTGTGCAGCACTCGACAGCACTCTTGAAAGACTCTCACAGCACTCCAGTGTGCCATGGCACCCTGATTGAGAATTACTGCTCTAAACCAAGAATGGCTGTTTTTCTGAAAAATTGTTGCTGTAGCCATGACAGTCCAGAAAATATATGAAGCAAGGAGTTATTGGACCTACTCTAGCTATGTGGTTTCCAAACTTTTTTGGACCAGAGGACCACTGTCAATGCTCAAAATTTCTCACAGGCTACTGTACTGTACACCATAACCATCAAACTTTTATTAGAACAGGGAACAATTTAGGAACCACTGCTCTTAATCACCCAGAAATTATGAAAGCAAAATTTTACTCTGCAATTCCTATGGTTTGTGTAATGCAAAAGACTGATCCAAACAACTGCAAAACTCTTAGGCCTTAAAAATCCATGAATTAATTCAAATGGTCATGTTACAATTACAGTAAAAACAAAAGTTATCAATCATTTTATATCATACCTTAAGAAAGGAAATGCCAGCAGAGATGATATGGTCAAATTTCGATTAGTTGTCTGTATGTTCAAAGTTTTAAGTGATCTTGCCTTGAGTTCAAGGTCAATAACTAATATTTCAGCTCCACTCCACAATGTTTTGTGGGCAACAAAGACACGTCTTGCAATCCAGTCAATTGCAATAGCTGTGGCATTGCGGAGATATCCATCTTTGAAAAGCTTAAGGAAAATTAATTTAAAAATTAATAGTGCTGCTAAGAAAACAAAATGTTTCATCCTGTGTGGAATTTGCCCATAAAATTAGTTTCCATTCCAAATTACTCTGAAGTGGAGCAAAAAGTCAAAATAACGTACACAAAAAAAAAAAATTCAATTAAAAATTTCAAACTTTGTGAAACAAGTGAAAACAACAATGTTCTGAATCTACTCAGTTTATCTAATAAAAGTTATCACATCTACTCAAAGAACCTTGCCTGCCTATGTCCTTAGACCAACACAGCTACAACCAAAAACCCAGCTATGTTCTGAATCAGCATTTCAATACTGCATGTTTTTTCTGTTCTCTCAAAAATTAAATTAAATGTCATCACATATTGAAATTGTGTGTTTTATTTCAAAATGCTAATTCAATAAAAATAGAAAATCTATTTTAAGCCCAATTGCCATTTTCTAGAAAAATAATTCCATTCCAATGAAACTATAGTTTTCATATCCAACTGTCCACCTAAAAATGTTGACCAGGTCTAAAAATCTATGGATAATAAAAGTATAAGTAAAATTAGTTTTCCAAACTGAAGATTTTTGTTATATTGTAAAAAAATTCAAAACAGCCCAGTCATTTCATTAACCATCTCACCAGAAATGGCAATAATTAAATAAGTATATTATCTGCATTCAACACTGTTTTCCACAATATATTTTGATGTTAAAAGTATTTTTTATCATGCTCTTCCTTGCAAAATTAATGCTGTAACTATAACCTGTATGTAGCTGTTCACAAAATAACAGCAATAATCATATATTTTACAGGCTCTTTTCAAGCAAGAGAATAAATAGTAGAATACCTGAAGCACGGAATTATTTGGTATGTTCAGATGAAAAAGACAATCTTCCTCTATGTAATACATAGTTTCATCATTAGCAGTATAACTGATTTGGTTTACATCTTTTATGGGAAGACTCTTGATGGTCTGATTTCTATCTATGTCAATGAGGGCCATCTCATTGGAAGAAACAGTTATAAGAGTTGGAACTGGAAAAAGATCTGGGGAAGAAAGAGTATGAAATCAGGCACCTAAACAAATGTAGGTAAGGTTCTGTATAACCTGTGTTTAAAATGTGTTACTGTATAAATATACATTTGTTTTAAGAACAGTTTTAGGATGGTTTTCCACCATAATTTTCTTCCTACCCTTAGAACTAATATTCTAGACTAATTAGCAATGTAGCCTGGAATATAATTAAGCTAGTATAGTTCTCAGAAAACAATCATAATTCCAGTGCTTTAGGAAACTGTTATTTGATGTTTAAAAGTAGGTTTTTAATATAATGGTTGTCTGCATGATTTCAACCATAGAGTAAACTGAAACAAGGAGAATAATAGTACCTGGAAAGGATGTTTTATATCTGAGAACTTTAATACACAAAATTATCATTCCAGAAAAAAAGAGCACAATTCTATGACCCTTTCTGCACCCAAATGCCAGATCTTTAGCTATGCAAGTGGCATTTTTGACATTTATGTTCAATGCACAATTTGGTTACTCCTGTGCTGCAGACACCTATGTATGCATGTGTAGATGAAGCGCCAGCAGTAGACTATACCCTGGTGGGGCAAACCCATGACAGTATGCATATCCATTCTAGATGCATAAGTGCTTTTAAGTCACAAAAAAGTACTCAGCCAGAAATCTATGACTAATGAATGTTAGAAAGAGGAAGGCCCTCCTGTTTTAGTTTGGTAAGGATACAGGAGAGCATTAGCTGCCTAGGAAGCAAGAAACCTGGGTTCAAGGTCCTCCCTCTCTCAGAGAGGTTTGAACCTGTAGCACGCCAACTTCCCAGCACAGTCTTGGGATATGCAGGCAACATGCCTAGGTACACAACCACAAAGTTGCCATTTAGACACACAAATGAAAAAAAAATCTGCCCTAAATGTAATGAGTCAAGAAAATGGCCCATGTACAACTTATAAATTCTAGTTTGATTTCATGAATCTTTGGTGCTTCAGACTTGAGCTGAGGAGACAGGGAAGTATTGCCGAGTTGCCTATCCATGAATGGCGGATTATTAATAACCATCAGCAACTGAATTGGTCTTATACCTTGGCAGAGCACAAGGAGTAACTATATCCTAAGTTTTCTCCAAACTCTCTCCAGGATGCCATAATTAAAAACTCAAAAGAGATTCACAGAGACAAAAAAAAATTAGGTAGCAGAGGGGAATAATGGGACTTGTTTTCATGGCAGACGGCTCCTTTTTAATTGTGGCTGTAGCAGGACTTTGATAATGGGACATGTTTTTTCACTTTGGGCAAAGCTGTGGAATAAGGAAGAATGGGGAGGGAGAGACAAACAGAAACAGAGACTATAGGAGGCTTGGGAGTAAGCCATGGTTTGGAAATGGGAAAGGATCCTAGACATTCTTTAGTGGTCTGTGGCCTAATACCAAAGTATGCTCAAGAGCAGTGAGGAAACTGAGATAGGAAAATTGTTGTGTATTACCTTATGTAAAGAGTGGTGGGTTTGAACCTTTGCAAAGCCTGTGCATTGTTTCTTCCACTATCCTATGCTGCTGAGGAAGTAAACTGTGAGCTAGGGTGCCCACAAATTGAGACACTAGGAAAAGCAGTGCTTATGTAACTAGTCATATTCTTAAAAAGATAACACAAAGAAAGTCTATGTGCAAGAATCATGCTAGGAAGGCCAAGGAAACACAGTACTAAAGCCTACTCAGACTCAGAAAATGAGGACTATAGGGACCCTATGTCCAAGGCTTAAACACAATGGCATGGCAAATATCCAGAAGGGGGAAATCTAGCAGGACAACGATAGTTTCACCACAGTTCTGGTTAGGCTATTCTTTATACCAGAGGTGACCAAAATATGGCCCACAGACTGGAATCAACCTGTGGAGGCATATCACTTAGCCTGCAGGGCTCTCATGAGTCTGGAAATTTTGCAGTGCAGTAAGCAGTGGTAGCATTAGTTGTCATGGCTCCCAGCAATTTATACCGCCACTGCTCATGCTACCATAACATTTCCAGACCTATGGACCTATGGGGAGCTCTGCACCCAGGATCCAGAGTGTAAAACCACATCATCTGGTTCATGGCACTGCCCGCAGGGATAGAAATTTGTTGTCAGGAGGAGATGCAGCTGCTGCCAAATTCTGGCCGTGTGTGCCAGATGACATAGCCCTGAGCTCTGGATCCAGCCCATGGATGGGCTCACAGGGCCAAATGAGTTGGATGCCATTGCTTTATAATGTCCTGCAGTGGATGGAATGCCACAGCCACCCATAGTTTGCAATAATGTCAACCCCCAGCAGATAGAGTAGAGCAGAGAGGAAGTATGTCTTAATACAAGTAAGTGACAGTCAGCAGAGAAACTTCTTCAGCATAAAAGGAGAGGGGCTTGTAATTTTTGGAACAGATCCTGGGCTCTATTCCCCATATCATGTGTGCTACTTTTCTGGAGATCAAACTATTTGTTTTTTGCAGTTATGAATTTTTTACAGTAGTCCAATAAATAGTTTAAATTTTGTTTTAGTATTTTACATCAGACAGTAGCTACAGCAAAGTATGTGACAATTGCCTTCAGATAGAGGATCTGAATTTGTGCTTGTTTGCACAAAACATCCACAGCCACTACCAATCTGAGGTATATTTGCATCAGCCACTTACTAGTAGAAGGCTGTATACCTTATTACCAAATGCATTTGCTACTTGGGGCAGTATGTATCATGCATGAGTTTTTACATTGTTTGAAGCTCTAGGTGAATGTTGGTACCTGTGGATTTAATCTCTGCTATATCAGAAAGAGGTCCTGGACCCACAAACGTCAAGGCTTGTACCTGAAGATAAATTAAACAAAAAATGTTAAATAAAATCACCCAGCTCCAATAGGAGCACAATTAAAAAAAAGCATTTAAACTCATGCTTAATTATAAGAACATAAACCAACTTTCTGACTACTCACATGCTTATGTACTTCACTAGATCAAGACTTGAGTGCACGTGCAATTCTATGTCTGTCAGGCTTTACTAGGCTTTAAAGGAATGGGGAGAGTCTTTTCCGTTTCTCATGTAAGAGGCTTCTGCTGCTGTTTCCATGCTTGGCCTACCACATGCTCTACTCTCCTGGCCTCTTGTATTTTTAATTTAAGATGGTACCGAGTTATTCATCCTGGGGTCCCTCACAGCTCCCCTCATCATGCAAAATCTAAGAGCATGTTAAATTTAAACACAAGGATCGATAAAGGCCAGCAGAGGCTGCTAGGTTTCACCAAAATCTTTACTGTTCTCCATCAACAGGATTATCCTTCATCTGTGACTCTAAATTCTGTTGGATCCTCTACTCTCAGGCAGCCCAGGATTCAGACCTAAGTGGGAACTGTCCTTAATCTGCTGCTATTAACAGGCAGCTGGAAGACTGCAAGGACATTTTCCTTCAGGATACTCCAAACCTGCATAATAGTCCTGCTAGGGGAAATAGTATTATTTTCCCTGCCACAAAATGGTTAAGTATTATACCTAAGATCCAAAACTGAATCAGTGAGACAGCCAGGAACAGAAACCAGAAGGCTTGGCCCTAAGTCTTGTGTTAATCACAAACTAACACAATGTATCATGTTTATTGTTTTAAATTAAGGAAATCACATCATAAATTTTTCATACCTGGAACCGTATTGTGAGCCTAGGAAGCACAGCCTTGAGGGAAAAGGACATTACAGAGGGTGCAGTTTTGCTTATACTCCATTCTGTAAAATTCTCATTAGCATCACTTTGGTTTCCTATTTGGTAGTAAATTCTGAACTCTGTTAGTGCTCCATTTTCCCTCCTGGGTTTATCCCATCTGAATTCCACAATGGCCTTCTCTTTTCCTTCATATGGGCCATAATGGAGCACGTAGATTCTGGGGCTTGTAGGTGCTGAAGGAACTGCATTCAAAACAGCCAAGCAAAGAGTAGAGCACTTGTGTTAAAGGCAAAGTGAAAATCCCTGCTTTACACTGTTTAGTCTTGAGCTACAGCTCTATAGCTAACAGGATGATAAGGAAAGCAAACAGGAAAGTAACAAAGAAAAAATACTTCCAAACCTGAATACAACAAGTTGCAGTTATTGTGAAGTTCACATTTTGGTATTAAATTGTACTGTAAAATATTTTGCTTTTGAATTTGAAATTTGAAGTGAATGTTTTATTAAATTGTTAAGTGTGGGCAAGAGGGTGGAAGTATATTTTAAGGTTAAGATGTGCTTCAATTAGCTGCTTCCAGATTTAATAGATTTACACATATCTACTTTATGTTTACTGTCATACGGATATCTGATTTTGTTCAAGAAAAATGTGTATTCACTGGGGGACACAAATTCATGGATCTGAAAAGCTTGCAGGGCCAAACTGGTGCAACTCCATTCAGTGGAGCTCCACTAATATCAATGAAGTTACACCCATTTCCAAGGAGCAGAAAATTTATCCCACACTGGATATAATTTCTCTCAGAGAATGAGAGAAAATTAAGGTTGGAAGGGACCTCAGGAGGTCATCTAGTCCAACCTCCTGCTCAAAGCAGGACCATCCCCAACTAGATAGGTCTTTAAAACCTCCAGATGGAGATTCCACAACCTCTCTGGGTAACCTGTTCCAGTATTTTACTATCCTCCTAGTAAGAAAATTCTTCCTAATATCAAACTTAAACTTCCCTTCCTGCAACTTGAAACCAACTTGCTCCTTGTTCTGTCATCTGCCACCACTTCCAACAGCTCCATCCTCTTTTAAACCCCCTGTTCAGGTAGTTAGTTGAAGGCTGCTATTAAATCCCCTTTCAGTCTTGTCTTCTCTAGACTAAATAAGCCCAGTTCCATCAGTCTTTCCTCACAAGTCAGGTGTCCCAGCCCCCTCACCATTTTTGTTGCCCTCCACTGGGCCCTCTCCAATTTGCTCACATCCTTTCTGTAGTGGGGGGCCCAAAACTGAACACAGTACTCCAGATATAGCTTCACCAGTGTTGAATAGAGGGGCATAATCACTTCCCTTGACCTGATGGCAGCACTCCTACCAATGCAGCCCAGTACACTGTTAGCCTTCTTTGCAACAAGGGAGCACAGCTGGCTCATATTCAGCTTATTGTCCACTGTACCCCTCCAGGTCCTTTTCTGCAGAGCTTCTGCAGAGTCAGCCCCTAGCCTGTACTGGTACAGGACTTTGCACTTGTCCTTCTTGAACCTCATGAGATTTCTACATGCAATTAATTGTATGTCTACACATGCAATTAATGCTAAATTAGTTTACTGTACAGCAGCTTACTGTGCAGTAAACCAGCCCTGGGCAGGAATCTACATGTGCAGCCATTTGGGAGCAGATTTGCTGCTTATGGTCATAGTCTGCTCCAGGCCTCCTTCAGCCCTGTTCTACACCGCCCCCCACCCCATCGCACCATCCAGGGGAAGTTGGAGGCTCTGGCCACAGCTGCCTGGGGACCAGGGGCACTCTTTAAATGGCAGCCTCACACAGTACCCCCTGGCCACCTGCATTTCTGGCCCAGGGTAGTCTGTAGTGTGCTGGCACAGCCTTCTACACCTCTGTTGGCAGAGCCTGCATCCACCATGCTATGGCCGGTCCACCCCCAAGGCCCTGGCAGAGATGACCCATATCCTGTGCTCCTGCTTGCTGCCCTGCTCACCAAGCTTTGCTGCTGCAGTGACCACTGCCTGGCCCCAGTCAGTCTCGACCCTGTCTACCCCTCCCCCCATGCTGCATGGCAACATGATCAGGCTCACCATTCCATCTGAGGTCCCTTGCCCCTGCACTGATGCTGACCAGGCCCTGGCCCGTTGCCCAGACCCTGGCAGGGACACCAATGATACACACGTGGACACCACCATGAGCTCCTGGGCCTACCTGTCCAGCCAGGACTGGAGACTGTACATCATCCAGTGCACCTGGGACAATGAGCAGTAGATGGACTCATTCCAGATGACCCAGACCACTTTCCAGGAGCTCCTCAACCAGCTCTGCCTTATCTGGAGTGACAGACCACCACCATTTGACTGCCCCTTCCCATGGAGACCCAGCTGATCATCAACCTGCTCAAGCTGATCACACCTGCACTACATCAGCCACTTCTTTGGTGTGGGCAAGGTAACCGCCATGAAAACCATCTTGGAGGTCTGTGGTGCTCTCCAGTATGTGCTTGGGCACAGTGTGCTCTGGCTGCATGACTGCCTGGGAGGTGGCAACAGGGTTCTGCACCCTGGTTTTTCCCCAGAGCATCCAGGCCCTAGATAGGACCCCTATCCCTGTCACCTGCCCACCACATGGGGCAAGTGGAAATGAGCAGGGCTTTCATTCTGTTGTGCTGCAAGCAGTCATTGAAAACCGAGGCACTTTCACCAATGTCAGCACCAACTGGGCTGGCAGCAACCATAATGGCCCTGTCTTCTTCAACTCCACCCTGCCTGCCCTGGTGGAGAGTGGGTGCTATGTGCCAGGGGTGCCAGACCTCCAGCTGGGTGAGGTGACAGTCCCACCCCTCCTCACCAGTGACCCTGCCTATCCACTCCTCCCTTGGCTCATGAGGCCCAGCTAGATCCCTGCCAGGCACATTTCAATAGGTGCCTGGGCTGGACCTGCACCCTGGTAGAGTGCGCCTTCAGCCACCTGAAGGGACACTGGTGCACCCTCACCACCTGCCTCAAGGTTACAGAGGCCAACATCCCCTGGGTCATCACCGCAGCCTGTGTGCTGCATAACATCTGCAAGGCCTGGGGAGAGATCTTCCATGAAGCATGGGTGGAGAAGGTGCAGCAGGCAAAGGATACCTGGTAGTGGGAGCACCAGCTGCTGTAGCAGCAACAGCGACAGGCCTTCCCACCCACCCCCCTGCCCCAAGGCCCTGGGCACACTGCACATCTGGGAGTGGGGGCCAGAGCACTGGGTGTGAGAGGTGCTGGCAGACCACCCCATCCTGCACCCCTGCATCTGGATGGCCAGCCACAGACCTCAGCTCACCCCCATCACAACGCTCACTACAGACAATTTTTGCTACCTTGCAGGTGGCATACTAGCCAGGCAGTATACTAATTTACTTCACACTAAATGCCTTCACATGTAGATGGTGATACTTTACTGCACAGTAAATTAGTCTACTGTACAGTAAAGCTTTTCATGTAGCTATGCCCACTGTTTCAAAAATCAGCCAGATGGGTGTATTTTCTGTATGTCCTGTTCATATGCATTAATTCTGCAGGAAGTATACTGTCAGGGGCCCCCTTAACCTTTGACCTCACTTTAAGTCAGATACTTATGAAGTAAAAAATAAGCAATATTTATAAAAACCCAAATAGCTGTTTAAAGTACAATGTGATCTTACTGTCACCTATCATAAACTTCAGTTTATAAAGGTAGTTTATCAGTACAAGCATTTGATGGATAGCATCCTGTACTATTCTGATCATTGTTCTTGCAATCGTGTGCATGCAGGCATGCAGGACAACTATCTTTTTAATTAAATTGGCCAACCCTGAAAGCAATTCAACAGCTCTCAAGACAGGGTCCAACAGACTGAAGTAAACTAGGTCATATTGTACTCATTGAAGACTTAGGAATGGCATTTGAAATTCCAGTACCTTCTTCTGGAGATCGCAGGAAGGTGGATGTCATAGGTCCCTTGCCCCAGTAGGTGTAAGGAGTAACAGTAAAATCAAACAGTGTATAAGGCTCCAGCCCTTCAACTGTATAGACAGGTACTGTCAGATTATGTGGTCGCAGGCACCGTTCATTATCTGCAAACTGTCAAATAAGAAAAAACCCACAGAAATATTTTTTCTTCTCTCAGAAAAAAGCTTTTTAAACATTCCCAGGCTTACTATGATTTTCAAAGCTTCCCTTCCCAACACTAGGAAATTAAATTCATTTTTAAGCAGACCCTCAGTTGTTATACACTGCCACAGTTCTCTTGACACCAGCTGACAACCTGCCTGTTTGTTGCTCAGAGAACAATACATGTTAATAAATGGGTTAAAGTTAAACAAAGTTGAAACCTACAGCTATTATTTAGGTGGTCAGTGACATTTTATATTTCAGACTGATTTGTACACAATGACATGACAGGGAGAGACTGTGTTTCTGTTGTTAAAAATGTCCAGGTGCATTAATGGGAAGGAGCCTTGTGCATACCTTGGCTTGTAGAACCTTGGATTCCACACAGTAGAAGACAACGCCCCAGTCCACATTTGTAACGGCATTCCAAAGGATATGAAACCTCGAAGAATTTTGTTCAATCTTAAAAGAAGACTCCACAACTGAATCTGGGATCACTTTGGGCACAAAGGAAAAGTTTCCTGTTGTCCAAAAAAAAATTAAAAACTTAAGAATTGAGAACATTGGGTAGGATTTTCAAAATTTCCTGGATGACTTTTAGTGGGACTCAGATGCTTTTGGAAACTCAACCCATTGTTCTTAAAGAAAAAGAAGTTGCCATTAATAATAAATTGATCTATTATGCAGTACTTAGTCCACATAAATGTCATTTGACACCTGCATCTATTGGTTTATGTCATTGCTAGTTATCTATTTATTCTGTTAAATTCATTACCAAGCTACTTTTGTCCACATCTTGTCCCTCTTAGATTTTAATAACCAAGAATTACAAGCTCATAAGGAATACATTTTAAAGTACTTTATATAAAAAAAATAAAATACCTGGCAGAGGTTTGAGAGATCTCTGAACAAGGGTAAAAGCTGAAAACGCTGCTGGCTCTGAAAAGGGGATACCAACACTCTGACCAACTTCCTGTGTTGTAATGAACTGCTGGGCATTAATCCAGAACAGCCGCTCACTGTAATATACCAGTGCATTTTGGGATATTCCTGAAGAACTCCACGCTGCAAATTCAGTGACTACAGCATTACCACAACTGTGAAAAAAACACCTGGTGTTATCTAAAAGACAGCCTACTCTTTAGAAGAAAAAGACCTACACAATGTGTGACACCTTAAGCTGTTTTCCTTCATCTTTCACCTTCCACGTCAGTAATAAGAACAAATAAAAAGGGTTTTTTGAGTCTTTCAGAGTTGGACACTCCTAACTCTGATGCAGTAAAACCAATTTATTCACCTTTTGTAAGACGATGCCTTTAAAAAGAAGTAACATTTATACTAAAATATTACATAAGATGAGTAAAAAGAGACAGTGTATATTACAATTTACTAAGGATATCTGCAGGCACACACATTCTTGAGTGACCTGTCTCTAATGCACTGTCCCTCAAACTTGGAGCCTCATTTCACATGACTGTACCCAAATCAGTCTTTTAAAATACAGATGTCAAACTCTTTTGACCCTGCAGGCCTGACCTGGCCCAGGGAGGTGAGTCATCTGGTCCATGGGGCTTCTTTTCAGCTAGACCACCCACATCCATGGGCTGGATTTGGCCCACTGGGCTTGCCATGGCTTCCAAAGTTCCTGTAGTGATGGTGTTAATTCCCACAGCTGCTTGAGCTATTGTTTTAGTGCAGCTCCGCTATCCTTAGGCACTCCAGCGTGAGTAAAACTGGAGGCTAGGGAAAAGGAAAGGCCAGGTGCAGCGGTGCTAAGTCTCTGGGTTTTGGAGCCATGATAAAACAGCAGGTCTAGCACCCAAGGGGATTAATGCCACTGCCACCACTCACAGGTTGTCCAGACCATGGAACATCCCATGGTCTGGATTGGCCTGTGGGACCAAGCTGGTTTAAAATCCTGTTTTAAAGCACACAGTTTGGTTCATGTATACTCATATTAGCAGCTAAGTGCAGAACTATGCATTTGGAAAATTACAGCTGCTCACCCAAGAATTCCAGTGAAGCCATGGAGTCAGAGTCTAGTTCTCCTACTGAAATTAATGGCAATGACAAATTTGGCCCTAGTAATCTTCTTGATAACCTGCCCTCACTTTTTCAGCTCAAGTAACCGTTCTTTCTTTCAGCCTTAACTGGTGACTTGATCTGTCATACCACTTCTGTGTCATACCCTATAGGCTTTCTTTGATCCCAATTTATCCTCTAGGTAACAGATTAAATATATAACCAAGGCATCACTTTACCATCTTAGAAATGTCTTCCAGCTTAGACACATGCTATCCAAAACAAATTTGGAAAGGCTTACGTATGCTGTCAGGCTCATTCAGATTGATTACTTCTACCCCTCTGCTGTAGTATGCCAGAGAAGATGATTTATGGCTAGCAATTGGCTCACAACTGAGTTGTATGTATGGCCTCTAATACTAAATCTAATCAACACACTTTGGTTTTACAGTGTTTATTCTTCATTGAGTCTGGGATCAGGCTTCAAATGAAATGGACTCCATAAGAAATGAACACACACACACACACACACACACACACAAGATGAAGTCATTTTACAGGTTCACTTTGAATCTAGTACAATTGGACTTGCCAACAACTGCCTATGTTGTACACATGAAAGTATGATAAAACATAAATATGTGCAGACTTTGTTAAATACTATCATGTACCACACATGGTATATGTCAGAGGTGTAAAAGTTCTGACCCATGGAGTCCTATCCTCCAGCCTGCAGTGCTGCCTGTAGGGCATGGAGTAGCACACTACACACAATATGTGCTGGCCCTGGCCCCATGTGCTGCATGTGGTGCAGAAAGCCTACCTGGCATGGGCTGCACCTGGCAGCAGGGCTTCAGCCAGTAGACACAAGGCACATAGTGCAAAGGCCCAGTCTGGGATGTGCACTGCATGCAGCTCCCACACTGGACTAGCCATAAATGCAAGACTGAGGGCCAGTCAAGATCAAGACCACAAACTGGTCTCATGTGCCAGATCCAGCACACGGGCCTATCTAGTGTGGGTACCTTATGCAGCACACACCCCAGACCACCTCTGCGCATCACATGCCACACGGGGCTGGAGACACGATGTGCATGGGGTCAGTCCAGGGTCAGACTACATGTGGCACCCATACTGGAGAGGCCCTGCACACTGGATCCATGGCTGGTCCAGGCTGGTCCCATAGACCAGCACCACATGCTAGATCCAGCCCACAGGACCAGTACAGCACGTGTCCCAGACTGGCCTCACACACTGTTTGCTACTCATGGGGCGAGGACCTGCATATGCTGCATGCAATGTGCAGGGCTGAAGCCAGCATGTGCACACTGCAAGCATCAGGCACACCTATCAAAGGCACCTGCTATATGTGGCATCTGCACTATACCCACCCTGTGTGCTGGATCAGGCATAAGAGACCAGTCTCTGGGTCTGATCCAGCCTGCAGACAAGCTCCACACCACTCATCCAGCTGGCAGAGCTGGATGAGTTTGTCACCTCTGATATACATGATTATGGGGTTTGAAGATCTAATTGGTATTCATTTGAGATGACCCACATAATTCAGGCTTTGCCATTTGTGATCAATACAGCTACTTCATACTCCTGGTAATCAAGGGGAAAATCCTTGCGAGTGCTGATTGCTCATGTGAAAAAGGGCTGCAGATTCCATCCCTAATGTAAGTGCAAAAGATAGCTGCAGCTCTTGGTATTGAAGAAATGTCGAGTTTTAAAAATGGTCCAGATTTAAGACAAAATTGAAAATCATAACCATTGGTAGTTTACTGGTGAGTCCATTATACAAATGAATAGAATATCAAATGAATCAAGGGTCCATATTCACTGTGTCTGTCTCACTATAAAAAAACATTAACAGTCATGTGATAACACAACACAGAGCTAGACAAGAGCTGGAAGTTTTGCTTCTTGTTTATTATCTGATTATTACGAATAATAAGTCAGCAATGTCCAATACACAATCTTAAAAACAAAAGCACAGGAGGTAGAAGGTCCCATGAGTCTTATTGTTCACTGTGCTACATCTATATCTCTATCTATATCCTTACCTCTCTTCACAGAGGGAGACTCTGTATAGATTTAGGTGTAGATTGTCCTGCACAAACCAGTAGAGGAAGCCACCACTGAGATCCAAAGCTAAAGAAACCACCTCAAAAATAGAAAAAGCCAAACAGGAAAGTAAGCAATATAAATGCAACATGGAAAGCGTCACTTCTTAGGGGCATATTGCATTACTGTTGTTTAGGCATGAACTGCTCTTTAGTGGTCATAAAAATGATAGGCCCCTGACACAATGAGTTTTCAGTCCAAAGTAGACATAGCATAAAAAGGGGAAACAATAGACAAATGTTCTGACCCTCACATGGTGTAAATCAGCACTCTGTTGATGTCATTGAATGGCACCTATTTTATAGCAGCTGAGGATGTTACAGAAAATGTTTAATTATATTTATCGGCATCTACCCTGGCACTCATCCTTGCAGCATCTGAGTGCCTCAGATAGTATGGTAGTAGTATATCAAGTAGTTAGTAAAACCCCCATATTAAAAGCTGCGTGAACTCCTCTGGCATTCTAATGTTCTCTATCCAAAACAGATGGTTGACATCCAATCTCAAAGACAGTGCCATTTTTTAGAGTAATATTTCATAACCTCTCACTATGTTGTCAAGTTTGGGGGGGGGGGGTAGATATTTTAAGCACAGCTTGATTTCATTTATGGAAATTGTTTTAATTATTTAGAAAATGTTCAATTAAACTTTTCATTCATAATGCTTATGCTTCAGGTAGAACAGTAATCTATACATTTTATTCTGCAGTGATCTAAATAAAGAACCTTCCCAGCCCTTGCCCCTACTTTCATTGACAATTTCATAGAAACAAAGTAACTGTTTTTTTATTTTCTTTAATTAAAAGACCAGATATAATTTCACATCTGCGGGCCATAATGGATGCAATGCTGCATGCGGAAATGATAGATATCAAGCTTTCACCTATCTGATTTGTGAGTGATAACACGCTCTGCCCCCCACAGTTTAGGAAGCTAAATTCAATCCTATGAATCTTCAACTCGTTACAAAAACTGAGTTTGCAATTTGTTGCATGCACAAAATTGCAAGTGCAAAATTACATGCAATACTGACACTCTGCCTCTAAGAATCTGTCTATCCATTTCCAAACCCTGTCCAGTAGTAGATTTATCTGATTTTATTAGGGTTAAATTATAGATGTTAATAGAGCATCCATAATCTTACCCCTCACTAATAAGATACAAAAGATATTGACAAAAGAAAGAAAAAAATGCCATGTCATTTATTTAGCTGCTTGTTGATCCTTATGTAACTACATTCTTATTATATTACTGTCCATATTTTACGCCAGAAAATCGAAGTTTTAATTATTGCTGTTGTAGATTTCCTTGGTAAAAAATATCTCTTGGCATGAGTGCATGCAAGTATATATTTAGCTGTGCATCTTCTCTTACATTATACCCTTTTACCTGCTTTCATTGCAATGTCTTGCACCAAATTTTGTCTCCTTTTCCTCATGAAATACCTCATAAAAGCATACACAATGTATGCTTTTAAGACATTTGTGGCTCTTATTTTTCCCTGTCCTTCTCTTGGTCACTGCTATGCTCCTCCCCCATCTGTAGAAGGATTATCTATCTTCTCCCATCAATGTTTACATTAAGGAAAACAAATATTTATAGTATTCATATTCCAGGGTCAGGCAGTAATTTAACACCTTCCCTTCTATGTTCTACAAAAATAGAAAGATTTTTTCCATCGTGTGATAGGTAGTAATCTCTGAACATGATGTATAGTTACGATCATGGAATATAACTTTGGATCATAAGATGCAACATAAATTTAGCTACTTGAAATACCCTGTGGCTTACAACATTTCATAAGGCAGCAGTTAACCAATGCCTGGCACATATTGCCTGCTGTGTGTTTCACTGCTTCTTCATAAAGTACTTACCTCATAAGTATATTGTAAGCCTAAATAAATTAATTTATGTGTTGATTTAAACATGCTGTGCCAGATCCTCAGTTGCTCTAAGTCATCATAGCCTCAGTGAAACCAACAGAACTCTACCAAGATACACTACCTGTGGAGACTCTGCAATACAATTACTATTGTTTAATATAAAATAATTAGCCAAGACTCAAATGATCTGGCCTGTGCAGAATAAAATATTTTAAAGGTACTTGTATTTGTTCTGAGTCCTACAAAATCAGAGTTTTACTTAGAAGACTTGGATTGAAAGCCAAAAAGGTGAATTACTATGGATTGCTGATGGTCTTACAATGATAAGTCTAATTTGATTGCAAGATCCAAAACTAACCACTGCAGTTATTTTATTTTGAGAGAGGAAACTGCTGCTTTGGAAAACACATCCACCTTTTTGCATACAGCCTGGAAAAATCAATGTGAATGACAGTCTAGTTGCTGGTTATGACTCAAAAGATAAACTGTGTTTTTCCACTCCTGAGTAGGTTTGATGAACATAGTAGGGTACAGAGGGCAAAATGACTTGTGGAAACCAGTAATGACACATTTTGTTCCAAGCATTTGATTTAAAAATCCAAGAGCAGGATATAAATTAATCTTAGCTCCTTTATACTTGCTCAAGACCTGCAATGTAGAGTGGCCCTCATTAATAGGTCAAGAGCCACACAATGTTGAGATACCACAGCTTTATCAAAACTTAAAATAGCATATATGCTATGCAGTAGCCATATAAAAATGATGATGGTTTAACATCAGACACTATAACTGAAATGCAAAAATCAATAAAAAACATTACGACACACAACTTATCAAACTCATACCTCTCTAAATTTTTTTATTCGGTATATTTAAAGTAACACTTGTAGGAATCTACTATTACGATATTATCAAAGTGATATGTGCTATTAAATGTGCTTTGTGTTGATGTAACAAAATGATTTTGACAAGTACTAGTACTGACTGCATTGTATGCAATTAAATGGAGAGTTTTAGAAATTAGTCACCTGCTTATTAGAAAACTGGGGCTGCTCTTGTAACATTAAATAATATTCTCCATTCAGTCTGGTACTCTCCACAGAGTAAGCTGTAGCCCAGTACAGATAGCCATTTACTGAATCAATCACAAGATCCTTCACCAGGAATGTGACATAAACCACAACATCAGTGTGTCCTGCCAGCAGTGATTTTCTATAGATCTGGGAATAAAAAAAAATAGCACAGGACCTCACAGTCCAGTTATCAGCCACAAGCATATGCATATATATATGTATGATAATTTCACAGCCATTTATTTCAGGCTCACGTATTTAAAGCAGCACATAACAGATTAGGAAAATTATTATTAGGGTCTGCTATAAAGTGACGACAGCAAAAACTAAAACTTCCCCTCTTTTTTTTTTCTTTCTCTGTTTTGCCAGCTTTCTGCTCTAACAGAGTTTCACACCTACTCCGTACTCACCGCAAACAAGAACACAAAGTGCAGATCGGTATGAAATCTACCTTGATGATTCTATTTTACAAAGGGCCTCTGACTTTTCACTCACGAGAAATTACAGGCACTACCTGACAGCACCGCATAACTTAGCATTGCATTTCTTAATGTAGACACCTTTTATATAATGTAATTGTCTAAGTACTTAATTTGTGAGTCCATGAAGTGCACTGATAATTATTGAGCCCTTTAATTTATTTTGGAGGTTAAAATGACACTAGTAAGGCATAAACCACTTCTGAAAATCCTCCCTCTTATAGAACAAAATTTACAAAATTTGCTATACAAGATAATGATACAAGGATAACTAAGAAAAAATAATCTCTTCATCAGCTGCGATTCCTTGAGCATTCTTTACATTTACTATCTTCACTTACCATTAAGGTAGTTGCATCCTACAAACCTCTTGGTGCTATATTTTGTTTATATATTCTGTATCTGTAGTTCTGTATTCTGAATTTAATGAATAATCATGTCATCTACAGCCCCTACATAACCGTGTTAACAAAAATCAATAGTACAATGATACTGATGGAAGTTGATCCTCTATGCAGTGGAGTTTCAACAGCAGCTCAAGCTGTAGGTAGGTGGTGTATAACTCAAGGTATAGGACAGTAACAAATACTTTTCTGAATATTTCCGGTTGTTGTTATTAATTACTGCAGTTTATCATTGGTATAACTCTCTTACATACCGTATTTGCCTTTCCAGCCCAGTACAAACACTGACCCAGCCAATCAAAGGCCAGTATCCTTGCTTTTTTGATGTCAAATAGGGGAGAATTCACAATGGCAGGAGCTCTTCTACTCAATGACCACATATGAACTTCTCCTATGGAGTTGCTCCAGTAGAGAGTGTCATCATACCAGTCCAGGTCTTAAAACAAAGAAAAGGATTTTAACAGGTTTATCCCAAATATACTAATAAAATAATTTTTAAAGAGCAATTAAAACCCAACCAATAAGCAATTTATTAAAAAATAGTGCAGTTCAACTCTTAAACTAACCAGAAGAGGAGATAGTATAATTGAGGCCCATAACCCCATTACTGAAAAGAGGACAAGTGCAAGTTGCAAGGTCACAAGCTGTAGGGCTACACATTATAATGCCATGTACCACAAGCTGAAAGCCACAGGACTCCTAATTATGTGATGGGGATTGGGGAACCCTCTGCCCTATTATAAGAAGGGGGTTTATATGCCAAAAATACTGCGGCTGGAAGGGGCAAAGCCAAGCAGGACATCAGTAGGGTTCCAGAGAAGAACCAAGCACTTTGGCCCAGGTAGGACAGAAGTGAAAAGCTCTCGGAAAGACTGCAAATCTGATGACTGAAGAGAGCATTTGGGAAAAGAGCACTCAGGAGAGAGTAAAGCTTTGGCTATATTTGTTTCTGGTTTTGGGAAGATGAAGCTGTGAGACATGGAGTGGCTAGAAGGAGCAAGGGGAGACTGTTGAAGGCACATAGGGAAGAGTGGGTGTTGTTTTTTTCTGTTTGTGGGTTGTTGTAAGTTGCCTGGCCTGTGAGGAAGGGGTTGAGGATTCCCAGCACTGTTCAGCAAGCCCTGCTGAACCTAGTTAGGGTGCACCAGACCCTGTTGGCTTAAGAGTGACAAGCTTAAATCTAAGCTTTACCAGTAAAAACAATTTTTATTTAACTCCATTCGTTCAAGTCTAGTCAGCTTTGACAGAAGTGCCAGTCTTCCAGGGCACCTATATATGAGCAGTGAGACTGCTCTGACACATGATACTCTAGGCACTTTAATTAGAGTAGCTCTCACCCCCTGAACTCCCACTCCCAGAGCCTATGTTTAAACACCCTCACCAATTCCTTTAATAACTGGATAAATGCAGACAGATCCTTAGCAGGGACACTTGGCTAGGATAGTATTTACCTGTAACATTTCTTAAATCAGGACAGAGGAATTCTCCTGGCCCAAAATGATCCAAGCGCTGCTTCCAAAGACCTTCATTTCCAACCGCCAAAATATAAGGTTCTTCTTCAACTGATTAAAAATTAATAAACTCTAACTGTGAGGTACTGAGAAAATGTAAATACTGGTAAATTATTTGGCCATTCTTTATATGCCAGATACCAATATCAGAATCCTATTGCATTTGATTATGAAAAGTATGTAGTAAGAAACAATCCTTGATCTGAAAGCATTCAATCCAAAGAGATAAAAAAAAACTGACAGAAGTTGCAAGAAAAGCATTATCCCTTTTTTTGGTGAGAAACAGAAAAATTAGGGCAAAAGTCCACAAAGGTATTCAGGCACACAGCTTATATTTAGACACCTCACTCCTACAATTGCTGTAGGAATTATGCACCAAAATATCTCTGAGGCCTCGCCTATGTATTTCTGCAGTAACCACCCACTCACATAACAGGAGCCTACTTTCAGTGTTTGGTTGCTTATCTTGCTAGGATTCTTGGACCCCAGCTGACTTCCTGCCCCTGGGACAGGGGTCGGGACCTGATGATCTTCGAGGTCCCTTCCAGCCCTAATATCTATGAAATCTACGAAATCAGCTTTACCTACCACCAGTAGTCTTCAGATGCTAATCTTTGTACTGGTCCTCCCCACACTTCAAAAGTGATGCCAGCTACTCTTGTCACCTCAAAGGATACACTATGGGGAAACTAGGCACAAGTGTAAACCCAGTGTGTTCCCATTTTTATTACTGTGTATTATTTACATTAGAAATTATCAAAATTAGCAAACTGTGTTTTGAGAATATAATTGATGATGAAGGCATTATTAATCCTATGTCATATACAGCGTCCTGTGCCATGCTTTTTTTCCTCTTAATTTTGGGTCTTTGCCCAAGGTCTAGGCCTCAGCAGGTAGAGATTTATGCACAGGTCAACTCACCTATTTCTCCTCAGTGAGGGAGTCATTCTTACCTTCTTTTAAAGTAGTACCCTTAAAAGACTCTGACCATGGCCCTTCCCCAGCAGGAGACAAAGCTCTCACTGACACCTCATATGCTGTGAAGTTGGACAGGTCTCTCACTGTAAAGTTAGTATGACTGATATTTGAGACAGCTAGATCCTCGTCAGCAGAACCCTGAGATGATACTTTCAGAATATAAGTCCAGTTCTTCCAAGCAGAAGGATCTGAACAGCATAGATAAACAATCACATGATTGGATAAGGAACAGCTTTAACAGATTAATTTCAAAGCAATCAATATCAGAGCATAGAGATTTCCAGACATGTCAAGAGGAATGAAAATTAAACAGCACTAGCTGCTCTCACCACTGATGCCATGGTAGTACATCATAACCCTCAGCTTCTAGATGATCTAGCCTGAAGGGGTTGCCAGTCAGTGGCTCTAGCTACAGCTGCACTTCTGGTATCACAGGTCAAATGTACATATACACAAAGTACAGCTGATAGCACGCCTGCCAGCCATGGAGTCACCATGGCACTAGTAGGTACACTCTGTGTACCATTGATGACACCATGATACCAGCAGTCAGCATTACTTTCTTTACTTATTTAAGACGTAGCCTGTTAACCCCCATAACAGTAACTCACTCAAGTCAGTCACCACTAATTGAATTAAGATGAATTTTTATTTTATCAGCAAATCTTGAAATCTTGGCTACTTAACAGTAGGCAACATTGGGCCTTATTTTCCTCTTATTTATACCTGTTGCATATTAATACAATTCCATCGATTTAAACAGAATTACTCTTGATTTAAAAATGGGGCAATGACCTGTGCATTAAAGCTATTCAAGTTGAATTAGTGGGAAGCTGTCAGTACAACAAAAATCAGGAATATCTTTTCTGGGAAGTATAATGCAACATGGACTTGGTTGAACTTACTGGTTCCAATAGTGGGTTCAGGTGGTTTCCAGGTGACTACAGCTTGGTCTGATCCAAACAGAGCTGTGACAAACTGAGGCGGTGATGGCAAAGGAAAAGGCTGAGCTGACGAACCATAAAAGAGCAAGTTTCCATACCCAAAATAGTCTGGATCAGTAAGGCTGCAATCTGCAACATACTCATTAAAGCTGGAGATCCCGTTTGCAGACATCTCTTCATGGAAAACTGCCCTACCGTTTGTGACCACCAACGTGTTATTCTCATAAACAAAACTTTCTATGTCTGCAAATGAAACTTTAGGTCGCAGTTCGTTAAATCCTGAGCCATCCAGAAAACAAGATACAAAGGACTGTCTTTCTTTGTAGAAGAAAATAAGTCTTTTGGACTGGTAGTTAATCACAAAGTCTTTTGGAGCACGGATTCTCACAACTAGTAAAGCCGCAGTGATTAGATCTGAAGAGGTAGGGAGGCTTGCCCTGTAAATACCATCCTCCAGAAGATAGAAAATATACCTGACAATGAAATAGAACAGCCCAAAACAGTAATACCACCAAAGGAAGGAAAAAAGCACCAATGCTGTACACATGACATTTTAGTGGCCTACTGGCTCTGAAAGGCACCTGTCCTTTTGAAGAATGATGAGAAAATTATGTTGTCTCATAATTCATATTTTATAAGAAATATATGGGTTCTATTGCTCAACTGGCATAAAATGAGAATATGCAGGTTTACATCAACTGAGACCTGGCCCATAGCTTATTAAAGCAGTGGTGCTCAACTTTTTGGCTCCATGGGCCAAAAAGGGCCAGTCTATGAGCCAAAGCAGACCCTGCACTCCAGGATTGGGCCTGTATGCCTGGATCAGTCCCTTATGCTGTGATCAGAGCCTTGGGACCCTGCACCACTTCCACCAGGCTCTGCGCACTGGGATCAGGGCCCGACACTGCCTAGTCCTATATCCAGGGATCACACTCTGAGGCTTTACATCACCTCCACCCAAGCTCTGTGCTCTCCTTTGCACTGGATCTAGTGTGCAAGGCCACAGCCCACAGGGTGCCCTATGGGCCCGCAGAGAGACCCACAAGCCAGATGACAAGGCACCAGGGGTCAGATCTGGCCCATAGGTTGAGGGAGTGAGTACCCCTGTATTAAAGTATTTTTATACATAATCTAAACTGCCAGTCAGAGACCTTTAAAATGCAAACAAGCATTTCCATGAAAGCATACAATGTCTTTTTTTTTAATTAAATATTTTCAGATACTTTGTGTATTGGAAATACAGTCATGAACTTACTGGAAAAGATCCAACCATGAGTATGAGTGGGCTGAGGAGAAGTAGGAACAATCTCTACAGTATTTATAATTGTTGTCTGGTTTTTGTTTTATTTGAGTTTTTTTTAATTGAGAAGAGCTGGAATCAGTAAGTGACTGACTAGCAAATTGAAGAAGATTGAAGAAGAGCTCAACAGTAGATCTGTTATTAAGTCATCAAAGCAGACTACTTACCCATTATACGGGTCAGCTATAACTTTCCTAGGGGAAGTCACTGAAGGTGGAGTAATGTCTTCAGCTACTGTGCAGTTCTCTAAACTACAGATATATACCTAAAGAAAAGAATATAAAGTACCCAATGTTTACTGGTGGCCAGCAGCCTGACCTGATATTCCTTCTAGTAAGCATAGGGATAGACTCCTCTAACAACTTTAGCCCCTGCAAGCTTTCATCATTCAATTATAAGACTTACTGATTATGGCAAGCATGAGTGCATATATTAAGAAATTATTCATTTACTCTCCACTTAACCATCTGATTTCAAGTTGGAGGAAACAGGCTAGCTTTGAAGGCTGACCAAAACAGGCGTTGAATTGGAACCAGCTTATGAAGGGGAGAAGTTGTTTCTGGATCCTGGAAGCAACCTAGGACAAATCTGACTTCAGGTCTTTTCTAACCTATGCTGTCTTCAGTGAACCCTTGCAGTCACTTTGTGAGTGTAGGACTGGAAGAGCATGAAGTTGTCTGGGCACAGTAGGTCCTGTCTGTATATCCCCATGGACAGTAAGTGAAGACTAAGGAGGCAGAAACTTGCAGGAGGCATCTTCAGCTGCCTATTTCTGGCAGCTGTCTCTGGCTTCTCCTCCCATGTTTACAAGAGGACTAAGAGGCCATCCCAAGAACTGACCACTCTAATTATTAGTTTCATGAGTAGAGAATCAAATGTGCAATACAACAGTCTTTTGCAGGTGGGAAACTGGGATACAGACAATGAGTGACTTTTCCAGTGAATGAGCCATAAGTCAATCAGTGTCAGGGCATAGCTTATAGCAAGGCTTTTGAGGAAAAACTGATGGAATTCTAGATACAGGTTTCCCTCGCTTTATGCTGTACATGTGTTCCTGGAAAACGGTGCATAACTCGAATTCGCATAAAGGGAACCCACTTTACAATGTAACAAATAGGGATACATTCCAAGACCTCGACTGTACTGACCCCCGGACCAATTTCTACCACTTTTACAAGACAATTTTGATATTCACCAACAGCAGACAGTACACACAATCACAGGACACTATCAACTACAGAAAAACATGTCACAGACAACGAGTGAGGAGCACAGATCCACACAGGAGACTATATTTTGGTGCACGTCACTCCCACAGTACACTGCACAAAGCACTGACTGCCTGCTGCCACCACACCGATCACATAAGAGTGAATTTATCTCTGATATAATTAATTTTTGGTGTAAAAAGGGTCATCGCATAGGAGCAAATTCGTACATACATAACCTGCATAAAGCCAGGGAAATCTGTAGTCTGTTTACTCTTAATTTGCCAGAGCGGTTCTATTTTATATGAACAATACAAATCCTATTAAGGAGAAAAGAAGTATGCTGTACAGCGATACTATACTTCATAAATTCTTTGTCTTCTCATGCAAAATAGATCATGAAGTGACTCTTTAAGTATTATGAAGTTTTTTAAGCCCCAAACTCCTACCTTTGCATTCATGACAAAGTACATCATCTGGTAAATCCAGTCCACAGAGATTGAAGTAATTGTTCCCAAGCCAGTGTAAAAGAGCTTTAGGTCAGACACATCAGACATGCTAGCAGCTCCTTTTACCCAGATAGAATTCCCCACTGAGAAATAGACAGCTTGCTGATAAACATTCACGGCAATCCCTAGAAACAGCAAGGCAAACATGTACACACAGAGCTAGTTAATATAGGAAATCCATTTTGATTTTTCATTGCATTATAAAAATTATCTTAGAATGAGATGATAGTTCTTAATATGAGATCTGACCAGAAAAAATGTTAATTAAGCCCGATGCTTCAAGTTCATATTCCCATAAAATACAATATTTCTGGTAACCCATGAAAGTAATACTAATATACGCAACCAAAATAAAAATAATGAATAGACATATTAGACCATATTAGACAGCCAACCAGTCACCCTACCTGGTAAGGAGAGATACAATTTGCATCTCACTTCTCAAGCACAATTCATTTTACTCCAAGTTAGAAAAAGCAACCAGTGTCTGCATCAATACCGTATTATAGTGGTTATCATAGTCTGGGGCATATGTGGTTTCTGCATCCTTGTGACATTGTGAACCAAGGGATTTGAGTCCAGCTATCTGAGTTTTCTCTCATGTACCATGCCAATGCAATCTTTTTAAAGGTGTCGCAGGGTACAACACAAGTTTAGCATTGTTAGGTGTACAAACATCCACACATGATTCACAAGATAAACTTAGAGATTTCAAATAAGAAATCACAGTTTTCAAGTCATTCTGAACTATTGTGGTCTTTCTGAGTTCTTTAAAATAGAAGAATTGATCAATTATTTTTCCATGGTCAAGAAACAAAGTGAACACTAACAGCTGTCATTTTTTCAAAGGTTGCCTTGAGTTTAACAAGGAGTGCCTTGCGTCTAAAAAAAACATTGGTCTATTGACCACTTAATGCTTATGGGGCACCTGAATGCTACTGCAGTGGCGATATATCAGTATCTATGCAAAAGAGACATAGAGATGGAGAAACAGACAGATGTAGTGACAGGACTAACCTGTAATATTGTTGCATACAGCATCACTCTGAAGGCATTCTGCTGCTTCCAAAAATGATTCCATGGATCTCTTTCTTAGAGATTGGTATCTGGTTAGAAAAAGCCATTTTGCTTTCTCTTTTACTAAGAATTAAAAGGACAATTTTACATAAGTTATGTTTTAAAAGAAACACAAATACAAAGGATAATGTTGCTAACTTATACATCTTCAAGTTAAACACCCTTTGCGTATATACAAACATAAAACTATCTTTCTACCACCACTTTGTGAAAAAACATAACACACACGTGGGGTTTTACTGCATTCCTAAAACCTGAGGTCTTTCACAAAACATTCTGTAATATATATTCCCTTGTTAGGTTATGAAGGTTTTTGTGACTAATTTAACAAAACCTATTAATTAAATAAAATAAAAGTACACTTTATGGTGCTGTATTATCCCTATGATTCTACTTGGTTTTGTGTCTGTTCATTTGCTAACTTGCGCACTTTAAATAATGTCTGATTGCTAGTCTCTAGTCCCAGTCTTGATTTTGGGACTTCGGGTTATGGGATATACACTATATTTGTAAGTAAGTTGTTTTAATAGATACCCTCACTTTATAAAAGATGTTCTTTTAAAGTAAAAGGGTTATATTCCAAAGAATCCTCCTTTGCACTCTAGGTTCTAACTTTATGTAACAAGAAATGAGTTTATATTTGATCCAGCTAAAAAGATAGATTCAAATTACATCATCACCCACATAAAGCATATATTGTTAGAATTCAGGTTCTCAGGAAAATTAAAGTTTCATGTGGTGACTATTGGAGGTTTGGTTTCACTAGGGATTTTTTTTAACACAAGTTATGTAGTTGCAAATTAACTACAATTTTATGTCCTAAATTAGACATTCCAAAAAATTTTGTCTTAGGACACAAATATTTGTGGCTAGGGTTCTCCCCACCCTGGAACAAATATCTGTGAAGTGTCTAGACTAGCTTTTACCATTGTGTTAGCAATCAATTAACTTATATTGTAAATCTCTCTTGTAGACAACCTGGATTTTTGCAATCCACAGATGGTGGAAAGTGAGTGGGGATGCAGTGAAATCCATGTTGTATAAATAACTGAGTATATCCAGAATTTATGGCCATTAAGGGGATTTTATCCCATCTGGACAGATCTCTTAAAACAATAATATTTGGGAACATTGCTTCTATTGTCATCCTTAACTCTCTCTTACCATATTCTTCTGGCAACTAATTAATGTTTCTGAAATGTTTGGAGAACCTCATAAAAACAGGTGGCTATAAGTGTATTGCTATTTTTCTTAGTAACAGATGTCCCTATTTAGAAACAAAGAACAAAACAAAATTAAAGAAGGATATGATATGGCATAACTTGAATAAGATTAAGGACTTATGCACATGACATTCCCCTGTTACCATTGACAATTTTGTATGATTCTGCGTGCTCATACCTTCCGGTCCTGAAGTCCTCTCTTGTGAAACGCTCAGTCAGACCATTAATATTTTCCCCTGTACTAAAGTGAATCATCTGCTCACCTGACAGAGGCCTTTGTTTTCTATATTATTATTATTATTATTATTAAGTTTACTACAGATGTGCCTAGACAGCAAGAACAGAACTTTACCATCCTGGCCATTGTAAAGGAACAGAGTAATAGACAAGTCTTGCCACAAATGGCCTACAATCATTTTTTCTGCTGTAAAGACCATAATTAATGTGAATTTAAATTTGTTCCCAATGAACAAGAAGCTGTAAGGAATATGCCTGGTGTGTACCTTCAGATTCTGGTGTAGTAATGGTGGCTTCTGCAAATGGCCCAGCACCAACCATATTTACTGCTTCAATCATAAACCTACAGAAAATCAAAGAGAAATTTTCCAAAGCATCACCTGAAATGTAGACCTTCCCAAGCAAAACAATTTTATTGCAATTGCTTATCACATCTCGCTTTCAGTGAAAACATTTGCTTAAAAAAATCAACCAGGGACAAATTCTAATCAAAATATAATCTAGGAAGTGGATGTAATGGCTTTGCTAGATAAGGCAATGCAATCAAGTATATTAAGTAGCAAAATTATGTCCTCAGATTCATGTGACAACTCAATTTGATTTCAAAGAAATGTCTATACACATCTCTAAAAGAAAAACATAGCTTTCTTGAGCTTAATTAAAGGAAAATTTGCAGGTGCTCAATTAGACAGTAGAAAGAGTCTGTATTTCCTCCATGTATGGGAGAAATGCTATACAAACGAAAAATACAAAGGCTGAAGTATTAGAAATCCCACATTTTGGCCTTGCATCAACTTGTCATCTCCAACTGAATTGTTTTTTGGGGATTTTGGTTTTTTTGCTAAAATTCTAATTCCATTATTCATGAGTAAATCTAGAGTAACATAATTGATTTCAGTGGTGAGACCTTGAATTTTTTTGACTGTGTACCTGAAAGGGGAATTTTGTCCACTGATCCTACAAATGCAGTCTTCAGGTGCATCTTTCCTGTTCAGTTAAGACCCATGCACAGGTATTTCTAGGTTCTGAGAACACCAGTGCCCTTTTCCTAATGTATCTTGTCTCACTGCTGTCACATTTAGTCCCATTGATCACCTTCTCTTTTGTACCTGTAAGTGGTATTCGGCAAGGTGGAGAAGAACTGGAAACTTTGACTGCTTGTTGCTCCACGTAGTTCCTGTCTTTCACTGGTCAGCAGTAAATTATAGCCAACAATCAACCCACTGGGGAAAAGTGGCGGAGACCAGCTAACTTCAATGGTGTAAGGGCCTGAGCTTTCAATATCTTTAATAATAGGAGCTGTAACAGGAACTGTGAAAAACAGAAATAACTAACTGGAGACAAGGTTTATGAAATGTGATTCTTTTTTAAGTAAGGAGACAGATAATGTAACAGCCAATTCATGTCACTGCTGAGAAGCTAAGTGTTAGCACCACACAGTTTCACACAGAGAAGACACTCTCCAGGCAACACTGCAGAAGGGGAAGGATGCCAGTATTGTGTGACATCCTTGCCCTTTCCTGATCTTTCATATATAGAGTGATCCAAGTTGGAAGAGTGGGGGTGCGAGAAAGAAAGGTCCAGCTCTGCCATTCCCATTTTAACATATGAAGTCCTTAAGTCCCCTCCTGAGATATCTGTGAGCATAAAATGGATAACCAGCTACACAAAGAGAAAGGGGGAGGGGAGCACTAACACATCCCTACACAAAAGCTACCAGTTTCACACAGATCTAGAAAATCCAGGTAGTCCTATGAGGTTTTGTCACTAACAAACATAGCACCCAAAACACCCATCCTAAGAGGCTGGACAGGATAAAAGAGAACTCTTTGAAGAATATTTCAGAGTTTTACTTCTTCCTTCAACCTTTTGCCATCAGTTTGCACTCAGGAGGGTGCAAACTAGGAAATTAAAACATAATGATTTCAATTAGGGACAGGAACCTATTCCAAATCTTTTGTGACATTACACATAAAAGGCATATGTGTATGCACATGTGGCCACACATCTATAGGTGTTCCCTGCACCTGCCTACTTGTACACTTCAATATGCCTTGACTTCCTAGTTTTGTCTCAAAGTGAAAGCACATAAGTAGTACAAAGAAGGCATTAAAAAGGGGGGTCAGATGAACATATAGACACTACTGATATTTCTCATGAGATTGCTAGAGCAGAAGGAGTCTTACACATCTGCTAAGCACCCAGCTTAAGCACAGAAATGGCTAAATATCAACTTGGATACCTATATTGCCTGTCCTGGAGAATCCCTATCTAAAACTCAGCCACCAAAGTAAAGGTCTGGAGATTCTTCCCTGCCTGCAATGAATCATTTGTTTTTAGGGTCTAACAGATACTGCTGAACTGTCTGACAGAGATGACTCATCCCCAGAGATGACAGAAATATAACTGAAGAGCGAGTCTTCAGTTAAGTGTGATTAGCATAATTGTGTTTGACAATTCCCATCACTTCCCCTTGTTGTTTGTAGCTTATAAAAAATCATCTTCATTTAACTGCAAAAACAATCCCAAATTCCTCTCAGCAGCACCTTGCACTATTGAGACGCAGGTTTTATCACAAGCTAAGGCAGAAGAATTCTGTGGGAAACCTTCATTAAAATTAAAAGACCTCCAGAGGAAAATTGATGTCACACCGCATCAGTACCAAGATTAGCTGAAACCATTAGTTCATACCTCAGCAGTCTGCCCAACTTTCCATCATTCTGTGATAAACACCACCTTTTGGAAGGAACCTTAAAAACAGATGCCAAAGGTCCTGTGTGACTTTTTAGGAGAGACTAAGACATATAAGAGCTAAGGAAGTACAGATGAGATGAATGGATTGTAAAATGGACAGAAAAGTGGCTGGATCAGACTCAAAAGGCAGTAGTCAATGACTCCATATCTAGTTGGCAGCTAGTATCAAGTGGAGTACCCCATGGGTTGGTTCTGTGGCCAATTTTGTTCAGTGACTTCATCAGCGACTGGAAGATGGGATGGAGTACACCCTAAGTAAGTTTACAGATAACACCAAGCTTGTGGGGGAGTAGCAGAAATGCTGGAGGGTATGGCCAGGATTCAGAAAGACCTCAACAAATTGGAATATTGGACCAAAAGAAATCTCATGAGATTCAATAAAAAGAAGTGCATAGTCCTGCACTGAGGATGGAACAATCCCATGCACCAGTACAAGCTGGGAACTGACTGGATAAGTAGCAGCTCTGCAGAAAAGGACCTGGAGGTTACAGTGGACAGAAAGCTAAATATGAGCTAACAACTGCCCATGTTGTGAAGAAGGCGAACTGCATATTGGGGTACATTAGTAGATCTGCCAGCAGATCCAGAGAAGTGATTATGCCTCCCTAGTACTGTGTCCAGTTTTGGGATCCCCACTGCAGAAAGAAATGTAGACAAATTGAAGAGAGTCCAGCAGATGGCAATGAAAATGGAAAAGGGGCTGGGGCACATGATTTATGAGGAGAAGCTGAGGGAACTGGAGTCTGGAGAAGAGAAGATTGAGAGCCTTTGAGGTCACATAAACTTTGAGGTTACTTCTAGTTCTATGATGCTATGATTCTAATACCACAGAATAGGTAAGAGAAAGAAATGAACAGCATTTCCAGCTAAAATAGTTCCAAAGAGGATGGAGCTAGACTGTTCTCAGTCATGGCAAATAACGGAATAAAAGGCAATGGTCTCAAGTTGCAGCAAGGACAGTTTATGTTAGATATTAGGAAAATCCTTCAGAACAGGTTACCCAAAGAGACTGAGAAATCTTTATCCTTGGAGGTTAAGACCTGGCTAGACAAAGTCTTGGCTGGCATGATGACCTTGTTTTGAGCAGGTGGATGGCCCTGTTTTGAGCAGGAGGTTGGACTAGATGACCTCCTGTGGTCCCTTCCAACCCTAATTTTCTATGATTCTATGATTCTTAGGTTTTTATTGATGCTCTTGGTCAAAAATTCCCTCCCACTCTATTTCCTTACATCCATTTGTATGCCATCCTGACTCAAGACTGGCTTGAAGTCCCAAGCTAATTTATAGGCCCACAACATCTAATGCCAGAAATTTTGAAATTTCAAAAATCAAGAATTCTCTTTAAAACAAATACAAATAAGAACAGAAAATCTAAAACTTTGTAATATTGCCCCTGAAACTATCATCGGGGACATTAATTACCTCCAGATGGGTAAGTCCGGTAACTGGGGCTAGATGGAGAATACAGCTGCAGCTGAGATGTGAGGATCCAAACTATGCGAAACACATACTCTGTAAAGGCTTGAAGATTATTCACTGTATATGAATGCTCAGATGTCACCTAGATCAATATGCACACATAAATATTTTCATTATTGAACCATGCAAAGTTGCCATTTATGATCTTAGTCTAGCCTGGTATTGCTATATTAAAAAATGTGTATTAGGAAATTACAGTTCTGAATTTCGATTTAAAGTAGAAAAAAGTCAAATTAACTGGTTTTCTTTAGACAACATCTTATTATTTCTTCTTTAGTTTAATAAAAATTCACCACAAATTTAGCCAAACAGAAATTGGATGGGTGCATGGTTGGGCAGATGGATGGATGGATGGAACATAATATCTCAGTTTTAAAGAAATACTACAATATTAAACACTCTAACAATAAAACATTTCAAATTTCAGCACCTATACCAAAAGCCTCATGGAAGCTTTAATAAATATAATTATGCCTGAATATAATAGTCTAAAAGATATCAAAAATTGAAATGCAAACCAACAAACACCAATGAAATACTGTAATTACACAAATAATTTCCAGATGTTTTATACTTTTAACCAACTGAAATATAACATGCACAGAGGAATCTTTTTATATGCCAGCAAAACGCAGTTTTTATTGTGAAATCTAAGATGAAACCTTTTTACTAACATGCAACAAAACAGATTTAGATTAAATCTCAGGAGAAACTTCCTTGCAATTAGATAACTAAGGCAGTGGAATATATTGCCCAAGGAAATTTGCAGTATCACCTTCACTAAAGGTTTTCAAAAGAAAGCTGCATAAGAATTGGATGAAGATAGTTTAAAAATAGCATTCCTGTCTTCTGCATGGGGTTCGACCAGATAAACTTTGAGATCACTTCCAACTCTATGATGCTATGATTCTAGTACCACAAAATAGGTAAGAGAAAGAAATGAACAGTGTTTCCAACTAAAATAAGACAGACTGCAAACAATAATAATAAAATATTTATTTAAAAAGTAAATGGAACTATTTTGTCCTTCCTTACCTCAGTGTACCTCCAGTCTCCAGGGAGCTGATTGTACTTCCACTGGATGATGTATTTCACCCAAGAAATATTAGCTGACTTCCATCGTAAAGTCACATTGTGGCTTCCAATGATAGATGCAAATGGTGCTGTAGGTGTGTTCAAGTAATCTTTGGGGATGGGGGGAGGTACAATTAAACATAAAATAAAAATCTTAAATCAATAATCCCTTTATTTTTGTATTCTGGTAGTTTTTGTGAAGTATCAGAATGAAGCAACACTCTCTGATACTACACTGAAATAGCAGCACTTTGGTGGGGAGGCTCCTGGTACACTTGGTAAAGGTGAGGTAGATACGTCTCTACCCCAGGTACCTTAATATAACAGGTGGCTATACAACCATTAAACACATAGAAAAGATGCATACCCAAAAAAGTATGAAACTGGTTGCTTTGGGAACAAACGATAGGCATCATACTGAAACATAAATTAAATATTCTTTTCATGATCAGTAGGCCAACAAAAGACTATAATGAAATCTTTGAGGCTATTCTTACATTGTTTCATCCAAACAGGAAAGAAACAGTAGATTTCTAAGAGTAAGATTTGCAAAAGTGCTCAGTATTGATCTAACTGTTCCACTGAAGTCAAAGAGATTTTTTATCACTGATGCAGATGTGGCAAAGCTGAGTGTGTTTGAAAATCCTTCTCTAATCCTCTGTGCTTGGATTCAAAGATTTTGAAGTTCATGGTGCTAAAAATATATTTATTGTAACACAATATCTCTTTCTCTATTTTTAAGATAAAGACAATAATAGGACTGTTCATCTTTTTAGTACAATATCTATATAGGAATCAGAAAATTGCAATATACTCCTGACTTTGCTCACACAAAACTAAAGTAAAAATGGGGTGTGTCTACACATACATTTATGACATCTTAAATTTACTGCACAGTAAATTACTGTGTAGTAAGCAGGAATAGGCCAGGTGTCTACACATGCAGGTGTTAAAGCACATTAACACTGTGTGTGGTCTGTTTTGGGACTAAAGTTAATCCCAAATCAATCCACACACACAGTGTTACTGTTCAGTAAGGCATCTACATCTATGTTACTGGGCAGGTAACGTAGGTATCAAATTTATAGTCAAGTCAGTGTAAGCCACCATATTTACTGCGCAGTACGGGCATACACGTGTAGACACGCACCCATACTATGCAATAATTTTGGTTACTGCACAGTAAATGCACACATGTACACCTGCCCTGGTACTCTTAGAAAAGAGTTCCACAAGCTATGAATTACTCCTCAACGACATGTTCATGCTTACCCTGTATTTTAATGCCATAAGCATTCTCTGCACAGCTGCAGCCAAACTTGCAGGAAATTCTCTGTATAAAACATACAGATCTTTAGTTTAGTATAAATACTGTAGGTTTTCTTGATAGAAGCATCCAGCCATACTAATACCATAAAATCAATTGTGTTCAATCTCAAAATAATGGTACCATAGGCTTAATGCAAAAGTCTGCTGGCGGGAGTGAGTTTTTCTAATTGGCACTTAATCAGGCTTTGTTTTCCCTTTATTGCCCATTTTCTGCAATATGTGGGACCAAATCCTGATCACTTTTCATTGGACTCCATTAAAAATATCTAAGTAAGCAAAACAGGATATTGCCCATTTTTATTATCATCTGTGATAAGTTCTAGTCACTGAGCCTTTCCCTTTTCACTGTTCCTTATGCCCGTAATGCTTCCTAATCCTGATATAAAAGGATCTTGAGGATAGAGTAGATCACAGACTAAATATGGGTCAACAATGTAACACTTTCAAAAAAGTAAGAGTAGAGCGTCATTTTTAAGTAAAAAGGAAGTGTCTATTTTACACTTTTCAGCTGGAGTGCTGTGTGTGGTTTTGGGCACAAATGATGGAGAATTATGGAGACAAATTGGCAATTCCAGGGGAAGGCACAAAAATAAAAGGTTTGAAAATATGACATATGGTGGAACAATTGTGCATTTTCTTACTTTTTTCTTACTTTAGAAAAAAAGAAGGCTAAAGCAGGAGACAAGATAACCATATTTTAGCATGCAAGAGCTTGCTGTAAAGGGGATTGGGATCCATTGTTCTTCATGTTCTCTGGAATAGGAGAATAAATTACCTATAGTTTTATCACAGCAAAAATGGTTTAGATAGAAACTAGGAAAATCTTTCTAACTACAAAGCTACTGAAACAGATGATGAAGGGAGATTTTAGATTCCTCTCATTGCATGTTTCTAAGAAGAAGTTAGGTAAATACCTGGTCTGAATATACTTAATCCTGTCTCAATGCAGGACTAATGGACTAGATGTCTCCCAAAAGTCCTTTGAAGCCCTAAATTTCTATGTTTACTATTAAATTATATTAATAGAGTGCCTGAATTTCCAATGTCTGAATTTCCATTGTGTAAAATTGGGTGCCTATCACAGGGACCTTTTGAGGCCACCTCTATGTGATGTGCTCAGATATTGCAATGAAGAATTCTATAGAAACATTATAGCATTACTACTCAGTGGATTCAACATACACTATATAAAGTAGTTCCAACTTAAACTGGATTCAAATAGTCCTGCTCCTGTTGAACAGTGCCTTTTCCCAGTAATAGTCCTAATAAACTCAGTCGGAACATTCAGGGTATAAGGCGCTACCCAACATGGCAAAAGGTTCCATAAGCAGAATCTGTTCCATTAAGCAGCATTCACCATGAATAGTTAATAAACCACGATTTCTCAATTTCATGGTAAATAGATGGCAAGTTTTCGCTTAAAAAGCTCATCCCTTTATTAATCTCCTCAGCAAGAGCAAAAATTAAGTCTAGGCCTATGGCAGTTAAGGATCAGTCTGTAAGGAAGAGGAAAAAGGACATAAAATCAAGAGGAACTGGAGGAAATGTGTGTACTGAATTAGTTTCATAACAAGTTATTCAAAGTGGTGTAAACCAGCAGGTACATGTACATTTAAAAAAAAAAAAAGCTACCCATTCTTGACTGTCAAAGCCCAAGACATCCAGTAAGGCTGCCGCTGAGAGTTTGTAAAGGCTTAGCCTCCTCATGGTGCCAAGAACAGAAGCATAATTGCCAATGTTTGTACAGTTTGTCTTTCTACGACAAAGGTAGTTTACTTGGAAATGTTTCCATTGCTACTAACAGCAAAACAAAAAAGTCACTTCCTTAATGCCTTTAATTAAGCAATAAGTCTCTGCTTTGTACTTGGGATTGGCCTACTGCCTGTTCATGTAGTTTGAAACATAATAAGACATAGTTATATGTCTGTCTCTACAGTATTGGAAATTAATTGCTAAGGCAGTTCTCTCTTATCAGTTTCCATGAACTTCAGGAAGTATATACCATGAAGCCATAGACGATTACCAAAAAAAAGAAATAAGTCCACCCACTATAATATGCCTAATGCGTCACATTTTACTGATGCAAAAGTTAATTATTACTTGATAAATGTTTGCTGTATGAAAAGAACTAGTAAAGCAGGAATATTTATTATCTTCAGCTTTTGAATATCACAGGATTTTGCAATAGAGATAAGCCTAGACAAAACAAAATAAAGCAAAACCTGGAGCCATTGGCAATGTGTAAGGGGTGCACACTGGTGCATGTCCACCCCCTAAGATTGGCAGTGCCATAAAAGAAGCTGTTGCCAGCATCTGCAGGTAGTTGTCGACCGCTGGTTGGCACCTGCCATCCCCCCACCAGCCCTGCCAACACCACTGTGGACGCTGGCGGGAACTCCCCGCTCCCCACCTCCATGCCCCCGCCACAGCCTGCAGGTGATCGCTGTGCCCCCCAGCCTCTGAGGGCACGCATCATTCATGTGCACAGTAATGAATGTGCATGGTTTTTCAGTGATACTTAATGCGTAGTAGCCTATTTTACTGCATGTTAATGTAACTGCATAGTTTTTTACGTGATGCTTTAATGCACAGTAAAATAAGCTACTGCGCATTAAAGTACATGTGTAGACATGCCCAGTGATACTCAAGCCATGCCTGCCTGCACCATCTCTCTACTAAGACCAGGACCACCAGTGAGAAACAAGCAACTCCCACCCATTCCTAATCTGTGTGTATCTAAACAATTAGGCAGAATAGATGGCTTACAGGTATCCTAAGTGTGGGCCTGGGGCATGTGCTCAGGACCCTCTAACCTGTCTACCTTGCTGAATTGCTGGATTTTGATGAGAGTGAGCTGGGCATGTTTCTCAAAAGTGTTCATGGTCTGGGTAGAGAGGGAGTATGGATGTACCTAATCACTTAAAAATAGGACATGGGTCAGTTAGGCTCTTTTGAAAAGTTTCCCCTTGGTGACAGTTCCCAGTCTGTAAAATAAAGATTACAATACTTCCTTTGTATGTTTGTCTGCTTCAATTGAGGACTCTTTAGGACACACAGAGCCCAATTTTATTCAACCTATTAAGCTTGTAAGTGGATCTGGATGCCTAAGTGTGATTCTATTCCACCCTGCTTGAGTCCCTGAAAAAACATTTAATGCAAAAGATGGGTGGGGGTCTTCCTCCTTGTTCTCACTGCTCTTTTATGATTCAATCAGATGTGTTTCAGATGCATTAGGGGATTTTCAGGAACTTGAACAGGGTGAAATTGCACTTAGGAATCCTAAATCCACTTAGATGTCTAAACATGGAATGGAATCTAGCCTGAACTGTCATCTAGCTGCATGGATATACAGTCCATTTTGTATTGGGACCCTGATCTTGGGGAATACCTGTAGGCACAACTAAAAAAATATATGCAATGATTAATAACAAGAAGTTAAACACTCCATCACACACTGCAATCTGTAGATATAGCCTTAGATACAACTCTTTCAAGAAGGAATTATTCCGCAGTTTTAGGGCTTGGACTACATAATCAAAATCCTGGATGTTTTACATGTTAATTGTATTTAATTCTGTTTTGCAAAGATTTTAAACATTGAAATGATTTTTAGAGCCTTTGCTTTGTTCTTCCTGGCATTTATCTTACCTCACAGGCTCTAATGTAGGTCTGGTTCTGTAGAGGAGCAAACACAAAGAAATACTATTAGCATAAATATACAATCTCGCAATATCCCAACAGTCCAAATAATATAACATAAATTAATGAGGCAGTTCCTGCAGGACAATATAACCTGTAAAAGCCTATCAGTTGCAAATGGTTGAAAAAAGAAAAAAATAAATAAATACGTAAGGCCAGGATTTGAACGATGCTTAGTCCAAATGAGTTCCAGTTGTGCAGAAAGAGAAGCACTACTTCAGTGGAGGAAAATGACATTAAATGTTTCATGAACAATTTTCCAAAATCTTTTGGTGATTTGTATGTATCTGCTGTTGTTTAAAGGTAGGAAATATAGCAATGACTTGTGCTGTAGTTATAGGTGCATGCAAATGTGGGACAGACTTAACAGGGTCTGATACTGAAAAATGCTGAATACTAGTAATTCTCATAAACTGAAAGCCCCTTTTGGGACTTACAGGGGCAGAGGGAGGGGAAGGAAGGGCAGCAGCAGCAGCAATCCCTAGAGGCAGCACACAGGTGCCACTGTCTAGCCAGAGCTGGTTAAATAAGGAAAGTATTTACCTACTCATATGTACTTAGGTACTGGGCAGCATGGCACCCTGAATGGGATCTCCTAGCACCCTTAGGCGCTGCAGCACCCTGATTGAGAGTCACTGACCTATGCCAAAAACAGCTGTTTTCCAAGTTCAGTGCACTCTATTTAGGAACTTCAGACTAGTAAAATTATGTTACATATTCCAACAGGAAATGTACAAACTTATATGGAAAACAAATGGTGGCTGTTACAATTTTTTATTATAAAAATAGTCTGGTTTGGTAAAATACATTTGGATAATTTCCTAGAGGAAATCTGAATGTATGAAGTGGAACAATGATGAATAACATACTTACACATTTCAGCGGGCAATTTTCTTGTACTGTTGCATTCCAAAATTGACAGCCCTGTGTGCACTGTAAAAAAGACAGTGAATACTAAATATTTAAATGGTAGTTCAATAGGCAAAGAAAAAAGACAATGATCTAGTACCAGTGCAGTTGGTGTTAGGACAGAAGTGGGAAACCTGGGTTCAGTTCTACACTCTGGCAAGACTTCTGTGTAATCTGGGGCAAAACACTTAGTTTCCCATAGTTTTAGCTCCCTGTTTATAAAAAGGGAGGCTTTTGTGAGGCTAAATAGTCACTTTAGATACAACAGTAAGACAAGGGAAGTACCTAAATGTCCGTCCAAATGTTTAAAATGTAGTTTAAAATATATGACTGACTAAACAAATCTATTGCATAATTTTGTATGTAGAAATTGTAAAGGCAGTACCAAGCTGCACACCTCCATACAGAGATCTGTTCCTCCAGAAACAGACCATAGGCTGATTTCTGGCTAAGAAAACCCCAGTTCATTCTTGCTGTAGGAAGGGAAAAATTAATTCCCAACATGAAGCACTTAGCTGCCAGAGGATGGAGTCAATGCTCTATCCATTTCTCATTCTGCACCATGCCTGGCTTGCAGAGGTAAGGACCAGATTTGAAAAATAAGTATTGCCAGCCCCAGGCATTCAAAGAAATGAAATTGGCATTATAAATCATAAATTTTATTTTTTTTAATTGGATTCTTTTTGTTTGCCTTCTAGTTCTAAGCCTTTCAGATTCATTATATATCATTGTTTTCTTTGTCACTGTGAAGACTACAATCTACTTTAAAAAATGAGGATGTCTGATCTGACTCCAGAGGCCAGGGCCTTAACAAAAACACCAATATGGCAGGGCTCGAAGAAAACTGTAAGTGCTACCTGCCTGCTTGGAATCTCAGCAGAGTTGGGTTGGAGGTGGGTTTATATGTCCAGTAAGCAGTATGACAATAAAGGACCATAAAGCAAGCAATCCTACCTGAGTCCTGTCCTGAAAGGATGCTCTACATAATAGTTATACCTTTGGTGATTAAATTCTACATTCACCCAGAACCTGTGTGATAACAGGCCTTCTTCAGAGCACATGGGATCATGAGGAGGAATTGTGCTAGATATCTTCTAGGGCATATTGGCTAAAGGCTGTTAGCCTTTCAGAAGAATCACTCCCTCCCCATCAAAAATGTATGTTGACCTACAAAGATCTTCAGTACAAACCTGAGTGTTTTGAACTCTGCAAAAGTCTAACACAGAGCTTTTAAAAATGTGTTTCCAGTTTCTTCCTATCAAATTAATGAGAAAGTAAAATGGGCCTTATTTTAAACACATTACACCAGGAATTTTAAATGCAGAGCCTGCAGGCTGGATCCAGCCAATAGAGCTGTATAATCCTGCCCATGGGTTTCTGGACTGACCCCACACACCACATGGGGCAAGCACGGTTCCTGGCCCTGGCCCCACATGTTGCATTCAGCGCCTGTGGCAGACCAGCTCTGTGCTCTGGGGCCAGTCTGGCCCACATACCATGTGCAGCAGCACCAGTCTGGTGGTGCAGCCTGCACAATACATGCAAGGTAAGCCTGGAGCAGGCCCAGCATGTGCAGCATGCAGCATGTGGGCTGGACCCAGGGCTGTGGGTGCTGCACTCTGCATAGGAGGTTGGTCCCGATCCGGCCTGCAGACCGGCACAGCATCCCTAATTTGGCCCAGAGGGATGGATGAGTTTGACAACCCTGTGCTAGACTACCCTGACTACAGTGGTATTGATTATGAGCATCTTATGGAAGCACTGATTCTGATGAGAGCCTAAATAACCTCAAAAACATCTTCAGTCCAAAGTTTGCAGATCTGAATGTCAATAGACCAGGAAACAAAGTCTATACTCCCCTTCAGCAAGTTCTCTGGAAACAGTAAGGGTCTACATGGGCCATATTCAGGTCTGTTGTAAATAGTTTTCTCCCCTCTGCTAGCAATTTAGTTGCATCCATTTATACCAAGTCTTGATATCCCTCACAGTACAAACATATAAGCAGAAATTGTGACCATTGCACCCTGGTTATCTAAACATCAATAATATATCATTATCAAAGCAAACTATTACTCACAGCTCTGGTGATGTCACTAACATTGCAAAGGTTATTAATGGCAAGCTCTCCTTCCTATAAATGAAAAACACAGCCATTTACAAAGAATTTCCTTGATTAAATGCAACAAATATCAGCATGTCCTTCCTTTATTAAATTGTTTTCCAGTTTTTAAATTATTGCTGACACACCTTCTGATTTTCACTTGCTTGATACTTGAAGCGAATTAAGGTTCCTGAAGTAGGTGGAATCAGCTGGAGTCAATAGTTATCTCAACCCTTTGTCTCCTGATTTTGACTTGTTGAGCTTAATAAAGACACCTGGAGCACAAATGGCATAAAACCTAGTGGATCCAACCTTCTTAGGAAGCATGTTACAGATTTTGTTTCTTTGAATTAAATGCCTTTGTTCCTACCTCCTTTTTACTGACTTAGACTTTGCTTCCCAATGTATCCTCTTCTGATGCCCAAAATGCCTCAAAACTAAAATATTTTTTCCCAAAGAGCCTTGTGTGAAACTTAAGTCCAGGCACTTCCTAACAGGTGTGAGAGAGTCTGGGACCCATTGACATAGGCCTGATCTTACACACGTGTATGCAGGTATTTAACTGTAAGCATTGGCCTGTGCTCATGACTAAAATTGATTGTAAGTACAAAGGTATGCAAATAAGGGCCATATAATTCAGCAGTGGTTATGAACCTCTTTCCAGTCCAAAACAGCTAAAACACAATGTGAATATGCACGTATACTTTGGGGAATGGAGGATTTAATCTGTACTGGTCCTGAGACCAGATTTTTTTCTTCTCATTTGAGTACCTGTCTTTCAGAGTTACTATACCCTGCTGTTGTGATTAAGTGGTAGGCTACTTGTCTGCTACATGGGTGACCTGGGTTTGATTCCTAGTTGCATACATAACTACGGACATCAAGGCACCACACATGCAGACTCGGCCTGGCCTTTAGATTCTGTCTCAATAGTCCAAGGGGGGATGAAGATCTGGGTAGCTTCCACTCCCCCATACGCCTGCCTAGGTGAATGTGTGAACCGTCTGGGAGACCTCTCCTGCATACCCCATGATCCCAAAGGATCAACGGTCGTCTACTACATAGTAGACGATATAATGACTGACCAGACATTTCTCATTCGTTTAAAAATAAACCAATAATCTTTGTTAAAAATCATCATTACATCCTAGGGTCATAGCAGAAAAACTGATTAACCCTTTCTTTCTTGTTGGAGCTGGTTTGTGTGACAGAAACAAAGAGTGATCATTCCTAATGGTATAATATAGTGCACCAAGTAGTCCGTTTTGTACATTTCATGTCCATTTCTACTATATTCTGCATTACTAATACAGGGTACACAATGTCATTTCTACAAAGACAAGGTACATGGTCTTCTAGACAACAGCCTCATCTGAATCATATAATAATAGGCACGTAATTACTAAAAGTTTGAAACATATTTATTTAATCAGTTTCAAAAAGGTTTTGGCTTATCTTCTTTATGCATCAGTAGAAGAAAAACTAATAAAGTTCCCTTCACTACTGAAAGGAACACCAAGAAAGCATTAGATCAAATATCTAGCAACCTGCTTTTTTTCTTAAAGAGAAATTAACAATTAAAAAACCTAGAAAATTAAAAAGTTAAACCAGTTTTGATACTGCTCCTGGCCTTAATTCTACTAACATTTTTTATAATTTTACAATTAACTTCACAATTAATTTTTTCTATTTTTTAAATATTTTACTCTCCCCTACTGCACCATTAAAAACTGATATGACTAGCAGTCCAAACTGACTGATGGATTGTACACGAGCAGCCAGAGAGCTAGATCCTATTCCAGCCATTAGGCACTTAAATGGATTTAGGTGCCCAAGTGTGATGGTATTCCATCTGTCCTTTTCAAGACCCTGAAAAAAAAAGTTAACACAAAAGGTGAATGGGTTCTCCTCCTGCTCAGTACTTTCTGTGACTTAGTATTAACGTTTTTTCACACTGGAGCAGGATTGCACTTAGTTGCTTAATTAATGGAAAGGAACTGACCAAGGGTTTATATAGGTGCTCTGAGACTTTTGGATAGGGTAGATTATAGATCTAATAAATAAATAAATAAACTGCGAAAACATATATTTCTTTTCTGTGCTCTCTTCTTTTTACAGTGACCTGAGGAGTCGTTATAACAGAAGATAAAGAGCATTCATATACACTGTAATTTACTAGGTTAAATTTTAATAAGCATGACATTAATGTTTCACTCCAAATTCAAATATAAACACATCAGACCTCACTCCCCACTTTTACCCACATATTCTTTAGATGCAATTTTGAATAAAGTGTCTTGCAATTAAAAATTCTAAGGGTGTAGCAACTGAAGCATGCTTCAAAGAGTTAAGCACAGGTTTTTTTTTCCGGAACTTACCACACTACTTGCACATAAGTTCTGACAATTGTCTGAGAAAGTGCAATGTGCTGTGGAAATCAATGCGTAGCAAAAAGAAACAAAACTGGTTAGCTTGTAATTCCACAGGTAGATGTTCTTCATAACTTGAACAACAGATTCATCTGTCAGAATGCTGCTTTTCTTAATTCAGTCATACAAATTCCCTTGATTCTAGACACCAGAAACAAAACTTCTTCATTTCAATGTTCAAGTGAATTAAAATCCTTACTTAAAATACATCCATTTTGTGACTTTAGGGATTCCTGGATCACTTGCCTTGAAATTGTGCAACATCTCTTTCATAGCTTTGTATTCAACTAATGAAACAAAAGTGTGGACAGATGAAAGGCACCAGATTCCTTATCTAAATAGCATTCACATGAAATGGAAGCTAAGATGAACGCCCAGAATGAGGTATCATGATGAATAAGGAAGTAGGGGAAGGAGGGAATAAGTTAAATCCTTTTCCACGTTGCATTTTCTACTAGGATGAAACAGTTTTAAAGCACTTTTTTTTAAAGTGACAACAGGTAAGATGGCCAGGCTGGGTAGTGTGCTAGAGAATGACTTTGTTAAAACACTTTTAATAATAGCCCACAAAAACCAGCACAATCTTGCCAATGGACGCTATTTTTAACAGCAGCTTCCAAACATGGTAAATGGGGACACACAGAGACACAAAATACCCTTGAAGTCAGAATGCTTTGTTGGGTTTTGTACACAAAATCACAGCAAGTGGAATACTGCTCCTATACACTTTTTGAATCATGGATGTTATTTCTATTTTTAAAATATTTATAGTCTGGTAGCACCAGGTATACCCACTACCCTGGCAAAACAAAAACAAACAAAAAAATCTGCTCCACTTCATTATGTGCTTTTCAAAGGGGTTCTTACAAGCTGTTTTTCACCAGTTTAATTTATGATTTTAAATTGTAAAATTTTGTGTGGACACTTTCAACTATTTTAGGCAAGGTCAGCTCCCAGACTACTGCACCAGGCAGCACAGTTTGGGGAGGTGATGAGCAACCAACAGTGGAAAAAGAACAGGTTAAGGACTATTTAGAAAAGTTAGACATATACAAGTCCAGGGGGGCAGACGAGATACACCCAAGGGTGCAGAGGGAATTGGCTGATGTGTTTGCAGAGGCACTGGCCATCATCTTTGAAAACTCATGGTGATTGGGAGAGGTCCTGGATGATTGGAAAAGGGCAAATATTGCCCATATTTAAGAAAGGGGAAAAGGAGGATCCAGGGAACTACAGACCAATCAGCCTCAGCCCAGTCTTTGGAAAAATCATAGAGCAGATCCTCAAGGAATCCATTTTTAAGCACTTGGAGGAGAAAAAGGTAATTAAGAACAGTCAGCATGGATTCACTAGGGGCAAGTCATGCCTGGCCAGCCTGATTTCCTTCTATGATGAGGTGACTGGCTCTGTGGATGCAGGGTGACTGGTGGATGTCTTGTACCTTGATTTTAGCAAGGTTTTTTATACAGTCTTCCACAACATTCTCACAGGCAAGTTAAGGAAGTACTGGCTGGATGAATGGACTTGAAAGTGGATAGAAAACTGGCTGGAGCATCGGGCTCAGTAATCAATGGTTCGATGTCTAGCTGGGAGCCAGTATCAAATGGAGTGCCCAAGGGTTCAGTCCTGGGCCTGGTTTTGTTCAGTGTCTTTGTAAACGACCTGGAAGGTGGCATAGAGTGCACCCTCAACAAGTTTGCAGATGGCAGCAAGCTGTGGGAAGCAGTAGATACACTGGAGGGTAGGGCTAGGATTCAGACAAAGGTGTAGACAAATTGGAGGACTGGGCCAAAAGGGATTTCATGATGTTCAACAAAGACAAGTGCAAAGTCCTGCACTTAGGATGGAACAATCCCATGTACCAATACAGGCTGGGGCTGACTGCCTGGGCAGCAGCTCTGCAGAAAAGGACCTGGGGGTTGCAATGGACAATAAGCTGAATATGAGTCAGCAGTGTGCCCTTGTTGCCAAGAAGGCTGGTGGCATACTGGGCTGCATTGGTAGGTGTGTTGCCTACAGGCCAAGGGAAGTGATTATTCCCCTCTGTTCAGCACTGGTGAGGACACATATGGAGTACTGTGTTAGTTTTGGGCACCCCACTACAAAAAGAATGTGGAGATATTGGAGAATCCAGCGGAGGCCAACAAAAATGGTGAGGGGGCTGGGGAACATGATTTAGGAAAGACTAAGGGAACTGGGCTTATTTAGCCTACAGCAGAGGAGACTGAGCGGGGACTTAATAGCATCCTTCAACTACCTGAAGGGGGGTTCAAAAATAATGGAGCTAGATTGTTCTTGGTGGTGGCAGATGAAAGAACAAGAAGCAGTGATCTCAAGTTGCAGCAAGGGAAATTTAAGTTTGATATTACGAAGAATTTTCTCACTAGGAGGGAAGTAAAACACTGGAACAGGTTACCCAGAGAGGTGATGGAATCTCCTTTCTTAGAGGTTTTCAAGACCCAGCTGGACAAAGCTTTGGCTGGGATGATCTAACTGGGGCTGGTTCTCCTTTGGGCAAGGGGTTGGACTAGATCAGTGTTTCTCAATCTGTGGGTAGAGACCCAAAAGTGGGTCACAAGAATATATGAAAGATTCACAAACAAACTTTAAAAATGGATTCTCCTTTAAAGGAGAAAAATGTGGGAAACCGTGGCTTTTCCCTTGGAGGCTGGCAGAGTTCCAGCCTACTAGGGGCTGCTTGGGTCCCCACATGCCCTACACACCCACCCTCTGCCCCACACACAGGGGGGCTGGGGCCTGGAGGCAGGGGGGAGCAGGTCAGGAGTAAGGGGCACTCTGTCAGGACTGTCTATCCACATTTACAAATGGGACCTGGTACAAAAAAGGTTGAGAAGCACTGGACTAGATGACCTCCCGAGGTCCCTTCCAATCCTAACTGACTATGATTCTATGAACCCAAGTTGGGTTATTTTGGTTCAGTCTCTAGGAAGTGGTTTAAATTAAACTGGAATAAGCTCATTGGACCAGAATAAGAGCACTTACATATGAGTATGCTCTGTTTGAGCTAAATCAGCTTCTTTAAACAGATAATCTAGCAAAGAATTTAAGTAAAGGTCAGTGAGAGTTAAATTTTAAAAGCTAATAAACTAAGTAAACCAGTGACTAGTAGCATAAAACTTCAGGTACAATTAACTGTGCCTTCTATGTCAGCAGTTTAGACATCTAAGAAGTCACCCAACATGCATTTACTGGGAACATCTACATGTGCTATTAATGCTATTGGCCACATCTACACGAGACTCTACGTCACCGTAGCAATGCACTGCGGCAACATAGTGTCAGCAGGCACAAACTGTGATGCTGCAGCTACATCACTGTAGTGATGCACTTCCTCAGTATAGGGCACTGTTACAGCAACCCAGAGGCTAAAAATAACCATGTGCCAGCCACCAGCACAGTGAAGTAACAGCGTTGCAATAAGAGCCATTACTGAGCCATCAATTACTACTTCCTAAAAGAAGTACTAAATGACAGCTCAGTAACAATGGTGCCATAGGGGCCCACTGGGCACATCTACATGTGCAGTGCACCCTGTTAGGAACAAATGTGTTCCCAACCTTCTCTGCCCCCCTGCAACAGCCAGGGAGAGCTCCAGGCTGCCCTGGGTACTAGAATGGAGGCTGGCAAAGGGAACAGAGCCAGTCCTGATGCCCACAGCACCAGGAGAGCTCTGCCAGCTGCAGTGGTAGCCGTCTCCTGGCCCCTGTGCACATCAGGATAGGACCTGAAGTGCATGGAGTCAGGAGATAACTACCACTGAAGCTGGCACAGCTCTCCTGGCTCTGTGTACATCAGGACACACAGCTACCAAGTGGGGCTTCCTTGCCTGGCAAGGAGTTCCCAGGGAGCTCTTCTGGGTGTAAGGCCCCCCATTCAGCAGGGAGCTAGCCAGGAGCTGTCCCACAAGCAGGACAGCTGCTGGCAAGCCCTGTGGCCCACTCAGCAGGGGGCTCACTTGCTGGACAGTTCCCAGCCAATTCCCTGCCTAGCAAGAGGCACACAGCTCACCAGCAGCTGCCTGTTTGGGTTCCCAGCCCCTCCAGAGTTTCCAGCTCCATGTCATGCAGAACTTTTCCAAGGAGCCAGCAGAGGCTGGATTCCCAGCCCCCACTCACTCTCCAGAGATCCCAATTGCATGCTGGGAGCTGGGAGTTTGGATGGGGGCAGAGAGCTCCCCAGTCCTGGCACTGATTTGCTTCCAGCTACTGAGCAGCTCCAAGACCAGGGACTGAGGCCTCAGACCTCCAGGACCCAGTCCTGTCCCTGTGACCTCCTGGAGCATGTTCACTTGTCTCTGGAGAATGCCCATGCATGTACACTCTGGCATATAGCAAGTTGCCCTGGGTGGGGTAGGAGAAGCTGGAGCCAGCACCTGGGCTGGCCCCAGAAACCTTACCTGCAGTTCTGAGGGCCTCGCAGGACTCCAGCAGTGGTGATCCAGCAGTGGAGAGCCTGGCCAGCAACCAGAGCATGGCTCTGGACAGCCATGTTCCAGTTTCAGGCAGCACATGCTATTACCACATGCTTTTTTCTAGCATGCTGCAAATTAGCAGCACAAGGAATGCCTTTATGTGCAGCGTGTCCACCACCACAGATGGGTCTGCGGTGCTACATACCACACATGAGTGCTTGTATGGACATGCCACTGCTGTCTAGACTGTCCGGGAGCAAATTTGTTCCCAGTCAGTATCTACATGAGTGCTATTGCACAGTTAATCTAGTATCTGGTACTAGGTAACTTCACAATAGCCTCATTTACTGTGCAGTAAATGGCCTGCATGTGTAGACTGTGTCACCTTTACTGTATAGTAGATTAGTCTACTGCACAGTAAAGCACCTCATGTAGCTGCACCTACAGTCACCTAATTAGGGGTCTAAGAAGGTACAATTAAATACATAGCTAAAAAGTGTCTAAAGGGTTAGAGAAAAAAAGGTTAAGTATTTTATAGTGCATTGAGTTTTGTGTATGGAGCAATATTCAACCAAGGTACAACTCCAAGTCGGAATCTAACTCCCTATATTTTGAGGAGATAAAACTGCTTATATGATTTCAGACAGTGACAGAGATATGAAACATCCTTATTAACAGGAATTACTTCATTGTGTGCATATCAATAAAATAAAATGTATGTATTGTGTACATAGATGAGCACATGGCAGGATGGCAGGGGTGTAGACACTAACACAATGGGATTTTTCCCCCTGACAGGAGCATCTAGGCTTCACTGTAATAAAATTAATAAGTAACTTCAATACAAAAAAGAGACAAAAAATAAAATAACATTTAAAACCTTTTTACTGACAAGAAAAAATCCTCATTAAAAATCATCTTTTGTTGTCCACCAGGCAGCACTGTAACACATCACAAATGAGACTCTTGAAGGAAAACAAGTTAGAGTATTATTTCCTTTTGTTCTGTCCAATGCAATGCAATGCAGGTGACAAACAGTTATTAACATTCACCCAAGTGCATGAGCTTTTTCATTTGTCATCTAAACTTCTTGCAGAGAGGAAATTATTTATGGCTTTAAAGATGGCAGTTCAAGAGAAGGAATTGTTTCTTGCTGGGAATCTAGAAATTGTGACATACAGGAAGCAACTCCTTTTATTAGGATCTGTTTTATAACTAATAGGCTATCTATTGGCACATAAGTGGGAATCCCAAAACCTGTTGTAGACCATGAATAAAACTTGACCTTTAGAGTATATACCTCCTTATAATACACTAAATCCTCCTTAAAATATATGAAACATCCTTTCCAAAGAGCATCAGAAGGAGAGATCACTCTACTGTCTGAGAGAATGGGAGATAAGAGGATCACTTTAAGCACTAATAGACAGAAAAATAACATTTTTCTCCCCTTCCTGAGAAAACAGATTGTTACGCTCTATGTAAACATGCTGACCCTGATTTATTTTTTGCCGTAGTGTCAGAGCACCTCTCAAACAGTGAGAATCCTTTGAGAACACTGTCCACATTTTACATTTGAAGAATTTGAGGCAGAGAGAAATTAATATCTGATTTGGGAAAGCGCTTACACATGTGCTTAAATTTAAGCACATGAATAATTTCACTGAATCCAATGCAACTGCTTACATGCTTCAAGTTAACAGGCATTTCGCTGAATCAGGAAAAGGTCACAAAAGAACTGCTGGCAAAACCCACTACTATGGAGTTCAAATCCAGTGCTTTAAAGGATGAGAGCACCCACCCTTTGAAGCTCTCCCACCTCACATGGCAAACGACCTCATTTCATTCATATTCTAATTTTAAAGTCTCCTTAGAAAGCTTCATCACAGTGATAAAGAACCCAAACTCTGAACCTGCATTACACTGGGTCATGATGTGAACTCTTTGAAGCAAAGTTTGCATCCTCAGATCCTGCCTTATGGGGGACTGCCAACTGCACAACCATACTCCAATCTGTTGGAGTTAAAAACAAAAAAAAAAGATGTCAGCTTTTACCAAAACTTACTTACTAGCCTTCTTTCTGTACAGATAGCCTTAAAAACACAAACTGATGCAAAGCCATCACTGGAGTTGAAAGCTTGTCACTGTTTCCTAAAGATCAGATTATTCTTATTTAGCCTCTAGCAGTGCTCTGTCTCATTGGCTTTTGAATTTCTCAAGAAAAGAAAGTGAACAAGGACCCTGAGGGCAGTGAAGCTTCCATCTCTGGGCCCCTTTTTTATCTGCCAGTGTAACCTCGAAAGCTGTTTGTTTGGCCATGACAACTGACTAGTTCAAAAACACTTTGCACAAACAAGAGTGGACAAGAGAAACCTCACAGAATTTGACTTAAAATATATATCTCTCTGTGCAGATTAGGGAGGTGGTTAGGGAAAAACAGACAGTTAAACTGGATCAAATTGGAAAGACAGTCATGCATAAGATACTTAGTTAAACCAGTCAGGAGACAGGGATTTGTTTCCATTGATCTAGAATAATGATGACTGGAGAAATGTCTCATTAAATGATGTACAATGATGAATTTCAGACTGGGGAAAATTAGGATGGGGAGATTAACAATTATATGAAAGCTGAAAGCAAGTCTAAAATCAGCAAATTAATGAATGGTTAAGAAACAACATGAGTTTGTAAGTCAGGCAGCAGAATATTATCATTAGTTATCAGATCAAGGTGGAATAGTATATACCTTAGCTTGCTGCAAAATTAAAATCTGAAAAATTCAGGGTGGCTTATTCAACTGATTGTCTTTTTATCTTAGAATCACAGGAGATGGTACAAACTGTGATCATGAAAGGCAGGTGTGGCTTAAGGGAGTAAAAAAAATTCAATACCAATTAACAATATGAAAAAAATATATTTTAGGGATTGTTATAAAGGGTAGAGGTTGGCAAGATAGATGCTGTAGTCTTTAGCTGCTCAATTAATTATATTATCCATTAGCTATTTTTGTGTTGCTGTTATTTATTGACTAAATGTACTGCACTTGGAAAATAAAAGGTCTCTGTTCTCAGAATGCTGGATTTCACCATAAATAAATATAACATGGCACAGCCGTTCAAGTACAATGAAGCCTGGCACAGGGTTTCTGAGGAAGAACTGTGTAGGAAGGATTTGCAAAGGTTTCCTGGAGGGAACAGAAGGAACAGAGGGATGTGTGCTGCAAAGGGAGTAAATTATTGGCGCAAGTAAGGGGGTGGAAGCACAAATAAGGGTTACTCTGTGTATCTTCATAAGTGAAGAGTGAACCTCAAAAAGCCCGAATATTCAGTTTGCATAAATATCCAAACTTCTTTACTAAGGAAATGTTATGAGAGGAGCCTTCCTGTTTTCTGCCAACAGTACTTTCTGTTTATAGGCAGGTTGGAATACCCTGTAAACAGTTTTTTATCAAGAGTAGTTCCACATTCAGCTTCCTGGCAGCATACCAGAGCCCCAGAAGCAGAAAGTACACTCAGATGGGGACAGTGGTGCCATGAGAAGTGCAAAACATAGCAAGTGTTCACCTTCTGCAACATGACTGGGTCAAGCCCATAGAATGGAAACAAGTCAAGGTTAGAAGAGCAAGAAAATTAATACAGAACAACATGAAATGCTTGTGGGCTTCCAATTTTTTTAAAAATCAGGTTTATTTCAAATATTGAAAGACATTTCAGATCATTTCTCATTTGAAAAGTAGAACATGGCTTTGGGTCAGTGAACATAGCTTTTCAGTGGAGCTCAAGAGATTTAGGTTCTATTCTGTACTTACCCTGTATACAGGCAAGGCTCTGGTCCAGTAAGAGTACAAACTCTTAGGTATGTCTTTAACAGGGAAAGCAAGCGTTTGCTAGAGTCAACTAATATGTGATAAACTCCTCATGAAGATAACGCAGTATATAATTTTTATGTGAGTTAACAGATCAAGATGAATTCCATTGGAGAACCTAGGGTTCACTTTGACAAACCAAAGCATAAAAAATACAAAATACTGTGTTTTCCCTGAGATTTTACCATGTTGTAACCCTTGTCCACACTTCTGCCAGCAGAGCCATTTCAGCTAGGAGCATGAAATATTCACACTCTGTATCCAAAGCAGCCAAGCCAACAGAACCACCAGTGTGGACAGGCACCACTGGCAGTGTTATGATGCACATATAAAGGTTAGTTAACATATAGCATCTGTTCAATCTATTTCTTAAGAAAACCCACAAATTTAAAAACACCACCCCTGGTCTCTTTAAATTGGTGCAACATTTAGTAAAGCTTTAATGGTAGTAATTTAAATTTAGTAATGCCTTTGATGGAAATACCAACATTTTAATAAAGTTCCAGCCCAAAAGCTAATAAAGAGATACTTAAGGTTATAAAAAAATATTCTAACCATTAAAGCAATTGAAAGGCGATTTGAGGTTCACATTAGCAATAAACACTTTATATTAGAATCTTGTATTTACATTTTTTAAAATATCCTGAAACCACAGAGGGTTAGAAAGGCTAGAGTCCCAAGGTTTTTACATGTTAGACTTAGACTATGCTAAATCTGTGGAATGCTAAGCAGTGTTAAAGTTAGGACGTGCTATAAGCAGTAGCATGTCAAGGGTTAATAGAGTGTCTTGCCTGCACAGCCCTGACTTGCCATTAGAGAGCTGGTGAGCAGGGGTACAGAGGAAGCAGGATACCTTGGCTCTATCCTCGTTCTGGGGTGCTGGTGGGGAGTGGGAGTGCTACATCCTGGGGTGCTGGAGGACTGCAAATTGCTCATTTTATCTCTGTGGAGCAGACTGAAGTTAACCTACTATAAGCTAGGTAGCACAGTCCAGAGTTAACCGCACCTAGCATGAGTTAACAAGCTTTAACATGCAGACGGTCATGTTTTAAGTGCCCTTAGTATAGTCTAAGTGTAACATATAACTTCACCCTTAGATTAGGTTCTTTCTTTAACTAAATGAAGCAAACTCTCTTCAGTTTTTAATCACTATTTTGTGTCTTCCGTATCTTTGCTGTGCTGTTTTTGTTTCTCGTGCTTCAGATTGCTCTTTTGTTTTATTAACATAGAGGCATCTATCTAACCACAGTAATGTGACATGAAAACAAAGAGCAAAAAAGATTGAGAAAAGTATAGCTTAAAAAAATCTCCCAAAAGGATGTTAAGAGCCATATGTTAAAACCAACTCCTGCAACGAAAGGAAGACGATGTGGGATTTTCTGTGACCAAAAGGGGTGATTCTGAAGTACAGAGGAGAGAGAGAGAGAGAAAAGAAAAAGTAGCTCCCTGTATTTGTTATATGCATCAGCAATCACACTAGCCATGCAGACACAGAAAAAGCTGTAATTCCATCAGTAATTGCTTTTCAGTCCATCACTACTAGCACCTGTAGAGCCTGTGTCTGGCACTGCCACTTTTGACCCCAAAAAACATTATCACAAAAGGCCAATGAGGCTGAACGGAATGCTAGAGAGACTAGTTAATGCCTCTCAAATAAATATATAGCTTGTTTAATTTCGCACCTTGCCATGTACAAGCAAAGGTGGCAGAAGTCAGTTGTAAATCAGTTTAACACCATGCTCATGCATCTTTGCACCAAATTAGCTAAAATCAATTTAAGAAATACACCTTTGGTTAAGCAGTAAATTTTTGCATGTAGATCAGGTCAACTCTTATACAGTGCAGAATTATAACTATATTAAAATTTGCATTTTAGGGGCCTGATCTTAAAAGATATTAAGCATGACTTGGGAGTTAGTGGATGCATCTACACATGACGCTACATCACTGTAGCAACACACTATGGTGACAGCCTTCACCGGTGTCTACATGTGACCAGCAGCTACTCCCCTATTACAGTGCACCGCTATGGCAAGAAAGCTGCTAAAAATAACCATGCACCACACATAGGGCAACCTATCGATGCACCCATTAAGTGCTTTCAACTCTCACTGAAATCAGTGCCAAGCACATCAGAAGTTGAGGGTACCTAGCATGTCTCAGGAGAAAAACAGCACTCCTAAACTGTAACATGCCCAGAGGTGAAATGGGCAACTCCTATCCAGCTGACCCTTCACCAGATAGGACTTCTAGGAAAGAGTCTACCAAGGTAGATAAAATCAAGATCTCCATCTCATTTTCCTCCACCAAGCGGAACATAATTTATGACTGAGGAATATAGTGACCTTGTCTTGACTCCAGTTTAGCACAATAGCTATAAAAAGCAAGCATAGACAATTAACACATACTAAACTGATTGAGTTAATGCAGTGGTTCTCAACCTTTTTAGACTCATGGACCCTTTGTTAAACTCAAGGCTCCCCTCAAAAAAATGCCAGCTCTTTGCTTTAATATGCTTTAACAATAAAAAATAATAGAGCAATTCGGTTGCAAAAAACTCAGAAAGATCAGCATTTTTTTACACTATGGGTGACTATTTGAAATCTCTGAGCTTATCTTATAAATCATGTGCAGGTGCTGGCACATCTAACAATACTAATACTGTATGGCACCCTTAAAAAAATCTTGAGGCACCCAAGTGCTATGGCACCCTAATTAACAAACATCAAGTTAAAGCCTAGGATAGGGTCTTGACAAGGTAGCATATGCTAACATCACACTTTTAAATTAGACAAGGCTTTGGAGGATTTCTTTCAAACCACTGGAGTAACAATAGCACCTTAGGGCAGGGATGGCCAACATGTAGCACATGTGCTACAAGTGGCATCCGCAGCTTGTGTGTGTGGCACAGGGTAGATCAGGGAGGGGACAAGGAGCACAGTAGAAAATAGGACAGGAAGAAGAAAGCAGAGAAGCATATTGGACAGGGAAAGGGGTTCAGAGTGGTACATGGAGGGTATAGGGCTAATTTATGGCGCACATGCCAAACAGGCATAAGTCCACACTGCCCTAGGGCACAAGTTCCTAGCACCAACTGTGAGCAAATACAAGTGTCAGGTGAGAACTAGAGACCTGCAAGAGGCAGAAATTTTCATTTGAGAGAGAACTTCTACAACATATCATTGTACATATAAAACTAATTTCCCAACATAAAAATACTTATGTAATCAACTTAAATTATTAAAAGCAAAAGATTAAGATCTACATGTATTTGAGTTTTCTTTTTATAGTACTGAGTTTACTTTCTGTTTTATACAAGGAATCTAGGAAACACCAATCCATTTCATTTTTATTTCATGAACAATTACTGTTCTTTGGGTTATCATCATTGACATGTATAGAAATATTTGATATATGCCCACAACCCTCTTTGACTTGACATAATGGAAAAACACAGATCCTTCTATTCATCTTCAGTTTTTGCCATTTTTAAAACAAACTGAATACATAAAGTCTGGGCCTAAAACTAATTGACAGTGTCTCTTTATATATAAAGTTATAATTCACAGCTGTGACACTTCTGAATTGCAGGAATTTGACCTTGTAATTCATGGGTGTAATGTCCTAATGCTATGTGGAAAAGTTGCACAACAAGCTTTTTCCACATACACAGTGATTATTAGAGATTTATGACCCATGCATATCTGGTTCATTCTCTGTGCCACTCGCAAGGAATGTAGATTTTTGAAAGAGCCCAAAGTGATCAGAAAAAGAATGGTCTTATCTGACCTGAATTCCCAGATTAATGATTCCCATCCTTCCTCCCCCAAAGAAACAAATTGAAAGCATGGAAAGAATATCTCTGAGCCTGTTTTTTGCCCTCAAAGAATCTCAGACTCAGAAGATGTTGCCATTTTTAATACAATTTGAAAGCTGGAAGGATTGAGGGGTTAAATTCAGTCTTGGTGTAAAGCAACGGTTTTCAGTGTAATTGCACTCAATCAGATGAGTTTTGAATTTGTCTTCAAACTTCTAAGTCTCTATTTAGCAAGTTATAACTAAATAGACTACCTTATTTAGGAAATATCCTATATGTTATTTTATGTGGCTGTTCCTCCAAATATTGTTTAAGACTCCATAATGTAACTGCATATCTTACAAGAGTAGTTTTGAAGCTTTTATTTGTTAGTTCTATAAAACATGAGTAAATATGCTTTAAAATAACACCTGAACAGTCAGTCAAAACCAAAAATCATGATTAAAGCCATTTATTTACCCTGTCCCAAAAATGTAAAACCCTCATGCTCTGTGGAAAAAATAGCCAAAATCAATGCTTCGTGTTTAAAAACATATATTAGGTGGGTCAGGATATGGCTGTTTATTTTAAAAGTATATGCAAAGCATGATACGTTAATTACAAGAGGGAAAATATGCAAAATTTATGAATGACATAAAATCCTATCTTCATGTAAGGAAATAGGACCTGTGTCACTAATGTCATAGTGCAAAGAGCTCATCCATTGAAAACCTATTAAATAATATTAGATTTTTCTTTGACATAGAATAGTAATAAATTTTAGCTTACATGATTTTATTATAGTTGACCCTAAAACATCTTTCAATGAAGAAAAGGAACATTCTGCACTATTTATTCACAAGATTTAAAAGTATAGTATGGCATCAGGTGCTTTTGTTCATATTTCACATACTAGCTTCAGAACCACAAAGACTTGAAACATTTTTTTTTAAGTGAAGGCACTACAGAGGATTATTCAGCAGCTGTAAAAACTCGTAGAGTCAATGACAGTGTGACAAATGATCAGTGTTAATCATGATCTCATAATTACATCATAAAAACTGACATTACAGGATATGCAACAGTAATTAAAGTGATAAAAGGCACAGACATCCATCCACAATATGTCTCACATTAAGAGTTACACCCAGATTTGACTACCACACCAAATTAGACTGCCATACCTATATTAGCTTTCAATAACCACATCATTGTTATTCCTTCTATGTTAACTTTGGTAAAGTTTTCTCCCCACCCAGATCAGATCCATTGTTTCCTATACAGTTGAGTTGAAGACAAAGTTCAGGCTTGTTAAAGACCTCTTCATTAGTGCCTGAACACTATATTTTCTAGCATATAACCTGCACCTTTCCCATCAAAACTATCTGGGGAAAATTGGGATGTGGATTGTGGGTGACCGAGCTTGGGATCCGGGGAAGGGGTCCAGCTGGGTTGTAGCCACAAACCCAGCACGTAGATGGGTACTTGCGACCGCTGGAGTAGAATTAGGCACAAACGCATACTGATTCAAACAAAGATGGCTTTACTTACACTGTCACGCTGTACAGCGTAGGAAGAAGGTTAACTTCAAACTCCAACTTCTGTTACAATCAAACCGAGGAGCTCTTATAAGACGAGATATCTTTAACTCGAGCATGCAGGACACGGGGGTACGTCGGGGGGGTCATTGACGGGGAGTCGGCGGCGGGTGATCAGACCGCCAGGTTCCACTCCGAGACGAACACGGAGTTCTCCAACCTGGGCGGAAACGACTCCAACCCTTTATACGGCTAGCGAGCCAATTGCCAGCTGCCACGTAGGAATAATTTGAAACCGGCCAATTAGAGTATGCGCATTTGCATATGAGTGGCGGGAACTTTTCCACCCCGGGGCTCTCCACCGTGCCAAAATTCCCGTCTCACCGTGCCTTGTGCTAGAAAGTTCCACTGTACCGAGGCACTCAACTAATCAGTTCTGACATGCCCCCTTGCCGATGGTACAGCTGGAATTTGAAGCACATGCACGTCATCTAACTCGTCACTCCTCTCGAGGGGTAACCGGCTATATACAAAAACATACAACAAAAAACGTTCGTCCTCAACAGATCGAATCAAATAGTAACCAATACAAACACAAACACACATAAGTACATTGGTTACAAAAAGTTCAATCACGAGGAGTTCAATAGGTGTCATGGTGAAGTCACACGTCAGACCTCTGCATCTTCTCTTCCTCTCTCTGGGTCCACCTCTGACACGTATCTCGAACCTCAAACAAAAAAAAACTGCAAAGAAAGAATTCTTTGAACAATTAATTAACTTACATTACACTATTTATATGGAGTTGCGCGTGTAACAGGACAGCTAATCAAATCCCCTTTGTGGCTTCCCACTCTCCCCCAAGCACACGATACAAGTGCTCGGACACGATTCAGCTCTGGACGATTCTCGCACACCCACAGATGCACCGTCATGAATGACGATCCACACACGGATGCTGCGTGATCTTGTCCGTGCTCAGTGAGACGAGGACGTCCCAGACTCGTCGTCTGGTTCCCTCGGACACTGGAAACCCAGTTCATAGGCCAGTTGCCATTGGCCCTCGTCTCCCAGGATCCGTAGCTGTCATTTCGAGAGCCTAGAATGTTGCAGAAGGAATCCAAACATGATCCTTTCCTCTGGTGTTCTTTGCGGCGGTTGCCATACTCGCTCCGAGTCGCTTGAAGTCCCTGTGTCCGACTTCATGAGCGCCTGTAACCACGGAAGCTGTCGTAGAAGATTACATGCAGGCTGACCAGCTAGCGGGTTGAGGAGGATTCGAAGGATGGTGGCGTTCCTCCCTCCATAAACCTCAACACAGGCTTCTACGCCATTGAAAGTCACTGGAACAGTCCCGGGGTTTCGCAGGTGGCGGTGAGGCCACGGTCCTCGCTGCTGGGGCGGTGTTAGTCCCAGTGCGTGCGCTCGGGAGTTCCAGGAACCGTATGAGCTTCCTATTATCTCCAGTAGAATCTGTTCCGCGTTCACCCTCGACGGGCGACCATCGTGCCATACGTGGGATTTGTAATCGACCTGACCCGCGACAAGTGCTGGAAGAGGAATGGGCCAGCGAACATTGCATGTCACTAGGTCCACATCGGTGGCGTGTCCTCCACTCCACGAGGCTTGTCGGGTTAGGAAACTAGCCTCTTCCAAGTCTAGTAGGTCAGATCCGAATTCCAAGACCAGACGTCCTAGCCACATAGCCAAGGTCTCATCAGGCTTTATCTTCAACCCTCTACACAATTCCTGTAGTTCAGTCCAAGTACGGGTACGATAGGTGGTGTGGACTGCATCCTGCACATTAATCACTCGGCTGACTGTCACTGCAGGACACGCTGCTGTTGAGGCTGCTGCTGCATCTAATGGGAGGGGCGGATGTAACCCTTCACTCAATGCCCCCTCCCCATAGTAAGGAGGCGGGGCTGCCAGGAGCAACGTCATTTCGGTGAGCGGGGTTGCTGGGTGGATTCCCGACGATTCTCCCGAAGCTCCGCCCTTCTCTTCCGGTTTCTCCGGGCAGCTCGCTCCTTCCTTGGCGCCATCTTGGAGTGGTGTCAGCTCAGGGCTTTTCTCCACTGCTGCTTCTTTACCCTCCTGTACGGCCATGAGCAGTCGGGCTTCCAAATCTGCATTCTCCCGCAGCAGAGTTGTTACGGCGCGGAACAGCACATTCAACATTTTCCCCTTGTCTCTCGAGCCTGTCTCAGCGTGGCCCCACAACCCAAACACCAGTGGGGGACTGAACTGGTCGGTCGTCATCGGTTCTCCACCCTCCCGCGTGAGTCGCATGCAGCGGGCAAACTCCTGGCTGAGGGTTGGGCTCACTTCGCTCGACTCGAATCTGGCGAAGGGTACGGCGTTCCCTTCCTCCCGGGGCCTGAACAAGACCCGCTCGCTGCCCATCACACACCCGAACGCTTCGGGGTGCAGATGTGCTTCCCATTCTTCCGAGTCTTCTTCTTCCCCTTTCAGCGAAAGATAGCTGCTGACAAACCTTTCACCTATTCCGCCCGCCTGGTGATAGGCGATGTGGGTGCCTAGCTCCACAGCGTTCGACACGTGGCATCTCTCACTACGCCAGGGACAGCTTCTAACTAACTCTAACTCCATCGAGTCTTCCACAAATTCCGATTCCAATCCTGATCCTGTTAATCCTGATCCTGTTCGTGACGCCATGTGGGTGACCGAGCTTGGGATCCGGGGAAGGGGTCCGGCTGGGTTGTAGCCACAAACCCGGCACGTAGATGGGTACTTGCGACCGCTGGAGTAGAATTAGGCACAAACGCGTACTGGTTCAAACAAAGATGGCTTTACTTACACTGCCACGATGTACAGCGTAGGAAGAAGGTTAACTTCAAACTCCAACTTCTGTTACAATCAAACCGAGGAGCTCTTATAAGTCGAGATATCTTTAACCTCGAGCATGCAGGGCATGGGGGTACGTCGGGGGGGTCGTCGACAGGGAGTCGTCGGTGATCAGACCGCCAGGTTCCACTCTGAGACGAGCACGGAGTTCTCCAACCTGGGCAGAAACGACTTCAACCCTTTATACGGCTAGCGAGCCAATTGCCAGCCGCCACGTAGGAATAATTTGAAACCGGCCAATTAGAGTATGCGCATTTGCATATGAGCGGCAGGAACTTTTCCACACCAGGGCTCTCCACCATGCCGAGAATTCCCCTGTCTCACCGTGCCTTGTGCTAGAAAGTTCCACTGTACCGAGGCACTCAACTAATCAGTTCTGACATGGATTATATGAAAGGAAAAAGGATCCCCATGGGTCCGGAAATTTAGCAGTGCAAGTATTAACTGCCATAGGTCTGGGAGCCATGGAAAATTAGCGCTTCCACTGCTTCCCAGCCCTCAGCCACTGCTGCCAAATTTTCCAACCTGCCGGGAGCCCCCTCCCCATAGGTGCAGCAAATTGAGCTGGTACATTGGGTTGGTCCACAGACCCAGCACGTTGAGTTCAAGCCAGCACATGGCCTCAGACTGGACACACTGGTTCCAACCATGCGTGCTGGCTCTGGAGCCATATACCTGGTCAGAACCACCTCACAGGGTCAGACCTGGTGTGCAGCCCCAGACTCCAAGTGCTGGATCAGCCTTTGCACCCTATCCAGTTTGCAGGGCTGGCAACAGGCTTAGGAGCAGGCTTGTCTCCCTAGCTGCTGCTATTCCGATATTTACCCAAAGTTAGGTCTTTTATTTTGCATAGTACCTTTTAAAAAACAGGATGTGTGCTACACTCAGAGATGGGTTATATGCAAGAAAATATGGTGATTCATGTAACATAAAGACTTTAATCAGGCATACTTAAAGGCACTTTTATACAGGGGATTTTAGTCATCTGTGCATGCAAGGAGACTTAAACCCATAGGCAAAGATATAAATATGAAACACAGGTGCCATTCAAACTGGTTTCAGACAACCTGACCTTCAGTGATGGCTGAAATGCACTAGACCCTCAGTGAACATTCAATATGATATTTCCTACTATTCCCCAAGGAGGCAGTGAAGCCACAAGAGCAAGATGACATACTCATGTCCACTTGTGTTCATAACACAAACAGCTGTGATGATGTGTTTGGAGCAAGTTGAAACTGCTTAAAACTAGTAAAAAAAGAGAAAGTTTTTGCTAAGTCTTTTGTGAAAACTGTCCCATTTTGTAGGAAAATTCTACGATTTACTTTTCAACTGGTTCTAGGCTTATTAAAGATGTGGGTTACTACTTAGATAAGGGATTTACAGTAATCTTAGCCCTATTGAGCCACACATTTGTATCCTGTAGTTAAGTCTGAATCAGAGAAGGAAAGCATAGTCTTGTCAGTTATAGATGGGAAAAGCCTTTTTACAGACTTTTGCCTACTGTGTTTATGTGAGAAGGAATGAGGTGTCTATGTGGACACTCTGGCCACATCCAGACAATCAGGGGCAAGCGGTTCGTGGCACCACAGACTTCTTTGTAGCACCACAAACTGCACATAGTGAATGTTAAAATATGTGCCATGCTGCAAATTTGCAGCACAGTAGCATACTTTGCTACAGGGATTTCCTGGCAGGAAAAAAAGAGCGCCGGAACAAAAAGTAGTACAGTGCTCACAAAATAAGCATGTGCCAGCACAAATGGAAGCTGGGATGTTCAGAGCAATGCTCTGGCTGCTGGCCAGGCCTCTGTGCTGCGCCTGGTGCTCCAGTATGCCACTAGCCCACCGGGTAAGACTGCTGGGGCCAGTACAGATGCTAGCCCTAGACTCCAGCTGTCCCTGTCTGAAAGGCTGCGAGAAGCTAGGTAAGGGCAGTTTGCCAGTTGCAAGACAAATTAGTGCACATTCAGGGGCATGCACTGAGGCAATTTGTGCCACTGCAAGCATGCACCCCTGCTAGTCTAGACACGGCCTCTATCTCTAGCTGATTTAGTCTGTAGACTTTAATAAAGAGTGGTGTTATAGAGGTGGAGAATTCTTTAAAATGCTTTAGCCTCCCACCAGTATGACTTCAGTTTCCCCATGGTTCAAGCTGTCATTTTTTACCCAGTTGTTTGTCCTAGGCAGTCTAGTTAAATGGAATCACTTAGGTGTGAAAAAAAAATCTTTTGTGGCATTCTAGCCCACCATTCAGCATCATAGCAAGATCCTATGTCAATTTTTATAGATGGTCTCCTTGCATACCATTCTCTAGTGTTGGGCCTTGTCTAAATGTTTATGCTTCTCTCAGTGCACACTCCTGTTGCAACGATGAAATAGAAAACACAGACAGCAAAAATACTGTTCTCCATTTTACCTTGTTAAGCCAGAACTCCTTGGTGGTAGCAGCTGACTTGTACTAGTGGGACTGAGTGCAAAATTTGCTCCATATGTAAGAGGACTCTCAATCAGTAAACTGTCCTTCTGTTAAGTGAAAGGGATTAACATACCTCTCATGGTTTAGAATTGTTCTTGCACTCTGTATTTTGTGACCTGGGGTCTTTTCCACTTCACTGTGCATTATGTTTTTCCCCTCCAAGTCACTAAAGAAATCACTAAAAACCTCTGAACAACAAGAACTCTCCTGTTAGCAATACAAAAGCAAGCCTGCTCTCAAACAAGCTGAAATTCAAGCCTATCTGTGTAAATTTGGCTTTAGGCTCTTTTTCCTCAGAACAAATGTATGAAATGAGATGCTTCTGAAAGTAAGAGCATATAAACTGACAGGTTTGTGAGACAAGCTTAGGTGTATTCTTCAACACAATCCTGTTTTCTCCTTCCACCAGACTACTATAATATAGATTTTAAAACTGATCATTGCACAGAGATTAATCAACTATTTTATATCTGTGTTAAAAACTCTTTCAATTTGAACTGTTATATAGAATTAATTAATTAATTAATTAATCATTAATACTCTGCTTCTACTGAAACACAAGAACAAGCTTCATCTTAAATGCTTTGAAATGACATTATTCTAAGAAGACTTCTCTTCGTCTTCTTAGGCCAAGTGTTGATGACTAGGAAGCTAACTTTGTGTCATAATTAATTGTGTAAATTATTTAATGAGCAACTCTTAGTTTCATTGTAAGATCTGAAAAGTGATTAATATTTCTGTCATGTCCACAAAAATATCCTTGAGACAATGTTTCAAAAAATAACAATAAAAGAGGTTCACACATTCAGAGTTAAGAGAAACCTACAAATAGGACTGGAGGTGTGATTCAAAAGGACATGTTTGCATTGTTAATTAAATCCAAATACCTGAATGTAACCTTACTCTTCTGAATTAACTCTAAAATCCAGGGAATCAAACTCAGCAGACTTAAACCCTTGGGCCACATCCAGACGAGCATGGACATGTGGTATGTAGTGTCGCAGACCCATCTGCGATGCCACACACTGCACATGCAGGCATTCCCCACGCAGCTATCTTGCCAAAAAAAGTGGGGCAGCAGCTGCCGGTCAGGCTTTCTACCATGGCTGCATCCCCAGAAGGCCCCCACAACCATTGGCGATGCGTAGGGGGTGCACGCAGCTGCATGTGCACCCCCCTGAGCTTGACAGTGCACCCCCTGCAAAAAGTGCTGCTGACACTGCCAGTGGTGCCTGTCGGTGGTTACCATTCGCCACCCCATCACCCTTGCTGCCTTATTTTTTCTTCATGTTATAGATTTTCCATTGCCGGTGACAATTTCAATATCTTCCATGCTGTGGTGTGGTTGGAGCATCATTTTACTGTGACAGTCCAGGAAATATGTGAGAAGCAAGGTTAGTTTTTTTTGGGGGGGGAAAGGGGTGATCTTTTATTGAACTATCTTTTGCTCCAAAATAGTCCCCCAGAATCTCAGCTTCTTTTGTTTAAAAATTGATTTCAAACCCCTCACTTACAAAGGTCATCCTGAAAATGTAAACCAAATATAAACCAATGTAGCAACATATGACTGTGTTTACAGACATCCGGAAGAGATTTGGGCTTCACCTTAATCATCTTTCCCAGTTATTCTCAACCTTTTTAGACTCAAGGCATCCCGTATTAGATTCAAGGCACCACTCATAACTTTTGCACATTGAGCAGCACCCCATTTCAAAAACTAATTTATTTATTGCAGTGCTTCTCTTCTTACAGAGAGGTCTTGCAGTGGTGGCATGGGAGCAGCCAGGCAGGGAGAAACCTGAGTATGCACTTACTGCTTAACTCCTCACACCTGCCACCTGCACCCTGGTTGAAAATCATTGTCTTAGCTAAATTAAGTCTCAGCCATTACAATGTCAAGGCATGGATTGTACCCTTGCTATGCTTTCTGTCCTTGGCCCACTGCAGGGTGTTTTTGGTGTCTTTGGTTTTATTTTCATAATATACTTTGTAATTTCAGTATATGAGGGCCTGGGGCAGATGGTCTTAACACATTTTGGATAAATGGCTGTCTGCAAACACAGAAGCCTGAATTCAAGCCCTTCCAGTCCCACATGTCTAAACAACATCCTGTAGTAGTGGTAGGCAACCTATGGCCCATAGTCTGTAGGTCCATCCTGTGGAGCCAGGGAGCTCTGGCATGCTCACTTAGCAAAAAACCTCAGAAGCATTCAGCAGTGGGGAAATTTGTTCATGCTCCAGCCAGGCAGCAGGGAGAAGCAGCTGCAGTAGACAGGTCCCTGTGCCAGCCTGCCTTAGTTACCTGCCTCCTGCAAACATTGCTGACTGCTGTCCTATACAACAAATGAAACTAACATGGTAAAAGGCATAACAGCAAAGTAAATCACACAGAAGCTATTTCACCAACTGCATCGTTCATTTTCATATTCAATTCACACTATAACAGTTAGATGAAGCAGTTGTGGAATTTCCACCTGAGGGAGGGCTGCAGGATCTAAGGAATCAGATGTAAAATTTAGGTGCAACTTACCACCAAGAACATATGTCTTTGGATAGAAGCAGCTCCCATGGATGTCCACTGAGCAGTGATTCTTAACCAGGGTCCTGCAGCACCCTCAAGTGCTTTCAAGGGTGCTGCAGGGTGCCATACAATGTTAGCACCGTTAAGTACATAAGCATGCTTCACAAGATAAACCCAGAGATTTCAAATAGGAATCCATTCTGACTCGTTGTGGTCTTTCTGAATTCTTTGCAAGAGAAAAACTGATAACTGCTACAGTCTATTATTTTTCCATTGTCAAAAAAATGAGTGAAAACTAAGAGCTGGCACTTTCCAAAGGGTGCCTCGAGTCTAGCAAGGAGTGCCTCAAGTCTAAGAAAGTTGAGAATCAGTGCCATAGAGCAAGAAGAGGGAAAAGGCTGGTTACTCACACACCAAAGGGCAGAGCTAACAGACCTTCCTGACAGAACTCTTTCATTACCCCAGAAAAAGAAGCAACCACCATAACCAAGCCCTTTTAAAACCTGTAACTCAGGAAATGATTAACTGTTTAAAAACAAAAGACAGAGATAACACAAAATAAAGCAACTCAACTACTGACTCCCCTTCCCAGAAACTATGCCCTTGTCTCCACCGCCCAGGAAAACATAGGACACATCCTTCATGCATCACCACACTCCAGAGTCCTCTTCCTTATATATCCCAAGAAGACATATGATGGACAGAAACTCTTTAAGCCTTTTTGGATTGCTTATTCAGAGTCCAAACTACATTTAGGGCACAGATTCTGCTAAAAGGGCAATTGTAACAATGTTGTAACCTTGTATCAGAGATTTTTGCTTTACCATTGCCTACTAAAAAGCAAGGGGACTACACGATTCAGGTTTGTTGGGTTTTTTTGACACTATGTAAGGTATGGCAACGGCTAAATTAAATGATTTAGACTTTTTTTCTGTCTCCAAGTGAAATTATTCTAGACAAAGATAAGTAACTATTAAAACTATTCTACCTTATTTTAAGAGACATTTTTTAGAACTGACAAATTAGCATAATTTGTAATAAGTATTTGGTTTTCATGGTGCACTGAACTATTCCAGAGCACTAATGAAAATATATATAATTAACCTTATTATCAGGGCTGGCCCGTCCTATCCTGCAAAACCTGAGGCTGCAGGGAGCCCCACAGCCAAGGAACACCCTGCGTCTGGCCACTCACCACCCTCTCCCTTCCCTGCTGCCACTGGCTTGACATCCGGCTGCTCACCACGCCTCTTGCTGTTGACATCACTGCCACTGGCTTCTTTGGGCACTTGCCACCCCCCTGCCCCCCATTGCCAAAGCCAGATTCTTCACATCAGGGGCCCCCAAATCTATATTTTGCAGGGGGGCCCCAGAAATAGTGGGCTGGCCCTGCTTATCATGCCACGCTGCTATTATAACGTCTTCAAAGAAGAGCTAACATGCTCCATGCATTTGCGTTTTTGCTGTTTTTTCTCCCTTGCTTTTGTCATTACTTGCAGTCTAATTTTCAAGTATTGGAATAATATCAGTATTAGAGAAGTGCCAGTTTCTACAGTTATATATGCTTATCAAAACCATATCACTCTTTAAATCCAGTTTTGGTGTGACCCTGGGATTTGACTTTTTTCCCTTATATTAGTTTTACACCACTGATGTCTACACAGCTAGAAAGGTGGCTGTACAATGAGCAACTGAGAACAGAAACATGCCACTAAGCCAATTTTTGCCCAAGTTTAGCAAGTTGTCTCTGCAAGATACACAAGTTAGTCTCTTACATTGTTTAGTCAGAAGAGCCTCTGGCAGTCTACTGATGAAATCTAGTGAGAATGAAGTTGATTATTAAATCACTTTAGTAATAAATGTTTAGTAATGAATGTCATAAATGTTCAACCCTATATTATTTCCTGTTTCATGACAGTGAGCCTCTGATAGTTACACTCACATCTCAAGCACTCATTTTTCAGAGAAGTGATAAAGAATAACAATCTGTATCCTATGAAGGATAATCTAATTTATCAAGCATACTGTGAAAAATATGCTTAATCATATTCACACAATATTTTGCAAAGTTAAAAAAGAAACAATAATATTAATGGAAGAATGGACTTTTAAATGCTTATCAGAGCTAAGTCTTTGTTGTGTGACAAAGCCATAAGGTGTTGGGATGCTGCCAGAGATATACCCTGTGTTTGTGTAAGCTTACTGGTCCCTCCCTCTGCTGAATGGGTATGTCCAGGTTATTAATTTATCCAGAAATCATGGCTTACCGCAGGCACTTTGGTAGGCACAAAAGGACAGAATAACAAATCTACCACAGGCACAAAGGACAAAGTAACAAGGAAGAACAAATTACATGAAAAACGACCAAATGTTTTGACAACAGAGTAAGGTAAAACAGAACTGACAAAATCCTAAACCTATGTTCAAACTACCACCTAGCCCTCATAAAAGTTTCTGTGAAAATCTCCAGGGGTCAACTGCTCAGTCACAGCTAGCTCCCTCAATCAGGGACCTCCAATCCGTTCCTCAAAAGGACCCTCCCTCTTGACACACCCTCCCTGCCACTGCCTCTCTGCCTCCCCCTCCTTTCAGGGAGTCAGAAAATCCAGAGTGCTTTTGCCTGTAGGTCCATGACCTATGTAAATTATAAATACTATAGGTTATTGATTCTCTTAGGGCATGCAAGTTAGTTAAGTAAAATCTACTATTGCAGTCATATCACATTTCCAAAATGTCACCTTCAGAATTGCCAGCAAAATAGCAGGCCTGTAACAGAAGGTTTTATTATACTGTGCACTCCGTTTATATGCATACTGGATATGCATCATCTGCTTAACTGCATAACACAGTGCCAATCCCAATGTGTACCCCCCAAAACAGCAGCTCTCTGCCTATTAATTTAGTGCAATGTTTCTCAACCCTGTTTTAGCACCCTGGGATACTAGGTGATCCTTTTAAGGGTGTTACAGGGTGCAGCACAAAATTAGCACTGTCAGGTGTGGAAACACCTGCACATGATTCACAAGAGAAACCCTGAGATATGAATAGGCATGTTTGACCTGCTGTGGTCTTTCTTTGCAACAGAAGAATTGCCCTAATTATTTTTCTGCAGTCAAGAAGTGAGTGAAAGTTAAAGAGCTGGGATTTTCTGAGGAGTGCCTTGAGTCTAAGGAGGGCAGAGAACCCTGAGTCTGAAAAGGCTGAAAACCACCCACTTCGTGCAAACACTTCAGGTGCATAGTATCTTTTAGCCATCCTCCTGTCTACTTTGTAACTTTGTTGACCATACTGACAGTAACTGCCCACTCTGTAACTAATTGTACATTTTTAACTGCCACCATAACACTGTGAGGGGGAAGTGAGAACCACAGGAGCTGGCTGGTTTCATAGCTGTGCTTATCAAAGCTTCTAATAGCAGGTGGGCAGTGACTATTAGAAACCTGGGGAATGAGGGTAGCTAGCCAGTCTGGGGACTGCTTTACATAGCATTTTTTACATTAAGTCTGCATAAGTATATGTTTCAAGTTAGGGCAGGGCTTAGTGCTATGGTTAAGCATACTCCTGGCATGCCTCCTGTACCTGGGGGTCCTGTACAGCAGGGAGTCTTGCAGTGTCTTTTGCAGAGACTGCATATGGGAGAGACTGCACAGACATCTCCCACACTGAAAGTCCTGGTATTTGGGCCTTTTTAAACAGGGATGGCCTTAACTATAGTTAAAGTAGCTAGAACAAGGCTGAAAATTTCATTGTAGGATTTTAACACGTTAGCTAACATGTTAAAACTACATTTAGCCTCCTCCCCTTTCCAGTGTGCATGAGATTGTAGATCTAAGAAACAAGAATTCAAGCCAGTTATGCTAAGGCTCAGGTTAGTCTTTCTGTATATTTTCTAGGATGATCTCTTATAACCTAGAGCTGAGATCATTTACTCATAGGGGTGCATAGGGGTTAGAGCTGTGCAAACTTTACTCATTGTAGGGATGTAAGCTGTAGCTGTGTTGATCTAGAGACATAGGCAGACAAGGTTCTTTGGGTAAATCCCATATCTTTTATTGGTTGGTCTAATAAAAGATATTGGATTTACCCAAAGAACCTTGTCTACTCATTGGAGGGAGTGCTTATGATCATAAGCGGCCCCACTGAAGCAGATGTAACTACTCATGTGAGTAGCAGCTCACCAAAATGAATAGGCACTGCCCATCCACTGTTAGAAGACTTGAAAATGCAGAGAAGATGCAGCCCCACCAGCCCCTGTCCTTCTCAAAGGCTCTAAGGAAGCTTTAAGTTGCTTCTCCCTTCCCCACCCCTCAGTATGGATACCCATTTTCAGTTGCTTCTCTCCTCCTCTTCCCCCCCCCCCCCCATGTTGCTAGGGCAGGATTATTTTCCTTGGATCATTGCTTGAACCGGGCCTTAAGCAAAATAATATGCGATCAAGTTGTGAAGTCCTGGCAATGCTGCCGCTATTGTGTACCTGCAGAAACCTAGAAAATGACAGTTGTGCTGTATTTCTTGATTACACTTATTTTAGGAGGAAAAAAAAACCCTCAAGCAAACCTATGGTTATGATAGTAGAAAGCTGGAACAGGTGAGTGGTGCATCTTGAAGGTTAAAACCATCTAGACAAGAATACATGCCGAAGAGGCAGGTGAGGATCAGGCCCCCATGTGCCAAGGGGCATTGGCGATGCACAGGGGGTGCATGTGCACCCCGAGTGTGCTGGTGCACCCCCAACGAAAAGGTGCTGCCAACACTGTTGGTGATGCCTGTGGGCAGCCCTTGCTCACCACTCCCCCCTCCCCCGACAACGCCAACAGTGTCTGCGAGAGCTCACCGGTTGCTGCTGCGGCCGTGCTTCTGCCACTGCCAGGGCTGTCACGCCCCTCCAGCCTCCAGGGGCATGCGCCGTTCATGCCACAGGGGGTTAGTTCGGTTTAATTATCCCTAAATTGAAGCGGTGTTTTTAAAAAACCCACCATTTCAATTTAGGGGGAACTAAACCAAATTCGGCCCCCATGGCATGTACAAGCAGCCCATATGTCCTGGCTTCTTCATATATGCACGTTTTTTTTAAGCCTGAAGAAGGACGTTTGTGCCCGCAAAGCACCATTTTTCCAACTACTCGGTTGGGCTACTAAAAGAGAACCTATTGGCCCCCAAGAGCCCTGCCTGCCCACTTTTTTGTTAAAACACCTCTCCTGGTTTTTAAATCCGCCTCATGATGTAGGAGGGGGCCGTGATTTCTGTTCCCTTTTGACCGGGGTGGGCTGGGCGGCCTTGCAGCTCGGGTCCCCCGTAGCTCTCTCCGCCAAGCCAGGCCCCAGCAGGTTTTCAGCCCGCCGTCCCCTCCGGGGTTGCCAGCCCCGCTGGAGAAGGAGAACAAAACCCAGCCTGCTCCAAACTTGTTGTGGGGGGGGGGGAGAAAAGTTTTCAGGACGCCGCGCAGAGCAGGGCTAGGGCACGGGCAGCAGCGCCGCTCTGCTCTGATTTCGTCTCCGTGCCCGGAGCCTCTCCGAGGCGAAGCTCCGGGTGTTCCCTGGCGGGGCAGCAGGTGGCCGGCTGGGGCCGACGGGACGCGCGGCGAAGAGCGGGACCCCGCCGCAGGCTCTCAGCGGTGCGCCCAGGCGGGGAGGGGAAGAAAGCCGCCTGCCCGCCCTTTCCCGGGAGGAGGCGGAGAGGTGCGCGGGCTCGGCGCTGGGCGGGGCGGGCCTGTCCCCACCCCCACTGCCGGCCGGGGGAGGCGGGATGCGGCGGGGCGGCTGCCCCTCGCCCCGCGCGGCCATGGCAGCCTCCCTGCTCCTGCTGCTGCTCGGAGGCGCGGGGGCCCCGCTGGCGCTGCGGGCGGCGGCGCCGGGTGAGTCCCCGCGAGGGCGCGGGCTCGGGCTGCTCCCGCCCACGTGCGCGGGCGGCGGAGGTGGCTTTCCCCGCGGGTGGCGGGGCGCAAGGCTGTACTCCGAGCCCGGGCCGGGCAGGGCTGGGTTCCCCGGGGCCCCTCGTGCCTCTCTGTAATGCTTCGCCCCCTCCTCTGGGTGTGCTCGGCCCTGGCCCGGGGCGGACCCGCAGGTGGTGCTTCTGCGGCAGCCCCTGAGCCTGAAGGCTGTTGGCCAGGCTGGCATCCCTCTGGGGCGTCCCATGGGTCCGCCCGTTTCACCCCTTATTAAGCAGAAGGTAATAGTGACTCCTGGCCCCACAAGTGGGGCAGGCAACCCCTGGAGCGTGGCACGCACAGATGCACAGGGAAGGGGCCGGGGCTGTGCTGCCCACCAAGGATCGGGTCCCTCTTGGCTTCGCCCCTGGCCACCCACATCTCATAGACTGAGGGTGCGGGTGTTTGGGGCACTGTGCAGACCCTTGTGCTGGAGCTAGTTTCGTAGGGGGTCCCATGAGATGCTGCCAGCAGAGCTGTGGGACTGCAGCTCGGTCCAGTGGGTTACAGGTGGCATGCTCGCTTGGTTCTCCTAACCCTTTTTTTTTCCTTCTTGGGTGGCTAATAATTTAATTTCCTGTACAATCAAATAGTTTAATTCCCTGTACAATCAAAGCACCAGCTGACTCTTCTCAGATTCGGAGCTTGCAGCCTAACTGCTTGGCTGCACTGGACACCCAGAGCCTAGCTAGCTGTTTCTCGGTCCTTGGAAACCTCACTAGGAACCAGCAGTGAGCTAGTTAATCCCTTCAAACTCTACTATTAAGATTCAAACATAACACCTCATTAAGATGAATAAAAGATATGCTTCCCCAGTGCTATTGTTTCAGCCTCACTGCAGATTCAAAAAGACAATAGCATGTTCATTAATATTGTCAAGGGAAGAGTGCTAAGAACTTCTTTGCACTTAGCCTGTTCATGGAGTTTTCTGAGCTGGAATTTCTGATGTGCACTTATTAATCTCTTGAAGGGGAAGACTTTCATCTGTTCAGTGGCTTTTGATTCTCCAGCTTTGCACAACTTTCATTTTGATGTATAATGTGTTTTTTCCTCTATGGAACTCGCACATCCTAGCCTCTTGGTATATTACCTCATTTTGCTACTCACACTTGTAGTATAGTGTCAGATATGCATATGTGCGTGCATTTCACGTGCATACACACCCATGAGAGAAAATCAGACAGAAGTTTTACTGGATTTCCAGACTCTCAGTATGTGCACTGGGATGCATCTGATAGCCGTGTTGGTCCGAGACAAAAAGGAATGCAAAACTGTAGAAATCTTGGTTGAGAGATGATACCTTTTATTAGACCAACTACAAAATCTCAACAAAAAATCTTTTTCTGCAAGCTTTTGGGTACATGTGCCTTTTGTCAGGCTCAGGTGTGCTGGAAAACTTATAGGAAAAGATAATTTTTTTGTAATGTCTTGGTTGATCTAATAAAAGGTATCATCTCTCAACCAAGAGTTCTACAGTTTTTTGCATTTCAATATGTGCACTTAAGCACTTAATCCAGCTATGGATTTTTTATATACTAGTAAACTGATATTCATGGTGTGCTCAAACCAAATGTGTCTTTATTTCCCTTTGGTTCTCCTAAACCCATTCCTAGTTCCTAGAGGCCCATACTGGTAAGCAGTACAGTTTTTGACCTGTACTTTCCCATGTTGACCAACATACTTTCCCTTCTCAGAAGAAGTAGACAAGGTGTCTTACAATACATATTGTATTGATATTTTATATTAATACAGACAAGCCCTGAAAGTTGTAAAGTTGCACCAGGTTATTTAACACTGTTTGGTTTTCTTTTGTTTTGTCTTTTGAACCTGATTTAACTTGGTACAAATTCCTTTGTGAGCAAACTAAGAAAATCAGATATAAAAAGATTTAAGAGTTACACTGGAAAGCAAGAATTGCTGGAGTGAATCAGTCTTGCATTTCAGCTTGTTCAGCATCCAGTCTCCAGCAGTGGCAAACACTAGTTATTTAGGTGCAATAGTGAGCACTAGATGCGAAGTTGATTTAAAAGCATGTTGTTTGCTAAACCACTGTTTCATGATTTAGCCACTCAGGGTGCTCTTCACTGCCCAGCTAACCCAAGTAACTTGCCAATGAGTTATTTTCCTCGTGTTAGCCTATCAGGAGGGACAGCAGCCACTACAGAATAACAGAGTTACTGCTGTGCTCTGAGTTCACAGTATCATTTATATTTAAATTAATGCCAGACTCGTATATCATTCATTGTCAAAAACCTAGCCCTAGCTGACTTACTTAGTAGCAAAGCTTATGTGAAAAAGTGTATCCATCTGTGTGCAGGGAATAAGTGGGAACCCTTTCTCTGCTCTCTAATGCATTTTAGAAAATGCATTACTTGTGGACATTCTGAAAATTGGATCATTAGTCATACAATGAGTGTGGGAGAGGTGGAGTGGTTTGGAAACTGGTTTCAATTGAGGAAAACATATTTTTAAGCTTAGACACTGCACAGTAAAAAAAAAAATACTTCTGTGACTTCTATATGAGTAATAAATAACTTTGGGACCTATTTAAAAAAGGCACCTTCCTTTCTTTCCATTCTTTTTGTTAGCAATCTTATCCAGTCTTATGGTTTCAGTTACCAGCTGTCTGCTGACAACACCAAAATCTGCTTCACTCCCCAACCGGTCAGCATTGCATCTGCCACTTTATCCTAGACATCCTTGCAGCCATTCAAATTCAAGATATAGGGACAGTGAATAGAAATTCTTAATCTTTCCCTTTAGGTGATCTCCAGTGCCACTTTTGATCATCACAGGGATTTGAGCTGTCTCCTTCTCTCTCTCATACCTTTCTAAGCCCTGTTAGGACTTTAAAAAAACAGTCACTGTAGGTACATCTACACATGCATTAATGTGCATTAAATGTAGTACCTCTACTATGAAATACTAAATACATGCTTGTTAGACTACTGCCTGTTAGCCCAGCCTAAGCACATGCTTTTTGGGTGACATGTAATGCACAGTAGCCTATTCTACTGCACATTAATTAGTATATTAGCACTTTTTTTTACTTACTGCTTTGATGCATAGTAGAATAGGCTTCAGTGCATTGAAGTGCATGTATAGATGTGCCCTGTCAGATTTAGTGAATTCTTATAGAACTTTATCTTTCATTATCCACCCTCCAGCTTCTGTTGTATCCAGCCCCACACCCTTCAGTCTGCTATCTGTTTACCCTCATGCTTCCTTTGTTTCTCTCTCCTGAAGTCCTACACAGTCATGCTGTTTTGCATCACTGTAACAATCTCCCTATATTCATACACCTGGCAGCCTTGCTTATTACCCATTTCAAGTTAGTATTCTGCATCAAATCTCCACTGAAAAATTTCTCGTCACTCCTACACCTGACAAGATAATGTTGTGAAACAAAATATAGAAGAATCAGAGAAGCTAAACAATTTGGTTACTCACATTGTTGTAATCCATAGTATTGTTCTACCTTACAACAAAGCTTTCTCAACATGTTTGACCTTCCCTTCCCCTTTTAGGTCACAACACCAACCCATCCAATACCTCATATCACATGAACTGTAATATGTACAAATTAATTTGCAGATAGCCACTTCAGTGCCATATAAAGGTCTTAAACTGTACAGCAGGCTTTTCACATATTGTATAATATTTATTGAAGAATAAACTGTACGTGCTGCTTTGTACACAGGCAGCTTCTTTGATCAGTGATAAAACATAAAAATAGTAAAAGGAAATGACAGCATCCTTTGTTAGTGGAGGTAGCCGGTTTGGTGTATGACTTAAAGGTACAGGATATGACTATGCCACATGATAGTATAGAGATGCCTGAGCTAGTTTGGGTACTGGCAACAGGCTACCCATGGGCATCACAGAGCTCCTTGCAGGTTAATTTATCCTGGCAAGAAGCACATCTCCCTGTTGAGTTACTTGCTGCCATGGGTAGACAACTTCTGATATTCAGATTTGCTGGAGACTAGCTATGGTCATAGCTATACTGCTATTCAGTGCTCTTCTGTGACGTATAGCTTCTTAATTTCATCTGGGGGAAAAAAAAAGTCTCCTGAACAAGATTGAACTTTAAAGTCTCTGTAAAATACAAATGCCAGAATTCTTTTAAAAGCTCTTGAAATATTGCCAGGACTGAGTTTTTCAAGATTTTATTATGAGATAAGGAAGTTTCAAATTAATGGGTTTTTTTTAATGACCTATAACTCAAAAATGGTTTGACCTGTCATAAGAGAATGCAGAAGTTTTCTTCTTTCCCTTCAAGGTTAATTAATTAATTAACAAAATATCAGACCAAACCAAGTTTTAAAAATACAGGGTTTAAAAATAAGGGCCCTGCAGTGAGGCCCCTGCAAATTGAAAAATAAGGCTTTATATTGGGAAATGGTTCAATGTTCAACTATAGAGAGTTCCTGTAGCCATAATAGTTCAGGAAATATGGACGAAGCATAAGATTGTTTCCTTTTTCTTTTTCTTTTTTGGGGAGAGGCAGGGTGATATATTTTATTGGACCAATTGGTAGAACTGTTAGACAAGCTTTCCAGTGACAAGTGCCCTTCCTCAGGTCATGTCACATGAGAAAGGGCACTTTGTGTTAGAAAGCTTGCCTGGGATTTCTCTCAATTACATACCTGGTTCAGTAGAAGGTATCACCCCCAAAAACCCCAACAAAAAACACTTGTGCCTTGCAAATATGGAGAGCCTGTTACCTCTCCATAATGTTATTTTATAATATTATTGCCTGAAACAAGTCGTAGAACTTGTTTCATCTTTATTGATGATCATCACCACTATTGCTACAAACTATTTAAGTTGTGTTGCAATCCAATCTGCATTAATACTTTGACATTTAAAGTTGAAGTCAAGTTGATGTCATCTTCCAGATGTTCACATGAGTGAAAATAGTTTATTTTATTTGTCTTATTTCAAATTATGAAAACATATGGAGAGTTCTGGATATTTTCCCTCATTATACAAGGGTCCATGTGTGATGGAGAAATAAAATCAGATTATTCTTAGTGGCATTGGTACCAAGTACATTGTGGGGGGGCAAAGGCCCTGGCCCCTTTCGGGAAGAGTGCTGTTGGGGCCCAAAAATGAGGAAAATTATGTAATCTTTCTATATTATTTGATGTTGTAAAAATGGATTCAATTATGTTGAGCATGCTGGATGAAAGGTGATGTGCTTAGGAACGATGACTGAAGCCCTGAGCTCATCCAGGGGGTAACAGTTCCCTGCCGCTGCATGAACCCCCCAAGGGAAGTATGGGAGGCATGTGCCCCCCCGGATTTGTATGTGAAGCAGATGCAGGCTGCTTGCTGTGGACTTGGGGCTCTATGCTCTGCTGCCTTTACCTTGGGAGTCCCACACCAGCCGTGCATCCCCTGCCCATCCAGCTGCTGTGGGCAGTTGTGCCTCCTGCTACTGCTACATTTTTAAGCCCCAGGACATTCGTCCCTTGGACGAGCTGCCCATGCCTCTGTCCCGCTTTCCATGCCAGAGTCCCATTCACCACCCTGGGTGGGTAGCAGCCCCAGCCCCTGCCCCACGCCCTCCCTTGAATCAGTATCAGCTGATTTGGCTGGTTAATAATTGGCTGTCAGTATCAGCCAAGAAAATCTTTATTGGTGCACCCCTACTATCACTTTATCCTTTCTTTTCTTGGTTTGCATCTAATAAAAGTACTGCTTCTGCTTAAGAAATAGGGTTAATATAAGTACTATACTAGTGAGACAATTTAAGATAAACTACTATTCTTTTTTTTTTTTTACTTCCTTAGGAAAACTTAATCTAATTTTTATGTATTATGTATCTTGGAATGCAAATGGATTTGAAAATAATGAAACGCTTTAATGCAAAAGTCATGCCAAACATGAGAATCTTTAGAGTAAGCCAAACCACAAGGTGCATTTTGCTCCCAGGCTTTTTGATTTTCCATGTCTCTCTTCACTGGTCATTCTCCTTTCTCTTTCTCTCATTGTGATTCCATTGCACCTATTTATCCTACAAAGACCTTTCTGCTGCTCAGGCTTCTGATCAGTCTTTAGTCCTCAGCTACAGAGGGTAAAGATGGGTTAATTTGTTTTCCATCAGGACTATTGGACTTTAAATTTCAGTAGGATCACAGATTCAGACAAGAAATAAGTCACACGTTTTTCAACCGCTAGGATATCTAAACTTTGGAAGAATATATGAAGGGACATCGTGGGTTCTGCATCATTTCTTTATTTATTATTCATTTGATTTATATGCCACCTTTGCCAAAAAGGCTCAGCACAGATTATAATAAAAGACAAGGTAACTGATAAAAACAGAAACAATATTTAAATAAGAATGTGAAGCCCGAATCAGTCTGAATACCTTTCTAAGAAAAAGATGAACAGTAATTTAGTCAGGAGTTTGTTGCTTAACTCGGAAATTGCCAGGTAAGATTCTGTGGCCTGTGTTATGTAGGATGTCAGACTAGGTCAGGGGTAGGCAATCGTTGGCACATGTACCAGTGTGTAGCATGCGAAGGCTTTTTGCTTGGCACTTGCACCTTGGGGTGGACAGCTGCAAGGGACCTGATCTTTGTTATGGCAGTGAAGCCCTGGCCCCTTCCCTGCTGTCTGCACTGAGGCACGTGTGCACCCACTGCCAGTAAAGAGCTGGGCTGTGGCTCCGTGAACGCTGGTGCAGCTGCTTGAACCTTCGTGTCGCCTGCTGCAAGCAGCCCGGGCTCCATGGTGGGTGGCAAGGGCCTGCCAAGATCCTAGACCAGCTGTGGCAGACAGTGAGGAGGCTGCAAACAGCTGCACCAGGGTCCATGGAGCACTGGCCCCGGCTTGTTGCTGGTGGTAGGTGCCCACGCACCTTGGGGAAGGGGCCAAGGCTGCACTGCTACAACAAGGATTAGGCCCCTCACAACTTCCCTGCCATCTGCCTCCGGCCTGCCAACATCTTACAAGTCAAAGTTGCAGGTGTTTTTGGCACTCTGCTCAAAAACATTGCCAACCCCTGGACTAGGTGATCATACTGGTCTATTTTGACTTGGACTATTTAAGTCAAGATTTCAGAATCCAGTGTTTTTGTGAGAAGTGGGGAAAGAATGTCACATTATGATTATTAAAGATGAGACACTTTCATTTTCAGAAAGTACTAAACACCTCTGTTATGGAAGCCAGGCCTTTAATTGTCAAAAAATACCAAGTCTCTTTGGTTGACAAAAAGAATTCCATTTTGGGAAAAAGAGAAGTTAAGTGATTTAACTGAGGCATATAAATGCAAGAAGAGCGAAGAGAAACTGGTCAGACTTTTTTCTGATGTCAGAGCAAGAGGGCAGTGGATAAAACTGATGGTCAGAAATTTAAAAAATGAAAGGAAATCATAGAATGACAGGGCACATAAAACAATCTGTCCCAGGCTCTATTTTTCACTCCTTTTCAGTATTTACTAATTCTTCTTGACTTTAAATAGGTCTTATCTTACCTCAGAGCAGAGAAATGCTTAAAAGTAAAAGAAACAATCATATATATATTTATATACATATACACATAATGATTTTTATGCTGTAAAATAATACTATCGATTCTCTCTTTTGATTTTCTTTTTTTTTTATTTAATGAAAAGTGTCTGTAGCATCTTAAATACCTGCCAGACGTGTCCATTACAAGCAACAGAGGAGCATTATACTCAGCTTTTCAAATGAAATTTTGAACATCCTATATGTTTTGTAAAACAATATGATGATGGGTGCCATGTCAGTTCCTGTACTAGCTCTAATTAGTACAGCAGTGCTTCAATCTGTCTTACAGCTTTGACCATATTGGCATGTGAACCTATTAAGCTTTAACTCCCATATAAACTGGCCCTTTTAAGGAACCATTTATTACTGCTGGATGACAGTAACTGCTGTGAAAAGGACTGACTACTTCAGGATATGCTGACCAAGGGAAAGAAGAAACAAGAATTTGTGTCCTGGGTAGTAAAAGAAGGGTATTCTCTTGTCATGATGCCATTTGCTTTATCTTGTGAGTGAGCTAGTAATATGCATCTTAGGGCTATTGCATAACTTGCTTTAATAAAAGTAACATGCTCACTGTCACGGCTTATTGACATCACATATTTACCTTTTGTCGTAAGGTTGTCATCTACATGACTTAAATTATCAAATAAAATCCCTGTCTTAATCATTACTGTCATTTTTAGATGATTTAACTCAGTGATGCTCAACCTATCTGACTCTGCAGGCTGGATGAGTGGTGAGGGACAGGTTCTTGGACCAGATCCTGGACGCTGGGTTGGTCCGTGGGCCAAATCCGAAGCAACTGTGTTCACCAGATCTGGCTACAGAGCAATACCACATGCCAGCCCAAATACGCAGCAATTAACACTTCCACTGCTTCCCCATCACCAGATTTCAGGACGGGGAGGGTGTGGGGAGAAGAGGAGTCCTGCAGGCTGGATGACACAGCTCTGTGGGCCATAAATTGAGCACCACTGATTTAAATTATACTAGGGAATTTAAAATAATTCTGAAGCTTCATCCCATTGTTTTCGGGTATCTCAGCTTACATAAGATAACTTGCTGTTCTAAACCAGAGGTTCCCAACCACCAGGCCGTGGTCCGGTACCGGGGCGCGGAGGGTTGGCTGTCGGGTCATGGCAAGTGGCTTCTGCCACTGGCAGTCACATGCTGCGCAGTGAGGCAGCCCTGGGAGGGAGGTAGCTGGCTCCGTGCACTACATCCTGCTCCTGTGCTGGTCTGCAGTATAAAAAAGTTTGGGAACCACAGTTCTAAACTGCTGCCTACCATTCTAGTTCGCTCTGAATATCCTGACCAGTGGAAATACTAATCCATAACATATGTTTAGTCAGTTTTTTGCAGCCCAGTATTGGATCTAATCCTGTAGCTGCACCATAGGTTCTCTAAACATGACCTAGTTCAAAGTAGCATCTTGCACACTGTTCTCACAGAGGCAAGTAGAAAGAAAAGGAGTCAGTCTGAGAACATGCCAGATGGACAGCAATCTAGCTCTTCCTTTCACCTGTATATGAAATATCTTTTGGTACACTTCTAATATTCCTACCTGCCCAATAGGGCTGTGCAAAGCTTCAGTCCCTGATTCAATTCGATGGAGATTCAGCCCCATTTGGAGGCCAAATCTCTGAATAAGAATCATATCAGAAGACCCTTTAATCTCTCCAAATCGAATCGGAACCCTCCAAATCAATTCGGAAAGATTCGGAGATTCAGACATAGAGACAGTATTAAATGTTTTTTCCACATACCTGTAGGTAGCAGGAGCTTGTGATCACTGTGATGCTGGGGCTCATGGAGCGTCCCACAGAAGCATGGGGGGGTCCCCAGTGTGCTCCACAGCAGAACCAGAAGTGGACCAGAAGCACTTTCAGTCCACTTCTGGGTCCGCTGGGGAGTGCGCAAGAGGGCCCCCCTGCATCCCCTCGGCTCAGTGACTGGTGCCTGCTGGGTCTGGGGTGGGGCACCCAGGGTCCCTGAGCGATCCCTGCAGGCGATTACCTGCAGGCAATCGCTGAGCTGGGGAGGGCTGCCAGCATGCTTCCTGGCAGACCCAGAAGTGGACCGGAAGTACTTCTGGTCCACTTCCGGGTTTGCCACCAAGCACATGGAGGGCCCCCCGCACTGGGATGCTTCATGCACCCCAGGATCACAGCAATCACAAGCCATGCCTGCTACCTCAAGGTACGTAGAAAAAAACTTTTAAATCTGTGTCTGTGTCCAAATCAGCATTGAATCTTCAGATTCAGATTCGACCTAATCGAATCAGGGACAGTGATCCAAATCAACGAATTGAATCACTGTCCCTTATTTGGGCCAAATATGAATCGAATAGGGGCCGCTTCGCACATTCCTACTGCCCAATCTTTTCCAAGCTGTTGCTATTACTCTTGCACCTGCAGTGCATAATTGTGTATAATTGTCCCTGTTCTCCTGAGCAGAAGGCCTTTATGAGTTTTATTATGAATGTTAATGAACAGGAAAATAGCTGGTGCAGGTAACTTGCAGTGCAGACAGGACTTTTTGAAAATTTCTTCCCTTTAGGAGGTGATCAGAGTAGACAGGAGGAGATAGGAAAGAAACATTAATAGAATATTTATTCCACTAGGAGCTCCTCTTTCTCTTCATTCTATAACTACTAAGAGCTAAATCCCCAAGGAGGACTTGTACACCTAAGCTATGGACAGAAATTACACATAAGCTGATAGAAGTGATCAGAAACTGGATCAAATCTGTAACACAACAAAAATTCAATGAACATAAACTTCTTTCAAAATGGCCAAAACTGGTTTAAGATAAACCTGGATGGACTTAACTGATTTAGGTTAAATCGGTTTATTGAACTTCTATCCCAGATCCCCTCCAGATACAAGGGCTCTAGGGCTCCCCGGTTTCTGGCTTGGTGCACTGCAGGCATGTGACTACATTTTTGGAATCAAAAGTGAATGTCTGTTCATTTGCTTATTGGTTCAATCATGTCAGTTTAGACTGATATGTGAAGATTGAATTGATTCTGCTTTAGGCTTTTTGACTGTCTGTACTTAGCCTTAAAGGGAACTTAGATGGCCCAGCTGAGCATTTCAGATGTTTGAGGTTCATAAACAGAGCATCCTCATGCCCAGGTCATCCGATGGCTGTGCTCAGGTAGGGGTGTTCAGGGAGTGTCTGACGTGTACTGGACCCTCCCTTGCCATGCGGCAGTAGGAAAGGTGACTGCATATTAGCTGCTTGTGGGCTGCCAGTTGGACAGCCCTGTTTTACATGATAGGCTAGTAGAGCAGCCACCCAGGCAGGGGAGGACCCAGATTTGAACCCCTTCCCTCTAACCATTTACAAACTCCCAGAGGAGTGTCACAAACATTGGAGTATTGTGAAGTGGGATGGGGACACTGTCCCTTTGTTGGAACCAGGCCTCTGCAAGATTTCTGGGACCAGAAGTAGAATAAGCAGGAGAGCCTGACTCTGTAGTCTAGTACAGGGGTTTTCAACCTTTTTTGGTTGGTGTCCCCCCGGCAGCCGGTCAAGAAGCAGGGAGTCCCGGTTGACAAGCGGGGAGGATGGAGGATCCCTCGCATGGCAGCGGCAAAACCAGAAGCACCAGCAGCACGTGGCAACGGAAGCACCAGCAACTCATGGCACCAGCGAAAACAAATGTGCCAGTGGCACATAGTGTGCAGCAGCACAAAGTGCTGGTAGACACGGCCCCACTTCTCTGCACCACTGCCACATACCCCCTAGGGCCTTCCCAAGTGCCCCCAGGGGTGCACGTACCCCCCCACCCCCCGGTTGACAACCCCTGGTCTAATAAGATGGGCAGTTGGGTGAGGGGAGTCTTGGGTTCTGCTCTCAGAACTGTCTTCATATTGAGTTACTGTATATTCAGTGCACTTCATTCTGCATGTGTAGGTACTGCCGTGGACTTCTGCTATCTATTGCTATGTCCAATTCTGATACAACGCAGCCTGTATTCACTAAAGACAAGACCCTTAAAACAATGCTTCAGTCTTGCAAAATGAAAACCCAGTATTGGCATAGTTTTATTAGACGTTCCATATATTCTTGTATATGTGGATATGTTGTCATGTGCATTTCCAAATGCATCCAAAAAAGATCTGTCACAGTTGCATGTTATATTCATAAAGGCAATGTCCTGTTAAAAATAAGCTTTCTCAACATAAAGAACAGATGTGAAAATGAAATCTCTTCTGCTATAGCAATCAAAAAAGGTCACTTGGTCTTAGATGCAGCAATTTTTCTCACACCCACAAACTTCTACTGCTGTACTGATAGAAGTCCCAGTATTTAAATCTGGCTACAATGAATAAACGTACATTTTTTCTGTTGGTGGTTTCTTTGAATGGAGATTGTGGTCCAAATCAAAGGCAGACCAAGATTGTTCCTAACTGAGGCTTCAAGAAAGAGTGAGGAAAGTCTGTGGTGTCCCTACAAGTTTCATTTATATGTTATCCCTTAATGAATGCAGAGGGCTGGTGTGAGATCTCTCAATCGTAGGTCCCAGGGGAGTCATAGGAACAGAAGTTATCTCGGGTGGCTCCTAGCTTTCTGACTAGTCAGATGGACATATTCTCCTTCCCTGTTTCTCTTCCTTGTGCCTCTGAGTGGAAAGTTGATGGGCTGTGCATGTGGAGAAAAAGCTCCCTGCCCAAAGAGGTGAGTAAGGTCATGCCTTCCAAATCTTTTGTGAGTACAATCCCCATGGGTTTCAATTCAAAGACTTCAGATTCAAATCCAAGTTTATATAAACAGGACTTAAAAAAATCTGAACCCAACTGTAAAATTAATCCCTTTTTTCTGTTCCTTCTCCTCGTGAGTGATTTTGATTTGCTATTAGTAAGAAAACTTAGTCCTGAAGAAAATATGCTCCTTCCTTTTAAGTTTTTAATGAGGGAAAATCAAAATAAATAAAAGCTTTGATCTCACTAGTTTTTACCTCTGCAAACTTCTACACACGAGAGAGGGTTTTTGGCGTGATGGAAGCTCCACAGATGTTCATGGCGAGCAAACAACAACATTGTTTAGGTCACCTGGGGCCTAAGGAACTCAGAAACTTATATTGGCATGCATGCTTAATTTTTTTTTAAATACTGTCTAACATAATCTAGAGAGAGCAACAAGGAACCCTTGAGACAGTCAAATGCTACTGGATTAATGAAAATCCTTAAATGAGTAGCTGTACCTTTCTTAGACTGTAGTTTCTCAACCTGTGGTACGTATACCCCTGGGGGTACGTGAAACACAGGCACTCTTTCTCTCATCCTCTTTTCCTCTCTCTCTCTCACCCCTTCCTCCTCTCAAAACTATGGCAAAAAATGTGGTGTGCCACGCACTGTGTGGTGCTTTAAATTCCCCAGTGATAATTTGGTGTGCCGCACTTTGTGCAGCACTGGGTTCAGCCCTCCTAGCTTTGGCCAACATCACCTCTAGCCCAGGTACATACTTGAGTTGTGCACCCCTGGTGTAAAAGGTGGCAACCCTACCCACACCAGATCATATCACAGCCTTATATGCACAGCCCTTCTTCCAACATATGACACATATTAGTCTGTAAATGTAAAATCCCCTGGAAAGTTGAGTGTTGGGGTACTTATTTAACATTTTCAGAAGTTAGGTGATACTTGCTACTTAAAAGATTGAGAAACACTGTCTTAGACCATTACTATTGGTCCAGTTTAATTTATCAAATTCTCTCACCAAAAATAAGTGACTTCCAACAATCTGTAATTATGGCATCTCTTGAGATCTGGTTGAGGGATGGGATGGAAGGGAAAAATGGGCCGATAAGAGATGCCTATAATGTGAAAGTTGTGGTACAATATGGGGTCCGTTTGAACAAGCTCATGGGTGGCTGGGGAAGAACCCTGTGCTAGGGCTCATAGTAAGAATCCATGATTTATGGGGCTGCTGCAGAGATCTTTTAGGATCATTTGCTGCTTTCTCGTTGGTACTCCAAAGGGAGGCTACAATAAACAATGTCTAAGAGGACGGAAAAATACCTCCTAGTTTGTTTGACCTCCTGTTCCTATTACTTCCCTTTGATGTTGTAAGTAAACAATTCAACCTAGGAAAACTAGACACTACAATGTTCCTTTGTTTCTCCTCCTCCTCTTCTCCCTTCCACAACCCTACCACGCTGCTGCCTGTTTAACTTGAGCAGCTAAATGAATGTTATGAAGAGCAGTTGTAGTGGCGTGGGTTAAAATATTCCCTGAGAACCTAATACAGCCAACTATGTATGGATATAACTCGAAGAAAAAACTTCAGAGGCTATTTATTTGTCCTCTCATGGGCAAGCATTTTACAAAGCAGCTGAATCCCACGTTACGGGAATCCATGAGGTTAATACAGATTTTGAGATTATGAGTCACTTCTCTTCTCTTCCTTCTAATAACATCATATTTAATTTCATTACATTTTTTATTAAAAAAAAAAAAAAATCCCGTCAGCTGTGAAACTGTTTTCTTTTGTCTTTGTGATCTCCCTAAGATGTTGTGAAGGAGGCCGCTGCCACAAACACATCAGTACTGTTGAGCCAGATACCTGAGCACTTATGGAATCTATATAGATTTTTAAACTATTAGATGTTCTAAGCCTTATCGTCAGCTTGTGGAAATGGCATCGCTGTGTTGAAGCTGGTGAAAGTTTGCAAATTCACGTGAACTGAAGATCTGATACCATTTGACTGATTCTTCCAAATTGTACCTTTTTGCAAGGTGTGACCTCCCCATAATTCCCTGCAGAGGAAGCTCTCTGTGGGATTCCAGTTGTCTAGTGTCACATGGCGTGAGGCAGTCATTGTGAGAAAATCCAACAGTGTCACGGTGTTGCGTTGTTACCTTTCATTTGAGACTTTTAGCAGGAACAGTTTAAAGTGATTTGGGATGTGGTACATTTCTGTAAAACTTGAGACCGTTTCAGTCCCCAGTTCCTCTTTTCCCCATATGACAATGGAGATGAGTTCAAGCGGCTCCTCTTCTTTCCCAGTTTAATTGGGAGAGGGCAGAAATGGAGTGGTCAACTTCAGAATTTCCTTTGCCATCTTACCTTGTGAGATGCATTTATTCAGGTTTGGCGAGGTGCTCGGGTACCACAGTGATAGAGGCTGTAATAACTATGCTGAAAATTTTGAAGCACAGACCAAACTAATTGACTTTTGATTTTGAAACTGTGCTGGAAAATTTGTCTTTTCCTCTCTGACCTTTCCTCCCACAACATATGGTCATGGAAGGGTCCAAGTTTGGCAATGGGAAAATTAAATGTTTTATGTACTACTCATTAATTAATATATTTCTTTAAAAATTTTGTATGTAGGTCCCAACCACTGACGAGAATGACTTTACATTTAAATAAGTCTACATAATCAAAGGGAAACAATGAAGAGGCCAAAATTCATTTTTATATATAACATGAGGAGTTACTGGCAGAGCCAGTGGGCACATCTACACATAATTAATGCAGAGCAATAAACTCTAGTGCTTACTGTGCCTGAGGTTATTGCTCCCTGGTGCTGTGTTTGAGGGAGGCCTGGGGGATTAGCCTGCCAGCCAGGGGCTGCTCTGACCTGCTTCAGCGTGCTGCGGAGGGTCTGGCTGGGGCACGAGAGTGCTTCAGTGTGGGGTGGGCCGGCAAGCAGCCCCCACACTGAAGCACCCTCTCGCCCCAGCCAGCCCTATCAGCACCTACGCATGCATTGTTGCACAGCTCCACTGTAGTATAGTACTTGTCTTTACAAGTAATAACCTACAGCGGAGTTAATAAGTTTACTCCATCCTAATACTAGTACATGTGTAGATGCTGAGACATTTACTGCAGAGCTAATTAGGCAACTACAATAAACTTCTTGTGTAAATGCACCCTGTGGGGTACAAATAGCTTGACTGCATTTGTTTATGACTCTTTGTGATGTGATAAACTTCAATAAGCTGTATCCAGTCATTTCCAGAATTTCAGAGGCTTTACAGCAGTGTCTGAAGCCTCTACTGATGGTGAAGAAAACCAAAATTACATCTCTTCAGCTATCTACAGGAGAGTTAAACTTTCTCTGCCAAATAAAGTAAGGCTTTACTGCTGGCTGAAGGCAGGAGAAGACGCATGTTCAAAGGGCTGCCATGGTCTGTTCAGGTTCTGTTGCTTTCCTGGGATATACTTCATGCTATGGTGACAGAGCTACTGTATGAAGCTATCAGATGCATATAGATATGGATGTTTTCTCATAGTTGGGCATTGTAGTTTCAGGATAAGTATAGATGTGCCCTTTGACAGCATGATTGACTCCCCTCAAGGACAAATAATAATAGTTGGGGGAAGGGAATGGATGAGCATCAAGGGAAGCCTTGATGGGCAAGGCAAGCCATCAAGGTAAGCCATACGTAAGCATATTCAGCCTAAAAAGGAGAAGGCTGAGCCCTTTCTTCAAGCTTACCCTGACTGTTAAGCTTGGTAGCAGCCTACCACTACATTGGAAAATGCATCAAGGGCTCCGTGACCAGCTGTTCACCAGGGCACCTTTGTGGAAAACCAGGGGTAATGGCTACAAACTCCTGGAAGACCATTTCAGGCTTAACACTAGGAAAAACTTCACATTTAGTGTGTCCAGACTGTGGGATAAGCTCCCTCCAGATGTGGTGCAATCGCCTACCCTGGAAATCTTCAAGAGGAGACTAGACAGTCCCCTTGCTGGGGTCACCTGACCCGAGTTGTCTTTCCTGCTTGGTGCAGGGGGCTGGACTCGATGATCTTGTGAGGTCCCTTCTGGCCTAATAATCTATGAAGGGTTCCGCTGACAGAAGCTCTGATGAATGCAATCCCAACTAGGTATATGTTCATATTGCTATACAAGTTATGACAAATTATATTTAGTGCTGGACTGAATCCAAATACATTTCTAGCTGATTTTTGAGTGTGAATGAAAAGAATTAAAGAAACAAGGAGAGGTGAGCTTAGATCGTGGGAAGATGTACTTTTGTGGCTTCTGTTTGGGGCTTCAGTAATCTGTGTCACTTGAATGCTTTAGGAGTAAAATCACTGTGGTTAAAGGAATGCCTTTACTAAAGTGATATTCCTTGCTTCTATGCTGTGTTACTCTCAAAGGGCTTAAACTAGAAGCCCATCATGTCTACTGCTTAAATAGAGCTCTTTGGGAGCAGTGTGCTAGTGACTACACAACTCAGGGTCTTAGACCACTAGTTTTCAACTTTTTTAGATTGAAGATACCCCTCCTTAGACTCAAGGCACCCTTTGGAAAATGCCAGCTCTTGGTTATCACTTGTTTTTGACTACAGAAAAATAATAGAGCAATTCTTCTGTTGGAAAGGCCTCAGAAAGACCACAACAGGTCAAAATGTTTTTAACACTCTGGACTCCCATTTGAAATCTCTGGGTTTATCTTGTGAACCATGTTTGCACATCTAGCAATGTTAACATTGTGCAGCAACCTTCAGCCTAGTTGGGAAGCACTGTCTTAGACACTGGTTTCAGGATTTAGTGACGCTGAAAGTTGGAGCCTCAGAGAAGAGGTCTGGTCCTAGGAATGTGTCATATGGCATCAGAGCTAGAACCAATACTCAGATTTTACCCACACCCAGTTGTCTTGGAAATTTTTGCTAAGGTAGATTTTTTTTCTAGCATGCTCACTTCTCATTCAGTTATCTAAGTACTTCCATCAGTGCCTTACTCAAGGTGCCTATATGTGCCTGTCATATGTCTCTTCTTTTCTTATCCTCTCTCTAAGAGGGAGGAATATATATAGTACAGTGTCATCTTTTGTTTTAGATTTATTTTTAAATATATACGCAGTTATGCAAATATACACTGCATTTAAACCAGAAGCTCATAATGATGGCCTTTGGCTCCTCAGAGAGATCCTTCCACAGGAACCTATGTAGCCCTGACTTTAAAGAGTTCCATCATGCCAGAAGACTGTAATTTATGACTACAATCATCATACCTGAGGGTTAGGTGATCTCTTATGTAGCATGAGCCCCAGCCAAGGAGCATCTTGAAGATAAGGACTAAGACCTTGAATTTCTTTTAAAAGTATTTGGGGAAGCCAGTTTGAAGGACAAGTTTGATGGGCTCCTAGTAACCTTTAATGAGGAAGGGAGGCAGTGCAGCAAACCTTACTAGCTGGAACTTCTGAAATGCTAGTAAGTGCCCGGGTATATGGTATTGCTGCAGTCCAACAAGGGGTGAATTAAGGCATCATCTGCAAGGACAGAACAGTCTGTCTGCCAAATGGAGATAACAAAAAGCATTATTTCAAGGATGCTGCTATGTGAAAGCTTGATGTTAGCAAAAAATGCTATAGATGACATTGACCAGTTGTGGATTAGGTACCTTCATCCAAAGGAGCCTGCCCCATGGTTGTGAATTCTGCAAAATGCCCATAGTATCACCTTCTTTCTCAGGTTTAGTTTCAGGCAGCTGTTCTCCATCCATGAAGTGATCTCATCCAAGCCATAGGCCAGCTGAATGGTAGTGGCATGCGTAAATGTGCAGAAGGATGGATAGAGCTATGTATCATCTGCACTTGAGTATATGTTGTCTGACTTGGTCACCCAGTGGTTGCATGTGGGTGGGAAATAACCTAAACCTTTTTATTTGGGGCTATTGTAATGAGGTGCATGACTCAGGGGCTGATGCCCAGATTTAGGGGTTTAGGGGATAATGATAGCCTACCTGCTTAAGAACACTGGGGCAGAGAACGTGAGAGCGTACATGCCACAGCTTGTGTTGCTTTGTATGTTATTTGCACCTGTACTGGTTTTGTTTCCTGTGATGAGAAGCTATCCGCATTTGTAGTAAAAGGACTGACTTTAATGAAGAAATTGGCTTCTGAGTCTGCCTAAGGGAGTGTGAACTAGCTACAGTTATGTTTTCAAGTTTTTTCCATAACTGAAGGTTAGACACTTTGATGATCCTGAGATTTGGACTTAGGTTTGGTTTCTTTTCTCCCTAATATTGCAACTCCAAAATGCATTTTCCAGCAATGTTCATTGTAGTGTTTTCTCCAATCAAACTATTTGAATAAATGCTGAAAGAGTAAAACTTGAAGAAGAAATCATGCCTGCAGGTTGTTATTTCACCCTGTCACAACTAGGCACAACTTTTTAATGATTAATTTAACCTTTTGTGGTAAAGTTACTTTTTTCATGTGTTTGCTGTCCTGATCTGATGGATCAGAGGTAGCAAAGAGAGACAGAAGTGCCAGCCTGACGTCTCATCTCAACCACTCTTCTCATCAGCTTCAGTATTTACATAATGTCTAAATCAGACTCAACTAGCAGGGGCCATAAAACGGCATTTACTCCTTCAGCTCAAAGGAGACTTTTTTTTTTGCTAATTTGTTATTGGGCAGGTGTCCAAAGCCTTAGACCATGGAGTTCTACCTGGGGACATGACCTCATATGATCTGGCTGAAAGGGGACCCTGGGGCCAGATCTATAATGTAATTTTTTTCTGAACTAGCTAAATCAGACAGGGTGTGATGAGGCCTGTTCTCTGGCATAGTTGTGCTGGCAGAAGCCATTAGTTAAGACAATGTTATACCAACAATGCTTTGTCAAACAAAGCACTTTTGTCAATACAGCTCATGTGGGTACAGAGGGAAGTGAAGAGGAGTGCCTTGCTGGTATGTTATGTTGGGACAGGTAGACCAGCAAGGCGTTTCAAGTATTCCTGGTCTAGTTCTCTTCATTGCTTTGCAATTTTACAACCAGCCAAGCCAGAATCTCCCCAGGCTCTGTTGGTTTTAGGCCCAAAGGTAAAAGTAGTAGCCACTGCCTTTCCGTGATTGTAGTGATTTTTTTTAAATGTTATTTATTTTACCCCATATAGGTCCCCAGGTAAGCTTTCTACCCCTTGGGGCCATACTGCTGTAACACAGGGCAACATGTGACCCTGGGCAGCCACAAGAGCTATTTAACAACGCCGTTGGGACTTCATCCATTTCTTGAGTTTTTCAATTTAAACTCCACAACATCAAAGTTGTTTGTTTGCATAACTTTTTAAAATTTAACTTCCTTCACTTTTCACACCCCCCCCCCCACTCTTGTTTTTGAAAGGGAGGCAGTCAGCTTAAACTCTGCTGACTAAGCCAATGGAAGTTTGACTTCATAGCTCTGGAACACATGCTCTGGTAGAGATGTACTGGGAATGTGCATTGCAGACCAAGATAATGCTAAACACATGTTCTACATGCACAGATATGAAGTCTATGTGATAATTATATATGAAGTGACAGCTTTATCCATAAATCTAATTAAAACTAAATTCTTCCAAATCTAGTGAAGACCATACCTTCCACTGAGGACTAGCAGCATATCAAAGTCCTGATTCTGCCAAAGGAATGGAGTGTCACTGAAATCAATTCTGAATTTTATCTTTGAAATTATAATGGACAATACTGGCATACCTTCCCACTAGTACATCAGTCTTTTAACATAAGTATTGTGTCATAGAGCATTATAAAGGATATTGTGTGAACACACATTTCCAAAATAGTTTTTTTGTTTGCCCTAAACTGATAGTGCAACTTCTGAGTGTTGACACACACTTTAGTGTAGCTGTTGCTATGAAGGGATTGCTATATTTATATTGCTAGGCAGAAATAGTTCCAGTAAAAGGCAACAACACACTCAGAAAGGTAAATTCAACAGAAATTTATCACTTGTCTGTTCCTGCCGAAGTAACTAGAGCCACTGTATCAGGAGGTTTTTATGTTGTTTTTCTTTCACAGTTGTGTAAAAAATGGACTGAACATTGATATTTGTTTTTAATAGTGGTGGGACCCTTAAGTCTATATTTTTGGTTTACTTCTATTGCTTTAACTTGTGACTGAACTAAATAGTAAGCAACATAGACCAACAACAATGATAAAGCTTTAAAATAAGTGCATCTACTCTGTGAAAAGTACATGAGAGATGCATGGAATGGTATTGTAATTATATAGTAATGCGAAAAGGTTTGACAGCCTGGAGCTTGTCTTGGCATAGCATGTCACTTTATCTGTTCCCAGCATGAAGCACTGCTTTATCAGCACTTCATTTTCAGTTGTTGTTTCATCTTTAAGTGTGAAATATGTTTTTTCCTAGTGGTTGTAGAAGGAGATTTTGCTGGCAGTTAAAATAATAGGAGCACAATGTCTTGATTGATGCGGCCTAAAGTAAAATGTTGGGTTATTAAAACGAACTTGTAAATTTCCAATTTCTCTGAATTGGTGTCTTCACATTGATAGCTGTAGTTTTTGTTATTACTAATAATGGACAAAAAATTCTGTAAAAGTTAAAAGTATACCTAAAAACCTAGACCCCACAAACACCCTTATGCTGCAAGCCCCTGCACACTTACTGACTCCTATAGTGCCACTGATTTTTCTCTCAAAAACTTAAAGGAAGGGGAATAGTCTTAGGCTTTTTGAAATACAAACTTCAAGTTATTGGTATGCTTCATATTAATTGTATTCTCCCATGACTTCCTTAAGTAACCTAGATTTCCTTATGCTGCCTGGGCTTCTGTTCTTTCCACCAATGCTTTGTGTTTTCCATTTTTCTCTTCAAGCTCCTCTGCCTTCTCTTGTTGCTATATCTTGTGCTGCACATGTGGGGTATGATCTTTAAGGGTATGGACAAACATGCACTTTAGTTGCTTTAAAGTGGGGAAGCTGCTGCTTAGAAGCATGTAGTAACTGTTATGCTGTTAGGAGTGCACAGTCGTGTAGTGGTAAAAGTGAGCTAAATCCCTTAACCTTGACCCAGAATGAAACAGTTAAGGTTGGAATAGTTTTCCTAGTATGGCTATGGACTCATGCAATTAACAGTTGCATTGTAACAGCTTGTATCAAGATACAGTTGTTTTGTCTGTCCCTGGTCTGCACCTTCCTGTACTGCCCTCTGCTCCATTCCTCTTCCGTGTGTGTGTGTGTGTGTGTGTGTGTGTGTGTGTGTGTGTGTGTGTGTGTGTGTGTGTGAAGTTTTTTAAAGAGAAGCAGCACAACAGTAGAATGAGTCTGATTACGATGACAGTAGATTGTTAAATTATCTTTATGTTTTCATGTGTGGTTCAGTATACCTCCCCCCAGACTATTATATTGTTTTTCATTGAAACATGCAACGATAATGGAGAGAAAAGTAGTTTTGGATAACTCATGCCTATTTGTGCTTACAGGATTTGGTCCCAAAGTAGAAAATTAGGTTAAATTCACCTGTTCATGACTCATTCACATTTGAAAGTGTAGCTTGTTAGATACCTTGGTATACAGCAACAGCATTTCTCTCACCTTTCTATTATTTTACAAGAAACTTGTGGATGTTTTATCAACTTTATATTTACAGAAGCTGAAGAGAAATAACATAAAATAAGATGGTATATTGTTGAAAATGGTGTGAACATACATGACAGTTGATAACCATGTAGTATGTGTTTTTCTTTCCCCTTCTTTCTTTTCCTCTGTCACTCCCTGCGCTTCAAAAAGGGGATGGATGTGGCCATATGGTGGTATATCAAGACAGCGGTACTCTGGCATCCAAGAACTATCCTGGGACTTACCCCAATTACACCGTTTGTGAAAAGAAAATTCAAGTGCCTCAGGGAAAACGACTGATCTTAAAAATTGGTGACTTGGACATTGAATCCCAGAACTGTGAATCTGACTACCTTGCCATCCTTAACTCTTCAAAATTGTACGGTATGTAATAAAACTTGGAAAGACAGTTTTGGTAGAAGGTACAGGTTTTAACTGATTGTGATCTGAGAAAGGTATGGAAAATACCTGTTTTCATTAGAGAAATTATTTCTTCCCTATTTTTCTGGCCTCAGCATGTCAAGTTACTCCTCACATCCTGTAAGAAATATGGTTGTTCTGTGCATACTGTAAACTGCGTAATCAGTGTGAACTTTCAACAAGTGCCAGTGCTTTCTCTAAGAGGTTTGACCTCAATTCTGTGGAATTTAACAACCATGAATGTCAAGCAGAAAATTTTACACATGAGACTGGATCGCTCATGAGTCCCTTACACCTATGTTTGTGCCATTCCTTTGCTTGGTGTGGCAGCAGTAGAGTAAAACACTTCCTTCCTTCACAAGACAGAATTGAAAAACCAGATTGAAAATGATCATCATTATAAATTGCTGGGCAGGTTGCAGTGAAACTTTTGTGTTGCAAAAGCAAGCCAGAAGTAAAGGGTGCATGCTGAGAGGACCTGCTAGTAGGAAAGAGCTGGAATAAGGATAGAACGTGGTCTGGAAACAATCTTACTTTTTATTTTGCTAACTCAAAAGCTGCTGTGTGCACACAGACCTTAAAGCAGAGATGATAAATGCTGAGCCAACTTGCAACTTACACAACAGACCTAGACAGGGGGTTAAGCTGAAGAGATACTTGCAATGTCAAGTTGTTCTGCATCCAATAGATACATTAAGACCATGCATTCAATAGGGCTAGAAGCCTCTGTGGGGAAAACCCTAGGCATTCCCCAACTTGGCCAAACCACATTAATGTTAAAACTTTCCCCCTGCTGATATTGTAGGCGGTAAATTACTTTTCATGACAGTATGACCACTTACAAAAGTCATTACTTTATATTCAGGTAATGGGGTATGTAAACAAAATGAGCAGATAATATTATGTGCATAAAGTCATGAATTATAATAAAACTTTAAGTTTAACAAGGGCTGTTTGTTGCAAAGTACTCTGTAGCCCTCCAGTCAACTGTGAAAGCTGAAACTGAATCTGCAGTATTGGAAATCATTGATAGATTGGGGGAGGAGGAAGAGCTCCATAGAGGATTTTCTGGTTTTCAAGATGACCCTCACCGTCGTGCTTGTCTCAGTGAAGTGTATGAATCTTTGAAGCTCAAGATATCTTCATAGTAAAGGATGATGATTGCCTTTCATTCATGTGTGTGGTAAACCTATAATTCATATAGTGCGGTAGGATTAAGTGAGTTATTAGGGTCCTTCTCACAAATGGAGATAAAGGTATTATTGCCCTTCATGTGTGAGTTAGACTATGATATAAAGTCTTTACTAAATGTGAGCAATGATATCTTCATGTGTAATCTCATGAAATTTTTTTTACTGTGCATGTGTGTAGGTGTGTGCATGTTGTAATGAGGGACAACCCCCTGCATATTCAAATGTAATTGTTCTGTTTCAAATGCACATTTTTGAGCCATTGCCTGCAAATTGCCTAGAAACAATATACATCTAGCATTTTTTATTATTTTATTATTGAATAATTTTCTTGGTATCATCCTGACTTTTATAATGTAACAATTTTAATGAGAAATTGGGGGGTGGGAGTGGGGGAACAGACTAATATAATCCATATATTTGTGTTCCAGGTAGAGAATTAAGTTTATATGTTAGATTTATTCTTTGGTTGGTGTTTTCCTAAACATCAGTCTAAAGACATCTTCAGAAGACTTCAGTTCTACAGAGTTTCACAGCCCACAGATATATATAAAAAAAGTTGAACACTGTGTAAATACCATGTAATTATTGTTTTTCCTAAATATTCCACACCCTTTTCAGTCCTGCTTGGTAATGTTTGATGCATATCAGCTATAATTACTGACATACTTTGCTTTTTCAGTAACCAGCTGCACAGTTAGCCGATTTCACTCCTATATCTGATTAAGCACCTATTCTAGCCCAGATGGATACATTGTTATTTTAGTGACTTTTGAAGACAACATGTTTTGGTGCATGCAGTTCATGGTAGTCTTGGGTTTTATATAAATATGTTTTTTTTTCCATTTGCACTTTTAAAGATCCAGAGAAATCAGGACAGTTAGGTCTATTTAAAAATTTAGTTCCAACTTTTTAACAGTGTAAGGTGTAATTTTCTCTGTGTATTTAGTTAAGTCAGTGCAACTCTTATCTCTGAACACTTGTGTGTGTGTGTGTGCATGTGTATGTATATGTGTGTGTGTGTGTATGTGTGTGTGTATATATATATATATATATATATATATATAATATTATAAAAGCCTTAATCTATCTGACTGTCTGTCTGTCTGTAATGCTTTATTTGCACTCTGATTAGCTGATTATAATTTCGGGGGTCTGGCTGATTATTGGCTGAATGAAACAACCAATCAGCTGGCCTTGCCCCCCCTACCCTGCTCCCTGTAGGCAGGAGTGATGGAGTGGAGGGAGCTGGCCTTGCCCCTGCCCCCCTTGCTCCTTGGAGGTGGCAGCAGCAGCATGAGGGGAGAGCGGGGTCAGGACACCGTGGGAGCGTGGTGAGGCCACCAGCACTGACCTTGGTCCACCCCTCCCCACTTCCATCATTTCCGCCTGCAGGGCTGACATGGGCGTGCTGTAGTGGTGGGGGGTGGAAGAGTGGGCTGGGGCAGACACGGCAGTGGTGGGGGGGAGGGGAGGACCAGGCCCAATGGGGGGGGCGAAGCTGGCCCACTGCAGTGGTGGGGGGTGGGGGAACAGCAGGCCTGGCCCAATGTGGCTGCGGCAGGGGGAGGGGAGGGGAAGGAAAGGGAGGGGAGGGGCAGGCCTTCTCCCCCCGCCTTGGGTCCAGGCCCACTCCTCCCCCACCAGCCTCCCCCACGTCGGCCTCAAGTGCATAAAATAATTAGATGTCTGAAAGCCATGTAAGTACCTCTTAGACACCTCAGAGGTAGAATAGGATCCGGGACAAAGTTTGAAACTTAGTTCCCTATTCTGGATAGCAAAGCTAGTTCTTATTATTCTGTACATCATAAAAAAAAGAAAACAAGACTCACAGAATTGTTCTCTGGTACTACTATGACTATTATCACTACAAGTATAGCACATGGATGCTGCAGATGTTGGAAGAGTGAGTGAGTGAGTGTATCTGTAAAAATACTGTAGAGAATTAGTAAGAACCAGAATGTGTTACAAAGCATACGTCGAGTTTTTAGGTGGAAATACCATTAGCATAACTCTAATTTTCATCTGGCGGAGATGGTTGCTTTAGATATGCACCCTGGTACATAACCCTTATAAGTAAACTGTAACTCACTCTCCATAATTTAACCTTTTATTGCAACTAATGAAATAAAACAGCGAGCATCTCACTTTATTTTTGAACTACTGATATTCCATCCCCTAATGGGAAGCTACCATTCGATACAAATGAGTGGATCTGAGAATTTACATTACCAGATTGAGTTCTACCCTTTAGTAAGACCAGCTCTACAATATAAATGATAAATGTTAAATAAGAATAATATTTGAACATATACCTTTCCACAGATTTTTGTACACCAACTTAAAGCACTTTGGTTTCAATGAGTCTTTTCTATAAGAGTGCATAGAATTTTCAAATTACTATGATAGACTGTTAAACTTTGCTTTCAGACCCATTAAGAAACTAACACTTTAATGCTTTTTATTCTCACTACTTCTTCTCACTACTTCTGTACAATTTTAATTTTGCTGCACTAGAAATTACTCCAGTTAGACTTTTACAATCTTATTTTAAAATAAGCTGAATGGTAAAAGAAACAAAGTAAAACAAACTGCTGATACTGGACCCTTACAGTAGGACTCTGTGAAGCTTTGGGTGCTGATTTGATTCGGGGGAGATCCAGGTCAATTTGGTGGCTGAATCTCTGAATCCGAATTGTATTGGGAGACCAATAAAAAGCTCCAAATCGATTCAAAGCTCTCCAAATTGATTCAGAAAAGATTTGGAGAGATTTGGAGATTCAGGCAGTCCCCACTCGCCACAGCATGGAACTAGACCTAGGCTCCATGCCAGTAAGTAGGGAGCAGAGGGAGGGGTCTGGAGGAGGGGGGAAGGGACCATGGGGGGACCCCTGCCAGGCCCCAGCCCCCCTGAGTGCCCTCTGACCCCCACCCGCTCTCCCAGCCTTGTCAATGGCTACTCTGCCTGGCCCCAGCATTCCAGCTCTTTAATAAAATAAATAAAAGTCCCACTCTCACTGGCTCTTGCCAGGCCGGGGGGGAGAAGCAGTCCCCACTGCCCCACGCTGCATGGGGGGCTCTGCCATGATCCCCCATCTGCTCTCCCAGCCCCATCAATGGCTGGCTGCCCCTCCTGGCCCCAGCATCCATGAACTTAAAAGCCCCACGCTCGCCAGATGCTGCAGCGGCCGTGGGGTGCAGCAGGGATCACCCCGCACCCCCGGCCTGGCAGGAGCTGGTGAGTGCAGGGCCTTTGTTTTTTTTAAGAGCTGGGACACTGGAGCCAGGCGGGGCAGCCAACGATGGGCTGGGAGAGCAGGCAGGGGATAGGTTCCATTTGATTTGGAGATTCGGTTGACTCGGCAGCAGCCGAATTTCCGAATCAGATTTGGCCAAATTGATTCAGGACAGTGATTTGAATCACCGAATCGAATCGCTGTCCTCCAAATCGGCCAAATCCAAATCGAATACTAGCTGCTTTTCATAGGCCTACCTTACAAGGAATACAGAGAGCTCCCTGGCTCATTACTCTGCAAAGATACTCATGGTGTTCATTAAATTAAAGCCCCAACCAAACTTTGCCTTTAATGTAATAGGTGGGGCTCAGAGTTAGGTTTTAATATGTGTATTAATCCTCAGAGGACAAAAGCTTTCAGTTTTGGTGAAACTAACTTACCTTTGTCAGCTGTTCATTTAACTATTAACATAGCTGTAGCAACTCTGTTTGCTGAAGAAACAAGACCGTAATATACATTTCTTTTAAGATGCGTTGAAATCAGAAGTAATATTTAAGAACAAAGGGAATAAAAAATAAGAAGATTAAGGTCTGCTCCTGCAGGGATCTGTTATTTTCCCTTGGACTCTGCATGTGCCCTTGTGAGCCATATTGCAGGTGGTCCTGGCCCCTGGTGAAGAACAGTGTGGCTTTTCACAATAGCTGCTGACTTACGCAGTAGTTAGGTGCTGATGTAAAAACCAAAAGCAACCCCAGGGTTCCTTAATATAGTTTCTCAAGCAGATAGCAGTGATCACTACACTGACTTGCTTGCACAAATTATACTTTGTAAGAAACTTTTGGAAAGTCACCCTGGGTGGAGGAAGAGGAGAAAGTGTGGGGGAGCAGCACAGAGTCCTGGGTTCTAGTCTTCTCTGTCAAGATTACTTTTGTTTTTAATCAAATGAGCATTTTACATCAAAATGCATGAACAGTCTGGGGAGCAAAGTCCAAAGCACTGGATAGCCCCTTTCTAGCTGACTGCCCTAATGACCAGGCTGCAGAGGCTCTGCCTTGTTGTTCTGGCTCCCTGAACCTTTCATTTTTAAAGGTACCCCCAGCCAGCCTAGCTGGTAGCCTGGTGTCTAGAGTATGCTTTAAGAAGTGGGAGATGTAGGATTGAGGCCCCCCAGAGTAAGGATAATGTAGGACCCAGGATTCCCATCTCCTGGACCAGCACCTAAATTGTTAGGCTACATGGGAAAGGGCAGGGTAGAGCAGTGCCACCACCAGCTTCTTCAATTGCATTTTTAAAATGAAAGTGGTCATGGCTGCTGTGTACTGCACTGAACTCAGTGCTGTTGGTATGTATTTGTCATGTTCTGAGCATGCATCCTAATCAGGCTTCTCTGGGGGATTGGGACCTAATTTCTGCATGACACTTGAGCTTAAGCAGGAGCTAGTCACGTAACTGCTCAGACCTGCTCAAGGGGCTGAACTGCAGGTGCCTAAGGAACTTTCAGACCAAAAAGGGACGTATATAGCCAGTTTAGGCACCCCTGGGCAGCTACTGAGCTAAGGTTTTATTGGTCAGAGTTTTGGACTTGGGCACACTTTATGTGGCTAAGTCTTGTCTTAGTCTTTTGGATTCCATGTATATTCTACCCCTTTTCCCCCAACAGGATTGTCCACTTCTCTCTCTTGCACCATTGCCAGTTTCCTAGTATTTTTTTTTTTCTAATTTTGGGAAATCCTTCTAAGTCCTGCTTCAGAGAGGTAGACTGAAGACTAGCAAGTGTCTTCTAGTTCAGTCTCCTGTCTTTGAGGTCAATAGGAGTAGCCTTTGGTGGGTAGATATTGTATTTCTTGTATGACTGCTAGTGGTTTGGATAGTTAATGCTATATTTGATATCATGAAGCTGACTGCAGGAAAAATCAGTGAAAATATTTTTTGTTCCCCATGCCCTTGTCAGACCAAGTGAGCATTTTCTGATATGTGAGAACCTCTGATAACTGCAACGACTGTTTTAGTAGAACTAGATTTTTTTAAATCTCTCTTAAAAGGTTCTCATACCTCTCATGTTTCAAGGGGATTCACCCAGCTAGGTTTTTTTTAATTATTATTGTATGCTGAATTAAATGTTATGCTTAGAAGAAGGGTGTGACCAGAGGTTTTCGCTCCCCCCCCCAATCCCTCCTTTTACAGGAAACTTGCTGTGATTGCAGTATTGTTCTGGTATTTCAGGTAATCTCATAAATTGTCCAGACAAGTTCTCATTGAAGATACAATTGAGCAGTTTCTATATACGGTTGATACAGAGAAAGTCATGAACATCTGAGTTGAACTGTGCAGTTACATTCTTTCCCTATAGTTTTACCCTAGGAAAATAATATTATAAGTATGGCCCAGTAGGGGCTGTGCTTCCATGTGCTGTGTTCCAGGGAGGGCATAGAGTGTCTGACAGTAACGAGGAGGCAGTGACTCTGGGGAGTGGGAGGGAAGAGGCAGAGATTGTGGGAATAGGGGTGTAGGTGGCAGGGGAGGCAGGAAAGCTGCAGGGGAAAGAAGTAGGAGGCACAGGGCAAGGGGGTAGGGGGATGAATTTCCCTGCAGGGGGGATGAATTCAACCCTCGGATAATTAGACTCTGTACCTGGAAAATGATAACAAACTTACACATTTTCCATATATAGAATCAAATGATTGGGAGGGTGATCTTAAATTCAGGGTTGTCTTGGTTGTAAGTAAACATAAAGAATTTTACCTATCGCTCTTGCACTGGTTTACCTTTGATTAAGAAGGAGTACAGGGATCATAAAGGTTAGGCATGCAGGTAGCCAGCTTCTTTGATCATCAAAGTTTCAGCATGTGAAATTTTGGTGTGGAGCCTAACCTTAAAAAAAGTTTACGCTGTATCCACAGGCATTTTGATTTCAGCCTTCTGATTTAAGAACATTAGAATAAATTTAGAAAATTGAGAAAAGTACAGAATCTTGTGCCTAGCAATTACCATCCCAGATTTTTTGCGGTTGTTAATCCAAGATATATTAATTCTGTTGGAGGTGCAAGAAGCCACCCAGCAAAGACTTTGGCAAAAAAGGGTAACTGCTGTTGCTTTTAATAAACAATATTGTCAGGCAAGTATTGGATAACTCCAAATTCCATAATAAATGTTGAATAGGGAAAAAGAAGGCACCCTATAATTCCCTACATAAAGAACACCTCCCAGCCAAAATATTACATAACCACAATACACGTGTGAGAATTTACAAAATTCAAGGCTTTTGATGTAACCACTAATACCTGAAGTTAAGACAGAATTCAAATGTTATAAAACTTGGTGAAAGTTTAAGACCATTTAGCATTATGAGATCAGTTCAGTTATTCAGGGGGGCTGTGCTCAGACTGTTTGCAGAGATTCAGCAGCTTGCAAAAGATGTTTAAGTTCTGCAGTACCAATATCTACAGCCAAGAAAATGTAACTAGTTTTTGTAGCAGTTGGACACCGCCCTAAGTTTACAGTTCATGGGTTGGAACCAGTTTTATAAGCAAGTCAATTTGTTATTAAGCTGTAAGTTTAATGACAAGAGTATTTCTGTAACTATTTCTTGTATCAGTTTGGAAATAAACATTAAAATGATGTATGTAATAATTTTCAGAGTGCTGACTTCTTCTGATTCCCTCCTCTCCAAGTCTCTTATCAGTTTAATGATGCAAATTATGCCCCATCCTTTTTTGTTTGGAGGGGTATGGAGGTGGGCGGTGTTAGGGAAAGAGTATTTGTGGGAAAATGTGTGGAGACAAGTATTGGGGCACAGAAAGAATTGAAACCTTCTCAGGTAATTACCATCTTTACCCATATCCAAGATGACTTTAAATATAAAGTAACCCCCCAATAATTAGATTCTGTATATAGAAAATTATAAACTTGTTATTACTTCCCATGTGTAGAATCTAATTATTGGAGGGTCATCTTAAATTTGTCCCCCACCACCACCTCTGCAGTGAGGAAAACAGTAGCAAGGGAGCAGGGAGCTGGGGGAAGGTGGCCTCCATTACTTATCTCCCCATTAGCCTGCTCCCACCCCACACCACAGGACCTTTGCCCTGTGACTTGCTCCCCACAGCTCCTGTGCCCTTGCAGCCCCTGTCCCTTCTCAGCTCCCCACAGCTTATGACTCCTTCCTGCTCGTGCCCCTGTTGCATACTGTCAGGTGTGGCTCTGGCTCCATGCCCTTCCGGGCATGGAAGATGCACAAGTTTTAGTCTCTGCCCGGCCATGCAGCAATGGCAGCTCTGGCCCTGGTGCTGCTGTGTGGCTGGGCACAGGCCAGAGCTTGTATCTGCTCCGTGCCTGGGAGGGAACAGAGCTAGAGCTGTGCCTGATGGTAAGTAGGTGGGGGAAGAGGGCAGGCAGCTGCTGCTGCTCTGACTCTAGCCCTGTCCCATGCGCCAGCCCACCGCCCTCCCCCCCTCCAACCTTGTACTCGGCTTTCCCCCCCATGTTGAATAGGGAAAAATACCATTTTGTTTCCTCTTCACACTGTCTCTCAACAAATATTTAGGCTAGCATTTTCTCTTTCTTCCCGACAAGCTGACATCAGTGACCATTTCAAGGATCAGCTTTATATTCTGGTATGAGAACATGTAAGATGCTATCTTTTTCTGATTGAATTTCTTTTCCCAAGTAACTTGCTTAACCCTTTCTTAGAAATTGTTTGCAGTCACACAGTGAGTCATTTTTCCACACAGGAATACTCATGGGAAATGTCATAATTGCTTCTTTCTTTCCTGTTACTGTTGTTTATACCTGGTTTTAATGTTTAAACTTAGAGCAAATCCTATCCATTCCTGAATACCTCCTGTCTGCCCTGATCACGCCAGTTTACACAGGGCTGGTGCTAGAATGTTGTTGAGTCAGTAAGAAATCCCCCATGTTTGTTTGAGGTTTTACATGAATCAACCCATTCAGTACTGCACATAAAACTAGATGGAAGGGATCTTTGGGGTACTTGAAGAAAAGTATAGGTCACCAGACTTGCATTGTGGCTATGCCGTTATGGATCCCAAAGTCAATCCTTTGTGGCTATAATGTGGAGGCCACCTGTGAGATCTTTGGGATATATCCAAGTGGTAGACTTATATCCCTAACAACTATTTATGTGTCCAAAGCTTATGACACAGGGAACAACACTTGAAATTCATTTTATTAAAGATATGTATAGCCCTGAGATGAATCTTTCCTTTTCCTTAATTTCCAAATCAGAGCACAGCTGTGTAGGCAACAAAGTCCTGGCTTATATACTAGTTATTTTTTTTTCATCAGTTTTTCTTTCCCTGATTTAATTAATCTCCCATATAACCAAAAGTGACGATCCTGAAATGTCCTTGTTCAGTTAAGTAGTGACTCCCTTCTGGCTCCTTACACAAATTGATTTGGTGAACACAAAAATTCAGTCTAAGCCTCCTCTATGGCTCTAAGGTGCTGAGAGAATTCTTAGGGCTCCCAGCAAGGGTATAGAGAATTTAGTTTCCTACAGGCCAAAGAGGTGGAGACCCCTGGTTTCAATGTATTTGGCTATATGAACTGTCTGCAGGACCAGTGTTTTTCTTTCTTCTGTTTTTTTTTCTCCCTTCCCCTCTGAAAGGAAGTCTCTGCCAAACTATGTTCATCTTCCTGCTACTATTTATTGCAAAAAATACTATTTGTTACTATTTATTACAAAAAGTACATGAAAAGTAATAGAAGCCTAAACTAACTCCTATATTAGTGGGCAGTCTATGGTTTAGGGAAGGCCATGCACAAGCTGTATTTTCTGGTTTGAGTTTCAGTGGGAAAGAGCAAGGGTTGTACCCCCGTCAGAGAAAGGGGAGGATCCTGAAAAAGCAGTGGTTGTCAGAAATCCCAGATTATGCCTAAAAATAGTGCCCCAGCTAATGTCCCAGGATATGGCAGAAGGAAGCCACAAAACTTGTTTCAGTGCCACCTTTTTATTTTAAGTTTTAAAGAAAACCTTAATATCAAGATGTACTTAACATCTAGAAACCACATTTTAAGACTTAAGAGGAAAAATAATTCAGTGAATGGTAGCAAAATTTATGTTTTCTGAATATCTGATAGTGAAAGTTGCTTGGGTATGTTTCCTTGCATCAGTCATGCTATACTTTCCTTTAAATTCCTGCATGCGTTTTGTGATCTTATCCTGTAACAGTTACTGCTAAAGTGACCTGTGTATATCTTGAAGGGTTATTTTGCAGACTGCCTTGGATTGCCTTTGAATATTCCACTCCGCTCTAATGGATGTTTAGGAATGTTATACTTCAAAAGCCAAAGAGCACCAATCATCCACTTGAGGCTAAAATGATGAGAAATGTTAATGCCAAAATTTTTACTCTGCTTAGAGAATGGCAGGAATCCAATCATTTGCCATGGCAACTGCAGACTTCATACTCACAAAGGGCAGAATCCAAAAAACTGCAGTCATCATCTGTAATTGTACTAAAGGGAGGATGAATATATTGTGAAACTCCTTGGTTTATCACAAAACTGTCTATGCCCTATTTTATTAAAGTCATTTGAAGCTTTTGACATTTTTATTTGTTTTGTATGTAGGCCGATACTGTGGTAACATGATGCCTGTACCCAAAGAAATCACCTTGGATATTAATGAAGCAACTATTCACTTCAGGAGTGGGTCCCATGTATCAGGACGGGGCTTTCTGTTGTCCTACGCTAGTACCGATCATCCAGGTATAGTAGAGCTCACAAAACAAATTTTCTTACGTTACAGATGAAGATAGTGGAGGCAGCCAAGGGCCTCTAGGACCTACAGTATTAAATTTTATTATTTATTATTACAGAAAAGAAAACAGAAGGACAGAGGTGAATAAATAGATTGTAATGTCTAATTGCTGCTAAATAGATTGTAATGTCAAAACCCTAATATTTGTGTCTCTGCTATTACCAAGGAGTTTATCTTCATGAACTGTAACATTTTCTATTGCAGCGTATAGAGGGGACAATTATAATGGCATTGTGCACATGCCTAGTAGCTTCTGAAGTCAGACATAAATGATCTACAGAAAAAAAAATGTTTTCCTTGCTGTCCCACTAAATGAGGTCTTAACTCAAATATGTACCATTATGTCAAATATTTACCACCACACTCTCAACTGGCTTTACCTGTGGTATGATAGGTTAGTGTCATGGAAAACTTAAAAACCTCTGAGACCTTGAGGGCCTCCAGCCTCCATGATGGGGGTGACTGGTTGATGAAAATTAACAGTCTGACATAGTGGTGGTCTTGCTGTGAACGTTCCTTTTAATAGAGATGCAAAACTGGTTTTTTTGGGGGGGGGAGAAAAGTATGAGAAAATCGTGCTTGCTTTCTGTCTCTAATCAAAAGGTAAACAGTCAAGATGCATATGTGTAAACAGTATCTTGAGAGGCTTCCTTCATTCTTGTGCTCTTCAGTCAGGATTGCCTCTTCTTTGTACTTTTCACAGATCTCATCACCTGTTTGGAGAGAGCAAACCATTACCCAAAGAATGAGTACAGGTAAATGTAGGCCTAGTGCTATCCAGTTGGGCTTACCAGGCTGTCTTTTGTTTAACTGACTTATTTGTTGCCTCTGGATAAAGTAACTTGTTTGCAGCTCATAACATGCTTAAAATTCTGATATCGATGACAGGAATGTATTCTCCAGTAAAGCAGTTGCCTTTTTAGTTGTAATACTATAATTATTGGAGCGGCAACAAACTTACCTTCCCAAGATAGATATTCTGGAACAAGCAAGGGGATACAGTAACAGAACTCTTGGTTTTTGGTATAATTGATCAGTGGCATGGTACATTTTAAAAAGACGCTGACCTTTGTGCTACTGAGTGCCCTTAAACTTCTGCAGTGCCAGTGGGAGTTGGCAATATGATCCATCTTGCAAAACCATACCCAACAGTTATAAATATAATCTGTGATGACCAGTTAAAATAGTTCTTAGGTTAGTTCCTTAGCAACCCTTGTAGTAGGTTGCGAAAGTAATAGTGTGTAAGCTAGTTGTTGCTGTGTGCATGGCCAACATAGTATTCAGGTTGCTTATCTGCAAAGCTTGTGTAATAGTATTTCTAGAACAAGCAGCATTAAACAAAAAGAACATAAATGTTTGCTACTGGGGCTGTTGGTGTGTGCTGTTACATGAAGTACACTAATGAACCTGAACTTGAGAACAAATTAACCTTTTATAAGCATGCTAATTTATGCTCAGCTAGAACATGCTTCTAAAAATATTTTTTAGTCTGTGGGCATATTTTATGTGCAAATCATATTGCAGACCATATTTTAAACAAACTTCTGTTATTTTTTCCTACAGCAAATATTGTCCCGCTGGTTGCAAAGACATAGCAGGTGATATTTCGGGAAATGTAGTGGAAGGATACAGAGATGTAAGTATGAAAGATAAAAGAGAAACTTTGGAAAGATGGAGTGTAAAAGCAATTCCACGGTTTCTTAAAACAACTTAAATATAATACAGAACTTTTAACATTTTGCTATCTGGTTTGTTTTGTTGCTTTTTTCTCAGCTGCATTAAAAATCTGAGTGGGTATTGGCACCTGTACTGCTTTATATTTCCAACCAGGCCAGCCAGGTGTTTATGAGCAAGATGCATATAATCATTCAAACATCTGTGTATTGAATAATAACTTCTGGCTTCTAACAACTGTGGTTTATTTTTCCTTTCTAAGTATTGCTGGATGATGTACTAAACTGTTCCTATAAGCTCAACTTTTTCCCTTCTAGAATTGTTGTGTACCTTATTTCCCAATTTAGACTGGTGCCTGCAGAGTCCCATATTTGTGTATCAAAGCTCTTTCCCTTTCCCCCTGTTCATTCCTTCTAGGGGAAAAAGTAAAATTTTGCTTTTCTGAAGAAACATTGACTGTAATGTCACAGAGGTTCTTTTAAGATCAATTATATATATATGGCACATTTCCTAACCCTGTGCCACTCTTGACTACTTTCTTGAATCAGTTAACTTACATCATCATATTGACTTTAGGGGAGTTTGATCAGTTCAGTTCAGTATGATGGAAAGAGTGATTAGATTTAGCTATATATTGTGCCATACCCTGTCCTGCCTTCCAGCTGCCGCATGTTACTGGAACCTTCTCCATGTGAAATCTTTCTAATCCCTCCATTTTATATCCAGATAAGCCTGAACATAATACATAGTATCACTTCTCTTCACAAATGTATCAATAATTGAGTTTTTGAAAAGGCAGTATATGTGTAAGCTACTCAGCAATTGTTCAAGCATTGCTCTATACTGTAAAATTGAAATGACATTGACTGATGAAATTACATGAACAACAACAACAAAGTTGCAGTGAAGCCCATGAAAAAGGTCCCACACCTGGCGATGAGAAACTAAAAGTAGCCAACAGCATGATCTCACTCATATCTTGCCTGTGCTAGGGTTTTGTTCCTAATGCTGCTAGTAATGGTTGAGGTCTTCAGATGTTAATAACATTGGGAGTTCTTGTGCAAGTGGGTTGCTGGCATGAAGTACAGTACCCATTAATTCTGGTATAACTGACATGGTACTTGAATTGTCAGTGGCAGCCAGTGTATAACAGGGCTCCCAGTATTGTTAACAATGATGGACTTGAACTGCTGGATGTCCCTGTTGTAGACATTGTCCAGAGTAAGAAACTGAGACACAAATAATATGAATGTCTAAATTCAGTGAAAACAAATCCACGCAGTACTTTTGATTGTTCCTCCCCCCAATTATAGCAGTTAAATTAACTTTTCTTTTTTCCTTCTGTGGGAGGAGTAGAGCATTAATTCTTACTGTTCATTCATGTTGTTTCTGTCATAGCAACAGAATGTTGGTATCAAGGGTGTTAAGCAAATTGCAGAGTACAAGTAACCTGCTGTTACTTGTTGCACTGAGCACACTTCCTACATTGGTCCTACGGAGGGAGAAACCAAGGGCACTTTTACACATGCTCCGGGGGTGGGAGATGGCACCTTAATTAGGGTGGCTGCAAGAGCCACCCTAATTAAAGCACTGCAGTGTCTTACGTATCAACGTCCCCACACTTCAAAATGGTGGCGGGGGTACGAACTAAAACTCATTCAACAAGCTTTAGTTCAAGAGCCCCTGCTGCCATTTTGGAGCAGGAGGATGCTGATACACAGGACAGGAAAGCTGGCTGGAATGCAGCAATTACCACTCAATTGAGTCTGCCTCAGTGCACTGTAATTGCAGTGCTTCAGAGCAGCCTCCACACTTGTGTACAGGCACCCCAAGGGACATGGGGCAGACCCCAATTGGGTACAATGATGCAGTTGCACTCCCCTTTGATTCCTGCTCCACCCAAGCTTTAAAACCAATGGCCTGGGAGGGGCAGCCACATTTCTGTTTAGGCAGTGCTGACAAAGTTGATTGACTTCATAGCTCATTGCCATCGCCCGGATTCTTGCTAATCTCTCTCCATTCCACATGTGTTAATAACCCTCTATCCTTTTTATGGTCTTGATGTTCTACTCTTCAACTTGCCCTTTCTTTTGCAATTTTTCTGTCTGTTAGCCGTTCCTGGTAGTCTCTCTTGTATTTCATAGCCCTAAAGATTCTTTTTAGTTCTAACTAAAAACCTTTACTCAGGTGTGGTAATACTAACCCAAGAGTAGAAATGACTGACAGAGAAGTATTGGAGTCACTGTCAAGATGCTCAGGGATGCTGAATTTTGTTTTATATATCTAAATGACAACTGTACAGTTAACTATAAAATCTTTTATACTATTTTTTGCCTTGTTTGTTATGTTTTTTTTAAATGTTATATATCATGTGGCAAATCAGTGCACATTCCAATAGCTGTATTTGTATAGTACTAGCCCCCTAGCATATTAGTAAAGCATCTGGTTTCTCTTCAACTGGAGAAAATGTGCTGGGTCATTTGTGATGAAGTGCCTTACCATCTGCACCCCCTTTTCAAAATCCTAGCTGTGCCGATGCAAGGGACTCTCTTAAAATTTTGAAGGAGTTGGCAGCAGAGTAGAGCAGTGTTTCTCAACCCATGGTAGGCATACCCCTGGGTGTACCCGAGACACAGGCAGGGGGTACACAGGTGTTGCATTTTGGTCGTTGCCTGCTTGGGCCACAAGTTCCATCCGCCACCCTTCCTGCCATGTCCAGTGCACCGGGGCTTTCACTCCCCAGCGTCTGTGTGCCAGGGGATAGGGAAGGAGGCCCCACGCAGGCTGCTTTGCCCCGGCCCGTGGTGGAAAAAGTGGGACTGAGCTCACAGTGGTGAAACTGAAAGTGCTACGGTGGGACTTCCAATTTCACTTTTGCCACATCAATCGGCAGGGGGTACGTAAGGTACCAAAAATTGAGAACCACTGGAGTAGAGAATTGAAGCTAGGTCTCCTAGGTTGAAGGCTTGCACGTTTACCACTGGCCCATCCTTCCCACTGGGATATTTCTTTGTTAGATAATCCTGAAGTAACTTCTGTAGGAACAAAGTGTTCACCTGTTTCTCCTGAAGAATTTGGCTGTTGGGAAGTGTTTAGTTCTAAGCCATCCTTAATGTTTTTTGCCTTTCCAGGATTTTATGATCTTTAGCTTTCATGCATTTGTGATTAAAAAGTATAAGTAACTTGCTAGATTTTGCAGTTTGTTTGACCCCAGATTTCTGCATTTCAGACCTCCTTGTTGTGCAAATCGGCCATACATGCAGGAATTATTACAGATGAGCTAGGTGGCCAGATCAGTGTCATTCAGCAGAAGGGAATAAGTCGATATGAAGGAATTCTAGCCAACGGCATTCTTTCACAAGAGTAAGTCTCATGGAGGTTTGCCTCTGAAAGTTGAGCTGATGACATAATCATCCAGCTGTATCTGGAAAAAAAACCCCAAAACTAATGGGACAACACTTCAGCAATTCTTTCCAATGTTCTCCTTTCTGAATGTGTTGGTGTTCAGCACAGTATTGATAGCTAACATGTAAAAGATGCATACACAGTATTGTATTCCATCCAGGAAGAGCACATACCAACTGCTGAAACTTCCTTAGCCTGACGAAGGGTTTTTGAACCCGAAAGCTTGCTTAATAACTATTCTCCAACTATTTGGGTTGGTCTAATAAAAGATATCAAATTCACCCAAGGAACCTTGTTTGCCTATATCCTTAGACCAACACGGCTACAACCTAAACCCCTACACAGTGTTGTGGGATTTTTGATACTGTTATTCAATTGACCTTAGTTCTGAGCCAAACACTGAAGCAGAATGTTTCATGTCTTACATGCTTTAATTACTACAAATTTCAATTTACATCAAGCTGTGCTGTGTTTGATTGTGGGTATTTGGAGGTTTTTTTGGAGGGGTGAGGAGTGATTGCATTTACCCAAATGATATTTTCTATATTCACCTGTACTGGAATAGGATGGAGAAGGAAGAGAACTCTCCTGTCTTTTAACCCAGAAGTACAGTGGTTAGCGTACTAGCCAAGTAAGTGGAAGGACACAGGTTCTAGGCTTCTCTCACTTAAGATGGTTTAAATTTATGTCTCCCACTTCTCAGCAAATGCTGTACCCACCAGGACATGGCTCAGTATTGTCCAGGGCACCCTCCAGCCCTTCTCTTGAAGTGGACATGTTAGGTAACAAAAAGGAGAAGAAATGTGGGGCCAGAAGAGCAAGCCAAGAGAGCATGGTTCATTGAGATGGGTCCCTCTAAGTAGGGACCTATTCAAACCTTGGAAGCAAGCAGCCAATTTTGCAGGAAGATTGTGGAGCCAGCTGCCATTTTTGCAGGCTTATCGTGGCGCTCACCTCCCCCCCCCCCATGCCTCTAGCCAAGGGGCTCCAGTGGCCCTGTCCTGAGCTGCTGATTGGCCAAGAAGGCTGTCCATCATGCAGCCCCACCCCACTGACTGATGGAGAGGGGTGGGGCCACACAACAGGCAGCCCTCTCAGCCAATCAGCAGCTAGGGGTGGAGGTGGCAACCATCTTGCCAATTCCCTGTCATGCTGACAGCCCTCTTCCCCACCAACCCCCATCTTTCCCCCAATGGGCTACGCAGCTGGACCGCAGCAGCCATGAGGACTGCTGGCTCCCTCTGGGGAACCAGCGTTTTATTTTTAGTAAGTTTTTTTTTCTCTTTCATAGATTTCATAGACATTAGGGCTGGAAGGGACCCTGGAGGATCATCGAGTCCAGCCCCCTGCCCCAGTCAGCTGGGATCATAGGATCCCAACAAGATAAACATCCAAAAGTGTCTTGAAGGCGTTCAAAGTAGGTGCTTGAACCACCTCCAGCAGCAGTCTATTCCAAACCTTGGAGGCTGGGACAGTAAAGAAGTTCTTCCTTATGTCCAGCCTGAAATGGTCGCAGAGGAGTTTGTGACTGTTCGATCTTGTCATCCCTTGGGGCGCTCTGGTGAACAGACGTTCCCCCAGATCCAGGTGGTCACCCCGATAAACTTATAGGTGGCCACCAGATCACCCCTGAGCCTGCGCTTTTCCAGGCTGAAGAGTCCCATGGCTCTCAGCCTCTCGTCATAAGGTCTGTTATCCTGACCTCTGATCATGCACATGGCTCTCCTCTGCACCCTCTCAAGCTTTTCCACATCCTTTTTGAATTGCAGAGCCCAAAACTGGATGCAGTACTCCGGCTGCGGTCTCACCAAGGCCGAGTACAATGGGAGAATGATGTCCCAGGATTCACTGATTTCATGGACATTGCCAGATTTCACAGACAATGCCCAGTTTTTGCTATTTCCGCAAAATTGCAAATTGAGTAAATCCCTACCTATAAGGAAGTGAGCCCTGATTTCTGGTCAGAGGTGGCACCAGCTTCTTCCTGGTGCGGGGGGCTGAAGTGGGCTAGACAGAAAATTGAGTGGGGTGCTGCAATATACATTTTCTGGCCAAACATTTGTTGTTTAACAATACACACTTTAAACATGTGTTTTATCCATGTTATCCATAAAAGGATGTTATCCACACAGTATGTCCTTTCTTCCTTACCCAGACAAAGGTGGGACACAGGCCCCATGGGCTGGGTGAGGAGTGCCACCCCTCTGCAGGCAGCAGCAGGGTGAACTCAGCTGCACTGGGTAGGCAGCAGTGGCCCAGGGTGGAGGTGCAGGGTGCTTGGACATGGATGGTGCTGGGAGGGGTGGCTACAAATGCGTTACAGTGAATTTTGGGGTGGCTATAGCCCCCCAACCCTCCCTACTTATGCCCCTATTTCTGGTACCTGATTTTGTGACTTTTATGCACCTTGCATTTAACATTCATTGGATAACATGGCTAGGGAGCAGTGGAATAGCTTCCACAGAGAGCTGGAACTGAGGTCAGAAACCATGGGAGCCCCTTCCCATCTAAGACAGGTATTTCAAAGCATGAGTAAACTGAGTGTTTTCCAAGAAAAAGATAATGGGCATAATTTAGTGAGCAACCAGCCTATTTCAACCTTTAAAAGAGGTTTTATAATGCACATTAGTAGCTCTGAATAGCTTTTCTGTCCTTGGAATACACGGGCACTGGAATAAAATTCCTTGAAACTGTCAGTCCTGTGAAAAATCTTTTTGGCATACAGACAATAGTATTTTTATTAACTTAAAAATCCCCTTTAAATAAAAGCTAACGATACTTTGAATAAAAACTCATTTATACTGGATTTCTGTATTAAATATATATTTCATTTAGTGACTTGATCTGAAATTGACCTCATCAAATGCTGCTGCTTATGTGCGTTGAGCCCCTAACTATCACATTATTATACAGACATTTAAGTTATGAATTGCTCACTTACCAGCATTCCAGACCTGACCTTGGCCTCTCTGGCTTCATTTTTTAGTATATTTGTTATGCTTCTGTTATCTGTGATTTGCAGTTTCCACGATCTATCTTTGGACTTAGACATAAGTACTATAAAGTGAAGATATAGTGGCCAGGATTCAGATTTATTGGGCAGTTCTGATATTCAAGTATAAACATGTGGGCTTAAATTTGCTACCAGAGCTGGGTTGTGAGGCTCTCTGAACCTCTTTACATGCAAAAATAGTATTCTCTGAAAACAGAAATTACAATTGTTCATTAATTGGAAAGTTTGAGATTTTGGTTTAAACTGCATTGTTTACAAAACTTCCCTTGAATCTGACTCTAATATTAATTTTTAATGTAAAATTCCTCAGTGAAACAGAATATGTTTGTACAAGTATCTGTAAAGTGGATTCCTCCGTACACCTTTATCGCAGTTGCTGTCTGCTAGAAAGCTTTCTTAAGGCTGATAAGGAAATGGACATCTACATAAAAGCACAAATTTCATTTTGGTCAAAGTTATGGCAGAAATACTACCAATTGCATCATGAAAAAGATGAGTTATTACGAATTAGCCTTTTAATGACCTACAAAAAATTTTAACCAAACAACAGTTGATCATGGCTAAACCATCTTAATACTTTCTGGAAATTCTAGGTCTTTCTCATATCTAGAAGGTGGACAAAAGAACTAGTGCTTTTATTGGTCCTTATCTGGGGTCAGTTTCCCTTTCTCTCCCTAATTTTCTACAGCTTTGTTCTCAAACAAATTAATCTATAGGTTGCTACTAGTCTAGAGAATAGAAATAAGGAAATATTGTTCTGCAATTTTATAACAACCACTAGGGGTTGTCCCATTAGTGCAAAAGTTATTTCAAAAGCATAACACACTAACCATGATTTTTCAGATAGGACTATTGATTTGGGGTATATAACTTGAGACATAGTGAAGGGAACAGATTTTCAGGAACTACAAACTGCTCTTCCATTTTAAATGAAACCAATTTTCAGAGGATTTGGTTGAGCAATCAAAATTAGTAGGCACTTTTGAACATCTTGGCTATTTTCCACTTGCTGTGTATGATGTATATCTTTGTGGAGTTGAGCAAAGTTAACTTTTGGTCTGTGTTTTATATTATAATATCTCAGGTTAGAGGAAGTAGGACTGAAAGATAGCAAACTTGTCTCTGACTTCAAAGTCAAACAGGTGCTTCTATTGATGTTCCTCAGAGTTGGTTATAGCAGAACTATGTTATAATCTTATTATATACACCTTGCTTTTAGCCTTGATAGAGCACAGTTTTTTCACTTTATGAGCATACAGTTTGGCCATAGTTCTAGAAATGAGAACAAAGCATGATTTAGTCGCAGCAGTTGTTTAACTCACTGGGTGGGATTTGATTTACATTACAATAACTATTGTGACTTTACTGAGTTTTCTTGATTTATGTTGGTGAAAGTGAAAGAAGAAACATTCTCACATTTAGAACGGTGCCACGTTGTTAGATACAGAACTCTTGTTTATTGCAGCAAAGCATTTTGGGGCTGTATGATGGGTGGCCTTTAGAAATGTGCACTTCTTTCGTAGTTGTGAGGAGTGGATGGAGAATGGGATTTGCAAGAAATTGCCCATCAGCTATAAAGATTTTGGGTAACAGATGAGGGAAGGAATATATGATGAGGATAACAGTCTGGGGGGACGGGCCATAATTTTAAAACACAAGCAGTGTGGCCAGACCTGAATTTTGTCAGATGGCAGAAACAAAAGTTTCTTTGACAGAAGGAGGCTGTCAAACAAAAGATATTAGCTATCATTTAAATTAAGATTTGTTGTATAACAAAAATATTTAATCCCACAATGAATCTATGTTTCCTGTGCTAGTTATAAGGAGCTCCTGAAATGCTCAACAACTATATCTTTTCCTCTTTTTTTTCTTACAGTGGCTCACTGTCAGACAAACGATTTTTGTTTACCTCAAATGGTAAGAAAAATTACTTTATTTTACCTATTCAAGTTTACAGTTGTTTTCTTGTAAAAGATTCTAAAATAACCTAAAAAATGTCATACTACATATAATGTAGACACTTTTAAGATAGTAGCTTCCTGCCTGACTGTTGTCAAAGTGGATCTAAAGCTTGTGATTGTGGAAAAGAAAAAGCCAGGAATAGGACAAATCCATGTGGTTGAGAAGCAACAACAATGAAATTGTGATACTACATTTCTGGTGCTGCTAGGGGAAGACAGGGGAGTAATGCTTTTGTTATCATTGTCCTTAAGATGACAAAATATGAAAGCATTTTTTTTCAAGGCATGCTTAAATGTATTTTGTCTTCATTGCTTCAACAAGAGAAAGTATGTGTATAAGTAAATAAAAATGGTTCATATCACACTATTATAGAAAACAAGCTTTTTTATTACCTTCCCTAATATAAAATAATATTTAATTCTGCTTTTATATTTATATAGAAGAACTTTCTTTTAAAGATTTTTTTGTTTTTCTTTGTTTTTTGTTTGTTTTAAATTTGCATTTGAACATGATGAAAGCAAGGGAAAAATCTTGGTCCACTACTGAATTATATTTTAATCTCTTTAGGTGAAGTCATTATACGTGTATGAAAACTGTAAAACATAATGAGTCCCATGAAATGCTGTGGAATTACTTTTAACTTCATATATTACACTGTTTGCTAGTACTGAAACTACAATACATTGGCTTGTATTCATGGAGAATATGCATGTGTAGAAATTCTGTTGGTTCCCTAGTAGATTAATGCTCACTTGCACCTATTTATCACCGTGGTATCACCTCTTTTAACTAGTCTCAAGAACCCTCTTCAACCCAGCTAATTTGAATAAACTTTAACTGTTGGTATGAACAATGAGATATTTATAGTACAACGTCTCCCCCTCACACAGAGAGCATGTTTCTGTTTCCCAAAGATCATTCTTTACAGCGGACAAATGCAAACGTCAAAACATGATTTCAAAGGAATAGCTTGAAAATGTAGGTCTGATACAAATCAGTATACATTGGAACACAAGTGTTATAGTTTTGGAGAAACGACAAGCCAAATGCAAAATGGTAAAGACAAATTATAGCAAACAAGCCCAGTGTCAGAGGTGATTGTGTGTGCATGTCTATGTGAGAAGCCAGGAAGGTGACTATAATTATCTGATATTAGATTGCTTGCTCTGAATTTACTGGCAAACAGTGACTAGTGAATGGTAGCAGGAGAGACAGAAAGAGTAGAATAGATAGAAGAATAATGTGCGCTGATTATTGTAGGGAGCAGGGGCACAGAATTGGGTGGATTATTGACCTAAAATAGAATATGCTGGGAAAATGTCAGTTGATGCTTCTGTTTCTCTCTGTAATGGAATTCTTAGGCTGCAATAAATCCCTGAGTCTGGAAGACGGATTCCTCTTCCAGACCCATATTACTGCGTCCTCCTCCTGGGAAGAAATCAATGAATTTGGGGAAGTTGTTCACTGGTCTCCTGACAAGGCTTGGTTCCAAGTGCGAGGGTTGTCTTGGGCTTCTAATCACAGCAGCCAACAGGAGTGGTTAGAAATAGACCTGGGAGAAAAAAAGAGAATAACAGGTATGTTGTGTACTTAGTAACACTGGGTGGCTCTTCTGCTGCGGCTATAAATTAAGTACATCTGACATGTATGTTAGTTAGTGGAAATGGCATGATGTCAAAATGTAGCATGTCTATTCCTTTGCTTATTAAAATCAATCAAGCATCCTATACTTTTATCACAGTTTGGTGGTTTAGATATTAAGACCCCCAACTTGCCAATGATGAGGTATTTGATGTACATGGAGTACTGGATTGGGCTGGGCTATCCTGCCTCATGCTGCATCATATCAGTGAGCTACAAACAGTATGCTGTGCCTTTGTGCAAAATATTTTGCAAAATCAGTAATTAGTTGAGCTATTGTGTCCATTAAACTGTAAATGTCATCTTGGGTACTATTTATGATGCACTTCATTTTATCCATAAAAGAATTACCTAAGGCAGAGCAATTGAAATGATGATATGGATGAAAGGGACTTCAGTTGCCAATTCATATAGTCTTAAAATGTAAATTACTGTTACTTGGAAAGTTTTAAAGACTGCCATGATGGACCATAATCTCTAAAAGCTATTGTCATTTTGGAGTCATTGATGTGGTTACCTTTAAAATTCTGTAGCATCTATTTATATAAAGAGAATTATACTGTGAATTTCAAACTGACTTATGAATCTGACTTCTCCCTTCCACGTCTTAACCTGTGTAGAACTCCAGATTTGCTCTGAAAAATAAATAGCTGTTGTAGATGGAAACATTCATTTGTTTTTAATGTATTTACATGTGAATTTGCATTTGAAATGTTCCTTTAGAAAAAAAGCTCATACATGAACACTTTGTTTTTCTGTTTCAAGGGATTAGGACTACAGGAACCACTCTGCTGAATTCTGACTTTTATGTAAAGACATTTACAATGAATTATAAAAATAGCAACTCAAAATGGAGAATTTACAAGGGAATACTGAGCAATGAAGAAAAGGTAAAAGGAGATGTGTGGGGAGCAAAAACACAAAAGAAAGGGAATTTTTGAAAAAATGTCTTTAAATGACTTGACATTCAGGGACAGATTTTCACTGTCAAAAAAAATCCACTACATCAGCAGAGTACATTAGTGCAGTTTCACTGCTGAAGATTAACCAAATCTATACAAGCCTCTACCACTAATCTACTTGGCTTGTCTAAACAGTCACACCAGGTAAACTAAAGGTGTGATTTCTTTCTTTTCTTTTCTTTTTTTTTCTTTGGAGCTCATTTAGCTAAACTGAATTGGTGCAGAAAACTACTTAGACACACTCTGTTAAAGTTTAACTTAATGCCATGCCTACAAAAGGAGTACTTCATTAGTATAGCAATGTTGGTGTAGTATATTCATAAAATACACTTTGTACTAAACTAGAAATATACACAAACCAAGTCATGAGGATAAAAGTGCATGTTTGCTAACATGACCTGTCTACAGTATGTCCTTCTGTTGACACAGCCATGTCAGAAAAGGATTATGCCCCTTCATCTACCTGACCATGATAATTCTGCCATCACAAATCTAAGGGTATATATACACAACACAGTTACTAAAGAAAAACAATCACCCTGCACTTTACTCGGTAGTAAAAGTACTCTGTAGTAGGGAGCAGACACTTGGTCTGCTTTTCCAAAATGCCCTCCCACAGTAGGCACCACAGAGACTGAACAAACTGGAGGAACTGGTTTGTACTGAGGAAAGGGGCTATCCAGGGATGACATTGGTCATGTGTCTATTCCACTAATTAAGACATCTGGATAATTTACACCTATGTTAAGTTATGCCCCACTTCCTGAGGTATAATTTTAACATGTACAGGATCAATGGATGCTGGTGTAAGGCTATGTCACCATGTGTCTGCTTCATTTGTGCTACAGAGTAAAGTCAGTTTACTCCACAATAAGCATGTTGGGAGTCTGTAGCATAAGTATCAGGAATTGATTTAACTAAAATGAAATAAATACTCGTAAAGCAAAATAAGAGTTTTTACAGTGGCTTTCAATATATTTGGTTTAAATTGCTTTGATAGACAAATTAGTGACAGTTTCTCATGAAGACGGCCTGAGTTAGAAGATTGCACTGGTATAACAACACTGAGTTTCCTTGACAATCCTCCAGGGCTTAATAGTTACTATGACCATTACTTTGAAAGGGAATTATGAAACATGTCTCAGGGATCAGGTTCTAAGTGGTCTTTGATCTTCAATATAACCAAAAACTTTCTCTAAAGACTAGCAGAGCTGATTTTGAAGACACTACTTACAATCCCAATCTTTCTCTACTTCACTGCACAATGTGGATTTAATATCTTAGAGCTAAAGGGTTTTTGCCAGCAGACTGAAAAATGAATACAGTAGTGGCTGAATTATGAAACTAAGATATTTAAAATGATCTGCTTTGCATTCTTCTACCATGGTAGCTCTTCACAATTTAAAGAGTTGATTGAATGTATTTGGGATTTGCTTTTTTTTATTCCACATGAAGCAAAGTCTCAGTTTACAACTGATCCACATGGCTTGTAATTAAAAAAACAAAAAACCCCTTAAAAGAAGCTATACTTGATCTGAGCCCATGAATCATAAGCCAAACGAACTAACACTATGAGGATTGCTGCCTTATGTGATTTTCATTTAAGCTAATAAGCGTTTTTCATTTTCATTTTGAGAATGGCTCAAAAGATCATCACTTATTGGAAGTATAGAGAAAGGGACAGTCAAACTCCTTCAAGTCTTTTTAAAGAAAAATTATTTTGCAAAATATAAAATATTTTCATTATTTGCTGTCAGTAAAACCAATTTTATTTTTTTTTTTTGACTGGAGAAGCATTTGGGTATGAATATTTGTAACGTAACTGCTGCACTCTGGGAACTAGCTAGAAAGTTAAATCCAAACTGAAACAAAAGTGAAGCTGAAAAGTCTTATTTCTTTCCTTATGCTGAATTTAAGTGAAAAATGTGAACATAAGTAGTAAAACGTGTATTTCTTTTGAAATTCTTATTGTAAAATCCTAAGATTATGACACGGGTTTTAGACATATTTGTAAATGACTTTTGAGTTGACAAGTCTCACTCTTTAAATTTGGAAGATTGGGGGAAACAAGGGGAAATCAAACTTTTAAAATACAGCTAGTAAGACTTATTGTGCTTACTTATTTATTTTTTATGTATTGTAGGTATTCCATGGTAACTCCAATTTTGGAGACATTGTACGTAATAATTTTATCCCTCCTATAGTAGCCCGTTATGTACGGGTGGTTCCACAGACCTGGCACCAAAGAATAGCCCTGAAGGTGGAGCTGATTGGTTGTCGAATAATGCAAGGTATGGGGTAAGCAGTACTTCTGGCATCTGAGCCTGCTGAGGCAGTGGACCCCCAAATTCCATGATGATGCCATAGTTCAACAGTTTTCACTTTTATTTTCACAGTGAACAGCTCATTTACTCATTCAATGTGGCAAAGACCAAGTCAAAATACAGATGCATCAATTGGAAAAGAAGATAGAACCGTCACAGAACCCGTCCCGTCAGAAGAAACTAACTTAGGTAATAGTATAATGGTATAATCCCTCTAAAATATGCCATCACCTTGTCATGTCCACTCCTTGTTCAACACTTCCCAAAAACAAGCCGTTACCTTCTCATTACTTTCCACAAAGTCAGGTGGGGCACAAGTGCCCTTCACTTCTTTATAAAGCATAGTGGCTCAAAAGCTTTAATTTTATTTGACTGCCTCAGGGGAGGCATATCTGATAATTTTTGTGTTTTGTGATCCTTGGCATGCTCAAAAGTAAATTGGAAATGTATTTTAGCCTGTTGTTAAAGAGGTGCAGTTTATTTTCAGACATGTTTCATGTCAAATGTTTTCCAGTTTAATATTTATATTGAGACTTAGGCTCTTAAACTAGTTTAAAAGGGCCCAATCCTGCAAAAATCTGAATCATTATTGCATGGGGATTCAGATGAACACACTTCATAATGGAGTGCATTTTGTAACTAGTGTCTGTGGTGCTCCCAGTATGTTGCTGTTTTCCAGATGGGAGAGGGGAAAGGGAGCAGAGGTTTGGGGTCTTTTCAGCCAGCTCTGGAGGGTGGGGCAGGTGTATTGGAGTCCTCCACCATGGGAATAAGGCCTAGGTAGGCTCCAATTCACTCGCCCCACTCTCCAGTGCTGGCTGGGGAACCCCAAGAGCAAGCTCCCTGTGCTTCATTTTCCCCCCTCCCATTCTGAAAAGTGTCCCAGCTGGGAGTGGAGGGTGGCATTGCTATGGAGACTAGGCTGCAGGCTCCAGCAAGCAGCTGGAAAGCCTAACTCCCAGACGCAACAGCGAACTTTTGTTGGATCCAGGGGATTGTTTCAACTCATAGCACTTCCTATAAAGCATTATGAGTTGCAACAGGGAGTTGCCTCTTCTGTCTGCGCCATAAGTGACAGCTAAGTGCTAGCATCTTCCAAAGGGTGCCTTGAGTCTAACAAGTTTGATAACCACTGTTCTAATGGTATCTTTGCAGAAGATCAACTCCCACATCCTTATCCAGTGAAAAGGAGTGATGGTACTCACTCAGGGCAGAAAATGATAGAATGCAATTTAACAAGGAGAAATGCAAAGTGCTGCACCTAGGGAGGAAAAATGTCCAGCACACCTACAGCCTAGGGAATGACCTGCTCGGTAGCACGGAAGCAGAAAGGGATCTCAGAGTCCTAGCAGACTCCAAGATGAACATGAGTCGGCAGTGTGACGAAAAGTCATCAGCAAAGCTAACTGCACTTTATCATGCATCAGCAGATGCATGACAAACAGAGCCAAGGAGGTGATACTTCCCCTCTATCGGGCACTAGTCAGACTGCAGTTGAAATACTGCATGCAGTTTTGGGCACCACACTTCAAGAGGGATGTGGATAACCTGGAGAGGGTCCAGAGAAGGGCCACTTGTATGGTTAAGGGCTTGCAGGCCAAGCCCTATGAGGAGAGACTAAGGCACCTGGACCTCTTCAGCCTCCGCAAGAGAAGGCTGAGAGGTGACCTTGTGGCTGCCTATAAATTCATCATGGGGGCACAGAAGGGAATTGGTGAGGCTCTACTCACCAAGGCGCTCCTGGGGGTCACAAGAAATAATGGCCATAAGCTAGCAGAGAGCAGATTTAGACTGGACATTAGGAGGAACTTCTTCACAGTTAGAGTGGCCAAGGTCTGGAACGGGCTCCCAAGGGAGGTGGTGCTCTCCCCTACCCTGGGGGTCTTCAAGAGGTTAGATGGGCATCTGGCTGGGATCATTTGAACCCAGCACTATTGCCTGCCTATGCAGGGGGTCAGACTCGATGATCTATTGAGGTCCCTTCTGACCCTAACATCTATGAATCACTGAATGAGCAGATATTCATAATTCTGTTTTTATCCTTGCTGTTCAGTGGCTCTCCCCAGACCTTATTCCTCCACAGATTTTACTATCATTCTCATTGCAATAGTATCCAAGTGCATCAAACATGAATCTATCATCACAAAACTCTGTAAGATGAAGAGGCAACATCTCTGTTTTACAGTCTGAGGTGCAGAGTGATTAAGGCCAAATACATATATTAATTTGGAGTACCCATATGAGATGCTTTTGTTTTTAGAGTACTTTAACATTCTATAACACTTCATATGTTCAAAGCACAACTCTTATTGACTTCAGTTGTAGTTGTGTATTCAACACTTCTGCATTTTGGATGCCAGATTCTCAAATTGGGCATCCAAAAATTAGTAACTATTTGTGAAGCCTGGTTTAAGTGACTGGCTCAGCGTTGCATAGGAACTCTGTGGTAGAAACAGACCTTTAATTTCCTTCACACTTTTCACCTTCTGCAGCAAATTAAAAGCCATATACATAATCACCTTTCAGTGCACAATCCTGATTCATCTCTTGAGCAGGTCTGTGCCTGCTTCAGATAAGGCATACAGTTGACCAACATGTGGTTTACACACAAGGTTGGAACCTTTTGCCATCCCTAGGAAATACCACTCAAGTCTGGCCAAGCCATTTGAACTAACAATAACTGATAATAATGCAGGACCAGCATAGACCAGCGCTTACAAAAACAAACCTTGTGAGTCTTCATGGCTCTTGGCTGGATCATTCTTACTCTCTCTGTAGAGATGGCATATGCTCTGTCTGGTCAACATTAAAAGCTGTGAGAGGCTCAAGCATGTTCAGTGAGGGTGAAATCTGGGGATTTAGCTGCTAAAATCTAATCTCTGATTATGCATGACCTGCAGTTTTTAACTGTGAAGGTGTCGGGTAACCTAAACAATAGGCAGCACTGCCAGCCTCATCTCCAATAAGAAAGAATTCTAAAGAAGGATGTGTACAGATTTTGAGTCAAGCACAGCCTAGAGAAAATGGGTTTAACTCCTTTGGCATCAACACTGCTGCATGTGTTTAGCTCAAACCCTGTTGCAATATTGCATTTTTTTTCTTTCTTGTGCACTTTTACAGAGTTTTTGGCCTATGCTCATTTTTAGCGTGCTGACCATAGTAAAAACATTTCCAACTTTGGATAACTGCACCTTGTAACTTTCTTTCCCTGCAGGTTTAAAACTTACAGCTATCATTGTCCCAGTCCTGGTAGTGCTGTGTTTGTTCCTATTTGGAATGTGCATCTATATGACCATACGCAAGTAAGAGACTTTACTTTTTTCTTATATAAAGCAGGATAGTTGTAGTTGTGTAAATCACACTGCTGTTTGCACACTCCTCATTCACTCCCATATGCCAGCAGTACTTCCTTGAGGCTGGAGCTTAACATTGTTTGAAAACTTTTCCTTTAAACAGAAACTGTCCTTTGGTGTCATGTAAACCATGTTTCTCAGTCAGTCGCATCCAGAAGTGATGTAGGATGGAATTTCTTATGCTAATTTAGATTCCTCAGCCTCTCTGCCTCCACCTACTGGGATATAAATGAATCTAAACTCTGGTATAAGATCCACACGGAGTCAGAGGGGGTGGGGACAATTTTAGCCATGTTATCCCATACCCCTGTTGTTCCTCATCCTCTGCTTGTTTCTACTAATCCTTTTACAAAGAAGTTACAGCAGCTGAGAATTGGTGGGCCAAATTTAAAGCATATGTTGGTGAGTGAGTAAATCTGAGCCACTATCCCACCTTTTGTTGAGAAAGTTGAAAGGAGGTGAATTTGATCAACTTTGACTCCCTTTCCACAATTTTCATTTGAACTTGTCAAACAACTTAGACCAGGGGATAGAAATGTTCGCATCGCCAGATGGAAATTTGGGGGAAGTGATATCAGTTCACCCTAACAAGGGCTCAGGTCTCCCCAGAGCATCTACTACAAACTCTAAAAACTATGCAAAATTGTATAATAATAATCTGAGCATACAGCCAAGAGGATAATGTGTGGACTGGCATGCCATTCTCCAGCATAATTTGCCAACATATATCACAGGAGTTTCAATTGCAGTGCCTAATGTCTTGAATGGACATGGAAAGAAACTTAGTTTAACCATTCCAGTTTATAAGCCCTACATTCAATAAACCACATCATCCACAAATTAAAAGAGCATGACAGTTCTCAGCTGGCAAATATGATAGTTCTCTCCACCAAAGCTAAGGCATGAAGATGAAATGCTGTGAGTGACAGACACTTACAAAAACATTCTTTTCCTTACAGGAGAGAAATAAAAGGAGTTGCTTATGGCTTATCTGATGCTCAGAAACCAGGTTAGTGGAAAATCATACTTCTATTCTCTCCTTTGGGGGAAGCAATAGAAAGGATTGAGCAATTAAATACTAACTGCATTGTGTTTTAATTCCTCCTCATTTAATTTTTTTTTATATTAAATTTGCCCTGTTCACCAAAGAATAGGTCAAATGAGACCACTGCTAGTCTTACCTCAAGACAGCACCTGCAGAGTTAAAATGTTAGAAATGTACTTAACAAGTGAGAAATTATGTCTTAAGTTATTTTACCTTAGTGTTTTTTATCAAAGAAATTAACCACACTGAAACAGATTGCTCCTTCCCAGCCTCTTCCCCGTAGTATGGGGAACAGTCACTCTCCAAAGAAGCCCTGAGATGGAGGTTTTGATGTGTCTTTGTGTTTCCTCCTCCTGCCCCTCAATGTGATTTACAAAGCTCAATACTGAACTGTACTTTGTTCATCAAATCTGAACTGAACACTGGCTGGGAGATTTTGCTCTGGAGGTCGTTTGCAGAAACATTTAACATTTCACACTCCTTTCGCTCAGTTGATTAGGCTTTCTAGAGTGGGGCTAGGCTTGGCAATCTGGATCCAGCTGCTGTTTAGCCCTTTTTTCTAGTGGGGCATACACTCCTGTCAGTTATATGGAGGAACATCCCTCTGAAGTATAACTCTGTTTAAGAAAGGAAAGACTCAGTTGTCTGAAGGAATCTTGAAAACGGACCAATGCAGAATATGTTTTTCTCAACAGGTCCTAAAGTTTATACTTGCTAATAGAGGGAAGGCACAGTCACTGAGCTTGTCTTCCTTACAAATTTTCATTTGACAGCATGTTTGTCAAGTCAGATTAACAAGCCTGAGTCCTAAAACAACTTCCATTTCTAATGAAGACAAGACATATGAAACCAGAGATCTGCTTGCTTAAGCCAGTTTGCTCTCCCTTCCACATTCCATAAATCCACCTCCTAAATGCCAGGAGAAAGCTTAGTTCCATAATGAAAGAACATGGCTGAGATGTAGGAGATCTGAGTACAGTTTCCAGTTCAGCTACAAACTCCCTGGGACATTCAGACAGGTCATTTAAACAGTGATTGTTTTCCCACTTACAGATTTCCTGCCTCACCAGAGAGTTGTGACGGCAAATTAACTGATATGTCTTAGGCATTCTGATTCTGTGATAATGGGGGACCCTACTTGGAAACCAAAACAGAAGGCTGTTCTGAAGGGTTATAAGCATCTTTTTTTTACCATAGAAATAATGGTTGGTTGGTTAGTTAGCTTAACAAAACCTGTCATTTCTCTGCAAATTAACTGTCAAACACAAACACCCTGTTGCCAGCAACTACACAGTTTGAGTCCTTCTTGTCAAGAAATGCAGAGAGGAAAAACATTTTTAGTAATATTTATTTTTTACCTTAAAACAGCTGTTGATTTGATATTTCCCAATGATTTACAAGCAGTGTGGTTTTTGCAGTTTACTGTTACTACCTCAAAATACTAACAGCATCCACAAAAAGAACTGGACTTTCTGATAAGTTCCAATCAACATATTTTAAAGTCGAATCACTCTAAATTTAATGTCTTCTACTTTTATTTCTTTATTCAAGGTTGTTGGAAACAGATCAAACAGCCTTTTACTAGACATCAGTCAACTGAATTTACTATCAGCTATAACAATGAAAAAGAGACACCGCAAAAGCTGGATCTGGTCACAAGTGATATGGCAGGTAACCACTGTGTCCTTTTTGGTGCATTTATTTTGTTCTGGGTGTGTAGCATGTAATGGCAAGAGGGGCAGGTAAACCTGTTAAAGCAAAGCTCTAGCAAAGCGCACACAGTGGGACACAGGAGCTGATTTAAATACCCCCATGCCATTGAATGAGTGAGACAGCAAACCACCCAGGAGATTTTTTAATTTTTTGAGGTATTTGTTAACAATTTCCTTTAAGGACATTTCTCCTTGTAAAAAAGTCAGTGTTTAGGACAGGGGTTGGCTGAGCAAAAGTGGTTGCCTGGAACTGAGGTTGGACATTTCTTTCATTCCTCATGATGGTATACTCCAAATAGAAATCAGTCACTTGAGGTTTTTAATCTCAGACTCCTCTTAATGAATTCACAGTTGACTCAAACCACTACTTGTATGTAGATTATTATTGAATTTTTAATGTTTCCCTCTCAGATTATCAGCAGCCTCTCATGATTGGAACTGGGATGGTAACACGAAAAGGATCCACTTTTAGACCAATGGACACAGAGGATGAGGAGAAGAGAGGTAGCGCAGAGATTGTAAACCACTATAGCTGCCCTCACAGAGCTAGCCGCCATGAATATGCCCTGCCCCTGACCAGTCAGGAGCCTGAATACGCCACTCCTATTATAGAACGGCATGCTGGAAGAGAAAAGGCTTTTCCCTCTGAGAATGGCTACAACGTGCCTGTCATCTCTTCAGCTCATAAACGTTCCCTTTCTGCTGGCAGCTTCTCTAACCCATGTAGGTCTGACACCAGGAATGGGGATTATCAAACCCCACAGAATCTAACAAACTATGATAAGCCTAAAGCTAACAGCATCTTGACCTCTGTGAGCTATAGCACTGACTATCAGAAGCCACAAACTAATTCACCAGTGAATGAGGGTTACTCAACACCCAGAGACTCTCTAAAGCCAATAAACCAGACAGCCATGACGGCTCTCTTGTGATCTACTGAGCAAGAGCTATTTGCTGTACTAGTGAAGAGAGTGCTACTACTGTACAGATTCCAGAATGAAAAGATGTACATCATTGTTTTAAAGGATTCTCCAGTGGAAACTAGAAGAGAGACTGAACTCGTGCACATAATTTTGAAGACAAAAGTACACTGATAATCACTGTTTAATATCAGTGAAGACTCACATTTATCTTCTGTGATGGATCCCAGAATGTGATCCAGGTGCAATATGTGCAATTTGTAAATAGTTTTTATTTAAGAAGAATAACTTAAGTTTTCTTTAATATGTTCTTTTTGTGTGGAATTCAAATAGAAGAAATATCTGTTACAGAAATTTCTGTAAAAAAAATGCTCACCAGAACTTTCTTTTATCTGCCGTTGTGTTAACAGTTTTTAAAACTATGTTGTTCTCTTGTTTGGGTGGTTTATTTTCCTGATTGTGGTAGCTGCAAGTAAGGCATTTTATACTTCTGGGAAGGGTGAAAGAAATAAAACTACTCGAAGCATAGAATACTCACAAGAGAATAGCTGAGCAATTACATATGATGTTCAACCAAATTTATCAGCTACCTTTTTTACAGCAATCGTTTGAATTTGGTTTCATGCTAGGATGTGATTTGAGCTGGTTATGGTAAAGAACAGTGGAAAAGACTGGGCTTGGTTCAAGCATTGTGTGTCTTGTTGTCATGATTGCTAATCTGTTGAAATATACAGAATGGTTTATTCATCTTTTTTTTTCAGTGGAGCCAAAATGTGAATTATGGCAGAAGACTGCCTTCAGATCAGTCTGTAGCTGGCAATATTATTATACTGTTGTTAGAGAACAAATTTCTCCATAATAGGTAATGTAAATTCAGAATGTTTCATTGCACTTGCAAGTATTTTTTGTAAATTGAGTGTTTCTCCCTATGGCCATGCAGCTTTGTTTTATATCAGAATTATATGGTAAAAGGCCAAGAAGTTCTAGGCTTCAGGGGAAGGAAAAATACTCTCTTATTAAGGCAAAACCAGGCCACTAAATCTGATTTCTCTTAACAGCTCTGTGGGCAAGTCATTTATCCTATAGAGTTACAGAAGGGGAAACTGAGTAAAAGGGGAATATTTCCAAGCCTCATAATGAGGATAAATTATAAGAGCCTTGTAAAGCATCTTGAGGTTGTTTGCTGGAAGGTGCTGTAGAAGTACAGAGTAGATGTATACTGTTAATTCTGGTTATATATGGTCTTAAAACAGACTTAAAAGGATTTTGTGCTTGTTTCACTCTGTGCATGTTTTGCAAACTGTATGAGTGCACTTATCTTCTCCTGGTGCTGAATTTAGAAATGTGGAGGTAATTGTGTGTGTGACTCCTGTGCACATAATATTGCAATTCCATATGTACAGACATTTGAAGACAAGAGTACGCTGGCAATCCCTCTCTACAGCAAGGGAATTATTATCAGTAAAGACTGCACATTTATTTTCTGTAACTGATCTCAGTGCTGTGCAAAAAGAAAAAAGTCAATGTGATTATGTCACCTCTTGTGTTACTGTAATATAGTTTCTGTGAAATGTATGAAACACCTCAGGCACTGAAGTGAAGCTGCAGCAGCCTATGTGCTAGACTACTCTGGGTGGTATTGTTTACTTCTGGCTGTTTACATGCAGGTGTAAATAAAGGACACTGGCATTCGGTAACTAAGTCATGGACTAGCTCGGCTTTATCGACACCGCATGCCCACTCTATTACATATCCTGCAGGATGTGAAATTGGACAATCAGCCAGAAAGCAGTGTTCCTTATGATGTGCAAAAGTGACAGCTGTGCTGCTGTTATTTACTTTTCAAATGTGATTTAAAAGGCCATGCTAAAAAAAAAGCTTATCACTATGTTCCATTTAGTCTGGGTTTTTTTTATTTGAAAGGAAGAAACAAAGGCTAACTTCCAGGCTGGCCTTGTGTAAATGAATAAGAGAGAAGACTGTCCCTGCCACACACATGCACCCCACCAGTGGGCACATCTGTGTGTGCAGTTATTGGGGCTGAATAAACTCCAGTGCAATTTGCATCAGAGTTTATCGCTCCCAGGTGTGACATTTACATGTGCCCAAGACCCCAGCATGCTGAGGCAGGGCAGCGCATCCCCAGCTGGCAGGGGCCCCAGAGGTCAGCCTGCAGGCCCAGAGCTGCTCTGCCTTGGCTCTGGAGGGAGCTGGCTGGGGCACAAGGGTGCTACAGAGCAGAGCTAGCCAGCAGACAGCCCCCACACTGTAGCACCCTCATGCTGTATCCAGCCCCGGTCACAATCTACGTGTGTATTGCAGCAGAGTAAACAACTGCATCGTAGGATAGTACTTGTGTCAGGCAGTACTATCCTATGGCAGAGTTAATTAGTACATATAGATGGTGATGCTTTACTGCGGAACTAATTAATCAACTCTGCAGTAAAGCGCATGTGTAGATGCTCTCAGTGTGTGGTATTGGCACTCTGCCTAGATGGATAATTAGTCCGGCTTGATACTCCATAAACAAGCACAATTCATTAATCAGGCCAGCTCCAATTAAGGATAATGGGCATCTTCAAGGTGGCTGCCACACTACCTAACTTTTAGGTTCCTAGCCCCTGGAGCTGACTTCAAAACCCATAGTTAAGTGCCCAGGCTTCCCATATGGTATGTGGGGAGAGCTGGGCACCTCTGAGGGATGAACCAAAGACATCCTCACTGATTCAGCTACCTAGAGCTAACCTACAGGAAACACTGCCATGCTCAAACAGGGAGCGTTGAGCCTAGGCTGCAAGGAAGACAACCCATATAGATAAGATCCAAAGCCCTTCCCTAAAGGTGAGCATCTAGAAGTATCCTTTCAAAGAACTGGGGGCTCATTCTTGAGCAGCCATAAGAGGAGGAGCAGGAAGTGGAGGAGGAGGAGATGCCCATCTTATATATAATAGACCGGTGGTGAGAACACTCACTGAAGAAGTGTGAGGCCTGGTTTCAGGCCCTCCTCAGTTTGAGGAGATTTAAACTTGCTTCCTACTTCCCAGGACAGTACCCTGACCACCATAGTTCAGGCCTGGGTGAGTGATTATTCTCTTTGCATCCTGCTAAAGCTGAGCTATCAAAATCATGGGGAGAGAGGAGTAGTAAGAAAAGGGAGCATGACTATAGCCTAGTGACTGGGACACATGGAAGTCCTGGACTCCAATGCCTACTCTCAGGATTGTTTAATTTATTATACATTAAAGAGTCATTGAATGAAAAACAGAAATAATAGTAACATCCGGGACCTTCTCTCTCTCTCTCTCTCTCTGGCAATGCTTTTGAATAAATGAGGTGCAGCTGCTGTGTATTCTGCTCAACTCAGTAATGTTTGTGGATATTTAGGCATTGTTTGATGGATCAGGGCCTGCAGGCATCCCTCCTGAATTTCAGGATCCAAATGGGGCTTAGCCAAGAGCTAGACATCTGGTAGCTGAGAGCCAAGCAGGTCTAGGTATACACATATGCTCAGGGAAGTTTCAGACCAAGAAGGGAGAACCTAACAACTGTAGGCACCTCCAAAGTTAGGCAGCTGTTAGGCAGAGATCTTGGGGGATCACTGTTTTGGACTTAGGAGGAGGTGATTGAATGCCCTGTTGAGGTCACCTAAATCCTTCTTTGATCTGCCCTTAGTTTATTGCCAGTCTAAGATGCTTTTGGTAATGTAGTTATCAAACCCAGGCTGTTAGACAATAAATGGTCTGGCTTTTGGCATGTCTCAGTCATGCTTCCTACATCTGCAAAATGCTGCTCTATATTGGAGTCCGGGGTACAGTTCACGGTCAGATTTGCTTGTTCTCTTATATTCCTTCTGGCATTCAAACACACTACAATGTACATGTTCTTTTAGCCCAGTTAATTTTTGTTTCCCTAAGAAGTCACAGGAAAAAGGGTTTTAAAAATTACCTGAATGGCAGGGAGCATCCAGATGAAATAATAGGACTCTAAGGTTTCTTACTGCAAATGGACCATCTGTGGCTCCATCTCCACTTCCCATGCACAGCCCAAAGGTTAGGCTACTAGTTGTCTCACAACAACCACTACACTTCTGTGTTTAAAAGCTCCAGGGAAAGCAAAGCAGAGCACACATCCTGTGTGGTCTCTGTGCCTTGATCATAGTTGAGCCGGCATTCTTCTGTCACTCATGACAGCAATCTGCCTCAAGCAAGAAGAATGTGGTAAATCAAGTTGTAGCCTATCTGCATAGACCTGCATTGTATCAATGGATCTGGGTACAATCACAGCATAGTTAACACCACTTTGAACACTGTGCATTTAAAAATTCTTCCCAGGATTCAGCATCACTGGCTTGTAAACTAGCCTTTGCCAAGTTGTCGTGCTTTGTGTTGAGTCAGTTAAACAAGGGCCAATTTTACTCTGATTCTGCCTTTTCTTATTTCTAGAGTTAAGGTAGAATTTAATTGAATTTGCAATTCCTTAGAACTTTGCCTCCAAGATAAGAGACTGCTCCTACACTTGAGTGTGAGCCATTGCAATAGAATTTGAGTCCTGAGCTGCTAGTATACAACAGTCACTTCCAATAGCATGGAACAGTTAACCCAAGTCAGAGTTCACAAGGTTAAATAATAAGTGAACCACATCCCTAAGGGGCTAATTGTGCCCTTGAAGAAGTCAGTAGGAAAACTCTGACTTGCCTGGGAACAGGAGCAGAGACTGCCACTGCCCCTGTGAGCTTGTAAGCAACTGAGATTCTCTTGAGAGAGAAAAGCCCCCAAAGTAAGATACTTCTACCTTACCTACAGCTGTGAAGTCAAAACGACAGCTCAGAAATAGCTCTCTGGCCTGAGCTTCATGAAACTCTATTTCTCATAACATACATAAGGTGTAAAGACCTTCATCCTCATTTGGCTACAATGGGTGGGTGGGTCCAGTGCATATCTTAAATCAGTGGTGCCCAAACTTTTGGCTTTTTAGGCCAGACGAGTGGCATGGAGCCTGTCTGCAGGCAGGACCGGGCTATCTGGGCCAGATTGGGCCCTGGGGCACCACCCTCTCCCTGCTTTGCACACTGGGCTAGGGTCCCAGGGTCCTGGCACTGCCCTCTCCCATCTCCCTCCCCACTGAGATTGGGCCCTGAGGCCCAGCACCATTCCTGCCTGGCCCTGTGTACTAGGGTTAGGTACAGGATTCAGCGTACAGGACCTGGGGCTTCCCATGTGTCTAGAGATTTGACAGTGGGGAAACAGTGCCACTGCTCTCCTGCTTCCAAATTTCCAAGCCTATAAAGAGCCTCACAGGCCAGATTTGACCTGTGGGCCAGAGGTTGAGCACCCCTGGTTTAAATGATTAAGACCCAAACTAGCCTAGCCCAGATATGAGGAGACACACTACAAAGTCCTATTTGAATGAGGGGTCCTCTGGTGCTGCACACATACCTGTATGTCATGACAACTTCTATGAGATATCCTACGTCTTTGTGCTGCTGGAAGCTGAGCCACTCCATAATCCTTTCCAAGTAAATTGTGGAAACACTTGCATGGCCTGTCCCAGGCACACAGGGAGGACATGAAGAAGTCACTTCAGACCTTCTGGCACTTGAGTGATTTTGCTAGTACCCCTGTTGCCTAGGAGGCATTACTGGCCTCAGTGAAAAAGGCATCTGAGCTTTAATGCAAATCAAGAAGCTTAACCAATTATTCTGGTTGGAAAGCACCTCCAGACTCAGGTGAGAAGATTTTGTGGGTGGATGGGAAAAGTATTAAAACCAACAGCCAAATAAGAGCCGAAGCTTAACTTCCCTATGCTTTGGTTTCCAATCTATAAACTAGAAGGCGTTTTTGAAGCTTCATTCATTGCCCAGAAGGAATTGGAGTTTGAGAACCACAATAGGGTGGTGAGATAGCAGTTACAACTTCAATTATTTGCTACTCACTAAAGCAATACGCTTGTCTTGTCTTTCCTTTCTTTGCTAAGTCTTTCCAGCTCAATTAGTCAAGTCCTTCCAGCTCAATTAGATATGCCTCCAAAAAGGAACAGACAAAATTACAGTAAAGATCATTGTGGTCACATTTTTTTTTTAAATGGAGCATTTTGGATTATGACTTTGAGGTGGGGGGAAGGGATAGGCTATCAAAAAAGTAAAATAATACATAGCTTTTTACCTACGGGGAATTAGTAGAAGGTAACAATGACCAATAGTAGTTATCTACAGGGAGCAGTTTTGTACTGAACATGAAATGACTTGTTCTCAGGTCATGTCTACAGAGGAGATAGACATCTGCATCATTATAATGCAGTTCTAGGTCAGAAAAGTGTATGAATGGTATAAGAATCACAGTTTGTGGGCACATTTACACATGCCTTACTGGATCTGGGGGGGAATGCCTTACTGGATCTGGTATTGGCAACGGGGGATGATATGGTAGGGGACCTACAGATCAGTGGCCATCTGGGGGACAGAGATCACCTAATAATAGAATTCTTCATAAGACGTCAAGTGGGTAAGGTAACTAGTAGGGTGAAAGTGCTAGACTTTAGGAAAGCTGATTTCAATGAACTCAGGCGATTAGTCAAGGACGCGCTGCAGAGTAGGAGTTTTGAAGTGATGGGAGCCCAAGAAGGGTGGCTGTGCCTTAAGGAAATGATCCTTCGGGCACAAAGGGAGACAATCCCGATGCGAGGAAAAAGAGGGAAAGGGGCCAGGAGGCTTCCCTGGCTGACCAGAGAAATCCAGGGCAGCCTACGGGCCAAAAGGGAGGCACATAAAAAGTGGAAACAGGGAGAGATCACCAAAGAGCAGTATACCTCCTCTGCTCGTGCTTGTAGGGAGGCAGTTAGACGGGCCAAAGCTACCATGGAGCTGAGGATGGCAACCCAAGTAAAGGATAACAAGAAACTGTTTTTTAGATATATAGGGAGTAAAAGGAAGGCCCAGGGAGGAATAGGACCCCTACTAAATGGGCAGAAGCAATTGGTGACGGACAGGGGAGACAAGGCTGAACTCCTCAACGAGTTCTTTGCCTCAGTGTTCCAAAGACAGGGAGAAGACAAGTATCTCACTGGGGTTGTAGAGAGGCAGCAGCAAGGCACCAGACTACCATGCGTAGACCCTGAGATGGTGCAGAGTCACTTGGAGGAACTGGACGCCTTTAAGTCGGCAGGCCTGGATGAGCTCCAACCGAGGGCACTGAAGGCACTGGCCAACATCATTGCACAGCCACTGGCAGGAATATTTGAACACTCGTGGCACACAGGCCAAGTCCCGGAGGACTGGAAAAGGGCCAACGTGGTCCCCATTTTCAAGAAGAGGAGGAAGGAGGACCAGGGCAACTATAGGCCAGTCAGTCTCACCTCCATCCTAGGCAAAGTCTTTGAAAAAATTATCAAGGCTCACATTTGCAAGAGCCCGGCAGGACAAACTATGCTGAGGGGAAACCAGCACGGGTTCGTAGCAGGCAGATCGTGCCTGACTAATCTAGTCTCTTTTTATGACCAGGTTACAAAACGCCTGGACGCAGGAGTAGGGGTGGATGTCGTATACTTAGACTTCAGGAAAGCCTTCGATACGGTATCCCACCCCATACTGGTGAACAAGTTAAGAGGCTGTGACTTGGATGACTACACAGTCCAGTGGATGGCGAATTGGCTAGAGGGTTGCACCCAGAGAGTCATGGTGGATGGGTCGGTTTCGACCTGGAAGGGTGTGGGCAGCGGGGTCCCCCAGGGCTCGGTCCTTGGACCGATACGCTTTAATGTCTTCATCAGCGACTTGGATGAGGGAGCGAAGTGTACTCTGTCCAAGTTTGCGGATGACACAAAGCTATGGGGAGAAGTGGACATGCCAGAGGGCAGGGAACAGCTGCTAGCAGACCTGGACAGGTTGGACAAGTGGGCAGAAAACAACAGAATGCAGTTCATAGATTCATAGATTCATAGATGTTAGGGTCGGAAGGGACCTCAATAGATCATCGAGTCCAACCCCCTGCATAAGCAGGAAAGAGTGCTGGGTCTAGATGACCCCAGCTAGATACTCATCTAACCTCCTCTTGAAGACCCCCAGGGTAAGGGAGAGCACCACCTCCCTTGGGAGCCCGTTCCAGACATTGGCCACTCAAACTGTGAAGAAGTTCTTCCTAATGTCCAATCTAAATCTGCTCTCTGCTAGCTTGTGGCCATTGTTTCTTGTAACCCCTGGGGGCGCCTTGGTGAATAAATACTCACCAATTCCCTTCTGTGCCCCCGTGATGAACTTAAAGGCAGCCACAAGGTTGCCTCTCAACCTTCTCTTGCGGAGGCTGAAAAGGTCCAGTTTCTCTAGTCTCTCCTCGTAGGGCTTGGTCTGCAGGCCCTTGACCATACGAGTTGCCCTTCGCTGTACCCTCTCCAGGTTATCTGCATCCTTCTTGAAGTGTGGCGCCCAGAATTGCATGCAGTACTCCAACTGCGGTCTGACCAGCGCTCGATAGAGGGGAAGTATCACCTCCCTGGACCTATTCGTCATGCATCTGCTGATGCACGATAAAGTGCCATTGGCTTTTCTGATGGCTTCATCACACTGCCAGCTCATGTTCATCTTGGAGTCCACTAGGACTCCAAGATCCCTTTCCACCTCTGTGCCACCCAGCAGGTCATTCCCTAGGCTGTAGGTGTGCTGAACATTTTCAACAAGGAGAAATGCAAAGTGCTGCACCTAGGGAGGAAAAATGTCCAGCACACCTACAGCCTAGGGAATGACCTGCTGGGTGGCACGGAAGTGAAAAGGGATCTTGGAGTCCTAGTGGACTCCAAGATGAACATGAGTCGGCAGTGTGACGAAGCCATCAGAAAAGCTAATGGCACTTTATCATGCATCAGCAGATGCATGACGAATAGATCCAAAGAGATGATACTTCCCCTCTATCGGGCGCTGGTCAGACCGCAGTTGGAGTACTGCGTGCAATTCTGGGGGGCCGCACTTCAAGAGGGATGCGGATAACCTGGAGAGGGTCCAGAGAAGGGCCACTCATATGGTTAAGGGCTTGCAGGCCAAGCCCTATGAGGAGAGACTAGGGCACCTGGACCTTTTCAGCCTCTGCAAGAGAAGGTTGCGAGGCGACCTTGTGGCTGCCTATAAGTTCCTCACGGGGGCACAGAAGGGAATTGGTGAGGTTTTATTTACCAAGGCGCCCCCGGGGGTTACAAAAAGTAATGGCCACAAGCTAGCAGAGAGCAGATTTAGATTGGACATTAGGAAGAACTTCTTCACAGTTAGAATGGCCAAGGTCTGGAACGGGCTCCCAAGGGAGGTGGTGCTCTCCCCTACCCTGGGGTCTTCAAGAGGAGGTTGGATATGCATCTAGCTGGGGTCATCTAGACCCAGCACTCTTTCCTGCCTATGCAGGGGGTCGGACTCGATCTACTGAGATCCCTTCCGACCCTAACATCTATGAATCTATGAATCTATGCCTATTAATACACAAAGATAAGCTTTGGAGTTCGTCGCTCTAGAGCTTATTGCTGCCAGGTATTTCTGCACATGCACTTAGGATCACAGCATGTTGAACCAGGGTGGAGCAGCCCTGTTTGGCAGGATATCCAGAAGGGCAGCCTGCTAGCCTGGAGCTGCTCCCTTTGGCTCAACATACTACAGAGGCGCTGTATAGGGCATGAGGGTATTTCAGTACAGGGCTAGCAGGCAGGCAGCCCCTGCACCAAAGCACCCTCATGCTCCAGCCAGCTGGAGAAGCATCTACACATGTGCTACTGCAGAGTTTTTTACTAGTGCTGTCCTGCTGCAGAGTAAATTAGTTTATTCTAGCCTAAAAGGGGTGCATGTGTAGGCACTGAGATATTTACTGCACAGTTAATTAGTCAACTGCACAATAAATGTCTCATATAGACAGTTCAGATCAGGTTAGTTTAGCAGTGGCTCTTCTAACTGCTCACTGCAGACTTAGCCTAGAGTCTAAGAACTGAGCTAGATTTTTGTTATTGTGGTTTATCACTGCTAATAATAAAATTTCCATCAGTCAGTATTTTTTCTATCTTAATGACTAAGGGAATCTCTAGTACCTTCACTCAAAAGCAAATCACCAGGATGGCCAAGTGGTTAAGGCATTGGATTTAAGATCCAATGGATGTATGTTTACATGGGTTTGAACCCTACTCCTGGTAGCTGTTCTTTTGGACAAGCACCTAACTGGGAACATCTGACCCCAGCGCTCTTTCCTGCCCAGGGCAGGGGGTTGGACTTGATGATCTACTGAGGTCCCTTCTGACCCTAGGATCTATGAATCTGCCCTCTGACACCCCTTATAATCAGGTTGTGGAAATGTAAATGATGGTAGATTTGTATCCCTTTTAATTGAAACAGTTGCTAGCGTGGCTGGCACACACTAAACTAGAGCCTACCTCTCCCATAGCTGTGTTGGCTCTGCAAAACTAATAGGGTTAAAAAGGAGACTTAGCAATGTATTTTAGTTGCTGAACTCAGCGGTTGATTCTGAATAAGCACAATGACACATCTATTTAGGGGGAAGGTGCTGCTTCCAAGCAATCAATTTTAAAACAAACAAAAAAATCTGGTGATTTTATCCTATTCAAGCCCCTAGTTCAGGACTGCGAAGGCTACACAGAAAGAGTTCAGATAAGCTGCCTCTAACCCAGATAAGGAAATGGGGGGGAGGGCAGTTTGGGGACATTACACTACACACAACAAGGAAGAAAGCCAAATATCTGGCTCTGTGTTTATCTCGCTGTTTTGTCTAAACACGATGCTTTGTGTTTCTTTACCTGGAAGTCGCTGTCACAGCTGAAACTTTCACCCACATTTTTTTTATAAACAAATGTGCTACAGAGGGTTGTCCAGTATCCTGTCTTCAGTAGCTTTCCTTGACCAATGTTAAAACATTTGTATATTTACCAACTACTGGCACAGATAATTAATTGCCTTGGAGATTTCCAATGATTTTCTTGCTATAAACAATTGTGTTTATTGAAAAGAAAAATCCATGAAGGATGCAAGTGATTTGTCCTAGCCAAGTTATCACTACTTGTTGCAGATGGCAAATTTGTCATAGTTAAATTATTTCACTCTTCACCATAATGCCTGCCCCTACAGTGCACAAATATCAATTCGAATGCTTTTGTTCCCTGAAACCAAGGTGGGCTGGACTCAGGTACCCACTGTTTTTATGGGTAATGACCAAAATTTCAGCAGGCCTCACTGAAAAAGGTTCTCTTATGAGCCTTAGTGAGCAGTCCATTGAAGAGGACCAGCATTGTTGAATATCTAATATTCCTCACCCTGACTGCATACTAATAAATGGAATGAGAAAGTGGACTAGTGTCACGAAGTATTCCAGTATTCTGGGGTAGCTCAACTCACACTAGGTCACCACTGGCAATGATGAACTTTAAAAAATGCATAGGCTGTGGCAAAGTCGAGAAACTGTGCAACGCCCCCCCCTCCCCCCAAGTTTAAAGGAATCACCAAAGTCAAGTCAGTACGAGACAAAATAGACATATCCATAGAGTGGTAGAACTAGATTTTATTGCATCTAAGGGTAGGTGGGTTACAGGAAGCTGCTCTAGATAGACTAATCCTGGAGGGTATGACATTGCAAAGGATGGTGTTAGTGTTGCCCCTAGAGAAAGGAAGAGGCTTTAGGAGGATTGATCATGTTAGATGACAGCCACAGGAACCTGAGCTGTGAATCTGAGTCACTTAACATAAGCTTGCATGTTAAGTTTAGCATTATTCACTAAAGAAACTAAAGGAATTTGCAAACAGTAATTAACCTTGTATCAAGTAGAAGTCCCATTTTATAAAGTGAGACAGGCACAGCATCGCTTATCCAGGGTTGCTTAAAGCAATCTAGTTCACCACAAAAAAAAAAAAAAATCTTATAAAAAATAAACCCTGGGTGACATACTGTTTCTTGCAGAGAATGGAGATGTGGGTGATAAGATGCACAAGATGCCTACAAACAATCGCAGATCTTACTTATAGAAGCAGCTTTTCTTCACATCTATGGCTAAGCTTATTATCCTTAAGTGACACCATCTGTTCTGACAGACAGTTTTACAAAATTTGAATAAGGTGACCTGGATAATGTGTCCTGTATTATGGAAATGTGAAAGCCATACTTAGCTGTGAATCAATATGAACAGCTCGTTTTATTTTTCTTCTACAGACGTGCACATATATATGTACAGTCCTGACAACAAAGATGACGGGGACATTTTTGAGGTTCAGAATTCAAGTTAGCTAATAAATAGCATCTCTTTTGCTGGAGATGCAGAGATGACTCTCCTACTGTCTTATGTATTTACACACATCGGCATATGGCATTTATTAATATGTATCCTTATTAGTCCTATTTCATTTTAACTGGTGTTTTTGTGACAGGTAATGTCACACTCCTTCCTTCCCCGTTCTTACTTCTCCAGACATGAAGAATTGTAGAAAAAAAATCAGACTGGCAGCTTTGTAATTTTTGAGGGTCACTTTTCAGGGTCATCCCCTCCTCTGCAGAACTAGGTTCATATCCAGGATTAGATCAGAGACGAACAAATGTGATGGTCTCTTCCTCATTTTCATTACTCTTCAACACAAAACCACCACACAGGTGGACACAATTGACTGTCTCTGCGCCAGGAACAGAAGGACAAGGACTATTCCAATTCCAAGTCACAATAGATGGCCATAGGCAGAGAAGAATACACTGTGATCAGTTCCACTTTTGGGGGTACTAAATTCATTCACCAATACATTGTAACAAAAGTCCTGTTTTCTATCACAGATGTAAGGCCACATAACTAATTACTGGAGCGTTAATATTATAGGACTGAAAGGAGCCCCAGGCCACAAAGTCCAGTCCCCATTTATATCAATTCTTAAATCCTCTGAGCCATGCAACTCTAGTAATTTGTGTATCTGCAGACATACACAATGTGTATGGAGTCAGTCCTTGTGATAAGGTTGTTAAAGCTTGGACCCAAAATGCTTGCACGTGCTATCAACCAAATAGCATGTTTTTGTTTTTCCCGGAGACTCTGGAGACTGGAGCCACTTCTGAAGGGCAAGCTGTGTTTAAAAAATGAAAAATAAAAAAGGGGGATATTGACAATGCTGGGATATTTGGTTGCATTATAAAAATGTTTTTAAATCTCTCAGCCTAGCTAGCTTCACATATTTACAAGGAGTTTGCTGCCCTCTTCTGACACATAGCTCTTAGATTAGCACTGCACTGCTACTGCCATCAATGACTAATCAAAATGATTTACATAGAGGCATGAGCAAGTTTGGGTTTTACTCCCATTCATGAAAGTAGTACAGACTAAAATTGCTCTTTTCCTGTTTTGTTAAATAACACAAGCTGTTAGAGTACCAGATTGGGTTGCCAGAATGTGGAGAGACCTTATGAATAAAACAGCTTGCATCTTTCAAAACTGGTTTCAAATTTCAGAAGCTTTTTTTTTTTTGGTTTGAATTCAAGATTATCAGGAAAAAAAAACCTGATGTCAAACCAGATAGGAATAAAGCTCTAAATGCACAGCTAAAAATGATGTGCTTGTGAATGAAATTAAGTATTCCCACAACTGTCTGCAAAGAGACCTTTATTTTAGAGAAGAGTTGCTCAACCTCCAGCTCACAGGCCATATGTGGCCTGTGAAGCCATTGCATTTGACCTGAAGGGTTCCCCATGAGTGAGGAAGTTTGGTGGCGAGGGAGCAGTGGTAAATTAATAAGACCACCCTCCCCCCTGCCAAATTCCCAAACCCCAAGCCCTCCATGGCAGCTTAGGGCTGCTCCTTCCCTCGCAGGGCCAGGCTGCGACTGAGCAAAGTCCCTTCCTCTGTGTGCCTGCATTGGGGCCAGGTTGTCCCCTTCCCCCTCTGTGCAGCCAGATGGGACCTGCTGCACTGGCCTAGGGCACCAGATCAGGTCCCCCAGCTGGATCTGGCCTGTGGACAGACTAGACACTGCCCCCCCAACCCACCAGCCAAAAATGTTGAGCACCACAGTTTTAGATGGTTGTTTCCTCTAGAAAGTCTGTCACACCATTGCTATCAAAATCAAAGTTACAGGTGCCCATCACTGGGGCCCTGTTCTTACAGATGTGGTTAGGGCACTTGCCAGGAAGGGGGCGAGTCCTTGAATCTGACTTGGTTCCCAGGACTGTTCATGCATTTTACATGAAGCCGTTATAGGATAAAAACAGAAAGAACACTGAGATCAGGAAGCAGGACATACCGTAATCTCTAAGCTAGAGAATCAGGCTCCCTTTCCCTCGCTCTCCTGTTCTTGTGATTCTTACACTCTTCACTTTACTGGGGGGGTGACCTTCCATCTCAAGGCTGGATGCTAGACAGGGTGCTCACAGGAGAGGTGGGTTTGAGTCCCCTTAGGCTGAGGAGGGCCTACACTATTCTAACCACTGATATGTAACTTAAAGGTATGCTCTTTTCCATACCTTTTTAATGTAAAAAAAGAATCACAATCATGATTGCTCTGCTTTGTGCTGAACTGTATGCTGCTGGGGTGCTATGAGCACACCTAACAGAACAGGCCCCTTGAAAGACTTCAGAACTGTTCTGTCTAGTTTCTGGATCCAAATAGGGTTGAGGTAGGAGCTACATACCTAAGCCAGTGATAAACCATGATAAACTCAAAAGATTTCAAATAGGAATCCATAATGTTAAAAACATTCTAACCTGTTGTGGGCTTTCTGGCTAGGGACAGAAGTTACACATAAACCAGAAATTATACATAAGTGATCAGAAACTGGTTTAAACTTGTATCAGAATGGAAGTTCAGTGCATATAAACCAGTTTCAAAATGGCTGAAACTGGTTTAAGATAAACCTGGTTGAATGTAGTATCAGACTTAACTGATTTGGGTCAAACTGGTTTATGCAACTTCTGTCTCAGACCCCTTCCTGGTCTAAGTTAAACCAGAGTCCTCCAGCATCCCAGAATGCTCTGCAGCCCTGGGGTGAGCAGTGCTCTCTGCTCCAGAGAGCAGGGCTGGCCCTGCCTCTCTGGTCTCTAGCCCAAGCAGGGGTGGGGGCATGGCCACACACCTCCTGGCATGGCCCCATTAAGGCAAAGTGGGCAGGGAGGAGGTTAATTCTTCCCTCCCCACCACTGCAGCAGGGGTCTGCATGTCTGTGGGTGAGCAAAGGAAGTGGCAGCAGCAGCTGGGGTTGGCAGACTCCAGCTGAGGTCCCTAGGAGCAAAAGGGATGGAGGGAGGAATTAACCCTTTCTCTTCCCCCTTCATCTTAATGGGGCCATGCCCTCACCCCTGCCACTGGAGCAGAGAGGGTATGAGGAGCGGCAGCAGCCTCTGTTAGGGTGCCCAGGAGAGGGTTCATTCCCCCCTCCCTTCCCTGTCTCACCAGCGAAGACAGCAGCCATCCCGGCATGGCCCTGTTAAAGTTAAGGGGGCAGGGAGGGGATTAATACCCCCTACCGGGAACTGCAGCTGGGGTGGATCTCACTTGAACATCCTCTAGTTTGTTGCTAGAGTTTGAGACAGTGCAGAGATTACTAATAATGAATATGAGAGATTGAAAGACACAAAGTTACAAACTGGGTTTGCAGCCCAGATCCAGACACCTTGATGAATTTATATGCGCTACTTGATGTACTTAGTTTCAGCCATTTCTTGCCATTTTTTAAGTTTGTAGTTCTTGAATAGGCAAAGAGAGTCTACCGAGTAAGAACGGAGAATAAGTCAAAGCGGACTTATTGGCTAGGGACAGACATTACACATAAACTGGTTTAAGTGATCAGAAACTTGTTTAAACCTGTAACAGAACAGATGTTCAGCACACATAAACCAGTTTGAAAATGGCTGAAACCAGTTTAAGGTAAACCTGGTTGAATGTAGTATTGGACTTAACTGATTTGGCTCAAACCAGTTTATGCAATGTCTGTCCCAGATCCCTTGATGGTTTAAATTAAATTAGAGTCCCCCAACATCCCAGCATGCTCTCTGGGCTGGGCGGGGCTCTCTGCTCCACAGCAGGGCTGGCCCCTCCCCTCTGCTCCCTGGCTGCACCACTGGCAGAGACTGCAGGCATTTGCCTGGCTTCCCCCTCACCACTCCCTGCTAAGCAGGAATTGCCCCCTCCCCTCTGCCTTACACAGACACCTCTTAGCATAAGCTATGGGACCACATCCTGGCTATGGTCAATGCTGTGGCAGAATCAACAGGTAACGTCCCTTCGTTGTTTTTTTAATGGGGTGCTAAACACTGAGTTAGGAGTGATAAACACTGTGTTATCAATTCCCTGTGTTATCAGCCCAGTTTTGGGCTGGTCAGGAAGGGGAGGAAACCCCTCCCTAATCAGAGCATCCTGCTGGGGCCTGGCCACACCCTTCTCAGTTCAGCACTATAGAAGGGAAGGGAGGGCTGCTCTAGTACTCCCCAGCTTCTAGCCTGAGCCACTGTAGGCATGTGCCTGCATGTCTGGGATGTCAGTATGGTTACAAACTGATCTAGGCTAGCCAGGTTAGACTAACCTGCAAAGATTGAATCAATTCAGGCTCAGGCTTTTTGAATGTTTGTCTCTTGCCTCTGAGTTCATTGTAACAGTAGAATTGCTTGGTTCTTCTGTAGTCAAAAAGCAAGTGAGAACTATATGCCGGCAATTTCTAAGGGGTACCATCGAGAAGTAGCTCAAGTCCGAAAAGTCATCAAGAGAATTAACCTCTGCTGCCCATCCTGAACCATTCCAATACATACATACATATACATATACATATGCGCATCTATATATCTATCTATACAGGTATGTATACCTATAAACCAATTCCCAAAAAGCAAACCTTTAAATACCATTCTTAGGCCATCAGACATGGACACCTACAATCTGCCTACGGCCCATTATAGGTACATAAATCCTTCTTTCAACTGGTCCTTCAGGCTCTATGACTCAGTGGTTAGTAGCTTTACTTCTCCCTTTGGTGGAATGAACAGCTTCCATGTGCAGCACTTGAGAGATGCCCACAGTGATTTATTTATATGTATTCCAGTGATGCCCTCTGCAGCAACTGAGAGCTCAAAATGAGGAATGCAACATGGAGCACATTTCTCAGAAACCATGTAGGAGTTCTTTGGGCACATCACCACAAATAGAAACATATTTGTGGGGATGCCTATGCATGCACACTTTGGTGTGTGGCAAGTTGCCCTGGGTACAGTAGGGAAGGCTGGGACCAGCACCTGGACTGACCCCAGCAGCCTTACCTGGGGTTCTGGGAGCCTCCTGGGGCTGCAGCAGTGCCAAACCAGGCATGTGGAGCCTGACTGGCAGCCGGTGTGTGGCTCTGGCTGGCCAGGCTCCAGTTTTGGGCAGTGCACACTGCCACCACATATGCCACCCTGCTTTTTTCTGGTGCGGGTTTTTTTTTACATCAGGATCTCCAGCACCTGAAATTAGCAATGAAGCAATGTGTGCAGCGTTTGCAGTTTGTGGCACTGCAGACAGGTCTATGGCACTGCAAACTGCACGTGCATATTGTGCTCTGAAAGAAAAACAAGCCATCTTCTCCCCCTGCACAAATGCAACACATCATTGATGGCCTGAAGCATTACAATTCATCATATGCATTGTTTTAACCTTTAGAAAACTAGCTAATCCCCAAATGGATGCCTCTTGGTATCCACTAAGAGGTTCTTTGACAGACAGGAGGTCATTTCTTAGTTTCAGAAAGTCCAAATCACTTGCATCTCTTCACGCTGTGAAATAAATCCCTCTCTAGGCTGCCCATTTGCACACAGTTCCACCTTAATCTAGAAATAACAGGGTGTGGGAGCTCATGCTACAAAGAGAGCCTATGATAAGAAGAAACTGGCATGAAGCCCAGTAAGGCATATAAAGCTGGGAAAGGGCAGACGGTGTCAAACACCATAGGGTGTTTCAAAAGGAAATGTACTGTGGGGAAAGCCTTGTGCTAGAAAGGTTTTTGGGGCATTCCTAGACATAAAAATGACCAATGGCAAATCTACTCATGCTCAGTGTCCTAAGTTAACACTTCTATTCCTTTAAAACTCTGACCAGTGTAAAATATTGCCAGTGGGAAGTGACATACCCTTAGATAAAATTAACATGTTCTTCCACGCCACCATTTTGTGTCATTTTACTTGAAATAGCCAAATCTCAAATAGTTTCCTCACTAAGGGACTCTTCCAGAGTCCTGATTGTTTTTGATTGACCAGAACGTGCCTTATAGTGCCTTTTGCTTCATTGCTGGCTCTTGTGGGATAGTAGTTCATGTGATGGAAGCGAAGCAGAAGTGAGCTGGAGCATGAGCCTGAATCTAACCTCTTGACACCAATCAGCCTTGTGTAGGAGGCATTTTTTCATTGCTTCCTCAAAAATAATCCAGCTATTCCTACACCTTCTGACCAGAAAATGGCTCTCCAAGTATTAGCGTATGTGCTACTCTCCTTTGATGCTACTATCTGAGAACAAGTAAGTTTGTCCTCAAGGCTTTATGAAGAAGGTTGCCACAGGCTTATACATGGCATGTCCAGACGAGCAGGAACGTGCATTTTCCTGGGGACAAGTAGCAGCCGCACACCTTGCACTGCTGCTGCTTGTCCTCAGGGAAAATCCATGCCATGGGCACTCCGGTGCATGGCAAGTTACCCCACGTGGGGTAGGGGAGGCTGGGGCCAGTAACTGTGCTGGCCCCAGTAGCCTTACCTGGGGCCCTGGGGGCCTCTGGGAGCTGCAGCCACAGCACTCCTGCAGCAGGAAGCCTGGCCAGCAGTCGGAGCATAGCTTCACCCAGCCAGACTCCGGTATTGGGCGGCACACGCTGTTGTCACATGTGCCACCCCATTTTTTGGCATTGTTTTTTTTGACCCTAGGATTTCCCAGAGTCAAAAACCCCCCCACCCCGCACTACAGAGTAGCAGGGTGGGGAACACCTGCATATGTGGTGTGTGGCGCTGCAGACGGGTCTGCTGCACCACATATTGCATGTCCACGCCCGTCTGGGTGTGCCCATAGTGTCCCTTTGCCATCTGATAAAAACTAAAATCTGGGAGTGAGTGACAAATAGCCAAATACTAGTTGGGTGTTAAGTGGGTCCAATGGGGACTTAGGCACCCGAATTGCACCTGCATTCCAAAAGGCAATCCAGATTGGGTCAGCTCTGCAAGCCCCAAAATTTAAGAAGTGCCTAATTTCAGGCAACCCCTCCATATTGAACTACAACATTTCCTCAGTGCCTTGGCTTGACTTCTGAGGATGCTCAAAATCCAGGCGGTTTGATCCTTTGGGACCTAGCTTCCAACTAAGCTCACTGCAATCTGTATTTGTTGCTTAGGTCCCTTGAGGGAGCTGTTATTATAAGTGGACTTGGAGTTCACCTACCGATGGTATGTGCCTACATTGTGACAATGTTTAGTGGTTATTGCTTAAGAAGTGGGAGGCCTGGCTTTCTAATCCTTCCTTAGGCTGAAGGTGTTCAAGTTTATAGCTCTCACATTCCAAGAAAGTGCCCAAAATAGAAGGCTGGGAGTAGGCTCACTGGGACCATCCTCTACCCTGGAACACTCGGCAGCTAAAAATGCAAGTCAAGGGGGCCACAAGGAAAGGAATTATAACGAAGCCTTCTGTAGCTTAGTGGCTGTAGTACTCCCCTCTGGTTTAAAACAGACATTTCTTAACAAGCTGGCAGCAGAGACCAAGTCTGCTGGCAAAAAAACTATCTCCTTCACTTCAAATTCACTCCACTTGTCCACTCCACTTTCCCATCAGCATTCCCTTTCACTTTTCTTTCCATTTTCACAACTTCCAGTGATGCAGGCATGTGTTGCAGTAATTGGTGGGCATAGATCTCAGATTGGGAAATTCTGACATGCAGCATAAGTACTCATGATTACTTCCCTCTCCTTCCCCCCAGGAAATTGTGTAGTTAAACAATATTTTCTGCCATTCCACTGTTTACTATGCTAGTGCATTATATTATTTCCCCCCAACCTATGTCCGTCTTGTTCTTTTTATATTATCACAGCACCCGAGTTTAAAAGAGAGTTTGCTAGTCTTGGTTTGTAGCATTTAACACAAAGGCCAACCTTCAAGGTTGTTGCTGGCCACTGCCGTAATAAACACATGACAAAAGACTTAAAATTAAAACCAAATTAAATGTTCAGGTTCTTGTGCATAGGCAGCTGTTGAAGGGAAAACATTAAAACACACCTTCAACTCAAACATACATTAAAAATGAAATAATTTTAAATGATGTCTTTAAAATGTGTTTTGTAATATAAAACAAATTAATTAGGGGGGCACTTAATCTGAGCAGAAAAGATTCAATACAAACTAAGCGATTACTGGAAGATTTAATCCCTTGGGAGGTTTTAAATGATTATTGTCTGGATCTTTGCAGCTCTTCTTGGCTGGCTACAAGTTGTTTATAGTATTACTATAAGCCAAAAAGCCTCCTGTTTCATATTTTTCTCTCTCTTATGGAAAAATAATTTAGCAGAAAATAAATCTTAAATTAACCCTTTTTAAAAAAAGGTAATCTGCTACTTGCCCATCTCCTTTTTTATTTAATTTGCTTTTAGGTAGTGGACAAATTTGAATGAATTTGTCTTGAAGTGAACGAGTTTGGTATTCATCACATTAACAGGTTTTAGCTCACATCTTTGTGCAACCTTCTGTATCTGGACAATAAATTTAGTAAGAAACAGATATATGGAGTTCAGTGCAGATTAACATTTTATAAATAAAACAGGGAACCTGAAATCCTAGTTGCAAATTAGGATCAGAAACCATCATAATGCATAAGGTTCCATCTTTATTTACAGGCTAATAAAAATATTAAACTCATCTTAACTAGGTATAATACATATGTTGTAAAATGTTATCTCCTACAAATATGAGTCCAAGAAAAGAAAAGTGTTTGGAGAGATTATACAATAAATATATGTGAACACATATCTATGAATCAATGCATATGCAGTAAGCCTGAGACGGACACAAAACCTCCCCACCATAGTAAACACATCTCTACCAAGCAAACACTAAACAGAACTTTTCATCCAAATTACATATAACGTTCTTAAGCATCTTTCGTAAGTTAAATATACTCTTAGTGGACACTGGTCCCAAATGTCCTTGAAGTCATCCACCTTTAAATCATCAAGAAATACCCCACTTAAGAATATTAAAATAGTCAAGGAATTATCCACTCAAAACTGAAGATTGTTAATCTTTAGAACTTTGTTTTATTCTTTGAAGTAAAATATATACAAGTAAACAGTGTTTTATATATTAAAAAAAAAAAAAATGAAAGCCTGAATACTGACTGTCCTTGAAAATTTTTCATTCAACCCCTGGGAACCAGTGGGTTTGAGTGCTCCAGTCACTGGTATCAGAGGAAAATACATATTTATACATTGCATCTGGAAATCTCAACTTATTAAACATTTGTCATCTCAAAAGTGAATTTCTGTCTCAGTATCACAAGAGCAAATCTGCGTTGTGGTACCAACTAGTAAGAAAAATGGGGTACAGCCACACTATCCTTTTGCAGTAGCATCTCAGCAACATTTTCTAATTCAGGGGTTCCCAAACAAAGTTTAGATAAATTAATAAGTGGCACACTTGCTTTGGCTATTCTGGCCACCTTCCCACCACTATACTGTTAATTTTGCTGATCTTATATATAGGAAAATCAAAGCAGGGTGAAAAAAATGTGAATATATAGGAAGTGTGACAGGGCTATAAGAAATCAGTTATGACAGGTTGCTAAAGACATTTCTTTCTGTCCAACCTCAAGGTGGAGGTGACCAAACACATTTGAAGTGGTTCTAGGGTGTGAATGGAGTGAGAATGGACTTTCTCTTTTCCAAATGATAAAGATCCCTGGTGCAGCCTCCCTAGAAAACATTTATTTAAATGCAAGATTATCTTAGAATGATACAATGTGCTCAGTGCTGCAATCACATTTTGAGTACACCTTGCTGGGCTGACTCTACATTTGACAACTTGAAAAACGAGTGTCTGGATGCAACATTACTGCAATGAGTTCACCTGCTAAAATGCACCTGAAAGATTCATGTACGATATGAAGCTTCAAATGCACAGAAAGTAGCTTTCATGAACAACTGGTGATACTTCCTACTTACTTGGTCCTACTTTTAAAGACTAGCTTCTGTACAGAAGCATAGCTATACATTTAGACTAAACACACAGTGTAAGAGTGGCTATTATAAAAAAAGAAAAAAGGAAAACTGACCATAAATGAAGTGATTTAGTTGCACGAATGGAACCGTGCACCAAATGTTCAGGTAAAGAGCAATGGTTAAAGGACTTATAAATAGCAAAATCTTTGAATAAAGTATATACATTTTAAAGATTTCTCTATAAACATATATATATATATAGTGTCCTAAGGGAGACAAGTAACTGTGTTCTACATCACAAGTATTGAACATTAGATTAAGTGATATTACTCTAAAGGCCTTTAGGTTTTTCTCTATTTATGTACATCCTATACAGTAACATTTTCAAAGCTGTCATTTCACATTAGTTTCACTCTCAAAATACAAAACCTTGTCTTTCACATTGCTGTTTAACAACCTACAGAGCAGTTAAAGAGGAGAACAGGCATTTCATGCTGGGATAAGAAAAGATATTTTACTTTTTATAGTTTGCATACGGAGTGTTGCTGTTCACTAAAATATCTACAAATACAGTCTGAGAAACTGGCAAAGGAAACCACCCTTGATGCCACATTTTCCAACTGTGCCTTAGGCCTTTAGATGTACTCCGATAATTTGTTATTTTAGGATATAACTGCTCTTAGAAGGTAACAGTGTTTCACTTCAACTTTAACAAATGAAATGATGGCTGTGGACAGTTTTAAAAGAGGACAAAAACCGTTTTAAAAGAGGACGAAAAGCTTGCTGCTTGACAGTGTGTATCAGATGTTCCAATACAATTAACTGTTACATCTGTCCCCTCCTATAGCAGTTTAAATGAGCTAAAATGCTGAAACTTTAAAACTCTGAATAAAACAGGGTTAGTTACAATGGCTTTGTTCTACTTGGACTGCTATAAGAACAGGCAGATTAATAATTTACACTGAAATATATTATATTGTGTTTCTGTGCAACTGTTTCATTGACCATTCCTTTGACAGTGCAACTTATGTTTGTCCACACCCCATATGTCGTCAGACTGCCATGCCATGACATACCAAGGGCTAGATACTATGTGTTCCTGAGCACCTCCTCCAGGGTATCAAGCATTATTAAACACCCACTCATTTAAAGAGAATTTTATTGGAAAATAAAGTATGCTCAGTACCCATCAAAAAGTGCTCTGCCCCACACAAGATCAAGCTCCATAAGGAACAACTCAAAATGTATAAAACCAATTCTTGCTAGTTCTAACTGTATTCATTCAGTGCTGAATACATAATACTCAGATAAAACACACAAGGGCAGACATAATTCTGAATGAGCTCGAAGCCATTTTTACACTAATTTTGCATTTTATAAAACACAGTTCAAATACTTTTGGAGAATAGTTCAAGCACATCAGTGATTGGCAGTGAACTGTTAAAGAAGGTAAATAATTCTAAAAATTTCTTCATGCTTAAAGTGATTGTGGGTTGGAAGATCAGAATTTACAATAAATACTCAATTGTTCTTTCCACTTTTTGTTGGTTTTTTTTTTGAAGTACAACTTCTGCTTTTTACTAATATGTGAAAATCTGAGTGACAATACTTTGTACTATTGTTTTAAATTGCAGTTCAAAACTCAGGGATGAAATGGTATAAACTTGCTTTTCCCTTTAACATTTAAAGGCTATTTCACATCAAAATGCTGTTAATTCTATCCTTCTACTAAGTGGCAAAAAACTAAAAAGAAATTGGCAGACTTGAGTCTATCCCCACGCTGCAGATTAATAAAATTCTACATTGAATATATTCAGATACTTTTTTTTGGAAGCCACATGCTTTGGTGCTTACAGTTCAAAGAAACTTCATTTTACATGCAGTATGTTAAATAGTGTGTGTCACAGGAAAAAACAAACAAACAATAAGAACAGTTTTACACATTTAGAATTGCTCACAACGAAGCCCTGAGGTCTTGACTTCTCTGTTTTCCCAGCCACCAGTAATACAGGTTCCCTTTAACTTTTAATAGTCCTTTTACAATCTAGAATGGTATACAAGATTTGGAATAGTCTATGTTGATTAGCAGTCTTTCCCAAAGAAGTGATCAGTCCAGTTGATTTTTTAGGATAAGGACTCAGCAGAATTTGCTAGTTTTGGTGCAGTCTCTTCTAAGGGAGTTTCAACTGAATTTCCTAGGTCTCCATTTTCATGTCCATCAATACTCGGCTTCTTGTCAAACCCTGCAAGTTAAACACATATTTTAAAGGAGCCAAGGTTATCTTCAGAATTACAGATGCTACTTGGAAAGCTTCCTGAAATTATAATGAAAATTTTAGCTAAGACTCTTAGATGATAAGAAAATCAGCAGTGCCCTGTGAAGAAAAAAAAGTTATACTTCTCTAATCTAAAATAAATATCCCAAAATGTAAGCAAATATTGAACGACGGGAATTTGATGACACAGACTGGGACTGACCAAGAATCAAAACAGAAATTATGAAAATGGTTAATTTTCAACATGGGAAAAGGTGAAGAGAGTGAAAATTTGCAAATGACAAAAGATGTTTAAAGACCTTACAAAGTCAGGTGAATTGGCTGAACTTAATCTATTATCATGCAATTAATAGAACATTAGTTTTAAAATGTATGGAAAGAATGATTAATTCTACAGTCAAACAGGTATGTATAAGAAGTTTTGGCTTTTAAAATCATAGAATAATACAAATTAAGGGCTGGAAGGGACTTCAAAAGATCATGAAGTCCAACCCCACTTCTCTGGGAAGGAATACTCCCGAGATCAAATGATTCCAGCAAGGTGTCTGTCCACTCTCCCCTGGAACACTTCCAATGTTGGGGACTGCACCACCTCCTTGAAGAGTCTATTCCAGATTCTGGTCACCCCTACCATAATGAAGTACTTCCTTACATCCAGCCTGAAACCATCCTCTAACAGTTTGTGACCATTGCTCCTTGTCCTCCCCTGGGGTGTCCTACTGAACAGTTTTTCTCCCAGCTCCTGATAATCACTCCTTACATACTTCTAGATGGCCACCAAGTCCCCCCACAGTCTTCTCTTCCCCAGGCTGAACAGTCCCAGAGCCCTTAGTCTTTCCTCATAAGGTTTGTTTTCCAGGCCCTTAATCATTCTTGTGGCCCTTCTCTGGACCCTTTCAAGATTCTCCGTGTCTTCTTTGAAGTGCAGCATCCAGACCTGGATATAGCACTCCAGCCAGGTCCTACCCACAATGAAGCCATGCCATGTCATGCTATGATCCTGCTAGTTGAGGTCCTGCCTGCAACATGACCTGCCCACAACGAAACCATGTTGGGTATCCTTCAGCATCATGCCTTCTCCCACTCTCTCATAAATTGACTTTTTGATAAATTTTGTTGAAAATTTTATCCAGTACTGGAGGTCAAACTGACTGGCCTATAGGTTCCCAGATCCTCTCTCCTCCCTTTCTTAAAATGCATTTAAAAAAAAAGTTTACCTTGTGATGGTTTGACAGTCACATCTGCATCTTTCCTACTAGAACCTGAATTTCCACCTGCCTCCAATTCATCAAGATACAGACGATAGCGATGTCCACTCTCGTCCTCATATTCTACATTTTCATCATCTGAGTCCACTTCTGGAGCAACATACACCACTTCAAACTCAATTTCCCCTCTCTAAAACAAAATCAAGATTATCATGTCACTGGGATTATTCAGATTGGAGAAGAGATGACTGAGGGGGCAGGGAGGTGGTCAAGAACAGTCTTGAAATACAGGAAACCCTCACTATTTGCAGGTTCGGCATTCGCGGTTTCAAAAATATTTGAGAATGCTGAACCCGCTTCTTAAATATACCTACAGGAGCTCCTCGGGAGTTCCGTGCTTGCCGCCACCACACTCCCACTGTCGCCAGAGAAAGCCGTGCCCCCCCCCGGGCACTGAATTCATGAACGCAGTGCCTTATTCGCAGATTTCACCATTCGCAGGGGATACGAGAACATATCCCCCGCGAATGGCGAGGGTCACCTGTACACTAATGAGTGTTAAAAAAAAGAATAAATTATTCTCTGTGGCCGGACAGTATAAGCAGTAACTGTCTTAAACTACAAGAACGGAAATTTAGGTTAGATATTAGAAAGAACTTTTTAAGTATGAGAGTGGGTAAGCACTGAAGCAGATTACATATGAGATTTTGAATCCTGATCTTGGAAATGTTTAAGAGCAGGCTAAATGATCACTTGACTGGGATGGTTTAAATAAAAATGATCTTGGTTTGAGGCAGTGGATAGGCCAGATTAATTGAGGTCTCTATTTTCTATGATTAATCCACAGAAATTAATATCAATCTCCGTTACTGTTGAATACAACATTGAAATACGAGAGACAAGGGCATGGAGCTAATACATATCTATGGGGTCCACAGGAAATTTTGAATTCTCAAACTGAATTGGGTAGAACAAGGCTGTCCTATCCTGGAGAGGCCTCCACCATAACACAAGCATCCCTCTCCCTACTTCCCCCCTCCACTGTGTGGGGGCCCCAGGTTTCCCCAAACCACAGGCTCCCTAGGACTGTGCCACTTCACCACAGACTGTGCCGTTCCACCCTGTGCTGCCCCCAGGGCTAGGGACAGAAGTGGAAGGTGGAGGAAAGAGGCAGAGATGGAGCCCAGAGATCCTGGCAGCAGCAGCAGCAACTGGAGCAGTGGGAAAAATGACACCTAGTTAGGAGCTCAGTCTTGAAACTAACCCCTTAAGCTGCATGTTGGACCGCCCTGGGATAGAAGAAAGGCCATGCATTAAGGCACTAATGAATAGCACTATAGACTACCTGCTGGGAAAGAATTGTTACAGCTTCTTTGTGTTTGGCATCCCTCAGATTGACACCGTTGACTGCCAGAATGGCATCTCCAACGTGCAGCCCTCCACATCGGTCAGCAGGTTGACCAGGGTGGATTTCTGAAATTAGTATAGGAACACCATGCTCCTTCCCACCCTATCAAAACAAAACACAAGAAAAAGTTTTTTTTTTTAAATTATTGTTGAAAGAAATCAGCATTCTATTCACAGCTTTGTTTCAGTTCTTATAGAGAAAATTACCCACAATGTTTTTCGGAAAAGTATTTATGTAATGATGCTCAACCTTGTTCATTTGTCTGTAGGGAATGAATCTCAGACACATACTCAAGGAGTTCCAGGACTTAATTCTGATAATAATAAAATATTTTAAGCCAATATACCAAGTTGATCAATCAAGTTAAAAAAATATGTATTGGATACTAAATTATTCGTAAGCTCCTATACACATTACATATAATATAGAAGTTATGGCAAAAACCTTTAAACTCATGTCCCTAGAAGTTAAATATCAATCAACAGAAATCAAAGTCCCTTGATTTTCAGAGCTGTAAGTCCTTTTGGATCACTACACTAGGCTTTAGAAAAAAAATCAGATCACTTAGTTTTGTGCATAAAGCCAACACATAATTAAAAACCAAAAAACCCTATTAAATGTCACTGTCCTATGAAATATTTCAGACTAATATTTGGTATTCATCAGATATTTTCATTTTAAACCATCATTCTTCTTTTGACTTGACAAAGGTCATATTCATTGTTTGTGAGAATTCACCGCTGGTTTTGTTACCAAGATGCCTAAATCCAAAAATGCCGTTTAAAAAAAAAGGAATAAATAAATAAATAAATAAATAATCTAAATTATTTTGGAATCTAGATATTAAAAAAATAATAAAAGGTTTTAATTTTTCTGCACACTCTGCAATTCATCTAAAATTACTCATTAGTTTACACATGCACTCTGATGCACATGAGATGAGTGTAAAAGTGGTAGATTAATTTTTCCAAACATTTAATAAAAAATACACAGCTAAATTTAACATCTTTGTATATTTTAGAGGATTTTTTTTTTAAATACCTGCTTATGTAACCAATTTTCTATTGTTCTTCAACAAAGTTGGTATCAAAAGAATTTTAGTGGCATTTCTTCAAGCAGATAACTGCTGATCTACAACAACATAATTCATCCAGCTGCCAAGAATTAAAACCATTGGCAGCTACAGTAATGCCCATCATCTTCTCCATAAATTATATGGATAGGGTAACAGTTAACTGTACATAAAAAGTAGGAAGTAGAAAATAAATGTAAATATGTATTACTGTGATTGAAATGCCTAGTCCTTCATGGTCTTCTTTGACTAGAAGAACTTTTCTGATTGGACCAACACCTTGACTCTTCTTCAAGGAATCTGGATCCTAGTTTAACAAGTGAAAAAGCATTAATGAGAGTTTGAAGAAACTTTGATTGTTGTTTTTCAAGCGTGGAAGGATAATATACAAGCATCAGATAAGCTACATGAGTACAAGCCAGCCCAAATGATAAGATTATACCACTCACCCTTATTCCTGATTACAGTGGGCGCATCTATACAAGACACTAAATGCGCAGTAGATTAATTCGACTGTGCATTAGCGTGTCACAGCAAAAGCTGTGCTAATATCCTAATGCACAGTCGAATTAGTCCACTGCACATTAGCATCACATAAAGACTGTATGCTGATGCCACTGTGCAGTATTGCCAGTTACTGTGCAGTCAGTTAGTACCTATTATTACAGATACTAAACTTAATGCACAGTAACAACAGCGAATTAATGAACATACAGACGCAGCTAGTGTAGTGTTCCTAGATTAGCAAGAGATACACAAGGCAGAAGATGACTCCTGAAAAGAGATGGACCACAAAAAAAAACAAACTAAACAAAACATTTTTGGGACACATCATAGGCCCATCATTGGAAATATGTAACAATGCTGGACGTTATACTGACAAAAAGTGAATAGAAAAACCAGTTAAGATATAGTTTCATAATTCAGCAAATAGAAAAAAAATGCCTGGGATTGCCTATTATATCTTAAATAAGAAATAACGTATTATTCAACTTTTCTTTTGCTATTGAATTTTGTAAAATTGCTGTTGCCATCACATTACGAAAAAACCCTTGCTTCAAAATATATCTATAGGATACATTTAAAAAAAAAGAATGAATGATTTTGTGCCTAATTTAAGATTAATCTTAATTTAATTTAAGATTCTATTTTTAAAAACTTTTTCTGAAAAAAAAAAAAAGGATTCTTTGTTGCATCTGTTGACACCCCCTAAAATCCCTAAACCTTTTTGAAAAATCTAAGTAGAAATTTCAGTCCATCCTTAATGTTAACAAAAATTGTTTGATAAACAAATTTGTTAAAACCAACATAGATAACTAAATCTGCACTTCTAAATCTATATGCAAGCACCTAAAGAGAAGGAATCCAATTTTAACGAATCTTGAGCACCTACAACTTCCAAATATAAAGTCATTTTATGAATATACATAATACCATGATAACTCGTATTTGTGGTTACATTCCTTTGAGACAACAAATTGGAACAAAACAATGAAATGAGGAATCACACATTTTAGTTCTCCCTGGAAAACAGCAACTGATAGTTCACTGATGTCAGGGGAAGGGAAAAAAAAAATCAATTGTTAACTTACATGTCCTGGTGGTGCTTGCATTGGTCGTTTCAGGTCATTACGACCCCGACATGCTCTAATAACAGTTTTGTGACGGTGCAGGTGAATTTCAGCTTCAAGCTGGTTCCAGAGTTTATCATGAGCAGGTCCCTTCATATCTCGACCTAATAACTGAATCTGTTGAACCCTATGCAGTAAGAAAGGAAAGAGGCTAAACACATATCACAACTGAAAACTGAGGTATTCCACTACTCACAATTCATTTCCCCCATCATACTGCAATGGCTTAACTGGAATAATCAAAATAGTACAACAACAACAGCGCTAAGGAACTGGACAAAGCGCTTCCTGAAATGTTAGCATCCATGGATTGCTGCATTCTATCCTGCAATACTCAGAACACCTTGTGAAAGCAAATACTTAGGCTGCTTACAGACGTGAAACATCCCCACTCCCCACCTCTCCAAAACTCTGGTGCTTTAAACTTGGTGCACTCCTATGCCGTGCCCAGCACATGCCCAGAAGAGGCATCATGCTAGTTGGATCCAGCTTGCCCAACGCATGTGTAGACTGGGTGTTTTAGTGCGGCTTTTATGGCATTTTTATATAATACCTGATTGAGTCAGCTTTAGATAAAAGCACCAAAAAGTAGTACTGAAACACCCAATCTATATGGACACTTCAGCGTCAGGTTGAACTAATATGCTGCTGCTTCCAGTAGAGTGTTTTGTTTTGTTTTGGTTTTTTTTAATGTCTGTAAGCAGCCATAGTCTATCAAGTGAAGCTCTTTCCTCCCGATCCCATCTCCTGGTTAAATCAGCTTTAACTGCATGCCCTCTGGTCCCTGCCTCTCTGTAACACTTTTAATTTTGGACCTGCCTCAAAGGTTCAAACCAAAAAGAGAGGTAAATACTTGGGGCAAAAATGCCAACCACTTCTCAAGGTCTGGGCAGAAGAAATTGTCTGGCAATGCAGAGAGCTGCAGCAATAGCAAAGGAAGCTCTCCTCTCCCTTACAAATCAAAGGTCCCAAACCCTTTTCTGGAAGCAGCCTTGTGGACTTGTCTTAGGGGACACTGAATGAAATTATAGCAAAGAATAAAATGAAAAAAAGAGGTAACATTGTAATTCAAGAAAAGTAGCAAGAGCAATTCTGTAGAGGAATACTGTATTTAAGAGTAGTTTAGAAAGACAAAAGGAACCTAACAAGATGTATGCAGATGTTCACCATTACTGTAGCAGTATTTTAAATCCCCTTCTCACATTTTCATCTCAAATGCCCATTTAGATTTTAGGAATCAGTACCTGTGGTAGAGATGATATCTTTTATTAGACCAACTAGATATTTGCAAAGAAATGTTCTTTATTTGCAAGATAAATAATTTTTTTTTGCAAATATCTAGTTGGTCTAATAAAAGATATCACCTCTACTTTTAGGAAAAGGACTATGACTTTCTATATTCTAGTACATATTTAAGCACAATTGGCTTCCATCTCCAAGTGACCTGCTACCAAGTTATAGTGACTTTATGCATGCAAACACAGTATGTTTAATTTTCCTTTGGGGTTTGGTACAAATAGTTTCTTTCAGAACCTTTGGGAAATCGACTTACTTTAACTAGTTTAATAGCCTTTCATGAAGCTAAGGAAAATAAACTTCAGTTCTTCTGAAAGATCTTCTGAAAGATCTCTCTCCTTTACCTGGAGAAATGAAGTGTGTTTTTCCTTACATTAATCATCTGATATCTACCTGACCCAGAGTATTCATACCAAAGCCTGGGCAAAAGAACATGCATTTCCCAGAGATACTAACCAGATGCTAACTTCAGTAAGCAATGGGCACACTGCTGCTTTACCTTCAGCAGTAAGAGGAACATAAGACCTAAGGGCAAGTTTGTCCAAACTTGCCAAAAAACTGAATCTCAAAAATTGTTACAAAAACTACCAGTTCCTGAGAGTCCTAGTTATGGAACAACATGGAGCAAAAGAACAGTCCTGTCTCTGTGAGCAACATTTGAATGGACTGGACCCGAACTGATTTTACTAACCTTCCAGCTAGTTCTTTATCTAAATATTTGGCTGCCAATCTTGCTCCATAAACCTCGGCCTGGAGCACAGCTATGTGTCGACGAAGTGCTTCATTTTCTTTCCTCAGTAACTTCACCTCAGCTTCCAGCTGAGCTTCTTTGACCTTTTCTTTCTTATTGGCTTCCAGTTCTCTCTCCTAAGAAAGAAAGAAAGAAAGAAAGACAGACATGCCAGTGAGGTTTTATCTTAGTTACAGGACCAGCATTAAACATTTCTGCAAACAAACATGAAATAATTGCTGTACTGCAAACAATGCTTTATTCCACTTAGAAAGGGCTGTGGTGTCACAGCTTTTTCCTTTATAGCAAGGAGACTCATAAAAAACAAGATTGTATTAGTATTACTTATCCCTTTATCACTATAACCTTTTCCTGTCTTCCAGAGCAAAATTAAAAAAAAAAAAAAGAAGAGATTTTCAGAGACACTAAGGTACCCAATTTTACAAACAGCCCTTTTGAAAATGTCCCCTATAAATAACTCCTCACTTAAAGACTTACCAAGAAAACCTGTATACAACACAATTATCAATTTAAGATTAAATGATTCAAAACAATATTATGACATTGTTTGATAGGTCTGGGGAGATGCTGTAGCTGTGATGGTCCCAGAAAAATGTACAGGGCAAGGATTTTTGTGGGCGATACCTTTTATTGGACCAAATGGACAGTTGGGGCGGGATATACACAAGTTTTCGGAGGTACTTGAGGAAAGTACCCACATAAATCCTTGCTTCTCATGATTAAGAGAAAAAAAATGTCAGACATAATCTGGTTATAACGAAACGTGTGTTAAATTACAAAATAAAAGTAGGCAAATTCCAAATATATGACACATCAGCAACCATCTCTCTGAAAGATATTGAGACTTTAGAAATTACTGGAAGTTTTAGAAATTATTAGTCTGATTCCAAAGGGAATAACATGCTACATAGTCTTTTACAGATTCAATACCAGCCACATATCAGATACTAATTTCTCCACCATTTTTTAACTTAATATACTAATCAGCAGCATTTAAGCTGCATCTCTCCCAACCAATATGAAGCAACTATCTGCCTTCACTAAATGGTATGATTTATTCCTATGTGCTCTGTATTGCAAAAAACTAACAAATGGTATTTAGCTTTTTACAAACATACACATCATATTTAACAAAAATAAAGAAAATGCCCCAGCAGAAAAAGTACTGGAAAAAAGAAGCCATCATATATTTATAAAATAGTTTCAATGACCAACTCCACAGTCCTGAAATAATCTGGATCTCTGATTTAATACATGTGCTGCACTGGTTAGGTAGATTTTTTTTTTCCCTAATTTTTTTTTAATTTAAAAAAAAAATAAATTTGAAGATTTCCAAATCAGCCCCATGATGTTACTTTTGGAGAAACTCAATATATTAAGTTACTAATATTATTTAGGTTACCAAGTGCTATTCGTATTCCAACAGCAACCTCAATGTGTCAGGCATTATCCACACACTGGAAAGACAGTCTACAATCAAAGGTGACAAACAACAGACAAAGAAGAGATGGGGATAAGGATCAAAATATATTGGACAGCAGCAAAGTAATCACGGCACTGACAGACTTAAAAGGAATAAGGGGCGAAGGTTGAGATACTGATGACAGGCAGTTATATTCAGTAAGATGAAGAGTGGGTCAAAGGAAGAGAAAGAAAGGAGGCAGTGAAAGTTTGGGAAGACTTGTTCCTTCCACATGCACAGCAGCCACAATGAAGGGAGAAGGGGGAACCTATTAGTGTTTTATAGGACTCCCCCCCCCCCCCCCCATTTACTTTAGGTATTTGCTAATAAACTTTTAAAATAAATATTTTTCATAAACTTTGTTTTATTGTGTAGGCACTTAGGACAGGATTCAACTTCAAAGGTAAGAACCATCCCCCTTCTCTGTATATGAATATCCTCATTATAGGAATAGGCTTACCCTCCCAGAGATGTACCCAAGTTTCGTTCTTCCTATAAAAGTACTTCACATGCTCAAAGGTAGCACTTACATTATTCAGGTAATTCAGAGTTGGTCACAAGCTGCATTTTGATCATCCACTGGGTGAAACACAATTCTACCCTTAGATTTCCCCAACTGTTCCTGAGGGTCACTGATTCAGAGAAATGGCATTTTGAATATTGGAAAAGTATGATTAGAAATCCACAGACTCTTTCCCTGCGACTTGAGGACAGGTGTGCTATTTTAAACTACTTTAAATCATTTTTTTTTAAAGTTGCTACACTTTGAGATGAAAGCTTCTTTTGAAATCATAAAAATCATCAGATTAAAAAGAACCTTTAGGGTCATCTAGTCCATGAATGACTGATGCCTCTCAAGACAAGGGGGGGTGGGGCACCATTTGTCAGTGGCAGCAAGCAGGGACCACCCGCAGATGCCAGTGTCAGCGGTGGGAAGAAAGGGGGGTCGTGAGCAGTGAGCAGAGACCGCCCACAGCTGCTGCCAAAGGTGTCAGAGGCGGGAGGGTGGCAAGTGGGGACTACCCGCAGACACAGGTGGCTGCATCAGCGGCAAGGGGAGTGGTGGTGACCACCTGTAGAAGCTGGCAGCAGCCAATCTCATGGGGGCACATCCCCCCCCCCCACCGCATCACCTATGATCTAGTCCACTCTCCCTGCACAGACACACAATTTGCTCTTCTAAACCATCCCACACAGATATGCCTAAAGATCCTTTTTGGAAACATCCAGAGAAGTCTATTCTGATTCCCTAAACAGGGATTCTCTATTGTTCTACTGATCTTATGGTTCAGAAGTTTTTCCTGAGATTTAATCTAAATTTGCTTTACTGTAGTTTAAACCTGCTGCATCATGTCCTGGCCCCTCTGGCAAAGGAAAGAATTTTTCTCCACGTTCTTGTGGCAGCCTTTTAAACATCTGAGAACTGCTAGTATGTTCCCTACTTAATCTCCTTCTCCCCAGACTAAATATATGGGCTTGCTTTCAAATCTTTTTACCACCTTTGTTGCTTGCCTCTTTCTTAGTTTCTCTATGTTTTTTATAACATAGTGCTTAACACTGGACATAGTTCTCCAGCTGAGGTGTAGGTAGTGTCAGACATGTTGGCTTTATTGACACACTGTATGGTAAAAGATACCTAGGTATGGAGAAAGCAGTCAGGACTTGTGGTAGAGGTGATATCTTTTATTAGACCAACAAGATTTTTGCAAAAAAATGCATTTAATTGCAAGCTTTTGGGTACAAACACCCTATGAATCTATGAATTCATCAGGCTTAGGAGAAAAGACTGTAAAAGTTCTCCTAGGTAGAAATGAAAGTTAGAGAACAAAGTTCAAGAAAAGGACACATGGCCAGTGTACAACTAAGATCAAGCAATGCTGGAAGAAGAGGCTTAATTCTAAAAGAAAGATGGGCTAAATAATACAGCTAAAATAAAAAAATGCCAAAGTTATTCTGGTGATTACCTGACTGCTTTACCACGAGGAAGAGAACAGATCTGGTGAGTATACCATGTTTTTTCACATACCCCCATTAAAATGTGCACCTTGTTTTGCGAAGGCAGAATGAAGGAGGAAAAAATGGCTGCATACAACAGGGACAGAACCTAATATTCAGCTCAATCACTCTCCCTTTCCTGCTCAGGCAAAGCTAGTTTTAACCCTTTCAGAGCGGAACTCTGTCACCAGCTCTTGGATAATCAGCCAAAAGCTGAAACTCTAGCTGCTGCTGAAAACTGGACTCCATGGGCAAATCTATTATTTCAAAAAGAGATAAAAACAGTTTGAAGGGATGCAAAATGGTAGAAGAGAAACTAGGACTAACAAACAGACAGCAAAACTGCTGAAGAAAGAATAGCTTGATTAGTGGAACGTGAAGACCATTAAGAGAGATAGTAATTAACACCTATGGATGAAAAAGCCATTAGCAGAAATCAGATGGAATATATTAAGCCATGAAGTTAATTGACTTCATCAGCACTGCCTTAACAGAAGTGCCACTGATGCTGCTGGGTACTTGGTTTTAAACTTTGGGGTGGATCAAAAATCAAAGTAAGGTATGACGACACCACTGCAATCCCCTGGATCTGCTCCTGCTAGACACTGTTCACATTTTTGACGAAGCTGCTGGAGGGATGAGAAGGAGAACAAGCAGCAGCCATGCTGCAGGGTCTCTATGCTTCTTTTTTGGGAAGAAAAGTCAGCTTCCCCACTTAAGAAATGCAACCCAATTAGGAAGACTAATTTTTAGGGGGAAAAAAGGGGAGTGTGGTATATGAATAAGTACAGTATTTAGTTGATGAGAAAAGAGGGAAAGGAACAGGAGTGACCTTATGGTTGAGGTCTATGATTGAAAAGGGGCATTCTCCCAGCAATGTGCATCTAGCTTAGAAGTGTATTTAAAGTGTGAGCTAGTAATATTTAACTTCCTTGACGTCTTTGGAAGAAAACATGGTATAACACAAAACACTGGTTAGGTTCTCTACAAATACCGAGGGGAATCTTTTGGTTTCAGAAAGCTGAGAAAACATCTACGGGTCATCTATCTGGTTCTGACGAGAGGAAAGAGCATTAGAATGCAGAGATAGGAAGTGAGGGTTAAAATCTTTTGTCTCTCCCCACCCTAAACTGCAACATACCATTCCTCAGATCCAATCTGGGAATTTCAACTACCATATGCATTAAGATGTACACTGCATAACATAGGTTCCTCAGCTAAATTTTTTAAAAGAATAACATATTCACCATTACATCCGTCTTCACCATCTAATGAGATATGGCCTTGAGGATGCTCTAATTTACAGCTATTGCCAATGGCTAAGGGGTAACTATAGGAGTTTGGCCAAGGCGCACACATGCCTCAGTCATATCAGCCACAAAGGTCACAGTATAAGTGAAATTACGGCAATTCTACACTATCTGGGGATTCAGTACTCTTGGGTGTACCTACTACGCTGGCTTTAGGGTTATCTGCTCCTAGGATAGGACAAAAGTGCCTTTGACAAATAGAGTCAAAAGAGAGAGTATGGTTTAGGGTTTATGCACAAGCGATCATTATTAAGACAGAATATTCATTTTTCACTCTATATAACCTAGTATTTTTATTTGAAATACTAATATTGTGTTAACAATACTTTTTTCATAGCATTTTTGTTGCTTTGGGGGCAGGGAGGGAGACTCTTCTTTATGTAGACAAAAGTCTGAGAATGTAAAATTCCTTTGATCCAGGCCATTTTTCTTACCAACCCTTGAAAGAAGTTTCTATTTTCAGTCTCTGAGATCTGACAACCACAAGCTACAGTTGTAAAATGATCCACGATATTTAAATCAATCTAAATTAATTATCTTCAAAATGGGCTTATTTCTTAAAATTTCAGTCAAGATTAATCAAATTCAACTTCCTACTTGATTCAAATCAAATTTGATGCTTCTAACACTATTTGGTTTCCATATGAAATATTAACATCCAAATGATATTAGGAATAATATAACTCAAAGGTAAATAAAATAACGTAGCTCAATTTTTCTCCCTTGTGAGTTTTCTCTTAGTCCGAGACAAAGCTTGGAAAATTACATTCCAGAATAACATGACAAAGTTGTAGCTGCATTTAAAAGATGGGATTAAACTGAAAGCTAGAACAGAACCTTAAAATACAGTGTACTGCTTGTGCTTGATGTAATTAACACAGTCCATCATTTAAGTAGTCTGTACAAACATATGTCTACATTTCTTAGCATTGAAAATTCCTACGCCAAATAAAACCACATTTATCATAATAGTAAAAGATACTTCCTTACTGTGGTATAAAAACAATGATTAACCACACACTACACTGCAACTTAGGAAAACAGCAGAGTATAGACTTGATGGGCCAAGATGAAATCATTATTTACTCTTAATATGCAAGTACCTCAGTCTTTTCATTAACCAATTAGAAGCAGATGGTACTTCCTAGTGTTTATAGTATGCCTGAGGTTCCTTTAAGCAGAAAACTGTTTTATATAAACAATATTAAACATAAACCTCCTGATTATTTACTTGTTCTCATGAACTTCTCATCTAAATGTACTCATGATGATGACAGATCACAATCCTTAATTACTTAAATTTTTTGTCAAGGAAGAAAAGCAAACTTTGAGAAGTATCTAGAAGATAAATAACTAAATTTTATTTTAATTGAACTGTGTGTTTTCCATTTTAATTGAATTGTGTGTTTAAAAATCTTGAAGTCTATCATTCACAAGGTTTAAGAAATGATTGTCTTCAGAGTTCACCACTACCAGAGAGCTCATGAGCTTAGGTATTTTAGGTATCAAAGGACTGTTAAGTTATATTAAAGCAACTTATCCCTAAAAATGGTACAGGGAAAGGGGGAAGAGGGAAAACATAACAAAATATTGAAATATGTTGCCAAAGAAAACTGAAAAATATTACAAAAATGTTTGAAATGCTTGCACAAGTTATTAAAAATTGACAGTATCTACCATGCTCTATCTATGAGCCTGAGTTGGATATTGTCAGTTTTTAATAAATTGTGTAACAGCTTAAAATTATGTTTCCATTTGCAAAAGACATAACTTGAGGATGTAAAAATACCAGACCATATCATCCCATATAAGACCCAGTAGGAGAAACAAATATGAACATGCACCAAAAAGTGCACCAAAAATAAAGAATTGTCAACAGCATTAGCTGTATAATCAACAAGAAAGGGGAAGAAACCAGATACACATCTGTTTTGTTAGCCTCCCAGCCAAAATATAATTACTGCTGCACAAAATAAAAGCATTGCCTTACATGTAAAGGTGATTTGTGGATACTTACCATCTCATCCACAGAAAGGAGAGGCTTAAGACAGAAGAAGAAAGTTCCATGATTAGAAAAACATGACAATATGGACAATATAAAGGCAGAAAGCAAGAAAATGAATGAAAATAGTCTTAAGACTGTCGGAAAGTTACTAACAATCTTTACTAAAGTGCATAATAATAAGTATGGTAATAAGTAAACTTTTTCATAAGAGCTTCTGCATTTGAAGTATGCATTGTAATAGCAAATCACTGAAAAACAGTGTTAGAGAACAGCATGCAGTAATTTCCTTATTAAATATAAATGTAGGGGAAAATTCTACAAATGCATAACATTCAATATAACGCTATCTGAATGCTCATATTTTTCTGGCAATAGTTCACTAATTTTTAGAGTACAGGCTTGCTTCTGAGCCTTTCTGAATCTAAAATTAGGTGTTTACCTACTGGATAAATCATAATTTAAATTTATAAAAATGCCTCTTAAAGTTGTACATAATGATTACGAATATGACACCATATGCAGGATAGAAGAAAGTTGCAAAAATATATATTAAGATTAAAAACAGCAGGAAACAAACTTTTGACCATAGCCACTAAAGGAAACTCCAGGCCAGGGGCAACCCCTGGCACAGGTGCCATAGCACAGCATGCAAAGGCATCTTGCTTGACACACACACTTCAGGGATGGCAGGAGAGGGGCTTGGGCTATGCCAAGACAACAAGGGTGGAGCCCCTTGTGGCTCCCTCGCCATCTGCCCTTGGCACACCAACATCTTACAAGTGGAGGTTGCGGGTGTTTTTGGCACTGCCCGAAAACACTGCCAACCCCTGCTCCAGACCCAAAAAAAGAAGAAGAAAAAGGCAAAAAGAGTGGCTGCACAGCAGGTAAAGAGAAAGGAAGGCAACGTGCTAACTGTGCTTTCAAACTACGCACTGGTGACACTGTCTTCTTTCCAAGCCTCCTGTGGACAGATTCAGATTGGTAGAAGGTCACCACTAAAACTTCCTTAAACCTAAAACTCAGATTTTCAATTTTCCCTGTCATTTAAGCAGCTTCAGTTCTGCTTGCTTAAACTTCCCAAATCTTTGTAGCTTCTATATCTAGAATGGTTTAAAGAACAGTTTCTCTCCACTAAAAAAAACCTAGACATTCCCAAAAGACAGAATAAAGCAAACTCAAAAGATAAGCCTGGAGGCTTATAAAATGAGGAAGAAGCAAGGCCCAATGCTGTATTAAGGAGAAAATGTCAGGCTAGAGTTTTAATGCGTACAGTTTCAACACAGGCAAATCCTTCAACAACAGAGGGAAATTTTACTCCTTAATCTTAACTATGGACAAAGACTTTTGTGGCTTATGCTCAGATCTGTAATCATTCCTTTAAACAAAAATTCTTAACACAAGATATAATGGAAAATTTTCAAACCTGCCTCAGTGCTGCTTTCACAAAGTTTCAAGAGTTGAAGTCTTGACTTTCAACAATACTTACAGCTAAGTAACTTTTGAAAAGGGAAAGTTACCATATATTTACTCAAATAGAAGACAACCCTGATTATAAGATGACACCCCAATAATTAGATTCCACATATGTAAAAATTTATAAATGTTATAATTTTCCAGGTACAGAATCTAACTATTGCTGTTTTGCCTTGAATTTGTCCCCCTCCCACTGCTACAGCAGGAAAAATAAATCTGGGGGGAGGGTCAGGTAGCCCCTTTCCTCTCTACTTTCCCCCAACATTTTCCCCTGGCAGCCCCTTCCCTCTCTCCTTACTGTCACACCCTGCTCTCCCTGAGAACACGGAAGTGAGAAGCAAATTAAAAAAAAAAAAGAACCTAGAAACTAAACATGGCTGTAGCAATTTGCATATAGTATCCATGCACTTAGTTCATCTATGATGCATGTTACTTCCCCCTCCCCCACCCCACCCCCCCCAATTGCTGCAAGTTTTAGCACAGGTACAGGCAGTCCTCAGACTTACGACACAATTGGATACTGAAAACCGCGTCTTAAGTCGAAACGTTGCAACTTGGAAACAATTTTCTCACAAGAAACAATGTTATAAATGGGGGATTGGTTCCTGAACCAAGGACCGATACCCTATTTTTAACAAAAATACCCCAGAATTTTGTACTCGATCAATTCTAGATGAGTAGTATAGCTACATTAATGTATTTATCTTGTAAATAGCAATCATATTGATTTGGAAGGACTTCTTTGAGGTGACTTTGCTGGACTTTTTGAAGGGTTCTTGGCTGGAGCCTTCTCAGGAGTCTTGGCTGCAGGTTTTTCTGGAGTCTTGGCTGCTTTCTTAAAGAAAGTGTCCAAGGAAGTTTGGACAGATGTTCTCCAGGGAGATGAGCGACACAGCAAACTTGTTCGCTGGTGTGGTATCGCATTGGATCACGCATTGTATAGTCAAAACTGGCATTGTAAAGTTGAAACAGGTTGTCAATTCATAAATGGTGTAAGTGTGAAACGTTGCAACTCAAAACGTTGTAAGTTGAGGGCTGCCTGTATTCCATAAACACAAAACTGACCAGCACTTTGGCACCTACCGAGCCAAAATCTATACATGCAATTATTGCGTAGCAATAAACTCCAGGATACTTTGCGCTGGAGTTTATTTTTCCGAGGCGCCTGGGACCACTGCATGTTGACCCTGGTTGGAGCAGCCCCAGCTGGCAAAGGGTCCAGGGGATCAGCCTGCTAGCCTGGCTCAATGCGCTGCAGAGGGGCTGGCTAGGGCACAATGGTGCCCTGGGGCTAGCCAGCAGGCAACCCCTACACTGAAGGACCCTCGTGCCCCAGGTGGCCCTGTCAATGTTTACACATGCATTGTGGCAATTAAATAACTCCACCATAGGGTAGTACTTGTATTTACTACCCTATGGTGGAGTTAATCCATTTATTCTGTCCTAACAGCACGTGTGGACCCTGAGACTACTGAGCAGCTAATTAGTCAGCTCTGCAGTAAATATCTCATGTACTCACACCCACTTATATGTAGTACAAACTATGAATGACATTAGTTTAAAGCCAAAGGGCTATGATTTACCACAGTTCATTGGGCTCAGCACCACCAGGGTCAACAGCATTTCAAGCCATGGTGACCCCACAACTCAGCACTGCTCAGTATGTGTGTATACTCTAGACAGCCCCTACAAAGGATCCACGTGCTAACTAGCCCCTACTCATGACTGGAAGCGGGTGTTCTTGTCATGAGTCCTTGTATGCTCCAAAAATGTATATGCAGATGAAGCACAGAGCAACCTAGTCTGGCTTCACCTTATGGAGGGCCACGCTAATCATATGCACCAGGCTGAAAGAGTGGGCAACAGAAGGAATCTGTATGAACTGTTTGGACCTTGTTTCATAAGCCAGGCATTTAAGGCTGGTAAAGAAACAGGAATAATTGGAAATGGGAAAGAAAGGGACAGCTCAGTCATGGGAGTGAAGAGGAAGTAAAAATGTATACAATGTCATGGCTCACCATGACTTGAAAAAGTCGGAGGTGAGGGGGACTGCATTTAATGGGCACTACCATATGTCTTATTCAGCTGGGCTGCACTAAGCTATTTTTGTGCTGGTTTCCCATCAGCACATTTGCCTAATGCAGGCCAAGTGTTTTACAGTCATTGTTCAGCATTGGCTGCATTTAATCAACTTCACAGTTGGCTTCCATTGCTGAGCACATGTTGCTTTTGGCAGCAATTTAATAACAGACACCATTTAGTGAGATTTCCTTGTATACAATTATAGATGAGAGGCTTTTATCTCAATGCCAACTAGGGGAAAAAAACCTTTTCTAGTATTTGAGTAAATACAGTATATTTTTTTAAATGTTACCCTATGAAAGCCGATATAACCAAATTATTATATTTTGTATATTTAATTTATGCTTATTCATATGTCCATAAAATTCCTAAAGGCTACACAAGTTTCTAATCCACCATTTTTCATATCTTTCATTATGACTTCAAATAATTTAATTTACAAAACAGTTCAGAAAGAGTAACTTGACTACTGAGTAATACATATTCTAAGTCTAAAGAAGTATAACTTATTTGATGCCAATTTCAATTGCTATGTAAATATAAATTAGTACATTATTTAATCTTGCATTTTATGTTTTCCCAAATGTTTTTTTTTTTTTTTTAATAATTTGAATAGATTGCTCTAGTTCAACCACAACTATTGGACTTGAGGCAGTAATCAATTTAGGAAAATTGTGTAGCTCATTAACACAAGAGGAGATCAAGTAAGATAAGGGGTCACCAATGTTTTTCAGCAGGGGGCTGGCTGGAATGACAAAGCTCAGGTTGGAGGCAGATGGGAATTAGTACCTGGCCACCACTGCTGCTCCTGACCAACTCTGCCACTCTGTTGCAGTGCAATGCAGCAAAAGCCACTCTCCACTGATGGGCAATCCACACAACTGCACTTCCTGCCATACCACACGTGCATGGTAGGAGGTGCGACTATGAGACTGAGTATTAGATCTCGTGGTGCCTTACTGCCAGTGCAGAGGAAGCCTGGGATCATGATCCCATGCTCCCCCTGCACCAGCAAGTGGCAAGCTCACACAGCTGGGAGACTCCTGAGTTGACAGCGCTTCCAGCAGCTACAGTGAATGGTGCACCTCCACAGCTGGACGCCCAGATGAGCTGATGGGGATCCCTGCCACAGGAATGCATGGTGTTCTCCAATAGCTGGGAGTCTGGATCAGCTGATGGGGCTCCTAGCAGCAGGAGTGCATAGAGCTTCCCCGAAGGGGGGTGTGCCATCAGCTTTGGGCTCCCAGTCACAGGGAAACACCTGGCCACAAGTTCAATTAATGGTGTGACAGGAACCAGCCACAAACTTATTTCACATTCCTTGTTTTATAATACCATTAATTGCTTTAACGTGTGGCCAGGTTACAACTTAAGACATGATTAACTGGTTAATGTGTGGCAGGGGCCTCAGATTTATGAAGTATTAGAACTATGTTTAGAAGCTACTCTAAGCTGGAACAGAGCATGAAACAACATGAAATAATTTTCCTTGCAATTTTTAATGAGCTGGAGTCTTTCATGTTTTGGATGCCAGTTAAAATACAGCTATATGTATGTCAGTTAGGGGTGTGAGAAGTGGGCTGTATTCGATTCAGATTCAGCCTGATTCAGGGGACAGAGATTTGATTCGTTGCTTCAGATAATTGTCCCAATTTGATTCGGACAAACCTGAATCTAAAGATTTGATGCTGATTCGAAGAAACAGCAATTCAGCCATAGACACAGCTTTAAATGTTTTTTTCTACATACCTCGAGGTACCAGGCACAGCTCGTGAATGCTGAGATGGTGGGGTGGATGGAGCATCCCACAGAAGCGTGGGTGGGGGGGAAGAGGGCATGCTCAGCAGTGGACCCAGAAGTAGACCAGAAATACCCGGGTGCTCCCCGAGACCCAGGAGGCACCAGTCACTGAGTCGAGGAGGGGGGTCCCTGAATGCTCTGCTGGGGACCCCCCCCCACACTCCTGTGGGATGCTCCATCCGCCCCACCATCTGACCATTCACAAGCCGCTTGGTATCTTCGAATCATCGAATCTCTCTGAATCGATTCGGAGGGTTCCGATTCGATTTGGAGAGATTAAAGGGTCTCCTGATTTGATTCAGATTTGGAGATTCAGCCTCCAAATCAGGCTGAATCGAATCAGAAACCAAAACTTCACATAGCCATAGTGTCAGTTACCAACTGATGGCTGTTGATTGCTTTGGACACTGTTTCTTAAGTTCTGATTCACGAGTCATCATTGGCCTAAGGAGTCTTTCCAGGAGACCTGCTTTATTCAGCAATGAGATTGGGGTGGGAGGTAGATTCCTGGGACTCTGATTTCATACAATGAAGGAAGGGGAACCGCTGTGAACTAGATGGTTCCAGTCTGTCACCACGTAACATAAATTTCCTTCCTCCATTCCCACGAAGACGGAATAGAAGGAAGTTCCCTTTTTCATTTTCTCTGCAGTACATTCAGATATCATGTTCTTATATTAATGTCTTTTATACCCTGTTTTCCCAGGAAAACTCCCATGAGCCACTGAAGAACTGTTAGCCCTACTTCCAAGAAAATTAAAACCTGACTGAGATATTTTTTACATTAACTCTCAGTACAGTGACAGACAAGCATAAATCCCAATATAATTTACATTAATTTTGTATGCCAGAGCAAATTATGCTAGGCTCAGAAATGGATAAATGTGCAGCTACCCTGGGGTAGTTCACATTAGGCAGCTATTAATGCATCTCCCTAGTAAGTTGTAGGGGAGAACATAACAGTCTATCTGGCTGTAGTAAGTGGCCACCCTAAGATGTGCAGACAAAAGGCATGTTATTATAATTAACACTAATAAGAGCTTTAACACATCGCACCAAGGGCAACTCTCTACTAGATCGCATGACATTACCCTGGTTTAAGAATCTGTGTCAACTATCCACTACATTTTTTATATGAGTGTAAAGTATTCATCTGTCCAAACCTATCAGACATAGATTGTATTTAATACACTGTTTTTGTTAAGTACATGACAAACAACTAAAGAGTTTTTAAAAGATTCAGCCCTCTTCAAATAAGAAAACTCCCTATTAAATTATCTGAATCCTCTAGAGTAAACCTTTAGCGGAAAGAGAAAATAGACTAATATTTTAAAACTGAAAACAAGCGTGCATACATCTCTCTCAGGCTTTTATATAGTATAAAAATATTAAAAGACACAAAAATTCCCCTTTCAGAATGACTTTTACTCTGTGTGTATGTGTGCGTGTAGATATATAAATAATAATTAGTGATTATTATGTAAGATAAGCTATATCTACACACACTTCCAAAATAGCTAGCCAGCAACACTGAATATTGATAAATGAAAACTAAGTGGAAATCTCTCTCTCTTTGGTATAATCTTCCACATATAATTTGTTCCTAACTTATTTTACTATAAGCATTCATATAAAAAACATTAAATGGAATGTATATGCTCACTGATTTTAAAATGAAAGTGTTCAAATAAGTATGTGCTTAAAACCTCAATACCTGGCCTGTGGCACAATCAAAGAGGTAGCCTGGAGAATCATGCTTTTTCTTTAATCTACCATACTTACCAGTTTTGCTTTAATAGTCCCAGAATCAACACTCTGACCAGTTTTGGCATGTAGCTGAAGTTGGATGGCATGGAGTTGCAAAAGCTGATCGTGCACCTCCTTTTCCAATACTGTTTTCTCAGCCTGAGTTTCTGTCAGTTCAGATTTTAGATCAACTAGCTGCGCCTGAAAAATATTAAATGTACAATATAATCACAATAATGTTACAGTTGGTTTCTTAGTACAAAAGGATACTTTGTGGCACAAGGGTTTCAGATATACTGAGGAAAAAAGAAGGGTCTGGCCTCTTTGCCCGAGTTTCTGTATAACCCTATTGTACTTCCTCATACTACAAGCAGATATAAAGGCCTAGTGTGACAAAATCAATGGGAATTAGACACTCCTAGAAACCCCATGTACACCTAAAGTGCAGATAAGCACCTAATCCAACTTTAAAAATCTGTCCCAATGTCCCTGGTCTATGCTGGAATTTCAGGGCTTTATACCCGTGGTTAAACCAGGGGCAACAGGACAGTTGTATGAGATGCAACCACAGCTAACAATTACATGGTAGATATGATCTAAAAAGAAAATACAACCTTTTCTGGGAGATGTTTCACTGACCAAGATGCTTTCAACCATAAATGAGAGAATGATCAGCAGAAAACAGTGATACAAACAAGAACGTAATCAAATCTAGGATTTGCTGATTATCCGATACAGTACAACTTCACTGTGATTACATTTGGCAGTCTAATGCTGAAGCCAACTGAATCAAATTACACACCAATTTAAAATAGTTCAATACCAACACCCAAACTGAAGTAGTCATACGGATGGACACACTGGCAGGCACAAAGTAAAACATCTTCAAAATATGTTTAATAACTATTTTTTCCTTTATGCAAAAACATATTATATGCAGTTTACATGCAGCATTTAAACCTGAAATTACACAGTAAGTTTGAACATAAATTAGTATCTTGAACTGTGAGCAACCTTTATATGAGCAATAAGATAAGCAGTTACCCAAATAAAAACTCTGGAAAAATGTATATTTTGTTTGTCCTTGCCCTTTTTAGAGAAATCCACATAGAAGATGAAATTTGGGGGTTTGTAGCTAACAGCAAAGATGATTACTCCTCTACAGGTTCTCATTAAATTAGAAGCACAATTCCTCCTGAAATCTGATTAAGACTACATTGATTTCTTTAGACATTGAACATTTCAAAGTATAAGCCAAGTTAAACTCTCAAGTTACATAAATAGCTCCCCTGCTTAACTCTGAAGAAGGAATAATCTTCTACAAAAAAAGTGTTTTGAAGCCCCTGATTTATTTCTCAAGAAAAAAAAGTTTGTAGTTTACTTGCAAATCCATAATACTCTCTAATGAATACACATGGTTGATGTCTCTCTCCTGTGGATACTCTATTCTCAAACCAAAGAAATAAACACTAAATCAGGTAACTAAGCAATATTAGTAGTAGTAAGTGACATGCTACAGAACAGCTTATACTAAGATATTTACATCAAAGGGCTCAATCAAGCTGCCTCACAGTTTTTGTCACATTGCTTCTCTAATTCTACCAGGCTTTATGTTAGTGACATTCTCTTATCCCTTTCCATTAATGTAGTAATTTAAAAATATATATTCTTGCATATTTTAATTTAAAGACTAGACTTCTGCTTACCCAGAAATTGATAAACCATAGGCAGTACATGTCCTATATGTTACCTACCAATGTCCTGCTGCGCTTAACCCAGGGGTAGGCAAAATACAGCCCACATTTGGCCCATGGAGTGATTTTGTCCAGCCGACAATGGGTCCTTTGGCCCTGCTGGGTAGCGCTGGGGCACCCTCATCCCATACCAGCCCGCAGCTTGCCCTGGGATGCCCGTGCAGTGGAGGCTACCCCCGGCCCCACAAGCTTAACATCTTTTAAAGTATAAAAACGATAAATTCAGCTGCTCTAATATTTATTTGATACATTGTAAGAGACAAGGAAGCAACCAACTTGTTTATATCATATTTTAAAAGGTCAAAATTCCATCTCAAGTGTTATAATATCAGAAATAGATTATTCAGACAGAAGGGTCCAACCCAGAGGGGAACATAACAAGTGACAACACAAACACTGAGGGTACAGACAGGCTTAACAATTATATTGAGTTAAAGAGGAGGACAACTTGCAGCACATCTTCTGATCTATTTTAATTGTTTTGTGTACGCACTCCAGCCACGGTAAGTGGGAACTAAACTGAGATATTTTATACCCGAGTGAAACAACTTTTAAATCACCACTGTTAAACTTCCAGTTTCTATGACATTGTGGAAATAGAAAAAAAGTTACCAGAGAAGATCTTCACACATTGTAAGTTCCCCCAAATGTTTAATTTACTATAACCGTATCACCTGACCACGCACTGAAGAAAGGGGAAATTGAACTGTATTTGTCAGTCATTTATTTCTGAATGTAGTCTCTAAACTCATCTAAATCACTACACTTGTATGTTACATCAGCAATTGTCAGCCAGGCTGCTATGGCATCCTGGGGCATCCTGAAAGCCTTTCAAGGGTGCACCACACAATGTTTGCACTAGTAGGTCTGCAAACACAATTAGCAAAATAAACCCAGGAATAGGAATCCATACTGTTAAAAACTTTATAGCCTGTTGTGGTCCAAGTTCTTTGCTACAGAAAATATGCCCTATCATTTTTCTAGCAAACAAGTGAAAGCTAAGAGCTGGCATCTTGAGGGGTGCCTTGAGTCTAAAGAGGTTGAGAACTACTGTGTTACATGTTCTAGATTAGTCACTTAACTTAACCTTTAGTGAAACTGATTTCCAATACTATATTTGTTTTGCAACAAGGAACAATTTTTATTATATTAACATGAGTAGTTACTGTGTTTTCATAGATTTCATAGATTTCTAGGGTCAGAAGAGACCTATTAGATCATCTAGTCTGACCCCCCTGCTTTGGGCAAGGAAGAGCGCTGGGGTTAAGTAAGCCCATTCCATATTTTGACAACCCTCACCATAAAGAATTTTTTCCTGATGTCCAATCTAAATCTGCTCCCCTTCAGTTTATGGCCATTGTTTCTAGTAACCCCGAGGGACACCCTGCTAAACAGAGTATCCCCTATTCCCTGCTGACTCCCCCCCCCCGATTAGCTTGTAGACGGCCACAAGATCACCTCTGAGCCTTCTCTTGTGGAGGCTAAAGAGATTCAAGTCCCTCAATCTGTCTGCATATGATCTTACCCACAGGTCCTCAACCATACAAGCAGCCTTCCTCTGAACCCTTTCCAGGTTATCCACATCCCTCTTAAAGTGCAGCACCCAAAACTGGATGCAGTACTCCAGCTGCAGCCTCACCAACGCCATATAGAGGGGAAGTATCACCTCCCTAGACCTGCTCATGATGCACTTACTAATGCAAGAAAGAGTGCGGTTAGCCTTACCTATTACCCCGTCACATTGGTGTCTCATGTTCATTTTTGTGTGGACTATGACTCCAAGATCCCTTTCCGCTGCTGCGCTACTTGGAATGGTACTTCCCAGTCTATAGGTATATTGGTGATTCTTCCTCCCCAGGTGCAGCACTTTGCACTTATCTTTGTTATACTGCATCCTAATCTGACCCACCCACTTTCCCAGTCTGTCCAAATCTGCCTGAATTCCCTCCCTACCCTCTAGTGTGTCTACTAGACTGCATAGTTTAGTGTAGTCTGTGAATCTGGACAGGGTGTTTTCTACACCCTCATCCAAATCACTGAAGACATTGAACAGCACCAGTCCAAGGACAGAGCATTAGGGGACACCACTGCCCACATCTCTCCAGGTAGAAACCAACCCATCCACCACCACTCTCTGGGTGCACCCCATAAGTCAGTTTTCCACCCACCTTACTGTGAAAGAGTCCACATCACAGCTACTCAGTTTATTTATAAGAATTGGATGCAACACTGTGTCGAAAGCCTTTTTAAAATCCAAGTAAATAGCATCTATCTCAACTCCTGCATCTGAGCACTTTGTGACCTGGTCATTAAAAAAAAACAAACAGGTTAGTCAGGCAGCATCTGCCTGCAATAAACCCATGCTGGTTGTCCCTTAGCATTGTGTTACCTGCTGGTCCCCCATAAATGTGATCCTTAATGATTTTTTCTGAGGTTTTGTCAAGAATAGAGGTGAGGCTAACTGGCCTGTAATTACCCAGGTCTTTCTTCCTCCCCTTCTTGAAAACAGGGACCACATTGGCCCTTTTCCAGTCCTCCGGGACCTGTCCTGAGTGCCACGAGCACTCAAACAGTTGCGCCAATGGTTTCACTATGACACTGGCCAATTTCTTTAGTACCCCTGGGTGAACATCACTGGGGCCTGCCGACTTGAATATGTCCAGCTTCTCCAAGTGACCCTTCACTAAGTCAATGCTGACCATTGGTGGACTGTTATCTCGACGCCAGACTAAAAAGTCTTATTGGGAGGTGTGCTGGTATCTGTGTCCAGGAACACAGATGCAAAGAAATCATTTAAGAGCTCAGCTCTGTCTATCCTATCTGTTACAAGTTGCCCTAGTCCATCCTGTAGCGGCCCTGTTACCCTGTGCCTTCTTGTTCCCTATGTACTTAAAGAAGGACTTTTTGTTGCCCTTAATCTTTGTTGCCAGCCTCAGTTCTGTTTCTGCTTTGGCCTTCCTCACTGCTTCCCTGCAAGTGCAAGCCAAGCAGGTATACTCCTCCTCGGTGGCTGCCCCCTGCTTCCACAGCTTGTAAGCCTCTCTTTTCTCCTCTAGGCTCTCCTGGATTTCCCTGCTTTTATCCAGTGTTTACCAATCCAGCAATACTACACTAAGACCACAAAGAAAAAAAGCCCACCGGGAAATGATTAATTATGCATTCACTGCAGGTCTTGGATAGTGTTCAATGTATAAAGCATGAAGTCATACAGTGAAAAAGGAGGACAAAAAAATACTGAATAAGCTGCTCATTCACCAAAAATGTTTACTAAATAAGGCAAGGATGCAATAAAGAATAACAGTATGTGATCATGCAACTAAAATTATATCAAAATGCGTATTTACAAAGAAGGCAAATTAAAGTTGTGGGCAACTGAACCAATCTTTGAATGCCATTTTTATTGTAATTTGTAATATACATTGACAAAGGAAAGGAAAATATACGTTGACAAAGGTGTAGTAGTAGCCGTGTTGGTCTAAGGACATAGGCAGATAAGGTTCTTTGGGTAAAACCAATATCTTTTATTAGACCAACTCAAATAGTTTGCAAAATTCTTCTTTGCAAGCTTTTGGGTGCAAGGTCTAATAAAAGATATCGGATTTACCCAAAGGGCCGTGTCTGCCTACATTGACAAGGGTCATCCACGACTGTTACGGAATTTTCAGACGAGCCAATCAGGAGCTGAAGAAGAAAAAAAAAAGCACCAGCCATGCCAGAAGCCAAGCAGAATGTTTAATTTTAAGTTCAAAGTTGCACAGAAGTCACTGAACAACTAAAATGGTAGAACAGCAGCTTTCATCCTCAGGGTCACAACGTGAGGCTTTTTTAATATATTTATTAGTTTTATCTGCACTTAGGCAACTGGCTGACTCAGCCATAATAAAAGACATACTGAAGAGCTTGAAATGGCTGCACATTCCAATGCAACTTCCAAATCTTTACTTTCCGTAAGTGATGTGTTTATTGTTATTATCGTGTATTTTTGTTCATCCCAACACTTCATTAATATCAAAATGAGCTACAGATATTCCAGAAACACAGAACCAGGCCTGTATTTTCAGTTAAGGGCTGCTGAATACCTGGATGTTGATATTTTAGGTTTGCTGCACGTTTTCTAACTGCAGCATTTACAGGAATGAATGTATTTGTTTGTTCAACTTCTCCTGGCTTGTGATAGAGGAGACTAAGTAATGCTGTGTTATGTCAAATGGAAGAATGCCCCGAAGTATTATTAGTAGGCCTGTGCAAAGTGGCAAGTATTCACTTTGGATTCAGATTCAGCTGATTCAGAGGGAAAGTGAATCGATTTGGAGATTTGTATCACTGTCCCAATTCAGTTCAGCTGAATCAGATCTGAAGATTCGGCGCCGCTTCAGATTTGGCCGTAGACTAAACAGGAAGCAGCCCTCACCACATTGGACACAGCTGCCTCCAGCTGGTAAGTCTGTTGTGGTGTGCGGAGGGGGGAGGGAAGGGGCATGGGGGAGGAAGGGATTGGGGCTGGGACAAGCTGCCCAGCTGGGGTGGGGGCCGCGCAGCAGCGCTCGAAGCAGGGGTTATGCCCTGATGCCGCTTGCCCAGCCGAGGTGGGGGTGGCGGGATGTGGGTGCGGCTTGCTCCGGGCAGAAGGGGGCAAGCGGCAGCAGGGCAGAGCCCTCACTCCCAGCGCTGCTGCACCCGCATCCCACACCCCACAACTTCGCACAGCCCTAATTATTAGGTACACTAAAAATTGAAATAGTTTTTAAATTTGGATAGGCAAGGAGAGAGATGCACTGAAATTGCACTGAGCCCATAAGAAACACGACAAAACTATTTACTATCAGTATTTTAATCTGGTATGGTTACTCTTCTATAGAAACGATTCAGAAATATGGAGAACGTGCCTCTAAAAAACGAACAAACATGCCTGAGCACTTCCTTGTTTCGTTCTTACCCTTAACACAGCACCTGAAGATATATGGCAGGAAATCAAACATTGTAAAACTTTCCACTAAAGACCTTGAATATTCTTGAAGACAGCATATTACTACCATCACAAGATACTATAATTAGAGTCAGGGAGCAGAAATACTTTTACGTGTTAATGAACTTAAAAGCCTTTCATTTGATTGTAACAAAAATCAGTTTAACAAATTAAAATAAATTCAAGTTACAATGTACTGAACCAGGAGAAACGTCACTAAATCAGCTGGAAGAGATATACAGAGACCTATCTTTGCTGATCCAATGAAGGAACAAACACCTATACACTGCAAACTAGTGATAAAGTGACAAACCCCTTAGGGTCAACATGATATGTGAATGGCAGGAAGTGCCACTCAGTCCCATACACACAAAGGGCATGGACAGACATAGCATTTTAAATGATTTAAATATGATTTAAGCCTGAAGCAGACAGCATATAAAGCCTGTCAAACCATTCAAAATCTATCTGGAATGGCTCAAAAGCATGCCTGGAAATTCAAGAACTATTTTGAACCAGTTCAGTGTTAAGTGCAGACACCAAGTGATCTGTGGTCAGTCTTCTAACCATCCCACACTGCACTGCTCCTCACCCACCTCATTTCTACAAATGGCTCCTCACCTTTTTGCTGGCATTTTTTTTTTAAACCTATAAGCTCCCTTGCACTGCTTGGTCAATAAAACCTATTTTTCTAACAACCAGCAGTGTCCTTAATCCCTACCTGACTGCAGCCCCTCATTATGCCCCCGCAGCCCCTGGCAAACAAAAAAGCATGGGAACAAGCACCCACACCCCCCCCCCCCCCCCCCAAGTCACGCAAGTACACTGCAGGCTTCAGTCACTGGCAGGCTGAAAGTTTACTGAACTCATGTTTAGGATAGAAGGGAAAGTAAAAGGGGCCCTGAAAGCATGAGAGCACTTTCCCCCTACTCACCCACTGTGAAGCATGCTGGGCTGGGTGCTTGGTCTCCCACCCCTGTCCCCCTGCCCCAGGTGTCAGAGCCACCACACTTCACCCAACTGAGCTCTGAGAATGGTTCAATCATTACATGTGTCTGCACCGTGTCCTGCAACAAATGTGAACTGGATCCTAAATCAGCAACATTTGAGAAAGGCAGTTACTTAAGCATTTAATCAGCTGGCATTCACACTGAACTGGAGCTGAAACAAGTTTGATAACTTAAAAAAAAGAAAGAAAGGACAAAACACTTTAACAGAAACCAGAGAGGGGAAGCAGTAGAGACTGTGTCCTGAGCACACAGCAAGGTCTAACTTTATTTCTGTTGACTACAATAAGAGCAAGTTAGGCCAATGACAAGCTCTTTTAAAAATTTCACGTTACAGAGTCTATTTTCAGTTCTGCTATCGATGTACAATGCAACCCTGGAAGAGTCACCTAAGGCATTTGCACACATTTGCGCTGTAGCACCAGGCACTTTCAAAAGCACCTGGCTCTACCGCTCATGCATTTGTACAAATGGCGAAATGCCATCGCTGAGAAAATGGTAGCGGCCTGCTTTTGAACTAAAATGCATCAAAGGTGTTTTAGTTCAAAAGTGCACTGCTGCCATTTTCTCAGCGCCGATGTGCATTTTGCCATTTATACAAATGTATTAGACACAGCACCGGGCACCTCAGTTCATGTGGAGCAGACTCGATCGAGTCTGCTCTGGCATGCCAGATCTCCAGCACGTCAGAGAAGACAAATATATGAGTATAAATGCTCCTAAAGCCCAGATGCACAAAGTATTTAGGCTCCCATTCATTTCAATTGGAATCAGTGCCTAAATACCAGGCCAGGACCAGGCCAGAAGCTCATTCCAGTCAATCCAAAGATTCCCATTTATTACAATGAAAGAGTCAGGCATTTAATAATCCCTGTGCTCCAGTTTCCCCATTACTCCCAATTTGAAGATATTACTTATATACTTTTCTGTAACTGGAAAGTACTAAGCAGATGAATAGTAGCATTAACAGAGATGAAATGATGTTTCAGGGATGTGGGCATGTGCTGTTAGTACTTAATAGAAATTCTGAACTATGAATATTGTACATGTTTCATTTCAGTGGTCACATCTAAAAGACAATGCAGCAAAGTTATGACTATATATGGGACAGTCTAAGAAAAAAGTAGACAACCAACAAAAATGCAAATCTGTTCTTTCAAGCATGCTTCTGTACCACTTACATTTATGGTCTGTTTCATTTCCTTTGATTCACTGTCCCAAGAATAATCTTTAAGCATTTATTTTCACTACTTATACTACAAGTTTTACAGGCTTTTTTTTCCTTTAGTCTCTCATCCATCTCCCCCACTCCTTTGCCGAGCCTGAAAATTGTGCACACACAAAAAAAGCCCCCAGGCTACAGTTTTCCATTTACTGACATCCTTTTCACACTGAGTTACCACTTCAGTCTTTGTCATCACTTTGACAGATATCAAGTTACTTTAAAACTCTGAAAAGGAAGCATCCAGTTTTAGTTAAATTGCAAATCCTCATCAGTCATCAACAGTAGAAATGGAACATTTATTTTCTAGCAAGAGGATGACAAAAGAAAAAGTTACCTAAAATGAAAATGTTAGTCTCTACTGTTGTTATGCTTTTTATCAACTGCATTTTTAAAGAAGTTTCACATCTATGATGGTATGTTACCACTGATCTCAGTCAAAAAAATGTTTTAAAATTTTAAACATGGCTATTGTGCTCATATGAGAAAAGAGAAGAAAACTATGGAATTAAGTCTATGGCTTAAATGTATTTTGCAGAAGATTCTGAGGTTCTGTGGAAGGATTCAAATCTGCTTCTTTAGGTCACATAAAGCAAAACAGACAGAAATAAAAATATTTACCTGTTCTTTATTCACTGGTCAAACATTTTTAAATTTTAAGCAAGTAATTTTTTAATATATATGTATTTTTTGTAGTAGAAAAAGAAAAAAAAACCAACTGTCAATGTTCACTGGGTATCTACTGTAATGGTTGAAGTTGCAGTTGTGCGATTCTCCAAGTATATTTAAAGTAAAGAGTTAGAGTATTATAACAAAGCTAGAATTATTCAATTGACTTTGCAGTTCACATTTTAATTATTATTTTAATACCATCTATCAGCTCCTTACAGCTAGACTTCTCTGGAGATCAATTTAAGAGCATTTCATTCATCCATTTTCACAGCAAGGTAAATGCCAAAATAATGACGTTCAACTAAAATAATTATTACTTCTATTACCATGGTGCTTAAGAGCCCTAGCAGGGACCAGCACACTACTACACTAGTCATCATGAAAACAGTTATAAAAAAAAAGAGGCCCCAGGACTCTACAATCCAAATACAAGAGACAATTAATAGATACACAGATGGGTGTGGAAATAAAAAGCACAGAGACAAAACAGGCAGTGGGCTCAGTCCACCAGCAACAAAGTCCTAAGTTTCTTTTTTGTACATATCATGGCAAAATAAAACTTGCAGGATGGAACTGAAGCAAAATAATGAGATATTTTGATGGAAATCTCCTTCAAAGCATAAGGGGCTACATGGCAGAAAGTGTCAAGGTGTCTGCTTGAAAATATAACAAGTAAATAAATTATTCTGGTATTTTGTCTCAACCTGAGACAAAAGTTACCTTCTCAACACTAACTGCAAGATGACATGCAGAGTGTATGAAGGCTCTTAAGGGCCTGAGGAGTAAAGACAAGCAATTTATAGTCAATAAGAGGCAAAAAGAAAGTTGTGAAACTAACATTGACTGTTCTCCCTGTGCTTCTTCCACCCCGGGAAGGTCTGCATAGACTAAATACAATTGGAGGCAGGCATGGTATAGTAGTACTACTTTGTGTCTGGACAGCATCTATCACAATGGGCCTCATTCTTACTGTTCTGCCTAAGGGCCAACTAATATACAGAATGGATAATAAAGAATGGGAGGCCAGTGAATTCCAGGATTTGGAGAGAAGATCCTGGAAGGCTTCCAAAGACCTCAAGGAAAGCAGGCTGGTTCTACCTTTAAGGTTTATGACACACATTAATATCTAATCAGTGCTGAGTTTTACATCAACTTTCTGAATGATTTTCTTTTTTAAACGCAGACATTTTTATCTAACAAACCTGAATCCCTCTATAACACTCTGACTGACATTCAAACTTCAGTGCATTTTGAGGTTTGAAACCACAGAGATCTCAGTATCACTGTATGGGGTAACACATGTTAATCTACTTTTACAGTATTTGTATAATACATTGAACCTACTACTCATATTAAAAGAAAAACATCTTTTTTATTGGATAAATGCAACCTGCATCAGGCAAAACGCTTTTATGCACTATTGCCAGACCCAAACATTAAAAAGAATTAAAAATGTATTTGCCTTCAGGGATGCAAGGTTCTTTGGGTAAATCTGATAACTTTTATTAGATCAATTAATACAAGATAGCAGATTTACCCAAAAAAACATTGTCTGCCTTTGCCCTTAGACCAACACTGCTACAACCTACACCCCTTTGCCTTCAGGGGGCACCTGATTCATATGTTCATGTCTCTCTCCGCTGGCACAAGAACTAGAACCTTTTTTTCTTAAATGAAAGCTGAAATCCTCATGCAGCCTCTCGATTCCAACAGCTGAAATAAAAGAAAGTGCTGGAGGATTTCCAATTAAAAAAAAGAAAAAAAAAATCAAAGTTAGCAATAATTATTTCCATTATTAGGCAGGGACAAATAATGTACCTGAAACCAAAGAAAAAAAAAGAGAAAAAATCATGTTCATTGCTTCACTAAGTTCTCACGTGTGAATCTTATTACAAGTTCAGGATTTAGAGCAGGGGTGGGCAAAATGGCAGATCCAGCTGACAGCCAGACTATTTCCCAGCAGCCCCTGCCTGCATCACTCTGGCCAGTCCCCATGGAGACCCCAGGAACAGCAGGGCTGTGACAGTATGGGGTCAGGGTCTCCATGGAAACTGGCCCAAGCGGCATGGGCAGAGCGTGCAGCTGGCCGGGAAGCTGCTCCGGGGTTGGGGTTGGGACCTTGCGTCAGTGACAGCACGGACTGGAGCCGGGGCAGAGCCGCAATCCGCTGCCTACACACTCCTGGAGCAACAGATCATGGCTCTGTCCCAGCTCCAGCCTGCGCTGTCACCACCACAAGATCCCAGCCCTGGAGCAGCTCTCCACCCAACCGCACACTCTGTTAGTGCCATTCAGACCGGTCCCTCCATGGAGATCCTGGCCCTACGCTATCACGGCCCCACAGTTCCTGGGGTCTCCCTGGAGATCAGCCGGAACGTGGGCAGGGGCTGCTGGGAAATGGGCCAAACTTTGCCCATCCCTGACCTAAAGCTACTGGAATATGGTTACGGACTTAAAAGATGTGTTGGTTTTATTTTTTTAAAACACCTCATCGTACAACCTATATCAAGTTTCCCATTTCATTCAGTTAGTTATATATTGTTTACACATAGAAACCCAGTTTTGTCTATTAGCCTTCTGGCCTAAAAGTTATTCACACTGCTTACATCTTACTAAAGAGTGTGCCTGTATAAGCATGTCTATATAACAGGGGTGGGCAAAATGCGGCCCAGGGGCCGGATGTGGCCCGCCAGGCTAGTCTATCCAGCCCGCGGGGCCCCTCAAAAATTTAGAAAATTCATATTTATCTGCCCTGGGCTGCCTGTCATACGGCCCTTGATGGCTTGTCAAAACTCAGTAAGCAGCCCTCTGCCCAAAATAATTGCCCGCCCCTGTTATATAAGCATGCCTTGATAAATCCTCTAATCTGCTTTCCAGTGGCAAGAATTGAAAACTTCTGCAAGGCACCATGAGGGGAGGGCAGCGATATGCTCAATTTCCATAGAATCCGAACTTTTATTTAAGAAATTCTACTCTTAAGTTAAGGAAAAATACCTTTCCCAACATGAACAAAATGTTAACTGATTGAATAATGCCCTCCTGAATCTGAATTTGACAAGACATTGTAAAAAATTTAAGTCAGAGAAAAGTTACTGACCATTTCATGATCAAGCAGTGATTTTCATAGTTTCATAGTTGGTAGGGTCGGAAGGGACCTGAGCAGATCATCAAGTCCGACCCCTGCCATGGCAGGAAAAAGTACTGGGGTCAAACAACCCCAGAAAGGTGTTCATCCAGCCTCCTCTTAAAGACCCCCAGGGTAGGAGCCAGCACCACTTCTCTTGGAAGTTGGTTCCAGATCCTAGCCACCCTGATGGTGAAGTAGCGCCTCCTGATGTCTAGTCTGAATCTACCCTCTGCCAGCTTGTGACCATTATTTCTAGTTACTCCTGGTAGTCCTTGGGGGAACAGGGACTCCCCCAATGCCTTCTGGTCCCCTCTGACTAGTTTGTAACAGGCCACTAGATCCCCCCTCAGCCTTCTCTTGAGCAGGTTGAACAGGTTCAGGTCCCTTAGCCTCTCCTTTTAGGGCCTGCCCTGCTGCCCCTGATCATGCGAGTGGTCCTTCTCTGGAGCCTCTCCATGTTGTCCACATCCCTCCTGAAGTGCGGCGCCCAAAACTGGACGCAGTACTCCAACTGCGGCCTGACCAGTGTCGCACAGAGGGAGAGGATCACCTCCTTGGACCTGCTTGAGATGCATCTGTGGATGCACGACAAGGTACGGTTAATCTTCCTGACTGCATCCCCACACTGTCGGCCCATGTTCATTTTGCCATCAAAAATGACTCCAAGATCCTTTTCTGCCTCTGCACTGACAAGAAGGGAGTTCCCCAGCCTGTAGGTCTGCTGCTGGTTCTTCCCCCCCAGGTGCATTACCCTGCACTTGTCAGTGCTGAAACCCATCCTGTTCTCATCCGCCCACCCCTGTAACCTGTCTAGGTCTGATTGCAGCCTATTCCTCCCTTTGAGCCTGCCCACTTCCCCCCACATCTTAGAGTCATCTGCGAATTTGAAAAGGGTGCTTTTTACCCCCTCGTCCAAGTCACTGATGAAGATGTTGAACAGTGCAGGCCCGAGGACCGAGCGCTGGGGGACCCCACTGCCCACATCCCTCCAGGTCGAATAAGACCCGTCCACCACCACTCTCTGGCTGCAGCCCTCCAGCCAATTAGTGACCCACTTGGCTGTGTAGGTGTCGATGCCACAGTCCCCTAGTTTTTAATGAGAATGGGGTGAGAGACAGCGTCAAAGGCCTTCCTAAATTCCAGAAAGACTACGTCCATCGCAACACCTGCCTCCAAGTATTTTGTGACCTGGTCATAGAAGGCCACCAGGTTGGTCTGACAGGACCTGCCTCTAATGAACCCATGATGGTTGCCCCTAAGCATAATCTCTCCTGCTGGCCCCTCACGGACATAAGCCAGGATAATTCTCTCAAAAAGCTTACCCAGGATCGAGGTAAGACTAACTGGCCTAGTTTCCTGGGTCCTCCTTCCTCCCTTTTTTGAAAATGGGAACCACACTGGCCCTTTTGCAGTCCTCTGGCACCACACCAGAGCACCATGAGTGCTTGTAAAGCCATGCCAGGGGTCCCGCAATGACCTCTGCTAATTCCCTCAGCACTCTGGGGTGGAGATTGTCAGGACCACCTGATTTAAATACATCTAGTCCCTCCAGAAGTTCCCTGACTAGATCCTCACTGACCCTAGGCCTGGGTGCGCCTCCCCTGGGACCTATGGGGGTCCCGGTGGGGGGGTGACCCAATCCCTGCTCAGGAAAATGGAGGCAAAGAAACTGTTAAATAGGTTAGCTTTGTCGTCTGGTATGACGACCAGATTTCCTAGAGTGTCTTGCAGCAGCCCCACATTACCCGGTACCTTCTCTTTACCCCCTATGTATTTAAAAAAGGACTTCCTGTTGTCCTCAATCTGGGTAGCTAGTCCCAGTTCCATCTCCGTCTTTTTTGCGAGATGGGGGAGCTCCAGGAAAAGAATCCTTCCTCTCCCCAGAAGAGGGCTCACTGTACCACTGGAAAACTTTATATGGCTTCTTTCTTGTCAACATTGGGCTTATATTAGTTGGTTTGTTTTTTTTAAAAGGGCAAATTCATCTGCAGATGCTTCCTCAGCCTGACATAAGGTATTTGTACCCAAAAGCTTGCAAAGAAGAAAGTTTCCAGCCATTTGAATTGTTCTAATAAAAGATATTGGATTTACCCAAAGAAACTTGTCCGCCTATGTCCTGAGACCAACACGGCTACAACCTACAACCTTGAGTAAATTCATCAGCACATTTTCTTTTATAATAAAAAGCCCAACAACAAGAATAACAAAATACAGTATAAGCAAAAATGCTGAAATGTAAGAACTGCACAATTTGTATTGCCTAATTTACAAATTCAACAAACAATGATGAAGGAAAAGCAAACTTAGAGACATACATAAAGGCAGAATAAAGTTAACTTTTTCTTGATCTTACTAGCCTGAAATCTAAACTTACTTCCCAAACGCAGATACAAAAAAAAAAACGTAAACAAAATCCTGGGGCAATACAGTTTTGAGAAGTGCAGCCATACACACATGCACTAGAACATTAATATCTAGGAAATGCCGGGAACCCTCCCCCACTCAATCTTCAATTTCAGACTCTAGCTAGCAAGCATTTGATAACTTCGAAGTTTTACTGTCTTCTAGCTTCTAAAAGAGAGAAAAATACTTTTCTCTATCATCTCTCCATAGTCCTCCTGCTACCTCTATTGAAAAAATCTTCATATTGGTCTAACAGACTTCTGAGGGTGACACAGAAGAGAATGAAAATGGCTACTCTATCGTTTCCTCAGCTTTTGTTATTCAAGTCTTCCTCCTAAATTAATACCTTGAATACTGCCTTCCTAAGTGGCTGCATGAAAATAGCACCATTTGCTCTATACCAGTGGTTCTCAACCTTTTATATATTCAAGGCACCCTGATAGTATTAAGGCACTCCTTGGAAAATGCTGGTTCTTAGCTTCCACTCGTTCTTTTTAGCTACCAAAAATAATAGAGAACCTTTCTGTCGCACAGAACTCAGAAAAACCAAAACCAGCCACAACATTTTTAACACTGTGGGTTTTTACTTGAAATCTCTAATTATCATATGAATCTTGGCGTCATACAGACATTCCGTTTCTTCTAGGAGAGTGGCTTCTGTCCTAGAAGAAACTACGAGTATACAGATGTTCAGGTTATCTCCCAGAGTAAAAATGGCCACTCCAGGAAAAAAAAAATAACCTGGAAAAACCAGGGTTAAATCAGTCCCAAAAGAGTTTACCCTGGAAGAGTGAATGTTTGTAGATGCTGCATGCTAGCACACCTAACAGTGTCATGTCACCCAGTTGAGAATCACTGGTCTACATAGTCACAATGAAATAGACCAAAAACCTGTTGATTTCACTGCTCCTTGCAATACTAGATGCAACAATGGCCATGAAAAAGCTGTCATCAGTTTCAGAAAGAAACTGTACACCTTAGAACATGGGCTAGATCTGGCCTGTGGAGCCACTTGCCCCAGCCTACGGACATGGGGCTTCAGTAGCACTTGGCACTGGGAGTGTGAAAGGGGGAATTTGGCAGCTCTCCCACCACATGGTCACAGGGAAAAGCACCTGAACGAGTACTATACTTCAAACAAAAACTAAGGGAAAGCAGAAATGAATTTTCCCTTATTTTATTAAAGTATTCCATAAAACTGACTTAAGTCCTGACCCACTTAAATCAAATGTACATCTATATCCATCAACAAATATCAAAGATATGTAATGTCTGCATATGAATTCTTCTATTCTAGGTTCATCAGTCCAAGTCCTGATGGAAACAGTGCAACACTGGCCGAAAGACTAAAAGAGCAAGACAGCATCGGCTTTGCTTGCTGTGCCAAAGCCCCTCCTGGGTACATGACTCTGTGCGCGTTTTGCCTTTATTGTATATTACTAACTAACAAGTTAGCACTAAATGTATAATGTCATAGTTTTTGTTCTGATTATAAGTGAAACATCATCAAATGTTCATTTTTCACAATATTTTTAATCTCTTCTGTTAAAATGGAAATACCTGTTCCCGTTGCAAGCTATTACCACTGTGTTTTTATACTGCTTTATGCACTGACTGCTGCAATTGTTTTATATATAATAGCAGTTTTACTATGGACTTGACTGCGGCCCACTGTTTCTGCTTACTTAGGAAAATACAGTTTAGAATTCATTTTAACCATCAACTCTACCTCTAGCTGGCAATTTTAATACTGTTGGTGTCAAGAGTATTTTTCAAGGCACCTAAATGTCTAATTCTTTACTAAGAACTTATATGCCTATTACAAGCTGTTGGGCACCTTGTTATTCATATTACTATTTTAAGAATGCCAATAATTATTCAAGCCTGATCATTTTGTGAATAAAATTTAAAACAAGCCTAAGACTCTTAGTCCTTTGTTTATAACAGGTGAGAAACCAAAGCCTATGAAAAGATGACGACCAAAGAAATTTTCTTCTTCCTCTACTTACTCTTAACTCCAAAAGCAATGTAGAGGAAAAATACTGTAAGTCTTTTTAAAAGTCAGTGTAGTCAAATCTGGGGCTGCAAACACGAATTGCAGGGTTATTACATGTCATCACTACGTGCCTTAACCAGATACTTCAGTGACTCAACATATTGGATTTTCAAGTTATATTAACAGAAATTCAGTGAAAAGTATGTAACAACCTTTCTAGGATAATTATTACAATCCTGCAAGTTACTAATATGTCTATTTTACATTGCCAAGCTTCACTGTAGCAGTATCTCAGCATCAACCATGTGATGTTTTTCAAGTACCAAAGTCCTCAGAGCAGGAATGTCCAGCACATTCCCACGGAAGTTTTTGTAGTCCAAGTCACTGAAGCATAGCTCTCAAAGGCATTGACATTAAAAAGAAAATCAGAAAAGAAAGAAAGTCGTTACACTCAACTTCATGATATTTCTGTCTGCCTATGTGTTAATATGACCACAATAATCCTACTGGGGAATTCTGATTAAAAAAAAGAGGGAATCAGTGCCATGATACCACATTATGGTATGCTTTAATATGCTTTAAATGTTGAAGCATTATGTATATTGGACAATGAACTTTATCAAGAGACAATTAAAAGATAATTCTTTCCACATGGATTTAGGTTTTCAAAGCATTCCTATCTGGAAAATCTCTCTGGGAAGAGTAACAGAGCTCTGGCACCAGGAATAGTAGTTCCCATGGTCACAAAGCAACCCTTTCTTAAAAAAAAGTACTGGTTCTGCAAAAGCTTGTACACACATGCACGTTTACAAAACTCAGTAACTGAAGGCCTGGTGTATTAATTTCTGACAATCAGTAATGCTTCTGTGTTATTACCTCATCAGGTTTAAATAAAAAGTGGGGGGAAAAAGCCAGAAATAAGGATTTTTTTTAATAATACAGCTTTAAAATTCAGCTTCATTTTTACATAGACAACCAAATTGAGTAATTGCTGATACCCTCAAAATACAAACTGGGTCACTGCCGTTAGATGACTTCAGTGAAGTCTTCAAACCACAAATATGTAGAAACTGCTAGATCCCAGCCACAGGACAGCAGGCAATGGTTGGCATTCAACTGCTACATGGAAGACAGTAATTTGAATTTTAAACTACAGTGAGGCCCCAAATGCTAGGATTGAGGCAGGTGAAGTGTTTCAAACTTTGTAACTGTATCCTTCATGTTGTGCATGAGCCTTTGGGCTAGACATCTGTGCATGTTTTTGGATAATAAAGTTATTTATTCTTAGTATAGCTTGCAAATCTTTCTGGCATTATAAGTGCCTTCAAATGAAAACTTTGCTTTTCAAGTTCATGCCTCTCTCTAATATTCACAGTTTCCTAAAACTGATATCATGAAAACTATTATGCAAAATTAATTTTTAAAGATCTATTTTAATAACATTTAAAAGTCAAAGATATATTGTCAAGTACTTGACTGACAGAGAAGTCTCCTCATTTTTCAAGCATCCATGCCACATTTCCATTCTCCTTTAAACTTCCTTTGTCCTGGTAACTTGCCTTTCCCTATAGACTACACTGAATTCTCACTCCCTCCCTCTGCCCCCTACTGCCCCTCCCAACAAGTCTCTATCTGCTCTTGCTCAGATCTTAAAGGCAGAATCTCAAAATGTGTTTAGACACCTAACTCCCACTGATTGGCCTAAGGGGTCTACTTTGGACCTTTGCATTTCATAGTATATACATATATACTTTCCAAAAGTAGAGGTTTGCTCATTCTGGTAATGATGGACTTTTGCTTTGGAAAAGTTAAAATGAAAATATAGTTGCAACTAAATGGAAAATTCATAAAGAGGAGTCTGGGACATGACACTTCATGTACAGTAAGTCCATAGTCTTCGGTCAGCTCCCTAGAGTACAGGTTTCCCTCGCTTTATGCTGTACATGTGTTCCTAGAAAACGGCGCACATAACTCGACTTCACATAAAGGGAACCCAGTTTACAATGTAACAAATATGGATACATCCCAAGACCTCGACTGTACTGACCCCCATACCCATTTCTACCACTTTTACAAGACAATTTTGGCACTCACCAACAGCAGACAGTACACACAAGCACAGGGTGGTGATGACTATTTAACTGGCATGAAGAGAGAGTGGTGATGGAGGGAGAGGAGTACGAGGTAAGCTAGCAGGATGCTTAGAAGCTATAATGGGGATGGCAACTACAGAAACATGTCACAGACAACAAGTGAGGAGCACAGATCCACACAGGAGACTATATATTGGTGTGTGTCACTCCCACAATGCACCACACAAAGCAGCTGACTGCAGGCTTCCACCATACCAATTGCATAAGAGTGAATTTACCTTGCATATAATGGATTTTTGGCATAAAAACAGTCATTGCATAAGAGCAAATTTGCACATAAAGAACCCACATAAAGCGAAGGAAACCTGTATTCTGGCTCCCCTGCTCCTAAATTTCCCTGTGGAACAGGGAACAGATCAGATCAGTTACTTAAGTTTATTATAGCAGCCTAGGAGGCCCTGATTAGACAGAAAGAAAGCGACCTGCAGGCAGGTAAGGCCAGTTGTATTGAATACTTGAAATATCAACACAGAAAGGCTGAATTTGAATGTATTCTATAAGGAGAACAGCAAATCACTGGAGACAGGCATCCAGAGAAGGCTCTGCACTGATCAGAGCAAGAAAGCTGCTACACTAAACTGAGCTTTTCTGAGCACATAACTTCACTTCTAAGGCTGCCATGATCCAGCCTGGAGGGCCAGCCTGGCCAGGTCTGAGTCTTTCAGGACATAGTGCTGGATGGGACATCATTTCCTGAACTGCCTGGGATGGCAGACTAATTTCTTGCAGCCGTCTGCTGTTCCTGGAATCCCCCAGCCAAGAGTCCCAAGGGCTCTCCAGGCCCAGCACAGCTGGTGTCCAGGGGTGGATGCTCTACCCAGCATCTCCTCCCAGAGGCTCTAGGACTGGACAAGTTAAGTACAAGCCCCCCACTGGACTTTGGGAAATTGGGGGGTATCAGCTGCACATTACAACCCTGGGACTCTCCCTGCACCCAAAGCTACTCCCATGTCCTGCTACTGGCCTCACTCTCCATCTGCAGACCTGGCCTGCTCCATGCCCCAGGCTCCGCCCCTCCACACCCAAGGACCCACCCCCTCCATGCTTGCCCCCCCTGCCATGCCCCAGAACCCATCCCTCCACATGAGCCCCACCCCTAAACCCCAGGACCCACCCATTCGCACTCACCCCACCCCCTCTGTACCCAAAGACCAGCCTCTCCAAGCCAAAGGGACCAGCCCCACCTCCTCCATGCTCCAGGACCCACCCCCTCTACATTAGCCCCGCCCCCATACCCAGGGACCTGCTCCCTACACACTAGCCCCTCCCCTTCATAGCCAGAGACCTGTCCATCCATGCCCAAGAACCCATCCCATCCATACCCTGTGCCCCCACTGACCCCTCCCCCTCCACTCTAGCCCTGTCCCCTCCATGCCCAAGGACCCGCCTTCTACATTAGCCCCTGCCCCTTCATATCCAAGAACCCGCTCCCTCCATGCCCCAGCCCCCCACTAGCCCCTCCCCTCCCGCTGACCTACTAGGCCTGCCCCCTCCACGCCCCCCACAGTAGCCCCGCCCCTCCCCCAAAGCCCCCGCCCCCATCCCGCAACGCCCCTCCCCCGCCGACCTCGAGCTTGTGGTTGATCTGGGAGACGGTCTGCGCCTTGTGGCAGAGCTGCGCGAAGCAGGAGCTGAGGCTGGTCATCTTCTGGCGGCCGTCGTACGTGATGTCCGCCTGGTCGGGGTCGATCTCTCCCAGCAGCAGGTCCATGTCCACGAAGGCCTTGTCGAACTCCTTCTCCAGCACCTCCAGCCACCGGAACATGGACGTGCCGCCCGCGCCGCATCCCCCGCCGCCGGCCGCCCCGCATGGGCCCGCCCCCGCCGCCGACATCGCGGCCCGCAGCGACCTCCGGGCTCGGGGCAGCCGGGCGGCGCGAGGCGGGACTACGCATGCGCCGCGAGGGGGGCGGGAGCGCGGAGCTCGGCTGGTGTGGCCTGAGTGGCGTGGCAGGCCGCGCCAGCCAACTCCCGAGCCAGCGATTTCAGCAAGGCGTGCTTCCGGGGGATGGATGGGGGAGGGGCAGTGCCGGAAGGAGGCGTTGCCACGGAACGGCCGTGACGCTGCGCCGTCCCCCTGAACACTAGCCCCTCCCTCCTCCACCCACCTTAGGGCGCACGCGCACTCTCCCTTGCAAGATTTCCCCTCCCCCCCCGCCGCCGCCCTGGGGGGGGCGGGGCCGCTGCTCCTGCTGGCAGGTTTCTGGGTGCTGGGGGCCAGGCCCACCCCACTGTGGGGATCAGGAAGGGGCGTCACCCCGTCCAAGGCTTCTGCCTTCCTCTGTAGCAGGGCAACGCGCTCTGCCCGGGCTCTCTTGGCAGCCCTGGCAGTACCAGGACGGCTGGCCCTGGGGCTGGTTGGGGGAGGCACAGGGGCAGCCTGGGTAGGACTAGCTCAGAGGAAGATGGGTGTGTGGCCGGGGCCGATGCTGCCTTAGCAGGGGAGCTGAGCTAGATCCGTGGCCTGGGGCCCCGTGCGGCTCACTGGACCACCCTCGCACTATGAGTCTGGCCCGTGGGGCCAAAACCATGAGCAGCACTGATCTAGTCCTGTTCCCTTGCCTGAGGCAGCATCGTCCCTAGCCAAGCCGTCCCACACAAATCCTCCTCTCAGGTATTACCAATGCTACCCGGGCAACCCTGTCACACCCCTGACCTACCCCAGCGAAAGCAGGAGGACCAGGGCTGTAAGTGTAACCTGCTGCTGCCAGGGTTGTCAAATGAGAGCCAGGGGGGATCTGGCTCTCAGGGCATTGTGCCGCTCTGCATACCCAATCTAGCACACAGCCCCTGGGGCTCCCTAAAAAGCTGGGGGGGGGGCAGATTATACAGCACCTGGGGCTGGATCTGGCCTGGAGGCTGGGGGTTGAGCACCCCTGGATTAGAAGACCTCTCAGGGTCCCTTCCAGCCCCTTTTCTCTGTGATTCTTTCCTTCAGACACACTCCCTCCAACAGCTACCCCTAATTTCCACCATCGATAGAATCACTTCCTAGAGATCCCGTTGAGCCCAGTGTCCCTTGGAAGCTGCTCCTGTTCCTCATATCATCTGCCCCCTCCCAGGCTCTCCAGCAGTGCCCAGGCGCCACTTTTGTGGCAGCTCCCCATCCTGTCCTTGTAGCTGGATGGGGCAGAATGCATTGACCTTAAACTGTGGTCATACATGCGTTACTTGCACATAGGCAGCCTATTTAATGAGCGACACTGAACATTTGAAAATCACTTGTGTCAAATGGCTCTGCTCACCACTGGGCAAACATGGCTTTCTGTGCCTCATTTTCCACATCTGTTCAACTAGGGTAAATAATACCTTCCAGGAGGCACTGATGTTTGTAAAGTGCTTTGAGGTCCTTGAATAAATCTAAAGAAATGCAAATGATTAGGGTTGTGTTATTCGTACCATTTAGCAATAACCAGCATCCAGCAGAAAAAAGCTAAATCTATAATCCTCATTCAGGCAAAACCTGGTGATGAGGGGCAGATTTTACATGCTCAGGAAAGACTGCAAAATCTGGCCCTAGATCCAAAGGGGGGGGAGGGGGCAGGGAGGAGGGACACAGGTGAGAATTGATTTAAGTAAAGACTGAAGACCAAGTCCCATAAGGGCACTTTGACATTCAAATGCTACCATCTGTTGGTGGCCAAAACTAAATGCATTTACTGCAATTATCTTCACAACTGGGATTTAAAATATGCTCAAACTCTGAAATTGTAAATTAGTAATCCTAGAGGAGACCAATTATTCAACTGATTCAGAAATCACTCCCTTATTTCTTTCTCTTGCTGATGTGAAGGTCAAGTTTCCCAGCTGCTGCAGTTTCTACAAACAGTTGGACAATGGAGAATTTTTTGAGGGTAAAGAAAGCCCAGCTATGACGTTTGGTTAAGCCTAAACAAAGGTGGTCTTTGCATAAATAATTGAGTTGTTCTTACAGTTGAGTTAGCATTTTTCATCTTTGAAATTCCTGCTAACCTTTTGCTTTTTTTGCTTGCATGTGTGGTGGTAACAAACGGGATTGAGAAACCGCTCTTACAGTGACTCTTCAAACAGGAACAGACTTGAGCAAATAAAAAGAAAATGCCAAGGATGTCTGGTTTGACTTGCTTCTTACTAAGAGAATACCTTTTAGAACAGGAGTGTCAGATATATGGCCTGTGGGCTGAATTCAGCCCATGAAGCTGTATGAACTGGCTTTGTGGGTCTCAAACCAATCTCATGTGCTGCATACAGCATGAGAAGATGGTCTGGTACATGGGCTGGACCTGGCAGCAGCGACTCTGTTTGCAACACAGGAGGTGTGTCTGGGGTATGAGCTGCATGCAACATCTGCACCCAACCAACCCTGTGCAGGGGCTCTGGGGCCAGTCTGAATCAGATGGCACTACAGCCAGCAAGTAGAGCTGTCCAGTGTGGTTTGATATGCATCATTCACTCCATGCTGCCCCCCTCTGCCATGTTGAGTGACACTTTGCATACCACATGCCAGCCCCAGTTTGGGGCTTGTGCTACTAGCACATAAGCTGGACCTAGTGCTGCGGGTGCCTCCTATGGCATGGGGTGTACACCACATGTTGCACCTGCCAGACAGCTGTGTGTGCTAGCTCTGTGCACACAGACTGAGGCCCAATTCTGAATGACCTAGAGTTCAGGGATGCTCCAGTGGGGCACTAAATTCAGCACACACCCCATGCCAGTCCCCTGGTCTGTGGGGAGTGCTTGCAGCACCAGATCCAGCCTGTGTGCTGCCTATAACGCAAGCCCTGGGGCTAGTGCATGCTGCCTGTGGTATGAGGCCAGCATGGGGACCATGCTGCACATGCTGCCCCACCAGATTGGCCCTACCCCCTGGCTCTGGCACAATTGAATCTGACCTACAAACCACCCCACAGACACTCATCTACCCCACAGGGCCAAATACATTTGCAACCCCTGTTTTAGAAAGTTTCTTCATCCTTATCTCCCAGACAGTTTGTATTAAAATTTCTATTCTGTCTTAAGCCCAAAGACGAAGGTCAAACTTATAACTAAGTTTCTCAATAAGTCAGTTTGATGACACAAAGCAAATTCTAATCTGAACAGAACTTTTCATGCTGTAAATTGAATCCATATACAGCACGTTTGTCACAGTAACCAAAAAGTATTCCCGTTCCATTAAGCTGTGTACATTTCAGAATCCGAGTCATATGCCTTCCTTTCAATAATGGTTAGAGTAATTAATTTTGACATTTTCTCAGCATTTAGAAAGTGGATGACAAGATAAAGACTGCGTGCTTTACTGCCACCCTTCACCCTAGGGGAAAGAGTGGGTTGTTCCTACCCCCTGTTCTACTTTTGGCTCCAGGAGACACCAAACAGGTGAAATGTCAATTCTCTCAGCACTATCTATGTTGTGTAACACGCATCATTTTTGGATGTGCACTCACTGAAAAATTCACAAAAGCAATCACAGCAGGGAAAAGCTCCAAGTGTATTTGTCAGAAGTATGTCAGAGTGTACAAACGCCAGGACAGGAATGAGGTAATGACTAGTTATTATTTATTTGTCTTATTGCAGTGTGGAGGATGGGGATTCTATTGTAGTAGGGGTATAAAGAGATTTTCCTTATCCCAAACTGCTTACAGTATAAGTAAGAGACAAGACAAGGGACAATAAATGAATATAGAGAGACAGGGATTTTAAAACCATGAGACACTATTTCTCAGCATGATATGAAGTATCTCAGTACATCATCAACCTAATCATCATCAAGTTTTTATAGGCATTGTGGCAGAAGGGAGTTTTAAGTTTTAACTGCAAGCAATGTAATATTTTGCAGATGTTTATGAGATGCTCTCCCACACCTGTGGGGCAGCTGTACAAAGGTGTTAAAAAAATTGCAGGTTGGGTAATGGAGGCAGACATCATGGGACAATTGAGGGCCATAGTTGAACTTTTAATATGGGAGAGAGTATGTATGTGTGCTGGGTTCAGGGGTGGGTTGGGGAATGGGAGCAATTTCCTAGGCTTGACCAAAAACCAAAATCTTGACATAGCTGAGACCTGCAGGGCACAAAACTTAAGATCCACCTATCCCCCTTGTCAGTGATCTGTGCAAATAATATATTACTAGATGATTTCTTATATCAGAGCTATCCAACTTCTGGGTACCTAGTCCATACCCCCTCCCACTCAACCACTACCCACGTGGGCAGTGTGACCTGCTAGGGGTTATAGCAAACCATGCTGTGGGAGAGAACCAGGGGTGGGAGCAAGAAGCAGAAGCTGGAGGAGCGGGATGGAGCCTAGAGACACCAGCACGAGCAAGAGCAGTAGGTGTATATACAAGGTTGCAGAGGCTCTTTCTGTTGTATAATCATTTGTAATTGAATCAACCAAGTCCTTTGCTAGCCTCTTACAATCTCTGCCAGTGCTATTGGATTCTCAGTTAGAGATGGATTATGTCCCCCTGAAATCAATGGGTATTCATGCCACTGGGAACAAGAACAGATTCTCATAGAGGGTTTGCTTGGCCTGATTTCTCTGCATATGATAAGCAGCGGTTGCCTTTCAGATCTGAGGATGCATTAATCTAATCATTAAGCTATAAGGTATGCTAGAATGGGTTTCTTTCTGACTCTGCTTTTGAAATTGTTCTAGTTTGCATAAATAATTAAACAGACATTGAGCCCCAGACAGAAAAAAAGGTTTATTCTGTAGCCCAATGGTTAGAATACTCACCTGGGTGTGGAACAGTCCTATTCAAGTTAGGAGTCAGAGGGCGCATCTACATGGGTGTTTTAATGTGCATTGGCCTATTTTCATGAAAATTAAAGCATCACAAAAAGACTTGCACCTTCTCTAATGATCATTAAAATAGGCTAATGCACCTTTTGTAGTACCTCACATTTGTAGTACTAAATTTAATGTGCATTGCCCAAAGTGCATTAATGAACATATAGGCATGCCCAGAATATTTCAATCAGCATCAGGCTTTCTGATAAAAGGGTAAAAGCAAATGCCTTACTCTTAGCATTAGGTATCAGAGTTTTCCCTTACTACATTCTGACGTCTCAGGCAAGAAGATTTTTGGCAGAGCTAGCAGCATTTACAAAGAGATGAGGTTAGCAGCCCTGGTCAACGGTGAGCTAAGTGATTGACTCAGGACGGTGATGATTATATTCCAGCACCTTGCTTATCTACCTTAAAAGACCATTTAAGGATGGAGTCATGATAACCAAAGGCTTCAGGGCAACAGGGCACAGCAAATAGAATGGGAACCTGAAGTTCTCAGAATAAGAGCTTTCAATGTCTGCTCAACATCTTCCACAGGACCAACAAATTATTTGGAATGCATATTAATGTGGACAAGATAAAGTGATGACCTTTTGTAAGAGAAAGAAAGAGAACTATATAGACATTTGAGAAGGTTGGGATCAAGTGTCAAGACCACATCAGAAATGTGCTAATCAGAAAAACCAATAGGTGCAGAAAAGATGGCAGTTGATACAGCCATAATGAAGGAAACTCCAGCTGCCCACTAAAGAACATGCCCTTCAGCCTGATATAACAACAAAGAGACTATGCAAGGAGTTCCTAAACTATGTAACAGGTTGGTATGGCAGGGATCTAAAAATAATGTGCGTCAAAGTGCAAGACAGAAGATAATGACAGAAGACCCAGACAGTTAGGGTTTATCTATACCAGTGGTTCCCAACCTTTTTAGACAGTGAACTGGAAGTGCCACGAACTAACAAATTGCAGACCGGCAAACTGGACCAGCATACTGCAGACTAGAAGTGACCAGCATACTGTGGACCATCTGCCAGTATACTGAGTATACTTTTTTATACTCAGTATAGGGAGTATACTCAGTATAAAAAAGGGTTGGTGGCTGATCTGCAGTATGCTGGTCACTTCCGGACTTCTGGTCAGGCAGACAACCTTCCTACAGACTGGCAGCCAACCCTTCGCGGCCCTGTATCAAGCCACGGCCCAGGAGTTGGGAACCTCTGATCTATACCATGGCAGCAGTGTCCTGCAGTGACTTTTCTGAGGACACCCTGACCACCTGCTCCTGCCTGCACACTCCAAACAGAAAATGTGCAGGTGAGGCCATTCCAGGAGTACACAACAGCTACTTCCAAGCACACTGTAGACCAGTGGGGCTTGACCTTTTTGGCAGGCATGTGGCACAGATTAGCTCCACACCCTTCTCATGCCACTGTCATCCCTTCCTTTACCCACTTTCTGCCCACTGCTCTGCTTTCTGCTCCCTGCCCTATCTGCTGCTGTGCTGCCTGCCCACTCCCTGATCTGCCATGTGACACACAGAGTCTGTCCATGCCACTTATGGTATGCATGCCACAAGCTGGCTACCCTTGCTATATACAGAGCAAGGTCTCATGAGCAGTTACCCTGCAGGGCTTTACTGATGCATTTCTGAGTTTGGAATATGTAAATAGGAGTAGGTGGAAGTATCCTGGCCAGGTTGTACTGCCACTGCCATGCCAACCTGACCTAAAAGTGTGTGTGGCTGGTCCCTATGGTCATTCAACTGTGTGACAGAGAAAGGAAGGACCACAGAATATGTAATCACCCTGTGGTAAAGGTTATGTCTTGAGAGATTGGAGGGCTAGATTCAAATTTCTGCTTCAAGTCAAACAAAGGATGAATTTGATCTTGGGGCTTCCACATTTCTGGGGAATGTGAAATGTGGAGAACCTTCATTTCTTTCCTGCATTTTGTGCAACCTTATCAAGCAACTGTGTTCTGAGCATGTCACCAGTGAGCTACCTGGAAAAACAACAAGTTTGTGAATCCCTGGCATGGTTCGCTACAACATCCCTATCACTACCATGGCATGGTTTAGACACTAGGCTGTTCAGTGCCATCAGGACATGGGGGAAAGGAGGGTGAGCATGCACACAAAAGCACCTAAAAGACTTTTATTGTTGAAGACGTAATTACCTAAGAAATGTAGGCATCTAAAGCACTAGGTGACAGCTGATCGGGGATTTTGAGCATCTAAACTTTGGACTCAGGCACCTAACTGCCACTTAAAGCCTTTAAGTCTATTTTTAGTTCTAGCCCAAACTGTTTAACAGCTGTAGCTGCAACAAATTGGCTTAAAATCTTGTTGCCCCCTCTGATATGGACTGAGCCTAACTGAACTTATGTCTGATATTCATCCAAATGTCTGCACGAGGCATATAAGAGTGCTTGAAGCATCTGCAAGATAAATGCTGGTAAACTATCAAAGTATTTAGTTACATCCAAGAAGGAAAATGTCATGGTATTTTTATTTGTTGAATTGAAAAACAAAGTCTGAATTGTTAGGAGACTCTGTTGTATTTGTTAGTCATGACCTAGATTTCAGTTAATGTCATCTTGAAGAAATATATGTGGAATTACATTCCTTTCTGCTGCCTGTCTTTTTTTAAGGCTAAAATAATGCCTCCTGCCCAGACCTTTAGGCTAACGTATCTTGATCTTGCATTTCAAGTCTATCTGCTTATCTTGACAATTGGTGAGGAAGTTTCCCCTAGTTACTGTGTAAAATATCTATAGTAAATATTGCCTTTGCATTCACAAGACACTGATGTTGGTCCTTTTCCTTTCTTAAATAATTGCCTGTTCTTGATGTTAGTGATTTTTTTCCCCCTTAGCTCAGAGTCTGGCCCATTTTTATCTTAAAACTGTGTTATCAGCAATGGTGTCAGAGTTAAAGGGCCATTAATTTTACCTTTTTCACCCTTTGTCAGCATTACATTTGTTTCTCATGTCCTCAGACTTTACAGGTCAAACAAGGTTTTCTCTTTACTTCTTCCACTCCCATAGCACTCCCACAGATTAGTCCTTCAAGTAGCAAACCAAATGTGATCTAGTCAAATGTGACAAATACGATTGACTAGATCTATGCTTCGCTGAATCAACAATGTTTTGGAAAGTATTTTAAGTGTAATTAACTCTGCAATGGAGTCCAAATTTTTAATAAATTTAGACTATCAATATGTGTTATTCATAGCCTAAGCCAAAATGGAGTTAAGGTCCAATATATTATAAAAAAGTTGTAGGGATATTTAATTAAACAGAACCAAGCTTTATACGCCCAGACAATTCCAGCATTTTGCTTGCATTTAACCCCCTCCCCTCCCAAATCTATCAAGGTTAGAAATGAAGAATCAAAACACACAGATAGTTTTAATTCTGTTACATCCTGCAATAAATTATGTTTAATTATGTTTGTTGTTTGTGATCCTAACTTAAACTGATTTGATCTTAAACTTCCTCCTACCGGCATCAGCGCAAGAACCAGAGAACAAGGATGATTTTAAAGAACAATGAAAATTTGATCTACCAATGAAAACTCTTGACACATAGGACCAGTGTCTTTCACACCATTGAGAAAATTCTATCGCTCAAATAGTGGCATGAAAATTAGCTGTTAAGGAAGGGTGGTAGTTAGTTATTTTCATCTGATGCCATCATAGCCCCATGTATAAATGACCAGAGCTGCTGACCCAATTGTTTATAGGGTATGTAAGTTTAACAATTAGATGCAACAATATTTTTTATTTGTCTAATTTACCAGCTGATTTATTTGCATATAGCTACAAATTAGATTTCACTTTGCTTAAACTGCAAGGAAAATTTGCACCGTGTGTGTTATCTCATTGTTAATATCACTAAACTAAGGAAAAGAAAGATATACAGGTGTTAAATTTCTTATAATGCACAGGCATTAATTAATCTTAATTCCAAGTGGTTATGAATTTCCTTGTACATTCTCATAAAATTCATTCTCTATTCAGAGAGTAAGTGCTGTCCATTTGGGGCCAATGCATATAGGAGATGCATGGATGATACATAACTACTTTCTATTCCCCTCCACAACCTCCATTCCTCCACACAATTTAACTCAAAGAGGATGTTGGACTTAAAAGTTTATGCTTACTTTCCCCAGCTGTAAATGGCTATCCTAGGTGTAGATCATCAGACAATCAGGAACACAGTGTTTGCACATGGAGGTCACCCCACCTGGAAGCTTTTGTAATTGTAACTGCCCAGCTGTGCATACCTAGCTACAGCATAGGGACATGTCAAGACCATCTTCTGTGTGGTTGCTGCTGACACGCTGAAATAGCTCAATCATTTGGGGAGCAAGGGCATTTGAGCTAGCTTCAAGGGAAAGCAAAGATGGGGTACCTGCATTATCAAAGTGGGAGAAACTGTGAGATGTTAAAACAAGAATTTAATATAAAAAATTAGAATTAGCCTGATTGACCAAAATGTACTTCCATAAAGCACTTATGGAGAAGGAAATCATCCAGCCATGCTGACATTTATGGAGACATAAATCTTAAGGCATAACTACAGAAAACTTCTGCTTGCAAAAATGAGATGGGTTAGATTTTTGCACTGAGATGATTATCACCCTCTGGGCTCAAAAAAAATCTTATTTGATTCCATTTTACTGACTTGCTCAAATTTTATAGCTCCTTGAATGTAACAAATCACTTATTCCATCTATAAAGAAATATTTGATATGTCTGGTTCCCTTTTTATAAACAAACAATTCTAGTTGTTTCATAGAACATCCCTTTCCTTGTTAGATATTTCTTTCGGGTACATTTTTTAGCAGATCAATTTACTTTCAACTCTTTCTACTTTTGACTTTCATTTTGATTTGAATTTTTGCATCTATTACAGGTGAAAGGTACCAACTTAAACAGCCTAAAAGAATGAAGCCTTATCTGTATGCACAGAACAGGAACAATTTCCCCATGTCACTTTCAATATACCTCAGAACAGAGGTAGACAGATGAGGAATTCTGACTCCATTCTAATTCTACATTTGTTGTGTTTCACGATTCCACCAGTCAGTAGCAAAAAGTGAGGTAGAAATGGAAATGAGTTACCTAACTTTATATCAGCCTGTGAGACAGCAACTCCTGTTAATAACTACTAAAAAATTATTGTTCTTGTTAATAACTATTTGAAAAAATAAACTGTAGATAACAAAATCCTAGTATTAGTCACATGATCCATTTACTCCTACTGTACTTTTGGGAGTAATGCAGGAGACTGATGTATGATTTGAGACCCCGGTTACAGATCTCCTATAAATATTTGATTCCAACACACTTAAGTCATTTACATTCTTGATTCAGATAAACACACTTTTCCTTTCTGTTTCCCCTGTCTTCCGTCAAATCAGAAGCAGAATACCTTGAGGCACACTGAGTGCATCTACATGTGCAATTAATGCCACTGAATAAACTCTGGTTCAATAAGCCAGAATAAGCTAATCCTGACATCACCATCTACATGTGTGTTTAAGCAGAGTAATTTACTCCACTGTCAGATAGTACTGGTGTCTAACAGGACTAACCTATGCCAGAGTAAATTAATCTTCTGCATCCTAATTGCAGCACACGGGTAAACAGTGATGCTTTGCTACTCAGTAAATTAATCTACTGTCTTATAAGAGTGATAAAAACTGGAAAATAATCGTACTGTATGATCTCCCAGAAGTCCTTTTTCTGGAGGAGTTGTATATATAATTATCATTAGTTTAGGATTCTTTGTCAATGTAGGTCACAGACTAGTGAGGATACTTTGAATGCCAAATCAGCAAAGCTGATACATTGGAACTGCTTAGAGTGGGGGCATAAATCTGAAACTGTTTTGGCCAGGCTCTTTCAGACAAGTACAATCTCTTACTCTGTGTTTGTACAATGCCCAGCACAGTGGAGTTTTGGCCTTTGTTGAAGTTTCTAAGCACTACTGTAGTGCAAGTAGTTTCTTTAACTCTTCTATATTTGCTGTGCTTATAGTGAAGTTTCATTTTGCTTTAAACATTGTTTTATGTTAATTCCTTTGGTATGCAGCATTGCTGGTTTAGCAGGTAAAACCTGATATGTTGCAAAAGAGATCATCACCTCTTTCTCTCCCTCTACTGGGTTAAACAGAGAAGGAAATGTACACTCTTTCTAACTGAGTGAACAGGAAGGATAATGGAGTTGCTAAGCAGGATTTTCTCTACAATTACTCCTTCTGTCAGATAGGGCAGCCAGGGACTAGGAGTAAAGGCAAACAGACTGTTTCACTTACTTCCTGGCTAAATATAGACAGTCAAAAAGCCTGGGGCTGAATCAATTCAGTCTTCACAGGTTAGTCTAAACTGTGTAGCTCTAACTGATAAGCAAGTGAACAGACATTCACTTTTGATTCTGGAAATGCAGCCACATGCTTGCCATGGCCCAGGGCAGAAACAGGGAGGGTGAAGCGCTAGAGCTGCTCAGGTGAAGCTGGCATCTTAGACTAAGGCGCAGGAGCAATGCAAAGGCATCCTAGGATGCTGGGAGACTGTGAGTGAACTTGAATCTGGAAGGGATCTGGGACTGAAGTTCAATAAACCAATTTAACCTAAATCAGTTAAGTCTGATAGTATATCCATCCTGGTTTATCTTAAACCATTTTTGGCCATTTTGAAAGCTGTTTATGTGCACTTAATTTCTGTTGCATTACAGATTTGAACTGGATTCATATCACTTATACCAGTTTATGTATAATTTCTGTTCCTAACCCCTCTGTGAAGGCTGACATGTCATGTAAACCAGTATTTCTTCAGGTGGCTCACAGATAATTCCCATTTTCTGAGTACCAACTTGGAGATATCAGGAGTCTGATTTGCAGAAGAGGGGGGTACTCAAATTTGAATGAGGTCAGTAGGAACTGTCACTGTCTCTGAATGCATAAAATGCTATAAAATGCTAAGTACTCTGAGGCATCACAAATTCACCACCCATATTTACTTGATGAGTAATTTTCATCTCTGTAATTCAGACCTTTATTGGTAAAATGGAGCTAGTAAAGCACTGGAACAGACTACACAGAAGGGTATGAAGAGGCTTCCCTCCCCTCTTCAGAAAAAAATAGAGAATTGGGGAATGATTTACCTGAGACACTAAAGATGCAACAACTGTGGGAAACACAGCAGCTGCTAGAAAGCCGCTTTGGTTCCAGTGCTGACCAATTTGACTAGAATGGTAGCAAAGGCAGGGAATAGCCTAGCTGCAATTATACTTTCATTCTTTTGATAATTAATTTAAGTTGTGCTTCCTGAAAAGGGGAGGATGTCAAGCAGGGTCAAGCCCTGACTCTGGAAAATTTAGGCTAGAAGGAAGAAAGAAAGGAAAAGCACAAAAGAAAAGCTGTGTTCCAAGTCTAGTGTGAGTAAATCCTTACCTGAAGCAAGTTGCTTTCAAGTTGTAGCAGGTGAGAACCGGGTTACCACTACTGGTTATTTATACAGAGTAGAAGAGCTCTTCCTCATAGCATCAACTCACAGGACATCTGTTTGTCAGGGTCCACAACCCTATACAGTTACCCCGACAAGAGTTTGTGGAATCTCCATCCCTAGGCTAAGTACAGATAGTCAAAAAGACTGAGGCTGAATTGAGTCAGTCTTTGCAGGTTAGTCTAAGCTGCAATGATTTAACCAACAAGCAAATGAACAGACATTCAATTTTGATTCAGGAAATGCAGCCACATGCTTGCAGTGGCTCAAGCCAAAAACTGGGGGGCATTCAAGCATGGCTCTCTGGCACATAGCCAGCATGGGTTGTGTGTTCGCTTCTTCTTCCTGCTGCCCCTGAGATCTCTGGGATTTGCAGTCCAGACTTACAGCAGCAGGAGTCTGCAGTGCAACTCATCACTTCCTCTTCCTGCTTCCAAGTGCCTCTGGGATTTATAGTCCACAGTTGCAGCCAGCACTAAGTAAGCAGGACAGGGCAGCTCTGTACACAGGGGATGGGAAGTTTAATCTCCCTCCCTAGCCTCAGACCCCAACAGGGATGATAAAGTTGGTGATGCTCCTGCTGTAAGTAGGGGATTAGACTAAATGTCATAGATTTCATAGACATTAGGGCTGGAAGGGACCTCGGAAGATCATCGAGTCCAGCCCCCTGCCCAAAGAGCAGGAAGTCAGCTGGGGTCATAGGATCCCAGCAAGATAAGCATCCAGTTTGCTCTTGAAATGACATCCTGAGGTGCCTCTCAACCCCGATTTTCTGTGATTCTATAATAATAATTTACCTCAAAGAGTTACAGCAGGGAGAGCATCTTGTAAAGACTTAGGAGACTAATGAGCACTCTATAGAAAAGCCCACAAGGAAAATGAATAATTCTCTATTTAGTGCAAGGTTTGGATGATGTTCAGTAAATAATGCACAGAACCACAGATCAAATGATGAAGATTAGAATATAGCTACCCTTCAGGGAGCAGAATTTTGCCAATGAGGCAAGGGCTGTGTAAAAAAAAAATTACACCATCATAACAATTGTTGGTAGGAAATGGCTTCCAGTGACATCATTTCTTAATGTCACATCACAAAGTTGTGCAATTCACTGAGCCAGCAGTCTCTCTTGAACATTAGAAATCTCTACACTGTTTATTTACTATTTAGTGTAGCTCACATCTTCTTCCTGGGCTTATACATTGGAGTCTCCTGGCTCCAATACTTGATTAATCTACCATCATACTGCTAAGGAGGGATTAAAAAACAAGTGACAGCTTTGTGCACCAAACAAGGTATTTGCTTTTGTGCAGACATTTTTTACTTCCATAAGAGACAAATTCAACATCTCTCTTTCCAATGCTCATCTTTTATTGGTCTTGTGCCGGCCGGGAGCAGTTCAAGGCTTTCGAGGGCACGCGGCGGGCTGTGGCCAGCAGCCCTGGCATGTGGGTCGGGGAATTCGGCACGGCGGACTAGAATTAGGCACGGACGCGTAGCGGTTGATTAAAGATTATTTTACTTACACCATAGATGGTTGCAGTGCAGGCAGGAAAACTTGCTTGTGTTGCAGTTACAGATAGAAAAGAAGAAGAACAGACAAGAGTTCTAACCATGAACTCTGGTCCAAGGCCGGCTGAGAGCTCTAGAACTGCGAGCCCGTCGAATCAACCGGACGAAATAACCCGAAGAGCTCTGGATACCACGATGAAAGTCCAAAAGGTGACTCTCCACGAAAGCGCGCAGGGAAGGGTATGTCGAGGGATCAGGCAGCGACGGGGAGGGGCTAGAGGTTGATCAGGCCCCTATATCCTTCTTAAGGCACACGCTGGGTTTGTTAAGCTCCACAGCGCGCTTAGAGTTCTTCACGAGATGTGAAGTCCTCCTTTTCCTCCTCCATGAGATGGTTGTGGAGTCCTCCAACTTGGGCGGAAACCGCTCAAGCCTCTTATACGGCTAGCAAGCCAATCGCTAGCTGCCACGTGGGAATAATTTAGAAACAGCCAATAGTGGGAAACAAATTTACATACGGGTGGTGGGAACTCCTTTGCACCAGGGTTTTCTCTATGCAACTGAGAATTGCACCGTGCAAAGAAAGCTCCTCGTGGCGGGAAATAATTCTGCAGTGCCGAAGCACACACAAAATCATAGCCTTTGGGTCATGACAGGTATCACTTTCAAATAATGTTTCATTTTCTGGAATTATAATTGTATTGAGAATGAATTAGTAACCAACCGATTCCTGAATTAATCTTTGCAATGTATAGCCAATGAATTCATGATTAAACCGTAAATATTTCCCTACATTAATTTGAAAGGCTAGAGGATATAGTTGCTACACATGAAAATGAAAAGACAAGAATGCAGAACCTTATTTTGTTATATTCTAATAGCAAATTCTGCATCAATGCATAGGGTTGGACTAGATGACCTTTAAGGTCTATTGCAATTTTATGATTATATAATACAGTGGTTTTTACAGTGAGGAACTCTAGTTTCAGTAGAGTAACTTCTGATTTACACAATTGGGCCTGAATTTAATACAAGACTCCCATGCATGGGAGGAGTCCCATTGACTATTCAATCTTACGTATATAGTTCTACCAGAGCTCTTACTAACCAAGCTCAGGTTCGATCTTCAACCTTGAGCAAAAATCATTAATTTTGTAAAACTGTTTGATATGTAACTGGCATGATATTTTGAGTTGGACAAGTTACTTGCATGGACATTATTGTCAGTAGGTGACCTATGCTAATATTTGCAGTCCAGTCACCAGGGCATCACCTGATAAAATATGTTCTAGGTACAGGGTATTATACAGAATGATTTCATTCTTTTTTCAGGGTAATTTGACCTTTTTAGGAAATGTCAGGTATCAGAACCTACATCAAGATATCATAAAATGTTTGTTTTAAAACACTTGCAAATTCTACTTGTCCACATATTTTATCATAATCAGGCTTGGCAAGATTCAGGTTTTGGGGGGTTAAACAATGACAAATGATGAGTTCACCTTATACTCACAGACCAACAGAAAATATTTCCATCATTAATAATCAAAATTTATAGAAAGGGGACGTAAGAATAAGCTGCTGCCATGATGCCTGGACAGGCTCCTGCTAAGCACCAACCGGCAGGGGGGGTGGAGCAGGCTGGGCAGTGTGTCTGTGTATGTGTCTGTCTGTCCCCATCTCCACCTCCCTAGCTTGATGCCTGCAGGGGGCTAGCCAGCCGGGCCCTCCCTTGCAAACTCAGGCAGGAGTGGGCAGGCCAAATGAGCCACTGGCTGTAAGGGGCAAATGCTACTGCAGCAGCTGGAGGTTTCCTTGATGGGGAGCAAGGCAGGGAAGGGCCTGGGGGGGGCAGCGGCTGCCATGGGACAAAGGAAACTGAGCTCAGTGGCACTAGCACTGGGCTCAGTGTGGCTCAGCAATTTCCCCAACACCTACTGTGCACTGGGATGGAGAAGGAAGGAGGCATGTTTGTGTATGCATGCGTCTGTGTGTGTGCGTGCCCGCTACACCCCTAATTTTGCACAATCCTGAAAATTTAAAATCAATAAAAATTGAAATAAATGCTTAAACATAAGAACCAATATTATCCGTCAAAATTATTTAAAGATAAAAATCGAATTCTGCCAAGCTTAATCATAATTGATCACTATGCCAAAAGTCAGGCAAGAGTTTCTGTATGCAGTAGTAAAAGTTCATGTCAGTTTAAGAAGGCCATTTTAGAAATAGGCTTGTTCCATCTCTTGCTCCTTGGAATAGCAGATGCTCAGAGTGCCTGAGCGTTACAGAATCATTAAGAATGGGGTTAAAAGGGACCTCAGAACTGACTAATCCAACCGCTGCTTAAGGCAGCATCAGCCCTATGTAAACCATCCTAGACAAGTGTTTGTCTAGCCTGATCTTAAAAACTTCTAAGGATAGAGAGTTCAGAACTTCTCTAAATAGTATTTTCCCGGGCTTGACAACCCTCATAGTTAGAAAGTTTTTCCTAATATCCAACCTATATTTCTCTTGTTGCAATTTAGGATTGTTACTTTTTGTCCTTTTCCCTGTGGTTACAAAATATGGTTTACTATCCTCCTCTTTATAACCACCTTTCAAGTATCTGAAAACTATTATCAAATCCCTCTCGCCTTCTCTTGTCTAGATTTAATAATCTCAATTCTTAAATCTTTCCCTGTAAATTTTGTTTCCTAGATTGTCTAATCCTATTTATTAGTCTCTGTTGGACTCTTTTCAGCTTGTCCATATCTTTAAGTGAGGTGCCCAAAATAGACACAGCACTCCAGGGAGGCCTCACCAGTGTGGCAGACGTACTGACACAGGCCAGCTCAAACGGGCTTGGAAATCTTTTTGATTGGTGGAGCCCACCCACCAATCAGGTAAGGGCTGGGCAGGGCCAGCCCCGCCCCTCGCACAGAGGAGGGGCAAAGAGCATCCCGGACCTGATTGAAGCCTGCATTCTGCAGGTCCAGCAAGCCTTTGGAGGCAGAGCCTCTAGAGCAAATAAAAGGAGCTGCAGCACACAGCAGATGTGTCGAGGGACAAAGCAGGCAGGGCTAAGAAGAGCTAGGGAGAGTTGTCTAGTGGGCGGAAGCAGTAGCCCATAAGAGCCCTAGAAGACTGCCTTGGTGGGACTGGAGCAGCAAGAGGCTTCAGCTACAACACCAGTGGTGTACTGGGCAGACCCTGGGTGCTGCGGGAGGCAGCTTCGGTTCCTGGACACCCAATGCATGTGGCGGTGCACGGAGCCACCGGACCCTGAGAGTCGCACATGGCAGCTTGGGTCTGCTACCCTCAGTGTGAAGCTGAAGACTCAATGCACACAGCAGCGCATGGCATCCCAAACCCTGGGAGCAGCACTAGGCTGCTCGAGTTTGCAAGACCTCCCCGGCGTGAGGCCAGGCAGCCGGGAGGCACCAGCAGGGTGCAGTAGAGGTCCAGCAGCCTGGGTTTCAAGGCCTGCATGAGGCAGCCCAAGCCCCAAAGGAAGGCAGAAGGCAAGGACCGGGTGTCAGGACCCACATGAGGCGGCACGAGCCCCAACGGAGGAGAGAAGGCAGGGCCCTGGGTGGCCCTGACAAGGCACCTGTGGCTCTGGGAGTCTTCCCAGCCTGCTCCCCAGATCAGTGACTATCTGGGAAATGGGTCCCCACAGGGGAGGAAGTCCTGAAAGGGGGGGCCCCGAGGGATTAGGGACTGGGTGGGCCCATCTGGGGCTCAGGAGGTACTGGGACCCTCCTGCCCCTAGGATGTTGCCAGGGTTTCGCAACCTAGGGAAACACCCAATAGTCTCAGCTACATGGGTACCTGGAAGGGTGGGGGGGAAGACTTGCGTCTCCCATTTTGTAAATAGCGATAGATAGATAGATAGATAGATAGATAGATAGATAGATAGATAGATAGATAGATAGATAGATAGATATCCTCCAATGTGGCCTGGGTTATGTCAGCAAGTTGAGGTTTATTTGTATCTAATTGTTATTGTTCTTGCCTGAACTTACCTGTTGATACCTGTGTTTATCTGCCTAGCTATATTTGCCTGTTGTTGTTGAACATATTTACCAATATGTGCTCATACATTTGTAAATATCTGTATCAGTTGTATATTAATAGCTATCTTTTAAGGTAGCCTGTAAATATTAATACATTTCTATATAGTTAAGCTATTCCTGGTCCTGGCCTGACTCTATAGGGAATAGAGGGAACTGGCCAGTATTTTTCAGATCCCTCTCACAGCACTTCTGCTTAGCTACCTATCTCTTCTATTTGGAGTGGGGAGCTCATAGTTAGGTGTGCCCAGGCTACACTAGTACTGAATAGAGGAGCAGAATCTCTTCCCTTGACTTGTAAGTGATGCTCCTATAAATACAGACAAGTATTTTACAGGCTCATTGTGGAACAAATACGCACTGTTCTCTCATATTCAGGTGATGGTTCACTATAACCCCCAGATCTTTTCCAGCAATACTACAGCCTATTCAATCATTTTCCAATGTGTATTTGTACATTTTATTAGTCCACCCTAAGTGGAGGACTTTGCATTTGTCCTAAGTAAATTTCATTTATTTCAAACCATTTAACATTTTTTATCAAAGTCATTTTGAATCCTCATCCTGTATTCCAAAGTGTCTGAAGGTCCACCCATCTTGGTATTATCTATGTACTCCATCCTCTAAATCATTAAAACAGTACAAGAGGATCCAGGTAGTGAACCAAAAATATGGCGCTGTTTTCATTGGGGAGGCTTTGGCTTCCATGACCACAGTCCACTCTTTGGTGAGAGAGGCAGTGAGCTGCTGGGAAGGGACGGCCTCCACCTCTCTCCGCTAGGGAGGAGGTTCTTCGCAGCCAGACTGGCTGACCTGCTCCACCGGGCTTTAAACTAAGCCCACTGGGGGACATGGGGACTACTGCCACTCCGTAGCTGAGCAACCCTTGCAAAGGCATCAGGCCAGGAAGAGTGGTTGCTCCTCAAGGGAGCGATCCTAGATGCACAAGCTAAGGCTATCCCGTCTCAAAGGAAAGGCAGCAAGAGGGCACAGCAGCCCCCTTTGCTCAACAAGGAACTAGCGGTCCTCCTGCATCTAAAAAGACAGACCTACAAAGGATGATGGATGGGATCCACCTTCAAGGAGGAATACTCTGCACTGGTCTGGACCTTCATGGAGCAAACCAGGAAAGCCAAGGCTGTGATGGAATTCCAACTGGCTACAAGTATCAAGGACAATAAAAAGTCCTTTTTTAGATATGTGGGGAGCTGAAGGAAAAGCAAGGGCAACACTGGATCCCTACTAAACCAGAAGGGACAACTGACAACCGATGCCCAGGAAAAAGCCAACTTACTAAATGGGTACTTTGTCTTGGTCTTTCACAAGTCCCATGGGATGCCCCTGCCCATTACGGGACAGGGACGCCTAAGTGAGGGTGGTTCCTTGCCCTCCATCAATGCTGACCTCGTGAAGGAACAGCTTGAGAGGCTGGACACCTTCAAGTCAGCTGGCCCTGACAATTTACACCCCAGAGTACTCAAGGAGCTAGCTAGCATCATAGCTCAGCCCCTGGCAAGGATCTTTGAGAGCTCCTGGTGCTCTGGTGAAGTGCCCAAAGACTGGAAGAAGGCCAATGTGGTGCCTATCTTCAAGAAAGAGAGGAAAGTGTATCCAGCAAATTACAGGCACATCAGCCTGACCTCTATCCCAGGGAAGGTCTTAGAAAAAATCATCAAAGAGGCCATTCTTAATGGACTGGCAGATGGCAACACCCTGAGGGATAGCCAGCATGGGTTTGTTGCAGGTAGGTCATGCTTGACCAATCTCATTTCCTTTTTTGTCCAGGTGACCTATCACCTGGACAAGGAGGAAGAGATTGATGTCATATATCTTGACTTTAAAAAAGCCTTCTATCTGGTATCCCATGATCACCTTTTGGCAAAACTGGCCAACTGCGGCCTCAGGTCCAGCATGATCTGCTGGCTGGGAAACTAGCTCCGTGGTCGGACCCAGAGGGTGGTGGTTGACGGAAGTCAATCGTCATGGTGCCCTGTGACCAGTGGGGTCCTTCAAAGCTCTGTCCTTGGACCTATTTTGTTCAACCTCTTCATTAATGAGCAGGCTGGCCAAGTTTGCTGATGATACCAAACTTTGGGGTAAAGCATCCACACCTGAGGTCAGGAGGGTAATCCATGCTGACCTTTACAGGCTCAGGAAATGGGTGGACGAGAACCTGATGGTGTTTAACACTGAAAAATGCAAGGTTCTCCACCTTGGGAGGAAAAACCTGCAGCATGTCTATAGTCTCGGCCGTGCTATGCTGACTAGCACTACGGACGAGAGGGACTTGGGGGTCAGGATTGACCACAAGATGAACATGAGCCTCCAACGTGATGCAGCTGCTAGTAAAGTGAGCAAAATGCTGGCTTGCATCCATAGATACTTCTCAAGCAAATCCCAGGACGTCATTCGCCTGTTGTACTCGGCCTTGGTGAGGCCGCAGCTGGAGTACTGCATCCAGTTTGGGGCTCCACAATTCAAAAAAGATGTGAAGAAGCTTGAGAGAGTCCAGAGGAGAGCCACACGTGTGATCAGAGGTCAGGAAAACAGACCTTATGATGAGAGACTGAGAGCTATGGGACTCTTCAGCCTGGAAAAGCACAGGCTCAAGAGCAATCTGATGGCCACCTATAAGTTTATAAGGGGTGTTCACCAGGACCTGGGGGAACATTTGTTCACCAGAGCACCCCAGGGGATGACAAGGTTGAATGGTTATAAACTCCTACAAGACCGTTTCAGGCTGGACATAAGGAAGAACTTCTTTACTGTCCAAACCCCCAAGGTCTGGAATGGCCTGCCACTGGAGGTGGTTCAAGCACCTACTTTGTACGCCTTCAAGAGAAACCTGGATGTTTTTCTTGCTGGGATCCTATGACCCCAGCTGACTTCCTGCCCCTGGGGCAAGGGGCTGGACTTGATGATCTTCTGAGGTCCCTTCCAGCCTAATGTCTATGAAATCTATGAAATCTATGAACCCATGACAGACCTCTGGGGAATGCCACCTGAAATCCTCTTCCCAAGTAAGCATCTACGTAGTGTAATTAGGGGTGGGCAAAAGGCCCGCTAGCCACAGGCACCAATTTAGAAGGACTGCAAAAGTGGCAGTGACCCTTGGTGCTGATCTGGCTGTTGTTGGTGCCAGCCTAGCTGCAGCTACAGTTGCCCCAGCCATCCCCACTGACCTGGGTGCAAAAACTGCTTGTTATAACTCTGGAAAGAACCCAGGGGCAGATCCAGCAGTTGATGTAATTGAACCCCTGTTACAGACCCCAGCACAGGAGCAGTAGCTGGGGACATTTTTTAAGTCCCTGAAGCAGGTAAGAATCCCCCCTCCCACTCTCAGCACCCTCTCCCTTCTCCGTGCTCAGAAGCACCTCTTCTCCCACTACCCCCTTTCCCTGCAGCTGCTACTCACCCCAGTTAACCCAAGAGCAAGGGAAGCCCAAGAGCCATTCCTGCCCCACTTCAGCTGGCCTGCATGAGGAGCCAGGCTCAATCAAGGACAATAATGGCAGGCAGTTTCCCTTCCCCTCCAGCCCAGTCCTCCTGAGTGTCTACTGATATCCTGAGAGCAGACAAAAGGAGGCAGAACCCTCCTGCTATAACTACTGTCCTGGGCTGAGCCTCTCTCCCTGTACATCCACTCACCTGCACATAGCCACTCCCCTGAGCCCTGGCTTCAGCAGGTCAGGAGCAGCTGGGACAGTAGCAGCAGTGGGTAGGTCTTCCCTTCCTGAAACCAGAGGCATAAATAGAGAGGAGAAGGGGGAGAATGGAAGAGGAAGGGATGCCAAGAGTGGGGGAGGGTGATTCTTACCTAATTCAGGGACTTTAAGGCTAAGGGCAGACATTCAAAAAGCCTGAACCTGAATCGATTCAGTCTTTGCAGGTTAGTCTAGACTAAGCTGAATTAGTTTGAAATCGGACAGACATTGTTTCTGGACAGAAGGAATTCAGGCACATGCCTACAGTGGCTCAGGCTAGAAGCCTCCAGTTTCTAGCACTAGAGCAGCCCTCCCTTCCCTTCTGCAGGGAGCTGAGCTGAGCGGGGCATGGCCAGAGGACTCTCTCATTAGGGAGGCCTGCCAGCATGGTCCCAGGCTTTTCCCTGCTGGCTGCTCAAGGGGTAGGAGTGTTGCCAGCCCCCAGTCCAGGGCTAGCACTCTGAGGCAAGGGTGGGAGGAAATGCATTGCATGTATCTGTTGGTGATATGGAGCTTTTTAATCTCCCTCCCTGCTTCATCATACTGTCTGCAGCAAACTGAAAGGCAAGCAAGCCAGCTGGGGGCTGATAGTGATAACAATCTTTATCACCCAATTAGCAAAACAATGGCCTCTCTTCATTACTTAAAACTTCTTGAACAGTTTACTGGCTGACCTGTTGATTAGCTCCAAACAGACCTAAGTGGTCACTGTTCTGTCTGCCAGTGAAATTGGAGAGAGGCATACGCACAGACACCTCTAAGCATTAGCTAGCATATCACAAGCCCAGGGTCCATGGGGCTAGCATCCATGCTGTGGGAGATGGGAGGGAGGCAGAGAGGGGGGTGGATTTCCTGCTTGAGCAGCAAGGGGTGTAGGGCAGAGGGAAGCCAGGCAGACCCTGCTGTGTCTTCAGTCTCTGCTGGCGCCTTACTGGAGTCTCTGCTGGAGCTATTAGGGCTGTGCAAAGCTTTAGTCCCTGATTCGATTCAGTGGAGATTTGGCCTGATTCAGTGGCTGAATCTCCAAATCTGAATCGAACCAGAGGACCCTTTAATTTCTCTGAATCAATTCAGAACCCTCCAAATCGATTTGGACAGATTCGGACAGATTCAGTGATTCAGACGTAGATACAGCTTCAAATGTTTTTTCTACATACCTCTAAGTAGCAGGGGCTCCGAACGCTGTGGTGCTGAGGCAGATGCAACATCCCACAGAAGCACTGGGGACTCCCCAGTGTGCTCAGAAGCAGATCCAGAAATGGACCAGAAGCACTTCTGGTTGACTTTCTGGTTCACCAGGGAGTGCACAGGGGGCCCCCTCCCCAAGCCCCCCGGCTTTGTGACTGGTGCCTCCTGGGTTCGGGGGGGGGGCACCCGGGGTCCGCCTGTGGCTGATCACCGAGCTGGTGGGGTTTTGGGGGGGGGTTCCAGCGCGCTCCCTGACAGACCCAGAAGTGGACCAGAAGTACTTCTGGCCCACTTCTGGGTTCACTGCCGAGCATGCTGGAGAGCCCCCCGTGCTCCTGTGGGATGCTCCATCCACCCCAGCACCGCAGTAATCATGAGCCATGCCTGTTACCTCAAGGCATGTAGAAAAAACTTTTAAAGCTGTGTCTGTGTCCAAATCCCTGATTTGCCAAATCAGCATCGAATCTTCAGATTCGGATTCGGTCGAATCAAATCAGGGACAGTGATCTGAATCAACAGATTGAATCACTGTCCCCGATTCAGACCAAATCCGAATCTGAATCAAATAGGGTCTGTTTCGCACAGCCTTATTAGCTAGCATACCAGCTGCCAGCTATGGTTTGTGCTGTGGCAGAGTGGAGGAAGGGATCCTGGTTTAAGCAGTGAATGGTGAGGGGCAGGGGAAGGAGGGCATGGGGAAGCCAGCAGACCCTGCTGTGCCTGCAAGTCTCTGCCAGAGCTCTGCCCAGGGACAGAGGGGAGGAGCCAGCCCTGCTGTGGAGCAGAGAGCCCTGCCTAGCCCAGAGAGCATACAGGGATGTAGGGGGACTCTAATTTAACTTAAACCATCAAGTGGTCTGAGACAGACATTGCATAAACTGGTTTGAGCCACATCATTTAAGTCTGATACTACATTCAACCAGCTTTATCTCAAACTGGTTTCAGCCTTTTTCAAACTGGTTTATGTTCAGTGAACATCTGTTCTGTTACAGGTTTAAACCAGTTTCCGATCACTTAAACTAGTTTATGTGTAATGTCTGTCCCTAGCCTAAAAAAAGGCCCTGGCTGCTGCTCTTGCAGTGTGGTCTGCCCTCCCCAGTGGAGCTACATAGGCTGAGAGTGGGGGTGTGTGGTCACTCCTGTGGCACCAATTGCTGCTCTCACACCCTCCTTTTTAAAATCCTGAATCCAGCCATGAAAGAGCTTCCTTGAGCATGAAGATCCATGGTTCAATACTTTCATCTAGACTTCATTTCCTTAGCTTAATTCCCCACCTGATCTTCAAGAACTTTTCTGAAGAATTACATTAACTGAAAGATGTCCCTTTTCTTTTGTCTGTAATGATGGACTTGTGTAATTAATATTTGTAATTTTATATCAGTGCAGGCATCAGGTTCCCTTCGTACAAGGACTAACAATCTAATAATACAGGCTGAAATGGTACAAAATAAACTCTACAATACAATTTCTATTGCTTACAGGTGTAGTATGATTTGCATACAGACATACAAGCACACCAGTAGTTAAGTAAAACTTTTCAGCCTTCATTGCATTGTTCAGATCTTGAAATATTGTGGCATTCTCTGCTTCATCCAAAAATAAAAGGGCTGGGTAATAAGTGAGGAACTCTCAACTTTGGGACACAAGCCTGAGATAAAAAGCAGCATAGAGAGAGCTAAAACAATATGGATTTAGTGCATAAGAGGCACATAGTATTTATTGCTGTGTCTTGTGATTTTTTCTTTATCTTACTTAAATTTAATTCATAATTAGTAGTAGGGTCGGAAGGGACCTGGACAGATCATCAAGTCCAACCCCATGCCACAGGCAGAAAAGAATGCTGGGGTCAGATGACCCGGGCAACGTGTCTATCTAGCCTCCTCTTAAAGACCCCCAGGGTAGGAGCAAGGACCACTTCCCTTGGAAGTTTGTTCCAGATCCTGGGGGCCCTGACTGTGAAGTAGTGCCTCCTGATATCCAGCCTGAATCTGCTCTTTGTCTGTTTTGCTGTTGTTCCTTGTTACTCCCGGTAGTGCTTGGGGGAACAGGGACTCTCCCATTGCCTGCTGGTCTCCCTTGGCCAGTTTATAGATGGCCACCAGATCCCCCCTCAGCCTTCTCTTGTGGAGTCTGAACAGGTTCAGATCCTGTAGCCTATCCTCATAGGACCTGTCCTGTTGCCCCCTGATCATGTGAGTGGCCCTCCTCCAGACCCTCTCAATGTTGTCCACATCCCTCCTGAAGTGCAGCACTCAGAACTGGATGCAGTACTCCAACTGGGGCCTGACCAAGGTCGCATAGAGGGGGAGGATCACCTCCATGGACCTGCCTGTGATGCACCTGTGGATGAATGACAAGGTGCGGTTAGCCTTTCTGACTACATCCCCACATTGGCAGCCCATGTTCATCTTTGAGTCAATAATAACTCCAAGATCCTTTTCTGCCTCTGTGCTGGCAAGAGTGGAGTTCCCCAGGCTGTAGATATGCTGCTGGTTCTTCCTCCCCAGGTGCAGTACCTTGCACTTGTCAGTGTTGAAATCCATCCTGTTCTCATCTGCCCACCTCTGTAATTTGTCCAAATCTGATTGCAGCTTGTCCCTCCCCTCTAGCATGCCCACCTTCCCCCACATCTTAGTGTCATCTGCGAATTTGAACAAGGTGCTTTTTATGCCCTCGTCCAAGTCACTGATGAAGATGTTGAACAGTGCAGGCCCGAGCCCTGGGGGACCCCACTGCCCACAGCCTTCCAGATTGAAAAAGACCCATCCACCACCACTCTCTGGGTGTGGCCCTCCAGTCAACTGGCGACCCATTTGACCATGTAGGGATTGACACCACAGTTGCCTAATTTTTTAATGAGAATGGGGTGAGAGACGGTGTTGAAGGCTTTTCTAAAGTCCAGAAAGACTACGTCCACCACGACACCTGCATCCAAGGATTTAGTGACCTGATCATAGAAGGCCACCAGGTTGGTCTGACAGGACCTGCCTCTGATGAACCCATGTTGGTGGCCCCTAAGCATACACTCCCCTGCTGGTCCCTCAGAGATGTGCTCCTGCATAATTTTCTCGAAGAGCTTCCCCAGAACCAAGGTAAGACTAACAGGCCTATAGTTTCCTGGGTCCTCCTTCCTCCCTTTTTTGAACATGGGGCCACACTGGTCCTCTTTCAATCCTCTGGCACCTTGCCAGAATACCACAAGTGCTCGTAAAGCTGTACCAGGGGACCCACAATGACCTCTGCTAATTCAGCACTCTGGCGTGGAGATTGTCAGGACCTACTGATTTGGACATGTCCAGTCCCACCAGGAGGTCCCTGACTAGGTCCACTCTGACCCTGGGCCTGGCTGCACCTCCCCTGGGACCGTCAGGGATCACAATGGGGGGGATGACCTGGTTCCTGCTCAGAAAAATGGAGGCAAAGAAGTTGTTAAATGTTAGCTTTGACGTCTGGTGCAACCATCAGACTTCCTAGCATGTCCTGCAGAGTCCCTACATTACCCAGAACCTTCTTTTTACCCCCTATGTATTTAAAAAAGAACTTCTTATTGTCCTTGATCCTGGTTGCTAGTCCCAGTTCCATCTTCACCTTACCCTTCCTAACAGCCCCCTACAAACCCGAGCAACAGCTGTATAGTCTTCCCTGGTGATGGCCCCTCCCTTCCATTGTGTGTACACCTCCTTTTTAGCCTTGAGACGTTCCTGGATGCTTTTTGTTAGCCAAGGGGGCTTTTGAGCACTCTTGCTCCCTTTGACCCTTGTTGGGATTGCCACCCTTTGAGCTTGGAGGATGGTCTCCTTAAGGAACGACCACTCTTCTTTGACTCCCAACTCCACTCCCCTCCGGGACCTCAGTCTATCTCCAACTAATCTCCTTACCTCACTGAAATTAAGGTTGAGTAAATGTTCCCAATCCAAATTTTCTCTTTCAGTTGATTCTAATGTTCTTAAACGTTCATTTTAGGGCTGAATTTCTCTTACATGGTTTCTTCCAGAGGGTACTTTTAACCACAAAAAAAAAAATCAGAAAAATTGACTCAGCAATTTTTTTGAATGTGAATAGTAAATAGACATGCACATGCTTCATTCTAAATAATAATGATATTATTTTAAATAATATAATTGCAAATATTTTTTGCACAGCTTGCATGCCTCTTTGCTACACACTTGAAAATAGTTCCATGGCCACGTGGATGCCTTGTGATAACCTAGTACAATTCCATTTTGAGTTAGTCATATTTTAAGCATTTAAATATATGGGAAAATGTTATGTAAAATAATAAATTATTTTAAATTTAATTTATAGTAGTCTTCTTCCAGCACTCATGGCACAAATAAGCACATACTGTGTGGAATTTTCCAGTCAGTTTGAGAGCTCAGTAATTTTTGAGCCTGACTCATGATGAGGACATAAGGAATTCATGAGGACATAAAAAAGCCAAATAGAAGATATGTCAATAATTGTGGAATAAAGGAGTGCCTGGAGTGAAGAATACCTCCACATTATGAAATACTGAAAACAGATGGAACTAAATTGATTAAATATTCTTTAAAATAGTTTACAAAATTGCAGTTAAATCTTTCAAACCTTTCACTCACTTCTAGTTGGCATAACTGTTTAATAGCTTCAGGAGACCAGCCAAACATGGCTATGAAGACTGAACGGCTTTCATAATTATACATCTTACTTCCATTAAAGCAGTGTTTCCCAACCTTTCCCAGTCCAAGGCACACTTACTTTAATAAAATTTTTCTGCAGCACACTTGTTAAGGCATTCCCCATCCTCATACCTATTGTAGCTCATTGTAGCTTATTGCCATGGCAAAATTCCACGGCACACCTATTCATTTCTGATGGCACACTTTTGTGCCGTGGCACACTGGTTGGGAAAACTGCATTGAAGTAAAGGGAAATATTACTACTAAATTCAACAGAAGCAGAGCTGGGCCCAAAGTCCTTCAAGAACTGTGTTAGGCCATAACTACCACAGTAGTCTGAGAACATTGGCATTGCCAATGCCTGATTCCACTCTAGTTCTCTGTAGGCTTACATGTCTGTGACTATTTATAAGGCACCTTTCACAAAAGCTATCATTTAAAAATGTGGAAATCCTTTTGTGTGCAACTGCTAAAGCAAAGGAAAAGGACAAAGGCCCCTGATTTATATGAGAAAGAACTTTCTTCACTGGCTATACAGACCAGTTAAGAAAAAGAGGCCCCAGTCAAGATCCTCATTCAGAAGTGAGTCACAGCCATGGATTTTCCCTTCCTTTATGGAAAAACAGCTTAGTTCTCTTTCTGGACACATCATCCCTCTCCACAGGCTGTGCAGTATACATTTGAGAGAGCCAAAGATCTCTGTGTGAACCGTGGGTAAGTCTCAGAGCAGGAAAAAGGGATAAAACCATTCCTGATTGCTATGACCAGCTCCATAGAGGTCTAAGTGGAAATGTATTTCAATTGAAGAGAGAAAACTGCTATGAAGGTCATAGACTTCTGTACTTACAGACCTGAGATCCACAGAGGTAGGGAATCAGCTCACACTTTATTCTACAAGAAGGTTCCTTCTCTTGTTGATTAACTGTGGAGAAAGCTCCATAAAAGAAACCTCAGAGTTTTCCCCACCTGAGATAAGGGAAATGGACCTTAAATAAATAACACTTTCTTCATCCTATACCACTGGATATATAGTAAAAGTTTTCTAAGGTCTCACAACTATTTAATTAAAAAAAGAATAGGAGTTTCTCAATTTGGAAATTTGTGGCAACATACAAGCTGTTCAAGCCATGGGGTAATACAGATTTTTTTTTCATCAAACCAATCTAAACTAAGCCCATTTACAGAAAACTATGTAACTTAGATTGATTCTGCCTCAGGCTTTTCAAATGTCTGTAAGCCCATAAGAAAATGTATCATCCAGCATCACTACACTGTATCAAAATGATTTGGAAAGTAAATCTGTTTTTTCTTTTAAAGCTGTTGGGGGGGAGGGGGGGGGGGAACTTGTCTGAATAATGTGAGGGAAGGGGTGAAACTTTTCAATGTCTGTTTTGGGTTTGTTTGGTTTTTTAAATGTTTTTAATACAGGGTCACAGAAGATACAAAGGTTTTATAGCCCACTATAAAACAGCTCTTTATCTTTCCCCCCTAATTCTCTGGTGTCACATTTAACAAAACTAGGAAACTGCAGATAATATGGATGTTTGCAGATTAAATGTCAGGCAATAAATAACACTAATTTCACATACCTACAAATATAATGTCACCTTATCATTCTTTAAGCCCCTCACTCTTTGTAATGCTTGCTAACATTTTAACCCAGGCAAATTAAGGTATTGTTTTTGCTGCCATTTCACATGGGCAAAACACACAGTTATAACAGCCTTTTATCAGATTTCATGGTATAAAAGGGCTTCTAGTGCCTAAATACACACTCTCTGTTGCTGTTAAATGTCACAGTTTCAGGGCTCCTGTTTCAGAAGATGTGTGTCTCTTATGTTTTACTCCTTTTGTTTCCTATTTACAGTGGTTCAAGTACCACCTGCCCCAGAAGATGCAACTGTGACTCTGCACAGACAGTGCAGTGCTACAGAATTATAGAGATACCTACAGAGATGCCTTTCACCACCAAGAGGCTGTACATTAGCCACAGCAAGATCAAACAACTCCAGGTAAGAGAAAGCCCGGTCTAAATAAGTTCCTTTTTCAATTAGGTTTCTTTTTATCTGCTAGTAACTTTCAAGTCAAGCTCAGCAAGAGGTTTATTCCAGATGCTAAAGGTTGGGTACAACTGTGCACTCTCTGCTTTTTGTTCTTCCAGTTTTTTACAGATTATCCTGTTCCCATCACCATGGTATCAGAGTGCCTGTGTAAACTGCTTGAAGGATTTGTTTCTTATATGATTTATACAGAGTTATTATATTGATGATCTTGTGCATGCACGTTTTATAATTAGTAACAGTGAGCCAAAAATTGACCACTTTTTAATTGGTCAAGCACCCATTGCTTCACTGAGATAGCATAGCTTCTCTGAAAACTTACTTCTTCACCAAGAAAGCGTAGCTTCTCTAAAATCTAATATGTTGCTTCTCCTGCTAAGTTCGGATTTTAGAAAACAGAAATGGTTTTCAAAATGAATGTAACAGCATCATTTCCCATCTCCATTTTATAAGCTGATGATACAGCTTCTATTAAAAATGCATGGTGAAAATTTGGTTACTCTGGACCTTGCCCTGCATCTCTGAAGTCAGTGTGGGAGGTGCGTGCTTGATATTAATTAAAGCAATTTTTAACTGTAAATGATCTCACTAAATAAGGAAATAAATTGATTTCTAAATAATAATTCTTGTTATAATAGCTGACTCTGAGTTTTCCTAGGCATCACTGAATCCTGCAATACTGTACAAAAGTTAGTACCAGATGATGTTTTTGCAGCACATGCTAAAATCACTTTTCCCTATTCTCACCGTAACATAATATTGGTACAATAAATTCAATTGATATGGCTGGACACTAGGGAAATACAGCCCTCTGCATTATACATGTTCTGTGTGCCAGTTTTCTATGAATACTTTCTTAAGGAATTCTCTGTAAGAGGGATACATTTTTACTGAAGTATATTTGCTTTTATACCAGGAGTATAATTTTAACTGTTATTAACTATATCTTTTGTTTTTACTCTTAGGATTGTATAAACTAGGATAAAAATCACTTTGGAGCAATATTTGGGTCTCTTTTTGCTTGTACTGTTAAGTAATCTCAGCTTTGAGAGCAATGCTGAAGTTTAACCAAAGCAAAGAATTAATTTTTGCTATTTTCTAAGTCATTACTGATATCCATCATTCCCTTGCTATTGGTCCATTCCTTGGAAAAACCAATGCTCACCAGTGTGCCTTTAATATACTTATATAGCCTGGTTAATGAACTCCTTCTTCCAGTATGTCCATTTGCTCTTTCTTAGGAAATGTAACCACATTTTAAGTGTGAAAGAAAAATAGTAATTCACATTTCTCTCCCTAAAAGGAGAAAATCTGCGTTTTTCTCCATAAAAGGGGATTAAACTAATAGAGATATTTCTTGTCCTGATTATTTATAGTACAACGAATTGCCCTGTGATTTCATTCATATAATTGTACTATAAATTCACTGAGCTGAACAACTGGTGCCCTTCTACTGTTAACTTTGCAAAGAAAAGAAATAAGTGTTCTTTGGCTGCTTATTCTGTTCAACATAATACATGTACTTTTATTCTTTCTGACTATTTATCAAGGATCTTTAATGAAGAGTGAGCTAAGCTTCCAAATATATTTTTCACTTTTCTTTCTATGTGACTGTCTTTGCTTAAAATAAAACTTCATCCCTGACCCCAGAGGAACTTAAGCACATGACTAACTGTGCAGACATGAACAATCTCATTCAGCATATATGTAAGTACTTACAGGATCAATACCTCATTTTTCAGTTTTAAAATAAATGCTTTTTCATGTGATAGCTTTCAAGAGATACTTGCTTTCTTTTTATTTTTTTAACCTCTCTAGTTTATTGAAATTAAAATACTACTACTACTACTAATAATAATAACAATAATGATAATGATAAATTGTTATGACATGTGCTTTTGTTTCATTTCTGCATTTTGCTCTTCCCAAACTGTGAATCTAGTCTGGTCACTTTTACTTTAAATTCAAAACCATTTCTAATTAGATTAATTGAGGGTTTACATCTGCTAGGGAAATACTGTTATTGCTGTTCAGTTTTTGCTGTTTTCTATTTCACTGTTTTTCTGTTATTGCTACAGAACGGTGTGTTTAAAAATATCTGCTTTAGCAGACATAAAGGCAAAAATGAAAATGCTTTTATTCACACTAAATTAGTAGAACGTTGTTTTCACAGCATCTAAATATTTGGATCTAATGTTTGGGATCTGGATGTTGGAGAGTGTCACTTTACATTATAGACTGCCTAGGAAATGAGCAGGGATCTGGGTTTTCTGCTTGCTATGGAAAAACATGGATTTTCCCCTTTTATGGAGAAAAATGCAGATTTTCTCCTTTTAGGGAGAGAAATGTGAATGTTCTCCCATAAAAGAGAAAAATGCAGGGGATGGCAGGTTTCCCCTTGCAGGCTGGCAGGGTTCATGCCTGCAGGGGCTGCTTGGGGCTGGGAGGAGCAGTAGGAGGCTGATTAAGCAGGGGCACTGTGGCACGTGTGTGCGTGTGCAGCCAGGCAGTGTGGAGAGCGGCTTCCGTGGCTCCTTCCAGGTGGGTCTGGGGAAGAGAGGGAGGGTGGGTGGGGCAGATTGAGGCCCCCATGGTGAAGGAGAGAGTGGGGCAGGGCTGGGGGCACTGCCCAGCCGAGGCGGTGTATGGGGCCTGGGGTCCAGGACCAGAGTGGGAGGGCATGGCCATGGGGACTGCTTGGGGAAGTGAGATGGACCCATGGGCAGCTCACCTGAGGGGTGGCAGAGGGACTAGCTCCCTGCCACTGCATGCACTCCTGTGGGTACATGGGGGGAACATGATGCCCAGATTTGTGTATAGGGCAGGAGCGGATGCGGGCTGCCTGCTGAGCTGGGGGCTCCCTACCCTGCTGCCCTCCCTCTGGGGCCTCCATGGCCCAGCAGGCAGGACCTGGCATTGGGGGGGGCAGGGAGGCTTGGTTACTGCCATGAGCCCCATACCAGCTGCACCACCATGGTGGGATGCCCTTGCCCACGTGCGGCAGCAGGGGGGCACGGCTTTGCACCACTGCTTCTGCTGCCAGGAGGGCATGGGATGCCTTGCTGTGGTGGCATGGCCAGACTGGGCTCCCAGTGGTGGCACCAAGCCTCCCTGGCCTCCAATGATGGGTCCTGCCCATTGGACTGTGGAGGTCCTCAGAGGGGAACAGATTGGGGAGCCCTGGGCAAACAGCTTGCAGCTTGCATCCTCTCCCCTCCCTCACCACGGGCTTTGTTCTGGCCATGCTGCTCATGGGGGCAGAGCGGGAACCAGGCTCCACACTCTGCTCCAGCCATAGCAGCCGCTGCCACCTCCTGTGGGCAGTAGCCAGGGCTTGGGTGCTGCTGGAGCAGAGGGAGGGGGCTGTGAGCCTTGGCCCTGGTCCCATAGTCCTGGCAGCTGGAGGCCCGTTCTGGCAGGGCTGGGTAGGGCAGGGGGCTGCAGGTCACAAGTGAAGGGCATCAGCAAGGCTGGGAGGATGAGGGGCTGTGGGTGGGGATTGAAGGGCACTGGCAGGGCCAGGGGGATATGGGTTGGGAGTAAGGGGCACCTGGAAGGGCATGTGGGGACTCTGGGTTGGACGTGAGGGGTACCAGTGAGGGCTGGGGGATGGGGAGCTGTGGGTCAAGGCTTAGGGGCACTGGTTGAGCTAGGGGGCTGTGGGTAGGGAGTGAGGGGCACCAGTAGGGCTGGGAGTGGGGTGGGGGTTGTTGCTTGGGAGTGAAAGGACATGGCATGGGCAGGGGACTGGTATATCAGCGCTGCTTAGCACCACAAAGCAGGGGGCAAGACAGCCACAGCTGGACCCACGTCCTGGAGAACGAAGGGGCCAGGGAGAGCTTTGATTTTCTATGAATAAAAAAAACAAAACCAAATGCCAAAATATATCGGTATATATAATTTATTTTATTATAATGATTGAGGCACTGGTAGGCTTCCAAATTCCTTTAAAATTGTAAATATATTAATAAAACATTGTATTCAACTAATACTGATATATACAGTGGTGTTTCATTTACATAATGGAAAAATGCAGATTTTTGGTTTTTACATCAGAGCACTTGTGATTTTTACCAGTGATTTTGCAATTTTTAAACAAAGAAAATCAGAATCCCTGGAAATGAACAAGCAGCACCTTTTGGCAAAGAGGGAGCATATATTGTTTAAAATATGCCTTGGTTCAGATGATTTATATTGCCTTATGTTTGGGAATTGCAAAAAAGGGATAAATGTTTAAATCTCAGAACCAACTGTAAGGCCTACTAAGGCACACCAAATGGATGGGAAAGGAAAACTATACTAATCTGCCTTAAGAAGCCTGTGGTGGGCTTGCTGGGCTTTGCCCAGCTGTCTGGGCTTAGGAGACAGCGAATGCGATTTGTAGGGCAAAACCCACCAAAGACAGGCACAGGAGGAGCCAGGAGGAGAGTCCGCTCCCCCTGTACTCCAAAGGCAGGGGCAAGAATGGATTTAATTGGGAACTGCAGTTGCAGCCCCCCTAATTGGTTCATTTTCAATCTGGGGGTGGAGTCCCAGAAAGGATATAACCAGCTGTGTGCCGAGCACACGGCACAGTTGGTGAGGGATGAAGAAGAAGGAAGAGGTCCCGGGGCCAAGAAGATCTGGGAGAGCTGCCCAGCAGGCATATCTGGCTGCCCAGAAGAGCCTGAAAGATTCCACAGCTGGATGGAAGCGGTAGGCAGTGCACTGCATGGGGGATCCATGAGGAACTGGGGCCCTGGGAGACACAGTGAGGTGGCTCAGGTCTCCAACCCTGGCACGAGGCCAGGCTGCACTGCAGGCATTGTTGCATGGAGGGTCCGTGAGGGACTAGGACCCTGGGAGCCGCAGCAAGGTGGCTCAGGTCTCCAACCCCAGCATGAGGCTGGGCTACGGTGCAGGTGTTGCTGCACGGAGGGTCCACAAGGGACTGGGACCCTGGGAGCCACAGCAAGGTGGCTTGGGTCTCCAACCCCCGACATGAGGCTGGGCTGCACAGTAGGCGTCGCTGCATGGAGGGTCTGTGAGGAAATGGGACCCTAGGAGCCGCAGTAAGGTGGCTTAGGTCTCCAACCCTGGCACGAGGCTGGGCACTGGAGCTAGTGCTACCATGGATTGAGTCATTGCGGGGCGTAAAGCCCTGGAGGAGGAGGGCTCGGCGGTTTGGGACCCATTCCCTGCAGTGGGTCCGTAAGGGCCCCAGGAACAAAGCAGTTCCCAAGCGCGGGGACAAGCATTCAGAGTGACCCAGCCCTGGGCATGTATGATGCGGCCCAGGCCTGCAACTCCCCCCTGAGAAGGATTGAGCCACTGGGAGCTTATGAACATTGCCCCACCCGGCTCCTTGGGAGACATGAGTCAGTGGGGCAACAGGTCTCCCACTGGGGAGTGACACTCAGGGAAAGGTAGCCTCAATAAAGAGGCAGGAGGAAGAGACCCTGTAGAAGAGGGGAATCACTAGAGAACTCTTGCGTCTCATATTTTGGAGTGTTTATTGATTGTTTGATACTTGGTGTGTATTATTAGAGTGTTTATTAACTCTTAACTGAACACCTTGTATTTTAGAGTGTCATTTCATAGAATCCTAGAATCATAGAAGTAGGGTTGGAAGGGACCTTGTAGATTTTCAAGTCCGACCCCCTGCCTGGGCAGGAGGAAAACTGGGCTCAAATGACCCCAGCCAGGTAGACATCAAGCCTCTTCTTAAAGACCCCCAGAGTAGAAGCCAGCACCACTTCCCTTGGAAGTTGGTTCCAGATCCTAGCCGCCCTAACTGTGAAGTAGTTCTTATGGATGTCTAATCTAAACCTACTCTCCAACAACTTGTGGCCGTTATTCCTTGTTATCCCTGGGGACGCTAGGGGAAACAAGGTCTCCCCCAAACCCTTCTGGTCCCCCCTAGTGAGTTTATAGATGGTCACCAGGTCCCCCCTCAGCCTTCTCTTGTGAAGGCTGAACAGGTTCAGGTCCGTAGCCTCTCATTTTAGGGTCTGCCCTGCTGTCCCCGGATCATGCGGGTGGCCCTCCTCTGGACCCTCTCAATGTTGTCCACATCCCTCTTGAAGTGGGGTGCCCAGAACTGGACACAGTACTCCAGCTATGGCCTGGCCAGTGTCGCATAGAGGGGGAGGATCACCTCCTTGGCCCTACTTGAGATGCACCTGTGGATGCACGATAGGGTCCGGTTGGCCCTGCCGACCGTGACCTCGCATTGTTGGCCCACATTCATCTTGGAGCCAATAATGACTCCAAGATCCCTTTGTGCCTCTGTGCTCTCAAGAAGGGAGGTTCCCATCTTATAAGTGTGCTGCTGGTTACTACTGCCCAAGTGCAGTACCCTGCACTTGTCAGTATTGAAACCCATCTTGTTTTTGTTAGCCCACCACTGCAACCTATCCAGGTCTTGCTGCAGTCTTTCCCTCTCTACTAGCATGCCCACCTCACCCCAAATTTTGGTATCATCAGCAAATTTAAACAGGTTGCTTTTCACCCCGTCCTCCAAAATTGCTGATAAAGAAATTGAACAGCATGGGCCCAAGGACCAAGCCTTGGGGGACACCACTGCCCACTTCCCCCCAGGTCAAATATGACCCATCCACCACCACCTTCTGAGTACGACTCTTCAGCCAATTTGCAATCCATCTGACTGTGTAGGCATCAGTGCCACAGTTGCCCAGTTTTTTTAATGAGGATGGGGTGGTCGACAGTGTCAAAGGCCTTGCTGAAGTCCAGAAAGACTATGTCCACGGCGACACCTGCATCCAATGCTTTTGTGACTTGATCGTAAAAGGCAATCAGGTTGGTCTGATATGACCTGCCCCTAATGAAACCGTTCTGATTGCCCTTGAGCATCATCCCCGATGCTGGCCCATCACAGATGTGCTCCTTGATGATCTTCTCAAAGAGTTTCCCCAGGATTGAGGTAAGACTGACGGGCCTATAGTTGCCTGGGTCCTCCCTCCTCCCTTTTTTAAAGATGGGGACCACAGTGGCTATCTTCCAATCATCTGGCACCTGGCCCGAGCACCATGAGTGCTTGTAAAGCCGTGCCAAGGGTCATGCAATAACCCCTGCTAGCTCCCTCAACACCCTGGGGTGGAGAGCATCTGGAACTGCTGATGTGAACACATCCAGCCCCTCCAGAAGCACTCTAACCCAGTCCTCCTCAACCTTAGGTCTGGAGGCGTTCCCCTCGAGTCTGTCTTGAATCACGGTGGGGGAGTCCCGGTCCCTGCACAAGAAAACGGAGGTGAAGAATTTGTTAAAGAAGTCTGCCTTCTCCTCTGGTGCAACCACCAGATTGCCCAGTGTATCTTGCAGGGGCCCCATGTTTCCCAGTGCCTTCTTCATCCTCCCTATATATTTGAAAAAGGACTTTTTATTATCTTTGATCTTGGACACTAGTTTTAGCTCTATGCCTGCCTTAGCTTTCCTACAGACCCGAGCAGTGGAGGTATACTCCTCTTTGGAGATAGCCCCCCACCCTTCCACCGGGTGTACGCCGCCTCTTTGGCAACCAGGCATTCCCAGATGTCCTTGGTGAGCCAGGGGGGCTTGTGGGCACTCTTGCCCCCCTTGCTTCTTGTTAGGCTCATCACCCCTTGTGCCTTCAGTATCATCTCCTTAAGGAACTACCGCTCATCTTGGGCACTGAGTTCCCCTGCCCTCGAGAACCCCAGCGCCTCTCCCACTAATCTCAACTCATTGAAGTTGGCCCTCTTGAAGTCTAGGGCTACCGCCTTGCTTCAGGTCCTTGTCACCCTGCGCTGGATGATGAATTCCAGCAAGTGATGATCGCTATCACCCAGGTGGTCAAAGACTTGGAGCCCCCTTACCAGATCATCGCCTGTGGCCAGGACCAGGTCCAACAGGGCATTTCCTCTGGTGGGACTGTGCACCTCCTGGGTTAAGTGGAGGTCCTGTATCTCAGCCAGGAACCTCCTGGAACGGTCCAACCAGGCTGGCTGCTCCTCCCAGCAGATGACTGGGTAATTTAGATCACCCATGACAACTACATCCCTTTCTTTAAATGCCTCTGCAAGCTGGCCCGAAAATTCCCGGTCCAGCTCCTCCCCGTGTTTGGGGGGTCTGTAGTAGACCCCCACAGTTAAATCCCTCTCCCCCTGACCCCTTGTATCTTGACCCAGAGCACTTCAGCTTGCCCCTCCTCTGACCCCATTTTGCTGGCAGAGGATGTGTATTGCTCTTTGACATGGAGCACTACACCCCCTCCCTACCTTCCTTCTCTATCCCGCCTGTAAAGCCTATAGCCCCTAATGCTAATTGCCCAGTCATGGGATGAATCCCACCACGTTTCTGTAAGCCCTACTATGCCTGGGTTTGAACTGGCTATTCTGAGGGTGAGTTCCTCCTGTTTGTTCCCCATACTACGAGCACTGGTATATTTATTGTTGAACTTACCTGTTCATACCATTTGGGACCATTATGCTTACCATTTGTATTTGGGTGTGTATATAGTTATAGTTATATGTATTTATAACCTGTAAATACTCACTTTAGTTTACTACCTTTATGTATATACCTATATTAAATTTTGTACCTGGTTAAGACATCGCTTTCTGTCCCTGCTCTATTGAGACATGATAGGTGGGAGGGAACTGTAAGTGACTGCAGCTTCCACCCCACCACATGTGCCCTGCTGGCTTTCCCCTTCTATTGGTGAGAGGGGACACTCACTTTGGGGACACCCAGGTTACACTCCTTTGTCAGGGATTGAAAGTCTGTGCATTGAAAAGAAGAAAAACATTCTATCACTTAATAAGATGAATATTAAGCATCTTAGTGGTATACAGCAATCAACTCTGTAAAAGTAGGAAAAAATTCATTTGAACCAATAGAGAAAATGAGATATGCCAGCTATATGAAGTTTCAGTTTTATTTTGACCTCAGTAATTAAGGTCTCTGTAAGCCTTTAGATATGAATAATACTTATTGTCTAAGTTCTGCTCTTCAGTGCAGCAAAGCTCTTGATCCTTAACAAAGCTGGTCATTTTTACAAAAAGATTAGAATAATGCTTTTTACTAGTGGTCAAACATTTTGCTCCATAGACCAGATGAGCAGTTCCTAGTCAGTCTGTGGTCCAGATCCCACCAGTGGTCCCAGTCTGACTATGTGGAGGATGTAGCAGGCAGCCTAACCCCAACCCATCCCTACAGGGGGAAGGAGATATGGCCAGGCCCTGACCTAGCCCCACAAAGAGAAGGGGGAATGGCCTGGCCCAGACCCAGACCCATGGGGCCACCATTCTCCTGTCACCAAATTTCCTGACCTCAGGACACCCACAGGCCAGATGCCATGGCACTGTGTGCTGGATTTGGCCCGTGGGCCAGGAGTTGAGCATCCCTGCTTTATACTACTGCCATAGTGGGAAAATGTAAGGTCAGCATCACTATCTACTATGGAGATGACAGGGCATTTCATGATGGTAAACATACTTATTTAATTAATGTAGAATTGATGAAGAATATGTCTGTTAATGAGATTTCATATCTACAGTCTCTCAATAACTCACTATCTCTATGTCAAATTTGCAAAACAAGATAGTGGAAATTCAGCTGACAGAAGTTGATATCTTTGAGCAAGATCCAGAAGCACTTTAGACTCCTAAAACTTTTGATCATAACCTTTTCCACCTATGAAGTACCTAAGTGAGCCTAAGCACCTAAGTTGTCCCTATTCCATGGTACTCAAGTATCTTAAAATACTTGGTTATCTTGTTTAATTTTATAATGTGCTATCATCTTAGGCTAAGTCACAAAAAGCAGTGAGGGGAAAGAAGAGGAGGTCCAAGATTATTTCTGATCTTTACCTACTGACTGTCTAATTTAAAGTCTAGGTCAGGGAGTAGAGGCCACAAATGCCCCTCTAGATCTTGACTTGTTGCATGAAGAGACCAAATAAAACCTGGGTAACCCTTCCATAGCTTTCAGAGGTTAAGATGTTAGCAGAAATAAAACTCAGGTCTTTTAGATAAAGCAAAGAGATATGACTTCTGGATACTCAGAAATATTGATACCATTTTTTTCTGAATTGCTTTAACATGTACAATAATGCTGTTTGGAAAAATCTGTCATAACAGGATCTAGGAGGAGGAAACCAGGGTTGTCAACGGTTTGTAAGTTTACAGCCTAAAATCTCCTGTGCACAAATTCTGGAAAAATAATTTTGCCCCTGTGAAAATAAGACATCCTCATCTTGCTTCAAGATTCATCACCTGAATGAAATTACATTTGAGGCAGTCATCAATGATGGGCAGAGAGAACAGAGTAGCACCACCATATCTAAGCAGGAGCTCTGATTGGCACAGTGAACTGTCTGTCACAGCTTTCTGGCCCACTGTAGCCTCCATAGTTCCTTGCATCTTGGATGGAGATGTGGGGCTGGGAGGTGGGGAGAGGTAGTAGGTGGGGTCCATGCCGAGATAGGGGGAGCAGGGCTAGTGGGTTGGCTGGGAAGGATAGCATGGTGTGGAGTACAGTCAAGGGTGTCAGGGTGTGAGCTAAGTAGGGGACTCATGTGGTGGGGGCAGCAGGTTATAACACCATCTCTGCAGTTACACAGGGCTACCAAGATTTTTTTTAACTGACAGTAAAAAATTTGTCAGTGAAAAAGTTTTCAGATTAGGAAACACATATTCTATTACATTGCCTGCAAGATGATTTTTTCTAGGAGCATGTAGTGCCGTTCTTCAGTGTAGGAATAAAATGTGCCTCCACTTAATGAGCCCCTTGAGAAAATGGTGTTTATCTGTGGTATTAGCTAGACAGCACCCCCTGTGCTTTTCAGTATCATAGAGAGATCCCTGCTGCGTGTAAGGCGGGATTGAGCACTTGATCTGAGGGTATTTAGTACCATAGAAATCAGCTCTTTCAAATCTAACATCTTATGTTGAATTTTTTTGTTACCCATGATTTCATACCTATTCAGTATCACTGCTTAAGTCACTCAGTGCTCTGAAGGTATGATTATACCATGTCCCCCGGGCTGTCCGGGAGGATGCTCTCAAGCATGCCCAGCCCACCTGTTCCCACTTGGATATGCCAAACTTAGATATTCAGCACTGAAACTTCACTGGAGGCACTACCTACAGCCACTCAAACATGTTGAAGATGCAAACCTCAACAGAAGGTGTGGAGAGTGATGAACTTCCACAGTGACTTCACTGCCACATTTCTGGATTTGACATGTACTAGCAGAAATGGCAGCCGGGTGTGCTCAAGAGTTTCTCTCCAGGTGTGCCATGAAAGAACCCTCTTAGAAGGTCTGGATTCTTCCCCTTTCCATTTTTTTCTCACATTTGTGGGCTTCTTTGCTGAGTGGGAGCTGCCATGGTAATTTAAGCCTATTGTCAATGCAGCGTACAAAGAGAAGGAGCATTGAAAGATTGTGCAGTATCCATTGTTGGAAGTTTTTAAGAGCAGATTAGACAGATACTTGGCTGGGATGTTTCAGTCAGGGATGATCCTGCTTTGAGCAGGTTTTTGGAAATAAATGACCTCCTGATAGGCTTTCCAGCCTCACTTTTCTATGATTGCAGGACTATAAATGAGAGCTCTTTAGCAAAACAGAAAAATAATACAAACACTGGCTTTTTCTAACGTACGATTGTTACAACCACATCAAAACTTCATTTGCCATTGATAAACACCAGTAAAGTATTAAGTTTTGGAAATTCAGTTGAAGTAGTGATGGGCATGTTCCATGTTTTATTTCCAAATCCAGACTGGCCCAATGCCCAGAGTGTTTGTACCTGGGCATTTTGGCTTGGACTCATCTCAAAATGTGAGTTAAAATAAAGTAAAAGTAAAAATGGTCAGAGCATGGTTTATAGACAACAGGTGTGATGGGATGCATGCATAATCCCTCCTGTAGTTTCCAGGAGACACACTTTACAGTGGCAGGACCATGGCTTTGGAAAAGGAATGTAGTATGTTCTCCAATCCACACCAATCAGCAATGATGACCATTGAATAGGGCAGGGGGGGAAGGAAAGGAACACAGCTCTACCTTAATCTCACCCATGCTCAATTAGGGTGACTTGTTTCAACAGTAGTTATTTTTTTATCCATAGTCACTGAATTATTCTGTGCAGAAATGTAAGAAGCCTCCCTCCTGCCCCCTATACAAAATTGTATGTCTGACCAATTGGGACTTAAATAATAAATCCTAGAAATACAAGCAAACATTGGCTGAAATACAGATGCCATAAGAACTACTCCATATTAGTAATTTGTTTTGTCTGTAATTCATCATTCACTATTTTTGAACCAACATTCACAAAGTAGATCAAATAGCAAAGTAAGACCCAGTGAGGAGGTCTGTAAATTGGATAGAAATATTTTTACATGAACTTGTTCTGTTTTTCCTTCTTCTCTTTGAGGTCTCTGACTTTGGCAGAATATCTGGCCTTGAAGAGCTTATCCTGTCTTGCAGTGGAACAGAATCAATAGAAAATAACACCTTCAAGGCTCTGAGCACCTTGCAAACCCTGGAACTCTGCAAGAACAAGCTAAGGCGTATACCCACTTTCTTCCCATCCAGCCTTGAAGTATTAAAACTTGGTGATAATTCAATAAATGCTATACATGGGTCTGATTTGGAAGGTTTAAAGAAACTCAGGGTGCTTGATATTCAAAACAACTTGATTTTAGCACTCTCTTTCAGCACGCTTTCCTCCCTTTGCAGCTTACAAAGTCTGATTTTGGATGGTAACAATATGGAATCTGTGTCTGGCCCACTTAAACTTCCCAAGCTGAAGTATCTGAGTATGGCTAATAACAAACTGCACTCTTTCTTAGGCCACTTTGTTGAACCTCTGCAAGATTTACAGTTTCTGAGCTTTAGCAGAAACCATCTGGAAAAGGTCCCACCTGACCTGCCCAAGTCCTTGCTTTCATTAAAACTAGAGAGAAATAGACTCAAAACAGTAAGATTTCGAGACATGCAGCACCTAGAAAACCTATCTGAGCTTTTTCTTTCTGAAAATCAGCTTTCGTCAATAGATGGTGCTCACCTTCTTCCTAACTTAATCTCACTGGAACTGTCCAGGAACCAGCTCCACGCTATGCCACTCAGGCTTCCAGCCAGACTACAGAAACTTGACTGCAGCAATAACCTGATTAGGCAAGTCACAGCACAGGACTTCCAGGGTCTACGAAACCTCAGGCATCTGTTTCTTGATAACAACGCTGTTAGTCTGTTTGAGGCTGGAGCTCTTCAGAGGTGTGCACAGCTCTCTAACCTGGCACTGGAACAAAACCTGCTTATTTCTATTCCACTAAGGCAAGTGAATGTTAAGACAGTTTATACCTGAGGGCCATCACCTCCCTCTTTTCCTGGGAACCAAAGAGTGCAGAAACTGGACTAAAGTTGTGGGGGGATAGGAGGGAGATGAGAGTAGCTGCCATGCTTCAAGCCTTCTCTCCCTTCTTCATTTCTGAATCTGGACTCCTTCAGTGTGCAGTGAGCGGGACGGGGGAATACAGCTACTTTTCATAACACCATGCCCCTGGAAAGCTGCTGGAATTTCTTTGTGGGAATGAATGCTGATCAGTCACTGGCATCACTCCCCCAGTTGATGAGTCTTTTTAGCAAGCTGGCAGTGGGAAGAGGATCAGGGTTGCACACTATGTAGGAGAAACATGCTGTTTTGGGAGGCAGAGCCCCAAGAACAGTGTACAGGCACTAGATCTCTCCTCTGATACTCTGGAATTTCCCAATGATCTTGGGACATCCATCCTGCCTGCTCTACAGGTGTGTTCGTGTGTGTGATGGGAGAGAAGGCTAGAAGCCTACTCCTTGAGGACTGAAAGATCTGCAGGAGATTCCACAAATTGGGGGGTTTTTGGGTCCTGCATGCATATTTACTGCATAAGGCTATTTTTTTTTTTAATTCACAACAAAATTCAGTCCTCTCAGTATGAATAGATGTAGTTACAGCTGCAGTGTACAGTGATCCAATTAAATGTATGTACACCTCTTTCCACCTTGATGTCTCTACAAAGTCCTGTTACTTTCAGCAGTTGTTCTGTGCCTATGAAAGATTAGCTCTTAATTTATTTCATATATAAAGGGTATTGCCTGGCTCCTGCAGTAATGGCTGTAAGGCTGAGGAGCCTTTCATTGTCTTGAGTCCTGCCAAGCATTGTAAGGAAAGAGAATGTTACCATATGATGGCTATTGGATGGTCTTTGAAATGAGTTTGAGCTCAGTCCCATTTCCAGAAAAGAAATATCCATACCACACACCTAACACCATATCTGGCACTAATCTGTTGGTAGTCTCAGCAAAGAGCTGAGTGAATGTTTGTTTCAGGTTTCTGGCTGCAACTGTGACTATGCTGTTTCCATAGGACCTAGATAAAAGGAGCAGGCTAGAGGGTACAAAAGAATAATTCAGAAAAGGGACACTGATTTTCTCTGATTTACCCTCTCATATTTCAAGGTTAGTGGAGCATTTAATGAAGCTGAAAGACAGCAAAGTTACAACCGATAGAAAAGAAGTACATTCTTACTAAGCCATGCTTTTCCTATCGTTGCTCCAGTATAAGATTCCAAAAGCTCAGCATGGTTCAGAGAAGAACTGGATGTTCATATGGATACTAACAGTCACTGTTTAATTAAATTAATTAAAGTATTAAAGAAAACCTCATAAATTTGGCAGGGTTTTAAAACCGAACACTCTGGGTCATAAGCCAGCTTTTAATAGAAGAATATACAGAAAACCTTCCCTTGTGCATAGCATATTGTCTAATTGCCCAGTTTGAGTCTCTTGCATTTTCTTTTCAGCATCTGGTTCTGGCCATTACTAGGTAGGAAACTGGACCAGAGAACTAGACAAACACTGATCTTATCCAATATAATAAGTCCTTTGTTAAATATCTGCACAATAAGATGCTATAAAAATAGCCCTTTATTTATATAACATCCACTTTTTTAATACAACTACAGTGTTACATATTATTTTACATTTAGTGGACTGGCTTAACAGAGCATAGTAAATAACATAATACAATTTTACCTGCTATACATCTCTGTTAGCATCTGGTGCCTTGAATCTATTTGGAAAGAGCTTTATAATCAGTGATTTAGTGGCATATAAATATTTGATTTCAGTCTAGCTTGACAGGAATGTTTAATGCTTTCTGGTTATGTTAGTATTGTCTAATCCATCTTATTTTTATAACCTCTGTAGTAGAGACAATTTTAGGGGAAGAAAGAGCTCTCTATTAGCCTTTTAGTGATATAATTTTGAAAGATACACTGGAGATTTTCAATTCTTCAGTGAACATAAATTCCAGGGTAGGACTATAAAACACAAGTGGAGGGATGAGTAAAAGGATATTTTATATACTAGATCTTATTATATGCGTACACTCGGGTCTCTCTTTATGCAAATTCGTTTTGTGCAAATTCGCTTATATGAGATGAGAGGAACAGATGAGGGGAAACAGGGAACAGAGGGGCTGCACAGAAGAGGTGCTCACCCCGCACTGCCTTGGCACCACGTCTGCTGCTCGTGACACTGCTTGCAGCACAGGGTGAGCACTTTCTCCACACAGCCCCACTGTTCCCTGCTTCCCTGCCCCAGGTGCCTCCACAGCCCAGTGGGCATGACCCGGTGCAGCAGGGAGCTCATAGCCCCTCTGCGCAGCCCCACTGTTCCCAGCTGTGCCAGCTTGTGCCCACTGGACTGGAGAGACACCCAGGGAAGGGAAGCAGGGTGGAGCCAGGAGTGGCAAGCAGCCGGTGTTCCCTGCTGCCCTGCTTCCCTCCCCCGGGTGCCTCTCCAGCCCACCCCACGCTGCTCTGGTGGCGCACCCCCTGCATGTGCCACTGCTTGCAGTGCACAGCTCGCAGCCTCTCTGCACAGCAGTTATTATATTGTGTGATTACTGTTTGAATTTGTCATCGTTTTGGGGAGCAGTAGAGTGAGGCTGGTACATTGCATTGCAGGTAATCATGGATTCACTTTATGCGAGGTTTTTTTTGGAATGCAACCCCTGCATAAAGAGAGACCTGAGTGTATCAATTGGTAGTTGAGAATATGCTCTCTCTCTATTAGCGTTTTAGTGATATAATTTCCCAGCACGATTTGCAGCCATAACATATACACAGGGCCAGCCCACAATTTTTTGGGGCCCACTGCAAGGCATAGCTTTGGGGCACACTGACATGAAGAAGGCATCAGCGGTGGGGGGTGGGGGTGGTGAGCACAGAGGTGCACTGGGTGCACTGGGGCCCTGGGCAAGCACAAAATTGGAGGCCCCCTCCCTCCATGGGAGCTGGGCTATGGGAGAGGAGGGGCCCCTTCCCCTCTTAGTGCTGGCAGGGGAGATTGGGTGGACCCTGCTGGGCTGGGAGGCACATGCCCACCATTTCTCCCTGCTCCTACTATGGTCAAATGTACACATACACATGGCAGACAAGGTTATTTGGGTAAATCTGATGTCTTTTATTAGACCGACTAAGTAGTTGGAAATATTTTTCTAGCAAGCTTTCAGGTTTAAAAACCCTTGGTCAGGTTGGGAAAGCATCTGCAGTTGGTGTGTGCTCTTTCTGGATGGAACGAATAGTAAAGAAGCCAGAGGCTGGTCTGCATGCAAGCCAGGCAGTGAACATGTAAATTGAGGAGTCAGTGGGTGAGAATCAGTGGATTTTGTGGAATAAATCCTTAAATCACTTGTTACTGAAAGAGTGAGTTTTGTCCAAGACACTACAGACTTTCTATGAAAACTTAAAAACATAGACCACCTCCCCAGCAACACCCTCCTAGCCACCACGGATGTTACCAGCTTATATACCAACATCCCACACCAGGATGGCATCCAAGCCTTCCTTACATACCGACAAAAGTAAGATGACAACTCTGAGTGCAGACCCAAAGATATTACTGAAATTATATTCTTCATCCTCACACACAACAATTTCACATTTAATAACCAACGCTTCCAAAATGGCCCCACATATGCCAACCTTTTTATGAGCTACCTGGAAGAAGAATTCCTCAAAGACTGCAACATCAAACCCTTGCTATACTTAAGATATATCAATGACATCGTCATCATTTGGACTGAAAACCTGCAATCGCTGATTGAGTTCCAGCAGAAGAAATTCAGCAATCATCACCCCTCCATCCGACTATCTCTTGACTACTCCAGCACCAACATCTCCTTTTTAGACAAAATGATCAGCATCCAGAATGGTAAAATATAGACCATGTTATACAAGAAGCCCACAGACCAACATACATATCTGCACAGAACCAGCAATCACCCTAAACATACCAAGAAACCTGTGATACACAGCCAACCCCTCAGATCCCACCGAATTTGCACTGAGAACATCCAGGATTGCTACCTCACAAATCTTAAAAAGACTTTCACTCAACAAGGACACTCCTCCAGAGAGATAGATGCACATTTGAAAGAGCCACCTGGATACCACGTGAAGAACTGCTGCAGTGCAGAAGGAAAACCCCCACAAATCACACCACTGGTTATGATATATCACACCTCCCTGAAACCTATATGGAAAATCCTCAAACAATTGCAACCCATACTAGAAGGAAACCCAATTCTTAAAGAGATCTTCCCAGAACAACTCATCCTAGCCTTCAAACAAGCACTGAACCTCGCTAACCTCATCACCGGAAGCAAACTTCCTACAGCCCAGAACACACCAAATGGATCCAGACCGTGCCATGACAAGAAATGCAAAACCTGCCAACACATCTCCACCACCCACACAATCACTACACCCCACAACAGAGCCATCAGCATTCCTGTATCTTACACCTGCACTCCAGAAATGTAATATATCTCATCCACTGCACCAAATGCCCTGATGGAAAATATGTAGGAGAGACTAAACAACTGCTCACCAGAATGAATGCACATCCGATATCTATTAAAAACCAGAATACCCAATTACTGGTGGGGGCACACTCTCACAAGAAAACCACTCTCTCTCCAATCTCTCATTATTAACCCTCACAGGGAATTCACAAAACACTTTTCACAGACGAGCCTATGAACTTCACTTCATCAACCTCCTAGATACAAAAAATCATGGAATAAACATAGAAGAAATACAAAAATGTAGAACTCTTGGTTCCAAAATAATACCTTTTATTAGACCAACTGGGAAATCACAAGATAACTATCTTGTTCTGCAAGTTTTAGGGCTCAAAGGCCCTTCTCATCCGGCTCTGAGAAATGTATAGATGGTAAAAAGTCCCCAGAGGTAGGAAATAAACTTAATTTTTGCACAGATGGAGCTGAAGATGGAAAGCTGTCCCTCTGGATCCAACTCTTTCTTGTGATTTCCTAGTTGGTTTAATAAAAGGTATTATTTTGGAACCAAGAGTTCTACATTTTGGTATTTCTTCTCGTCTAAGACCAATATGGCTACCAAGTGCATCCCTGAAACATGAAAGATGCTGAATTTTAGTTGATTTTGGATTTTAAACTTCATTTCAGAACAACAAGAAAGATTTTTTACCTCCCCGCCTGCCTTCTGACACCTCCAGGAAAGGAATTTTACCTAATCTACATACCAAAGAGCAACTCAGCACAACTCTCAAAGACACAGCTACTAAGTGCATCCCTGGACTACACATAGACATTGGATTTATGACACACTATTAGCTGCCTGCCATCTGACCACCCAGGTACCTCTCCACTTTTCCCTGTTATATTCATTCCCGTCTCTCACCCACTGGCTCCTCAATTCACATCTTCACTGACTGCCCTTCTTGATGTAGCCCAGCCTCTGGCCTCTTTACTATTTATTCCATCCAGGAAGAGCACACACCAACTGCAGATGCTTCCCCAGCCTGACCAAGGGCTTTTAAGCCCAAAAGCTTGCCAAAAAAAAATGTTTCTAACTATTTGGTTGGTCTAATAAGAGATATCATGCATGCACACACACACACAGACCCCCCTTGCCCGGCAGCCCTCCACCCCCTAGCCCCCCACAGCCTCCCTCAGCTCAGTCTCACTCCCCCCCACCGCTGCTACAGTCACATGCAGGGAGCTGCTGCCTTGCTGTCCCAATGCAGAGGGCTGGGCTGGGCTGGGCTGGGCCTGGCGGCCAGCAGGTAAGGCAGGGCTCTCCCAGTCCAGCTCGGCCCTCTCCCCCATAGGTGTGGTGCCACGTGGCCCACAGGCGCGGTGGGGCTTTTCAGGCAAGACCCCAGCCCTGCCTGCCCTCCCCCAGCTCCATCGGTGGAGAAGGGGCCTTGCTTCTGCTGCCACGGAAGCAAATGTGAAAGCCACAGTTTCAAACTTGGCGCTTGAAATGGGCAGAGAGTTTAAAACTGTGGCTTTCACTTCCCTGCTGGGGTGCATGCTGGCCGCACAGGGCCCCTTGGCTATGGGCCTCCCTGTGGCCGCAGGTTTTGCAGGCATGGGTGGGCCGGCCCTGCATATACAATGGCTCCCTGAACGCTGATTGCTGATGCCAGTGCGCTAAGGAGCTTGCCATAGGTTCTTTAAGAAATGGTTTAAAATTCTGAAGCTAGCTTAATCCCACCTTCAGAAGCAGCAACAGCATTGCTGTCACACTGGCTCTGAGCATAAAAGAGTCCAAAGAGCAGCAAGAACAAACAGTTACACATGGTTACTCTCTTAAACACTAGTTGTGATCAAACAGTAGGGCCTCAAAATCTAAACTTGACTTAAGTGGAATTCAGTTGGACTTCAGAGGGACTATGCTTAAGTTTTTGCTTGCTCAGGCCTTTGAGTATATATATTTTTGAAACAAGAACCTTAAGTGGTATCTTCTTATCAGTGCCTTCTGAGACCTGCATTTCACCCTGTGCCATCTTTCTTCCATGTCAAACCACTGTCCATACTAACTAAAATCATAGCTCCAGGTTTTTTCTCCAGTTTTTATTGTGGTTGCAAGATCAAAATCTCTCCAGAATAAATCGAGTTATTCCTTTTGCTCTTGCCTGGATATTGTAGTACCATGGAAGACCACATTTTACAAACCTTACTCACTGAATGTTTTCTCTGAAGCTCTGGAGAGTTTTTCAACAAGCATGGCAAATAGCTTTGGCATATGATATTCAGTTTAGCTTTACAGAAACAACCACCTCAGCAATTGCACATCCCATGGGCTATTTTCATCATTTATTTTTAGTGATATATCAAAGAATTACAGTAAAATAAGCTATCACGTCAGTAATGGGTGCTAGTGCAGAGTCACAGTTTAGTTCTAAGTAATTCTTGTTAACCTTCTTTATGATGACTTTGAGAATTATGTGCAACCAGAGTCCTTTACATTTCAGACTGGCACTCCTAACTTTAGCACCTTGTGCATCATAATTGGGATTAATTTCAAATTGATTTAATTAAAAATTGTCTTTTATGCCAAATTAGTACACTTCTCTAGCTAACAGTTTTCATGTACTAGTATGGAATAAAAGTAGAAGATTATAAATGAATGAGTAAGGCTTCTGAAATACAAAAGTAATTAAAACAACAAGCCTCATTTTGTGGCCAAAATGGCTGAATGCAAAATAAAAAGATGACAAAATACATGGTGAAAAATACATCAGATTTTCATTTTCATATTTACTCAGTTCTAAATTGTTGGGTTTTTTTCAACAAAGCTGTGTAGGAATAATTTGTTTTTTGTCCCTGATGACATCTTTTTAAGATCAGTCAGAAATATTTAACAAAGATATGAGCACTTCCTTTTCAGGTTCTTTTGACCTGTTGTGCATAATTTCTGAATCTGATGCTGACAAAATAAAGAAACAAAAAGAAAAAAATGCACGTTACTGCACAAAATGTCAACCACATTTATGCAAAGAAAGCCTTAGCGGGTATATCCTCAGCCTTCTGTACATATGTTGTCTTTGGCACTGCTATAAGTTGGTCTTGGTTATGACTATTACATGGGACTCCATGAAATTTACTTTCACGTTAATTAAAGCCCACTTTGAATGCAATACTTTCCCCTCAAAAAAAGAGCCTATTCAGGGATGTAATAATTTGGGGGAAACAAGTCCGCTATACACAGATGTTGGGCCAACAGCTTTCAAAAAATCATGTGAGTAATAATTTAGACATATGTCCACAATCATGCATAGAAATATTTTAGGGCCATGTCTCCTCCTCAGTATGGCATCCCAGTGCCTTCATTTTCAATGGCACTGGCAGAATCAGTATAGCAAATGTTCAGTTTGTTTCATTTTTGTTCAGACTTCCAGATACTCTAGCCAGGTTGGATCTGAAAGGAAATGACATACGGGATGTTGGAGAACAAGAGCTGAAGGACTTGAAACAACTTCAGGTTTTAAATCTACGTAACAACAAGATATCTTCCTTGGATTGCAAAGTCTTGGAGTATTTGCCTCGTCTCAGGCACCTGTATCTAGATGGAAACCCTTGGAATTGCACCTGTGACCTGCTCAGAACCAGAAAGGTGCTGATGGCCAAAGGGACAGATGTCAAGGGAGGACAATGTGTAGCTCCAATAGGAAGTCAAGGAGAAAGCTGGATGTCTTCCCAAAAGATTCTGCAGCAATGTGAAGATGACCTTTCTTCAGCTGAAAGAATCAAAGAGGCAAGAAAGAAAATGAAAACCGATGATTTTCCCAGTGTTGGAATAAATGTGGATGATGATTATTATGATTATGAAATAGATTAATCATGATGATGGTGGGCCTTTAGAACTCTCTTCCATTATCATGTGGGGTACCATTGAAATTTCCTCTTTTATTTTATATAAAACTTCGTGCTTTGAGGTGGGGAGGGGGTTGCTAACAGTGTATTATGATGTCAGGTTCTTTAAAAATTGTGAGAGGTTTTTTTAATCAATATTGTTATGCATTTAATATTAGGTGATTGTTGGGAAGTAAGAATATAATTTCTATCACCTGGAAAAGTGATCTATTGTTCTCTATGGGGTTCATAAAGGTAGGCTGATAGTTCTATAAAAACTCTGCAGACAAAAAGTGTTTCACAAGATACTATGCCAGTACTGGAACTTTGAGATCCATGCCATTTAATTGCACCTAATGGTGCTCCAGTTTCCAAAGAAGTTGAAACATCATGTTATAGAATTATAGAATCATGTTATAGAATTATAAAATCATTGAAAATTAGGGTTGGAAGGGACCCCAGGAGGTCATCTAGTCCAAACCCCTGCTCAAGGCAGGACCATCCCCAACTAGATCATCCCAGCCAAGGTTTTGTCTAGCCAGGTCTTAAAAACTTCCAAGGATGAAGACTCCACCACCTCTTGGGGCGGCCTGTTCCAGTGTTTTGCTACCCTTTTAGTGAGAAAATTCTTCCTAATATCTAACCTAAACTTCCCTTGCTGCAACCTGAGACGGTTGCTCCTTGTTCTGTAGCACTGGTTACTGCATATTGAGTTAGTACCTGTTATTACAGGTACTAAACTTAATGTACCATGACTACAGTGAATTAATGCACATGTAGACATGCCCTCTGTGAAGTCAAAAACTCCCTATGAAGTCAAAAACTCTATGACAGTTACATATAAATTATTTGGTCTTTTAAGATATTTGGATGCCAAATAATGCAACACTAAGAAACAGCGCATGCAAAAATAGCTTCTAAAACCAACCTGCTCTTGTCTCAGAATGTTATTTTCAGAAGAGTAAGTGAGAGAGTATCTCCCATATATTTTAGCTGGAACACTCATAAAACTAATCAGACAATATGCTGCCAGGTCCCACACACCACTTTTTAAAAAAACTGTGACTACTTATATTTTAATCCCAGTGTTTAGGATAAATGCCTTCTAAAATAGTTATTCGTAGATTCATAGATGTTTGGGTTGGAAGGGGCCTTAGCAGATCGAGTCCGACCTCCTGCCCTGGGCAGGAAAGAGCACTGGGGTCAGACGACCCCAGCCAGGTGCATGTCTAGCTTCCTTTTAAAGACCCCCAAGGTAGGGGAGAGCACTATCTCCCTTGGAAGCCCATTCTAGATTTTGGCAACCCTTACCATAAAGAAGTTCTTCCTGATGTCTAACCTAAATCTGCTCTCCATCAGTTTGTGGCCATTGTTTCTAGTTACTTCAAGGGGTGCCCTGATAAACAGAGAATCTCCTATTCCTTGCTGTCCCCACTGATGAATTTGTAGGCAGCCACAAGATCACCTCTCAGCCTTCTCTTGTGGAGGCTGAAGAGATCCAGGGCCCTCAATCTCTCCTCGCAGGGCTTTGCCTGCAGGCCCCTAACCATACAAGTGGCCCTCCTCTGAACCCTCTCGAGGTTATCCACATCCCTCTTACAGTGCAGCGCCCAAAACTGAACGCAATACTCCAACTGTGGCCTGACCAATGCCACTTAAAGGGAAAGTATTACCTCCTTGGATCTGTTTGTCATGTACCTGCTAATGCATGATAAAGTGTGGTTAGCTTAACTCATCACTTCGTTACATTGACAACTCATGTTCATCTTGAAGTCAACGGTGACTCCAAGATCCCTTTCCACTGCTGTGATTCTGAGAAGGTCCTTCCCTAGCCTGTAAGCGTGCTGGTGATCCCTTCTTCCTAGGTGGAGCACCTTGCATTTGTCCTTATTAAACTGCATCCTATTCTGTTCTGCTCACTTTTCCAGCCTGCCCAGATCTGCCTGGATTCATTCCCTACCCTCTGCTATGTTAACTTTATCCCATAATTTGGTATCATCTGCGAATTTGGACAGAGTGTTTTCCACGTCCTCATCCAAGTCACTGATGAAGACATAGTTACATATAGTCAAAATTGGTCACCGCCTATTAAATCTTTTGTAGATTTCCAGAGGAAGAAAATCAAGGCAGGGGCTTTTCCATTATTTAGTAGGGATATAATTTCCTTACATAGGATTCAGAAGTGATGTGCTTGTGACTTAACAGATATTTCCTTCAGTGAGCATCCATTATTTCCCTCAACAGCTGTGAGTAAGCTGTTAAACTTATTTAAAAAAAAACAAACCAAAGCACATGGTTCTTCAGGGATTGAAAGCTATTTTTTGGTCTCTTTGGATATAATATGCCAAAAACATAGATTATCTTTATTTTCCCTGCATCTACTTGTTCATCCCACAGTCTTTCTTTTTCTTATCTATTCATTTCTTTATAGTTTATTTTAATCTTCTTGATTTGTTGGAAACAAATACAGTCATTAGGAAGCAGATGGAAACGATGGTCTGAAAGCTTTTGAAGTTGGAACAGGCAATGAAGCATAAACCATAAAGTGAAGATGATGATGATTATGACAAAAGGTTATTAAAAAATAAAAATAAAATTAATCTTCTGCAGTGAAGCACAGGTTCAATTAGTTCTAATGGAATTTTTAGGAAAAGGGGGAAGTGGATACTCTTTCCATTTCTATAGAGTTTATTTACTTGTCTCTAAAATCAGTATTCATAAATTAAAAAAAAGCGGGACTAAATTTGACCTGACTGTATCCCCTTCAGGGATTTTTTTGCTCTTTCTCCTTTCTGAGGAGACCAGAAATTAGAATCAAATTTGAAAGAGAGAAAGAGATACTGTGAAACTTTGGTGAGCAGTAGATGAAAAACCATTGGACTGCAGTGTGGGACAAGTTGCTGCATGTAAGTATATGGAGCCTGCTGTAGTAGAAATTAAAGCGTGCATAGGAAATCATCCTCTCAACCTTGGTATAAACTTCAGGATGCTAACTGGAAATAAGATAATACAACAACTCATTATTTAAGTTAAGTAATATAAAAGAGTTGAAATAGAAAAGTATTTGACAAAAAAAAAAAAAAAGAATAGAGGGATATTAATGTATCAGTTCCTTGAAAAAGAACGCTTTCGTTTTGAGGAAATCTGTAAGTACTGGCTTAAATAATGATTTAAGACCACATTTTTCTGATATAGGTTACGTATTGATAGGATAACCTGTTCTCTATTGGTTTTATCTCATATGTTACACTTTCTTTAGGCCTTACAGTAAGTATATTTCCTAATATTTAATTTGGCTAACAACAGATTTAATTTGCCATATTTACCCAAATCCAAAATGACTTCAAATTTCAGACAAGTAGATTATGTCCACAGCAAATTACACATTTTCCATGTATCTATGCTCCCCTCCCCTTCCTGCACTTTGCCTGTGTGCCCTGGTGCCTGCCTTCCAGCCATTTGCCCCCTCCCCACTTCCTGCTTGCTGCTATCCTCTGTTCCCCCTGCCCACCAGCTACCACTTACCTGATGTGGCAGCTCTGGCTCCAGCTCTGGCTCAGGGTATAGAGCATATGGTGGCTCCCCTCTCCAGACTATTTGAAACAAAATGTTTTTATGATATAAAAATCAGGTGTGATTTGTACTTGAGCACAGATTTTATCGAACAGTTCCAAAAGTACATGAAAAGAAAGCAGAATTGAACTACACAAAATACTAAAAATCAGTGAATTACAGACAATAATCTGGGGTTTTCCTGCCAGTTCATAAATCTCAGCTGATACCTGAGCAGTGATAACAGCAAATTACTTTCCAAAGCAAACAGTTTCCATTTTCCATTATCTCCTATTGGCATGCAATGAGTGAATAATCATTCACGTTCATGAAGTCTATTTTATCAGGTGTCACCGCTCAGTTATTTGGTTATGTCAGTTACTCAAGGATCAACAGTTAATTAGGTTCTCAACAAATTAAGTTATGCAAGTCATATATTTAAATAGAGTGATAGGGGTTGCTTGGGTTTTTAACTTTTAACTTTTTAAACTTCCATCAGCCAAATTAATGTTTTTGGTAGGGTGCAATTTGGATGTTTATGGCAGCAATATATTTAAGCAAAGAATCACAGAAGAATTTGAGTTACTAAACAAGACCAAAAGGTACTTCCTTTTTCTGAATAAGATTTTTGTGTTAAACTAATTTTTATTCATAGAAAGATAAATTCTTTTAGCTGTTCATTGTAGGTGTCTCCCAAGTGTTACCTCAGTCTACCTGGCTTCCCTGAGTAGCAGAAGAAACAAATTTAACAGCAAAGGACTGGGTTGATAGACCTCGCTGATCACTTTGTTTGATACAATATATATAACAAGGAATTTGTAGATTCTCAGAAGTGCGTCTGTACGAATGCAGGGGCACATGCATTTTATTTGACTGCCATTATTCATGTAGATGAGGGTACTGTGCTAGTGTACTGAATTCAGTTGCTGCTTTAACCATTTGAACAGAATGACGAAGTAGGAGAAAGTTGTCATTTACTTGCTAGATAACAGCAAAAGGAAGTGAGGACTCACTGGCTAAAGGTCTGGGAATCAGAAATATTTGAGTTCAAATATACCACCTCTATACCTTAATAACCCAGTCAGACATGTTACCTCATTTTTTTCCAGTTGTAAAATGGAGTTATTTAACCAATATACAAGAGAGCTATAGAATGCAATCTGCTCAGAAGATGAATTACATTTAATAAATAAAGGAAACATTTCTATAAATAATAAAGAGTGTTGGAGTTTTTTGTCCATATGGGGTGCGTCCAGACAAGCACTCACATGCTTCTTGCCCCATCTCAAACCCCTTTGAGATGGAGCAAGAGGCACACGCGGGAACGAAAAAATGTTCCCCACACTGCAAATTTGCAGCATGGGGATAAAATTAGACCCCTGGATATCCAGGGGTCTAAAAAAAATGAAGTTAAAAAAAGCAGGGCAGGGTCCTCGCAACCAGAGGCTGGGTCCTCCATGGAGATGCTCTGGCTGCCAGAGTGTCTCTATGGTTGGCCCCTCGCCCTGGTTCTGAAACACACGGGTCAGCACCAGGGCTCGAGTGCTGTGAGTAAGGCGTTGGGGAGGCTGGAGGATGTGGGAGGGGACTATGGAGGAACCCCCACCGGCCCCGCCCACTCCCCCAGCCCCGCTAGCCCCTGCTCTGCCCAGCCCCACCCCCTGCCTGCCCCCACAAAGCCCCTGATCCTGCAGGTGCCTGGCCCCACCCCCTGCCTGCCCCCCGACCCCCCCCCCATCCCTGCCATGCTGGGACCCAAATCCCCACCACCCCCCAAAGCCCCCACTCCCTACCCCCCACACCCCGGCATCGGCAAAATAAAAAACAAAGAACCCCCCCCGCCCCCTCCCGGCACTTACCAGCAGTCGTAGCTGCCATCTGGCTTACTGGGGCCCTGCCTGCACAGCATGGGACAGGGGGACAGCCCCAGGGCCCCAGCCTGGGCCCTCCTGCTCCCCACTGCCCTGTGCTGCCCAGGGGAGGCTCTGCCAGGAGGCCCTGGAGCACCCCCAGCCCCTGCTTCTAAGGTAAGTAGAGATTTTTTTTTCCTTTTGTCGCAGGGCACCCTGGTGCCTGCTCCTAAGAGAGGAGAAACTGCCAGGGAGAGAGCCCTGGCAGAACCAAGTGAGCACAGCTGTGGGTTGCCGGAGCAACTAAGGGGAGCCAGCTGCCTGTAGGGGGCAGGGCCTGGCCCTTATAAAGCCCAGGGCCGAAGCCAACCTGGCAGTTCTCTGCCAGCAGCCAGAGAGTCAGGAGCTCCCTCAGCTGAGATATGGGAAGGAGCCTGAGTTGCAGGTACAGCTCATGATAGCCCTGGAGGCTTGAGCTATGATACTGAGTTATGGCCATGCGGCTTGTGGTTATGTTACAGCCTAGGGGCTTGTGGTTTTGCTTTGTGCTTGTGTTATTACATCCGGAGGCTTGGGTGAGGCTGTAGGGGTTGGAGGAGGCCTCAATCACAAGGACCCCAGAGAATGTGGGGTGCCCTAGCGCCAAGAGGGCGCATTATCTTCATAGCGCCAGCGAAGGCGCAGCTCGCACGCCAGTGTGTGAGCAACTGGCGGTGAGGAGCACGGCCAGTGGGTCGCGGGCGTAACACGTAGGTTGCGGACGGGGACCTAGACCCCGGATTGCGTGTGGGGGGAACATAGACCCCGGCCCCAGGAAAGGGGCAATATTATCAAGTAGCCCAGTGTGGGCACGGCGAACCCCAAAGAGGGGGGAGCGCCATTACTGAGGAGCCCTAGAGAGCGGGGCCATACTGAGAAGCCCGAGACGGGCATAGCGAGTCCGGCCGCAGGCTAGTGCGGCAACACCCCTCAGACTGAGGCAGGGCGCTGCAGTTGCCCCGAGAAGACAGGGAGTAGCAGCGCGGTGAGCCAGGGTCAGAGAGGGTGCCCGTGCGGTTGGCCCATAGGACCGGGGCCTGCTAGGGAGTCCCTGAGCGGGACCGTACCATCAGGGGAGGCCCAGCGGGGGGCTGGGCATGAGAGAGACAGACCGGACAACGTCCATTACATCTGCGAGGCTTGGGGCGTGGAATCAGGGGAGGTAGGAGCCACGCATAGCCCATAAGGCTAGGGTGTCCGAGGAACACCCACCGTATCGGGAGACCCCCAGGGGGTCCGGAAGAACTGCAGGGACAGAGGTCCCGAGTAGCCGTGCCCAGGGAGTCATAGGCAGCCTCCCTAATATATTTCCAACAAGACGTGGCGGGCGAGAATTAGAGGGTGTCTTGGGCCAGCCTGACACGGAGCGAGGGACCTCAAGGAGATCACGGCCCTCCGTGAGGACTCTGCCGTGACACCTTTTTTTCCCCCGGTTTGTTTGTTTGTTTGTTTGTTAAATGACAGTGCCTGGGGTTGTGGGAGCAGCCATGGGAGCCTGGGTGTGCAAGTGGGGGGTGGGGCAGGGCGGGGCAGCCATTGGGGGGCTGGGAGAGGGAGGGGGTGGGGCTGGGGTGGGGCAGCAATTGGGGGGGCTGGGGTGGGGCATGTGGGCCTTGCAGGGGGGGCTGTGGCCCCTGTGGGGGCCATTTGGCCCCTGTTGGGCGGGGCCTAACCCCAGTTGGGGGGCCATAGCCCTTGTGTGGGGGCCATAGCACCTGTTGGGGGGTGATAACCCCTGTGTGGCCATAGCCCCCCAACAGCCAGTGCTTTAACACTGTAGATATATCAATAAAACATTGCCCAACTGATCGCTGTCTCTCTGTCACATACTCTCTCTCTGTTTATAGTGATCTTTTGTTTTAATTGTGGAGGAACATGGATTTGGGGGTATTTTACAGAGTGACTTTGGGATTTTTTTATCAGGGATTTTTCAGTTTTCCAATGGGTAACATCAGAATTCCTGCTAGGGAGGCCAGTGGCAGGACCCTGCCTGCTCAGAGCTGGCACCTTGGATCCATCTGGCTGTGGCTGACTTCCTAGCCAAATGGGGCCAGGAGAACATGCTTTGACAGTTCAAAGCAGGCTACCTCACCTGGAAGTTGCTGCCCAGATGGCTGGGCAGGGGGCACAAATGGCAGTAGTGCTGCACAAAGGCCAACCCTGCAACCGCAGTCTACTGGAAGCTGGCCCAGAGGGGCAGATGCCTCTACTGGCTGTGCAGTCCCCATCTGGGTCTGGCAGGTGTGCAGCAGGTCACAGCCAGGCAGCAGCCCCCACTGCCAGACCCCTGCAGTGGGTAGAGGGTGCAGGGAACTCTCAGGGCTCCTTCAGCAGTCCAGCTGGCACAAGGGGTAGTGTCCTCAGGTACCAATTGGCCAGGCCCCAGAAGTGCCTGAGAGTGAGTAGCCCTGAGCTACTTTCCAGGACAGTTTTTTTTTATACTACTGGGGATAGCACAGGTGCTGGCCCCGGGCTCTGGCTTCCCCTGGCTGCAGATCTGGGAGGAGCCAGGCAGGGTTATTTTGTCCCAAGTGGCACAATTTGCTCCACAACAAAGTGCATGTCTGAGCACGTGTGCTGAGGCAAAAAGCTCTGGCTCTAATTTGCACCACTTCTGTTTTAGCTGCTGCAAGCATACCTGTTTGCATGTGTGGATTTACCCATGGTGTTCAGTTTCCTATAATGTCAAAATACCAATCCAGGAAAGACTATAAAATGTGTTTATTACTAATTTTTAAAGCTTTCTTCAGCTTATCATTTTCTTCACTCAGCTTTGTAATATACTGTTCCACTACTTCAGATGAGCCACTTTTATACTCTGTCATCTGGGTTGTGCTTAATATAAATATTAGTCATAAACCAAGAGTCCCATGTTTCTGCTATTTTAAGAAAGAGGCTATTTTCTTTCTTACACTTTTAGGAAGTTTTTTTTTTTCAAAAAAAGCTCTTGAATTATGTATCTATGTATACATCTACTGACAGATTCATAAAGATAAACCAGAGGGTGCCATTGAACTCTGCACATATTTGAAGTACAGGGTACTGTACATTATTCCAGGAGGAAAGAAGAAACACAAATGGATGAGAAGAGGCAGCTGAATCGCAACATTTTGATTTCAGTAAATTAGGGACTCGGTGGGGGAGCGGGGGGAGCAGAAGGGGAGGGGGAGCAATCATGTCTTCTCTAAAACCTGATGCAAAGTGAAAGTATTGTCATCAATGAAACCAGACTTTTCCTTTTGACCTTTCTCCTCTGTTTGACATTAATTTAACTGAGCCTAACCCTACGTATGGGATCAGAGTTAAACCAATAGCACCAGGAGTGTGTACACCTTGTGCCCAGGCCAGCACAGGAGGAGCTTTAGCACCAGAGTCAATGGGTTGCCTCCCATGACTGTTTTTTGTTTTTTTTTTTTTAGTCTCTTCAGGGACACATTCTTCTTTTCAGATTTGCAGGTGAAAGGTGAGGGCTTCTTTTTTTTTTTTTTAATGTGGACTTGCTTCCCTGACCACATACACACAGACACAGTCGCAACATATACTGCTGGAGATTCAAGACCTGTGTCTAAGCATTAGGTACCCAGTGCTGAGCTCTGACCAGGACTGGATTCAGGGAAGGGTGCAATAGTGCAGCAACACTTTCCCTTCTATTCCTGGTCTACCCAATGTGTAAAACCAACTGCCTAGCAGTGGCAGTATCATTGCTATTCAGTAGGGCTGTGCAAAATTTCACCAACTGTTTAGTTTTGAAGCTGTTTCAATGTGTTTCAAGCTTGAAACAGCAAAATCAAAATGAAACAAAAGCCCTCAAAACAGCTTTGAAATGAAACAAGGGCAGGCAAGACATTTTGAAAGTTTCAAAACATTTAAAGTTTCAAAGCTGAGCTTTCTTGGCTTCAGTGCCAGTCCCAGCTGGCAGGAGCAGCCTCCTGTCATTTGGCACGGATCCAGGGGCTACATCCCCTGGGAGGATTCTGGCACATCCCCCAGCCATCCCGGGAGTGTGGGCCCTTGGATTTGTGTGCTGGATGACAGCATGCTGTTGCTAACCAGCTGGGGCCAGCGGCAGCACCAATCTTCCCAGTGCTGGGTGCGGGCTGGTCCCAGCTGGCAGCAGCAGCCTCCTGTCATCTGGCAGGCAGGTTGGGGGCCCACGCCCCCGGGAGGAGTCCAGCGCAGCCCTGAGCCCTCCCAGGGGTACGGGCCTCCGGATCTGCCTGCCAGATGACAGGAGGCTGCTGCTGCCAGCAAGTGACAGTTTTGCTTGTCAACACCTTGAGGTGCAGTTTCCCAGATATCTCTGCACCTATCTCCTTGAAACTTGGCAGGCTTCATTCCTTCAGAAGGGGCTACCATTCCTGCAAGTTTCATCTGAATCAGGCAAGAAATGACAACGTTATAGGCAGTTTCATGCTTCCCCATTATAGCCTATTGGCAAAACATCAAGAGTTTCGATGAAATGAAACGGAACACTGCTTTCAAAACTAAACGAAACTCAAAATGAGACACTGATCTGTTGAAACGGAAGTTGAAGCGGAACGGTGCTGTTTCGCACAGCCCTACTATTCAGGATGCAGTGAGGGGTCACTTGACATTGTGGCTCACTGTAATCTACCTCTTTCCTTCCAAACTCTTCATTCCATAATATAACAGGGCAAAGACAGCCCTGCTCCTCTGATGTTACTAAGTTGCAAGGGGGGGAGAGTCAGGTCAGGGACAGGGCAAAGTTAATTACTTAGTAAACACAGCTGGGAAGGGGATGGCACCTGCGGTGAATATTAACTGATTAGGAACCAGCAGCTACTTAAGTCCACAGCAAAGGGTTTTTCTTTGCCTCCTGGGGCCCAGCGTGGAGAAATTCAGCAGGGAAGCCAGGAGTGGCAGACCCAGCGCTGGAGCAGCTTGTTGATAAGACTGGGTGTAGGTAATCATGGTGACCGGTGAAGTAAGGAGGTGAGGAAGAGAGGAGAAACTTATTGGCTAAGAGAAGGTCCCACAGAGAAAGGATCTGTTGGTACGGCAGGAAAGAGAAAAGAGGGTGGGACTGGAGTGGAGCTGACCGACTTGGGGGAGTGGGCTGCACAGTGGTGGAGAAAAGGGAGACAGCAAGCTGTGAGAACAGCCAGGGTGCTCCACAACCTTCAGGGAAGTTACTAATAAACCAATTTTCTTTTATCCTGCTTCTGAGGTGATTTACTACACCCTCTCTCTTTGGGGAATTACCTTCTTATTCTTCCATCATTCCAAAGCGTGGCAGGCAAGTCCCAGGGAGAGAGACTTTGTTATTCACCCCCACCCGGCCACACACAAGTATAAACAACCTTCTCTCTCTTTTTTTTTTTTTTAATGGTCTTAATGTTCTACTAATCAAGTTATTCTTTCTTCTGCAACTCTGCTGTCTGCCAGCTACTGTAATGTAGCTCCCATTCCACAGCCCTGAATACTGTTTTTAACCCTAGGGGAAAATATTAACTTGGGCGTGGAAATATCTTTCAGTAAAGCACTGAATGTCCTGTCAAGATGCTCAAGAAGGCTTGATGTTGTTTTATGCATTTGAAAGAGATTAAGTCTAATGACTAGAGGACTAAAGCAACAACATTGTTGCAGTTTGTTTTTGTTGTCTTGCCTAGTTTGTTGTGTTATCAATACATGCTGTATACTATAGCAAATTAACACACATTCCTATAAAGCTATTTTCATTTTTGCTTCAGTCTTAAATGGAATAATATATTCAGGCTACATTAGTAAAGCCTCTAGTTTCTTTTCCCTGAATAAAAATATGCATTGTGTTATATGTGACGAGCAGTCAGATTTAGGAGGATGTGCACTGGTGCACTTGCACCCCTCTTTGATTCTTGCTCCGCCCAAAGTTTAAAGCCAACTGCCTGGCAGTAGCAACACCACTTCTAGTCAGGCTATGCTGAGAGTCAGTTGACTTTGGGGTTCTTTCAATCTACCCAATCCCTTGTAAAATTTTTGTTCTACAGGTCTTTTTAATAGAATCATAGAAAAGTAGGGTTGGAAAGGACCTGAGGAGGTCATCTAGTCCAACCCCCTGCTTTAAGCAGGACCATCCCCAGCGGTATCATCCCAGCCAAGGCTTTGTCTAACAGGGTCTTCAAAACCTCCAAGGCTGGAGATGCCACAACTTCTCTGGGTAATCTGTTCCAGTGCTTTACTGCCATCCTAGTTGGAAACCTTTTCCTAATATCTAACCTCAGCTTCCTGTTCTAGAGGTCTTGCTGTTCCACCAGTCAAGCTAGCTTTTGTCCTGCTGCCTGGGAGCTGCTCCTGGTAAGGAAGCTCCTGTTTCACAGATTGGTTTTAATTCATTCCAGCACCGTTACAGTTGGTTTGCCACCACATGTGCCACCCTTTTTCTAGTGCAGGTTTTTTTTTGACATCAGGATCTCCAGCGTCTGAAATTAGCAACGTGGCGAACACCTACAAGAGCAGTGTGTGTGATTTGCAACACCACAGACAGGTCTGTGGCAACACAAACTGCATTTGTATGTCCGAGGGGATGTGTCCTTTGTGTTCTGAATAAAAACTCCACGCTGAACTCTTAGATACATTTCACCCCCGCCCCAGTCCAGGTTCCCTCCCGGGCAAACACCTCAGGCAGCGGGGCGAGGTCCTAAATATGAAAAGATTGTATTGGAAGCTCAAAATGATTGTATTTTCTGAAAAACTATCCTACACTGAAAAAAAAAATATAGGAATAAGTATGTAAATAAGTCTTCTTTACTTTTTATACTGCTCACTGTAACAGTAAAGTAAGTGAGAACTGGGTCATCAAAGTGGAAGTGTTTCTTTATTTTGAGGCAAGCAGTAATAAGAAAGCACTGACTGTAAATCCAAATCTCTTCTTGGCCTTTCAGCTCACTTCAAGTGTAGTTGTATGCTTACCTGGCGGGGGCAACACCGTGACCACCAAGGTAGTTTTCCTAGTTGCCCTGGGGGATAACTGCTCTCCTGGCATGGGGGTAGTTACCCACAAAGGTAATGTATAGTTAATCTCCCACTTAGCTGCTGGAGTGGGAAGATCTTAGCTTTATGCCCACTTTATGGAAATGGCACACTCCTCCCTAGCTTACCACTGGGGTCTTATGGTGAGTGAAACTCAGGGGTATCCAAACCCCAAGCTTAGGCTTGCACATAAGATGCCACCAGAACACTGGAAACACGAAGCCCCAGGTGGGGTGGAGAATGTTTACCAGTAGGATGGTTCTGGACTGACTCTCGGATTTGGAACATGGAAAATTTAAAAAAAAAGACTATAAATCCAAAAGTTGCTTCTTGTGGGCTAAGATTGAGTGTAGGAAATTTCTGAAGAGGATGCTTGCCTGCAGTTTCTGGGGGCATCCGAAACCCAAGACCTCCAGACCTGAACATGCACACAGGACACCTGCCAATAGGTTTGGGAGTATCTGAAGCCCCAGGGCAAGAGGCTGAGACAGAGGATGCTCACCCATTGCAGCGCTCCACAGGGTGGCTAGAAGGATTGACTTCTGCCCACTCAATCCGTATGGTTTTTGAAAAGATTGTGTTCTGCTCAGTCGATACGATTCCCAACTGATTTGGCCGATCTGACATAAAACAAACCCCCAAAAGTTAGTTAAGACTCCCTGAAAGCGACTTGGAGTTTTGCATAGGGTGCATCAATTCAGCTGCCTCACAAGTTACTGTACGTTTCAATCACTTGTAGTATGCTCTGCCATTCGTGGTACAAGGGTTCAACTCCTTGCACACATCCAGCAACTACGGCAGCCTCAGCCCGTCAGCTCCGGCCACCCTACCTCCGCCTCGCCGTCCGCCAAGACCAGGGGGGCGCTGTGACGCCTGGAGGCAGCGCCGCGGCCCCGCCCCGCCCCGCCCCGCGGAAGCCCCGCCCCTTCCTTCGCAGCCACGTCATTAGTGCCCCTGTCCCCGGAAGTAGCGGCGCCGCCCGACGCGCCAGCCAATGAGCGGTGGGGTGAGAGGTTGCGCAGGAGGATGGCGGTCATTGCGCGCGGCGGGCGGCTGAAGCGGCGGCAGTGAGGCGCGAGGATGGTGGCGACGGCGTCCGCGGCGGTGGCACGAGACTGAGCCCGGGTCTGAGGCCCCCCCCTGCCCCTGCCGCCGTTGAACGGCTCTTGCCCGCCGATGGCGATGAGCGGCGCGTGCGAGCTGGTGTGGCGGCTGCTGCACACGCTCCTGTGCCTGCAGCGCGCGCTCCTGGCCTGGCTGCGGCGGCGGCGGCGGTGGTGGCGGGGCCGGGCCGGGCCCCGCGCCTGGCTCTGGCGCCGCGCCGCCTCCGCCGCTGTTTCGTGCGCGCTGCTGGCTCCCGGCGCCGGCTTCGCCTTCCACAAGGCCGGTGCGGCGCGGAGGGTGCCCGGCGGACTCGGGCGGCGGCAGCGCTGGCGCGTGGACGGCCGCGCGCTCTCCAAGTTGCCCGTGCACCTGGGGCTCGTGGTGGCCAGTGAGGAGCCGAGCTACGCCGATATGGCCAGCCTGGTGGTGTGGTGCATGGCCCTGGGCATCTCCTACGTCAGCGTCTACGACCACGACGGTGAGCCCCAGGGGGCTGGGTCTCCTCAGTCTGTGCCTGACCCGCTGTGGGGGAGGGGGGCGTAGCTCTCGTTCCTCTGCCACTTGCTGGATCACATCCTAGGTCCATCCCGCCCAGGCTCCCGTGTCACACAATTGAGCTGCCAGGGATGGGCGTCTGGCCCGCTTCGGGGCTGCCCCTTCTGCGAGTAGAGGGGAGACTGCAGTGCATCGGGCTGTGGCCCTTTTGCTGCTTCCTCCAGGAGCCCCTGCTTCCTGTACCTCTTCCTTTTTGCACTCCCGATCTGTGGCCCCACCAAGTCCCAGGATCTCTTGGTCAGCCTTCTCCTGGACCTGGTGAAGTGGGCTATAAATATGACCAGGAAGGAGACTCTGACTGGGAGACTGCCTGGGGACTGTAGGGCCACTTTCCTCACACCATCCCCATCTCCATGCAGAGTATCACTGGGCAGTGTCTGCTGGCTCCCTGGACTACTTTGGTGTCCTCTGCTCAGTGGTCTCTTCGGCACCCTTGTTATTATTCTCTGACTAGCATTCCTATCCCTGTGGTTGTTTTTTTTGTTTTGGTTTTTTTTTATTATTATTGTCATCTTTTTCTGTAGCCTCCCCATTGGAAGGAAGCTAATTACTTGGTGGGCCTATGCCCACACCCCTTAAGATTGACACACAGACTTGTCCATAGCCCCACCAAATCCTGGACCTCCTGGTCAGCTTCTTCATGACTGTGGCCAAGCTGGCCACCTATGAACCAGGAAGGAGGCTCTAGCCAGGTGGAAGCTCTGGCACGTGTGGGGTTGTCTTCCTCTCGCAGTCTCTGGGCACAGTTTAAGTGGTTGGTGTCCATAACCTTCCTTGATTCATTCAGGGGGCAGTGGGTGCTGGCTAGTGTCCCCTTCCAGTTCCCTTGTTATGAACCTGTGACCCTTATTCCTTTCCCTATTTTCTTTTTCCAGTTGTACCAGGTAATCAGTTGACTGCCTTCCTTATTAAGGGAGCTTTATAGTATTACTTTGTAGGCATTGACCTTATCAAATCTGTAAAATAATTACTCCTGCTGCTCTGCTGGCTGGGACTAGCATCAAAATTTGGGACTGTCCCAGCCAATCTTGGATATATGGTCACCCTTCGCATTGGCTCATGTTCCCCTATGGCAGCAGTTCCCAAACTCTAACCGACTGCACACCACCGATTTCCAATGATAGAACCGTAAGTACCGCCAGCAAATTTTTGTCATGTAAAGTAATTATAATCTGTTAATGCGTACCACTGACAGGTTGACTGCGTACCACAGATTGGGAACCACTGCCCTATGGCATATCAAATAGGTCTGTGTGTCACACAGTGGCAGAGTGGATGCTAAAAAGGACAGTGAACAAGGTATTGAGGGAGGGAGGTATTTGTGTAGTTTGTTTTCAGTGTGTGTATGTGCTCCCCCCCCCCCCCCCCCCCCCCCCCCCCCCCCCCCCCCCCCGCAGCCTGCATCACTTAGTCTGGGAAGTTCTGATTCAGATGTTGTGCCCTTAATGCCCATGCTCAATAGCTACAAGTGCCCCTTTTCTCCAAGAATTAGTCTAATTCCTTTTTTGAATCTGGTTTAAACTGTCAGCTTCCAGAGTTTCTGGTGGTAGTGAGTTCCATGCTTTCATTACACGCAGATGATTTACATTAAGTCATAGCAGTTGGATTACAGAGTGCCTGAAAAGGGAACTTCTCTGCATCCTTGTGCAGCAGTCCTGCTCAGTTTAGTTCTTCAAAGGAGGGAGAGATGTGACAGGCCAGGCGAGCTGGATTTTTTTTAGCCTATAGGTCTGGTGGGGAGCATGTTGGGGGCAGGCTGTACTGTAAACAGTGCTTGTAAATGGTTCCCTGAGCAGGACACCTCAATGCTTCAGGGGTAGATGGAAGTCTAGGCTTGACAGCAGACCACAGAAACTGTTCCCAGATTGGTTCACCATAACTTCATTTCATTGTATGGCATGAACATTGTCCCCAGGTAAATGCTAGAGTTTTGTAATGGTTTTCTGAGGGCATAGCTGATTGGGTCTAAGGTGAAAGGGAGGCTCTGATAGAGCTGCAAAGAGAGAAGGTCCTATGGTAGACTGGGAGCTGGTCCCAGAATCCCCCCACAGCATTTTGTCCTGCCTTCTATCTCCATCCCCAGTTACTAGGTGCTCAATTGGCTGCTAGGCAGGGCCCTTCAAATAGCTCCTCTTCCACTCCACTCCACTCCACAGTGGGAAGGCATGTGAAGTTTCCAGCTGCTTGTGGCTGGCTTGGATCTGCACAGGGGGAGCAAGTTGGAGGACTGCACTTTGCCCTTGGGATGGACCACAGGTGTGATGGTAAAGTGGCAAGAGCTCATGCCAGGGGTGTGAACAAGGCCCAGGGGACCATTTGTAGGTGACTTGTTTGCAGTGGCTTGGTTGCCTTTCCAGGATGATGTGGTTGAACAGGTAGAATTAGACCAGGACCAAGCCCTTGAATTTTTTAAATCTTATGTAGAATCAGCAGTGAGGAGAGAAGTCTAGTGCACTTGCACTATGCTATGTTGTTGAACACACACAATAGCAGTGCTCTTTAGTTTCCTCCCACTCACCTTTGTGCTCACCCAGATAGCATTGTGGTACCCTGCTTGGCAAGTGACCTGTTGGTGAAACTAGCAAAGGCAGTGGTAGCATAAAGTCATCTGGCTGCTTAGAAATAGCAGCATCCCCAAGTGGTGCCTTTTTACTATGTGAGCTGCAAGCTAACAAAGCAGTTGCCCATTGTTTAGCAAAGGAGGCAACTTCAGTAAAGAGCCCTTGTTCTTGATGTCAGGGGTGGTGCTGGTGGAAAGGAAGGAGACAACTCTTGCATGTGTGTTGTTGGTGCCAGAGTACATAACTTCTTACCCATTGCAGTGGTTGCAAGTAGATGTTAAACTGGACTTCAGAGACAGTTGATTCTGGTGGGATGATAAAAGTAAGGGATTTGATGATGGTGCAAGCTTCAATTTCTGTACCATTTCAAGAGATTTAAAACAACTTTAGAGGTGCACAGATATATTGGTCCATATTGTATTGGCAGTGATAAAAGGAAAATTGACGTTATCGGCAGTCAGCCTTTTTTGGATGATGTGGCCGATTAATGTTGCCAATAAATGCTGTGTGCATGCATAGGGGGGTCAGATAGAGGCCCCCGCACTGAGGGAGGGAGTGGGGCTGGAGCAGGGGCAAGGGCAGGTCTTGTCTAGCTGGGGCAGGGCAGGGTGTGGGACAGCCATGGCTTGTCTGTGGGGGTGGGGGAGCCCTGCTCCTGCCTCTGCATGCACCCCCAGGGGAGGCATCAGGGGCATGTGCCCCCTGCATCTGTGTGTGGGGTGAGAATGGGTTGCTGCTGCACACTTAAGGCCAGCACTGGGCTCTTCCTGGTGGGGGGGTTGGGCTGGGGCTGTGCTTGGGGTGGGTGGTGGCAGTGCTGAGAGTTGCTATGGGGGGGAGGGGGGCTACATCCACCCCAGAACTTGCTGTAGCCCCCCTCCCTCCCAGCACTGCTGCTGCCCACTCCGAGTGCACCCCCCAACTCAACCCTACCCCTGGGAAGAGACCAGTACCACCCGCAGTGGCAGCCCCCCCCTTGCCCCTCACATGCATCTGGGGAAACAAGCCCCCCCATGCCTCCCCTGAGTGTATATGTCCCCCTCTCTTTCCCTGCTCCTTCCCTCCCAACAGACTTACCAGCCAGACACTGCTCTCTAAGCTGCTGGGCTACATATCAGCAATTGGATCAGTATTAGCCAATATGGCTCATTTAATAATCAGTCATCAGTACTGGCCCACAAAATCTGTATTGGTGCACCCCATAACAACTTTATAGGTTCTCCTGGTCTTAACATTATGCCTTAGCTAGGCCTATGTATCCTGGGAGTTGCCTGGACAGCTGCGACCACTGAATGAGGAAGTGAATATTCTTAACTGAAAGAGGCCTTGGATTGTATTGATGAATATATGCACAATTTATTGGGGAAGTAGTGGGTTGCTAAAAATGAGCACAAGCATACATTCTGGGAGAAATGGTTCATTTGCCTTAAAGCACTGGAAACTATTGTCTTATGAACTGAGCTTACTTGTGCACTTCAATCTGATTGTGTGCCAGGAGAAATTTTTATAGATGCTAAGCTATGTGAAGCTGACTGACACAAACTTATCTTTCTACATTTGATGGAGTGATTGCTAGGCAGAAATTGATCATGACCAACAACAGGATGCTTCTGTCTTGTCAGATAAGTAAGATTTGACTATAACAGACTTGTTGATCAGGTTTAGTTAATGCAGTGGATAAAGTACTTCATATAGCTTTTTCTAGAGCATTGTTGGAGGAGCAGCAGTAAAATCAAAAGCTTGGTATAGATGCAGTGCTAGTTTGGCTGCTACTGGTACGCGAAACTTTAGAAAAGTCGTGGGTTTGGTTAGTTTGTAGGGGGACTTGCATGATGACCATCAATAATAAAATAACAGAGCAGTTAAACAGTATAAATTGTAGTGGCAGTCACCTATTTAATGGATTACTTAAGAATATGAGTAAGATAATAGTCGAGTAGTGCTTCAGAATGGAGGTATACCAAGCATTTTCAGTGCCTGGGAAGCAAGGAGGGGAAGCTAATCTGTTGGGTTCCTGATACAAGCAGCAGCAGCCAGTGTATGTAGGGCTCCCCTGGCATCCCCTCTAGATTGGTTCTCTCTCTCTTCTTCCCTCCCACCCCCATTACTTTACTTCTTCACGAACTTGGACTTTGTAGATGCGTTCACTGTTATGATGGATCTCTAACTGTATTTATATGATGGAATCTGGTCCACCTCTGAAAGGCTTCCTAAATGAAAAATTTTGTCTAAACTAATACTTGTAGTTCTTAGTAGGACCATCTCCACCAAGATGGTTTTTTGTTCTGGTTGTATTGTAATATAGATCTGTGGTTCAGACCTCATTGTGCTGTGTACCCTACCAATGTGTGGTAAGATACAGTTCCAGACTCAAAAGGCATATGGTCTAAATAAATAAAATATAAGGGGTGAGAAAGAAGGAACAATATTCCATGTTTTAAGATATCACCAGAATATGTGTTGGGATTAGAATTGGGGATTAATTGCTCCAGTTTGGGGTTGGGAGAGCTACATTTAATCATCAGATGACAGTCCTTAATATAGTAGCAGGTAACTAAAGCAGGTCATATACATTTTACAGTGTAATGGTTTATGACTGATTTATCATCTATTAGCATGGTAGAAGATGTCTTTGAGATCCAGTAGCTGGTTGTGGAAAAAAGCTAAAGAAAAATACTCATTATAATTTAGTTCATTAGCTAAGAGGGAAAATGGAAGAAAAACGTTATGAAGGCAGTGTTGCCCATCAAAAGACTCTCTTCCATGGTTATGGAAAAAAAGTAAAATAATTGTGGGATAAAAGCTTGCTTCTTACCGGATTTTTTTTTAATAACTTTCTTGTGATGGTGAAAGCCCTACAAACATGTCAGTTTTCCCCCTGAAACATTCTTATTATATTATTTGTGTGTGGTGTTTGGCCCTTGGAGGACAAGGACGTGACCTTTTACACAAGAGCCCACTGCAAAGGGGTTAGGCGCAATGGTTTCTCAGTTAAGACCTATTCCCATATTCAGGATGGGAATGAGATTTTTTTCAACTACCTCCTTCATAAGTGGCTGCATCTTCTAGAGCTTGAAGAATGACGTGTCTTGGGAAGAGAAAAATGGGGTGGGGGGGGGGACTAGAATGGGGAATCAAATAACAAGGTCCCTAGAAGAAGTGCCTAGAACAGAGGTTTTCTTAAGCTTTCTGAAATCATGGAACCCATGACTTCATATCACTTCTGCTGTGGAACCCCTGCCTCTATCCTAAAGACTGACGGAGGCCCTATAAAAGAGGCTCCATAAAAGCAGTGTGCTGGCTCCTCCATTGCATTACCCCCAATCTCTTTGCAGAACCCCTGATGACCTATCATGGATCCCCAGAACTCCACAGAAGACAATTTGAAAACCATTGGCCTAGAAAAATCTCTGTACCCCAAACTCTGTTAAACTTCACACTACACACTTCTTTTGAAAGTAAAGGAATTATGAATCTCCTGGTTATTCCAGAGCCTGCTAAATGGCATTCTGGATATGCCTCTGCTACTTTGGAAAATGACTAGTCCTATTCATGCAATATAAATGGCTGCATCTTAAGTGACTTGTACTACATCTGAAGAACAAGAATTACTGTTCTAACTACTTTATGACAGTGCCTCTATGGCTTTGTGTGTGTGTGTGTGTGTGTGTGTGTGTGTGTGTGTGTGTGTGTGTGTGTGTGTGTGTGTGTGTGTGTGTGTGTGAAGTGTTGCCCTTGAATGGCTCAACCTTGGTGGAACAGGTTTATCTTACGCTGCAGCTAGTTTTACAGGACCACCCATGCGTTCCATCCCCCAAATTAGAGTATGAACAGAGATGAGCAAGCCTCAGACTCCAACTTTAATGCTTCCAACTGGAAGGAGCCTACTTGTAGCTGTTTGGTTACCACCACACTTCTTCCCAATGGCCTCTCATCCTACTAGCTGTATGCAGGGATAAAAAGAGCAAAACTTGTAGCCAAATGCCAGGTGAGGCATTCTTAGAAATCCTCTTTGTGCTCCCTTACTACTACTTACTTGCCAAGTTTTTGAGAGAGATTTTTTTTTTTAATGTGTACGCAAGATTAACGTACAGGGTTCTTCAGAAACATCATCTTATTTAAACCTGAAACCAGGATATAGAGAGCTACAATGCATTCCAGTCCAAGCTTCCCTTTTGACTTATTTTGTGTGCTGGATTGTTAATATTATGCGGGACATGGCATGTGGGTACAGGTTAAGCAACTATCAGTGTCCTTGTGAAGGGTAGATTCAATAGGACATTAATTATTTATGATCTGTCATTTAATGTGTTCTGCACAAGCAGCATTACTTGCCATAGATCAATTTTTGTCCAACCAGTTGTTTCAGAAACGTCACCTATACTTGCCTCTCCCCTATAGTTTGTTACTACTATTTCCCATGATAAGAATGGATTATTGTGCTACACTAGCAACCCACACAACTTAACTTGGAAACAAAGAGCCCACAATCCTTTTGGATACAGTTGTACCTCCCTGCATATTGCAGTATGAACTGTGACAATGTGCTGCTTGTAATATGCACCAGTTAAGACAGCTGTCCCTAACCTTGTAAGGGGCTGCTGGCATGCAATCGGATGAAGGCAAGAATGTAATTCTGTGGAGTCTAATATACCACATAGAGGTATGTTTGCTTTGTCGTTTCTTGTCTTCTTTTGGTAGAGAGCAGTCACAGTGGAAGTATGTTATTAGTATATTCGTGGTGGCTTTTACCAGGCCTTGGGCAAAATTACCATGGGTTCATGGATTTGGGTATTGCTTTATTGGGCAATAAACTACTGCAGAAAGTGAGCAGAAATAGTCTAAGCTTCAGTTGAGTAAGTTGATCCTGTCATTGTTGACTAATATCTAAGGATAAAAGTTCTCGCTGTTCTTGTAGCCTCTAAGGTCATGACTGCCCTAGCTATACATCCTTGCATAATTTGGCTTACAAAACACTTTAACGACACTAACAGGTAGAGCTGGTAACTATTCTCAAGAAGTTTTTTGAAGAGACTAAGGCAAAACTTGAGACTTGCACAAGGCTCTCCCAGTGACCATGGGTAAGAATGGCATTAAAACAGCGATGTTCCTGACTTCCAGTCTTCTATATCAGTGGTTCCCAACCTCTTTATACTATGACAAACTCTCTCAAAGAATCCTGGTGGACCAGGTATAGAAATATCTAATTTACATATTTAAACTTGTAAACCCGGGTGCTGGTTGGGGCACTGCAGCTGTGGGCACCAGGGGACCCTGCAGGGGAGGAGGCTGTGCAGCTGGTGGTCCAGGGAAGAAGGGGCTCCGCTGCCTTCCCTAGGAGAAAGCAGTGGAGCTGCCTCCTCGCCCTCTGCCCCAGGCATTTTCCTGCCTGCATCCCCCCGCCCTGTTCCCAGCTGCAGGTCCTGACTGGCCAGGCCCTGGTACCTGCTGCACAGGCAGTGCCTCACCAGGCATAACCATGGCAGCAGGATGGGGCACATGGAGCCGGCTGCCTCCTTCCCAGGGCTGCCCAGCTTTAACCCTGCACGTGACTGCTGGCAGCAGAAGCTGCTTGCCTGGGCAGAAAGACGAGGGTTCAAGAGGTGGGGCTCGTGCTGCAGCTCAGCAGCCAGCCCTTCACAACCTGGTGGTTGGGAACCTCTGTTTTATATATGTATATTATTCTCCTCTCTAACTTATCTAATGTGGAAATAGTGAATTGTCTCTAGAATGGGACAGCATTCGTGCAATGAGGGGGTGAGGAGAGGGAGGGGAGTGAAGCAACATTACTGCTCAATTCAAGATCAGGTGAGGAACAGCAACAGCACTGCCTGACCTCAGGTTGTTTATATTTACCTTTTATTCTCCTCCAAGGCCATACTGAAACCAGATTTGAGCAGTATCATCCACTTCAACTCTCTGCTGTCCTTGTGGACTCCAGTTTAAACCTGACATTTACCATCTGTTTTGTTTGCATAACTTTCTTTCTGGAAAGTAGACTGACTTGTGGCTTGCTTTTCTTTTCTTTTCTTAAAGGGATTTTCAAGAGAAATAACTCAAAGTTAATGGATGAAATTTTAAAACAGCAACAGGAGCTTTTGGGTCTAGATTACTCTAAATACAAAATGGAGTTTGCAAATCAAGACAAAGCAGATCAAGGTAGGGTGATGGGATGCACCAGTACATATGTATCATTCGTCTATATTTATACACAACCCTCTGAATTCTTCTCCTCCTTTCCTACCCCCTCAGTCCAATCACACTTGTAACCATTCTTAGCTGGTGTTAAATGCTTGTTCACAGGATCCCAAGCATGGTCAGGGACCCATTATTTTCAGTGTGCATAAAAAAAAAAAAAGGAATACTATTTATGTCAGCCTGTATATAGGCAACTAATAGTCTAAAGTTGCCTGTAGGACTGAGAAACACCTTTTGATGTAATGCAATACTAACTGATTTTTACAGGCAGGAATTCTTCTATGTTTGTTTGTTTGTTTGTTTTTGTACCTACTGGCCAGCCTCTATTTGCCACCCTTGGTGCCATGGCAGTATGCACAGAACCCGTAGGACAAGTAGGAAGGAAAAGAATCCACAACTAGAACTAAGCAGAAGTGCTCAACCTCTAGTTTGTGAGCCAGGTCCAGTCCACAGAGCCACTTTCATTTGGCCCACGGAGCTTCTTACAGACCCAGAGATTTGGTGATGGGGGAGCGGTGGCAGCATTGAATGTCACTCCCCTGCTGCCAAATCTTTAGCCCCATGGGAAGCCCCATGTGCCAGGTAACACCAGTGCATGGCCAGATCTATTAGGTTAAGTGGCTGGATTGGGGCAGCAGGGGGGTGGATCAGGCCTACAGAGCCATGCCATCTGGTTTGCAGGGTTCCCTGCTGGTCTGGAAATCTGGCAACAGGAGCAGTGGCAATGTTAATTGCTATTCCCCTCCTGCCAAATTTCCAGACTGCTGGGGAGAGGCAGTGCCAAGTAGGCTGGGTAACATGCCCTATGTGCTAGATGTTGCAGGTGGGCAGCAGGATTGAGGGGGGGAGCAGATCTGGTAAGGTGTGTAGCATAGGGGCAAACGGTTGTGTAACACTATGATAAAGTAATGAGAATCTGTTCTAATTTGCTAAGCAGCAGCACTTAAGAGGCGATGGGTTAAAGTCTGCTTTGTGTTAGAGTACAAATCCAGTCACATCACTAACTTTCTCTTGGTCTTTGTATGTTTACATCTTATTGAACTAGTCCTAGCAGAAAAGCTATGCTGGTGTCACTTGAATTCCTCCATTCTTTTGCAGGCTTTGAGCCTTGCTTTGCAATGAGAACCTGAAGCTGGAACTTCCATTTAAAGACAACTGAAAAAAACAAAAAAAACCCCAAAAAACAAGCGCCATTATGACTACCAGCACCATAATTGGGGGCAGCCAAGTATCCCTGTGCACTAATTTTAGAGGGAGCATGTGAATGGGAGTCCTCAGTAAGCATTGACAGAAATGGCAACAGCTGAGGGTGCTTGAGTCTCTGGGGTTACTCTGCTTCCCTTGTGCCCTACAATAGTTCTTCCTCCCTCCCCCCCAGCTCTCTAGCACTTGGCATGTTCTGTGTCCTCTCGCATCTCTGTCCACGGCACCAAAATTGCTAGTTATGCCTCTGACTACCATTTTCATGGACCACCAGCTAGTGTTCTGTAGTCCATGAATCAGTCAGAACTATGCTCACAAATGCAGTCTGTTTAAATGCTGTAAAACGTAAATAAATAAATGTTAAGCTATATTTTTGGTGAGTTGAGTAAATACACAGTGGCAGATGGTTAACTGAAGTCCCTCCAAGTTTGCTTCTCATGAGTACATTTATGACTAGGCATCATTTGGTTTTTCTCTTTAAATGTAGAATGTGAAGCCTATTAAAGGGACAGGAGCTGCATCCAACTAGCAAGAAACCTGTGACTTGCAGCATGACTTGGTACCCTGACTTCGTGTCTTCCTTTTACTTTAATTTTAGCAAATCAGTGCTTTTCAATAGTTCATCAATATCCTAAAGTCATAAGCAAATACACTTTTTTTTTCCCCAGAAATATAGTTAGTCTAAAACCACCTCTTATTCTCTGCTTGCAGTTTTAAATTGCCAATCTGCACTGAAGGTGCTGTCCCCAGAAGATGGAAAAGCAGACATAGTGAGAGCTGCTCAGAACTTTTGCCAGTTGGTAGCACAGCAGCAAAGAAAATATACAGACCTGGATGTTAATGTCTTGGACAACTTGCTAAGTAGTAAGTATTATATAGTGCCTAGAGGGAAGAAGGAAAGGAATGCCATATAATAATCTTCTTACAGAGAAGTCCTGAAGAGGACATCAGACCATTCAGAACTTCTGTCCATGTCTTGATCCCTTAGCCTTTATCATAATATTCTCAGTCTTTTTCAAGATACTTGTCCTTCAAAATAGTTTTAAAAACACTGTTTTCCATTAGCCTCCTCTCCTTCTTTTAGTTGTCTCTTCGTGCTTTAGAGGTTTAGCTAATTTCTCCTTTCAAGATCTCGTTGACTGTCCTATATATTTTTTTTTTCTAATAAATCTTTACACCTCTGAGCATTCTGTATTTAAAAAACAAAACAAAACAACCTTCCTTTTTGATGAATGGAAAGAAGCATGCTGGAGACAGCTGAAAAAAAATTAAAGTTGCTTAGGTAACTTGAATTTGAAGGCAATCTAAGTGATATTGATCATACAGCAGAACAGGACTTGAGCAGTAGAGAGACTCTGAGGCCTGTGGCAGCAGAACTGCTATTGTGTTGGCACAGTTACTCCAACTCTGCTGAATGGAGAAAGGTTTCTGCCATCCAGACGAAAGCACATAAAGACACTCCTCCTTCAGCTAGAGAAATCTTGTTTCAAATAGAAATGAAGCTTCTTGATTCCAAGTTCAGCCTTTAGCTGGAAAATTTGACAAATTGGTACACAAACATTCCCACAAATGTACATGTGTTTAAATCTCTGGCATAGTTCAGCTTGCATTTTATTGGGTAAACCACTTGCAGTTGAAGACAGCCTGTGGAAGATGAATGGGATATCACTTTGTTGTATTTGAGTCAAAATATTTATCCAGGAAATGTGGGAATACCTGGGTTTTTAAAAGTCCACACTTACACAGCTGATTTCTACCAGACTTCAAATGACTGATAAGCTGCAGTGCTGAACAGAGAGATAATCACTTCTCTAGGTATGCTGGCAACACTCCTACCAATGCCATTAGCCCTCTTAAAGACAAGGGCACACTGGTGGTTCATATTCGGTTTATTCTCCACTGCAACCCCTAGGTCCTTTTCTGCAGAGCTGCTGCCCAGCCGCTCATCCCACACCCTGTACTGGTGCATGGGATTGTTCCATCCTAAGTGCAGGATTTTGCACTTGTCCTTATTGAATCTCATGAGATTTCTATTGGCTCAATTCTCCAATTTGTCTCTAGGTCTCTCTGAATCCTAACCCTAACCTCCAGCATATCTACTACGGCTGCCCCCACCCCCCAGCTTGGTGACATCTGCAAACCTACTGAGGGTGCGCTCTGTGCTATCTTCCAATCATCGATAAAGATATTTCACAAAACCTGCCCCAAGACCAACCCCTGGGGCACTCCACTTGCTGGGGAATGTTGCAATAGCTGCTTCTCAAATATGGAACCCCTTTTCATCTAGAGCAGTGATTCTCAACCAGGGTGCTGGGGCACCTTGGAGTATTCTGAGTTCCTTTGGAGGTTGCCATGAGCTGTGAGGAGATGAGTGCAGGCTTGAGCTTGTCTCTGCCTGGCTACTGCCCTGCCCACACTGCCCAGCCCCTCTGAATTGCTTGCCCCCTTGCAGTAAATTAATTAGCTCTTACCTTGGGGTGCTGCTTCATTCACAATTGATAGGAATGGAGTACTTCAAGTTGAGAATCACTGATCTAGAGTGACCTACCTCTTCATATACTGCCCCTGTTTATACTTTCCTTGGCATCCACCAGCACTAGTTTAGGGATGTCAGAGGATACATCCTTAACTGTTCCATTTAATAGCTGTTTATTCAATGAACTATCCATGAATTAGTCTAGTTCCTTTTTAAGTCTGCCTATACTAACTCTAATCTGCATCACCCTTTCCTCACCTTCAAAATAGAAATGATGAAACTAGCCACTTTTCTAAAGTGCTTTATTTGTTGATGGGGAAGTGCTGTAGAACAGCTATGTGGTGTATTCATTCATAGGAGTTGGGGAACAATGAAGATGTACAGTAGTAGCTTTGGAAGTAAGAAACCTAATGGTTTGTGTATGATCTTGTTCTGTGTTAAAGGGACCTTACTCTACAAACCTGTTTCTTATTGCTGAATATTCTTTATGTATGCTTTCTAATCTAGGATGGTTCCCACCTTCACTGCTTTCTGGGAACAGTTGCTTAAAGGATTTCTGGGAAATAGAAGCTTTCAAACCTGTGTGTGCAGATCAGGTTGCCTTAGATGTTTGCAGACATGTTAACATTTACTTTTCTCTCCCAACTCCTGCACTAGCAATCAGTCGAGTTAGCAGTATCTTTCTGAAATGCCAACCTAGCAGCATGTGATAACTAAGTGATGCAGTGTCTGGTAGCTGATTGAATGAGGAAGCCTATCTCTGATGTAACTGGCAAACTTGTACAGCAGCACAGATGGCACATCTGGTTTTAAATGGATGAAGACTGAAGCCATCTGTATACTTACTTGACTTGCATAGATGTGTCTGTTTAATGATGGCACATACTCCTGTCTGGTAGTGTAGAGAGGTTCATTTGCCCATAAGTATACCACCTTACATTTATCATTATATTTACATAATCCTTAACTTGAGCTTCATGTTAACTACTAAATAGTAGGATACAGACTTTCTATTTTAAAAGCTTGCTAGAGGAGGACAGAGTGCATAACTCTCTCCTTCCAACGGCAGGGACCTGAGAAGCTTGAATGTTTTAGTTTGTAAACCTAGCAAAGAGATAAAAAGATCACTGTGTGAGTGATCTTTTTCTTCATGTGTTCTGGATGTTGCACCAAGAGGCTGCAATGGCTCAATCAATAACAGCCAGTTTTCAAAGGGACATGAAGTTGTCTGCCTCGGTAACCTTTGAAAATGCACCACCCTGGTAAGATAGTGGGGTGTGATGGTTTAAGTGGGACCAAGCTAATGTAGCTGGTGGAACATGGCACCAAAACATGAAACCCTTTTGAGCAAAAATGCAAATGAAGAACCAGGGCATTTAAGGCACCCTTTTGTGCAGGATTAGCTAGACCCTGATTGCTGGATGTTGTCACAGTGTATTCATTCCTTATGTATCTGTTTTGACTACCACAGACTTAATAAATTTATTCTCTTGCTTTGTAGGTACTAACGGTTTTCCTGATCCTGACTTAATATTAAAGTTTGGTCCTGTGGACAGCACGTTAGGATTCCTTCCTTGGCACATAAGACTGACGGAGATCATGTGAGTTGGTGGATTATGAATTAGTCCAGTAGTTCTCAATCTTTTTAAACTTGGCACCCTTGAATGACCCACAGCACCCCTCACAAAGTGCTAGCTCTTTGTTTTCATTCTTTTTTGACTATAGGGAAAAAATAGAGCTGTTTTTCTGTTGCAAAGGACTCGGACCACAACTGTAGATTTCAATTTGAAATCTCTGGTTTTATCTTGTAAATTATATTTGCAAACCTAACAGTGCCATGGCACCCTGGCTGGGAATTGCTCAATTAGTCTGTTGTCTTCATTGTTTAAGCTAAAATTCTTAAGTGCAAGGCTTACTATATTATAACAGTGTCCAAAATGACAAAATCCCTCCAGTAAACAAAAGCAGGTCATATAAGATCTAGTTGAGATAGTAAAAGACTAATTGAAGCAGGTTTGTGAAAAGAACAGAAATGAGATCCTTATTTTGGTACAATCCATCAGTAGATAATTGACTGGATTTCACTCCTAAGGCTCTACCTGTTGCATAAGAAATGCACAATCTATCATCCCTGTAAAAGTTTGTGCTTTTACGACACAAATGGAGTAGTGCATGCAGATATTCCATGCATCTCTGATAACCCCAGCTCTTCCATTCCATTTCATTTTTCCCCTGATCATGGTTGGCAAAAGAATTCCCCCTTCAGAAGTATAGTCAAGCCCATCTTGGTTAGGATGCCTTGAATCTTTCTATTGTGTGCCTTTTTTATCTGCAAGGTTCTTTAGGAAAAAAAATCAACAGCTGTTTATATTCCAGTGGCTTTATAAATGAATAGGTTTATCAAACTGTCAGTACTGAGCTTCATATGACACTGTTTTACATCATCTTGTTTCAGGGTGACTGAAGTTTGTTTCAATGAATGCATACATTGCTGGCCTTTCCTCTCTGAATAACTGCAAGATTTAGGCTCCTACTTTTTTTTTTTTTTCTTCTTCCTTAGAGTTAAATAAGGCTCTGTTGGCCTCTGCCCACATTTGCAAGTTGTTAGAATGAACTTGTCAGTCTCCCAAGTTTAATTTGAAGAGACTCTTTGCCAGCATAGATGAGGAAGTAGGACTGGAAGGGATCTCACAGTGTCATCTAGTCCAGCCTGCTGCTAAAGGCAGGATCATCCTTGACTCAACCATCCCAGCCAAGTGTCTGTCCAAACCACTCTTGGAAATTTCGAAGGATGGAGATTTCAACTTCTCTAGGTAGCCTGTTCTAATACTTAGCTACTCTAGTCAGAAACCTAAATTGCTTCTGCTGCAGCTTGAGACCAACTGTTCCTACATATCCCTTTGTAGATGGCTTGGGGTATTTCTGTGTCTGAAGCTATTAGGATAAGCACACAAGACTTGTGACTTTTTTTTTTTTCTAGGGCTTTTAGGGGCATTTTGGAAAGATCTGTAACTGAATAAAAAATCATTCCCACAGAAGGCTTAAACATCTGGGGGCTAAGAAAATATTTTGACACTAATTTAAAATATTATGACACTAATTCATGACTGTAGCAGCAATAAGCTGCTTTAGTGTTCAGTGTTAGGAATGGCCTTTTCACTGCTACTACCCCCTGTAGTCGCCTTGCACTCAATGTTCAGTGTTCTTGTATAACTCTTTTCCTCTTCTTGGAAGGCTACTTAAAGTCCAGCAAAAGTATCCTTGAAGGGATAAGTGGCAAAATGTTGACAGAATGTTAATGACATTACATTAGATGTTTAAGCATTTTGAGAGCAGTGGATCCCCAAGAAACTTCTACAGATTAATTATAGTTAATAACAAGTAATTGAATTTGTCAGATATTCTAGCACTGAAATTACAATTTGTGAACACACATTTTTTAGGATGCCCCATAAACAAGAGATTTACATTAAAATTGGAAAAGGTATCTAGCTATTTAACTACCAATTTAGTTGTTTCTATTGAGTCTGTAGATAATAAACTCTTTGTTTTGGAGGTAGGGTACCAAGATATTGGAACAATTAATGCTGTGACTGACTGACTTAAATGACTGAAAAGAATCTACTTCCTGACCTGGCAAATTCCTTTAGATAAATGACTGCTCATTTAATTCTTCCTACTTCATTTTTGCTTCCTTAGTTCTTTGCCTTCACATCTGAATATCAATTATGAGGACTTCTTCTCTGCCCTCCTTCGCTATGCGGCTTGTGAACAGCGCTGGGGAAAGTGATACGTCTGAGCACACTACGACCAGTTTTTCCATAGGAAGGATCCTCTGTCTCTGTTTACAGGCACCTGTGATCAGTACAAATCCAGTCCATAGTCCTTTCTTAATTTATCAACAAACTCAATAAAAGTGTCTTACCTTTCTAGAGAGTCTGTGTGTGTGCACGTGTGAGAGTCTGTTAATGTGGAGAGGGGAACATAGAGGTTTGTTTCTCTGTGCAAAAGACATTGTTGCATAAATGTAAGCATAGCTGCTCAACAGCTTAATGTCCCCCACTGATTTGGTGTTTTTTTTTATTTATTTTTTCTTACCAAAATGTGTAAGAGTTCAAAGTATCGTTGTGAAATCTACAGGGCAGTGTAAGATGTCATGTTGATTGAAGATATTTCTCAAATTGGTGGAAGAATAGTCAGACATCAGATGTCCGTCCATTCCAGTTTTTCACTGTGCTCCTTGTAGCTGAGCACTTTGGATCTAATGGCTTGGCTAAGTGTGTCCATAAATGTTCTAATAATCTTAAAATGGAATGAAAAGTGACTAGCAGGATAAAAAGCACAGGTAACCAGTTTTGGAATCTGAAGAGACCACAGGGACTTTACATTTTTTTTTTTTCTTTTGGCATAAGTGCATTAGCTCTGCTAGTCTATCTGCAACCTCAAATAAGCTCTCTCTTCCCCCAGAGAAATCAGATTCTTAGTTCAATTGCCATTAGATTTGCACCACCCCCAGTTATATTTTGAGGCTCAAATTATGGTGTCTCATTAATGTAATCTACTTTTTTTTTTCATATTGTACTGACTTTTTTAGATTTAGAATTTAAGGGCAAGTAAATTTCTAGATGGGGGTTCTAAATGGAGACAGTTAAGTATGAACTTCAAGTTTTTATCTTTTGCTTAGAACCAGCAACCTACTCTGCTAGTTTTTGTTTCGGGAGCAAATACAAATGGTCACCATGCTTTCCGTATAACTGTTTGACAGTGGGTCAGTGTTTTTATTTGTCAGCTGAAGCTCAGACAGTTATCTAGAACAGGGCTATCCAACTTCCAAGTGGCTGGGAGCCACACAGTGCATGGGCAAGGGCCATTCCAGGGTTTGCCATATGGGCCTCTGGGCCACACAGCTGTCCCTGCTACTGTGCCCACATTCTTCTCCTGCCCTGCTGCATTGTGCCCCCCGCCCCCATGCGCACACATTGCATTGCACTTCCACATGGCCCTGGACTTTTCCCTGCTCCCTGCACCATACTTGCCTTGGGTAGGAAGAAGCAACTAGAGGAGGGAGGGGGGGAGCCCAGAGCTGGCTGCTGTTGCAATGGGAATAATGCAGGGGGAGCGATGGCAAGATGGGAGTCTGGGGGTCACAACTTAACCCCTCAGGCTGCATGTGACCCACAGGCTGCCAGTTGGACAGCCCTGGTCTAGAAATATACATTTTGAACTATGTATAAGTTTGAGTTTAGAAAACTTAAACATAACAGGGGAAAGGATTAAGTGAATACTCATTACTGTGTTGCTCTCAAGGTTTGAGTTCATGAAGCAAAAATGTAACTGGCAGGGCATTACATCCAATATCTGCAGAAAGAACCGTGGCAGTTGTAGAACTAACAACCTCTTTTGGCAAGTGTCATCGTGCAATTAAACCTGCAGGGAAAGTACACTTGAAATAAGCTGTTTAAGATCTTGTCAACCAATATTTTTAATAATTTGGGCCAAGCAGTACCTAAAAGCATCTGTTAAGTTTATTGCTGAACATGGCTTTGAAAGCATATTGACTTTCTGTCCATGAGTTCATGGAACTTGAACAAGTGTTTCAGCTCTCTGTTCATCTTCTGCTTTAAACAAAGGTAGGAAACCTAGCCAAGCATTACAGGGGAAATCTCTTCAGTTTTAAAAAGGGAACTACCACATTTTAAATGAATGCTTTTGTAAAATAGTGCCCAATTTTTTGTCATGAAGGGATGTAATAAATGTAACAGTGCAAATTTGTAGAAGGTATTACTTGTTAGCAGTGATGCTTTATTTTCCTTTCTTTTAAGATAAGAGGCTGTTCCAAAAGGAATCTGTTATAAAACATGATCTGATTCATTTCATGTCCCATGTCAGAGAAAGGGACTTTATCAAGTTGCTGACTGCACTGAGCTGATCCTTTCAAGGACTAGAAAAACCCTTACAGTGTATTTAGGAATCTTTGTGGGCTTTTGATGTTTACCCTATTTCTGTTTCGATAGAAAGATGAACACTTATGTGAAATGCTTTCTTGGTTTCTTATAATTGCCGCGAAAGAAACATTTTCCCAATAAACAACCAAATAAGCCTTTGAAAGGATTTGGTGACTTCTTCTTTGAGGGAGATGCAATAATTTTTTTAGTACTCAGTATTAAGAATCCCATTTTCTTGAGGTAAGGACCACCTTTGTCTAAATCCCAAACCATGATGTTACCCAAGCAGTTCTGGTACAGGCAGTAAACAAAAAAGATGGAGAGGTTTAATTCTGTTCTTAAATTCTGTCTTTTGATTTTGCAGCCTGCCAAAGAACACTGCCTGAACTGCTTTTGGCCTTTGACAGGCTCCTGTACACCTGAACTGAAATGGTTTTCTGCATCAGAGCCAGACCTTAATATTAAGGGTTCATTTACACAAGGACACTTGACTGAAGGTGTGAATTTTAAAGTGTGTTGGGTAAACAGCATTAAACCCTCGCGCAGACACTTATATTCAGAATTCAAATGGCCTTAATTTGGTTTGACAGTGAAGTAAATAAACTAAGGCTGCCTGAATTCTGAGTTCAAATGTCCACAGAGATTTAATTCAGTTCATCTAGTACACTTCTATATTTGGACCTCCAGCTAACTGGGATTAACTCTTCTGACCAAACCTGTATAGATGAACCCTTAATGAGCTGTGCCAAATGCACTGTGCATATCCACAACTTGATCTTTTGAATGTATGTCACTGCAGTTATCTTCCTCTTCCCCAGCTTGTCCTGTGTGAAGGTACATTGTATAACTGTGACATTCTATATGGCTGTAGTCTCTGGCTACTTGTAAATAATGTGTAAAGCAAGTTTTTATGATTAAGGAATCAATTTATTGAACTTTATTATTGAAAGTTAAACCTGAATCTGTAAAACAGGAAATCAATAAAAATATAATCTTTCTACAGGCTATTGTGTTATATGAAGACTACCTATCTGATTCTTGATCGGGGAAATAGTTTTAAATTGGTTTACAGTTGAATTGTATCCCTTCTTTTCTAGCAAGTTGTCTAGAACCAGACTTATTTTGCAGGTTTGCTCCTTTTTTCCCCCATGTGAACCCACCTTTATTCTGAATAGCTTCTGTCCACATGGTTTCAACTATTGTATGCAGCATCTTCCTGGGAGCTTTTTTGGGAAAAGGTGAGACTTGTATGGCATCTCTTAATCCCTGCATATTGGTAGAAATTGAAGTCTGTATATTGACTGGAGAATCCCAGGCTCTCGGCCACTAAAAAGCTTGTCTTCTAGTAAATCTTCCCTATAAGGAAGAGGAGTTCCTGTCTCCAATTGAAAAGGAAGCAAAAAGGTTTAAATGGGTCAAAGAACTACTCCCACTTGCTCTGCCCATACTTATTTCAGTTGTTATTGTGCTTCTAGGCTGTACTCTTTTTGTGGCACAGTCATCAAACTGGCTGCTCAATTGAGGAGTGGCTGCTTTTGCTGGTGGCCAATTAGGATAAAACTTGTGATGGATTTGGTTAGTTTGAGGTGCAATACCCTGCCATAAATGGTTTGACATCCCTTCTCCCTAAATTCAAATAATCCCTCAAATGAGAAATCTTTATAGTTTAAACATCAAAAGTCGGTTCCCTTCAATTACTAGGGGAGAAGGTGGGTAGGATTATGAATAACCTGATGTCTAGTCCTTTCCCATATTTTCAACTTTGGTAGTCATGGAAAAAGGTAGATCTACTTAGATAGAAGTGAACACGGTATACTAAGATGAGCCCCCAATAATTAAATTCTATACATGGAAAATTTATAAAAGTTTGTTATAACTTTCCCATGTATAGAACCTAATTATCAGGGGGTTGCCTTTAACTCATCTTCCTCCACCTGCTGCAGGGGGGCAGGCAGTGAGGAGTAAGTGATCTGGGGAGGTCAAGCGGCTTATCCCCTGCTTGTGCCTGCTCCCTGTCTGCCCCTTTCCCCTCTACCTCTGCTCTCCCATTCTAGCCTGAGATATGGAGTGTGGTCCCAGCCCAGTACCCATAGCAGCTGTGCAGGCTGCATGCTGCCACTGGGGCTGGGCTGGGGCTGTACTCAGTGCCTCAGGCTTGGAGCAAGGGTAACGGAGGGGGGAGGATGAGAGGGGCAGGCAGGGGGGAGCAGAGGGTGCAGGGGTGGGGAGTGAGGAGGTGGAATACAGAGGTGGGTGGGCAGAAATAGGAAACGGCTAGGACTGTGGCCCTAGCCACCTATTCCTGTCTTCCCTTTCCCCCCACCCCACTTGCTTCTAAAATCAGGGGCTTTTCCACCCATGTTGGGGGGGGGAGGGGCATCTTCAAATCGAGTAAATACAGTAATCTTTGTAAGGGGAAGGTGCATAACCAACTTTGCTTTAATAGATTAATTCTTACAGATACTCAAATTGGGGAGTGGATGTATATTTTAATTAGTTTCTCCCAGTGGTAACATGAGTTTGTTCTAAAAGGCACAAGTCAAAACCTTTTGTTCAGATCACGAAATGACTACTTTTTCATTATAATTTTGTTTTTTCATGCTCAGCTTCATGACACTTCATCTGCAGCACTGCTTATCCTACCCTTTGCCAAGACCTTTCCAGTCTCTCTAAAGGTTTCTGTACACACTTCAATATTAAGTGTTCTCCCTTAAGTCCTACTGTCTTAAGTGTGCTTACAACCTTATCAGCCATTTTTAGGAAAAACATCAATTTGCTGGAACAGCTGGGATGAACAGATTGGGGTGGGTCTAGCTGAGTCTATGCAGTATGCAATAGCCTTGCATTCCTACCAGGGCAAAGTTACAAGTGTATGCTGTACGATTTTTCTCCAAGCTTTCTGAACGCTTGGCTACAATGAAATGTTTTGCCTATAGCATCCTGTTTTAGATTTTTCAGCAGCACTCATCCCCCTTTCCAAGGATACAGTGCAACTTCTGCCCGTGGAAATGTATTTTCTACTAATATTCATTACCTAGCAGCCACAAATGCTTGATAAGTGCTTTTTTGTGAATGCCCGAACTCATGCCCAGATATTTATGGCCAGTCTTTTAAGCTATCTATTCCTGTTGGAATACTAAATTGAGAGCTGGCCTGAAGTTACAATAGGATTTCTCTTGAGTCTGCAGAGAGATGACTTTTGGGGAAAAGCTAGTTTTGTATCCTATATTTGTCTATAAAGTCTTGCTGAATTGTGCAGTGAATGCAATTTCCCTCAAAAGGGGGCAACTAATGTTCTCAGGTAAACTTGAGGGCTGAAACCCAGAGCAGTAAAGAGTGGGAGAGCTGTCCACAAAGCTTCCTGATTTGTATACTGAGCTTTAGTTTTCAGGAAGGCTGTTCACCAATGTAATTTGGATTGTACATGCTACTAGTGTGTTGAACTCTGGAACATACTGGAAAACAAGGAGACTGAGTAGGACTCAGAGTGGGCTTAAAGTGATGAAGTCATATATGAGCTATTTGGAGGAGAGAGGCTCTGTATGGAAGTTATGTATTTTATTTGATTCTAAGATGAGGTTTCCCCCTGCCCCAATTAGCATGGGAGGAAGAAACCCCTCCTCTTATAATAGCATACCAAGAAATCTCACTGGGCACATCCCCATGAGTGGAGGAGGAAAACCTTTTCCTAGGGACAAAGAGCAGGGAACTTGTATCCAGGGAACACCCATGTATGCACTCTGGTGTACTGCATGTTGCTTGGGGTGGGGTAGGGGAGGCTGGGGCCAGCACCTGGACTAGGGCCAGCAGCCTTACTTGGGGGGCCTCTGGGGGCTGCAGCCATGGCAATCCTGCAGCATATAACCTGGCAGCCAGGCTCCAGCTTTGGGTAGCATGTGCTGCCCTGCTTCTGGCAGCATATACTGCTGCCACATGTAATGCCTGCATGTGCTGTGCAGCACATGAGCACTTGTCATAGATTCATAGACATTAGGCCTTGAAGTGACCTTGCAAGTTCATCCGGTCCAGCCTCCTTCCCAAGGTGCAAGAATTCAGCTGGGGTCCGATCACCCCAGCAAGATAAGCATCCAAGTGTTTCTCAAAAGGCATACAGAGTAGATGCTTGAACCACTTCCGGGGGGAGTCTATTCCAGAAATTTTCCATCAGTAATAATCAAAACTTATAGAAGGAGGACTGTAACAAGGAACTTGTACCCCTGTTGCTAGACTGGGCAATGGAGAAAGAGGGAGGGACAGAGGGCACAGGGGTTAAAGAGGGGAAAAAAAAATGCATGGCCTAATGACTCATCAAGGATCCTGGTTTTCCCTGATTTTAAAATCAAGAGAATTTGCAGTTTGTTTTTTTTTAAAAAACCCTCAAAATCTGTGATTAAAATTAAAGGCCCCCCACAGTTGGCCCCCTACCCAGGCCCTGCTGGTGCCCCTCACTCTCCCCTACAGCCTCCCCAGCCCTGCTTGTGCCCCACACACAGAGGCACAGACATGCAGGCACACACCTTCCTCAGCAGGTAAGTGGGGGGGGGGGGGGGGAAGGGAAGGGTCTGGGGGGAACCAGACCTAGAACAGAAGGGGAAGTGTCTGTGCCTACTCCCAGAAGCAGGTGAGAGCAGCACTGCTCCTCTGTGGGCTGCACACGCCCTGCCTGTCTGGAGTGGGAGGGAGGTGGGCTTTGCATTCATCAGCTGCAACTGCCATGCTGCTTTGCTGTGGCCAGTTGCACATGTGGCTCTACGGGCAAGTGGTGTGGGTGCAGCAGTGCAGGGTGGTCACCATGTGCGAGCCCTCCCCATTCCCTCATTTGGCCAGCCAGGTGGCATGTGTGTGGCCTGCAGAGAAGCACCAGTTAGGAGTGGGGGGTTTGCAGGTGGTGGCTGCCACCACCACCACCACCCTGCATCTCCACTGACACACTCTGAGCTGCTTGCCTGCAGAGCTGCATGTGCAACCAGCTGCAGTGAGGGGCGGGGCAGTGACATGGGGCGGTGGTGACCACCACCATGTGTGAACCCCTTCTTAACCCCCATGTGGCCAGGCAGTGCCTATGCAGCTTGCAGAGGGGCACCGCTGCTCTTCCCCCCCCCCCCCCCCCCACCCTGGCCCTGCTTCTGGGAGCAGGCACAGAGATGCTCCCTGCCCCCCATTCTTGATCTAGCCCTGGCCCTGCCCCCTCCACACACTTACCTGCTGGGAGGTATGTGTGTGTGTCTGTGCCTGCATGCGTGTGTCTGTCTGTCTGCCAGAGAAAGTCCTGCGGGAAGCTGGCTGGGGGCTGCAGGAGGGGGATGAATTGGGGAAAGCCCCACATGGAAGTCCCACTGGGCCAGAGGCATGTGGATCCAGAGTGGTGCTATTGACCCGAGGGGGGGCTTCATGCCTACGTGTGCGGCTTCCTTGAAGGGTTGATACTACACTGTTCTGGGTTCACACTGATGGGCACTCCATGTCTTTCTGCAACCCCCCAGCCCCACTTTCCTTACAGGCTCCAGGAAGGAAACTGAGGCTGAGCCGAGCTGTGGGTGAGTTAGAGCCTCAGGCCCTCTGGGCAGGGCTGGGGGTTTCCCACCCTTTTCGCAGTCGGCTCTTGCAGGCTGGAACTGTGAACGCTTGCAGGGCTCTTTGCAAAAGCGGGAAATCCACAGGTTTTTCTGCTAAAAGGTAAAATCTGATTTGCTCTAATGAAAATGGGAAATCCATGGTTTTCTCTGTTTTTCTGTGGGGAAATGGAAAACCTGGATCCCTGTTCATCATTAAGCAGTTAGCTGCTCATTCTGGTCTAATGATGTATCAATTAAGCAATCATCTGCTCCTTCACAGGTGTGGAAACCTGGCTGGAGGGAGATAACAGGCTACTTAAACAAACCCCTACCCAAAGGAGGAATGGGGGGAGACAGAAGAGCCCTTGAGGTTCCAGCCCGGTGGCAGCTGGGTTCTGCTCTTGCTGTGCCAGGCTGGCTAAGTATGGAAGGAGCCAAGGGCACCCACCACCTCTTCCCATTTTCCCATGTTCTGGGGGTGCTGCTGTCCTCCTTCTGGTCCCTGCCTGCCCAGTTCATTCCCAATGAATGAAGAGAATGATTTACAACAGGTCTGATATATAGATTCGTGGATATTACTTTTTATATTTTGACATGATTTTTATAAAATCCTTACTATCACTGCTAAATTGTATGCCATCATTACTAAATTATCTGACTGCCAGACCCCTAATTCCATGCAATCCTTAAATTGATAACAATCAAAGCAAAGGCTTAAAAAATAAACATTAATTTTTAGCTGTTGAAATTATTTAAAAAAAAAAAAATTGAATTCTTCCAAGCCTAATTATGGTATCTTTCCTGCTCACATTGGACATGTAAGTATAGATAGAGATATCTGTATAAAATATATTTTTTGCTTAATGGCAAATTAATTTCACATTCCAAATGGACTCAGTCAGGCTCAATCCTTCAAGTCTGTGTGGCTCTACCACCAGGCAAGTCTTGTCCCTCCCAAACCCATGTCACCTCCTGTCTTAGCCTGGAACATATAATTAATGTGACCCTACCCTTCACTAGGTGAAGCATCAGGTTGCGCTGTGCTTCATCTGCATGTAAGTTATTGGAGCATACTTGTGACGGGAAAACCCAGTTTCAGTCTAATTAGCACATGGGAGCTAATTAACATATGGATCCCTTGTGGCGGTATCTGGAGGTTGCACACATACCTGAGCAGTATTGAGCTGTGGGGTCACCATGGAGGATGGGACCACATTAATCTTACGTGCTAGGCTGAGAGAGGAGTTGACAGAGAAAGCAATGTCATGGCTCACCATGGCTCGAAATGCTGTTGAGTTCGTGGGGCCCAGCCCAATGACCTACATGCCAAGTCATGAGTCTTTTGGCTTTAAACTAATACTGTGCCAAAGAGAAACACCATGACCACTAAGGAGTCTTTCCTAGTTGCAGAGGAAAACTGTTTTTTGGCAGGGGGTAGTACCATGACCAAGGTAAGGCATTATTAACCTCCCACTTTCATTTCCAGTGGGAAGTTCTTGGCTATATGCCAACTTTACGAAGCTCTTCCCAGCTTGCTCCTGTGGCCATATGGCTGAGGGCAAGCAAAACTTGGGGGTATCCAAACCCCAAGCCTCTGGGCTTGGAATTGCATGTAGGATGCCTGCCAAAGGATTTAGAAGCCACAGGCAGGGGTAGAAGATGCTTGCTGGTAGCAGGGCCGCATATGATTCTTGAATGACTCATGGATTTGGAATTAATTTGGCTGGTTTGGCTTGTAACACAAAAATATTTCCTTAAAAAAATGTTTTGATTAAGATGAAGAGTAGATCAATTATAGAGTGAGGTCCATCCCTTGCACTCTTGGCAGGTTGGCTCCTGAGAGCTTCCACAAATGTAGGGAACTTAACTGCACAGTTTTGTGGGAATGGGGGACTGCACTTGTGCTTTCCCCCTGGCTTCCTCTTAGCCAAAAGTCCAAGGAGCAAGTGAGATTAGGGGGCATGTCTTGCCATCCCACCATGTCAAAAATCATGCAACAAAGTCTTAAAAATCAAGAGATTTGGTATGTAACTCATGAGATGCTATTTTTGAAGTGTGTGTGTGTGTGTGGGGGGGGGTTATTTGTGAAGATGTGGGGGGCTGTGTGTGTGTGTGTGTGTGTGTGAGAGAGAGAGAGAGAGAGAGAGAGAGAGAGAGAGACATGGGGGAGGGGTCCCCATACACCCTGGCAGGATGCAGGGTACTGTGAGTTGGGACTAAGGGGCAACAGCATGGCTGGGGGGCTGTGGCTTGGGAGTGAAGGGCAGACACAGACGCACTCCACACACACATGCAGACAGGTCGGGTTGCAGGCTGTGTGACAGAGGTGGGGGGCACTGCTCCCTGCTACTGTGCACACCCCCAGGGAAGGCATGAGGGGCACATGGCCCTGCATTTGTGTGCAGCTGGCCACATGATGCCATGTGTGCCTCCTGCTGCCTGCCAGGAGCAAAATGGTGACTGGAACATAGGATCCCTCCATCTGTTGATGAAAATTTGCATTGCTCTGAGAGTCTTCCACCTCTACAACAGACTCAGTGATTTGCTGCTTCAATGAGATTCTTGTCTTTTGTGAAAACTGAGACTGAACAGTTGGAACAAGAGTCTAAAAAGGGTCATTTAAATTCCGCATAGAGCATGTTTCTGTGAATCCCTTTGTTCTCATTATGAGACAGAAAATCAGTTAATCCAGCACTACTGGTTTAGCTCTTCCTTTTTATTCATTTGCCCAAGTCTTACATTCTCTGTTGTTAAATTCCCTGCCTTCACTCTTGCCTCCCCTCACAGGTAGGCTTCTCATTCTTCTAACTGTTTTTGTTACTCTTATTCTCACCTTACTCTTAGCCTTATTCTTGGACATAGTCCACAGAGCCCAGGACCCTGGTGCTTGCTGCTACTTGCAGCTCTTGGACACCAGATCTTTTCCCCTTTTATTTCTCTGTCACTTTCATCAAAGTGGGTTCACCATAGTCTTTTCCCAAACGTCATAACCTTTGAGAGCAGACCGGACAGGCTGTCAGGGAGTCAGCCAGTTTCCCTTCCTCTCCCCTTGCAGGGGGAAGGGAAGGAGAGGAGAGGATGGTGGGATGCTGGGGGTCCAAAAGATTGCCTTCGCTTGATGCAAGCAAAAAGATGAATGTAGGGTATCCTTATGGGCAAATGAATCTTTCTGTACTATTAGCCAGGAGCATATACTGTCATTAAAATTAGATCCATCTATGCAAGTCAAGTGTGTATACAGATGGCTTCAGTCATCAACCAGATGTGCTATCTGTGTTGCTGTACAAGTAGACTTGGCAGGATTCAATTTTTATCAATAGGGATTGATAAACATAGATTCCACCTGACACTTACAGATTGATGGAAAATATTTCCCTTGGTAATCATCAAAATTTACCTAAAGGACATGTTAAAAAAATTGGAGATAGGGGGTAAGGCAATCCATGGCAGGGGGCACTGTGCATGTGTGTACGTACACACACACACACACACACTGCAAGAGCTGGGGGCCATGCTGGTAAGGCTATGTTGAGAGCAGGGATTGGAGAGGCAGAGGGCTGGTAGCAGCAGGGAGCCCAGTCTGGCTGGCTGCTTGGTCTGCCCAAGTGCTATTTGGGGCAAAAGCCAAATTCCTGCAGTGCCCGGCCTGGCCTGGCCTCTGGGAATTTGATACCTGCCCCATTCATGAGGAGGTAGTGCCGGGCCAGGCCAGGCTGGGCTCCATGGGAGTCTGGCCCTTGCGTGATTGGGGCAGCGGTCAAATTCCCATGGAGCTCAGTCCAGCCCAGTACTGGCTCCTGTATGATCAGGGTAGGGGCCAAACTCCTGCGGAGGCCATGCTGGGCTGGGCTCTACAGGAGTTTGGCCCCTGCCCTGGCTGGGCCCTGGGCAGAGCAAGGGGCCAGCAGCACTGGCACTGGTTCCCAGGCACTACCAGCCCTGCTTCTCCAACACCCCCCTCTCAGCCCAGCCTTATCAGCACATCTTGCAGCTTCTGCAGTGGCTGCTGTGTGCGCGCATGCAGGTACTAGATTGATAAAAATCGAAAAACACCCCAAATTTTGGGCAACCCAAAACATTTAAATTGATAAAAATAAAAATAAATGCTTAAAAATAAACACAAATTTTAGCCATCAGTTTTTTAAAAAAGAAATCGAATTCTGCCAAGCCTATGTACCAGCTTGTCAGTTAAATCAGAGATAGGCCTCTTCATTAAATTGGCTAGCAGAGACTGCATCATATAATTGTCATGTGATGCTAGGTCAGTATTTCAAAAAGACACTTCTAACTCTACTGACTCCCGGTGGAGCAATAGGGGAGAAAGGTAAGGAACTGTATTTCTTCATTTCTACTGACTTGCAGGATGCTGGCTTGTATACTACTTTCCTCATGTCACTTGAGGGTCTAAGTATAATTGGCTTGTCCCATAAAAGCACCATTGAAAGGAAATTCCCGACAGTAGTCTTGAGAAGTGAAGTAGGACCTTCTTTAGCTCCAGAGATGGTAATGAACTGGAACATGAGGCTGCACTCTAGCTTCTGCTATGTGAGGTTTCCTGGTAATCCAGGTTTCTATGTACATGAGCTTCGGTCTTCTGGCTCTTTGTCAAACTGAATTTGCTCTGAAAATCTTAAATTGTTTACGCCAACGTCTGACAAAGACCATACTTTAAATATAACCTTGTTTTCTTCAAATCTGATAGATACACATGCACGCTTGCAAGTGCTTCTATTACTATACATTTGTCTTTGTTAAATGATGCAAGACCCCATTTAATTCTATTGAATCAATCTATGGAGAGCCTTAAGATTGCTCTTCCCTTGCATCTATAACAACGTTTTTAGAGGCTGAACAACATTATATATTATATAGAAATTTGCCTCAGCTTTGAAGTACCTCATAAATTAATGTTTAATTGAACTGTTTTCTTTGAGGTTTTTCTCTGTACTTGCTAACTGGCTGAACACCAACATGAGCTGTGGTTATTTCATCTTCCAGATAAAATACAAATCTGTTGTATTAAAATAATAGGTATTCCCCTGTCCTTCAAGTTAATGTTATTTCTCTCAGTGCTGTTGTTTCCTTTTCCTATGTTACAAAAAAAAATTCCAAACAAAATAAAAACCAACTGTTTAATGGGTTGATCATTTAGAGAACAGGCTTCCATGGGATTAAGTGATAAAAAATAAACTAAACTGTTCTTTGTTTTAATATAATTTGTGTAAATACTCCATCGGTAGCTGGAAAAGAACAATACAAAACTGTTGTTAAACCTCTTGTCTGTGGTGTTTCTTGAATTTTTCATAGCTTCTTTTGGTATGTGTCACCAAAGTCACACCCACCCCTCACACTTTATTTCCTATACATCTGCAAAAGGGCACTACCATTAAAGTGATTTTTCATGCTCTGTTAGGAGAATAAAAACATGAAGCCTAGGGTCTGAAAATACCATTTGAAATAGTGTCTATATCTAGTTATGTTGTAGAATTTTACTCAATTTAGCATGTGAATAACTGATCAAGTTACAATATTTATATTTTGACATACAAATGTATTACTGCCATGGTTTTTGAATAACAGTCTAAATAACATTGTAGAGGTAAGTATTGTAGAGCCAGAGTATCATAAGTTAAAAGTGGGATTGTTAAAAAGCCTTTTGTGTTGACCTGGGTTCCTAGTTAATTCCATGAGTTTTACCATAGGCTTCAATAGGAAAAGAAGTCATACAAAAATAAATGCTCTGAAAAAAATCTCATTTAACATAAGCATTTAACTATTTGTACAGAATACTATTTTTTTCCCTAACAAAGAATTCTCAGAATAATATCTAGCTCTTATGCAATGCTTTTCTTATGTAGAGGGTGCTTTGCAAAAAAAGTCAGTATTTTTATCTTAATGCCTACTAGGGAGAGAAAATCAAGCACTTACCTTTTTACACAGAGACTACAGCAGTGGCATGGGTTGCTGCTCCTTAGTGATGCTCCCCAAATATGGGCTGCTGAAGTATCAGTGGCAGCATAGGCTTCCTGGAAGCTGTCATCCCAGCACCTTTATCCTAGGGCTGATTTGCAATTCATGGTTCCTAGTCCCCCAAGTTATGGTATGGCTTGGTCTTAATTTGTAAATGGGGAGGCTCAAATCCAGAGAAATAATGTGATTTGAGCAAGGTCATCCAGCAGGCCAGTGACAGCTTGGTAGTAAGCTCCTAGATCATGGGAAGTGTGATCACACTAAAGGATAGGCTGGAGATTCAGGCCAACCATGACAGGCTTGCAAGGTAAGTGAATGAAAACCAATGGCATTCAAAATGGAGAAATGCAAGGTGCTCCACCTCTGGAGAAAAAATCCACATCATACTTATAGGCTCAGCAGTGCTACACTCACTAGCACCATGACTGAAAGAGACTTGGGGGGTCACGATTGACCACAAGATGAACACAAGCCACCAATGCAATGCTGCAGCAGGCAAAGTAAACAAAACTCTGGCTTGCATCTACCAATG